>NW_027362772.1:83582237-84848377 GCF_046119375.1 Phyllobates terribilis
CTACTGAGCCTTCTGCAAACTTTACTAACTTACTTTAGAATCCATACCAAGGACTATAGCAAATCAAAATGCCTTTCCAGTAAAATTTGGAGGTTATTAAGTATAAAATACCTAATAAATACTATTCTGTGTCATCATGTAACAGAATAGTGAATGCTGCTCTGGAGGTGACTGCAAAATAAGACATCACGTCTTATCCTCCAGTCACCTCCAGAGCTGCACTCACTATTCTGCTGTTACATCACGTCTTATCCTCCAGTCACCTCCAGAGCTGCACTCACTATTCTGCTGTTACATCACGTCTTATCCTTCTGTCACTTCCTGAGCTGCACTCACTATTCTGCTGTTACATTGTGTCTTATCCTCTAGCCACCTCCAGAGCTGCACTCACTATTCTGCTGTTACATCACGTCTTATCCTTCTGTCACTTCCAGAGCTGCACTTACTATTCTGCTGTTACATCTCGTCTTATCTTGTGCTACATCTTGTGCTACATTCACATCTTGGGGTCCATTTGAGAAGACATGTTTTTGGGGTGCAGCCACCTGAAGTAACAAATCCTGCCTCCCACGTCACCACTTCTGTATTTTTCATGCACTCCAGGTTTTGGCTTACAATAACTGATATGAACTCAGCCTTACAGTGTATTCTCACTTCTATCCTGTATTTTGTTGTATATTCCAGAGTGAACAGCATGTACTGTGGGAATAAATCTGCTATGGTGGATTCTTATAAATGACCAGTAGATGGCAGTGTAGTCTGCTCTCAGTGCATGGCATTGCTGGGGGAGGGGGCTGTGTGCTTCTGTATTGAAGCTTCACTCTCTGAGAAGACATTGAATGTTAATTAGCTGCTTGTATAGGGGGAGGTTTAAGATAAATCTGCTATAGTGTCCTTTAAAAAGAAATAGTAGAATGCAGTATAGTCTACTTCACATCGCCCTCCCCAGGTCCGACACACAGCACAGCATCTCCATCCCCAGGTCCGACACACAGGGCGGCACCTCCCTCCCCAGGTCCGACACACAACTCAGAACCTTCCTCCCCAGGTCCGACACACATCTCAGCACCTCCCTCCCCAGGTCCGACATACAGTGCGGCACCTCCCTCCCCAGGTCCGACACACAACTCAGAATCTCCCTCCCCAGGTTCGACACAGCGAAGAACCTTCCTCCCCAGGTCCGACACACATCTCAGCACCTCCCTCCCCAGGTCCGACATACATACAGCTTTGCATCTCTCTCCCCAGGTCCGACATACACACAAACAGCATCTCCCACCCAGGCCCGACATACATACAGCTTTGCATCTCCCTCCCCAGGTCTGACACACATACATACAGCATCCCCCTCCCCAGGCCCGACATACATACATACAGCATCCCCCTCCCCAGGTCCGACATACATACAAACAGCATCTCCCTCCCAGGCCCGACATGCATACAGCTTTGCATCTCCCTCCCCAGGTCCGAAATACATACAAACAGCATCTCCCTCCCAGGCCCGACATACATACAGCTTTGCATCTCCCTCCCCAGGTCCGACATACATACATACAGCATCTCCCTCCCAGGCCCGACATACATACATACAGCATCTCCCTCCCAGGCCCGACATACATACAGCTTTGCATCTCCCTCCCCAGGTCCGACATACATGCATGCAGCATCTCCCTCCCAGGCCCGACATACATACAGCTTTGCATCTCCCTCCCCAGGTCCGACATACATACAGCATCTCCCTCCCCAGGTCCGACATGCATACAGCTTTGCATCTCCCTCCCCAGGTCCGACATACATACATACAGCTTCTCCCTCCCAGGCCCGACATGCATACAGCTTTGCATCTCCCTCCCCAGGTCCGACATACACACAAACAGCATCTCCCACCCAGGCCCGACATACATACAGCTTTGCATCTCCCTCCCCAGGTCTGACACACATACATACAGCATCCCCCTCCCCAGGCCCGACATACATACATACAGCATCCCCCTCCCCAGGTCCGACATACATACAAACAGCATCTCCCTCCCAGGCCCGACATACATACAGCTTTGCATCTCCCTCCCCAGGTCCGACATACATACAGCATCTCCCTCCCAGGCCTGACATACATACAGCTTTGCATCTCCCTCCCCAGGTCCGACATACATACAGCTTTGCATCTCCCTCCCCAGGTCCGACATACATACATACAGCATCCCCCTCCCAGGCCCGACATACATACAAACAGCATCTCCCTCCCCAGGTCCGACATACATACAGCTTTGCATCTCCCTCCCCAGGTCCAACATACATACATACAGCATCTCCCTCCCAGGCCCAACATACATACAGCTTTGCATCTCCCTCCCCAGGTCTGAAATACATACAAACAGCATCTCCCTCCCAGGCCCGACATACATACAGCTTTGCATCTCCCTCCCCAGGTCCGACATACATACATACAGCATCTCCCTCCCAGGCCCGACATACATACATACAGCATCTCCCTCCCAGGCCCGACATACATACAGCTTTGCATCTCCCTCCCCAGGTCCAACATACATGCATGCAGCATCTCCCTCCCAGGCCCGACATACATACAGCTTTGCATCTCCCTCCCCAGGTCAGACATACATACATACAGCATCTCCCTCCCCAGGTCCGACATACATACATACAGCATCCCCCTCCCAGGCCCGACATACATACAGCATCTCCCTCCCCAGGTCCGACATACATACATACAGCATCTCCCTCCCAGGTCCGACATACATACAAACAGCATCCCCCTCCCAGGCCCGACATACATACAGCTTTGCATCTCCCTCCCCAGGCCCGACATACATACATACAGCATCTCCCTCCCAGGCCCGACATACATACATACAGCATCTCCCTCCCAGGCCCGACATGCATACATACAGCATCTCCCTCCCAGGTCCGACATACATACATACAGCATCTCCCTCCCAGGTCCGACATACATACATACATCTCCCTCCCAGGCCCGACATACATACATACAGCATCTCCCTCCCCGGGTCCGACATACATACAGCATCTCCCTCCCCAGGCCCGACATACATACATACAGCATCTCCCTCCCCAGGCCCGACATACATACAGCATCTCCCTCGCAGGCCCGACATACATACATACAGCATCTCCCTCGCAGGCCCGACATATATACATACAGCATCTCCCTCCCAGATCCGACATACATACATACAGCATCTCCCTCCCCAGGCCCGACATACATACATACATACATACAGCATCTCCCTCGCCAGGCCCGACATACATACATACAGCATCCCCCTCCCAGGCCCGACATACATACATACATACAGCATCCCCCTCCCAGGCCCGACATACATACATACAGCATCCCCCTCCCAGGCCCGACATACATACATACAGCATCCCCCTCCCAGGCCCGACATACATACATACAGCTTTGCTTCTCCCTCCCCGGTTCCGACATACATACAGCATCTCCCTCCCCGGGTCCGACATGCATACATACAGCATGTCTTGTCCCTCCTCTTTATACCACAGATCACTTCTACTACATCAATTAATGAGCCTTTTTCAGACATGTTTCTATGTCATTAATTGCTTTTAAAATACACAACACAGACCACAGCAATTTATGGCAAATTTAAAGTAGTATGTAAAGTCCTATCTCCTGTCCATGATAGGACATGGCTGACGTCCCACTGTGATGTCAGCCATACCCTTTTATGAACATGAAGAACTACAGAAGCCTGGGGGACCCAGAAACTATTGGCGGCACACAGGTGAGGATGGAACCTGCTTGGTGCTGCCTCAAGCTGCACCTGGTTACAGCATCAGATTGTCAAGGGAGCAAGGGCATGATGTGTGCCAGCTACCTTCACAAGTCAATGCTGAAACCAGGCTGATCACGATATGAAATGTGCTGTCACCACCGCTCACATCACCATCTTACAAAGCTAATTGGTAGACCTCCAAGGCCTTTACACTGCTAATAAATTGAACTTGCATACCCGCTTCACTGACTTCACCTTCAGACTGAGCCTCTTCAATGGAAGGTTGCCTGGAGATATACAATGAATCAAGAATTAGAAAATAAGCATATTAAATTATTATAATACTGGCGCGCGCATTTTGAAGCTTTTTTTTTAAGCTTTTTTCACTGTTTTCAGAACATTAACAATAAGAACATGGAAGAGTCCAGGAGCCATTTGGTGAGCTGCATATCCTGCTACATGTTCACAGACATGCCAGTGGAAAAGCCAAACTTCACATGCCAGAAATGCAAGCTTGTGTCCCTGTTGGAGGAAAAGTTGCGAAATCTAGAAGAGAGGTTAACAACCTTGAAAATCATTAAGGAAGGTGAAGAGTTCTTAGACAGAGCAGAATTATCTCTTCATGATTCAGAAAGAGAAGAAATTCGAACTGCACCTGACGAAACAGAGGAATGGAAGCATGTGACCCACAGAAGCAGGAGGATCGAGAGGCAGTCAGCACCCATACTGCTCAGGAACCAGTACCAGGCTCTCACGTAGGAGAACCATGAAGAAATACAGCAAAATAAGACTTTGCCAGCAATGAATAACCTTGTAAGCCCTCAAAATCCTCCTGGATGGAGAAAGAAGAATGTTGTGAAGAAAAAACGGAGAGTGGTGGTCATGGGGGATTCCCTGTTAAGAGGAACAGAGGCCGCTATCTGCAGACCAGACATAACCTCAAGAGAAATGTGCTGTCTTCCAGGAGCAAAAATTAAAGATGTGTCTGACAGGATATCAAGACTCTTCAGACCTACAGATCACTACCCATTCCTGCTAATACATGTGGGGACAAATGACACCGCAAGAAAGGACCTGGAAACCATCTGCAGTGACTTTGAAGACTTAGGCAAGAAAGTGAAAGAATTGGGAGCGCAGGTGGTCTTCTCATCCATCCTCCCAGTGGATGGCCATGGAACAATGAGGTGGAATAAGATTCTACAGGTGAACAACTGGCTACGTCGATGGTGCCGTCAACAAGGATTTGGATTTCTGGATCACTGAATGAATTACCTATACGATGGACTACTTGCTAGAGATGGGGTGCACCTTACGAAGACTGGAAAACATGTATTTGGAAGTCGCCTTGCTACACTCATCAGAAGAGCTTTAAACTAGAACCATGTGGGAAGGGAAGCAAAAGGCCAGAAAAAAGCCATACAGCTGACAAATCTCAGCTACTGGAAGTGGAAAGGAAGAACAAAGACAAAACAATTTAAATAATAAAAATATGGGAGGAAGAGAAACCAATCACAAACTAAAATGTTTTTATACAAATGCACAAAACACGGGCAACAAACAAGGAGAATTGGAACTACTAATGCAGGAAAAGGAATATGATGTCATTGGAATCACTGAAACTTGGTGGGACGATACACATGATTGGAATAAAAGGCTAAAAGGATAGAACTTATTTGCAAGAAACAGACTTGATAAACGAGGAGGAGGTGTCGCATTGTATGTTAGAAAAGCGTATATCTGCACAGAGATTGAAGCTTCAGAGACTGGGAGTTCTGTGGAAACTGTTTGGGTAAGAATACAAGGAGAGAACAACGGAAAGGACACCCTTGTAGGCATTTACTACAGGCCACCTGGGCAAGCTGAAGATATGGATGAACTCTTTATGTATCAAATGACCAAGTTCTCCAAAAAATATGACGTAGTGGTCATGGGAGATTTCAACTATCCAGACATTTGTTGGGAATCTCTCTCAAGTAAAACGAACAGGTCAAGCAAATTCTTATCCTCTCTTGCTGACAACTTTATCTTCCAAAAGGTAGGGGAGAAAACAAGGGGATCTGCTACTTTGGATCTAATCCTTATAAACAGGGAGGAAATGGTTGAGGAGGTAAAGGTGGCTGGGACCCTAGGAGGCAGCGATCATGCTATTATAGAATTTTGGATAACTAGAGGAGGAAGACATGTGAAGACTCAAACTTCAAGGTTAGATTTTAGAAAGGCAGATTTTAAGAGACTCAGAGAGAGAATAGGAGGGATCCAATGGCTGGATGTCCTTAAGGACAAAAATGTCCAGGAAGGATGGGAAATTTTTAAAAATGAGATTCTCAAAGCACAATCGTTAACAATCCCGAAAAGTAGGAAGAATGGGAAGCATTTAAGGAAACCAGGATGGATGAACACAGAACTTAAACACATGCTAAAAAGAAAGAAAGAAATGTTTATTAAATGGAAAGAGGGAGGCATATCTAAAGAAGATTATAATGCAGTCTGCAGATCCTGTAGGGCACGTATCAGGTTAGCTAAAGCTGACAATGAATTAAGGCTTGCAAGAGATGTCAAAAGCAATAAAAAAGGATTTTGGGGGTATGTCAAAAGTAAAAGAAAAGTCAAAGATGCTATAGGATTTTTACAGGATGAAAATGGAGAAATGGTAAGAGAGGATGTTGAGAAGGCCGAACTTTTTAATTCCTATTTTGCATCTGTTTTCTCTCAGAAAGAAAATGTAACATCAACTGATCTTCACTGTCCTTTTAAAGGAATAGAGGAATCAAAGTTATCTGTAAACAGAAAGATTGTGAGGGAATATTTAGCTAACATAAATGAGTTCAAGTCTCCAGGTCCAGATGAATTACACCCCAGAGTACTGAAGGAGATCGTAGAAGAAATTTTAGAACCACTCTCCATAATCTTTGAAAATTCTTGGAGAACAGGAGAAGTCCCAGAAGACTGGAGAAGAGCAAATGTTGTTCCTATCTTCAAAAAGGGGAAGAAGGTGGACCCAGGGAACTATAGGCCGGTGAGTCTGACTTCTATACCAGGAAAGATCTTTGAACAAATTATTAAACAACATGTATGTAAGTACATGGATAAGAATGAAGTGATTAACCAGAGTCAGCATGGGTTTGTAACTAACAAGTCATGTCAGACTAACTTAATTTCCTTCTATGACAGAATCACTGACTGGGTGGATCAGGGAAATGCTGTAGATATAGTATATCTTGACTTCAGCAAAGCATTTGACAAAGTATCTCACACCATCCTTATTGAAAAAATGACCAAGTATGCAATGGACCAGGCAACTGTTAGGTGGATTCATAACTGGCTTAGTGATCGGATTCAAAGGGTGGTTGTAAATGGCTTCATGTAGTGCCGGCGTCCCTGCCCTCTGCTAGGCAGGGACGCTGTTCCCCTCACCGCTCTGCTCCGTGCCCGGCGTCCCTCTCCCGCTCTGCTGGCAGCGCGCGCTCCTTCCCGGCCACTGTGCTTAGGGCGCGCGCGCGCCCTCCCTCCCTCTTAAAGGGGCCGCGCGCGCCGTCCTAAGGAGTCCCCGGCCAATGGCCGGAGGACTTTACCATATATAAGGCACCTCCTCCAAAATGGAGGTGCCCGAGCAATGTTGTTGCACCGTTCTACTCTGCTTCAGCCCTCAGGTCCCTTGCCAGTTACCTGCCAGATTCCTGCCAGCTTGCTGTCCTAATCCTGCCTGATTTCCTGTTACCTGCCTGCCTGCCTGAGGTCCGACGGTCTGCCTTACAACTCCGGTCAGTCTGTCTAAGGACCAACTTGCCCGCTCACCTGGGAGCGCACATCAGCTACCTGCCTGCTTGCCTGAGGTCCGACGGTCTGCCTTACAACTCCGGTCAGTCTGTCTATGGACCAGCTTGCCCGCTCACCTGGGAGCGCTTCTCCGCTACCTGCCTGCTTGCCTGCCCGGAGGCTCCGCTGTCACGTGCTGTGACCACCAGCTATTCCAGACTCTTGCCCGCTCACCTGGGAGCGCTTCTCCGCTACCTGCCTGCTTGCCAGCCCGGAGGCTCCGCTGTCACGTGCTGTGACCACCAGCTATTCCAGACTCTTGCCCGCTCACCTGGGAGCGCTTCTCCGCTACCTGCCTGCTTGCCAGCCCGGAGGCTCCGCTGTCACGTGCTGTGACCACCAGCTATTCCAGACTCTTGCCCGCTCACCTGGGAGCGCTTCTCCGCTACCCGCCTGCTTGCCTACCTGGAGGCTCCGCCGTCACGTGCTGTGACCACCTGCTATTCCAGAGACTCTCGCTTGCTCACCTGGGAGCACACATCCTCCATCTGCCTTGCTAGCCTACCTGGAGGTTCAGCCATCACAGGTCGTACCTACCCTTTACCTAGAGACTGCCCTGATCACTTGCCGTGACCTCCTGCCCGTACACCCAGAGACTGTCCCGGTCACCTGCTGTGACTGCCTGCCTGGTCGCCACCCGCTCCCTTACAAGGACCGCTCCCTTGTATAGTAGCCCAGAGGTTCCGCCTCCCAGACCCGTTACAGTTTGCTCGGGCCATGGAACCCGGTGGCACCCAAGCTCCCTCGCTCTCGGACCTGTGTCATGAACTGTCCCGTCAGAGGTCCCAACAGGAGTCCATCCTGGGTCACCTGCGGAATGTCAATACTCGCCTGGACACTCTGACTGCTCCACCAACAACCTCCGCCAGTGCCATGTCTCGCAATCCGGCAGCTCCGCTGTCCACTAACACCATGATATCCTACCCCGGACCTTGGCTTTCTGCACCTCCTCGCTTCGGAGGCGACTCAGCCCAGGCTCGGGGCTTCATAAATCAGTGCACCCTGCACTTTGAACTATTGTCCCACCAGTTTAACTCCGACCGAGCCAAAATTGCATTCATCATGTCCCATCTCACCGGGGAGGCCCTGGCCTGGCTAAATCCTCTATGGGAGAGAGGAGACCCCCTGGTGTCCAACTTGCCTGCTTTTCTCACGGCTTTCCAGAAAGTCTTCGACGAACCCGGACGGAAGACCTCATCCACATCATCGTTGCTACGCCTCCGTCAGGAAAGTCTCACCGTGGGCCAATATGCCATACGGTTCCGTACCCTTGCCTCGGAGCTGGCCTGGGATAACGACGCTCTGGTTTCCGTCTTCTGGGAGGGTCTGTCCGGCCGTATTAAAGATGAACTTGCCGGTCGGGACATTCCTACCACTCTCGATGACTTAATAACTCTTGCCACCCGGATTGACCTACGGTTCCAGGAGCGTGCCAGAGAGGTCACCCGTGAGAGGAGGTTACCACGTCTAGCTCCAACTTTTCAGAAACCCGTCACTCCTTCTGTCTCTAACCAGGTACACCCTCCTGAGCCTATGCAGGTCGACCAGACCAAGATGGTCAAGACCCGTCAGGACTTACGCCGTGCCGAGGGGACCTGCTTCTACTGTGGCAGTAAGGAGCACCGGATCCGTGCCTGCCCGGAGAGGTCGGGAAACGCCTGTGTCTAGGTTCGCTCAGAGAGGTCCACCTAGACAAGAATAAATCCTCTCCATCCCTGCTGTTGTCAGTTTCAATCGTCTACGGGGAGAACCGTTATTTCGAACTAGCCCAACTGGACTCTGGAGCAGCCGGGAATCTTATTTCACAGTCCCTGGTAGAGAAATACCGCATCTCCACCAAACCTCTGGCTGTACCCTTGTCTGTTGCTGCCGTGGATGGGGGGCTCTTACCACGCCCCATCCAACTCATCACCGAATCCATTACTCTGCAGGTGGGAATGCTGCATTCTGAAAGTATCTCCTTCCATGTTCTGCCTGGACTCTCTCACGCCCTCTTGCTAGGCCTACCTTGGCTCCAGAAACATGCACCCGTTCTTGACTGGCAGACCGGAGAAGTCCTTCGCTGGGGACAGGGCTGCCATAAGACCTGTCTGGTTCCCGTTCATCCCGTCCGTCCTTCTCCTACCCCAGCTAATCTACCTGGACTTCCGATTCCTTATTGGTCTTATGCTGATGTCTTTAATAAAAAGGAGGCAGAGACACTACCCCCTCATAGACCATACGACTGCCCTATCGACCTGTTACCTGGTACTTCTCCTCCCCGTGGGCGTATTTAACCATTATCCGCTGCTGAGACCCGGTCGATGTCCGAATATATTGAGGAGAATCTGGCCAGGGGATTCATCCGGAAATCTACCTCCCCGGCGGGAGCAGGCTTCTTTTTCGTCAAAAAGAAGGACGGCTCTCTCCGTCCCTGTATAGACTATAGAGGCCTTAACCAGATCACGGTGAAGAATAAGTACCCCCTTCCGCTCATTCCGGAGTTATTTGATCGTCTGAGGGGGGCTAGAATCTTCACCAAACTGGACCTCCGTGGGGCGTACAACCTGGTTCGTATCCGTCAGGGGGATGAATGGAAGACGGCATTCAACACCTGGGACGGCCACTATGAATATCTGGTAATGCCCTTTGGCCTCTGTAACGCTCCTGCCGTCTTTCAAGAGTTGGTCAATGACATCTTCCGGGACCTTCTCTACTCCTGCGTAGTGGTGTACCTGGACGACATCTTGGTCTTCTCTCCGGATCTCCAGACTCACCGGAGGGATGTTCGTCAGGTCCTGCTCAGGCAGAACCATCTCTACGCTAAATATGAGAAGTGCCTCTTTGAGCAGACCTCGCTTCCGTTTCTGGGCTACATTATCTCTCAGACCGGCCTACAAATGGATCCTGAGAAACTGTCTGCCATCGAGAAATGGCCCCGACCAGAGGGGTTGAAGGCTATTCAACGGTTCCTGGGCTTCGCCAACTATTACCGCCTCTTCATCCCGCACTTCTCTTCCCGGACTGCCCCAATTTCCGCGCTCACCCGTAAGGGTACTAATCCCAAAGAGTGGCCGCCCGAAGCAGAGGAGGCCTTTCTTTGCCTAAAACAGGCCTTCTCTTCCGCCCCGGTGCTGCATCGCCCGGACGGCAACAAGCAGTTCTTCCTGGAAGTTGACGCCTCCTCCTCTGGAGCCGGAGCGGTACTTACTCAAAAATCATCTTCCGGGAGAATGGTAACTTGTGGCTTCTTCTCCAAACTCTTCTCCTCTTCTGAGCGCAACTATTCCATAGGAGACCGAGAGTTATTGGCCATCAAGCTGGCGTTGGAGGAGTGGCGTTACCTACTCGAGGGGGCTCTTCATCCGGTAATAATTTACACTGACCACAAGAACTTGGCTTACCTCCAGCATGCCCAGAGACTTAACCCGCGCCAAGCCCGGTGGTCCTTGTTTTTTGCTCGCTTTGATTTTGTTGTTCATTTTCGCCCGGCTGACAAAAACGTCAAAGCAGATGCCTTGTCCCGATCCTTTCTGGTGTCCGATCTCGAGGAAGAACCTAAACATATCATCGATCCCGCCAGAGTAATGCAGGTGGCTCCCATGAGTCTAAATCGTCTCCCTCCCGGTAAGACGTTTGTTTCAGTACCTGATCCGGAGAAGATCCTACACTGGGGCCATTCGTCTAAACTAGCTGGCCACGCCGGTCAGAAAAAGACCCTCCAGCTTATTGCCCGGCACTATTGGTGGCCTACCCTGCACATAATAGACTTTGTTTCTGCCTGTGTGTCCTGCGCCCGCAACAAAGTCCCGAGACATCTGCCAGCCGGACGCCTCCTTCCGCTTCCTGTACCTGCTGCCCCCTGGCAGCATATAGCAATGGACTTTATAACTGATCTCCCCGTCTCTGCCGGTTGTACGGTCATTTGGGTGGTCGCTGACCGCTTTTCCAAGATGGCTCACTTTATTCCCCTGCCAGGCCTTCCGTCTGCACCCGAGCTGGCTAAAGACTTTATCCGCCACATCTTCCGTCTTCATGGCCTGCCCCTCCACATCGTGTCGGATCGTGGGGTACAGTTCACCTCACGTTTCTGGAGAGCCACTTGTAAACTACTAGACGTCACCCTGGACTTCTCTTCCGCTTACCACCCACAGTCCAATGGTCAAGTGGAGCGGATCAATCAGAACCTGACCAGTTACCTCCGGCACTTCGTTAATGCCCACCATTCTGACTGGGTGGATCTCCTACCATGGGCCGAGTTCTCTTATAATAATCACGAGAGCGAATCCTCCTCCAAATCCCCGTTTTTTGTAGTCTTTGGTCAGCATCCTCGGATTCCTTTTCCTGTCTCCACCTCTGTGGACAACCCGGCTGCGGAATCTCTCGTTAGCAAATTTTCCTCCATATGGAAGAGTACCCGGTCCGCACTCCTTCTGTCATCCGAGCGTATGAAAAGACACGCTGACAAAAAACGCCTGGATCCTCCACAATTTCGTCCAGGAGATAAAGTCTGGCTCTCATCTAAATATGTTCGACTCAAGATACCTTCTTACAAGTTAGGACCTCGGTTCATCGGTCCTCTGGAGGTCATCAGTCAGATCAACCCGGTGGCCTATAAATTGAAACTCTCGGCCAACTTACGGATCCCTAACTCCTTCCATGTATCTCTCCTCAAACCCGTGGTGCTTAACTCTTTTTCCAAGTCTACAGGTACGCCTCCTGCTCCGGTTTCTGCTGAGGACGAGTTTGAGGTAGAGAACATTCTTGCCACCAAAAGGGTAAGAGGAAAGACCTTTTTTCTGGTAGATTGGAAGGGGTTTGGTCCTTAGGAGAGAACGTGGGAGCCCCGGGAGAACATCCATGCCCCTCTCATCCTAGCTAAATATCTATCTGGCCTAAAAAAGGGGGGCCTAAAGGGGGGGTACTGTAGTGCCGGCGTCCCTGCCCTCTGCTAGGCAGGGACGCTGTTCCCCTCACCGCTCTGCTCCGTGCCCGGCGTCCCTCTCCCGCTCTGCTGGCAGCGCGCGCTCCTTCCCGGCCACTGTGCTTAGGGCGCGCGCGCCCTCCCTCCCTCTTAAAGGGGCCGCGCGCGCCGTCCTAAGGAGTCCCCGGCCAATGGCCGGAGGACTTTACCATATATAAGGCACCTCCTCCAAAATGGAGGTGCCCGAGCAATGTTGTTGCACCGTTCTACTCTGCTTCAGCCCTCAGGTCCCTTGCCAGTTACCTGCCAGATTCCTGCCAGCTTGCTGTCCTAATCCTGCCTGATTTCCTGTTACCTGCCTGCCTGCCTGAGGTCCGACGGTCTGCCTTACAACTCCGGTCAGTCTGTCTAAGGACCAACTTGCCCGCTCACCTGGGAGCGCACATCAGCTACCTGCCTGCTTGCCTGAGGTCCGACGGTCTGCCTTACAACTCCGGTCAGTCTGTCTATGGACCAGCTTGCCCGCTCACCTGGGAGCGCTTCTCCGCTGCTTGCCTGCCCGGAGGCTCCGCTGTCACATGCTGTGACCACCAGCTATTCCAGACTCTTGCCCGCTCACCTGGGAGCGCTTCTCCGCTACCTGCCTGCTTGCCAGCCCGGAGGCTCCGCTGTCACGTGCTGTGACCACCAGCTATTCCAGACTCTTGCCCGCTCACCTGGGAGAGCTTCTCCGCTACCTGCCTGCTTGCCAGCCCGGAGGCTCCGCTGTCACGTGCTGTGACCACCAGCTATTCCAGACTCTTGCCCGCTCACCTGGGAGCGCTTCTCCGCTACCCGCCTGCTTGCCTACCTGGAGGCTCCGCCGTCACGTGCTGTGACCACCTGCTATTCCAGAGACTCTCGCTTGCTCACCTGGGAGCACACATCCTCCATCTGCCTTGCTAGCCTACCTGGAGGTTCAGCCATCACAGGTCGTACCTACCCTTTACCTAGAGACTGCCCTGATCACTTGCCGTGACCTCCTGCCCGTACACCCAGAGACTGTCCCGGTCACCTGCTGTGACTGCCTGCCTGGTCGCCACCCGCTCCCTTACAAGGACCGCTCCCTTGTATAGTAGCCCAGAGGTTCCGCCTCCCAGACCCGTTACACTTCACATCCAGCTGGATGAATGTCTCAAGTGGGGTACCACAGGGCTCCGTCCTGGGACCTGTATTGTTCAACATCTTTATCAATGATTTAGATGAAGGAATTGAGGGTAAACTGATTAAATTTGCTGATGACACAAAGCTAGGAGGGATAGCTAATACTAGAGAAGAGAGAGAGAGGATTCAAAAATACCTAAATAAACTGGAGCAGTGGGCAGCAACCAACAGAATGGTTTTTAACAGGGAAAAATGCAAAGTACTACATCTGGGCAATAAAAATAAAAAAAGCATATACAGAATGGGAGGAATAGAGCTAAGCAACAGTACATGTGAAAAAGACTTAGGTATACTAATAGATCATAGACTAAACATGAGTCAACAGTGTGATGCAGCAGCAAAAAAGGCAAATACAATTCTGGGATGTATTAACAGAAGCATACAGTCTAGATCACGTGAAGTCATTATCGGTCTTTACTCCTCTTTGGTCAGACCTCATCTGGAATACTGTGTACAGTTTTGGGCACCACATTTTAAAAAAGACATCGACAAACTGGAGCAAGTTCAGAGAAGAGCGACCAGAATGGTGACTGGTCTGTAAACCATGTCCTATGAGGAACGGTTGCAGGATTTGGGAATGTTTAGCTTGCAAAAAAGAAGACAGAGGAGACTTAATAGCTGTCTACAAATATGTCAAGGGCTGTCACATTGTAGAAGGATCATCTTTATTCTCATTTGCACAAGGAAAGACTAGAAGCAATGGGATGAAACTAAATGGGAGGAGACACAGATTAGATATTAGAAAAAACTTTTTGACAGTTAGGGTGATTAATGAGTGGAACAGGCTGCCACGAGAGGTGGTGAGTTCCCCTTCAATGGACGTCTTCAAACAGAGGCTGGACAGACATCTGTCTGAGATGATCTAGTGAATCCTGCTTTGAGCAGGGGGTTGGACCAGATGACCCAGGAGGTCCCTTCCAACTCAACCATTCTATGATTCTATGATATGTAGATACATACCTTCAAACAACTCCAACACTAGAGCCTTCTTTTCACACCTGAATATTGCATCAGTAGCAACTCAAATGTAACATTTGAATTTCACACTTTTATTTGCTTTTCACACTCATAGACTAATACTGGCCAGCATTTACACCACCACTTCTTTAAACTTGTGCTTTATTAATTAACATTTATTTAATTGCCAAGGACACTATATACCTTTAATTATCTATTAGGATACACACAGACAGTCTGACATCTGACTCATTCATAACAGATGTAAAACTAAGCCATGAATTAAAAGACTTTTAAGGGAGCAATCTAATTGGTGAAGGTATATAAGTCAGCTTCTGAGGACACTTTTTCAGATCACTTTTGGGAATCTGGCTCTCAGCTCTTTCTGATACTGGTCTCTGGTCATTTTTCTGTGTTTTTGGCCTCTTGTAGGGTGACTCCAGCAGCTTTTTGGAAAGCTTTACTCAACTCTAGACACATCGGAAGCAGATATGGAATCAGCAGTGTAAGTAGATTGACTTTTCATAATCCTTTGCTTACCAATGTCATGCAGAATTCTTTCTAAGTAGATGGAATTCTTTTCTTATGTATTTTTAAACAGGCACAATAGGACTCCAATGACCTGCCCTATCTGTTTCAAAACAGATAATATCCTGTCTACTCATCTGCTCAGAAAATGCATGAAGCTCCGCAGCGAAGATGAAATAAAGGCAACACTTGCTAAAGCAAAAAACAACTTGGTGGCCGTAGCTTCCAAAGGAATCGCCATTGACTACAGAGAGGTTTCCAACCTGGTGTGTGATAGCAAATGTCTGGATAGTGTCCTTAAATTCCTTGAGGGACGTGGATTTATAATCTACAATAAGCCTCTTCTGCCAAGGTTTGTCATGTAGAATCTATAATGTTTCCCTTTTATAACAAGTAAAAAAAAATGATTAATAATAATTTGTGCATTTGGTCATTTCAGGAATAACGGTTTTAAAAGCACAGAAGCATCAAGCATCCAGGAAAGAATACAGACTGTTGGTGAAGAAGACGCGCCATGTAGAGAAGAAATTAACCCTGGATATAAAAAGAAATGGTAAGTGACATTCTATCTCCAAGACTCATTCATATCTAGAAATAGATCTGTGTGTACATAGATAGAAATGGTTATAGTCTTTTACAAATGTCTGAATAAAACATTTAGTATGAAACACATAGGCGCTCCTGTCCAAAGGACATCAAGGTTTATTAAACATAATGTTAAAATGGGGCAGAGGTGAACGGACAAATACAATTGTTTAAATTCTATTTAGTTTTTTTCCCATTTTAAGTTCCCATCTATCTATATCAGGGGTGGGGTACCTTGGCCTTCCAGCTGTTATAAAACTACAACTCCCAGCATGCCCTAGCAGCTTGCAGCAGTTGAGGCATGCTGGGAATTGTACTTCTCCCACAGCTGGAGGGCGAGGGTTCCCCACCCCTGAACTATATTAATCCCTTCCCTCTTCAGCAACTTTTATTGATATATTGCATTTTCATGATGAGAGGTTCCATATATTAAAGTGTAATAAGTAGTATCTGCAGAACTTTAATTTTCATATCAAATCATAGATACATAGGAAAAATGTAAAGATTTACATAACTGATGCAGACAGACATCTCTAAACCATTAACAACGAAGGAGAAACAAATGGAGTCTAAATATCTCAAAAAATCTTTATTATATAGATAACATACAATATATATATATATATGTATTATAATTTCAATGCATATAGTAAGATGGGGAGAGAGAGGGAAAAATCAGGAGATAGCAGCACAAAACGTCCTCATTACCACCCCCCCCATGTGTCCATATTTCCATATAATTACATGGGATGGGGGGTCCCGGACAGGGTATAGGCATAAGATATATGTAAACATCATAACTCGCAAATCATCTGGGAGAAATACTCTGCAGCATCAATAGCTTAGCAGTCCGCATAGCGCCAGAGAATCCCCCACCAAAAGTACAAGACAAAATGCCGCCCTTACCAGGGTTTAAGAAGAGGAGTAAAGTGCTGGGTGCATGGATCCAAGAGAGAACCGCCTCAACGCGCGTTTCGCCTCGCAAACTGTGGCTTTCTCAAGAGGCAGAAAGATCGGTGTGCGCAAGGACCTTAAATATGTAAATTTTTGATCACGTGACGAACCACGTGACCAAACGCGCCATCATGACTTCCGCGAAATGACGCATGCGCCGTGGAGCCCCTGTCAGTCGGGTGCTGTCCGGCCGTCACACCCCCTCTGCATATGAAAACCACAGGCAGACAGGGGATAAAGACAGCGGGACGCACCCGAATGAGGGGGATCACACGGTACGCATGCGTACAGCGTCTATCAATGGGTCCACCATAAAGTGAATGGCACCAAGGCATATATATATATCTGTGGGAGCACAGGTTGCACAGAGGCCATAACAGTTAAGCTAGACACCGCATGGAGAGTAAACAGTACATGGCAATAAGACAAATATGGAAAGGTAATAACCACATAATTGCACATAATAAATTCCATTTTCATGGTAATCACTCTAATTACAGCATATATCAGAAAATAAGATGAATATATTAGTGACTCCAAATTTTTATATATCATGTCTCATACTAACATATGCCAAATATATAAATTGAAAATGCGCAGTATCAATATGCTCATAAAACAACATTATGCTCATCACAGTCAGACATAAATGTCTGATGCATTTGTTTTAAATGTACCTTTAACTTGTTTCTTATTTTGTCACAGCCCACAAACATGCAACACTGTAATTAAAGAGGAAGAGGATGATATCAGGATAATGTATTCAGATGAAGAAGACACTGATGAAAAAATAACTGAAGAAACAGGAATGGCATCTGAATGTGAACCTGAAGAAGAAGAAAAGGAAAACTCATCACTGGAGACAAAAGCAAGTGAACCCAAGATTTTATGGAGCAACTCCTTGAGGAAAAAAATGTCAGATTCTAACATGTATATGAAGCACTCCCTGAAGGCAGAACTTCTCTCCGGCTTTGTAAACTACCTTTCAAATACCCTATCCGTCCAGCGGCCCAAACAGGAGGTAAGAAAACTAGCATCAATAATACTGCACCCCTATATACTGCAGGACAGCCAGTTATTTTATATCTGGGATCACCATGGATATACACAGACAGGTTATACCTCTATATATGGCAGTGTAACCAATCACTCTCCACCCCTATATACTGCTAGTCAGTGTATATTCATGGTAAGCATTTATATATGAACTGGTTGTACTGCCATATATTGGGGTATCACTAGTGTTGAGCGATACCTTCCGATATCAGGAAATATCGTATCGGATTGGATCGGGCCGATACCCAAAAAGTATCGGATATCGCCGATTCCGATACCGGAAACCAATGCAAGTCAATGGGACACAAATACCGGAATGAAAATAAACCCTTTCTTTCCTTGTAGGTTAATTCTACATGAAGTAAAACAACTAAGAATAATGTAGAATGACATGAAAAGCCGGCAATTCATCAGCGGCATACACCGGTACCCGACAATTTACAACAGAAAGAATAGAGCTTCACACATAGATTAGATAGATAGAAACATGTCAGTCACATATATATGAAGTACAGTGACAGTGTTGCTTACTGTACTTGTCATTTAGTGTAAAGGATTTATTAAAAAAAATATTAGTGTTTTCGTGCACCGTCTCTTTAAAAAAGCCGGCCGGCAATTCAGCAGCGGTACCCGACAATTTATAACAGACAGAATAGAGCTTCACACATAGATTAGATATATATGTGGCTGACATGTTTCTATCTATCTAATCTATGTGTGATTCTCTATTCTTTCTATTCTAAATTGTCGGGTACGGATGCTGAATTGCCGGCCGGCTTTCTTAAAGAGACGGTGCATGAAAACACTATTATTTTTTTAAATAAATCCTTTACACTAAATGACAAGTACACTAAATGACAAGTACAGTAAGCAACACTGTCACTGTACTTCTTAGATAGAAACATGTCAGCCACATATATAAGAAGTACAGTGACAGTGTTGCTTACTGTACTTGTCATTTAGTGTAAAGGATTTATTTAAAAAAATAATAGTGTTTTCATGCACCGTCTCTTTAAGAAAGCCGGCCGGCAATTCAGCATCTGTACCCGACAATTTAGAATAGAAAGAATAGAGAATCACACATAGATTAGATAGATAGAAACATGTCAGTCACATATATATGAAGTACAGTGACAGTGTTGATTACTGTACTTGTCATTTAGTGTTAAAATAAAGGATTTATTTAAAAAAAAATTGGCGTGGGGTTCCCCTTAATTTTAGGCTCTAGCGGAGGTTAAGCAGACAGCTGGGGCAAATGTATGAAGCCTGGGAAGGGGGTAATACCCATGGAGCTTCCCAGGCTACTAATATCAGCCCCCAGCTGAATACCTAGCCTTTACTAGCTATTAAAATGGGGGAACCCCCCCAAAAAAATAACGTGGGGTCCCCCCTAATTTAATAGCTAGCACAGGCTAGGCAGACAGCTGGGGGCTGATATTAATAGCCCAGGAAGGGTGCCATGAATATTGGCCCCCTCCCACGCTAGAAACACCAGCCGTCAGCCGCCCCAGAAATGGCGCATCCATAGGATGCGCCAATTCTGGCACTTAGCCTCGCTCTTCCACGCTGCCCTGGTGCGGTGGCAGGGGGTAATAGGGTTGGGGTTGATGTCAGCTTATAATGCCAGCTGACATCAAGCCCAGGTTAGTAATGGAGAGGCGTCTATAAGACACCCCCATTACTAACCCCATAGTCAAAGTTAAAAGAAAACACAAACACCCAGAATAAAGTCCTTTAATTGAAATAAGCACACAATTCTTTATTGTTCTAAATTAAACCATACTTACCATCACGCCCATTCCAGCTGAAGCCAACGATCTCCTGCAATAAAAGTAAAATAATAAAGCAACCTCATCCTTACCTTTCCATGGTTCCCACGACAGCTTCAGCTCTGCTACATCGAGATGACAGGCTGGACCGCAGCAGAACGCTGCCATCCAGCCTGTCATCCCGCAGACACTGAGAAGCGCAGGCATGCTTGCGCTCCTCAGTGTCTCTCTGTGACGTCATCCAGATGAGCCGAGTTCATGTCCAATGAACTCAGCTCACCTCATGCACGTCACTGACAGCGTGGGAAAATTCTCACGCTGAAGTGCTGAGTGCAGGAGAATTTTCCCACGCTGTCAGTGACGTACATGAGGTGAGCTGAGTTCATTGGACATGACCTCGGCTCATCTGGATGCCGTCACAGCCAGACACTGAGGAGTGGAAGTATGCCTGCGCTTCTCAGTGTCTGCGGGATGACAGGATGGATGGCAGCGTTCTGCTGCGGTCCAGCCTGTCATCTCGATGTAGCAGAGCTGAAGCTGTTGTGGGAGCCATGGAAAGGTAAGGATGATGTTGCTTTATTATTTTACTTTTATTGCAGGAGATCGTTGGCTTCAGCTGGAATGGGCGTGATGGTAAGTATGGTTTAATTTAGAACAATAAAGAATTGTGTGTTTATTTCAATTAAAGGACTTTTTTCTGGGTGTTGTGTTTTTTTAAATACTTTACTAGAAATTCATGGTGGTCATGTCTAATATTGGCGTGACCCCATGAATTTCGGGCTTAGGGCCAGCTGATAATGCCAAGCTGGCCTTAACCCCTTTATTACCCAGTGAGCCACCGCACCAGGGCCCTGGATGAGTTGGGTACAGCGCCAGAAGATGGCGCTTCTATGAACGCGCCATTTTCTGGGGCGGCTGCGGACTGCAATTTGCAGCGGGTGGGGCCCAGAAAGCTTGGGTCTCCCTGCGCTGCGGATTCCAGCCCCCAGCTGCCTAGTTGTATCTGGCTGGGCACAAAAATAGGGCGAAGCCCCACGCATTTTTTTTTTAAATTATTTCATGAAATTCATGGAATAATTAAGAAAAAAAGGGCTTCCCTATATTGTTGTGTCCAACCAGGTACAAATAGGCAGCTGGTGGTTGGGGGCAGCCCATTCCTGCCTGCTGTACCTGGCTGGACACAAATATAGTGCGAAGCCCCACGTCAATTTTTTTTTAATTATTTCATGAAATAATTTTTTTAAAAAAGGGCTTCCCTATATTGTTGTGTCCGGCCAGGTACAAATAGGCAGCTGGTGGTTGGGGGCAGCCTGTTCCTGCCTGCTGTACCTGGCTGGACACAAATATAGGGCGAAGCCCCACGTCAATTTTTTTTAAAAAAAATCCTTTATTTTAACACTAAATGACATTTGAGGAGTTAATAAAGATGCAGTCCCTAAATTATTATTTATTTTTTAATTAATTTTTCCCAAAACTTTTGACGTGGGCTTCGCCATATTTTTGTATGCCAGCCAGGTACAGCATCCAGCTTCTATGAACGCGCCATTTTCCGGGGCGGCTGCGGACTGCAATTTTCAGCGGGGGGGGGGGGGAGCAGAAAGCTTGGGCCTCCCTGCGCTGCAGATTCCATCCCCCAGCTGCCTAGTTGTACCTGGCTGGACACAAAAATAGGGAGAAGCTTCACGTATTTTTTTTTTTTTAATTATTTCATGAAATTCATGAAATAATTAAGAAAAAAAGGGCTTCCCTATATTGTTGTGTCCAACCAGGTACAAATAGGCAGCTGGTGGTTGGGGGCAGCCCGTTCCTGCCTGCTGTACCTGGCTGGACACAAATATAGTGCGAAGCCCCACGTCAATTTTTTTTAAATCATTTCAGGAAATTCATGAAATAATTAAAAAAAATTGACGTGGGGCTTCGCACTATATTTGTGTCCAGTCAGGTACAGCAGGCAGGAACGGGCTGCCCCCAACCACCAGCTGACTATTTGTACCTGGCCGGACACAACAATATAGGGAAGGCCTTTTTTTCTTAATTATTCCATGAATTTCATGAATTAAAAAAAAAAAACGTGGAGCTTCTCCCTATTTTTGTGTCCAGCCAGGTACAACTAGGCAGCTGGGGGCTGGAATCTGCAGCGCAGGGAGACCCAAGCTTTCTGCCCCCCCCCGCTGCAAATTGCAGTCCGCAGCCGCCCCGGAAAATGGCGCGTTCATAGAAGCGCCATCTTCTGGCGCTGTACCCAACTCATCCAGGGCCCTGGTGCGGTGGCTCACTGGGTAATAAAGGGGTTAAGGCCAGCTTGGCATTATCAGCTGGCCCTAAGCCCGAAATTCATGGGGTCACGCCAATATTAGACATGACCACCATGAATTTCTAGTAAAGTATTTAAAAAAAACACAAACACCCAGAATAAAGTCCTTTAATTGAAATAAACACACAATTCTTTATTGTTCTAAATTAAACCATACTTACCGTCACGCCCATTCCAGCTGAAGCCAACGATCTCCTGCAATAAAAGAAAAATAATAAAGCAACCTCATCCTTACCTTTCCATGGCTCCCACGACAGCTCCAGCTCTGCTACATCGAGATGACAGGCTGGACCGCAGCAGAACGCTGCCATCCAGCCTGTCATCCCGCAGACACTGAGAAGCGCAGGCATACTTCCACTCCTCAGTGTCTGGCTGTGACGGCATCCAGATGAGCCGACAATGAACTCGGCTCACCTCATGTACGTCACTGACAGCGTGGGAGAATTCTCCTGCACTCAGCGCTTCAGCGTGAGAATTTTCCCACGCTGTCAGTGACGTGCATGAGGTGAGGTCATGTCCAATGAACTCGGCGCACCTCATGCACGTCACTGACAGCGTGGGAAAATTCTCACGCTGAAGCGCTGAGTGCAGGAGAATTTTCCCACGCTGTCAGTGACGTGCATGAGGTGAGCTGAGTTCATTGGACATGACCTCCGCTCATCTGGATGCCGTCACAGCGAGACACTGAGGAGCGCAAGCATGCCTGCGCTTCTCAGTGTCTGCGGGATGACAGGCTGGATGGCAGCGTTCTGCTGCGGTCCAGCCTGTCATCTCGATGTAGCAGAGCTGAAGCTGTCCTGGGAACCATGGAAAGGTAAGGATGAGGTTGCTTTATTATTTTACTTTTATTGCAGGAGATCGTTGGCTTCAGCTGGAATGGGCGTGACTGTAAGTATGGTTTAATTTAGAACAATAAAGAATTGTGTGTTTATTTCAATTAAAGGACTTTTTTCTGGGTGTTTGTGTTTTTTTTAAATACTTTACTAGAAATTCATGGTGGTCATGTCTAATATTGGCGTGACCCCATGAATTTCGGGCTTAGGGCCAGCTGATAATGCCAAGCTGGCCTTAACCCCTTTATTACCCAGTGAGCCACCGCACCAGGGCCCTGGATGAGTTGGGTACAGCGCCAGAAGATGGCGCTTCTATGAACGCGCCATTTTCCGGGGCGGCTGCGGACTGCAATTTGCAGCGGGGGGGGGCCCAGAAAGCTTGGGTCTCCCTGCGCTGCGGATTCCAGCCCCCAGCTGCCTAGTTGTACCTGGCTGGACAGAAAAATAGGGAGAAGCTCCACGTTTTTTTTTTTAAATTCATGAAATTCATGGAATAATTAAGAAAAAAAGGGCTTCCCTATATTGTTGTGTCCGGCCAGGTACAAATAGGCAGCTGGTGGTTGGGGGGCAGCCCGTTCCTGCCTGCTGTACCTGACTGGACACAAATATAGGGCGAAGCCCCACATAATTTTTTTTTAATTGTTTCATGAATTTCCTGAAATAATTTAAAAAAAATTGACGTGGGGCTTTGCACTATATTTGGGTCCAGCCAGGTACAGCAGGCAGGAACGGGCTGCCCCCAACCACCAGCTGACTATTTGTACCTGGTTGGACACAACAATATAGGGAAGCCCTTTTTTTCTTAATTATTCCATGAATTTCATGAAATAATGTAAAAAAAAAAACGTGGAGCTTCTCCCTATTTTTGTGTCCAGCCAGGTACAACTAGGCAGCTGGGGGATGGAATCTGCAGCGCAGGGAGGCCCAAGCTTTCTGCCCCCCGCTGAAAATTGCAGTCCGCAGCCGCCCCGGAAAATGGCGCGTTCATAGAAGCTGGATGCTGTACCTGGCTGGCATACAAAAATATGGCGAAGCCCACGTCAAAAGTTTTGGGAAAAATTAATTAAAAAATAAATAATAATTTAGGGACTGCATCTTTATTAACTCCTCAAATGTCATTTAGTGTTAAAATAATGGATTTATTTAAAAAAAAAATGGCGTGGGATCCCCCATAATTTTAGTCTCTAGCGGAGGTTAAGCAGACGGCTGGGGCAGATGTTTGAAGCCTGGGAAGGGGGTAAAACCCACGGAGCTTCCCAGGCTACTAATATCAGCCCCCAGCTGAATACCTAGCCTTTACTAGCTATTAAAATGGGGGACCCCCCCAAAAAAAATGACGTGGGGTCCCCCCTATTTTAATAGCTAGCAAAGGCTAGGCAGACAGCTGGGGGCTGATATTAATAGCCCAGGAAGGGTGCCATGAATATTGGCCCCCTCCCAGGCTAGAAACACCAGCCGTCAGCCGCCCCAGAAATGGCGCATCCATAGGATGCGCCAACTCTGGCACTTAGCCTCGCTCTTCCACGCTGCCCTGGTGCGGTGGCAGGGGGTAATAGTGGTGAGGTTCATGTCAGCGCCAGCTGCCATGAAGCCCAGGTTAGTAATGATGGGCGTCTATAAGACACCCCCATTACTAACCTACAAAGTGTTAAAAAGAAAAAACACACTACACCCAGAAAAAAATAATTTATTTGAAATAAAACACACAATTTTATTTAATTCTTAGTTTACTAAAAATAATAGTTACCTGTCCACGTTCCTGCGCTGATCTCCCATGCACAGCTGTCACATCTGGAGATGGTGACAGCTGTGCATGGCTGCTGTAAGCTCACACTGCCGGGAACACGTCCGCTCCCGGCAGCGGGAGCCACTGACTGAGGTCACCGGAGTGCATTCAGGCAGCGCAGCTCCGGAGACCTCCTTTACGGCACTGCTGTACCGTGGGAATTTCTCACGATACAGCAGGGCCGTAAAGGAGCTAACCGGAGCAGCGCTGCCTGAACTCCGGTGAACCCTTACGGCCCCGTCATTCTAGCGGCGGCAGCGGTTCAGAGCGGTCACATTCTATGTGGCTGCTCTGAACTGGAGATCTTCGTGGGACACTCGTGGACTGCTACGGAGGGGTAAGGATAAGGTTGTGGTTTATTATTTTATATTTTATTACAGGAGATCGATGGCTTTGGGGAATTAGGTGTCTAGGTGAGTATAGGTGTAGTTTTTTATTTTTTACTTTATTTTAGGTGGCGATCGGCGGGGACAGGTAATGTATGAACTAATTTCTTTTAGGTAACCACTGGCCACCAATGACATGTATTTAACATTTATTGGGGACACAGTAGGGCAATTTAAATAGCAGGATCAGTCTGATGGGAACTACTGCTCCCATCGAGCTGATCCTGCTGGCAGGAGTGGACGGGGGACAGACATAGGCCGATGGGAGTAGTAGTGTCACATCGGCCTATGTCTGCCTGCACGCACACACACCGCACACACCCGCACACATCGCACAGACACCGCGCACACCCGCACACCCCGCACACACACTAATCATGACGGGTCTGGGAGGTGAGGCTGACCTGTGCGGCCGTGGGAAAGTTCATGTGAGTTCATGCAGTCAAGCATGAACTCACATGAACCCTCTGAGGGCAACGTGGCGACTTCAAATGAACAGCTGATCGGCATCACCTGATACCTCAGCTGTTCATTTGAAATAACCGGCGGGAAAGCGCAGCACAGAACGGGAAAGCCGGCGGTGAAGTCTCTTCACTGCCGGCTTCCCCGCCCGGGTCCTTCGCTCCTTGGAGCTGCGCTCCCCGCCCGGTCCTAACTTACGATCGGGATGGGAGGTGGCGAGGGGAGCGGAGGATCGGGGTGGGAGGCTGCGGGGAAGCAGTATGGGGCTGTGTGTTTAAAAGCCAGCGGCTTTATACCGCCCGCCGGCTTTTAAACAATCAGGAGAATTCTCCCCCGCTGGGATGGCATTCTGATGACAGGCTGGATCGCGCTGCCATCCAACTTGTCATCCTTCACAGACACTGCAGAGCGCAGGCATTATGGGAACTTCCGATTCCGGTATCCGATATTGTAAAAGTATCGGAATTAAGTATCGGAATTCCGATACCGCGAATATCGGCCGATACCCGATATTACAGTATCGGAATGCTCAACACTAGGTATCACAGATCACAGCTAGTCAGTATATATCCATGATCCTATGTTATTCAATATATCTATCTCTATCTCTATCTCTATCTCTATCTCTATCTCTATCTCTATCTCTATCTCTATCTCTATCTCTATCTCTATCTCTATCTCTATCTCTATCTCTATCTCTATCTCTATCTCTATCTCTATCTCTATCTCTATCTCTATCTCTATCTCTATCTCTATCTCTATCTCTATCTCTATCTATATCTATCTATATCTATCTATATCTATCTATATATCTATATATCTATATATCTATATATCTATCAGTAAATTATGATGGGGTGACCATACTTTGCATTGGGGCTTTTAAGCTCTTGTGTTTACCTCTGAACCTAAGCAGTTTTTCATTATTTAATTTATAAGTCATGGTTTCATTATTATTAATTATATTTTAAATTATCATTTTCAGGCCGAGAATGTTGCTCGTCTCCTGTATTTTATGGACAATGATAAGCCATCAATGGACTTTGTTTTTAACATCCAGAAGACTAATGAATATTTTTCAAAGCTTCTGGAAATTGGCAACACTCATCAGACTGTCTTCAATTATTTAAAAAGTTTGAAGCGATTTCTTGACTATATGAAAAACTCCACTGATCTGATACACAAAGACAAGAAGGTCTATGATGCACTTTGTATCTTCGTTGATCAACTGGGTGTGTTCCAAAAGAGGATCAGCAAAGGGATATCTAAAGAAAATGTGGCAAAGAAGTGAAAAAACTGGTCTAAAACACATTTTTCAATTACGTATTCATTCATTCAATATCCGTTCTCATTCCTATTTCTTTTCACAGACAGAAATGTTTGAGATATGGAACTCAGACACCGGAGCAGCTAGAAAACATCCTGACAGTTGCAAAACCTACTTTTATGCACGTCTTAAGGCTGGCAAAAGAAGGGGGAAATCTACATGTGGACGAAAAACTGACAATTCTTCAGTATTTGGAAGCGCTTCTCATTGTCAGAAAGCTGCAGAGACCTGGTGTCGTTCAGCATATGACGGTTAGGAGCTTTCAGCTTTGTATTGCTTATGTAAATGAATGATGGAGGGTTGTGTTTTTTTTAATTAATGTATGTTGTTTTTTGATCTTACAGGTCGATGAGTGGAAAGATAGAATAACTAAAAAGGATCATGTAGGTATCACTGTGTATGAGCACAAGACAGCGGCAAATCAGGTGGCAACAGTCATTTTAACTAAAGAAGAGGAAAGCGTAAGTATATTACAGCTCTGTATGCCTTTCTCTCTCTGTATGCCCCCCTCTCTCTCTGTGCCCCCCTCTCTCTCTGTATGCCTCCCTCTCTCTGTGTGCCCCCCTCTCTCTCTGTGTGCCCCCCTCTCTCTCTGTGTGCCCCCCTCTCTCTCTGTGTGCCCCCCTCTCTCTCTGTGTGCCCCCCTCTCTCTCTGTGTGCCCCCCTCTCTGTGCCCCCCTCTCTGTGCCCCCCTCTCTCTGTATGCCCCCCTCTGTGCCCCCCTCTCTCTCTGTGCCCCCCTCTCTCTGTGCCCCCCTCTCTCTCTGTGCCCCCCTCTCTCTCTGTGCCCCCCTCTCTCTCTGTATGCCCCCCTCTCTCTCTGTATGCCCCCCTCTCTCTGTGCCCCCTCTCTCTGTGCCCCCCTCTCTCTCTGTATGCCCCCCTCTCTCTCT
The DNA here is from genome assembly GCF_046119375.1 of Phyllobates terribilis. Taxonomy (NCBI): domain Eukaryota; kingdom Metazoa; phylum Chordata; class Amphibia; order Anura; family Dendrobatidae; genus Phyllobates; species Phyllobates terribilis. The sequence continues at coordinate 83,609,786 of NW_027362772.1, forward strand.
GTATGCCTTTCTCTCTGTGCCCCCCTTCTCTCTGTATGCCTTTCTCTCTGTGCCCCCCTCTCTCTGTGCCCCCCTCTCTCTGTGCCCCCCTCTCTCTCTGTGCCCCCCTCTCTCTCTGTGCCCCCCTCTCTCTCTGTGCCCCCCTCTCTCTCTGTGCCCCCCTCTCTCTCTGTGCCCCCCTCTCTCTCTGTATGCCTTTCTCTCTCTGTGCCCCCCTCTCTCTGTGCCCCCCTCTCTCTGTATGCCCCCCTCTCTCTCTGTATGCCCCCCTCTCTCTCTGTATGCCCCCCTCTCTCTCTGTATGCCCCCCTCTCTGTGCCCCCCTTCTCTCTGTATGCTCTTCTCTCTCTGTGCCCCCCTCTCTCTGTGCCCCCCTCTCTCTGTGCCCCCCTCTCTCTGTGCCCCCCTCTCTCTGTGCCCCCCTCTCTCTGTGCCCCCCTCTCTCTGTGCCCCCCTCTCTCTGTGCCCCCCTCAATCTCTCTGTGCCCCCTCTCTCTGTGCCCCCCCCTCTCTCTCTGTGCCCCCCTCTCTCTCTGTGCCCCCCTCTCTCTGTGCCCCCCTCTCTGTGCCCCCCTCTCTCTCTGTGCCCCCCTTCTCTCTGTGCCCCCCTTCTCTCTGTGCCCCCCTTCTCTCTGTGCCCCCCTTCTCTCTGTGCCCCTTCTCTCTGTACCCCTCTTCTCTCTGTGCCCCTCTTCTCTCTCTGTGCCCCTCTTCTCTCCCTGTGCCCCCCTTCTCTCCCTGTGCCCCCCTTCTCTCCCTGTGCCCCCCTTCTCTCCCTGTGCCCCCCTCTCTCCCTGTGCCCCCCTCTCTCCCTGTGCCCCCCTCTCTCCCTGTGCCCCCCTCTCTCTGTGTCCCCCTCTCTCTCTGTATGCCTTTCTCTCTCTGTGCCCCCTCTCTCTCTGTCGTTCTTTATTTTATTTTTTTTTCATTTTCTATTCCAGTGGTTTGATATCTACTTTGATAAAGTGAGGCCCACATTCTTGAAGCCAAACAAGGAAAATAAGAGATTTTTTATTTCATCATCTGGAGAAAAAAGGCAAAATACTCCATCAGATATGGGTTCAAGAATACACACAGCTGCCTAAAGGCAAAATACTTCTACAGATATGGGTTCTAGAATACACACAACTGCTTAAAGGCAAAATACTCCCACAGATATGGGTTCAGGAATACACACAGGTGCTTAAAGGCAAAATGCTCCACCAGATATGGGTTCAAGAATACACACAACTGCTTAAAAGCAAAATACTCCTACAGATATGGGTTCAAGAATACACACAGCTGCTTAAAGGCAAAATACTCCCACAGATATGGGTTCAAGAATACACACAGCTGCTTAAAGGCAAAATACTCCACCAGATATGGGTTCAAGAATACACACAGCTGCTTAAAGGCAAAATACTCCACCAGATATGGGTTCAAGAATACACACAGTTGCATAAAGGCAAAATACTCCACCAGATATGGGTTCAAGAATACACACAGCTGCTTAAAGGCAAAATACTCCCACAGATATGGGGTCAAGAATACACACAGCTGCTTAAAAGCAAAATACTCCACCAGATATGGGTTCAAGAATAAACACAACTGCTTAAAGGCAAAATACTCCACCAGATATGGGTTCAAGAATACACACAGCTGCTTAAAGGCAAAATACTCCACCAGATATGGGTTCAAGAATACACACAGCTGCTTAAAGGCAAAATACTCCACCAGATATGGGTTCAAGAATACACACAGCTGCTTAAAGGCAAAATACTCCACCAGATATGGGTTCAAGAATACACACAGCTGCTTAAAGGCAAAATACTCCACCAGATATGGGTTCAAGAATACACACAGCTGCTTAAAGGCAAAATACTCCATCAGATATGGGTTCAAGAAATACACACAGCTGCATAAAGGCAAAATACTCCCACAGATATGTGTTCAGGAATACACACAGCTGCTTAAAAGCAAAATACTCCACCAGATATGGGTTCAAGAATACACAAAGCTGCTTAAAGGCAAAATACTCCACCAGATATGGGTTCAAGAATACACACAGCTGCTTAAAGGCAAAATACTCCACCAGATATGGGTTCAAGAATACACACAGCTGCTTAAAGGCAAAATACTCCACCAGATATGGGTTCAAGAATACACACAGCTGCTTAAAGGCAAAATACTCCACCAGATATGGGTTCAAGAATACACACAGCTGCTTAAAGGCAAAATACTCCACCAGATATGGGTTCAAGAATACACACAGCTGCTTAAAGGCAAAATACTCCACCAGATATGGGTTCAAGAATACACACAGCTGCTTAAAGGCAAAATACTCCACCAGATATGGGTTCAAGAATACACACAGCTGCTTAAAGGCAAAATACTCCACCAGATATGGGGTCAAGAATACACACAGCTGCTTAAAAGCAAAATACTCCACCAGATATGGGTTCAAGAATAAACACAACTGCTTAAAGGCAAAATACTCCACCAGATATGGGTTCAAGAATACACACAGCTGCTTAAAGGCAAAATACTCCATCAGATATGGGTTCAAGAATACACACAGCTGCTTAAAGGCAAAATACTCCACCAGATATGGGTTCAAGAATACACACAGCTGCTTAAAGGCAAAATACTCCACCAGATATGGGTTCAAGAATACACACAGCTGCTTCAAGTCAAAATACTCCCACAGATATGGGTTCAGGAATACACACAGGTGCTTAAAGGCAAAATGCTCCACCAGATATGGGTTCAAGAATACACACAGCTGCTTCAAGTCAAAATACTCCCACAGATATGGGTTCAGGAATACACACAGCTGCTTAAAGGCAAAATACTTCACCAGATATGGGTTCAAGAATACACACAGCTGCTTAAAAGGAAAATACTCCAATAGATATGAGTTCAAGAATAGTGTTGAGCCACCCCCGTAGTGTTCGAGTTCGGTTCGGTTCGTCGAACACCCGTGTGTTCGTCGAACTGTTCGTCGAACACCTTCGAACACCGTTAAAACCAATGGCAGGCAAACAAAAACACATAGAAACACATAGAAAACACCTTCAAAGGTGTCCAAAAGCTGACAAACTGCTCAGAAGACATAACTAACACATGGAAAAGTGACAAGTACATATAGTCATGCGAAAATAAAAGAGGTGGAGGAGTAAAAGGAGGGGGAGACACAGATATAGGCATGTCATGCCCTTCTAAAATCCAAAAAGTGAGAAGCCGACACGGCCAGTCCGCTCCTGCCCGTGCCACCTCAGTGTCGCCGGGTTTGTGCCAGAGCCGCGGTGAACCCTGACGGCCAGCCCCCCTCTCCCAATACTGGTGCCTGTCCGCTGGTGGGTCGAGAGAGCCCCCCTGTGGTGGAGGCAGCTCTAAGCTTTTTAATTTAAATTGTCTCTCTAATTTGAATGAATACACTTTAAATCCATTTACAAGGATCTATTGGAGGGCAAGTCTCATGCCAGCAGCCGCGGTAATTCCAGCTCCAGTAGCGTCCACTAAAGCTGCTGCAGTTAAAAAGCTTTTATAAGGATCGAGCTCGGCTGTCCACCGCAAGGCATCCTACTGCCAGTCCCAGCCCCTATGCCTTGGGGTGCCTCCTGATGCTCTTCACTAAGTATCCCATGGTCCCGAAGCATTTCCTTTGAAAAAATTAAGTGTCCAAACTACAGGTGGTGTAGCTTGCTTAACAGCCGGGATAATCCGCTGACTAGCAGACACTGCTACTAGGCACAAAGTATTTCCTGGGCTAGATGCAGTTAAAAATTTGTAATTAGATACTCTCGTTGGATGCTGAGAAAGCATTCCATAGAGTCTCCTGGCACGCCATATATGATTCTCTTAAAAAGCTTGGGGTAGGGGTCTAGGGGACCCTTTTATAGCCAAAATCACGGCCCTGTATCGCAATACGTCACCTAGGCTGAAGATAAATGGAACTGTAGCACCCTGAGGGCTCGGTTGCTACAGACGTATTGCACCTCACCCAGAAGTGTGATATCTCACTCTCAGGTAAGGATGGAGTGTGGATCAGGACCCGACACCTGCATGCATTACACCACATTGCCGTGGGGCAGGGCGACCAATATGCCCCTGAGATGGGCACGACAGTCCCTGTCCCTGGCTGGAGTGGGGGGAGGGAACACTGAGGAAGGGGAACCCTGTAGTGCAGGAGCAGGGAGGAAGCAGTTCCTGGGTGCATTGAGAAGGGAGTATAAAAGGTGGGCACCATCTTAGTTCAGTGCAGAGAAGTCTGAGCAGAAGTGGCAGGGAGCAGGGGCTCTGCATGAGCTCTGCTCCGGAGGCGGGCCTAGTAACAGAGGCCCAGGCCTGGAAGAGGGAGAAGGAAGGAAGAGGAGCGGAGAAGGCTCCAGGAACGAGGAATGAAGGGATCCCAGGGGTGCGGACGGGCGAGTCGCCACCGCACGCCCGAATCCACCTGCGTGGAGGGGTCAGGCCAAAGGGGGGAGACCGGTCCCCGAACTAGTGGAGGCAGGAAACGACCCTCAGCTAGAAACCGGAGGCTCTGACATTTTATGTGGCGCAGCCCCTCGCTACACCCGCTAGGAAGGCACCACATAGGGTCAGGGAAACTGGCGCCAAGTTTACCAAGAGGAGGCCCGAGGCAGCCGGACAGAAGGGTTGGTAAGAAAGGCCAGACAAAGGACACACAAAGGGGGTCCTGTGAAGCACTCCAAAGTTATCTGGGAGTTGTCTGAGCCCCTCACCTGGTGAGCACAGTACGACGTGGGCAGCCGTTACCTGCAGACGTGGTCTGGATAATAAGAACTGTGAGTAAAGGCCCTGGACTGCATCACTGACTCCGTGTCGTTACTGCTTCTGCCCTGCACCATCACCCCCATCCTCCGCATACACTGCCCTGAGGCTATACTCCTCCCGTGGGGAGTTATGCTACGCTCTGCTGCACCCACAACACCAGCCTCAGCGGTCTGCCCTGTAGCGGCGGTTCACTCTGACCGCAATCCACGGGTGGCGTAGTCGGACATTTAAACATCAAAACCACATAAATAGTTCCGCCACTGGTTTGACCGCCCTGAGCCACGGAACCGGCTCGCCGCCACGAAAACTACAACCACCAGCATCCACCAAAAAGGGTCCAGCTCCGGGTGTCCCAAGGCCCAGGGGGTGCGTCAGAACATTTTCAATCACCTTTCACAATCACCAATGGGACAAGGCAGGGATGTCCTCTGTCCCCTCTCTTATACATCCTAGTGACGGAGCACCTGCTCTCATCAATTCGCCATAACCCCAATATTAGGTGGATTGAGGTGGGAGGCACCGAGTACAAGTGCTCTCTATTTGCTGATGATGTCCTAGTATATATCACTCAATCACATATATCCATCCATGCTTTTATGGCTGAAATAGATCACTTTGTTACATGGTAAAATTTTAAAATCAATGCAGCGAAGTCTGAGGCCCTCGATGTCTCCCTCCCCAAATCCATATAGGATTCCATCCAGTCCAACTTTCCCTTTGCCTGGCCCTCACAGGGTATCAAATACTTAGGAATTCCTATTCATAGAGACCTCTATGAATTATCTTAATTTTGGGCCCTTTATTGAACAATTCCATACAGACCACGGTTGGCAAGTTAGAACTGTAAGATTCACTACGTGAACCACTGGTGTTTTGTGGAAAAGCACATGTACACTGCGTTCCAAATTATTATGCAAAAAGTGTTTAGGAGTGATAAGGGAAGAATTTGTTTGTTTGTCAGTTAAACTTATTGATGGTGATGTGTGTCAGGGCTCTTTATATCACTGTAAGCAATTGCAGACACCTGTGCTAATTAGTTTGGCAGGTGTGTCCAATGAAAGGCAAGACTACTTAAGAAGGCTGTCTCACATTATTAAGCAGCCTACATTTTCTGCCAAAATGGGAAAGAAAAAGGATGTGTCGGCTGCTGAGAAGCAACAAATTGTGGAGTGTTTAGGTCAAGGCATGACTACAATCAACATTGTGCGATGATCAGGATGAAGTGTCTTGGCAATCAAGAAGTATGTAGCTGATTCACAGTACACACGTGTGCGTGCTGATAAGGGCAAATTGAGGACTCTTTCCTACAGGCAATTACGTCAGGTTGAAAGAGCAGCGGCAAAAAAGCCTTGTCATAGCAGCAGACAAGTTTTTGAAGCTGCTGGTGCCTCCAACGTCCCCCGAACAACAAGATGCAGGGTCCTTCAGAGGTTTGCAGCTGTGCATACGCCATCCTGTCGACCTCCTCTATCCACTTCACACAAGCAGAAACGGCTCCAGTGGGCCAAACATTACATGAAGACTGATTTCAAAACTGTTTTGTTCACGGATGAGTGCCGTGCAGCGCTCGATGGTCCAGATGGATGGAGTGGAGGATGGCTGGTTGATGGACACCCCACGCAAACACGGCTACAGCGCCAACAAGGAGGAGGTGGAGTAATGTTTTGGGCTGGAATCATGGGGAGAGAGATTGTCGGCCCCTTTAGGATCCCTGAAGGCGCTAAAGATGAACTCCATAATGTATGTGGATTTTCTCAAACAGCACTTCCTGCCATGGTTCAAGAAGAAGAACCGTGTATTTCACAGCAAGATCATTTTTCTGCATGATAATGCACCATCTCATGCTGCACATAAAACATCTGCATCTCTGGCTGATATGGGCATAAAAGGGGACAAACTTATGGTGTGACCCCCATGCTCCCCTGACCTCTACCCCATTCAGAACCTTTGGAGCATCATTAAAAGGAGTGTCTATGATGGCGGGAGGCAGTTCACATCTAAGCAACAGCTCTGGGAGGGTATTCTGTCCTCATGCAAAACAATTGAAGCAGAAACCATCCAAAACCTGACAAATTCAATGGACGAGAGAGTTCAGAAGCTCCTTTCGAACAAGGGGTCCTATGTGAAAATGTAACATCACCTAGAATAAAGTTTTGAGTTGAAAACTGTTTGATTTCAGTTTCTAACAACCTGCTAATGCTTATAATTTCAAAAATGACCATTTTTTTGGTCTTTATTAAAATGAAAAGGTTGATCGAAAAGTTTGGGGGATCTAAGAGTGTGGCAACCCAGTAGTCATGATTACTTCGAATTCTGACAATATGAGGGTCATGCTGCAGGTAGTGCAGCAAGAAGGCACTTATGTGTCTTGCGCATCTCGGAGCCCCAAAATTATTTCCGGGCTAGATGCAGCTAAAAATTATTTTTAATTTTAAATCTGGTGGAGCTTATTATAGATGGCCTAATAGGATCAGTGCTGCACACTGCTACAAAGCCCAAATTATTTTCCAGTCAAGATACAGATAAACATGATTAGTAATTTGAAAGCTTAAAACGGTTGGTAGGGTGATTTTAACCAATCATCAAGCTTTTACTCTCCCCAGGATGACACAGGGGTAGAAAAGTCGTTTCGGATCCATGATTTGTTCATCTTTATGAACGTGAGTCTGTCTACATTATCAGTGGAGAGCCGCGTGCGCTTATCTGTCAGCACACCACCAGCAGCGCTGAACACACGTTCAGACAGAACGCTGGCTGCGGGGCATGACAAGATCTCCAAGGCGTAAGTTAGCTCTGGCCATTTATCCAGATTGGAAGCCCAAAAAGAGCAAGGGTCCAGTGACACAGTCGTGGCTTCAACGTTTACTTGGAGATACTCCTGTACCATCGTCTCTAGGCGTTGACTATGTGTCAGACTTCTTGTCTCCTGTGGCCTTGCAAAGGATGGGCTAAAAAAGTGGTGAAATGATTCCGCAAAATTGATGTTACCAGCAGATACTGTGGTTCTGTTACGGTTTGAGTGCTGAACACTTGACGGTCCCACGGTTGGCAAGTTGGAACTGTGAGATTCACTACGTGCACCACTGGTATTTTGTGGAAAAGCACATGTAAGATTCTGCAACAGTCTCTGCTGATACTCCTGCATGCGTGCATCCCTTTCTATGGCAGGAATAATTTCGGCAAATTTACTTTTGTACCGGGGATCTAACAGTGTGGCAACCCAGTAGTCAGGATTATTTCTAATTCTCACAATTCGAGGGTCATGTTGCAGGTAGTGCAGCAAGAAGGCACTCATGTGTGTTGCGCATCCAGGAGCACCAAGTCCCTGTTGTGTTGGTGGCGAGGTAACAATCATGCTTCCTTCCTCTGTCCTCTCCCCCCAACCTCGCACAACAGAAATGTGATCAAGGTCTCCCTCATCTGATGAGTCTTCCATCAGTTCGTCCTCCACTTCTTCCTGGGCTCCTGCACCTTCCTCACTAGTTTGGCTGCTACCATGCGCCCTGGTAAAACCATCTCCCCCACCCTCACATGCCTGCCGCCTTGGTGCTGCCGACCGTCTGGACCTTGCAGATGTTAGCCCTTCCGCATACAACTCCTCCTCCTCTACTTCCTCCACCTCCTCTTGTGCCACCACCTGACTCCGAATTCTGTTTAACATGTGCTCCAGCATGTAAATCACCGGAATAGTCATGCTGATAATGGCATCATCAGCACTAAACATCTTCGTCGCCATTTCAAAACTGTGCAGAAGGGTGCATAGGTCCCTGATCTGAGACCACTCCTCCAGCGTGATTTGCCCCACCTCTGGATCTCGTTGGCCCAGGCTATACGTCAGAACATATTGCACCAGGGCTTGTCGGTGCTGCCACAGTCGCTGCAACATGTGCAGAGTTGAATTCCACCGGGTAGGCACATCGCATTTTAGCCGGTGAAGTGGCAGGCCCAACGACTTCTGTAGAGATGTAAGTCGCTGAGCTGCGGGATGCGAACGGCGGAAGTGAGCACACAGCGACCGTGCCCTCTGCAGAAGGCCATCTAGTCTGGGATAGTGGGCTAAAAATTGCTGGACAACCAGGTTCAACACGTGAGCCATACAAGGCACGTGTGTGACATTGCCCCGGCGAAGGGCCGCACCCAGGTTTGCAGCATTGTCGCACACGGCCTTCCCTGGTTTCAGGTCCAGTGGAGACAGCCATTCATGAAATTGGTTCTCCAGAGCTGACCACAACTCCTCAGCTGTGTGACTCACATTTCCCAGACATTTCAAAGTAAAAACCGCCTGATGACGTTGAGCCCTACTGCCAGCATAGTAAGGGGGTGTGCAGGATCCCTTCTGCGCAGTTAGAAAGCTTGTGGCATGACCAGACAGGCTTTGGGTGCAGGTGGAAGACCGAGAGGAGGTTGAGGAGGCAGAAGCAGTGGAGGAACTTTGACATAAAGAGGATTGACGCACAACTCGTGGGGACGGCAAGACTTGGACAGCAGCCCCTTGTCCTGCTGTCACCATAGTTACCCAGTGCCCAGTCAGCGACATGTAACGCCCCTGTCCATGCCTACTCGTCCAAGTGTCTGTGGTGAAATGCACCCTGTCACACACAGAGTTTCTCAAAGAAGCGGTGATGTTGTGTGCGACATGCTGGTGGAGCGCAGGCACACCTTTCTTTGAGAAGTAGTGCCGACTGGGCATCTGGTACTGGTACATAAGGTCTCGAAAATCCTCTGTGTCCACCAGGCGGAAAGGCAGCATTTCTGTAGCCAAGAGCTTGCAGATGGTGAAATTCAACCTCTTAGCTTTCTCATGGCTAGGAGGAAATGGTCTTTTACTTGTCCACATCTGAGGGACTGAGGGCTGGCTATTGTGCTTAGACGGGGTTGATAAGGGTGTCCCCGGCAAACTGCCGGTCTGTGAGGAAGATGCAGGCGGACATGTTAGGTTGCCTTGATCCAAAGGTGGTGCTATCGATGTCGGACAGCGCTCAACACCAGCTGGTGTTACCACCTCCAAAGAAAATGATGACCTGCCAATCACGCTGGCTGTTGCGGGTAAAGAGGTGGCAGGTCTGCGCCCCAAAACAGGTGTGACTGCTGTCCCCCCAGTCACAGAGGATGAAGAGGCCGCGGATGCACAAGATATGGCAGACGGTGGTTGGCCCGGCCGGCTAGGCCGCATTGTAGCACACTGAGCTTCCCACTGCAACTTATGCTTCATGTCCATGTGCCGGTTCATGCATGAAGTACTCAAACTATGTATTTTTTGGCCTCTACTTAGCTTTTGCTGACAAATGTTACAGATAACACGAGTTGGGTCATCTTTATCGATCTGAAAAAATGCCCAGGCTATGCAAGGCTTAGCACCTATGCGACCTGAAGAGCCACCACGACTTGTGGTGAGAGGCAGAGTTGTGTTTGAGGATGCAGTTGTTGACGTGCTTCCAGTACTACGTCTCTGTCCAGGAAGGCGCAACCTGACCTCGTCGTCACTAGCATCTTCCTCCACCTCCTCTGCTGACCTCATCTCTTGGCTGACTGTGGGTTGACAGTAAGTGGGATCTCCAACCTCATCATCATCACCCTGTGCGTTATCACACCCGTCGTCCTCAGAGCCAACCTGTTCCTGCCCTGACAAAAAACTAAAGTTGTCGCTCCAATCAGGTATTTGAGTCTTATCATCGTCTTCCTCATTGTCTCCACCAACAGGAGTTACAGTTTGGGAATGAGGGTCTACATTATGGTCAGAACCTTCTGCGTCTGGTCCTGGATCCGACTCATAAAGATACTGGGCATCAGTGCAGATCATTTCCTCGTCTGGATTCACAGAAGCGCTGGAGTCGACCTCTGATTCCCAGGCTATAGTATGAGTAAACAGCTCTGCAGACTCAACCATCTGTTCTACCTCATACTCAGATGGGCAGCTGGAGATTTGGGAGCTGTGAGGAAGCAAGTGCGATTTGGGTGACACCTTTGAGGACTGGAGTATTTGTGATGTTGAAGTTGATGTGGAGGAGAGCCCACTTAAAGGAGCACTTGATATCCGTTGAAGCACCTGCTGTTTTTGTGCCTCATCTGGAATTTGTAGCGATTGGCGTGGCCGTAAGAAAGGGATCTTATCACATTGTCCGCTAAAAGAAGTAGACATTTTAGTTTGGCTGGAAGATGGTCTTTCTTCTGCAGATGTTACTGTTGCTTTAACACCTACCCCACGGACACAACCTTTTTTCCCCTTCCCAACACGCCTATTCCCCTTTCCACCAGCAGCAGGCCTTTTTCCACTCATTTTGGTGGTTAACTAATTCACAACTCTGGAGCTGTTTGCACAAAAAAACAATGGATGGTAACCGAGCAGAGCTGAGTGGCCAAACTGTGGTATTAGGCCAAAACTATTGGCTGGGTTAGATGCAGAAAAAAATTATATTCAATTTGCAACCTGATGGAGGTCAGTATAGATGGACTAATACAACAAGTCCCACACACAGCTAGAAGCCCAATATTTTTTCAGAGGTAGATGCAGAAAAAAATATATTCAGTTTGCAACCTGATGGAGGTCTGTATAGATGGACTAATACAACAAGTCCCACACACAGCTAGAAGCCCAATATTTTTTCAGAGGTAGATGCAGAAAAAAATATATTCAGTTTGCAACCTGATGGAGGTCAGTATAGATGGACTAATACAACAAGTCCCACACACAGCTAGAAGCCCAAATATTTTTTCAGAGGTACTGTAGATGCAGATAAAAATTATTTTTAATTTGCAACCTGATGGAGGTCAGTATAGATGGACTAATAGAGAAAGTCCGACACACTGCTAGAAGGCCAAATATTTTTTCAGAGCTAGATGCAGAAAAAAATTAGATTCAGTTTGCAACCTGATGGAGGTCAGTATAGATGGACTAACAGAGAAAGTCCCACACACTGCTAGAAGGCCAAATATTTTTTCAGAGCTAGATGCATACAAAAAATTATTTTGAATTTGCAACCTGATGGAGGTCAGTATAGGTGGACTAATAGAACAAGTCCCACACACTGCTAGAAGGCCAAATATTTTTTCAGAGCTAGATGCAGAAAAAAATTATATTCAGTTTGCAACCTGATGGAGGTCTGTATAGATGGATTAATAGAACAAGACCCACACACAGCTAGAAGCCCAATATTTTTTCAGAGGTAGATGCAGAAAAAAATATATTCAGTTTGCAACCTGATGGAGGTCAGTATAGATGGACTAATACAACAAGTCCCACACACAGCTAGAAGCCCAATATTTTTTCAGAGCTAGATGCAGAAAAAAATTATATTCAGTTTGCAACCTGATGGAGGTCTGTATAGATGGATTAATAGAACAAGACCCACACACAGCTAGAAGCCCAAATATTTTTTCAGAGGTACTGTAGATGCAGATAAAAATTATTTTTAATTTGCAACCTGATGGAGGTCAGTATAGATGGATTAATAGAACAAGTCCCACACACAGCTAGAAGCCCAATATTTTTTGAGAGGTAGATGCAGAAAAAAATATATGCAGTTTGCAACCTGATGGAGGTCAGTATAGATGGACTAACAGAGAAAGTCCCACACACTACTAGAAGGCCAAATATTTTTTCAGAGCTAGATGCAGAAAAAAATTATATTCAGTTTGCAACCTGATGGAGGTCTGTATAGATGGATTAATACAACAAGTCCCACACACAGCTAGAAGCCCAATATTTTTTCAGAGGTAGATGCAGAAAAAAATATATTCAGTTTGCAACCTGATGGAGGTCAATATAGATGGACTAATAGAATGATGCTATGCCCAAAAGATTTTACTTCACTAGGTGCAGTAAAAAATTGGTATTCTATACACAGGTGGTATATCTTGCAACACAGATAGGCTACTCCACTGACTAACACTCTGCAATAGGCCAAAAAGGATTAGCTTTGCTAGATTCAGCCAAATGCTGTGAAAAAAACTTGCACAGCACTGGCACAGACCTGCCTGGCAAAAACTGATAGGAACTGATGTAACCTAGTCCTGAAAAGGACTGCAATTACAATTAGTCTTTACTCCCACAACCTATCTATTTAAGAGCACAGACCTGCCTGATAAAAGTCGTAGGAAATGCTGTAACCTAGTCCTTAAAAGGACTGCAATCACAACTATTCCCTACTCCCAAGCTATCTGTAGATTTGTGCGAAAATTGGCTTGAAATTAACAAGGTATAGCGCACACAGCAACAGCGGTGCAGTCTAACACGCAGCTGCAGCAGTGAGAAAATGGTGGCGACGGGGAAAATGGCTTGGTCTTATAGGGCAAGGACATGTGACATACACTGCCAATGACACATGCCCTTGCTTGTGTGAAAAAAAGCACTTCGCTCCGTGTGTGCGCTTGCTGATAGGCTGACAGATTGCACCTCCCCACTGCAAATGCGGGAAAGAGAAAAAAAAATGGAGATCTTCATTGTTCCTGCAGAGATCCATCCCCTGCCCCTCCCCCCACCCCGCTGTACACTCAAACTGCGTATTAACATTAATTTTCATCATTACTGAGAAAAAATCCAGTTATGATTTTGGTGCACGAACAGTTATCGAACATAACCTCGAACAGCCGAATTTTTCTCAAATTGTTCGTGTTCGCCGAACGGCTCGAACACCGCCCAAAACAGCTCGAATTTGAGATTGGCGAACAGTTCGAGTAGAACAACGCTCATCTCTATTCAAGAATACACACAGCTGCTTAAAGGCAAAATACTCCACCAGATATGGGTTCAAGAATACACACAGCTGCTTAAAGGCAAAATACTCCCACAGATATGGGTTCAAGAATACACACAGCTGCTTAAAGGCAAAATACTCCCACAGATGTGTGTTCAAGAATACACACAGCTGCTTAAAAGGAAAATACTCCCACAGATATGGGTTCAAGAGTACACACAGCTGCTTAAAGGCAAAATACTCCCACAGATATGGGTTCAAGAATACACACAGCTGCTTAAAGGCAAAATACTCCCACAGATATGGGTTCAAGAATACACACAGCTGCTAAAAAGGAAAATACTCCCACAGATATGGGTTCAAGAATACACACAGCTGCTTAAAAGGAAAATACTCCCACAGATATGGGTTCAAGAATACACACAGCTGCATAAAGACAAAATACTACATCAGATATGTGTTCAAGAATACACACAGCTGCTTAAAGGTAAAATACTCCAACAGATATGTTTTCAAGAATACACACAGCTGCTTAAAGGCAAAATACTCCCATGGATAAGGGTTCAAGAATACACACAGCTGCTTAAAAGCAAAATACTCCATCAGATATGGGTTCAAGAATACACACAACTGCTTAAAGGCAAAATACTTCACCAGATATGGGTTCAAGAATACACACAGCTGCTTAAAGGCAAAATAATCCACCAGATATGTGTTCAAGAATACACACAGCTGCTTAAAGGCAAAATACTCCACCAGATATGGGTTCAAGAATACACACAGCTGCATAAAAGTAAAATACTCCACCAGATATGGGTTCTAGAATACACACAACTGCTCAAAGGCAAAATACTCCCACAGATATGGGTTCAAGAATACAAAAAGCTGCTTAAAAGCAAAATACTCCACCAGATATGGGTTCCAGAATACACACAGCTGCTTAAAAGCAAAATAATCCCACAGATATGGGTTCAAGAATACACACAGCTGCTTAAAAGGAAAATACTCCACCAGATATGTGTTCAAGAATACACACAGCTGCTTAAAGGCAAAATACTCCCACAGATATGGGTTCAAAAATACACACAGCTGCTTAAAGAAAAAATACTCCCACAGATATGGGTTCAAGAATACACACAGCTGCTTAAAGGCAAAATACTCCACTAGATATGTTTTCAAGAATACACACAGCTGCATGAAGGCAAAATACTCCACCAGATATGGGTTCAAGTATACACACAGCTGCTTAAAGGCAAAATACTTCTATAGATATGTGTTCAAGAATAAACACAGCTGCTTAAAAGCAAAATACTCCACCAGATATGGGTTCAAGAATACACACAGCTGCATAAAGGCAAAATACTACACCAGATATGGGTTCAAGAATACACACAGCTGCATAAAGGCAAAATACTCCACCAGATATGGGTTCAAGAATACACAGCTGCATAAAGGCAAAATACTCCACCAGATATGGGTTCAAGAATACACACAGCTGCTTAAAAGGAAAATACTCCTCAGATATGTTTTCAAGAATACACACAGCTGCTTAAAAGCAAAATACTCCCACAGATATGGGTTCAAGAACACATACAGCTGCTTAAAAGGAAAATACTCCACCAGATATGTTTTCAAGAATACACACAGCTGCATAAAAGCAAAATACTCCACCAGATATGGGTTCTAGAATACACACAGCTGCTTAAAAGCAAAATAGTCCATCAGATAGGGGTTCAAGAATACATACAGCTGCTTAAAAGCAAAATACTCCTACAGATATGTGTTCAAGAATACACACAGCTGCTTAAAGGCAAAATACTCCACCAGATATGGGGTCAACAGTACACACAACTGCATACAGGCAAAATACTTCACCAGATATGGGTTCAAGGATACACACAGCTGGCTTAAAAGCAAAATACTCCACCAGATCAGTTCAAGAATACACACAGCTGCATAAAAGCAAAATACTCCATAAGATATGGGTTGAAGAATACACACAGCAGCTTAAAGGCAAAATACTCCCACAGATATGTGTTCAAGAATACACACAGCTGCTTAAAGTCAAAATACTCCAACAGATATGGGTTCAAGAATACATACAGCTGCTTAAAAGCAAAATAATCCCACAGATATGGGTTCAAGAATACATACAGCTGCTTAAAAGCAAAATACTCCCACAGATATGGGTTCAAGAATACACACAGCAGCTTAAAGGCAAAATACTCCACCAGATATGGGTTCAAGAATACATACAGCTGCTTAAAAGCAAAATAATCCCACAGATATGGGTTCAAGAATACACACAGCTGCTTAAAAGGAAAATACTCTACCAGATATGGGTTCAAGAATACACACAGCTGCTCAAAGGCAAAATACTCCACCAGATATGGGTTCAAGAATACACACAGCTGCATAAAAGTAAAATACTCCACCAGATATGGGTTCTAGAATACACACAACTGCTCAAAGGCAAAATACTCCCACAGATATGGGTTCAAGAATACACACAGCTGCATAAAGGCAAAATACTCCACCAGATATGGGTTCAAGAATACACACAGCTGCTTAAAGGCAAAATACTCCTACAGATATGGGTTCAGGAATACACAAAGCTGCTTAAAGGCAAAATACTCCACCAGATATGGGTTCAAGAATACACACAGCTGCTTAAAGGTAAAATACTCCACCAGATATGGGTTCAAGAATACACACAGCTGATTAAAAGCAAAATACTCCCACAGATATGTGTTCAAGAATACACACAGCTGCTTAAAAGCAAAATACTCCACCAGATATGGGTTCAAGAATACACACAGCTGCATAAAGGCAAAATACTCCACCAGATATGGGTTCAAGAATACACACAGCTGCTTAAAGGCAAAATACGCCACCAGATATGGGTTCAAGAATACACACAGCTGCATAAAAGCAAAATACGCCACCAGATATGGGTTCAAGAATACACAGCTGCATAAAGGCAAAATACTCCACCAGATATGGGTTCAAGAATACACACAGCTGCATAAAGGCAAAATACTCCACCAGATATGGGTTCAAGAATACACACAGCTGCATAAAGGCAAAATACTCCACCAGATATGGGTTCAAGAATACACACAGCTGCTTAAAGGCAAAATACTCCTACAGATATGGGTTCAGGAATAAACACAGCTGCTTAAAGGCAAAATACTCCCACAGATATGTGTTCAAGAATACACAAAGCTGCTTAAAGGCAAAATACTCCACCAGATATGGGTTCAAGAATACACACAGCTGCTTAAAAGGAAAATACTCCATCAGATAGGGGTTCAAGAATACACACAGCTGCTTAAAAGCAAAATACTTCAACAGATATGGGTTCAAGAATACACACAGCTGCTTAAAGGCAAAATACTCCACCAGATCAGTTCAAGAATACACACAGCTGCATAAAAGCAAAATACTCCACCAGATAGGTGTTCAAGAATACACACAGCTGCTTAAAGGCAAAATATTCCACCAGATATGGGTTCAAGAATACACACAGCTGCATGAAGGCAAAATACTCCACCAGATATGGGTTCAAGAATACACACAGCTGCTTAAAGGTAAAATAATCCACCAGATATGTGTTCAAGAATACACAAAGCTGCTTAAAGGCAAAATACTCCACCAGATATGTGTTCAAGAATACACACAGCTGCTGAAAGGCAAAATACTCCCACAGATATGGGTTCAAGAATACACACAGCTGCTGAAAGGCAAAATACTCCCACAGATATGGGTTCAAGAGTACACACAGCTGCTTAAAGGCAAAATACTCCACCAGATATGGGTTCAAGAATACACACAGCTGCTTAAAGGCAAAATACTCCCACAGATATGTGTTCAAGAATACACACAGCTGCTTAAAGGCAAAATACTCCATCAGATATGAGTTCAGGAATACACACAGCTGCTTAAAAGGAAAATACTCCACCAGATATGGGTTCAACAATACACACAACTGCATACAGGCAAAATACTCCACCAGATATGAGTTCTAGAATACACACAGCTGCTTAAAGTCAAAATACTCCACCAGATATGGGTTCTAGAATACACACAGCTGCTTAAAGGCAAAATACTCCAACATATATGTGTTCAAGAATACACACAGCTGCTTAAAGGCAAAATACTCCTACAGATATGGGTTCAACAATACACACAGCTGCTTAAAGGCAAAATACTCCCACAGATATGTGTTCAAGAATACATACAACTGCTTAAAAGCAAAATAATCCACCAGATATGGGTTCAAGAATACACACAGCTGCTTAAAAGCAAAATAATCCCACAGATATGGGTTCAAGAATACACACAGCTGCTTAAAAGCAAAATATTCCCACGCATATGTGTTCAAGAATACATACAACTGCTTAAAGTCAAAATACTCCACCAGATATGAGTTCTAGAATACACACAGCTGCTTGAAGTCAAAATACTCCACCAGATATGGGTTCTAGAATACACACAGCTGCTTAAAGGCAAAATACTCCAACAGATATGGGTTCAAGAATACATACAACTGCTTAAAAGCAAAATAATCCACCAGATATGGGTTCAAGAATACACACAGCTGCTTAAAAGCAAAATACTCCACCAGATATGGGTTCCAGAATACACACAGCTGCTTAAAAGCAAAATAATCCACCAGATATGGGTTCAAGAATACACACAGCTGCTTAAAAGCAAAATAATCCCACAGACATGGGTTCAAGAATACACACAGCTGCTTAAAGGCAAAATACTCCCACAGATATGGGTTCAAAAATACACACAGCTGCTTAAAGAAAAAATACTCCCACAGATGTGTGTTCAAGAATACACACAGCTGCATAAAAGCAAAATACTCCACCAGATATGGGTTCAAGTATACACACAGCTGCTTAAAGGCAAAATACTCCTACAGATATGTGTTCAAGAATACACACAGCTGCTTAAAAGCAAAATACTCCCACAGATATGGGTTCAAGAATACACACAGCTGCTTAAAAGCAAAATACTCCACCAGATATGGGTTCAAGAATACACACAGCTGCATAAAAGCAAAATACTCCCACAGATATGGGTTCAAGAATACACACAGCTGCTTAAAAGCAAAATACTCCACCAGATATGGGTTCTAGAATACACACAACTGCTCAAAGGCAAAATAATCCCACAGATGTGTTCAAGAATACACACAGCTGCTTAAAAGCTAAATACTCCACCAGATATGGGTTCAAGAATACACACAGCTGCATAAAGGCAAAATACTACACCAGATATGGGTTCAAGAATACACACAGCTGCATAAAGGCAAAATACTCCACCAGATATGGGTTCAAGAATACACAGCTGCATAAAGGCAAAATACTCCAACAGATATGGGTTCAAGAATACACACAGCTGCTTAAAAGGAAAATACTCCAACAGATATGGGTTCAAGAACACACACAGCTGCTTAAAAGGAAAACACTCCACCAGATATGGGTTCAAGAATACACACAGCTGCTTAAAGGCAAAATACTCCACCAGATATGGGTTCAAGAATACACACAGCTGCTTAAAAGCAAAATACTCCTCAGATATGTGTTCAAGAATACACACAGCTGCTTAAAAGCAAAACACTCCATCAGGTATGGGTTCAAGAATACACACAGCTGCTTAAAAGGAAAATACTCCACCAGATATGGGTTCAAGAATACATACAGCTGCTTAAAAGCAAAATACTCCACCAGATATGGGTTCAAGAATACACACAGCTGCTTAAAGGCAAAATACTCCACCAGATATGGGTTCAAGAATACACACAGCTGCTTAAAGGTAAAATACTCCACCAGATATGGGTTCAAGAATACACACAGCTGCTTAAATGCAAAATACTCCTACAGATATGGGTTCAGGAATACAGTACAGACCAAAAGTTTGGACACACCTTCTCATTTAAAGATTTTTCTGTATTTTCATGACTATGAAAATTGTACATTCAAACTGAAGGCATCAAAACTATGAATTAACACATATACTTAACAAAAAAAGTGTGAAACAACTGAAAATATGTCTTATATTCTAGGTTCTTCAAAGTAGCCATCTTTTGCTTTGATGACTGCTCTGCACACTCTTGGCATTCTTTTGATGAGCTTCGAGAGTTAGTCACCGGAAATGGTCTTCCAACAATCTTGAAGGAGTTCCCAGAGATGATTTGCACTTGTTGGCCCTTTTGCCTTCACTCTGCGGTCCAGCTCATCCCAAACCATCTCGATTGGGTTCAGGTCTGGTGACTGTGGAGGCCTGGTCATCTGGCATAGCACCCCATCACTCTCCTTCTTGGTCAAATAGCCCTTACACAGCCTGGAGGTGTGTTTGGGGTCTTTGTCCTGTTGAAAAATAAATGATGGTCCAACTAAACGCAAACCGGATGGATTAGCATGCCGCTGCAAGATGCTGTGGTAGCCATGCTGGTTCAGTATGATTTCAATTTTGAATAAATCCCCAACAGTGTCACCAGCAAAGCACCCCCACACCATCACACATCCTCCTCCATGCTTGACGGTGGGAACCAGGCATGTAGAGTCCATCCGTTCACCTTTTCTGCGTCACACAAAGACACGGTGGTTGGAACCAAAGATCTCAAATTTGGACTCATCAGACCAAAGCACAGATTTCCACTGGTCTAATGTCCATTCCTTGTGTTCTTTAGCCCAAACAAGTCTCTTCTGCTTGTTGCCTGTCCTTAGCAGTGGTTTCCTAGCAGCTATTTTACCATGAAGACCTGCTGCACAAAGTCTCCTCTTAACAGTTGTTGTAGAGATGTGTCTGCTGCTAGAACTCTGTGTGGCATTGACCTGGTCTCCAATCTGAGGTGCTGTTAACCTGCGATTTCTGAAGCTGGTGACTCGGATAAACTTATCCCCAGAAGCAGAGATGACTCTTGGTCTTCCTTTCCTGGGGCGGTCCTCATGTGAGCGAGTTTCTTTGTAGCGCTTGATGGTTTTTGCAACTGCACTTGGGGACACTTTCAAAGTTTTCCCAATTTTTCAGACTGACTGACCTTCATTTCTTAAAGTAAAGATGGCCAATCGTTTTTCTTTACTTAGCTGCTTTTTTCTTGCCATAATACAAATTTTAACAGTCTATTCAGTAGGACTATCAGCTGTGTATCCAAGAGACTTCTGCACAACACAACTGATGGTCCCAACCCCATTTATAAGGCAAGAAATCCCACTTATTAAACCTGACAGGGCACACCTGTGAAGTGAAAACCATTTCAGGTGACTACCTCTTGAAGCTCATCAAGAGAATGCCAAGAGTGTGCAAAGCAGTCATCAAAGCAAAAGGTGGCTACTTTGAAGAACCTAGAATATAAGACATATTTTCAGTTGTTTCACACTTTTTTGTTAAGTATATAATTCCACATGTGTTAATTCATAGTTTTGATGCCTTCAGTGTGAATGTACAATTTTCAAAGTCATGAAAATACTGAAAAATCTTTAAATGAGAAGGTGTGTCCAAACTTTTGGTCTGTACTGTACATACAGCTGCTTAAAGGCAAAATACTCCACCAGATCAGTTCAAGAATACACACAGCTGCATAAAAGCAAAATACTCCACCAGATATGGGTTCTAGAATACACACAGCTGCTTAAAGACAAAATACTCCACCAGATATGTGTTCAAGAATACACACAGCTGCTTAAAGGCAAAATACTCCACCAGATCAGTTCAAGAATACACACAGCTGCATAAAAGCAAAATACTCGACCAGATATGGGTTGAAGAATACACAGCTGCTTAAAGGTAAAATAATCCACCAGATGTGTTCAAGAATACACAAAGCTGCTTAAAGGCAAAATACTCCACCAGATATGGGTTCAAGAATACACACAGCTGCTGAAAGGCAAAATACTCCACCAGATATGGGTTCAAGAATACACACAGCTGCATGAAGGCAAAATACTCCACCAGATATGGGTTCAAGAATACACACAGCTGCTTAAAGGCAAAATACTCCACCAGATAGGTGTTCAAGAATACACACAGCTGCTTAAAGGCAAAATACTCCACCAGATATGGGTTCAAGAATACACACAGCTGCTTAAAAGCAAATTACTCCATCAGATATGGGTTCAACAATACACACAACTGCTTAAAAGCAAATTACTCCATCAGATATGGGTTCAAGAATACATGTGGCACCCCAGGGGTCTGGTTCTCCACAGTAATGTAATGTTATGTCTGAGAGCAGGTGGGAGGTCCTTTGGTCAGGGATCCTGTGCATGCCACACCTCCTGCCCAGTCTTGGGAGGGGAAGAACTTCCCCTGTATAAACCCGGGGCTGAGGCAGGGAGAGTCAGACAAGGAGAGTGGAGACAAGAAGCAGCATAGGAAACAGGAGAGTTCCAAGGAGTCAGGGGCTGGCAGCTGCAGCGCTCGCCCTGACTAAGAAGATTCTTTACCGGACCCGGAGTCCGAGGCTGTGGGGACTAACTTCTACCCAGCAGCAGAATCCGTCAGGCAGGGGATTTCAGGTCCTCTGGCCCAGAAGCCCGAAGGCACGGTCACACGCGTGGGACCAGCACCGCCATCGTGGAGCGGAAGCCATTAGAAGGCCCCGAGTCACCGGCCATACGGGTGAGCACCACACGGTACACTCAGGGACGTGGGCTACTTACATCAGCTTCTAGCAAGGTAGCCAGAAGAGTACAGTCAGTTTGTGAGGCCTACAACTACGCCTGGCCAGGGGAGATCCCATCTGCTCAAAGACTGACCAGGCCCCGTTTGCTAGCAAGTACTCCGGGAGGGTCTATCGTTGTTACCAGTAAAGACCCTGAACTACACCGTACCGTCTCTGAGTGGTTCCTGCTACCCCCATCATCCACGTCGGCTGCCCTGAGGCCATACCCCTCCCGTTGGGGGTTATACTATCACGCTGCACAATCCTACCACCGGCCTCAGCGGTCTGCCCTGCAGCAGCAGCTCCCTGGCTGCACTCAACGGGTGGCGTAGTCATCAACTATTTACTACTAATAGACTGCCGTCTAGTTTGACTCCCTGGGCACGGACCGGGTCACCGCCACGAGACTACAACCCTCCACTGATCCGGCTCCGGGTAGGCTCCCGCATGCGCAACGCAGCGCGACACAGGCCCAGGGGCGCGTCATACACACAGCTGCTTAAAAGCAAAATACTCCACCAGATATGGGTTCAACAATACACACAACTGCATACAGGCAAAATACTTCACCAGATATGGGTTCAAGAATACATACAACTGCTTAAAAGCAAAATATTCCCACGGATATGTGTTCAAGAATACATACAACTGCTTAAAGTCAAAATACTCCACCAGATATGGGTTCAAGAATACATACAACTGCTTAAAAGCAAAATAATCCACCAGATATGGGTTCAAGAATACACACAGCTGCTTAAAAGCAAAATAATCCCACAGATATGGGTTCAAGAATACACACAGCTGCTTAAAAGTAAAATACTCCACCAGATATGGGTTCAGGAATACACACAGCTGCTTAAAAGCAAAATACTCCACCAGATATGGGTTCTAGAATACACACAGCAGGTTAAAGGCAAAATACTCCTACAGATATGTGTTCAAGAATACACACAACTGCTCAAAGGCAAAATACTCCACCAGATATGGGTTCAAGAATACACACAGCTGCTTAAAAGCAAAATACTCCATCAGATATGGGTTCAAGAATACACACAGCTGTTTAAAGGCAAAATACTCCATCAGATATGGGTTCAAGAATACACACAGCTGCCTAAAGGCAAAATACTCCAACAGATATGTGTTCAAGAATACACACAGCTGCTTAAAAGCAAAATACTCCACCAGATATGGGTTCAACAATACACACAACTGCATACAGGCAAAATACTTCACCAGATATGGGTTCAAGAATACATACAACTGCTTAAAAGCAAAATATTCCCACGGATATGTGTTCAAGAATACATACAACTGCTTAAAGTCAAAATACTCCACCAGATATGAGTTCTAGAATACACACAGCTGCTTAAAGTCAAAATACTCCACCAGATATGGGTTCTAGAATACACACAGCTGCTTAAAGGCAAAATACTCCAACAGATATGTGTTCAACAATACACACAGCTGCTTAAAAGCAAAATACTCCAACAGATGTGGGTTCAAGAATACATACAACTGCTTAAAAGCAAAATAATCCACCAGATATGGGTTCAAGAATACACAGCTGCTTAAAAGCAAAATAATCCCACAGATATGGGTTCAAGAATACACACAGCTGCTTAAAAGGAAAATACTCCACCAGATATGGGTTCAGGAATACACACAGCTGCTTAAAAGCAAAATACTCCACCAGATATGGGTTCTAGAATACACACAGCAGGTTAAAGGCAAAATACTCCTATAGATATGTGTTCAGGAATACACACAACTGCTCAAAGGCAAAATACTCCACCAGATATGGGTTCAAGAATACACACAGCTGCTTAAAGTCAGAATACTCCAACAGATATGTGTTCAACAATACACACAGTTGCATAAAGGCAAAATACTCCACCAGATATGGGTTCAAGAATACACACAGCTGCTTAAAAGCAAAATACTCCACCAGATATGGGTTCAACAATACACACAACTGCATACAGGCAAAATACTTCACCAGATATGGGTTCAAGAATACACACAGCTGCTCAAAGGCAAAATACTCCACCAGATATGGATTCAAGAATACACACAGCTGCATAAAAGCAAAATACTCCACCAGATATGGGTTCAAGAATACACACAGCTGCATAAAGGCAAAATACTCCACCAGATATGTGTTAAAGAATACACACAGCTGCATAAAGGCAAAATACTCCACCAGATATGGGTTCAAGAATACACACAGCTGCTTAAAGGTAAAATACTCCTACAGATATGGGTTCAGGAATACACAGCTGCTTAAAGGCAAAATACTCCCACAGATATGTGTTCTAGAATACACACAGCTGCTTAAAGGTAAAATACTCCACCAGATATGGGTTCAAGAATACACACAGCTGATTAAAAGCAAAATACTCCTCAGATATGTGTTCAAGAATACACACAGCTGCATAAAAGGAAAATACTCCAATAGATATGAGTTCAAGAATACACACAGCTGCTTAAAAGGAAAATACTCCACCAGATATGGGTTCTAGAATACAAACAGCTGCTTAAAAGCAAAATACTCCACCAGATATGGGTTCTAGAATACACACAGCTGCTTAAAGACAACATACTTCACCAGATCAGTTCAAGAATACACACAGCTGCATAAAAGCAAAATACTCCTACAGATGTGTTCAAGAATACACACAGCTGCTTAAAGGCAAAAGACTCCACCAGATCAGTTCAAGAATACATACAGCTGCATAAAAGCAAAATACTCCACCAGATATGGGTTCTAGAATACACACAGCTGCTTAAAAGCAAAATACTCCACCAGATCAGTTCAAGAATACACACAGCTGCATAAAAGCAAAATACTCCACCAGATATGGGTTCTAGAATACACACAGCTGCTTAAAGACAAAATACTCCACCAGATCAGTTCAAGAATACACACAGCTGCATAAAAGCAAAATACTCCAACAGATATGGGTTCAAGAATACACACAGCAGCTTAAAGGAAAAATACTCCCACAGATATGGGTTCAAGAATGCACACAGCAGCTTAAAGGCAAAATACTCCATCAGATATGGGTTCAAGAACACACACAGCTGCTTAAAAGCAAAATACTCCACCAGATATGGGTTCAAGAATACACACAGCTGCTTAAATGCAAAATACTCCACCAGATATGTGTTCAAGAATTCATACAACTGCTTAAAGGCAAAATACTCCACCAGATATGGGTTCAAGAATACACACAGCTGCTTAAAGGCAAAATACTCCACCAGATGTGTTCAAGAATACACACAACTGCTTAAAAGCAAAATACTCCACCAGATATGGGTTCAAGAATACACACAGCTGCATGAAGGCAAAATACTCCACCAGATATGGGTTGAAGAATACACACAGCTGCTTAAAAGCAAAATACTCCCATAGATAGGGGTTCAAGAATACACAGCTGCTTAAAGGCAAAATACTCCACCAGATATGGGTTCAAGAATACACACAGCTGCATGAAGGCAAAATACTCCACCAGATATGGGTTCAAAAATACACACAGCGGCTTAAAGGCAAAATACTCCACCAGATATGGGTTCAAGAATACACACAGCTGCTTAAAGGCAAAATACTCCTACAGATATGTGTTCTAGAATACACAAAGCTGCTTAAAGGCAAAATACTCCACCAGATATGGGTTATAGAATACAAACAGCTGCTTAAAAGCAAAATACTCCATCAGATATGGGTTCAAGAATACACACAGCTGCTTAAAGGCAAAATACTCCACCAGATATGTGTTCAAGAATACACACAGCGGCTTAAAGGCAAAATACTCCACCAGATATGGGTTCAAGAATACACACAGCTGCATAAAGGCAAAATACTCCACCAGATATGGGTTCAAAAATACACACAGCTGCTTAAAGGCAAAATACTCCACCAGATATGGATTCTAGAATACACACAGCTGCTTAAAAGCAAAATACTCCATCAGATATGGGTTCAAGAATACACACAGCTGCATAAAGGCAAAATACTCCACCAGATATGTTTTCAAGAATACACACAGCTGCATAAAAGCAAAATACTCCACCAGATATGGATTCTAGAATACACACAGCTGCTTAAAAGCAAAATACTCCATCAGATATGTGTTCAAGAATACACACAGCTGCTTAAAGGCAAAATACTCCACCAGATATGGATTCTAGAATACACACAGCTGCTTAAAGGCAAAATACTCCCACAGATATGGGTTCAAGAATACACACAGCTGCTTAAAGGCAAAATACTCCACCAGATATGGATTCTAGAATACACACAGCTGCTTAAAAGCAAAATACTCCACCAGATATGTTTTCAAGAATATACACAGCTGCATAAAAGCAAAATACTCCACCAGATATGGGTTCAAGAATACATACAGCTGATTAAAAGCAAAATACTCCTACAGATGTGTTCAAGAATACACACAGCTGCTTAAAGGCAAAATACTCCACCAGATCAGTTCAAGAATACACACAGCTGCATAAAAGCAAAATACTCCACCAGATATGGGTTGAAGAATACACACAGCTGCTTAAAGGTAAAATAATCCACCAGATGTGTTCAAGAATACACACAGCTGCTGAAAGGCAAAATACTCCCACAGATATGGGTTCAGGAATACACACAGCAGCTTAAAGGCAAAATACTCCACCAGATATGGGTTCAAGAACACACACAGCTGCTTAAAAGCAAAATACTCCTACAGATATGTGTTCAAGAATACACACAGCTGCTTAAAGGCAAAATACTCCAGCAGATATGGGTTCAAGAATACACACAGCTGCATGAAGGCAAAATACTCCACCAGATATGGGTTCAAGAATACACACAGCTGCATGAAGGCAAAACACTCCACCAGATATGGGTTCAAGAATACACACAGCTGCTTAAAGGCAAAATACTCCCACAGATATGTGTTCAAGAATACACACAGCTGCTTAAAGGCAAAATACTCCACCAGATATGGGTTCAGGAATACACACAGCTGCTTAAAAGCAAAATACTCCACCAGATATGGGTTCTAGAATACACACAGCAGGTTAAATGCAAAATACTCCTACAGATATGTGTTCAAGAATACACACAACTGCTCAAAGGCAAAATACTCCACCAGATATGGGTTCAAGAATACACACAGCTGCTTAAAAGCAAAATACTTCACCAGATATGGGTTCAACAATACACACAACTGCATACAGGCAAAATACTTCACCGGATATGGGTTCAAGAATATATACAACTGCTTAAAAGCAAAATATTCCCACGGATATGTGTTCAAGAATACATATGACGCGCCCCCTGGGCCATGTTCAGGGGATACCCGGAGCCGGATCTGTATGGGGGTAGTAGTCCTTGTGGCGGTGACCCGGTCCGTGCCCAGGGTGTCAAACTAAGTGTGTGGCAGTCTTTGTAGATGTTGTTAAGTGTCGACGACGCCACCCGTTGAGTGCGGCTTTGAAGCCGCCGCTGCAGAGCAGTCCGCTGAGGCCGGTGGTATATGTGCAGCAGTGATGGTATAACCCCCAACGGGAGGGGTATGGCCTCAGGGCAGCAGGTGTGGATGATGGGGGTTGTGATGATGCAGGAAGGAGAGGCAGAGTCAGGAGATGCAGTTTCAGGGTTTCTACTCACTGATGTTGCTTTAGTCACTCTGGCCTTGAGTGACCACCCGAGCCGTGCTGCGTCCACCAGGTCCTGGACTCGGCCAACCCCCAGGCAGTCCGGAGCGTGGTCCTGAGCTTCCCTGTCTCTCTCTTCCTCCTGGCCGTTCCCACCAGGGATCCACCTTTGGCCGGCTCCCTCGGGTCTCTTGGTGGTCAAACCTCCTCTGGGTTCCCTGACCCTATGCTTGGTGTGCCTTTCTGGTGGATTTGGTGAGGGTCGTGGCAAATCTTGACCACGACCTCCGGTTCCTGGCTAAGGGTTACTTCTGCCTCTGCCAGCTTGGGTTCCGGTACCCGTGTCCGCCAACCCCTCACCCTTTCTGGTCTGTTTCTGGGTTCTTGGGGTTCCTTCTGTCTTTCTCTCTGGGTCCTTCTGACTCCTCTCTCTCTCTGTAGGCCTTGCTCTGGAGCTGGGCACAGCCGGAGCCACAGCTCCCTGTCAGCCCTCCTGGCTGAGCTCCTCTGCTCTTCTCCTCCTGCCTGAACTGAACCCTGATCTAAGATGGTGCCCACCTTATATACTCCCTCTATGTGTGAGCCCAGGTGACCAGCACCCAATGGGCTCCTAGCTTTACCCAGACTGCTCCCCCTATCTGCCCCTACACTACTGGGATGTTCCACCCCCCTCCCACTCCAGCCAGGGACAGACGCTGTCGTACCTGCACATATACTGGTGGGAGTACCGTTGTTCTGTCCCCCGGAAATGGGATGTATGTAGTGCATGCAGCCTACTAAGCTCAGTTCCACACTCCATCCTTACCCGGGAGTGGAATACCACACCTCTGGCTTGAGGTGTAATACCCCTGTAGCAGCCGAATCCTCAGGGTGCTACATTCCCCCCTGGTAAATCACAGCACGTCCTCGGGCTGTAAAAGAATAAACATTCCAAAAACATACAACTTTTTTTTCAAAACATCATAAACATATCAAACATTATAAACATTATCAGACTCTAGCAATATAAACTTTTTCATATAAAACTCTTTCAGATAAATATTCTTGAGCTTCTGGCCACTGTGCGCTTGTGACCAGGTAGAAGTGCAACAGTCACAAAAACAGTTCCTTATAAAACCAGTAGGGGGCGCTTTAAGAAGCGCAACTATTTACAAGGGATATGGCCGCTCTCAGTCCTCGGCCAGTGGAGAAAAGGGATGGCTGCTCACAGTCCTCAGCCTGTGGGGAGATGGGACACACTGGAACAGTTCACTGGTCCCAACGGGGACTATATCTTACTGGCAACAGTTATTGTACCTTCACGGGTAACTATTTACAGTGCTCCTACTGTACATCAATGGCGACGTCCTCCTGCTCCTGCCTGAGGGTAATCTTCAGACCCGTCCGGGTCCTCTTGTTCCTCCTCACACCGCAGCTCCTCCTCAGTCAGGCGATGTACATGAAGGGCATAGGGTCCTTTGGCACACTGGTGCCGGGTGAAGGTGACCTCATCACCCAGGTAAAGGTCACGACCTCTGTGTCCCTCCGGCAGATGGCTTTCTACGTCTCTGCGGGTGACAAAGACGTCGCCGGGGGTTCTGTGGTCCCGTATAAAACCCCACCCGTGCTCCATTTGGAATTTTATTACAGTCCCGCTGGCACGGGGACCGTGGGCAGTACGGGGGTTTCTGCGGGCCCGGCGCTTTTGCTCGGCGCTCTGGACTTGGAGCCGCTCCTCGCGGACCCGCCTCTCTCGTCGCTCCTTAGCAAAAACCTCCAATTGTTGCCGGCAGCACTCCGTACGCTGGGCTGCGGCTGCCCGGGTCTCCTTGGTGAATCCCATCAGGTCCTCACCGGTAGGGTCCCACTCAAATTGGGCGTCCTCCAACGGAAGCGGATCGAGTTTGGCGGGCGCAGGAGCCGGAATTAGAGGCTCATCCAGAGGCCGTTCCCTCCGGAATCGAGGGTGAATATATTCAGGTGGCCACACGAAGAGCAGCCCGTCCTGGGTGGTGTTTCGTGCGGAGCGGTCTTCGCCCAGACGGGGTGCTGTGGAGGCAGAGGGCGCTGTGGTGTTTGCGGCGCCCAGGGGCTCCTGGCCTTGCGTCCAGGCCGAAGGTAGTCTGAACACAAAGGGCGCTTTAAAGGCTGCGGCGCCTGGGTCTACCAGGCCTTGCGACCAGGCTGGTGGCATGATGGAGGTAGAGGGCGCTGTGAAGACGGCGGCGCCCGGGGGTACTTGGCCTTGCGACCAGGCCGGTGGCTCAGTGAAGGTAGAGGGCACTGTTGGTACTGCGGCGCCCGGGGGCACTCGGCCTTGCGACCAGGCCGGTGGCGTCTCCTGCTTGGCCGCGCTCAGGGTTGAGGCGCGTGACGTCACAGGGGGCGTGGCCGCGGCTTCTGTTTGAGGCCTAGTCGGGAGCGGTGACGGTGCAACGTGAGTGGTGAGTGGGGTCTCGGGCTCTGCGACGGGGAGCTGGGGCAGGCTTGCGACCATCGGGCACGGGGTGTTGTCGTCCCCATTACCTGCTCCCTTTTCTTCAACTCCCTCCGCGGCGTCGTCTCCGGCCGTCGTCCCTCCTGCACCTTCCTCAGAGGCGGACATGCTCCTTGTCGTGGGTGGCGTGCTTCGCTGGCGGGCTCCAGCCTGCTGGGCCATCTCCTTGCTCCACTCCGCCAGCGCTTCCTGCTGTACCCGGGCCATCTTCCGTGCGAGGCCCTCCAGCGCGGTCTGTGCACGCTCCCGATCTCCGGGGAGCTGCGCCAGGATCTCCAGCAGGCCTTCTGGAGTGGCGGCCTGCAACAGGCACCTGACCACAGGGTCGGTGCTGCCTGACTCTCCCTCCATCTCCGGGTGTGTTCTCTCTAGACTCCTCCAAGCTGCTCCCATCTTCGCTCTTTTGTTCTCTCTCCGCCCACACTGAGGGCGGTCCTGGGGTAACTTGGTGATTGTCAGTTCCAGGGGCAGACCCCCCACGCTGATGGACATCTCAATCATTGCAGTCTCTGCTGGTGGGGGCGGTCTTCGTTTTTGGCGCCATTCTTGGTCCTGGCCCACGATGGGAGGTGGCCTCTTGCCACCCTCTGGCACGCCCATAATGGCGTCCGCTCTGCCAGGGCGGGAAATCTTCTTGATGGCGGGAAACACTTCCCAGTGGCGGGAAACACTGCAGATAGCGGGAAAAGACTGCAGATGACGGGCAAATGGCGGGAACCGATCCGAGATGGCGTCCGATGGCGGGGACCCTCCGGAACCGGCGGGAGACTTCTTTTTGAGGTAAATGCGAACTTTTCTTCAGGCACGCAGTACCCGGTGGTTGCGGGCACGAAATCCTGCCGACTACGCCAAAAGTTGACGCGCCCCCTGGGCCATGTTCAGGGGATACCCGGAGCCGGATCTGTATGGGGGTAGTAGTCCTTGTGGCGGTGACCCGGTCCGTGCCCAGGGTGTCAAACTAAGTGTGTGGCAGTCTTTGTAGATGTTGTTAAGTGTCGACGACGCCACCCGTTGAGTGCGGCTTTGAAGCCGCCGCTGCAGAGCAGTCCGCTGAGGCCGGTGGTATATGTGCAGCAGTGATGGTATAACCCCCAACGGGAGGGGTATGGCCTCAGGGCAGCAGGTGTGGATGATGGGGGTTGTGATGATGCAGGAAGGAGAGGCAGAGTCAGGAGATGCAGTTTCAGAGTTTTTACTCACTGATGTTGCTTTAGTCACTCTGGCCTTGAGTGACCACCCGAGCCGTGCTGCGTCCACCAGGTCCTGGACTCGGCCAACCCCCAGGCAGTCCGGAGCGTGGTCCTGAGCTTCCCTGTCTCTCTCTTCCTCCTGGCCGTTCCCACCAGGGATCCACCTTTGGCCGGCTCCCTCGGGTCTCTTGGTGGTCAAACCTCCTCTGGGTTCCCTGACCCTATGCTTGGTGTGCCTTTCTGGTGGATTTGCTGAGGGTCGTGGCAAATCTTGACCACGACCTCCGGTTCCTGGCTAAGGGTTACTTCTGCCTCTGCCAGCTTGGGCTCCGGTACCCGTGTCCGCCAACCCCTCACCCTTTCTGGTCTGTTTCTGGGTTCTTGGGGTTCCTTCTGTCTTGCTCTCTGGGTCCTTCTGACTCCTCTCTCTCTCTGTAGGCCTTGCTCTGGAGCTGGGCACAGCCGGAGCCACAGCTCCCTGTCAGCCCTCCTGGCTGAGCTCCTCTGCTCTTCTCCTCCTGCCTGAACTGAACCCTGATCTAAGATGGTGCCCACCTTATATACTCCCTCTATGTGTGAGCCCAGGTGACCAGCACCCAATGGGCTCCTAGCTTTACCCAGACTATTCCCCTATCTGCCCCTACACTACTGGGATGTTCCACCCCCCTCCCACTCCAGCCAGGGACAGACGCTGTCGTACCTGCACATATACTGGTGGGAGTACCGTTGTTCTGTCCCCCGGAAATGGGATGTATGTAGTGCATGCAGCCTACTAAGCTCAGTTCCACACTCCATCCTTACCCGGGAGTGGAATACCACACCTCTGGCTTGAGGTGTAATACCCCTGTAGCAGCCGAATCCTCAGGGTGCTACATTCCCCCCTGGTAAATCACAGCACGTCCTCGGGCTGTAAAAGAATAAACATTCCAAAAACATACAACTTTTTTTTCAAAACATCATAAACATATCAAACATTATAAACATTATCAGACTCTAGCAATATAAACTTTTTCATATAAAACTCTTTCAGATAAATATTCTTGAGCTTCTGGCCACTGTGCGCTTGTGACCAGGTAGAAGTGCAACAGTCACAAAAACAGTTCCTTATAAAACCAGTAGGGGGCGCTTTAAGAAGCGCAACTATTTACAAGGGATATGGCCGCTCTCAGTCCTCGGCCAGTGGAGAAAAGGGATGGCTGCTCACAGTCCTCAGCCTGTGGGGAGATGGGACACACTGGAACAGTTCACTGGTCCCAACGGGGACTATATCTTACTGGCAACAGTTATTGTACCTTCACGGGTAACTATTTACAGTGCTCCTACTGTACATCAATGGCGACGTCCTCCTGCTCCTGCCTGAGGGTAATCTTCAGACCCGTCCGGGTCCTCTTGTTCCTCCTCACACCGCAGCTCCTCCTCAGTCAGGCGATGTACATGAAGGGCATAGGGTCCTTTGGCACACTGGTGCCGGGTGAAGGTGACCTCATCACCCAGGTAAAGGTCACGACCTCTGTGTCCCTCCGGCAGATGGCTTTCTACGTCTCTGCGGGTGACAAAGACGTCGCCGGGGGTTCTGTGGTCCCGTATAAAACCCCACCCGTGCTCCATTTGGAATTTTATTACAGTCCCGCTGGCACGGGGACCGTGGGCAGTACGGGGGTTTCTGCGGGCCCGGCGCTTTTGCTCGGCGCTCTGGACTTGGAGCCGCTCCTCGCGGACCCGCCTCTCTCGTCGCTCCTTAGCAAAAACCTCCAATTGTTGCCGGCAGCACTCCGTACGCTGGGCTGCGGCTGCCCGGGTCTCCTTGGTGAATCCCATCAGGTCCTCACCGGTAGGGTCCCACTCAAATTGGGCGTCCTCCAACGGAAGCGGATCGAGTTTGGCGGGCGCAGGAGCCGGAATTAGAGGCTCATCCAGAGGCCGTTCCCTCCGGAATCGAGGGTGAATATATTCAGGTGGCCACACGAAGAGCAGCCCGTCCTGGGTGGTGTTTCGTGCGGAGCGGTCTTCGCCCAGACGGGGTGCTGTGGAGGCAGAGGGCGCTGTGGTGTTTGCGGCGCCCAGGGGCTCCTGGCCTTGCGTCCAGGCCGAAGGTAGTCTGAACACAAAGGGCGCTTTAAAGGCTGCGGCGCCTGGGTCTACCAGGCCTTGCGACCAGGCTGGTGGCATGATGGAGGTAGAGGGCGCTGTGAAGACGGCGGCGCCCGGGGGTACTTGGCCTTGCGACCAGGCCGGTGGCTCAGTGAAGGTAGAGGGCACTGTTGGTACTGCGGCGCCTGGGGGCACTCGGCCTTGCGACCAGGCCGGTGGCGTCTCCTGCTTGGCCGCGCTCAGGGTTGAGGCGCGTGACGTCACAGGGGGCGTGGCCGCGGCTTCTGTTTGAGGCCTAGTCGGGAGCGGTGACGGTGCAACGTGAGTGGTGAGTGGGGTCTCGGGCTCTGCGACGGGGAGCTGGGGCAGGCTTGCGACCATCGGGCACGGGGTGTTGTCGTCCCCATTACCTGCTCCCTTTTCTTCAACTCCCTCCGCGGCGTCGTCTCCGGCCGTCGTCCCTCCTGCACCTTCCTCAGAGGCGGACATGCTCCTTGTCGTGGGTGGCGTGCTTCGCTGGCGGGCTCCAGCCTGCTGGGCCATCTCCTTGCTCCACTCCGCCAGCGCTTCCTGCTGTACCCGGGCCATCTTCCGTGCGAGGCCCTCCAGCGCGGTCTGTGCACGCTCCCGATCTCCGGGGAGCTGCGCCAGGATCTCCAGCAGGCCTTCTGGAGTGGCGGCCTGCAACAGGCACCTGACCACAGGGTCGGTGCTGCCTGACTCTCCCTCCATCTCCGGGTGTGTTCTCTCTAGACTCCTCCAAGCTGCTCCCATCTTCGCTCTTTTGTTCTCTCTCCGCCCACACTGAGGGCGGTCCTGGGGTAACTTGGTGATTGTCAGTTCCAGGGGCAGACCCCCCACGCTGATGGACATCTCAATCATTGCAGTCTCTGCTGGTGGGGGCGGTCTTCGTTTTTGGCGCCATTCTTGGTCCTGGCCCACGATGGGAGGTGGCCTCTTGCCACCCTCTGGCACGCCCATAATGGCGTCCGCTCTGCCAGGGCGGGAAATCTTCTTGATGGCGGGAAACACTTCCCAGTGGCGGGAAACACTGCAGATAGCGGGAAAAGACTGCAGATGACGGGCAAATGGCGGGAACCGATCCGAGATGGCGTCCGATGGCGGGGACCCTCCGGAACCGGCGGGAGACTTCTTTTTGAGGTAAATGCGAACTTTTCTTCAGGCACGCAGTACCCGGTGGTTGCGGGCACGAAATCCTGCCGACTACGCCAAAAGTTGACGCGCCCCCTGGGCCATGTTCAGGGGATACCCGGAGCCGGATCTGTATGGGGGTAGTAGTCCTTGTGGCGGTGACCCGGTCCGTGCCCAGGGTGTCAAACTAAGTGTGTGGCAGTCTTTGTAGATGTTGTTAAGTGTCGACTACGCCACCCGTTGAGTGCGGCTTTGAAGCCGCCGCTGCAGAGCAGTCCGCTGAGGCCGGTGGTATATGTGCAGCAGTGATGGTATAACCCCCAACGGGAGGGGTATGGCCTCAGGGCAGCAGGTGTGGATGATGGGGGTTGTGATGATGCAGGAAGGAGAGGCAGAGTCAGGAGATGCAGTTTCAGAGTTTTTACTCACTGATGTTGCTTTAGTCACTCTGGCCTTGAGTGACCACCCGAGCCGTGCTGCGTCCACCAGGTCCTGGACTCGGCCAACCCCCAGGCAGTCCGGAGCGTGGTCCTGAGCTTCCCTGTCTCTCTCTTCCTCCTGGCCGTTCCCACCAGGGATCCACCTTTGGCCGGCTCCCTCGGGTCTCTTGGTGGTCAAACCTCCTCTGGGTTCCCTGACCCTATGCTTGGTGTGCCTTTCTGGTGGATTTGCTGAGGGTCGTGGCAAATCTTGACCACGACCTCCGGTTCCTGGCTAAGGGTTACTTCTGCCTCTGCCAGCTTGGGCTCCGGTACCCGTGTCCGCCAACCCCTCACCCTTTCTGGTCTGTTTCTGGGTTCTTGGGGTTCCTTCTGTCTTGCTCTCTGGGTCCTTCTGACTCCTCTCTCTCTCTGTAGGCCTTGCTCTGGAGCTGGGCACAGCCGGAGCCACAGCTCCCTGTCAGCCCTCCTGGCTGAGCTCCTCTGCTCTTCTCCTCCTGCCTGAACTGAACCCTGATCTAAGATGGTGCCCACCTTATATACTCCCTCTATGTGTGAGCCCAGGTGACCAGCACCCAATGGGCTCCTAGCTTTACCCAGACTATTCCCCTATCTGCCCCTACACTACTGGGATGTTCCACCCCCCTCCCACTCCAGCCAGGGACAGACGCTGTCGTACCTGCACATATACTGGTGGGAGTACCGTTGTTCTGTCCCCCGGAAATGGGATGTATGTAGTGCATGCAGCCTACTAAGCTCAGTTCCACACTCCATCCTTACCCGGGAGTGGAATACCACACCTCTGGCTTGAGGTGTAATACCCCTGTAGCAGCCGAATCCTCAGGGTGCTACACATACAACTGCTTAAAGTCAAAATACTCCACCAGATATGAGTTCTATAATACACACAGCTGCTTAAAGTCAAAATACTCCAACATATATGTGTTCAAGAATACACACAGCTGCTTAAAAGCAAAATACTCCAACAGATATGGGTTCAAGAATACATACAACTGCTTAAAAGCAAAATAATCCACCAGATATGGGTTCAAGAATACACAGCTGCTTAAAAGCAAAATAATCCCACAGATATGGGTTCAAGAATACACACAGCTGCTTAAAAGCAAAATACTCCACCAGATATGGGTTCAGGAATACACAGCTGCTTAAAAGCAAAATACTCCACCAGATATGGGTTCAGGAATACACAGCTGCTTAAAAGCAAAATACTCCACCAGATATGGGTTCAACAATACACACAACTGCATACAGGCAAAATACTTCACCAGATATGGGTTCAAGAATACACACAGCTGCTCAAAGGCAAAATACTCCACCAGATATGGGTTCAAGAATACACACAGCTGCTTAAAAGCAAAATACTCCACCAGATATGGGTTCAAGAATACACACAGCTGCATAAAGGCAAAATACTCCACCAGATATGGGTTCAAGAATACACACAGCTGCATTAAGGCAAAATACTCCACCAGATATGGGTTCAAGAATACACACAGCTGCTTAAAGGCAAAATACTCCTACAGATATGGGTTCAGGAATACACACAGCTGCTTAAAGGCAAAATACTCCCACAGATATGTGTTCTAGAATACACAAAGCTGCCTAAAGGCAAAATACTCCAACAGATATGGGTTCAAGAATACACACAGCTGCTTAAAGGTAAAATACTCCACCAGATATGGGTTCAAGAATACACACAGCTGCTTAAAAGGAAAATACTCCAATAGATATGGGTTCAAGAATACACACAGCTGCTTAAAAGGAAAATACGCCACCAGATATGGGTTCTAGAATACAAACAGCTGCTTAAAAGCAAAATACTCCATCAGATATGGGTTCAAGAATACACACAGCTGCTTAAAGGTAAAATACTCCTCAGATATGTGTTCAAGAATACACACAGCTGCTTAAAAGGAAAATACTCCAATAGATATGGGTTCAAGAATACACACAGCTGCTTAAAAGGAAAATACGCCACCAGATATGGGTTCTAGAATACAAACAGCTGCTTAAAAGCAAAATACTCCATCAGATATGGGTTCAAGAATACACACAGCTGCTTAAAAGCAAAATACTCCATCAGATATGGGTTCAAGAATACATACAGCTGCTTAAAAGCAAAATACTCCTACAGATATGTGTTCAAGAATACACACAGCTGCTTAAAGGCAAAATACTCCACCAGATCAGTTCAAGAATACACACAGCTGCATAAAAGCAAAATACTCCACCAGATATGTGTTCAAGAATACACACAGCTGCTTAAAGGCAAAATACTCCACCAGATCAGTTCAAGAATACACAGCTGCATAAAAGCAAAATACTCCACGAGATATGGGTTCAAGAATACACACAGCTGCTGAAAGGCAAAATACTCCCACAGATATGTGTTCAAGAATACACACAACTGCTTAAAGTCAAAATACTCCAACAGATATGGGTTCAAGAATACACACAGCAGCTTAAAGGAAAAATACTCCCACAGATATGGGTTCAAAAATGCACACAGCAGCTTAAAGGCAAAATACTCCATCAGATATGGGTTCAAGAATACACACAGCTGCTTAAATGCAAAATACTCCACCAGATATGTGTTCAAGAATTCATACAGCTGCTTAAAGGCAAAATACTCCACCAGATATGGGTTCAAGAATACACACAGCTGCTTAAAGGCAAAATACTCCACCAGATATGGGTTCAAGAATTCATACAACTGCTTAAAGGCAAAATACTCCACCAGATATGTGTTCAAGAATACACACAGCTGCTTAAAGGCAAAATACTCCACCAGATATGGGTTCAAGAATACACACAGCTGCTTAAAGGCAAAATACTCCACCAGATATGTGTTCAAGAATTCATACAACTGCTTAAAGGCAAAATACTCCACCAGATATGGGTTCAAGAATACACACAGCTGCTTAAAAGCAAAATACTCCACCAGATATGTGTTCAAGAATACACACAGCTGCATGAAGGCAAAATACTCCACCAGATATGGGTTGAAGAATACACACAGCTGCTTAAAAGCAAAATACTTCCATAGATAGGGGTTCAAGAATACACAGCTGCTTAAAGGCAAAATACTCCACCAGATATGGGTTCAAGAATACACACAGCTGCATGAAGGCAAAATACTCCACCAGATATGGGTTGAAGAATACACACAGCTGATTAAAAGCAAAATACTCCAATAGATATGGGTTCAAGAATACACACAGCTGCTTAAAAGGAAAATACTCCACCAGATATGGGTTCTAGAATACAAACAGCTGCTTAAAAGCAAAATATTCCATCAGATATGGGTTCAAGAATACACACAGCTGCTTAAAAGCAAAATACTCCATCAGATAGGGGTTCAAGAATACATACAGCTGCTTAAAAGCAAAATACTCCTACAGATATGGGTTCAAGAATACACACAGCTGCATAAAGGCAAAATACTCCACCAGATCAGTTCAAGAATACACACAGCTGCATAAAAGCAAAATACTCCACCAGATATGGGTTCTAGAATACACACAGCTGCTTAAAGACAAAATACTCCACCAGATCAGTTCAAGAATACACACAGCTGCATAAAAGCAAAATACTCCACCAGATATGGGTTCTAGAATACACACAGCAGCTTAAAGGCAAAATACTCCTACAGATATGTGTTCAAGAATACACACAGCTGCTTAAATGCAAAATACTCCACCAGATATGTGTTCAAGAATACACACAGCTGCATGAAGGCAAAATACTCCACCAGATATGGGTTGAAGAATACACACAGCTGCTTAAAAGCAAAATACTCCCATAGATAGGGGTTCAAGAATACACACAGCTGCTTAAAGGCAAAATACTCCACCAGATATGTGTTCAAGAATACACACAGCGGCTTAAAGGCAAAATACTCCACCAGATATGGGTTCAAGAATACACACAGCTGCTTAAAGGCAAAGTACTCCACCAGATATGGGTTCAAAAATACACACAGTGGCTGAAAGGCAAAATACTCCACCAGATATGTGTTCAAGAATACACACAGCTGCTTAAAGGCAAAATACTCCCACAGATATGGGTTCAAGAATACACACAGCTGCTTAAAAGCAAAATACTCCACCAGATATGGGTTCAAGAATACACACAGCTGCTTAAAGGCAAAATACTCCACCAGATATGGGTTCTAGAATACACACAGCTGCTTAAAAGCAAAATAATCCCACAGATATTGGTTCAAGAATACACACAGCTGCTTAAAAGGAAAATACTCCACCAGATATGGGTTCAGGAATACACACAG
Organism: Phyllobates terribilis; assembly: GCF_046119375.1. Classification (NCBI taxonomy): domain Eukaryota; kingdom Metazoa; phylum Chordata; class Amphibia; order Anura; family Dendrobatidae; genus Phyllobates; species Phyllobates terribilis. The sequence goes on from NW_027362772.1 coordinate 83,649,236, forward strand.
CTGCTTAAAAGCAAAATACTCCACCAGATATGGGTTCTAGAATACACACAGCAGGTTAAAGGCAAAATACTCCTACAGATATGTGTTCAAGAATACACACAACTGCTCAAAGGCAAAATACTCCACCAAATATGGGTTCAAGAATACACACAGCTGCTTAAAAGCAAAATACTCCATCAGATATGGGTTCAACAATACACACAGCTGCTCAAAGGCAAAATACTCCACCAGATATGGGTTCAACAATACACACAACTGCATACAGGCAAAATACTCCCACAGATATGTGTTCAAGAATACACACAGCCGCTTAAAAGCAAAATACGCCACCAGATATGGGTTCAAGAATACACACAGCTGCATAAAGGCAAAATACTCCACCAGATATGGGTTCAAGAATACACACAGCTGCTTAAAAGCAAAATACGCCACCAGATATGGGTTCAAGAATACACACAGCTGCATAAAGGCAAAATACTCCACCAGATATGGGTTCAAGAATACACACAGCTGCTTAAAGGCAAAATACTCCTACAGATATGGGTTCAGGAATACACACAGCTGCTTAAAGGCAAAATACTCCCACAGATATGGGTTCTAGAATACACAAAGCTGCTTAAAGGCAAAATACTCCACCAGATATGGGTTCAAGAATACACACAGCTGCTAAAAGGTAAAATACTCCACCAGATACGGGTTCAAGAATACACACAGCTGCTTAAAAGCAAAATACTCCCACAGATATGTGTTCAAGAATACACACAGCTGCTTAAAAGCAAAATACTCCACCAGATATGGGTTCAAGAATACACACAGCTGCATAAAGGCAAAATACTCCACCAGATATGGGTTCAAGAATACACACAGCAGGTTAAAGGCAAAGTACTCCACCAGATATGGGTTCAAGAATACACACAGCTGCTTAAAAGGAAAATACTCCACCAGATATGGGTTCAAGAATACACACAGCTGCATAAAGGCAAAATACTCCACCAGATATGGGTTCAAGAATACACACAGCTGCTTAAAGGCAAAATACTCCTACAGATATGGGTTCAGGAATAAACACAGCTGCTTAAAGGCAAAATACTCCCACAGATATGTGTTCACGAATACACAAAGCTGCTTAAAGGCAAAATACTCCACCAGATATGGGTTCAAGAATACACACAGCTGCTTAAAGGTAAAATACTCCACCAGATATGGGTTCAAGAATACACACAGCTGCTTAAAAGCAAAATACTCCAACTGATATGGGTTCAAGAATACACACAGCTGCTTAAAAGCAAAATACTCCTCAGATATGTGTTCAAGAATACACACAGCTGCTTAAAAGGAAAATACTCCATCAGGTATGGGTTCAAGAATACACACAGCTGCTTAAAAGCAAAATACGCCACCAGATATGGGTTCAAGAATACACACAGCTGCATAAAGGCAAAATACTCCACCAGATATGGGTTCAAGAATACACACAGCTGCTTAAAGGCAAAATACTCCACCAGATATGGGTTCAAGAATACACACAGCTGCTTAAAAGGAAAATACTCCACCAGATATGGGTTCTAGAATACACAAAGCTGCTTAAAGGCAAAATACTCCACCAGATATGTGTTCAAGAATACACAGCTGCTTAAAGGCAAAATACTCCACCAGATCAGTTCAAGAATACACACAGCTGCATAAAAGCAAAATACTCCACCAGATATGGGTTGAAGAATACACACAGCTGCTTAAAGGTAAAATAATCCACCAGATATGTGTTCAAGAATACACAAAGCTGCTTAAAGGCAAAATACTCCACCAGATATGGGTTCAAGAATACACACAGCTGCTTAAAGGTAAAATACTCCACCAGATATGGGTTCAAGAATACACACAGCTGCTTAAAAGCAAAATACTCCAACTGATATGGGTTCAAGAATACACACAGCTGCTTAAAAGCAAAATACTCCTCAGATATGTGTTCAAGAATACACACAGCTGCTTAAAAGGAAAATACTCCATCAGGTATGGGTTCAAGAATACACACAGCTGCTTAAAAGCAAAATACGCCACCAGATATGGGTTCAAGAATACACACAGCTGCATAAAGGCAAAATACTCCACCAGATATGGGTTCAAGAATACACACAGCTGCTGAAAGGCAAAATACTCCCACAGATATGGGTTCAAGAAAACACACAGCTGCTTAAATGCAAAATACTCCTACAGATATGTGTTCAAGAATACACACAGCTGCTTAAAGGCAAAATACTCCACCAGATATGGGTTCAAGAAAACACACAGCTGCTTAAATGCAAAATACTCCACCAGATATGTGTTCAAGAATTCATACAACTGCTTAAAGGCAAAATACTCCACCAGATATGTGTTCAAGAATACACACAGCTGCTTAAAAGCAAAATACTCCACCAGATATGTGTTCAAGAATACACAGCTGCTTAAAGGCAAAATACTCCACCAGATGTGTTCAAGAATACACACAGCTGCATGAAGGCAAAATACTCCCATAGATAGGGGTTCAAGAATACGCACAGCTGCTTAAAGACAAAATACTCCACCAGATATGGGTTCAAGAATACACCCAGCTGCTTAAAGGCAAAATACTCCACCAGATATGGGTTCAAGAATACACACAGCTGCATGAAGGCAAAATACTCCACCAGATATGGGTTCAAAAATACACACAGCGGCTTAAAGGCAAAATACTCCACCAGATATGTGTTCAAGAATACACACAGCGGCTTAAAGGCAAAATACTCCACCAGATATGGGTTCAAGAATACACACAGCTGCTTAAAGGCAAAGTACTCCACGAGATATGGGTTCAAAAATACACACAGTGGCTTAAAGGCAAAATACTCCACCAGATATGTGTTCAAGAATACACACAGCGGCTTAAAGACAAAATACTCCACCAGATATGGGTTCAAGAATACACACAGCTGCTTAAAAGCAAAATACTCCACCAGATATGGGTTCTAGAATACACACAGCAGGTTAAAGGCAAAATACTCCTACAGATATGTGTTCAAGAATACACACAACTGCTCAAAGGCAAAATACTCCACCAGATATGGGTTCAAGAATACACACAGCTGCTTAAAAGCAAAATACTCCAACAGATATGTGTTCAACAATACACACAGCTGCATAAAGGCAAAATACTCCACCAGATATGTGTTCAACAATACACACAGCTGCTTAAAAGTAAAATACTCCACCAGATATGGGTTCAAGAATACACACAGCTGCATAAAAGTAAAATACTCCACCAGATATGGGTTCTAGAATACACACAGCTGCTCAAAGGCAAAATACTCCCACAGATATGGGTTCAAGAATACACACAGCTGCATAAAGGCAAAATACTCCACCAGATGTGTTAAAGAATACACACAGCTGCATAAAGGCAAAATACTCCACCAGATATGTGTTATGTTCTGCTACCAGAGCTAAGGAAAGAGAGGAGATCTGTCCCTACGATAGAACTCAGCTTAATCCCTACGATGTAACAGGGGACCTGATCCTGCGATCAGACCTGCTAAAGTCCTAAGCTAGTCTGTACGGAGACCTATAGATGTGGGGAAGGAATCCCTACAAGTACTAAGGACTGGGAGGAATATGGGACACCTCCTAACAGAAATAGTAGCAGACAGACGAACAAACAAAATATATAGAACAAAGAGGTCAGTAGACCAAGCAAACTAACAGAGCAAGACACAGAGCAAGACACAGAGCACAGGCTAGCTAGAAAGTAGATATACAATGAAGTCCAGCAAAGCCAGAAGGGCGGAGCAGGATTAAGTAGGCCAACAAGGTCATGTGACCAGCAAAGGAAAAAAAACCTAAGAGCAAGGTTCTAACAATATGGGTTCAAGAATACACACAGCTGCATAAAGGCAAAATACTCCACCAGATATGGGTTCAAGAATACACAGCTGCTTAAAGGCAAAATACTCCTACAGATATGGGTTCAGGAATACACACAGCTGCTTAAAGGCAAAATACTCCTACAGATATGTGTTCAAGAATACACAAAGCTGCTTAAAGGCAAAATACTCCACCAGATATGGGTTCAAGAATACACACAGCTGCTTAAAGGTAAAATACTCCACCAGATATGGGTTCAAGAATACACACAGCTGCTTAAAAGCAAAATACTCCTCAGATATGTGTTCATGAGTACACACAGCTGCTTAAAGGCAAAATACTCCTACAGATATGTGTACAAGAATACACACAGCTGCTTAAAAGGAAAATACTCCAATAGATATGGGTTCAAGAATACACACAGCTGCTTAAAAGGAAAATACTCCACCAGATATGGGTTCAAGAATACACACAGCTGCTTAAAAGGAAAATACTCCACCAGATATGGGTTCAAGAATACACACAGCTGCTTAAAAGGAAAATACTCCACCAGATATGGGTTCTAGAATACACACAGCTGCTTAAAAGCAAAATACTTCAACAGATATGGGTTCAAGAATACACACAGCTGCTTAAAAGCAAAATACTCCATCAGATATGGGTTCAAGAATACACACAGCTGCTTAAAAGCAAAATACTCCACCAGATATGGGTTCAAGAATACACACAGCTGCTTAAAAGCAAAATACTCCTACAGATATGTGTTCAAGAATACACACAACTGCTTAAAGGCAAAATACTCCTCAGATATGTGCTCAAGAATACACACAGCTGCTTAAAAGGAAAATACTCCAATAGATATGGGTTCAAGAATACACACAGCTGCTTAAAAGGAAAATACTCAATAGATATGGGTTCAAGAATACATACAGCTGCTTAAAAGCAAAATACTCCAACAGATATGTGTTCTAGAATACACACAGCTGCTTAAAGGCAAAATACTCCACCAGATATGGGTTCAAGAATACACACAACTGCTTAAAGACAAAATACTCCACCAGATATGGGTTCAAGAATACACACAGCTGCTGAAAGGCAAAATACTCCCACAGATATGGGTTCAAGAATACACACAGCTGCTTAAAGTCAAAATACTCCAACAGATATGGGTTCAAGAATACACACAACTGCTTAAAGTCAAAATACTCCACCAGATATGGGTTCAAGAATACACACCGCTGCTTAAAGTCAAAATACTCCCATAGATATGTGTTCAAGAATACACACAACTGCTTAAAGTCAAAATACTCCACCAGATATGGGTTCAAGAATACACACAGCTGCTTAAAGGCAAAATAATCCACTAGATATGGGTTCAAGAATACACACAGCTGCTTAAAGGCAAAATACTCCCACATGATCATGAATAATTTACTCGTTGTGTAGGAGGCCGACCACTGCTGCGGTCTACCTTCTGAACTTTGTGTTGAAGCCTGATTGACCCAAGACCTGCAATCCTCTATGTCTGGAGGACGTGTTGCATCCCAGTGTCCAACTGTGTCCTGGCTTTCACAATATTAACCCAGCTTGAAGGCGTCAGTGAGATGGACCATCCCTGGCCACATTCACTTGTCCACGTGTTTGTGGTTAGGCTGTTCTTCCCACTAAATGCACTGGGGAGGGCACAGGTAATGTTTTGGTATGCGCGCTTGTGTATAAGGTGCACCGGGACAAATAGGGGCGGCTGGGGACAGTTTATGGACACCCGGCCGCCCCCTGGCGGCTGGGGACCAAGTGTGGACACCTGACCGCCGGGCGGCTGGGGACTGAGTATGGATACCAGGCCACCGATGCAGCCATGACGTGGTGGCCAGATTCCGCCTCCACATGCCTAAAAGGCCCAATTTCAAGTGCAAGCAAGCAGTATAGTATTGCAGTCTGTGGGTGGGTGGTTGTCTGCATACTTGTGCTTGCATTGCAAGGAATGAGGGAGGTGCAATTGAACACTGCCCTGGGACAAGGACTTGCACGGGGATAGTTGCAAGTCTGCATCTTCTGATGCATCAAGGATCACTTCTGATGGGCACACTTTCAGGCAGTGACCTGGGTGTCAGAGATGCTTCCAAGGGTCTTCCCCATGCTGTTCCCATGTCTTTTCAGCACTGTATGCATGTGTCACACAGCACATGGCCAGATAAGGTTGTAAAATGCTAAAATTACATTTCCCGGTGAATGCATTTGTCACAGTTGAAAGCAATACAAAAGTGCAAAAACGCATAAAAAATGCTACTTGTAAACATAGCCCAAGGTGTGGAGGAGTATTTTTGTTTTTGGTTATTTATTTTACCTTATGACTTGCCCAGGGGGATATGGGGAAAACTCGGTACCCGGGCCTTGACCTTCTGTGGGATGTCATGGCAGTCGGCTCCAGGGCCCGTACCCTGGGGTCACTCTTTAAAAGGGGTTTGTTACTTGAATAACAGTTTTGTCTCGTGACGCCACCTGTGGTTACCGGTAATGGGTACCAGCGCTGCTGCAGACCTACGGAGCAGATGTTAGGGCAGCTGGGTTGGTGCGGCTCTCCAAAGGCAGAGCACAGCTCCAGGGCAGTGTAGGTGCAGATGGTGATGCTGGGTGTTGTAGTGCAGAAGCGGTAGCGTGGTAGAAATAACTGACAAACAATGGGGTGCAGTCATCCGAGTTTACTCACAGTTCTTTAGGTTCCTCAGGTGCACTATACAGGTGTCAGCCTCCCACGTCGCACTGCGTTTGCCAGGCAGGGGTTCAGCACTCCCTCAAGTATATCAGAAGCACTTAACGGGACCCCCTTTCTTTATGTTCCTTCCTTAGCCGACTTCCCACGCTGGGTCTTCTCCCTCCTGCCCTGCGCCCCGCCACATAAAGTCCCGATTGGGTACACTGAGATCCCTCTGGGCAATTTGAAGTTCCCGGACCTGACTTGGTGCCCTTCACGGCGGCTTAGGTGCGGTTGTGGCAACTGCACCATGAAAGTGCAGAAGCCTCGGTTTTCCAGCTGAGACCGGGAATAACTCGGCTAGTACAGGGACCGGTTCCCTTCTTGCGGCCTGATCCCTCCACCGCCTGGCAGATTCGGGTGTACGGGTGCCGTCCTGCACTCACCGTACCCCCTGGGATCCCTTCAGTTCCTGGAGCCTTCCTCCTTGACTCCCCTCTCACTCCTGGGCCTCTCTTACTAGACCCCACTCTGGAGCAGAGCTCCTGAAGAGACTCTGCTCCCCTCCACTCCTCCTCTCTCTCACTTACTACTCACCGACCTGACTAACTAAGATGGCTCTTCTTTATATACACCTCCTATTCAAGTGCTCCCCTGTTCTGCGTCCTCCACCCACACCCACTACTGGTTCCCCCTCACTTTTGGTTCCCCCCACTCCAGCCAGGGACAGGGCAGCAAAAGAAGTGCATAATGCCCTTCCAGCCAGCCTGGAGTAGTGTAGTGTTGAGTGCAGGTGTTGGGGTCCCGGGCAGTACTCCATCCTTACCTGAGAGAAGGAGATGCCACACCTCTGGGTGAGGTGCAGTACCTCTGTGGCGACTGAACCCTCAGGGGCGCCACACTTATACACAAGTCTTTACCCTGGAAAGGATGTTCCTTAACATATTTCACAGGAAAACAGTTTCAGTTTCGTTTTTGAACGCTTTATTGTGAGCCCGTAAAAGTGGCTTAATACCTCTGACCACGTTGTTGACAGCAGTGACCTGGGGGTCCGAAATGCTTCCTGGGGCGATCCCCATGCTGTCCCCATGTCATTTGAGCACTGTCACTATCGTTTTGGGCACTTTTTAGGCTTTCTACAGACTGCTGGAGGTGCCGCCGCAAAAATGCTCGGGTCTCCCATAGACTAACATTGGGCTCGTTCCTCGGGTCGAGCACCCGAGTATCACGGTGAGCTCGGCCCGAGCATCGAGCACCCGAGCATTTTAGTACTCTCTCATCACTAGTCCTGACCCTGTCCTATCTTCCTCTACAGGTACAGCCTGCCAAACATCACCAGCCAGCTTGTACGACAGGTGTGTGAGACATGGACGATGCCACACTACTCTGATGCTGAAAAGCACATGTTTGCCAGGTACTTGTCACACACTAACTAAATGACTGAGAGAGTCTATCCAGAGAAGACACTTGAAGATATGTGTCTTGCCCGTGACCTGGTGGTAAATTCAGGGGAAGACTACAGAACCAGACAGTCATCAGTGTCAGCTTAACCCAATCATACGGAGAATCTGCAGGAGCACCGCAGAGAAATCGTCTGTGCGGTTTCTCAGCACACTGAGCTGCCAAGCGGCCAGCAGATTCTGCTCATCCCGATCAGGAATGTGTCTCACAATTATAAGATGGGTGGCAGCTCTAGGAGCTAGGGAACAGCCTGGTTCTGTCACACTTAAATAAAAAAAAATATATAGTTTATTCATGTATCTTTATGTTTTTTGTTTGTTTTTTTTAACTTCGAGCAAAGTGGGTCATGTAGCCCCTCTAAATCTGCGTCTCGGCAAACTCTATTCACCCTGAAAGTTTGGGGACGGTAGCCCCTTTATAGCTCCATAGACAGGCCCTGACAACTTGCACCTAAGAAATGTGCAAAGTGCTCCGCCCCCTAGATTAAATTCACGCAAAGTGGGTCATGTAGTCCCTCTATCTGTGCGTTTCGGCAAGCTCTATTCACCCTGAAAAATTGGGGATGGTGGCCCCTTCATAGCTCCATAAACAGGCCCTCACAACTTGTACCCAAGAAATGTGCAAGGTGCTCCGCCCCCTAGATTACATTTGTGTAAAGTGGGTCATGTAGCCCCTCTAACTGTGCGTCTCGGCAACCTCTATTCAAAAAGTTTGGGGACGGTGGCCCCTTCTTAGCTCCATAAACAGGTCCTGAACACTTGTACCCATTCATTTCAGACTTAAGAAAAAAAAAGCTCAATGTCATTCTTTCACTTACCATTTTCCGGGTAGGGGTGCCTCACTTCTTGGGTTGCTGATCCTTGGGAAAATGTCGCACATGCACATATGAGGTGTCTATGGAAAGGGGAGAGCGAGGGCTACAAAGTATATGTAACCAATTTTCGATTGGACCTTCAGAACCGGAGTAAACGGTACTGGAGTTTGGACATGTCTGGTACCAGAACCGCTCAGACAATTAACAAGTGCCACCCCTCATTGTGTAGGTCTACTTGAGCTCTGTACACACTGCAAGCATGGGGCAGCTGGGACCTTCACAAGTCAAGCTATCAGCAGCACAATACGGGTAGCCTCAATTAGCAGACGTCGGACGCCTGGTCAGCTGCAGTGGTGCTCAGTAAGGATCACCCCAGAGGCTGACTCACTCACAGGGGTGTTATCCCCATGGGTGCATGTCACCTGCAGCGGTGCTCAGTAAGTGTCACCCCAGAGGCTGACTCACTCACAGGGGTGTTATCCCCATGGGTGCATGTCACCTGCAGCAGTGCTCAGTAAGTGTCACCCCAGAGGCTGACTCACTCACAGGGGTGTTATCCCCATGGGTGCATGTCACCTGCAGCGGTGCTCAGTAAGGATCACCCCAGAGGCCGACTCACTCACAGGGGTGTTATCCCCATGGGTGCATGTCACCTGCAGCAGTGCTCAGTAAGTGTCACCCCAGAGGCTGACTCGCTCACAGGGGTGTTATCCCCATGGGTGCATGTCACCTGCAGCGGTGCTCAGTAAGGATCACCCCAGAGGCCGACTCACTCACAGGGGTGTTATCCCCATGGGTGCATGTCACCTGCAGCAGTGCTCAGTAAGGATCACCCCAGAGGCTGACTCACCCACAGGGGTGTCATCCCCATGGGTGTATGTCACCTGCAGCGGTGCTCAGTAAGGATCACCCCAGAGGCTGACTCACTCACAGGGGTGTTATCCCCATGGGTGCATGTCACCTGCAGCAGTGCTCAGTAAGGATCACCCCATAGGCTGACTCACTCACAGGGGTGTTATCCCCATGGGTGCATGTCACCTGCAGCGGTGCTCAGTAAGGATCACCCCAGAGGCTGACTCACTCACAGGGGTGTTATCCCCATGGGTGCATGTCACCTGCAGCAGTGCTCAGTAAGGATCACCCCATAGGCTGACTCACTCACAGGGGTGTTATCCCCATGGGTGTATGTCACCTGCAGCGGTGCTCAGTAAGGATCACCCCAGAGGCTGACTCACTCACAGGGGTGTTATCCCCATGGGTGCATGTCACCTGCAGCAGTGCTCAGTAAGGATCACCCCATAGGCTGACTCACTCACAGGGGTGTCATCACCACGGGTGCATGTTGACTCGCCCCCTGGGCCAGTGCTGTAGTGCGGCGCGCGTGCGCGCGGGGGATACCCGGAGCCGGATCCGATGGGGGTAGTAGTCTTCATGTGGCGGTGACCCGGTCCGCGCCCAGGGTGGTCAAACTAAGTGGCAGTTATTGGTATGATGGTATTAGTGTCCGACTACGCCACCCGTTGAATGCGGCTATGAAGCCGCCGCTGCAGGGCAGTCCGCTGAGACCGGTGGTACGGATGTGCAGCGTGGATGGTATAACCCCCAACGGGAGGGGTATAGCCTCAGGGCAGCTGATGAAGCAGGAATAGATGATAGTGGTAGTGGTGGTGTGACAAGGAAGCTCAGAGACGTGCAATTGCAGTTTTCACAGCTTTACTCACAGTTCAGTTCTTTATCAGGTCCCTTGTGTACAGCTAGGACCACCCGAGCCGTGCTGCGTCCACCAGGTGCGGGACTCGGCCAACTCCCAGGCAGTTCCAGAGCGTGGTCCTGAGCTCCCCTCTCTTCCTTTCTACTGGCCGTCCCCACCAGGGATCCACCTTTGTCCGGCTCCCTCGGGCCTTCTGGTGGTGAAATCTTTCCCGGCTTCCCTGACCCTATACGTGGTTTGCCTTCCTGGTGGATATGGCGAGGGGTCGCGCCAAAACTTGTCCACGACCTCCGGTTCCTGGCTGAGGATATTTGGCCTCCACCAGTTTGGGATCCGGTACCCTGTTCTGCCAACCCTTCACCCGTTAGCTCGTGGGATCTCAGGGTTCCCTCTTCTCTTGCGTCTCTGTTCTTTCTCCTTCCTCTGTCTCTCTGCTTCAGGCCTCCACTCCAGGCCTGACTCTGGAGCTGGGCCCAGACTGAGCCACAGCTCCCTGTCAGCCCTCTCTGGCTGAGCTCCTCTCTAGACTGACCAGGACTGGACCCTGATCTCTGATGGTGCCCACCTTTTATACTCCCTTCTGACACCCGAGCCCAGGTGACTAGCACCCAATGGGCTCCTACCTATGCCCAGAGTCCCTCCCCTCTCTGCTCCTACACCACTGGGATGTTCCTCCCCCCTCCCGCCAGGGACAGAAGCTGTCGTACCTGCACATGTATCTGGTGGGAGTACCGTTGGTCTGTCCCCCGGAAATGGGGTGAGTGTAGTGTATGCAGCCTACTGAGCTCTGTTCCACGCTCCATCCTTACCCGGGAGTGGAATACCACACCTCTGGTTCGAGGTGCAATACCCCTGTAGCAGCAGAGTCCTCGGGGTGCTACATATGTCACCTGCAGCGGTGCTCAGTAAGAATCACCCCATAGGCTGACTCACTCACAGGGGTGTTATCCCCATGGGTGCATGTCACCTGCAGCGGTGCTCAGTAAGGATCACCCCAGAGGCTGACTCACTCACAGGGGTGTCATCCCCATGGGTGCATGTCACCTGCAGCGGTGCTCAGTAAGGATCACCCCAGAGGCCGACTCACTCACAGGGGTGTTATCCCCATGGGTGCATGTCACCTGCAGCGGTGCTCAGTAAGGATCACCCCAGAGGCTGACTCACCCACAAGGGTGTCATCACCACGGGTGCATGTCACCTGCAGCGGTGCTCAGTAACAATCACCCCATAGGCTGACTCACTCACAGGGGTGTTATCCCCATGGGTGCATGTCACCTGCAGCGGTGCTCAGTAAGGATCACCCCAGAGGCTGACTCACTCACAGGGGTGTCATCCCCATGGGTGCATGTCACCTGCAGCGGTGCTCAGTAAGGATCACCCCAGAGGCTGACTCACCCACAGAGGTGTTATCACCACGGGTGCATGTCACCTGCAGCGGTGCTCAGTAAGAAACACCCCATAGGCTGACTCACTCACAGGGGTGTCATCCCCATGGGTGCATGTCTCCTGCAGCGGTGCTCAGTAAGGATCATACCAGAGGCTGACTCACCCACAGGGGTGTCATCCCCATAGGTGCATGTCACCTGCAGCAGTGCTCAGTAAGGATCACCCCAGAGGCTGACTCACCCACAGAGGTGTCACCCCATGGGTGCATGTCACCTGCAGCGGTGCTCAGTAAGGATCACCCCAGAGACTGACTCACCCACAGAGGTGTCATCCCCATGGGTGCATGTCACCTGCAGCGGTGGTCAGTAAGGATCACCCCAGAGGCTGTCTCTCCCACAGGGGTTTCATCCCCATGGGTGCATGTCACCTGCAGCGGTGCTCAGTAAGGATCACCCCAGAGGCTGATTCACTCACAGGGATGTCATCCCCATGGGTGCATGTCAACTGCAGCGGTGCTCAGTAAGGATCACCCCAGAGGCTTACTCAACCACAGAGGTGTCATCCCCATTGGTGCATGTCTCCTGCAGCGGTGCTCAGTAAGTATCACCCCAGAGGCTGACTCACCCACAGAGGTGTTGTGGCACCCCAGGCCTGGTTGCCACAAAAGTGATTAATCTGCGTCTGAGAGCAGGAGGGAGGTTCCCTGGTTAGGGACAATTAGCATGCAGCACCTCCTGTCCCAGGCCAGAAGGGTGAACTGACTGCCCTATAAAAGCTGGAACTGGGGCAGGGTTAGTGAGACCAGAACCCACTTCTGAAGTGACCAGAAGGGTTTCTTAGAGGAAGGGACAGGTCAGCAGCAGCTGAGGAGTCCGTGAGGCAAAGGAGAGACTGCAAGCCAGGGACAGAGGCGACGAGAGCCGGTCCTGGCAGAGAGTCAATCTAACCGGATATTGGGGTCCGAGGCTGTCCGGGTTATCATTCCCAGCAGCAAAGAACCAATCCGAAAGGGATTCCAGGTCCCTTGGCCTAAGAAGCCTGGAGGCTCCGCCACACAGAGGGACCAGTACAGAAAGGAGAAAGCAAAAGGTACCCAAGGCCCGAGTCGCAAGCCATACAGGCGAGAAGTACACAGCAAGCTCAGGGACGTGGGCTATTACACCACGAAGAGGGGGATAGTCAGAAAGAGCATAGAGAGAACGGTAGGCCTACACACTCACCCTGACCAGTGGGGCTCCCCCGAATGCTCTCAGACAACCAGTCCCATTCCTAACCGATACTACTGTTGGGTCATTAATAACATCCACAATAAAGACCCAGAAACGTTTTGAAACGGACTCTGAACTTTTACTATTGCGGCCGGCACTATCACCCCCAGCATCCACATACACTGCCCTGAGGCCACACTCCTCCCGTGGGGAGTTATCCTACCCTTGAGCTGCACACCAACACCAGCCTCAGCGGTCTGCCTAGCAGCGGCGGTTATCCCTGACCGCAATCCACGGGTGGCGTAGTCGGACATTCACAAATCTATAAATAGGCTGCCAAAACATTGGAATAACCACCCTGAGCCACGGGACCGGGTGGCCACTACTACCCCCATCAGCACCGTACACCAGAAGACCCGGTTTCGAGTACCCCACGGCCCAGGGGATGAGTCAGTGTCATCCCCACAGTTGCATGTCTCCTGCAGCGGTGCTCAGTAAGGATCACCCCAGAGGCTGACTCACTCACAGGGGTGTCATCCCCATGGGTGCATGTCTCCTGCAGCGGTGCTCAGTAAGGATCACCCCAGAGGCTGACTCACTCACAGGGGTGTCATCCCCATGGGTGCATGTCTCCTGCAGCAGTGCTCAGTAAGGATCACCCCAGAGGCTGACTCACCCACAGAGGTGTCATCCCCATGGGTGCATGTCACCTGCAGTGGCCGTGCTGAGTAAGGATCACCCCAGAGGCTGACTCACGCACAGAGGTGTCATCCCCATGGGTGCATGTCACCTGCAGCGGTGCTCAGTAAAGATCACCCCAGAGGTTGACTCACTTACAGGGGTGTCAACCCAACGAGTGCATGTCTCCTGCAGCGGTGCTCAGTAAGGATCACCCCAGAGGCTGAATTACCCACAGAGGTGTCATCCTCATGGGTGCATGTCACCTGCGGCAGCGGTGCTCAGTATGTATCACCCCAGAGGATGACTCACTCACAGGGGTGTCATCCCCATGGGTGCATGTCACCTGTAGTGGTGCTCAGTAAGGATAACCTCAGAGGCAGTCTCACCCACAGGGTTGTCATCCCCATGGGTGCATGTCAATTGCAACGGTGCTCAGTGAGTATCACCCCAAAGGCTGTCTCACCCACAGGGGTGTCATCCCCATGGGTGCATATTAACTGCAGCGATGCTCAGTAAGGATGTCCCCAGAGGCTGACGCACCCATAGGGTTGTCATCCCCATGGGTGCATGTCACCTGCAGCGGTGCTCTGTAAGGATCACCCCATAGGTGGACTCACTCACAGGGATGTCATCCCCATGGGTGCATGTCACCTGCAGCAGTGCTCAGTAAGGATCACCCCAGAGGCAATCTCACTCAGAGCGGTGTCATCCCCATGGGTGCATGTCCCCTGCAGCGGTGCTCAGTAAGGGTCACCCCAGAGGCTGACTCACCCACAGGGGTGTCATCCCCATGGGAGCATGTTACCTGCAGTGGTGCTCAGTATGGATCACCCCCAGAGGCTGACTCACCCACAGGGGTGTCATCCCCATTGGTGCATGTCACCTGCAGTGGCAGTGCTCAGTAAGGATCACCCCAGAGGCTGACTCACCCACAGTGGTGTCAAACCCCATGGGTGCATGTAACCTGCAGCGGTGCTCAGTAAGGCTCACCCCAGAGGCTTACTCACCCACAGTGGTGTCATCCCCATGGGTGCATGTAACCTGCAGCAGAGCTCAGTAAGGATCACCCCAGAGGCTGACTCACCCACAGTGGTGTCATCTCCATGGGTGCATGTCACCTGCAGCGGTGCTCAGCAAAGATCACCCAGAGGCTGAATCACCCACAGGGGTGTCATCCCCATGGGTGCAGGTCACCTGCAGTGGTGCTCGGTAAGGATCACGCCAGAGGCTGACTCACCCCCAGAAGTGTCATCCCCACAGGTGCATGTCACCTGCAGCGGCGGTGCTCAGTAAGGATCACCCCAGAGGCTGACTCATTCACAGGGGTGTCATACCCATGGGTGCATGTCACCTGCAGTGGTGCTCAGTAAGGATCACCCCAGAGGCTGACTCACTCACAGGGGTGTCATCCCCATGGGTATATGTCACCTGCAGTGGTGCTCAGTAAGGATCACCCCAGAGGCTGACTCACTCACAGGGTGTCATCCCCATGGGTGTATGTCACCTGCAGCAATGTTCAGTAAGGATCACCCCAGAGGCTGACTCACCCACAGGGGTGTAATCCCCATGGGTGCATGTCACCTGCAGAGGCCGTGCTCAGTAAGGATCACCCCAGAGGCTGACTCACCCACAGAGGTGTCATCCCCATGGGTGCATGTCACCTGTAGCGGTGCTCAGTAAGGATCACCCCAGAGGCTGACTCACCAACAGGGGTGTCATCCCCACGGGTGCATGTCACCTGCAGCGGTGCTCAGTAAAGATCACCCTAGAGGCTGAATTACCCACAGAGGTGTCATCCTCATGGGTGCATGTCACCTGCGGCAGCGGTGCTCAGTATGTATCACCCCAGAGGATGACTCACTCACAGGGGTGTCATCCCCATGGGTGCATATCAACTGCAGCGATGCTCAGTAAGGATGTCCCCAGAGGCTGACGCACCCATAGGGTTGTCATCCCCATGGGTGCATGTCACCTGCAGCGGTGCTCAGTAAGGATCACCCCATACGTGGACTCACTCACAGGGGTGTCATCCCCATGGGTGCATCTCACCTGCAGCGGTGCTCAGTAAGGATCACCCCAGAGGCAATCTCACTCAGAGCGGTGTCATCCCCATGGGTGCATGTCACCTGCAGCAGTGCTCAGTAAGGATTACCCCCAGAGGCTGACTCACCCACAGAGGTGTCATCCCCATGGGTGTATGTCACCTGCAGCGGTGTTCAGTAAGGATTACCCCAGAGGCTGACTCACTCACAGAGGTGTCATCCCCATGGGGGCATGAAACCTGCAGCGGTGCTCAGTAAGGATCACCCCAGAGGCTGACTCACTCACAGAGGTGTCATCCCCATGGATGCATGTCACCTGCAGCAGTGCTCAGTAATGATCACCCCAGAGTCTGACTCACCCACAGAGGTGTCATCCCCATGGGTGCATGTCACCTGCAGTGGTGCTCAGTAAGGATCACCCCAGAGGCTGACTCACTCACAGAGGTGTCATTCTCATGGGTGCATGTCACCTGCAGCAGTGCTCAGTAAGGATCACCCCAGAGGCTGTATCACTCACAGGGGTGTCATCCCCACGGGTGTTTGTCACCTGCAGCGATACTCAGTAAGGATCACCCCAGAGGCTGACTCACTCACAGGGGTGTCATCCCCACGGGTGCATGTCACCTGCAGAGATGCTCAGTAAGGATCACCCCAGAGGCTGAATCACTCACAGAGGTGTCATCCCCATGGGTGCATCTCACCTGCAGCGGTGCTCAGTAAGGATCATCCCAGAGGCTGACTCACCCACAAGGGTGTCATCCCCACGGGTGCATGTCGCCTGCAGCGATGCTCAGTAAGGATCACCCCAGAGGCTGAATCACTCACAGGGGTGTCATCCTCATGGGTGCATGTCACCTGCAGCAGTGCTCAGTAAGGATCATCCCAGAGGCTGACTCACCCACAAGGGTGTCATCCTCATGGGTGCATGTCACCTGCAGCGGTGTTCAGTAAGGATCACCCCAGAGGCTGACTCACTCACAGGGGTGTCACCCCCATGGGTGCAGGTCACCTGCAGCAGTGCTCAGTAAGGATCACCCCAGAGGCTGACTCACTCACAGGGGTGTCATCCCCATGAGTGCATGTCATCTGCAGTGGCAGTGCTCAGTAAGGATCACGCCAGAGGCTGACTCACCCACAGGGGTATCATCCCCAAGGGTGCATGTCACCTGTAGCAGTGCTCAGTAATGATCACCCCAAAGGCTGACTCACTCGCAGGGTTGTCATCCCCACGGGTGCATGTCAACTGCAGCGGTGTTCAGTAAGGATTACCCCAGAGGCTGACTCACTCACAGAGGTGTCATCCCCATGGGGGCATGAAACCTGCAGCGGTGCTCAGTAAGGATCACCCCAGAGGCTGACTCACTCACAGAGTTGTTATCCCCATGGGTGCATGTCACCAGCAGCAGTGCTCAGTAATGATCACCCCAGAGGCTGACTCACTCACAGGGGTGTCATCCCCACGGGTGCATGTCATTGTAGCGATGCTCAGTAAGGATCACCCCAGAGGCTGAATCACTCACAGGGGTGTCATCCCTACGGGTGCATGTCACCTGCAGCGATGCTCAGTAAGGATCACCCTAGAGGCTGAATCACTCACAGGGGTGTCATCCCCACGGGTGCGTGTCACCTGCAGCGATGCTCAGTAATGATCACCCCAGAGGCTGACTCACTCGCAGGAGTGTCATCCCCATGGGTGCATGTCACCTGCAGCGGTCCTTAGTAATGATCACCCCAGAGGCTGACTCACTCGCAGGGGTGTCATCCCCACGGGTGCATGTCACCTGTAGCAGTGCTCAGTAAGGATCACCCCAGAGGCTGTCTCACTCACAGGGGTGTCATCCCCATGGGTGCATCTCACCTGCAGCAGTGCTCAGTAGTGATCACCCCAGAGGCTGACTCACTCGCAGGAGTGTCATCCCCATGGGTGCATGTCACCTGCAGCGGTGTTCAGTAAGGATCACCCCAGAGGCTGACTCACCCACAGGGGCGTCATCCTAATAGGTGCATGTCACCTGCAGTGGTGCTCAGTAATGATCACCCCAGAGGCTGACTCACTCGCAGGGGTGTCATCCCCACGGGTGCATGTCACCTGTAGCAGTGCTCAGTAAGGATCACCCCAGAGGCTGTCTCACTCACAGGGGTGTCATCCCCATGGGTGCATCTCACCTGCAGCAGTGCTCAGTAATGATCACCCCAGAGGCTGACTCACTCGCAGGAGTGTCATCCCCATGGGTGCATGTCACCTGCAGCGGTGCTCAGTAAGGATCACCCCAGAGGCTGTCTCACTCACAGAGGTGTCATCCCCATGGGTGCATGTCACCTGCAGCGGTGCTCAGTAATGATCACCCCAGAGGCTGACTCACTCGCAGGAGTGTCATCCCCACGGGTGCATGTCACCTGCAGCAGTGCTCAGTAATGATCACCCCAGAGGCTGACTCACTCACAGGGGTGTCATCCCCATGGTTGCATATCACCTGCAGCGGTGCTCAGTAAGGATCACCCCAGAGGCTGACTCACCCACAGGGGCGTCATCCTAATAGGTGCATGTCACCTGCAGTGGTGCTCAGTAATGATCACCCCAGAGGCTGACTCACTTGCAGGGGTGTCATCCCCACGGGTGCATGTCACCTGTAGCAGTGCTCAGTAAGGATCACCCCAGAGGCTGACTCACCCACAGAGGTGTTATCCCCATGGATGCATGTCACCTGCAACGGTGCTCAGTAAGGGTCACCCGAGAGACTGACTCACTCACAGGGGTGTCATTCCCATGGGTGCATGTCACCTGCAGCGGTGCTCAGTAAGGATCATCCCAGAGGCTGACCCTGACCCTCTAACCCTGACCCTCTAACCCTGACCCTCTAACCCCCTAACCCTTAACCCTTACCCACGCTTCTAACTCTAACCCCTAAGCCTAACCCTAACCCCATAACCCTAACCCCATAACCCTAACCCCATAACCCTAACCCCATAACCCTAACCCCATAACCCTAACCCCATAACCCTAACCCCATAACCCTAACCCCATAACCCTAACCCCATAACCCTAACCCCATAACCCTAACCCCATAACCCTAACCCCATAACCCTAACCCCATAACCCTAACGCCATAACCCTAACGCCATAACCCTAACGCCATAACCCGAACCCTAACTCTAAAACTAACCCTAAAACCCTAACCCCTGACCCTAAACCTAATCCCCTAACCCTAACCCCAACCCCTAACCCTAAAACCCTAACCCTAAGGTACCCTAACCCCAACCCCTAACCCTAACCCAACCCTAAGGTACCCTAACCCCTAGCAACAGAGAAAAAATATTTTTTTACTCTGAAAACAGCTGAAGTTCAATGCCACTAAAGTAGTAGAATGTGTTTTGAAGTTTTTAAAACTGGTAGTGGTACATGACTCTAGTCTGACAGCTTCTGTATGAATGTGTGTGAATGCGTCTTATCTGTTACTTTTCCTATTAAGCTGGCCATTTAATATACTTTTTCTACTCCTTCTGTGTTGCCAGCTAGGACACAGTTAAATATATATATATATATATATATATATATATATATATATATATATATATACAATCTGTTTAAATATTGTTTATATGTAACAAATTCACTTACCTGCACTTGTCCAGGGGCAGCAGGGTGTGTCTGCTCTGACATTATAGAAGTCAGGCCAGAAGCCTTCTGATGTTATATAGTGAATACTGCAAAGGATTGTGGGAGTTTTCATACGTATAAAAGGTCACAATTAATAGCAATCAGGGTGGATAGTTGTGAGGTCTTGTTTTATGATCATGTTATATGCAGCTGCTACAGCCTGATGTCAAAGGCTTATGTTGAGCAAAATGTGAATTTTTACTTAACCCTTACGCGACCTTGGGATTTTCCATTTTTGTTTTTTTGCTCCCCTTGTTCCCAGAGCCATAGTGTTTTTATTTTTTGGGAAATATAGTAGTGTGAGGGCTTATCTTTTGCGGGATGAGTTGTACTTTTAAACTCCATTACTAGTTTTACCATATCATGTACTGGAAAATGGGAAAAAAAATTCCAAGTTTGGTGAAATTGCAAAAAAAGTGCAATACCACAGATGTTTTTTTTTGTTTGTTTTTTTTACCATGTTCACTGAATGCTAAAACTGACCTGCTATTATTATTCTCCAGGTCATTATGAGTTCGTAGATACCAAACATGTATAGGTTCTTTTTTATTTAAGTGGTGAAAAAAAAATCCAAAATTTGCTAAAATTTTTTTTTAAAAAGGCGCCATTTTCCGAGACCCGTAGAGTCTCCATTTTTTGGGATCTGGGGCCGGGTGAGGGCTTATTTTTTGCTGGCCGAGCTGCCGTTTTTATTAATACCATTTTGGGGTAGATCCGATGTTTTGATCGCCGGTTATTGCATTTTATTGCAATGTTGCAATGACCAAAAAAACGTAATTCTGGCGTTTAGAATTTTTTTCTCATTACGTTGTTTACCGTTCGGATTAATTATTTTTTTATATTGATATATCGGGAGATTCTGAATGCAGCAATACCAAATATGTGTATGTGGGGTTTATTTTTTATTATTTTATTTTGAATGGGGCAAAAGGAGGGTGATTTAAACTTTTATATATTTTTAAAA
This sequence comes from Phyllobates terribilis, assembly GCF_046119375.1. Lineage (NCBI taxonomy): Eukaryota > Metazoa > Chordata > Amphibia > Anura > Dendrobatidae > Phyllobates > Phyllobates terribilis. The sequence goes on from NW_027362772.1 coordinate 83,669,732, forward strand.
ACATTTTTTAAAAACTTTTTGCTTGGTTCTATACTCTCCATAGGAGACTAGAAGCAGCAACTAGAAGCAGCAACTGTCCGATCGCCTCTGCTACATACAGGTGATGAGCAGATCACCTCTATGTAGCAGAAATGCTCCTGTACTATGAGTGCCGACCACTAGGTGGCGCTCATATCGACCAGCTCATGACAACCATTGGAGTCTGCTGCAGACCCAGGGTTGTCATGACCACCCATCGGTGACCCGCAATCACGTGACGGGGTCAGCGATGGGCAGGGTAAGTGACGCGCTTCCTGCGCGGCGATGTTAAATGCCACTGTCAGAGATTGACAGCGGCATTTAACATGTTAACAGCCGTGGGTGGATCGCGATTCCACCCGCGGCTGTTGCGAGCACATATCAGTGCCGGAGCCCTCACTGAACCAGGGGTGATGGCCTGGGCGTACTAATACGCCCTGGGCCATTAAGGGATTATTAATGTTATTTTCTTTTGCTGATGAAAAGGACTGCTTAAAATAAACTCCTTTGGAATTTTTGCATCTATCAAAGACTGTCATCTTTGAAAATCCCATACTTCTCAGGTAGCAAAAGAAAAAATATATTTTTTTACTCTGAAAACAGCTGAAGTTCAACGCCAAAAAATGACAAGTTGGCTTATGGTGTGCTGCTTCACATTTCTCTCAGAAAAAAAAATTTTTTTTTTCACTCTGCATACAGCTGAATTTAAATGTCACAAAAAGACAAGGTGGCACATGTCGTGCTGCGTCACATTACTCACAAAATATTTTTTTTTACTCTACATACAGCTGTATTTTAACACCACAAAATGACAAGGTGGCTTATGGCATTCTGAGTCAAATTACTCAGAAATTTTTTTTTTTTTTACTCTGCATACAGCTAAATGTCAATGCCACAAAAAGACAAAGTGACTTATGGCATGCTCTGTCACTTTACTCACACAAAAAAATTCTTGCTGTGTCACGATACTCACAGAAAAAAATATTTTTTTTGCTCTGCATACAGCTGAATTTCAACTCCACAAAATTACAAGGCGGCTTATGGCATGCTCTGTCACTTTAGTCACACACAAAAAATTCTTTACTCTGCATACATCTGAATTTCAGCACCACAAAATGACAAGATGGCTTATAGTGAGCTGCGTCACATTAACAAAAAAATAGATATTTTATTCTGCATGCAGTTGAATTTCAGCGCCACAAAATTACAAGGTGGCTTATAGTGAGCTGCATCACAATAGACACAGAAAATAAAAGATTTTTTTACTCTGCATACAGCTATATTTGAATGCCACAAACTGACAAGGTGGCTTATGGCAGTCTGGGTCACATTACTCACAGAAATTATTTTTTTTACTTTGCATACAGCTGAATTTCAGCGCCACAAAATGATGAAGTGTGCTGCATCACGTTACTCAAAAAAAATAGATTATTTTACTCTGCCTACACCTGAATTTCAATGTCACAAAATTACAAGGTGGCACATGGTGCGCCAATTCACGTTACTCACAGAAATTGATTTATTTTTTTACTCTGCATACAACTAAATGTCAACACCACAAAAAGATAATGTGGCTTATGGCTTGCTGTGTCACGGTACTCACAGAACAAAATTAAATTTCTTTCCTCTGCATTGAGCTGAATTTCAACGCCTGAAAATGACAAGATGGCTTATGGCATGCTGTGTCACGTTACTCAAAGAAAAAAAAAAACATTTTTTACTCCACATCAGCTGAATTTTAACGCCACAAAATTACAAGGTGGCTTATGGCGTGATGCGTCACTTTACTCACACATTTTTTTTTCATTTTTAACTCTGTATTAATCTGAATTTCAATGCCACAAAATGACAAGGTGGCTTATGGCATGCTGCATCATGTTACTCAAAGAAAAAAAATAGAAAATAGCTTTTTTTACTCTGCATACAGCTGAATTTCAATGCCACAAAAAGACAAAGTGGCTTATGGCATGCTGCGTCACGTTACTTACATTAAAAAATAGATTTTTTTACGCTGCATACAGCTGATTTTCAATGCCACACAATTACAAGGTGACTTATTTCATGGTGTGTAAGGTTACTCACAGACAAAAAAAATTTTTATATTCTGCATACAGCTGAATTTCAACACCACAAAAAAAAGGTGGCTTATGGCAGGCTGCGTCACGTTACTCACAGAATTTTTTTTACTCTGCAAACAGCTTAATTTTAATGCCACAAAATGACAAGGTGGCTTATGGCGTGCTGTGTCAAGTTACTCTCAGAAAAAAAAAAAAAAATACTCAGAGCAAAAAAAATAATTGTTTATTCTGCATACAACTGAATTTCAAAAAGACAAGGTGGCTAAGAGTGTGCTGTGTCACAATACTCACAGAATTTTTTTTTTTTCATTGTGCATACTGCTGACTTTCAATGCCACAAAATGACAAGGTACCTTATGCTGTACTGCATCACGTTACCCATTGAAAAAAAATACATTTTTTACTTTGCATACAGCTGAATTTCAATGCCACAAAATGACAAGGTGGATTATGGCGTAATGTGTCACTTTACTCATGGAAAAAAAACTTTTTTTTTTTACTCTGCATACATAGTAACATAGTTTTTAAGGTTGAAGGAAGACTAAGCTCATCTAGTTCAACCCATAGCATAACATGTTGATCCAGAGAAGGGCAAAAAAAAACATGTGGCAAACCCCAAGCTCCGCATTGGGGAAAAAAATTCCGTCTTTAGAGGACAAATCAACATGCAGGGATTGCCTGCCACTCACTGCAATGCTGTAGTCATGTTGGTTGTGGCATTACAGTGACTGGCTGGCCGCACAGCGTCATCAGGTCTATATCAGACCTGGTGCCGCCATGTTCATCACAGTCACTCCGGAATCAGACAGTATAGGGAGAGCTGCTGATGTGTCAGGGAGAGATTTGATTGTGTATTAGGTAGTGTAGGGAGAAAAACCGTAAATTACACATATCCATCTTAACAAACAGTCCTTTTGAGGACTAACTAATCAATTTGCAGAGATATCAGGCAGGCAGTGTAAATAGGCAGGCAGGCAGGGTATATAGGCAGGCAGGCAGGGTATATAGCAGACTGCAGAGCACATAGCACAAGAGGCTTCATTCCAATTCTGCCTTCTGCTGCTGTTAGATATTTATATACAAAGGCCCAGGTCTCAGGGGCCAGGAATACTTTTCTTTGGATCTTAATCCTCATTATTTGCTTAAAAAGCAATCCAGAGAACACAGTTTTTCTGCGCCATTTGCTTGTTGGCACTGCAGAATACAGTCAGGTCCTTTCCATGTTACAGCACTAGGAATCCAGCTATTTAAAACTGAGCTTTCTCCGTCAAACGGATCACATATACGTTGTCAGAAAATACTGCCATTTCTGGCCTCCATTAAAAATTTTCTTTAGTGCGTCAGTGAAGCAATTCACAGCAGTTTGCTGTTCAAACTACTTACCTACAGGCCAGGTATTTAAAACTCTGTTTTCTCTGTCACACGGATGACATTTAAGTTTGCTCCAAACTCAGTCATTTGTAGTGAGCGTGGAAGATATTGTCCTCCATTTAAAATGGGCAAGGCACGTGGCAAGGGACGGGGAACTGGACTTGATGGTAATGGTGCCTGCAGAGGCCTAAGGCCGTGGGTAAGCCGAAATTGTGCCACAACAAACACCCACATCTTCTCGCCTGACCTTCCTGTCCCAATTTCTAGGGGACCGCAGCACACCACTATTGAACCCAGAGCAGTGTCAAAAGGTTGTTGGTTGGATAGCGGATAATGCTTCCAGTATTTTGCCAGCACTTTGCCTCAGTAGCCGTGAGTCTGGACCTCATATTCCTCACCCTGATCCTCCTTCCTCCCACCATGCCGAGTACACAGAGACAAATGATCCCACACTTGGACACTCTGAAGAGCTGTTCACTTTTCCATTTATAGATTCGGACCTCTCACCCGGTCCACTTGAAGCGGGGCAAGAGGAGATCGCGTTTAGCGATGCCCAAATATTTAAGCAGCCACGGTCACACGAAGGCGACGGTGGGAAAGTGTCACAAGAGGTGTACGATGATGAGACACAATTGCCAGAAAGTCAGGAGGAGGACCAGGGTGTGGAAGTGGAAGACGAGGTGGTGGATGATCTAGTAACTGACCCAACCTGGCAGGAAGACATGCAGAGCGAGGACAGCAGCACACAGAGGGAGGGAGGCAGAGCACCCCAACAGGCAGGAAGAAGCAGTGTGGTGGCCGCAGACAGAAGGCAGGCAACCGTTCCCCATAACACCAACACGTAGCAAGTTGCCAGTACAACTATTAGGACTTCCCGAGTCTGGTTGTTTTTTAAAGTCTCTGCCAATAACCCCAAAAAGGCCATTTGCACCGCCTGCCAGGCCAGCATCAGCAGGGGTGGCAAAACGACCAGCCTGACCACCACCAGCATAATCAGGCACATGGCAGCAAAGCACCCGACTTTGTGGGCTGAACCCCAGGGTCCAGAAACAGTGTCTGCTGGTGGCACCATTGCTTCTTCCACTGTTGTGCATGCAAGCCAATCCCCTGTCCATGGTGCATGCGAAGATGCCTTCTGCCCTGCACCTGTCATTGCACACTCTCAAGTAGCAGCATCAGGAAGCATGTCCATGTCTTTGTCCCAGCGCAGCATTCAGTTGTCCATACCCCAGTCCTTGGAACGCAAGCGCAAATATGCAGCCAACGCCCCACAGGCCACACTACTAAATTCTCACATTTCACAACTGCTTGCGCTTTAATTGTTGCCTTTTAGGCTCGTGGAGATGGAAGCATTCCACAACCTTATGGCGGCGGCCGTCCCACGGTACTCGGTCCCCAGCCGCCACTATTTCTCCCAGTGTGCCGTCCCCGCATTACACAAGCACGTGTCCCAAAACATTAGCCGTGCCCTCAACAAGGCAGTTACCGGAAAAGTACACCTAACCACAGACACGTGGAAAAGTGCTTGTGGGCAGGGACAGTACATCTCACTGACGGCATACTGGGTTAATATAGTGGGAGCCGGGACTCAGTCGGACCTTGGGAAGGAACACATCCTCCTGATGCCAAGGATTGCGGGCCCTAGGTCAATCAAGGTTGCCCCCATGGTCTACAGCTCCTGCACCTCATCCTCCTCCTCCTCTTCAGCCTCCATCTCCGAAATGACCACATCAGTCACAAGCTGGAAACACTGCCTCGGCCAAGCGCAACAGGCTGTGCTGAAGCTAATATGCTTAGGTGACAAACCGCACAATGCTGAAGAGTTGTGAACAGCTCTGAAAGAGCAGGAAGATCTGTGGCTCACACTGCTATACCAACAGCCAGGCATGGTCGTGTGTGACAATGGCCGGAACCTGGTGGGCGGCTCTGAGGCGAGGCAAGCTCACACGTACCATGCCTGGCCCATGTGCTTAACCTTGTGGTTCAGTAGTTTCTCAAATCCTACCTGGAGCTGCCGAAACTGCTGATCTGCTTGTTAAAGTATGCCGCCTGTGTGCCCATTTTAGAAAGTCAGCTACAGCTTCCGCTGCCCTTGCAGTGTTTCAGCAGCGTTTGCAGCTTCCGGCTCACAGATTGGTGTGTGATGTCCCCACGCGTTGGAACTATACACTGCAGATCTTGGGAAGGATTTGTGAGCAGAAGAGGGCAGTTGTTGAGTACCAGCATCAACAAGGCCGTCGGTATTCAGTTCAGACGCCACTCATAAGACCTCAGGAGTGGACATGGATGTCAGACATATGTACCATCCTCCAAAACTTTGAGGACTCCACAAAGATGGTGAGCGGCGATGACGCCATAATTAGCGTCACCATCCCGCTTCTCTGTCTTCTGAAACGCTCTCTGCTCACAATCAAAGAGGATGCATTGCAGGCAGAGGACGATGAGATGGAGCAAGGAACCATACAAGGTGATACACACAGCTAAGTCTCATCTCATCCCAACATGGATTGGGTGACAATGAGGAAGAGGAGGAGGAAGGACAGTAGCTAGTTTCATGCACTACAGACGGTACTAGCTGCACAGCTATCATACCGTCTGTTCAGCGTGGATGGCCAGAGGACAGAGAGGAGGAGGAGGAGGAGGAGGAAGAGGAGAGCATGGTCAGTCATCCTCTTGGTGAGGACACAGAAGTCTTGCCTGTTAGTAGTCTGGCATTCATGGCTCAGTTCATGTTACGCTGCATTTCCCATGACCCTCACGTTCTCAAAATTTTGGGTGACAGTTAGTGTTGAGCGAGCACTAAAATGCTCGGGTGCTCGAAGCTAACCGTGATACTCGGGTGCTCGACTTGAGCAACGATCCCAATGTTACTCTATGGGAGACCTGAGCATTTTTGCGGCGGCACCCCCGGCAGTCTGTAGAAAGCCTAAAAAGTGCCCAAAACGATTGTGACAGTGCTCAAATGACATGGGGACAGCATGGCGATCACCCCAGGAAGCATTTCTGACCCCCAGGTCACTGCTGTCAACAACGTGGTCAGAGGTATTAAGCCACTTTTACGGGCTCACAATAAAACGTTCAAAAACGAAACTGAAATGGTTTTCCTGTGAAATATGTTAAGGAACTTCCTTTCCAGGATAAAGACTTGTGTATAAGGTAAAATAAATAACCAAAAACAAAGATACTCCTCCACAACTTGGGCTATGTTCACAAGTAGCATTTTTTATGCATTTTTGCACTTTTGTATTGCTTTCAACCGTGACAAATGCATTCACTGGGAAATGTCATTTTAACATTTTACAATCTTATCTGGCCATGTGCTGTGTGACACATGCATACAGTGCTGAAAAGACATGGGAACAGCATGGGGAAGACCCCTGGAAGCATCTCTGACACCCATGTCACTGCCTAAAAGTGTGCCCATCAGAAGTCATCCTTGGCGCATCAGAAGATGCAGACTTGCAACTATCCCCGTGCAAGTCCTTGTCCCAGGGCAGGGTTCAATTGTACCTCCCCCATTTTTGCAACGCAAGCGCAAGTATGCAGCCTGCCACCCACCCCCAGGCTGCAATACCATACTGCTAGCTTGCTTTCACTTGAAATTGGGCCTTTTAGGCATGTGGAGGCAGACGCCGGCCACCATGTCATGGCTGCATCGGCGGCCTGGTATCCATACTCAGTCCCCAGCCGCCCAGCGGCGAGGTGTCCACGCTCGGTCCACAGCCGCCAGGGGGCGGCCGGGAGTCCATACTCGGTCCCCAGCCGCCCCACGGCCGGATGCCCACACATGGTCCCCAGCCGCCTGGGGGCGGCCGGGTGTCCATAAACGGTCCCCAGCCATCCCTATTTCTCCTTGTCACGAAAACGACACCCACTTTTGGGTCAGACCTTGCAGCTCTCTGGCGCCCCCTTATCCTGCTGGTCAAACACGGTATTGACCGAGGATAAGCACGCTGCTCTAGTTTATGTCGACTATTGCGGCACGTGATGTGACAGGACGTATATATACCACCAGTTCCTTCCAGGAACGTATATATATCTCCGACCAGCCACCCTCAAACCACAATATCACATAAATACTGGTATACTGCCACCACCGATTGCTTAACAGGTGGATCGGGTACCTGGTAGGTAACGTGAATTAGCGGGTGAGGAACGTGTTTGCTCGACATAGGACAAGAAGAACGAAACTGGTAAATAATTATGATTTACTCCCAAAGGGGGGCAGTGTTTACAAAATATATACAAGATATTATAAAGGAGACAATTTACATGTATGCATAAACAGTTATTAAAATAAAAGGGATAAGTAATTGCAAAACCTGCGCCACGAGGTGATGGTCTCAGATTCTGTGGGGGGGACGGCTCCCCGGAAATTAGACGTGATTCTTCCGCGCAGCGTGCTGTGCGTGTGTCTGGCGTCCCTGAGAAGAATGACCTGAAAATGGCCGATTTGCTTTTTTGAAAAGCAGCCAAAACTCTGGGAGACACCCATTATTTACCTCACAAGGGGGGCTCGGCTTTGTGGGACCACCCAGCTGCATAGAACATAAAAACCTTCATGTTTCATATCTTGGTGTGGGGGGGTCCCACATCCAAGATGGAGACATCAAGTTGGCCGTCACTAATTTTCATGCAGATGGATATTAAACAGGACCTCTCTATGATGCTCAGAAGCTAAGAGACCAATTCCTCGATTTCTGGGGGTATCCCAGTTATGAAAAATATATAATTGTAACAAGGAAAATGTGAACATTCCAAAAATCTGGTCCCTGGGTTAGTGACCGTCATGTGCGTTTTTAAATTCTACATTAACTGTACAAGCTTTTAAACAATGGGAATTTTGGAGGGAATAATCTAGTTTGAGCTAGAAGCTGTGCTACACTGAGGGTTTACGACGCTAATAAAAATTCTTAGGGTGGGGGCCAGCACTGCAGTTCTATGTCTTCTTACAAACGGATAGGGGGTAGGGGGTTTTCTTTTTTAAAACATCTCTCATTTTTAAAATTCGGGAAAAAATACCTTTTTCCTGACACTCCTGGTAATTTTCCCCACACTTTTCTTAGCCTGGCCTGCTTTAGGGCAGCATTGGACGAGCCTACCAGAGAACCAGATTCCTCCATCAGGGGAGCTGAGAGTGCCCAAAGTGAGTAGCATGATGATGATGATAGAAGTTAGCATCTGCTTTGTTTTCTAGGAATGCAAGGGTAAGTGTGCAACCTGCCACCCACCCACGCCCAGGCTGCAATACCATACTTCTAGCTTGCTTGCACTTGAAATTGGACCTTTTAGGCATGTGGAGGCACACGCTGGCCACCATGTCATGGCTGCGTTGGCGGCCTGGTATCCATACTCAGTCCCCAGCCGCCCGGTGGCCGGGTGTCCACGTTCAGTCCCCAGCCGCCAGGGGGCAGCTGGGTGTCCATACTCGGTCCCCAGCCGCCCCACGGCCGGGTGCCCACACACAGTCCTCAGCCGCCTGGGGGCGGCCGGGTGTCCATAAACGGTCCCCAGCCATCCCTATTTCTCCTGGTAACTTTCCCCACACTTTTCTTAGCCTGGCCTGCTTTAGGGCAGCATTGGACAAGCCCACCAGAGAACCAGACTCCTCCGGTGGGCCCTGGCTTCTCTATCAGGGGAGTTGAGAGTGCCCATGGTGAGTAGCATGATGATGATGATAGAAGTTAGCATCTGCTTTCTTTTCTAGGGATGAAAGCGTAAGTGTGCAACCTGCCACCAACCCATGCCCAGGCTGCAATACCATACTACCATACTGGATTGCTGGATGTTTTCCTGCTACTATCCCAGTTCTATGACTCCCGTTAAAACAAAGCTTCAGGTGATGAATGATGGATGAGGTGGTGGCAAAGGAGAAAGAGCAGGAGGAACAGGGACCATTCACATCAATATCAGGCCAGTCAACCACACGTCTTGTAGGATATGTTTCTGTTCCAAAAGGAGCGGTTCGGCTACACAGTTATAGGGCATACAGTGAGTGCAATGCCTACCAAAAATTTCGAGGCACTCCAATGCCCCTTGGAAGTGACATGGAGGTCAGAGGGCCTTAACTAAACAGTTTTTTCCATTTATAGCAACTGGGTCTCCTGTACACTGTTGGCCTAAGCAGTGAATGGAAGACTTTCCAAAAATTATGAGGAACTGCAATGCCCCTTGAAACAGACGTGGATTACAGCGTACTAAAAACCTTCTACCCATTATTGGGGAGAGGGTCTCCCTTAGTTTTCGCCTATGCATTGAAAAGCAAAAGCTGACTAAAATTAGGAGGAAATGCAATGCCCGTTGGAAGAGTCGTGGAGGTTAGAGGTAATTAAAAACAACATTTCAATGCCCCTTGGAAGAGCTGTGGAGTTCAGAGTGGTTTAACCAGATGGTTTTAATGCCCCTTGGAAGAGACGTGGAGGTCACAGTAGCTTAACAAGATGGTTTTAATGCCCCTCGGAAGAGCCGTGGAGTTCAGAGTGGTTTAACCAGACAGTTTTTGTTATGTTCTGCTACCAGAGCTAAGGAAAGAGAGGAGATCTGTCCCTACGATAGAACTCAGCTTAATCCCTACGATGTAACAGGGAACCTGATCCTGCGATCAGACCTGCTAAAGTCCTAAGCTAGTCTGTACAGAGACCTATAGATGTGGGGAAGGAATCCCTACAAGTACTAAGGACTGGGAGGAATATGGGACACCTCCTAACAGAAATAGTAGCAGACAGACGAACAAACAAAATATATAGAACATAGAGGTCAGTAGACCAAGCAAACTAACAGAGCAAGACACAGAGCACAGGCTAGCTAGAAAGTAGATATACAATGAAGTCCAGCAAAGCCAGAAGGGCGGAGCAGGATTAAATAGGCCAACAAGGTCATGTGACCAGCAAAGGAAAAAAAACCTAAGAGCAAGGTTCTAACAGTACCCCCCCTTCTAAGAGGATCCTCCGGATCCCCTAGGACCAGGCTTATCAGGAAATCTCCTGTGAAACGCTCTGATAAGTCTGGACGCGGAAACATCATCCGACCTCACCCAAGAGTTATCCTCGGGACCGAAACCTTTCCAGGCCACAAGATACTGCAAACTACCTCTATACCGTCTAGAGTTATGGATGCGAGAAATTTCATATTCCCCGTCCTCCACCACCGGAGGAACAGAGGCAGAGGCGTCACAATCCGATACAACAGCTTTTTTCAACAGAGAGACATGAAATACCGGATTAATTCTCCAGGAGGTAGGAACCTCCAACCTAACAGCAGATTGGTTGACAACCTGAAGCACCTTAAAGGGCCCTACAAACTTGGGACCCAATTTCTTTGAAGGAATCCTCAACCGCAGATTCCTAGAGGACAACCAAACCATGTCACCAACAGCGAACAAAACCTCCTATCGTTTCCTATCAAAGTAGTCTTTAGATTTTCTGTTGGCCTCCTGAAGATTACCACGCACATCCGTCCAAACTCTCTCCAAATCACCGGAAAAATTCTCCTCCTCAGGCACGGCAGATCCCAACTTGGAGAACGACCCAAACGACGGATGTCTCCCAGAACAACAAAAAAAAGGCGAACAACCAGCAGAAGAAGATGTATGATTGTTCAGAGCAAATTCAGCAAGTGGCAGAAACTCAGACCACCCCTCTTGATTGTCTGCCACAAAACAACGCAAGAACTGCTCAACATCCTGGTTTTTCCTTTCTGTCTGGCCATTAGATTCAGGATGATATCCGGACGAGAACGACAAATGAACTCCCAACCTATCACAAAAGGCACGCCAAAAACGAGCCACGAACTGAGGACCCCTATCAGAAACAATGTCAGTAGGAACGCCATGAAGTCTGACAATTTCCTTGACAAAGGCCTTAGCGAGAGTTTTAGCGCAGGGCAGTTTGACGAAAGGAACCAAGTGACACATCTTGCTAAAACGGTCCACGACCACCCAGATGACAGTAAAACCCTCAGAGGGGGGAAGGTCAGTTATAAAGTCCATAGCCAAATGTGTCCAAGGAGCACTGGGAACCTCCAAAGGACAAAGCAACCCCGCAGCAGGAGTATGTGAGGACTTAGATCTAGCACATATAGTTCATTGACGCACCCACTTAATGACTTCCTTCTGCCATCCAGGACACCAAAAACTGCGACCCACCAGTCTCTTGGTCTCAGAGATTCCGGGATGACCTGCCAACCGAGATTCGTGACACTCAACAAACAAATCTCTCCTAAAGGTCCCAGGCACAAACAACCTCCCATGAGGAGTGTTAGATGGGGCATTCTCCTGAGCTTTAAGAATCTCATCTTCCAAAACGGAGTCTAAAGCAGATATCACAACACCTTCTTGTAAAATGTTCTCCTCTTTCTCAGCACCGACTATGGGAGAAAAACTGCGAGACAAGGCATCTGCCTTAACATTCTTAGTACCAGGGATGTAAGTAACGGAGAAATTAAACCGCGAGAAAAACAGTGCCCACCTAGCCTGACGGGCATTCAGGCGCTTGGCAGCATCAAGATATATCAGATTTTTATGATCCGTAAGAACCTGAACGGGAAATTCCACACCTTCCAAGAAGTGGCGCCAGTGTTCAAATGCGAGTTTAATAGCCAATAATTCCCGATTACCAATATCGTAATTCAGTTCAGTCTCCGAAATTTTTTTTGAAAAAAAGGCACAGGGATGTAATCCATCCCCGTTATCCTGAGACAATACTGCGCCAACCCCCACAGAGGAAGCATCAACCTCAACCAAAAACGGCCTAGTAACATCAGGCGGCATAAGGATGGGAGCAGAGGTGAACCTCTCCTTGAGATACACAAAAGCTTCAATGGCCTCAGAAGACCACTGAACCGCATCAGCACTTTTCCTGGTGAGATCAGTCAGAGGTTTGACAATACTAGAAAAATTTTTTATGAATTTTCTATAGTAATTGGCGAAACCCAAAAACCTCTGTATCGATTTCAAACCAATAGGCCTAGGCCATTCCTGCACAGCCTGAACCTTAACCGGATCCATCTCAAAACCTTCGCTGGAGATAATGTAGCCCAAAAAACTAATTCTCTGTACAGCGAACTCACATTTCTCCAGCTTAGCAAAAAGCGAATTGTCCATTAATAACTGTAATACCTCACGCACGCTCCGCCAATGAGACTCCAGATCCGGTGAATAAATCAAAATGTCATCCAAATACACAACCACATTTTTACCGATCAAAGGTCTAAGGATGTCATTAATCAGATTCTGAAAAAATGCAGGAGCATTAGTAAGACCAAAAGGCATAACCAGATTCTCAAAATGACCCACAGGAGTGTTAAAAGCAGTCTTCCATTCGTCACCCTCCTTCATGCGCAACAGATTGTATGCCCCCTTAAGGTCAATTTTAGAGAACCACTTGGCCCCCATTAACTGGTTAAACAGATCAGGAATCAATGGCAGTGGGTAAGGATTGCGTACAGTAATTTTGTTAATCTCACGAAAATCCAGACAAGGACGTAAACCGCCGTCCTTTTTTTTTACAAAAAAAAATCCAACCGCCACAGGAGACTTAGAGGGCCTAATGTGACCGGCGGCCAAACTTGTCTGTATGTATTCCTCCAAAGCCTTCCTCTCAGGAATAGTAAGGTTAAATAAACGACTTTTAGGAAGAGTCGCTCCAGGGACAAATTCAATAGAACAATCATAGTCTCTATGGGGAGGCAAAACCTGTGATTCCTTCTCAGAAAAAACTCTCCAAAAATCCTGAATAGGAACAGGCAATTCTCCCCTATCCAAAGCTGCAATACGCCCGTTACAACACTTGTCATAACATTTATGGCTCCAGGATTTAATTTCACTGGTAGACCAATCCAGTACAGGATTGTGAAATTTTAACCAGGGCAATCCCAATATTACTGGAGAAGGCAAGTTATTCAACACTACCAAATCCAATTTCTCATGGTGAACACCATTAATAGTGAGAGGAAATTCACAGACCTTGAGAGTAATATTCTTCAAAGGGGAACCATCCACAGAAACCACAGCAATGGGGGATGATAAAGGTTCAGGTTTTAAATTGAGTCTTTCCACGAATCCCCCATCAATAACATTCAGAGTAGACCCACAATCGACAAACACCCGAAATTCCATTAATTTTTCCTGAGCAATCGTGGAAGCAGCTAAAAATACACCCTTGGAATTTAAACAGGCAATACGGGCATGACTGACCATTTTTTTTTCTTTCTTCATACGAAGCTCACAGCCTTTAATTAAATGACCAGATTTTCCGCAATAGAAACACAAGCCTTCAAAAAATCGACGGTCTTTTTCTTGAGAGCGAGGTGCCACCGATCCAATCTCCATCGGTTCACCACTGTTAGTACACACATTCTCATAACCAGAAACTGACATAGCAGAGGATTTGCTCTCATTAACCCTTGCACGCAGTCTTCTATCCACCCGTATAGCTAATTGCATAGCCTGTTGCAAATCTTCAGGTGTAGGATAAGCAATTAGCAGGTCTTTAACCCTTTCACTGAGCCCAGCAAGAAATAGACTTTTCAGAGCAGAATCGTTCCACCCTGTTTGAGTAGACCAACGACGGAAATGAGTACAATATTTTTCCACATTACCTGATCCTTGTTTTAAACGTCTCAACTCAGTCTCAGCTGATGCGACACGGTTAGGATCATCATATAATAGTCCCAAAGCAGAAAAAAAACTATCTACTGATCTGAAGCATGTGTCACTAGGTTGCAAAGAAAAGGCCCACTCCTGAGGCTCTTTGCGCAAAAGTGACATTATGAACCCTACGCGCTGGGATTCATCCCCAGAGGACTTAGGTCTCAAACGAAAATACAATAAGCAAGCATTTTTGAATGAAAAAAATTCTCGGTGTTCACCAAAAAATAAATCCGGCAAACATACCTTAGGCTCCAAGAAATGTGCTCCAGGACAGTTACTCACGTGCTGACGGAGCTCGGCCACCTCCAGAGAGAGTCCCTGCAGGCGATGAACCAAATCCTGAACCGACACCATGATGGAACAGAAAAATCTTTCCTTAGAGAATTTGCAGGCTGGACTTACTGTTATGTTCTGCTACCAGAGCTAAGGAAAGAGAGGAGATCTGTCCCTACGATAGAACTCAGCTTAATCCCTACGATGTAACAGGGAACCTGATCCTGCGATCAGACCTGCTAAAGTCCTAAGCTAGTCTGTACAGAGACCTATAGATGTGGGGAAGGAATCCCTACAAGTACTAAGGACTGGGAGGAATATGGGACACCTCCTAACAGAAATAGTAGCAGACAGACGAACAAACAAAATATATAGAACATAGAGGTCAGTAGACCAAGCAAACTAACAGAGCAAGACACAGAGCACAGGCTAGCTAGAAAGTAGATATACAATGAAGTCCAGCAAAGCCAGAAGGGCGGAGCAGGATTAAATAGGCCAACAAGGTCATGTGACCAGCAAAGGAAAAAAAACCTAAGAGCAAGGTTCTAACAGTTTTAATGCCCCTTGGAAGAGTGGTGGAGGTCGCAGTGGAATAAAAAGACAATATCAATGCCCCTTGGAAGAGTGGTGAAGGTTGCAGTGGAATAAAAAGACAATATCAATGCCCCTTGGAAGAGTGGTGGAGGTTACAGTGGAATAAAAAGACAATATCAATGCCCCTTGGAAGAGTGGTGGAGGTCGCAGTGGAATAAAGAGACAACATCAATGCCCATTGGAAGAGTGGTGGAGATTACAGTGGAATAAAAAGACAATATCAATGCCCCGTGGAAGAGCTGTGGAGGTCACAGTAGCTTAACAAGATGGTTTTAATGCCCCTTGGAAGAGCTGTGGAGTTCAGAGTGGTTTAACAAGACGGTTTTAATGCGCCTTGGAAGAGTGGAGGAGGTCGCAGTGGAATAAAAAGACAATATCAATGACCCTTGGAAAAGTGGTGGAGGTTACAGTGGAATAAAAAAACAATATCAATGCCCCTTGGAAGAGCTGTGGAGTTCAGAGTGGTTTAACCAGACGGTTTTAATGCCCCTTGAAAGAGACGTGGAGGTCACAGTAGCTTAACAAGACGGTTTTAATGCCCATTGGAAGAGTGGTGGAGGTCAGAGTGGATTAAAAAGACAATATCAATGACCCTTGGAAGAGTGGTGGAGGTCGCAGTGGAATAAAAAGACATTATCAATGCCCCTTGGAAGAGTGGTGGAGGTCACAGTGGAATAAAAAGACAATATCAATGCCCCTTGGAAGAGTGGTGGAGGTTACAGTGGAATAAAAAGACAATATCAATGCCCCTTGGAAGAGTGGTGGAGGTTGCAGTGGAATATAAAGACAATATCAATGCCCCTTGGAAGAGTGGTGGAGGTTACAGTGGAATCAAAAGACAATATCAATGCCCCGTGGAAGAGACGTGGAGGTCACAGTAGCTTAACAAGACGGTTTTAATGCCCCTTGGAAGAGTGGTGGAGGTCGCAGCTGATTAAAAAGACAATATCAATGCCCCATTGGAAGAGAAGTGGAGGTCGCAGTGGAATAAAAAGACAATATCAATGCCTCTTGGAAGAGTGGTGGAGGTTACAGTGGGATAAAAGACAATGTAAATGCCCCGTGGAAGAGACGTGGAGTTCACAGTAGCTTAACAAGACGGTTTTAATGCCCCTTGGAAGAGCTGTGGAGTTCAGAGTGGTTTAACAAGAAGGTTTTAATGCCACTTGGAAGAGTGGTGGATGTCGCAGTGGAATAAAAAGACAATATCAATACCCCTTGGAAGAGACGTGGAGGTCACAGTAGCTTAACAAGGCGGTTTTGATGCCCCTTGGAAGAGCTGTGGAGTTCAGAGTGGTTTAACAAGACGGTTTTAATGCCCCTTGGAAGAGTGGTGGAGGTCGCAGCTGATTAAAAAGACAATAGCAATGCCCCTTGGAAGAGTGGTGGAGGTCGCAGTGGAATAAAAAGAAAATATCAATGCCCCTTGGAAGAGCTGTGGAGTTCAGAGTGGTTTAACCAGACGGTTTTAATGCCCCTTGGAAGAGACATGGAGCTCACAGTAGCTTAACAAGACAGTTTTAATGTCCCTTGGAAGAGTGGTGGAGGTTACAGTGGAATAAAAAGACAATATCAATGTGCCGTGGAAGAGACGTGGAGGTCACAGTAGCTTAACAAGACGGTTTTAATGACCCTTGGAAGAGACGTGGAGTTCAGGGTGGTTTAACAAGACGGTTTTAATGCCCTTTGGAAGAGACGTGGAGGTCGCAGTAGCTTAACAAGACAGTTTTAATGCCCCTTGGAAGAGACGTGGAGGTCACAGTGGAATAAAAAGACAATATTAATGCCCCTTGGAAGAGACGTGGAGGTCCCAGTGGAATAAAAAGACAATATCAATGACCCTTGGAAGAGACGTGGAGCTCACAGTAGCTTAACAAGATGATTTTAATGCCCCTTGAAAGTGAAATTAGGACGGAGGAACTTGCAATGCCCCTTACAAGAGTCATGCAGTACAGCATATTAAAAACATTATTCCCATTATTTGGGAGAGGGTCTCCCATAGTCTTTGCCTATGCCTTCTAAGCAAAAGCTGCCAAAAATTAGGACGGAGGAACTTGCAATGCCCCTTACAAGAGCCATGTAGTACCGCATCTTAAAACATTATTTCCATTATTGGGGAGTGGGTCTCCCATAGTCTTTGCCTATGCCTTCCAAGCAAAAGCTGCCAAAAATTAGGACGGAGGAACTTGCAATGCTGGCAAACAAGAGCCATGCAGTACAGCATATTAAAAACATTATTCCCATTATTGGGGAGTGGGTCTCCCATAGTCTTTGCCTATGCCTTCCAAGCAAAAGCTGCCAAAAATTAGGATGGAGGAACTTGCAATGCTGGCAAACAAGAGCCATGCAGTACAGCATATTAAAAACATTATTCCCATTATTGGGGAGTGGGTCTCCCATAGTCTTTGCCTATGCCTTACAAGCAAAAGCTTCCAAAAATGAGGATGGAGGAACTTGCAATGCTGGCAAACAACAGCCATGCAGTACAGCATATTAAAAACCTTATTCCCATTATTGGGGAGTGGGTCTTCCATAGTCTTTGCCTATGCCTTCCAAGCAAAAGCTGCCAAAAATTAGGACGGAGGAACTTGCAATGCTGGCAAACAAGAGCCATGCAGTACAGCATATTAAAAACCTTATTCCCATTATTGAGGAGTGGGTCTCCCATAGTCTTTGCCTATGCCTTCCAAGCAAAAGCTGCCAAAAATTAGGACGGAGGAACTTGCAATGCTGGCAAACAAGAGCCATGCAGTACAGCATATTAAAAACCTTATTCCCATTATTGGGGAGTAGGTCTCCCATAGTCTTTGCCTATGCCTTCCAAGCAAAATCTGCCAAAAATGAGGACGGAGGAACTTGCAATGCTGGCAAACAAGAGCCATGCAGTACAGCATATTAAAAACCTTATTCCCATTATTGGGGAGTAGGTCTCCCATAGTCTTTGCCTATGCCTTCTAAGCAAAATCTGCCAAAAATTAGGACGGAGGAACTTGTAATGCTGGCAACACGGACCATGGTCACCCTGGTGGTATAGTGGTGGTGGAGGCTGAGGAAGAGCAAAATACAGCTGAAATGAGGAAGCGTGTACCCATGTGTGGGTATGAAGCGGTGCATGGGAATACACCTCCTGAAATAACACAGTGGATTTGACTTTATGTTACTCTGCTGTCATTTGGTGGTGATGAGAAGTCTGGCCCAATCCAGCCCTTGTTCATTTTGATAAGGGTCAGCTTGTCAGCATTGTCAGTTGACAGGCGAGTGCGCTTATCAGTTATAATTCCCCGAGAGGCACTAAAAACACGCTCCGATAACACGCTAGTGGCAGGGCAGGCCAGGACCTCCAAGGCATACAGAGCGAATTCATTCCAAGTGTCCAGCTTGGATACCCAATAATTAAAAGGCACAGAGGAATCACGGAGGACGCTGGTACGGTCAGCAAGGTACTCCCTCACCATCTTTTGAAACTTTCCACTCCTTGTGAGAGTACCCCGCGCCTCAGAGCCTGTAAGCTGGGCGGGTCTCAGAAAACTGTCCCAGAACGTTGACAGTGTTCCCCTGCCTCTGCTGGATTGGAGTTGCATCTCTCTCGCCTGTACGCCTTGGTTGGGCAACGAACTGTGACCTCTGCCGCTAGCATGTTCAGATGGGAATTTTTTTAACAGTTCTGCAGCAAGGGCTTTCTGGTACTGCCTCACTTTTGTAGAACTCTCCACCTCAGGAATAAGAGAGTGAAAGTTCTCCTTGTAGCGGGGGTCTAAAAGTGTCACCAACCAGTAATGACTGTCACCCAACATTTTGACAACGCGAGGGTCACGGTTAAGGCAGCGTAACATAAAGTCAGCCATGCGTGCCAGACTGGTAACAGGCAAGACTTCCGTGTCCTCACAAAGATGATGACTGACCATGCTCTCCTCCTCCTCCTCCCTCCTGTCCTTAGGCCACCCAAGCTGAAACGACGGTATGACAGTTGTACAGGTACTACCATCTACAGCGCATGATACCAGCTCCTGTTCTTCCTCATCCTCCTCTCCCTCATTGTCCCCCAATGCACGTTGGGATGAGATGAGGCTGGGCTGTGTGTAATAGCCCGCTACGGCGTCTTGATCCATCTCATCATACTCTGGTTGTAAAAGACAGACAAGTGGGATGCTGAAGCTAATGATGGCGTCATCGCCACTCACCATCTTGGTGGACTCCTCAAAGTTTGTCAAGATGGTACGTATGTCAGACATCCAGGTCCACTCCTGAGGTCTTATGTGTGGAGTCTGACCTGAATATCGATGGCCTTGTTGCAGCTGGTACTCCACAACTGCTCTCTTCTGCTCACAAATCCTTTGCAACATGTGGAGGGTAGAGTTCCAACGTGTGGGGACATCACACACCAGTCGGTGTGCCGGAAGCTGCAAACGCTGCTGCAACACACCAAGGGAGGCGGAAGCTATAGCTGACTTCCGAAAATGAGCTGACAGGCGGCGTACTTTGACGAGCAGATCTGGCAATTTGGGGTACGATTTAAGAAACCGCTGAACCACGAGGTTAAGCACATGAGCCAGGCATGGTATGTGTGTGATCTCGCCTCGCCTCAGAGCCGCCACCAGGTTATGGCCATTGTCACACACGACCATGCCTGGATGTAGGTTCAGCGGTCTCAGCCACAGATCTGCCTGCTCTTTCACAGCTGTCCACAACTCACAAACAGTGTGAGGTTTATCACCTAAGCTTATGAGTTTCAGCACAGCCTGTTGCCGCTTGGCTGAGGCAGTACTGCAGTGCTTCCAGCTTGTAACTGATGTGGTGATATCTGAGATGGAGGCTGAACATGAGGAGGAGGATGATGTGCAGGAGCTGTACACTGTGGGGGTAACTCTCACTGACATAGGACCTGCAATCCTCAGTGTGGGGAGGATGTGTTCCGTCCCAAGGTCCGACTGGGTCCCGACTTCCACTATGTTTACCCACTGTGCCGTCAGGGAGATGTACCGTCCCTGGCCACAAGCACTTGTCCACGTGTCCGTTGTCAGGTGGACTCTCCCAGTAACTGCGTTGTTGAGGGCATGGCAGATGTTTTGGGACACGTGCTTGTGTAGTGCGGGGATGGCCCACCAGGCAAAATAGTGTCGGCTGGTGACCGAGTACCGAGGGACGGCCACCGCCATAAGGTTGCGGAAGGATTCTGTCTCCACCAGCCTAAAAGGCAGCATTTCCAACGCAAGCAGTCATGAAATTTGCGAATTTAGGACTGTGGCCTGTGGGGTGTTGGCTGCGAATTTGCGCTTTCATTCAAAGGTCTGGGATATGGACAATTGAACGCTGCGGTGGGATGTGGATGTTGATGCTGTTTCTTGAGAAACTGCCATAACAAGTGAAGACTGAGAGGAGGGGGCATCTTTGCATGCAGTGACGCGCCCCTGGGCCTGTGTCGCGCTGCGTTGCGCACGCGGGAGCTTACCCGGAGCCGGATCTGTTTAGGGTTGTAGTCTCGTGGCGGTGACCCGGTCCGTGCCCAGGGAGTCAAACTGGACGGCAGTCTGTTAGCGGTAGAAAATGGTTGATGACTACGCCACCCGTTGAATGCAGCCAGGGGGCTGCTGCTGCAGGGCAGACCGCTGAGGCCGGTGGAAGGATGGTGCAGCGTGATAGTATAACCCCCAACGGGAGGGGTATGGCCTCAGGGCAGCCGACGTGGATGATGGGGGTAGCAGGAACCACTCAGAGACGGTATGGTAGCGTTCAGGGTCTTTACTGGTAACAACGATAGACCCTCCCGGAGTACTTGCTAGCGAACGGGGCCTGGTCAGTCCTTGAGCAGATGGGATCTCCCCTGGCCAGGCGTAGTTGTAGGCCTCCCAAGCTGACTGTACTCTTCTGGCTACCTTGCTAGAAGCTGATGTAAGTAGCCCACGTCCCTGAGTGTACCGTGTGGTGCTCACCCGTATGGCCGGTGACTCGGGGCCTTCTAATGGCTTCCGCTCCACGATGGCGGTGCTGGTCCCACGCGTGTGACCGGGCCTTCGGGCTTCTGGGCCAGGGGACCTGAAATCCCCTGCCTGACGGATTCTGCTGCTGGGTAGAAGTTAGTCCCCACAGCCTCGGACTCCGGGTCCGGTAAAGAATCTTCTTAGTCAGGGCGAGCTCTTTAGCTGCCAGCCCCTGACTCCTTGTGACTCTGCTGCTTCCTATGCTGCTCTTGTCTCTACTCTTCCTGGACTCACTAACCCTGCCTCAGCCCCGGGTTTATACAGGGGAAGTTCTTCCCCTCCCAAGGCTGGGCAGGAGGTGTGGCATGCACAGGATCCCTGACCAAAGGACCTCCCACCTGCTCTCAGACGTAATATCTCTATCACTGTGACAACCAGACCCCTGGGGTGTCACACTCCCCCCTAGTGAAATTTAGTACTCCGGGACTAAACACTTTTTAGAAAAATATAACAAGGTATATCAAAGAACAATAAAATACAATAAGGAAACACAATAAGATGGTCACGGATGTCCGCAACCGGGTGCAGTCTTTGAAGAAAAGCAAAGGTGTCCATTTCACCAACACAGGGAGACGTAACCAGGTAGGGGTCTGTCCTACCCCGAGTCCTTAACAGTCTCTAGTCCATCCTGGGTTACGCTCCAACTATATACAAAGGATTCCCGGTAAATCCACCGAAGACTCCTAAAAACAACTAGAAACACAAAATTACACACAAGCAACAATAAACAGGTAAACATTGTAAAACAACTTAAACATTTAGATCCTCCAACGTGCGGGTAACTGGCCTCTAGTGGCCCTAGTGGACCTACAGAGCTGACTGTCTGGCCCTGAACTACAGGGTGTAGGAGCTGTCAAGGGTAAACTGGGCAGCTGTCTACCGGCTCTTTGTCTCACTAGGGGTACGGCAGGCTCACTATAAGCAGAGGGTGGATTCTCCTGTTCCGCTTGGGTGGAGTCTTCTGCCTCCTGGACTGGCTGCTCTTCCAGCTCTACCCGTTGCTCCGTAGGTTCTTGGGATGATGGTTGGAGGAAGGTGAGTACGGGTACCACAACTGCACCATTGACTTGAGTCCAAGACCGAGGGAAGTCCCCGAGCACGGTACTAACCATATCTTCCCTTTCTTCCACGGGTCGATGGTCTTCCTGTTCCTCCTCAGGGTTCCTCAGTTGTTCGGGGCACTTCTTCAGGTGGTCCCGGGATACAATGGCTGTGGTTTCCCCTCCGTCTTTACTGATGGTACAGACCTTCGGGTTCTCGTGGCTTGAGGGCAGTACGGTGTACGGGTCCTTCTCCCACTGGTCGTCCAACTTGTGGAGCCGTCTCTTCCTCTTCAAGACCTGCTCTCCGGGTACCAGGGGAACAGCGGGAGCATACTGGTTGTAAGTCTTCTCTTGTCTTTCCCTAGCCTGACAGAGACTTCGCTCCACGCTCTCCTGTACTTTCCGGTACTGCTGCTGCCTCTCTGTGTCCCAGTCCGTTTCTGGTGAAGTGTCCTCGGGCGTCAGGACTCCCATTTCCAGGTCAACAGGTAACTTACCAGGTCTTGCCCTCATTAGGTAAGCCGGGGTACAGTTGGTGGAACCTACCGGGATGTGGTTGTATAGGTCCACCAGATCGGGCAACTTCTCAGGCCACAGACTGCGTTCTTCCAGGGGCAACGTTTTTAGAAGATCCATTACCACCTGGTTCATTTTCTCACAAAGTCCATTAGTTTGCGGATGGTAGGGTGTCGTCCTTATCTTCCGGCAGCCATACAGATTGCAGAATTCCTGGAAGACCTCCGCTTCAAAGGCAGGTCCCTGGTCCGTCAGCACTTGGTCCGGGTACCCGTGTGGACGGCAAAAGTGCTGCTGGAAGGCTCTAGCTGCTGTTCGAGCCGTTAAGTCCTTGACGGGGACGACAACCAGAAACCGGGAGTAATGATCCACGATGGTTAACGCGTAGACGTAGCCACTTCTGCTGGGGGTCAGTTTTACATGATCCAAGGCTACCAGTTCCAACGGTTGCCGGGTGACGATGGACTGCAGGGGAGTCTTCTGGCTGGCCCGGTCCTTCCTTCTCAGATTGCACGGGCCACAGTCTCTGCACCACTTCTCGATGGTTCCCCTCATGCCTACCCAGTGGAACCGCTCGCGCAGCAGGAACTCCAGCTTTTTCCACCCGAAGTGTCCAGCTCCGTCGTGGTATGCCTCCATCACCATGGCTGCGTCTCTTCGTGGCACCACTACTTGCCAGAGTAGTTCATGCGTCCTGGAGTTAACCATTCTGCGGCACAACTTCCCCTTGTAAAGGAACAGTCGACTCTTCTCTGCCCATAGTTGTTTGGCTTCCTCTGGAGCGTCTGATTCCAGGCTAGCCTCCGGGCGAGTCAGCATCTCCTTCACCAGTCGGACGGCAGGGTCGCTGTCTTGCGTTTCCGCCCAGTTGTAGTGAGGTAAGGGGTTCAACGTAGCAGCCTGCTTACTCCTTACCCGGTGGGAATACTGGATAGTCCCATGACGGTGGAACGCAGGGAGTTCAACTTCTTCCAGTCCCTCCGGATCTTCTCCTCCGTCCGGCAGGTTGGGCATCCTGGACAGGGCGTCCGCGTTGGTATTGGAGCGCCCTGCCCGGTATTTAATTGTGAACTCGTAGTTGGACAGACGGGCCATCCACCTCTGCTCCAGGGCACCGAGTCTTGCCGTGTCCAGGTGTGTCAGCGGGTTGTTATCCGTGTATACGGTGAACCGGGAAGAAGCGAGGTAATGCCTAAAGCGCTCGGTGACTGCCCATACCACGGCCAGGAACTCTAGCTTAAATGAGCTGTAATTTTCGGGGTTCCTTTCGGTGGGTCGCAGTTTTCGGCTGGCATAGGAGATTACTCGTTCTCTCCCCTGCTGAATCTGGGACAGTACGGCTCCTAGCCCGATGTTACTGGCGTCGGTGTAGAGGATGAAGGGCTGGCTATAGTCCGGGTACGCCAAGATTTCATCCCCCGTGAGGGCCATCTTCAGCTGGCGGAAGGACTCTTCTTCTAGCTTTTCCCATTTGAAGGGCGGCTTCTGGTTCTTGGCCTTCCGGGACTGGCCTATCAGGAGGTCCTGCATAGGTGCTGCCTTTTTGGTGAAACCGGGAATAAACCTTCGGTAGTAGCCTACCAACCCTAGGAACTGCCGCACTTCTTTTACGCTGGAGGGGCTTGGCCATCCCTTAATTGCGGTGATCTTATCGGGGTCGGGAGCCACTCCGTCAGCGCTCACCACGTGTCCCAGGTATTGCACCTTTGGTTTCAGGAGGTGACACTTGGAGGGTTTCACCTTTAGGCCGTAACTCGCCAGAGCTTCGAACACCTCCGCCAGGTGTTTCAGGTGGTCCTCATAAGTTTTGGAGTATACGATGACATCGTCCAGGTACAACAGGACCGTCTCGAAGTTTCTGTGGCCCAGACAGCACTCCATTAATCGTTGGAAGGTTCCTGGGGCGTTGCAGAGTCCGAACGGCATGCAGGTGAACTCGCTAAGTCCCATCGGGGTGGTGAATGTGGTCTTCTCCCGGTCCGCCTCTGCTACAGGAACCTGCCAGTACCCGCTAGTGAGATCCAAGGTAGAGAAGAAGTTAGCAGATCTTAAAGCAGCCAATGACTCCTCTATCCTTGGTAAGGGGTACGCATCCTTGTGTGTGATACGGTTGATTTTCCGGTAATCTACACACATCCTCATGGTGTTGTCTTTCTTTTTGACTAAAACTAGTGGGGCTGCCCAGGGGCTACAGCTATCCCGGATTACCCCAGCCTCCTTCATGTCTCTAAGCATCCCCTTGGCGTGTTGGTAATGTGCAGGGGGTACGGGTCGATACCTCTCTTTTATGGGAGGATGATCTCCCGTGGGGATGCGGTGTTCTACCCCCTTGACTCGCCCGAAGTCTAACGGGTGTTTACTAAACACTCTCTCATACTCTTGAACCACCCGATAGACTCCTTGTTTCTGGTGTGAGGGAGTGGAGTCAGTACCCAGATGTAGTTGCTGACACCAGTCCTCCATGTCTTTCTTAGAGCCGTTACCTTCCTCCGGGTGAGATGGAGGCAAGGGTTCCACAGATTGTATAGAATTTTGATTAGTGGTATATAATTTGGCTAGCGTGGCATACCGGGGCAGGTACACTTCCCTCTCCCCGATATTTATTATGCGAACGGGCACCCTCCCATGGCGTACATTGACCACCCCCCGTGCTGTCAAAATGGTGGGCCTACTGTCTGAGTAAACTGGTTCTACCATTGCCTGGTAATCTCTACCTCTCAGACCAATAGCTGCCCGGCACCAAATCATCATTTCACTTTTTGGGGGCATGGCAATAGGAAAAGGGTCACACATTCTTACGCTACCAATCTCACCGCCGGAGAGTTCCACTTGTTGCCGTTGCATCAGTGCCCGGATCTCTTTCTGGAGCACCCGCTGCTCACCGGAGCTGGCATTCTTGGCAACCTGCTGTAAAAGGAAAATCACCTCTGCAAGACAATTTTCAATTACATTAGTTCCTAGAGTTATTTTTGGGTGACTCTCATGTTTGTCAATATCTACAATGATCAGTCCCTGTGCGGCCAGTTCGACTCTACCAATTTTGATGGTCACCTCTTTAAATCCGATCTGTGGCACGGGCTGACCATTGCTGGCGATGATACTCAAGTCGTCGTCAGGGTAGCGGGTAATATCCGAGTCATTCCAGTACTGCTTGAAGAGCACGTACGGGATGGTGGTGACCTGTGACCCGGTGTCCAGTAGGGCACTCATGGGAATGCCATCCAGTACCACAGGCAAGACTGGACGTCCTCCCACATATCTGTCGCGCCAGTTCGATGGGCCTGGTGATCTTTTTCCTGGGGGTTGGCCCTCTACCCCAGGTTGTGCCCGTTTAAAGAACAGTACCTTTCCATATGTCCGGGTTGATTGCAGCGGCGGCAGATGGGTCGTCCGTCCTCGCTGTATCGGTCACTGGGTCTTCCTCTGGCCAGTGGGGTCCTCCTTGGTCGACGCCACGGGATGTCCTCCGGTCCGGATGCCAGCTGGATCTTCCCTGGAGTGGAAACCTGTAAAGACTGCACAGTTCGGGTTAGCGCAGCAACGCTTTTAGCTAGCTCTTGGACCTGATGGTGTAGGTCTGGAGCCGGGTCATTGTCCAAAGCCTGCGCATCAGCTCCCACAGGCCCTGCTGACAAGGGCGCCGCCTCCTGGTAGTAAGTGGTAGTGGGGCGTCTGTGGGTCACAACGCCACCTGGTGCCGGTTCTCGGAGCACCCGGATGGCTCTGTCCTTGAACTGTGCAAATTCTAGATGAGGGTCCTGTAAGGCCATTGCCCGCAACTGGGTGCGGTGGGCATTGCAATATAAACCCTCTATAAATTGTTCGGTCAACAGCCTGTCCTCGTTTCCCACTCCATTAGGGTCGGTCTGCTTAATGGCCCTCAGGGCCTCTTGTAGGTTGAGTGCATAGTCCCTTATACTCTCATGCGCTCGCTGCTTGCACCCGTAGAATCTAAGTTTAATCTCGGCTGAGGTGCGGGTATCAAAGGTGTCCTTCAGCCGGGTTAGTATCCCTGCGACAGTCTTCCTCCCAGGTGGCCAGGATTTTACTTCCCTTTTGGCTGCCCCAGTTAGTTGGGCCACCAGGATGCTCACTTTTTGCTCTTCTGTGAGGGGGTACACCTGGAAGAGGCTATCCAGCTTTTCTCTAAAGTCATGCAGGGTATGTGACTCCCCTGAGTACTGGGGTAGCCAAGCTACTCCCGGGATATAGGGCATGGTGAAGGGCATAACTGCAACAGCGGTAGCGCTGGCGGGGGTTGAGGCAGTGGAGCTCTCCTCCGTATCCGACATCTTCCTCCCCCCTAGTGGACCGTGGCCTACCTTGCGATGATCCTGTTCCGTAGGCCGCGGCTCCGCAGTGGATCGTCAGGGTTGAGGACCTTCCGTCGCGCTCCTGTGACGTCGGCGTCTGCTGGGCTCCTTCCAGGACCTTACGCAACGTCCGGACGTGAGGCGGGGCTTCAGTTCTCGCGCGCTTTCGGAGTCCACGCCCCTCTTCTTCCCGCGCGGCGTCCTCAAGATGGCGTCCAATGGCGGGAAAACTCCACGGATGGCGGGAAGAAGGCTGAAGATGGCGCCGGATGGCGGGAAACTTCACCGATGGCGGGAAGAAGGCTGAAGATGGCGCCGGATGGCGGGAATCTTCACCGATGGCGGGAATCTTCACCACTGGTAAGTTTGAACAGTCTTTGCTTTTCAGGCACGCAGTACCCGGTGGTTGCGGGCACGTGATCCTGCCGACTACGCCAAAGTTGACGCGCCCCTGGGCCTGTGTCGCGCTGCGTTGCGCACGCGGGAGCTTACCCGGAGCCGGATCTGTTTAGGGTTGTAGTCTCGTGGCGGTGACCCGGTCCGTGCCCAGGGAGTCAAACTGGACGGCAGTCTGTTAGCGGTAGAAAATGGTTGATGACTACGCCACCCGTTGAATGCAGCCAGGGGGCTGCTGCTGCAGGGCAGACCGCTGAGGCCGGTGGAAGGATGGTGCAGCGTGATAGTATAACCCCCAACGGGAGGGGTATGGCCTCAGGGCAGCCGACGTGGATGATGGGGGTAGCAGGAACCACTCAGAGACGGTATGGTAGCGTTCAGGGTCTTTACTGGTAACAACGATAGACCCTCCCGGAGTACTTGCTAGCGAACGGGGCCTGGTCAGTCCTTGAGCAGATGGGATCTCCCCTGGCCAGGCGTAGTTGTAGGCCTCCCAAGCTGACTGTACTCTTCTGGCTACCTTGCTAGAAGCTGATGTAAGTAGCCCACGTCCCTGAGTGTACCGTGTGGTGCTCACCCGTATGGCCGGTGACTCGGGGCCTTCTAATGGCTTCCGCTCCACGATGGCGGTGCTGGTCCCACGCGTGTGACCGGGCCTTCGGGCTTCTGGGCCAGGGGACCTGAAATCCCCTGCCTGACGGATTCTGCTGCTGGGTAGAAGTTAGTCCCCACAGCCTCGGACTCCGGGTCCGGTAAAGAATCTTCTTAGTCAGGGCGAGCTCTTTAGCTGCCAGCCCCTGACTCCTTGTGACTCTGCTGCTTCCTATGCTGCTCTTGTCTCTACTCTTCCTGGACTCACTAACCCTGCCTCAGCCCCGGGTTTATACAGGGGAAGTTCTTCCCCTCCCAAGGCTGGGCAGGAGGTGTGGCATGCACAGGATCCCTGACCAAAGGACCTCCCACCTGCTCTCAGACGTAATATCTCTATCACTGTGACAACCAGACCCCTGGGGTGTCACAGCAGTATGGACAGGGGATTGCCTTGCACGCACAACAGCGGAAGAAGCAGTGATGACACCCTCTGACACTGGTCGTGGACCCTGGGGTTCGCCCCACAACAAAGGGGTGCTTTGCTGACATGTGCCTGATCATGCTGGTGGTGGTCAGGCTGGTACTTTCGTCACCCCTGCTGATGCTGCCATGGAAGGTGGTACAAATGGCATTTTTGGGGTTATCAGCAGAGTCTTTAAAAAACTTCCAGACTCTGGAAGACCTACAGGTTGTACTGGCAACGTCCCTCGTGTTGGTGTTACGGGGAACGGTTGCACTCCTTCTGTGTGCGGCCACCACACTGTTTCTTCCTGCCTGTTGGGGTACTCTGCCTCCCTCCCCCTGTGTGCTGCTGGCCTCGCTCTGCGTGTCCTCCTGCCATGTTGGGTCAGTTACTAGATCATCCACCACCTCCTCCTCTTCTACTTGTGCACCACGATCCTCCTCCTCATTTCGTGGCAAATGTGTCTCGTCATCGTCCACCTCTTGTGACAAATTGCCAGCATCGCTTTCCTGTAGCCGTGGCTGTTCAAATATTTGGGCATCACTACATGGGATCTCCTCTTCCACCACTTCAAGCGGAGCAGGCGAGGGGCACAAATATGGAAATGGACCAGTAAACAGCTCTTCAGAGTGTCCAACTGTGGGATCAGTTGCTGTCTGACGACACTCGGTATGGTGGGAGGAAGGAGCATCAGGGTGAGGAGGAGTATGCGGTCGAGACTCACGGCTACTAAAACTTGACCGAGTGGAAGACAGACCGGAGGTGGTGGTGCCCAGGAAGTATTATCTGCTATCCAATTACCTGTTCACACTGATCAGTTTGCAATACTGGTGTTGTTTTGTGCTTCCCTAGTAATTCGGTCAAGAAGTGGGAGAGAGAAGATGTGGCTGTTGGTTGTGGCACATTTTCACCTTGGCCACGGCCCCGTCCTCTACACGCACCATCACCAGAACGTCCAGTTCCATGTCCCTTGCCACGCGCCTTGCCCATTGTAAATGAAGTAAAATAGCTTACACTCGCACTATCAATGGAAAAAGGGTAATAAAAAGGAGATTAGAACCGTGGAAGAGGAAAACCACAGTTCTATTTCTCTGGCCTACACCAGAATCTTTTAAACAGATATGTTTGTGTCTGAACAGTCAGGGAGACACTATTACTGTTTTTTTTAAGGAAAAAAGGCAAAAAGCTGGATAATACAGAGATTTGAACAGTGGAACTGCAAAACCACAGTTATAGTTATGTGGCCTACACCAGAATCTTTTAAATAGATATATTTGTGTCTAAACAGTCAGGGAGACACTATTACTGTTTTTTTTTCAGAAAAAAGGCCAAAAGCTGGATAATACAGAGATTTGAACTGTGGAACTGCAAAACCACAGTTATAGTTATGTGGCCTACACCAGAATCTTTTAAACATATATATTTGTGTCTGAACAGTCAGGGAGATACTATTACTGCTTTTTTTACGGAAAAAATGCCAAACGCTGGATAATACAGAGATTTGAACCGTGGAACTGCAAAACCACAGTTATAGTTATGTGGCCTATACCAGAATCTTTCAAACAGATATATTTCTGTCTGAACAGTCAGGGAGACACTATTACTGTTTTTGTTTTATGGAAAAAAGGCCAAAAGCTGGATAATACAGAGATTTGAACCATTAGACTGCAAAACCACAGTTATAGTTATGTGTCCTCCACCAGAATCTTTTAAATAGATATATTTGTGTCTGAACAGTCAGGGAGACACTGTTACTGCTTTTTTTTTATGGAAAAAAGACCAAAAGCTGCATAATACAGAGATTTGAACCGTGGAACTGCAAAACCACAGTTATAGTTATGTGGCCTACACCAGAATCTTTTAAACAGATATATTTGTGTCTGAACAGTCAGGGAGACACTATTACTGTTTTTTTTAACGGAAAAAAAGCAAAAAGCTGGATAATACAGAGATTTGAACCATGGAACTCTAAAGCCACAGTTATAGCTATGTGGCCTACACCACAATCTTTTAAACAGATATATTTGTGTCTGAATAGTCAGGGAGACACTATTACTGTTTTTTTACGGAGAAAATGCCAAAAGCTGGATAATACAGATATTTCAGCCGTGGAACTGCAAAACCACAGATATAGTTATGTGGCCTACACCAGAATCTTTTAAACAGATATATTTGTGTCTGAACAGTCAGGGAGACACTATTACTGTTTTTTATGGAAAAAAGGCCAAAAGCTGGATAATACAGAGATTTGAACCGTGGAACTGCAAAACCACAGTTATAGCTATGTGGCCTACACCAGAATCTTTTGAACAGATATATTTGTGTCTGAACAGACAGGGAGACACTATTACTGTTTTTTTTATGGAAAAAAGGCAAAAAGCGGTATAATACTGAGATTTGAACCGTGGAACTGCAAAACCACAGTTATAGCTATGTGGCCTACACCAGAATCTTTTAAACAGATATATTTGTGTCTGAATAGACAGGGAGACACTATTACTGTTTTTTTTTACGGAGAAAAGGCCAAAAGCTGGATAATACAGATATTTGAGCCGTGGAACTGCAAAACCACAGTTATAGTTATGTGGCCTACACCAGAATCTTTTAAACAGATATATGTGTGTCTGAACAGTCAGGGAGACACTATTACTGTTTTTTTTTATGGAAAAAAGGCAAAAAGCTATATAATACAGAGATTTGAACCGTGGAACTGCAAAACCACAGTTATAGTTATGTGTCCTCCACCAGAATCGTTTAAACAGATATATTTGTGTCTGAATAGTCAGGGAGACACTATTACTGTTTTTTTAACGAAAAAAGGCAAAAAGCAGGATGATACAGAGATTTGAACCGTGGAACTGCAAAACCACAGTTATAGTTATGTGGCCTACACCAGAATCTTTTAAATAGATACATTTGTGTCTAAACAGTCAGGGAGACACTATTATTAGTTTTTTTTTACGGAAAAAAAGACCAAAAGCTGGATAATACAGAGATTTGAACCGTGGAACTGCAAAACCACAGTTATAGTTATGTGGCCTACAACAGAATCTTTTAAACAGATATATTTGTGTCTGAACAGTCAGGGAGACACTATTACTGTTTTTTATGGTAAAAAGGCCAAAAGCTGGATAATACAGAGATTTGAACCGTGGAACTGCAAAACCACAGTTATAGCTATGTGGCCTACATCAGAATCTTTTAAACAGATATATTTGTGTCTGAACAGACAGGGAGACACTATTACTGTTTTTTTTATGGAAAAAAGGCAAAAAGCGGTATAATACTGAGATTTGAACCGTGGAACTGCAAAACCACAGTTATAGCTATGTGGCCTACACCAGAATCTTTTAAACAGATATATTTGTGTCTGAATAGACAGGGAGACACTATTACTGTTTTTTTTTTTACGGAGAAAAGGCCAAAAGCTGGATAATACAGATATTTGAGCCGTGGAACTGCAAAACCACAGTTATAGTTATGTGGCCTACACCAGAATCTTTTAAACAGATATATGTGTGTCTGAACAGTCAGGGAGACACTATTACTGTTTTTTTTTAAGGAAAAAAGGCAAAAAGCTGTATAATACAGAGATTTGAACCGTGGAACTGCAAAACCACAGTTATAGTTATGTGTCCTCCACCAGAATCGTTTAAACAGATATATTTGTGTCTGAATAGTCAGGGAGACACTATTACTGTTTTTTTTAACGAAAAAAGGCAAAAAGCAGGATAATACAGAGATTTGAACCGTGGAACTGCAAAACCATAGTTATAGTTATGTGGCCTACACCAGAATCTTTTAAACAGATATATTTGTGTCTGAACAGTCAGGGAGACACTATTACTGTTTTTTTTATGGAAAAAAAGCAAAAAGCTGTATAATACAGAGATTTGAACCGTGGAACTGCAAAACCACAGTTATAGTTATGTGGCCTACACCAAAATCTTTTAAACAGATATATTTGTGTCTGAACAGTCAGGGAGACACTATTACTGTTTTTCTTACGGAAAAAAGGCCAAACGCTGGATAATACAGAGATTTGAACCGTGGAACTGCAAAACCACAGTTCTAGTTATGTGACCTACACCAGAATCTTTTAAACAGATATATTTGTGTCTGGACAGTCAGGGAGACACTATCACTGTTTTTTTTTACGGAAAAAAGGGAAAAAGCTGGATAATACAGAGGTTTGAACCGTGGAACTGCAAAACCACAGTTATAGTTTGGCCTACACCAGAATCTTTTAAACAGATATATTTGTGTCTGAACAGTCAGGGAGACACTATTACTGTTTTTCTTACGGAAAAAAGGCCAAACGCTGGATAATACAGAGATTTGAACCGTGGAACTGCAAAACCACAGTTCTAGTTATGTGACCTACACCAGAATCTTTTAAACAGATATATTTGTGTCTGGACAGTCAGGGAGACACTATTACTGTTTTTTGTTATGGAAAAAAGGCCAAAAGCTATATAATACAGAGATTTGAACCGTGGAACTGCAAAACCACAGTTATAGTTATGTGGCCTACACCAGAATCTTTTAAACATATATATTTGTGTCTGGACAGTCAGGGAGACACTGTTACTGCTTTTTTTATGGAAAAAGGCCAAAATCTGGATAATACAGAGATTTGAACCGTGGAACTGCAAAACCACAGTTATAGTTATGTGTCCTCCACCAGAATCTTTTAAACAGATATATTTGTGTCTGAATAGTCAGGGAGACACTATTACTGTTTTTTTTACGGAAAAAAGGCAAAAAGCAGGATAATACAGAGATTTGAACCGTGGAACTGCAAAACCACAGTTATAGTTATGTGGCCTACACCAGAATCTTTTAAACAGATATATTTGTGTCTGAACAGACAGGGAGATACTATTACTGTTTTTTTTTATGGAAAAAAGGCAAAAAGCTGGATAATACAGAGATTTGAACCGTGGAACTGCAAAACCACAGTTATAGCTATGTGGCCTACACCAGAATCTTTTAAACAGATATATTTGTGACGCGCCCCCTGGGCCGTGTGCAAGGGATACCCGGAGCCGGATCTCGATGGGGGTAGTAGTCCTTGTGGCGGTGACCCGGTCCGTGCCCAGGGTGTCAAACTAAGTGGCAGTCTATGGCAGTAGATGTTAATTTGATCGACTACGCCACCCGTTGAGTGCGGCTTTGAAGCCGCCGCTGCAGAACAGTCCACTGAGGCCAGGTGTATAAGGATGTGCAGCGTGGTGGTATAACCCCCAACGGGAGGGGTATGGCCTCAGGGCAGCACGGATAGATGATGGGGGTGATGGTGGTACACGAGCGCAACAAAGACAACTCGGAGTCTTGGTGGTGCAGTTCAGGGTCTTTACTCACGGTTACTCGGTTACTGCTCCAGGCCACCGCTGCAGAGGTGGCCGCCTGTGTCGCGCTGTGCTCACCAGGTGAGGGGCTCGGTTAACTCCCAGGTCTTTCTGGAGTGCTTTGCAGGACCCCCTTTATGTCCCCTGTTTCTGGTCTTCAACCCCACTAGTGACCACGCTTATGTCCAGCTGCCTCGGACCTTCTTGGTGGGCAAACGTTGGCCTGCGTTTCCCAGGTCCTATGTGGTGCCTTTCTAGCGGGTGTGGTGAGGGGCTGCTCCACATGTAATGTCGCAGCCTCCGGTTCTTAGTTGAGGGTAGTTTCTCTCCTCCACTAATTTGGGATCCGGTTCCCATCTTCTTGACCTGACCCCCCTACTCAGGTAGCGGCGGGCGTGTGGTGCCAGTCCACACCCCTGGGGTCCCCTCTGTCCTTTCTGGAGCCCAGTCTGCTCCTCTTCCTCCTTCTTCCCTCCTCCAGGCTCAGGCCTCCTGACAGGGCCTGCCTGTGGAGCAGAGCCCATAAAGCAGCTCTGCTCCCTGTCTTCTCCTCTCTCAACTCTCTCTCTTTCCAAGATGGTGCCTCCCTTTATACTCCTGTACAGAGTGCACCCAGGATCTACTTCCCCCACGCACACACTACCGGGTTCCCTTCTCTAGGTGTCCCCTCCCCCCACTCCAGCCAGGGACATGCTCACTCGTGCCTGCATAACTAATGGGAGCACCGTCGAGCTGTCCCCCGGAAATGTGGTGTAGTGCATGTGGGTGTTAGGGTCCTGAGCCACACTCCATCCTTACCTGGAAGTGAGATATCGCACATCTGGGTGAGATGCAATACCTCTGTAGCAACCGAACCCTCGGGGTGCTACATTCCCCCCTGGCAAAACCCAGCACGTCCGCGGGCTGGAACTGAGCAAAAGACAGGGTATACATTAGAACATGCAAATTTTTCATAAACAACAAGTACAACAGGTATCAACATTCAGTTTCCCTTTATGGGAACGGCTCTCTCTTAAACGGTATAAGTGCATATGTACTGTTCTGGAACTCTTTTTCATAGTAACACATTCTAGCATATAAATTTTTCATATAAAACATTTCTAGCAGCAGATCCACGAAGAAGTCTCTTTATAACAGGTCACAGTTTATTCTGCAACCAGGTGTCCATTTTCCTAAAACAGGGAGACGTAACCAGGTAGGGGTCTGTCCTGCCCCGAGTCCTTAACAGTCTTTAGTCCGTCCTGGGTTACGCTCCAACTATGTACACAGGATTCCCGGTAAATCCACCAAGGACTCCTATACATTACTAGAAACACATAATTATTTACAGGATATGGCCGCTCTCAGTCCTCGGCCAGGTAGGGGCGGCTGTTCTCAGTCCCCAGCCAGTGAGAGGGAAAAAGGGGTGGCTGTTCTCAGTCCCCAGCCAGATAGGGGATAAGGGAAACAGTTCTCTTTCTGTCCCAACGGGTGCAACTCTTAGTGGAAACAGTCCCACAACAGTTCTTATACCCGGTCGGGTAACTATTCACATCTCCTCTTTTACCGTTTACGATTAACGGTGTGCTCCACACGCTCCTTTCTCTTTCTCAGGTTCAGACCCGTCCGGGCCCTCTTGGTACTCGGGGTCTGAGTGGTACTATTCATGACGCCCGGGGTCAGGGGGTGCGACTTTGGGCCTGGGCGCGGGCTGGTGGTGGCAGTGCCCAGGTCTGGAGCAGGTCTGCGTCTGCAGCGCCCGGGATCGGCGGCTCCACCGGGTGGCCCGGGAGCAGGCTGACGCTGGCAGCGTCCGGGACAGGGAGACTCCTCTTACGGTCGCTCCTGCGTCACGCGTCTTCTCCTGGTGCTGGTCGGGGCCCGCGACGGCTGGGGCGCTGCCGATGCTGAGCAGCTTAGTCTGCTGCCGGTCTGCCATCTTGCTGTCCGTTCCTGGTGTCCTCCTCCCCCCTGGTGGACCGTGGCCTACCTGGCGATGATCCTCTTCCGTAGGCCGCGGCTCCGCAGTTGATCATCAGGGTCGAGGACCTTCCGTCGCGCTCCTGTGACGTCGGCGTCTGCTGGGCTCCTTCCAGGACCTTACGCAACGTCCGGACGTGAGGCGGGACTTCAGTTCTCGCGCGCTTTCGGAGTCCACGCCCCTCTTCTTCCCGCGCGGCGTCAAGATGGCGCCCAATGGCGGGAAAACTCCACAGATGGCGGGAAGAAGGCTGAAGATGGCGCCGGATGGCGGGAACCTTCACGGATGGCGGGAAGAAGGCTGAAGATGGCGCCGGATGGCGGGAAAACTTCACGGATGGTAAGTTTTAAAAGTCTCTTTTTCAGGCACGCAGTACCCGGTGGTTGCGGGCACGAAATCCTGCCGACTACGCCAAAAGTTGACGCGCCCCCTGGGCCGTGTGCAAGGGATACCCGGAGCCGGATCTCGATGGGGGTAGTAGTCCTTGTGGCGGTGACCCGGTCCGTGCCCAGGGTGTCAAACTAAGTGGCAGTCTATGGCAGTAGATGTTAATTTGATCGACTACGCCACCCGTTGAGTGCGGCTTTGAAGCCGCCGCTGCAGAACAGTCCACTGAGGCCAGGTGTATAAGGATGTGCAGCGTGGTGGTATAACCCCCAACGGGAGGGGTATGGCCTCAGGGCAGCACGGATAGATGATGGGGGTGATGGTGGTACACGAGCGCAACAAAGACAACTCGGAGTCTTGGTGGTGCAGTTCAGGGTCTTTACTCACGGGTACTCGGTTACTGCTCCAGGCCACCGCTGCAGAGGTGGCCACCTGTGTCGCGCTGTGCTCACCAGGTGAGGGGCTCGGTTAACTCCCAGGTCTTTCTGGAGTGCTTTGCAGGACCCCCTTTATGTCCCCTGTTTCTGGTCTTCAACCCCACTAGTGACCACGCTTATGTCCAGCTGCCTCGGACCTTCTTGGTGGGCAAACGTTGGCCTGCGTTTCCCAGGTCCTATGTGGTGCCTTTCTAGCGGGTGTGGTGAGGGGCTGCTCCACATGTAATGTCGCAGCCTCCGGTTCTTAGTTGAGGGTAGTTTCTCTCCTCCACTAATTTGGGATCCGGTTCCCATCTTCTTGACCTGACCCCCCTACTCAGGTAGCGGCGGGCGTGTGGTGGCTTCCAGCCAGTCCACACCCCTGGGGTCCCCTCTGTCCTTTCTGGAGCCCAGTCTGCTCCTCTTCCTCCTTCTTCCCTCCTCCAGGCTCAGGCCTCCTGACAGGGCCTGCCTGTGGAGCAGAGCCCATAAAGCAGCTCTGCTCCCTGTCTTCTCCTCTCTCAACTCTCTCTCTTTCCAAGATGGTGCCTCCCTTTATACTCCTGTACAGAGTGCACCCAGGATCTACTTCCCCCACGCACACACTACCGGGTTCCCTTCTCTAGGTGTCCCCTCCCCCCACTCCAGCCAGGGACATGCTCACTCGTGCCTGCATAACTAATGGGAGCACCGTCGAGCTGTCCCCCGGAAATGTGGTGTAGTGCATGTGGGTGTTAGGGTCCTGAGCCACACTCCATCCTTACCTGGAAGTGAGATATCGCACATCTGGGTGAGATGCAATACCTCTGTAGCAACCGAACCCTCGGGGTGCTACATTTGTGTCTGAACAGACAGGGAGACACTATTACTGTTTTTTTTATGGAGAAAAGGCCAAAAGCTGGATAATACAGATATTTGAGCCGTGGAACTGCAAAACCACAGTTATAGTTATGTGTCCTCCACCAGAATCTTTTAAACAGATATATTTGTGTCTGAATAGTCAGGGAGACACTATTACTGTTTTTTTTACGGAAAAAAGGCAAAAAGCAGGATAATACAGAGATTTGAACCGTGGAACTGCAAAACCACAGTTATAGTTATGTGGCCTACACCAGAATCTTTTAAACAGATATATTTGTGTCTGAACAGACAGGGAGACACTATTACTGTTTTTTTTTATGGAAAAAAGGCAAAAAGCTGGATAATACAGAGATTTGAACAGTGGAACTTCAAAACCACAGTTATAGCTATGTGGCCTACACCAGAATCTTTTAAACAGATATATTTGTGTCTGAACAGACAGGGAGACACTATTACTGTTTTTTTTATGGAGAAAAGGCCAAAAGCTGGATAATACAGATATTTGAGCCGTGGAACTGCAAAACCACAGTTATAGTTATGTGTCCTCCACCAGAATCTTTTAAACAGATATATTTGTGTCTGAATAGTCAGGGAGACACTATTACTGTTTTTTTTTACGGAAAAAAGCAGGATAATACAGAGATTTGAACCGTGGAACTGCAAAACCACAGTTATAGTTATGTGGCCTACACCAGAATCTTTTAAACAGATATATTTGTGTCTGAACAGACAGGGAGACACTATTACTGTTTTTTTTTTATGGAAAAAAGGCAAAAAGCTGGATAATACAGAGATTTGAACCGTGGAACTGCAAAACCACAGTTATAGCTATGTGGCCTACACCAGAATCTTTTAAACAGATATATTTGTGTCTGAACAGACAGGGAGACACTATTACTGTTTTTTTTATGGAGAAAAGGCCAAAAGCTGGATAATACAGATATTTGAGCCGTGGAACTGCAAAAACACAGTTATAGTTATGTGGCCTACACCAGAATCTTTTAAACAGATATATTTGTGTCTGAAGAGTCAGGGAGACACTATCACTGTTTTTTTTATGGAAAAAAGGGAAAAAGCTGGATAATACAGAGATTTGAACCGTGGAACTTCAAAACCACAGTTATAGTTATGTGGCCTACACCAGAATCTTTTAAACAGATATATTTATGTCTGAACAGTCAGGGAGACACTATTACTGTTTTTTTTTACGGAAAAAAAGGCAAAAAGCTGTATAATACAGAGATTTGAACCGTGGAACTGCAAAACCACAGTTATAGTTATGTGTCCTCCACCAGAATCTTTTAAACAGATATATTTGTGTCTGAACTGTCAGGGAGACACTATTACTGGGTTTTTTTTACGGAAAAAAGGCAAAAATCTGTATAATACAGAGATTTGAACCATGGAACTGCAAAACCACAGTTATAGTTATGTGGCCTACACCAAAATCTTTTAAACAGATATATTTATGTCTGAACAGTCAGGGAGACACTATCACTGTTTTTTTTTTTACGGAAAAAAAGGCCAAAAGCTGGATAATACAGAGATTTGAACCGTGGAACTGCAAAACCACAGTTATAGTTATGTGGCCTACACCAGAATCTTTTAAACAGATATATTTGTGTCTGAACAGTCAGGGAGACACTATTACTGTCTTTTTTTACGGAAAAAAAGGCAAAAGGCTGCATAATACAGAGATTTTAACCGTGGAACTGTAAAACCACAGTTATAGTTATCTTTTAAACAGATATATTTGTGTCTGAACACTCACAAATACACTCTTTTTTGGGGGGGGGGGCGGGGGGGAGAACACCAAAAGGTTAATAAGACGGGTATTTGTACAGTCTGAAGGAGGAAAAAAAAAAAAAAGAGGATTTAGATGAAAAATGATTTTTCCTGGCCCCCGAGACCTGGGATTAAGTCTAGCAATTTGAGCAGCAGGAGCACACAGGACTGTAATGCAGCATTTTTTGGTATAACCACTGCGTCTCCTATACAGCCTGCCTGCCTGATATCAGGGATGGATATTAGTCCTGAGAAGGACTGTTTGTTTGATTTGGCAGGCTTTAGAGACCCTACACTAAGTATTTCGCAGTATAAATCTCTCCCTAGCTCATCAGCACTCTCCCTACACTGTCTGATCCGGAGCTACAGTGTCCAAGATGGCGGTGCCTGGTTTTAAATACTCGAGGTGACGCTGTGCGGCCAGCCAATCAATGTAATGCCCACAACTAACATGGCTGCGGCATTACAGTGACTGGCTGGCAATCTTTGCATGTTCATTGGCTCTGTAAAGAGCGCCAAACATGCAGAGTGGAGACCCGAGCTCCCGCCCGAGTAACTCGGAAATGCTCGGTGCTCGCCGAACATCCCGAGTAGCGAGATGCTTGGGCGAGTATCTAGCAGTGTTGAGCATGCTTGCTCAACACTAGCTGTGTCACGTTACTCACAGAACAAAATAAAATTTCTTCACGTTGCCTAGAGCTTAATTTCAAAGCCTGAAAATGACAAGATGGCTTATGGCGTGTTGTGTCACGTTACTCATAGAAAATAAATTATTTACTCTGCATACAGCTGAATTTCAACTCCACAAAATGACAGGGTGGCTTATGGCGTTCTATGTCACGTTAATCACAGGAAAAATTAAATTTCTTTCCTCACCATACAGCTTAATTTTAACGTCACAAAATGACAAGGTGGCGTATGGCATGCTTCATCATGTTATTCACAGAAAAAAATTGATTTTTTTACTCTGCATTCAGCTGTATTTCAACACCACAAAATGACTATGTGGCTTATGCTATACTGTCTCACGTTACTCCCAGAAAAAAAATGTTTTACTCTGCATACAGCTGAAATTCAATGCCACAAAATGACAAGGTGGCTTCTGGTGTACTGTGTCACGTTACAGAAAAAGATAGACTTTTTTAATCTGCATACAGCTGAATTTCAATGCCACAAAATGACAGGGTGGCTTATGGCATGCTGCGTCAAGTTACTTACATACACACAAAAAAAGATTACTTTACTCTGCATACAGCTGAATTTCAACTCAACAAATTGACAAGGTGGCATATGGAGTGCTGTGTTACGTTACTCACAGAACAAAATAACATTTCTTTACTCTGCTTACAGCTGAATTTCAACGCCTGAAAATGGCAAGATGGCTTATTGCATGATGTGTCACGTTACTCACACAAAAATTTATGTTTTTAACTCTGTATTAAGCTGAATTTCTATGCCACAAAATGACAAGGTGGCTTATGGCATGCTGCGTCATGTTACTCATAGAAAATAATATATATTTTTACTCTGCATACAGCTTATTTTCAATGGCATAAAATGACAAGGTGGTTTTTGGCGTACATTACAGAAAAAAATAAATTTTTTTAATCTGCATACAGCGGAATTTCAATGCCAAAAAATGACAGGGTGGCTTTTGGCATGGTGCATCATGTTACTCATAGAAAAAAATAGATTATTTTTACTCTACATACAGCTGAATTTTAACGCCACAAAATGACAAGGTGGCTAATGGCGTGCTGCGTCACGTTATTCACAGAAAAAATATTTTTTTACTCTGCATACAGCTGAATTTCAAGGCCACAAAATTATATGGTGACTTATGACGTGCTGTGTCACTTTACTCACAGAAAAAAATAAATCATTTTACTCTGCATACAGCCGAATTTCATCCATACAAAATGACAAGTTGGACTACTGTGGCCTCCTGTATCACGTTAGCAAATGAAAAAAATATATCTTTTTACTCTGCAGGAGTACTGCATACAGCTGAATTTCAACCCCACAAAATGACAAGGTGTGCTTGAGTAATATCAGAAGAAAAAAAATCTGCTAGAAAGTCGATTTCACAGCCACACAGGCATTAGCAACCTAAACTATCTGACTTAGAAACAACCGCCTATCTAACTAGCTAAAATCTCCAAGTCTGCAGGAGCACCATCAGCAGTAACCTGTGTGATCTTTTATAATCACAAAATGGCTTACACAAGTCCGTTCTTTATATAGATAGGGACATGTGACTTTAGCAAATGGCACAAGCCCTAGTATCTGGACAGTGTAAATGCTTCCTGTGCCCTGATTAGCTAGCTGCAATTTGCACACATAAAGTTAGAAAAAAAAAGATTACAAGCATGCCGCTCCTCTGAGCTCTTATGAGTTCTCCCCAACCCCTCCCCTCATCAAACACGTCCCCCCGCTCCTTATACACCACCACTATCCTAGCCAAAGTGATAAAAATACTTTAGCTGCAACGCAATAATTTCTCGCACTTTTACCAAATTTTACCGATTTTAAGAAAAAATGCTTGGGTTTCCATTCACGAATCCGAATGTGACATATTCGTGCCGAATTTGAAATTTGAGATTGTTTTTCGAACATATTCGCTCATTACTGTATAGGAGACCCACTCCTTAATAATTTTTAGAATAATTTTTCTGAGGCCCTTCACTACGTCTCTTCAAATTGGTATTGGAGTTCTAATTGTTGTCGGCCCTTGCACTTACTGCATGTTAGGGATCCGGGTGGTGGAACCTCTGTGCTGCGGTGCAAGGAGGGGCCAGAGGGGCATGACTAAGTATCTACTCGGCCCGACCAAGGTCGCACGGTGGCTCAGTCAACTCCATGAACCAGGGAGGAACCAAGCAGAGGGACCAGGTGCCACTCTGGGACCGACCTTGTATGAGAGCAGGTGACTCCCCCGGGTCAGAAGGCAGGAACTAACCGGTACGGCGGATGAGCTCGGCAGGCAGGCTGACGGGTGGTCCAGGTAGACAAGCAGGATGATTAGACTGATAGTAGGCAAGCTGGTGGGCACAACAGGTAGCTGGCAGGTGCTCCCATGTAAGCAGGCAGGCGGGCACGGCAAGTAACAGGCACGTGCTTCCAGGTAAGCAGGCTGGCGGGCACAGCAGGTAACAGACAGGTGCTCCCAGGTAAGCAGGCTGGCGGGCACGGCAGGTAACAGGCACGTGCTTTCAGGTAAGTGAGTGGGCAGAGCCCATAGACAGACTGGCGGACTGGACTGTAGACAGACTGTCGGGCTGAATAGTAGTCAGACTGGACTGTAGAACAGGCTGGCGGACAGGACTGACTTGAAGGACTTGAGGGCTGAAGCAATGTAAGAAACACAAAGCAACAACCTTGCACAGGCACCTCCGTATTGGGGGAGGTGCCTTTTATAGGGAAAGTCCTCCAGCCATTGGCAGTGAACTTTTTAGGACGGCGTGCGCGGCCCTTTTAAGAGGGAGGAAGCGCGCGCGCGCCCTAAGCACAGAGCCAGGGAAGCTGTGTGCACCAATAGCATCTGCAGGGAGGCCGGAAGATGCTGGAGCAGAACCGCCTCGGTAAGGGGGACGGCATCTCTGCCTGGCAGAGGGCAGAGACGTCGATGCTACAGAACCCCCCCTTTATGCCCCCTCTTTTTCAGGCCAACAAGAAACTCTTTAAGAAGAAGAGGAGCATGGATTTTCTCCCTGGGTTCCCAAGATCTCTCCTCTGGGCCAAACCCCTTCCAATCCACCAGAAAAAAAGTTTTTTCCTCTTACCCTTTTGGTGGCCAAAATGTTCTCTACCTCATAGACATCCTCAGCGGAGACTGGAGCTGGAGTGGTCCCTGGATCGTCAGAAAAAGAATTAAGAACAACTGGTTTGAGGAGAGACAAGTGGAAGGAGTTGGGAATCCGTAAGGTAGCCGGGCGTTTTAGCTTGTAAGTCACAGGATTGATTTGCTTGAGAACCTAAAATGGGCCGATGAACCGCGGACCCAACTTGTACAATGGTATTTTGAGCAGAATATGTTTGTAGGAGAGCCAGACTCTGTCTCCCGGATGGAATAGAAGCGGATCCAGACGTCTCTTATCGGCATGTTTCTTCATCCATTCAGAGGACTGAAGAAGTGCAGATCTAGTCTCCTCCCAAATAGTAGAAAATTCGCTGACCAGAGACTACGCAGCCGGATTGTCCACGGAGGCGAAGACGGGAAACGGGATCCGGGGGTGTTGACCG
This sequence comes from Phyllobates terribilis, assembly GCF_046119375.1. Taxonomy (NCBI): domain Eukaryota; kingdom Metazoa; phylum Chordata; class Amphibia; order Anura; family Dendrobatidae; genus Phyllobates; species Phyllobates terribilis. The sequence goes on from NW_027362772.1 coordinate 83,713,016, forward strand.
TAGACCACAAAGAACGGGGATTTGGAAGAAGACTCACTCTCATGGTTGTTATAGGAGCTCAACCCAATCGTTATGGTGAGCATTGACGAAATGCCGGAGAAAGGTGGTAAGGACCTGGTTGATATGTTCCACTTGACCACTGGACTGAGGATGATAAGCAGAGGAGAAATCCAGGGTGACATCCAGCAGCTTACACGTAGCTCTCCAGAAACGCGAAGTGAACTAGACACAATGTGGAGGGGTAGGCCGTGGAGACGAAAGATGTGAAGGATGAAGTCCTTAGCCAGCACAGATGCGGACGGGAGACCAGGCAGAGGGATGAAGTGAGCCATATTAGAAAAGTGGTCAGCGACCACCCAAATGACCGTACACCCGGCAGAAACAGGGAGATCCATAATAAAGTCCATAGAAATGTGTTGCCAAGGAGCGGAAGGTGCGGGTAGAGGAAGGAGACGGACAGCGGGAAGATGCCTGGGAACTTTGTTACGGGCACAGGAGGAACAAGCCGTGATGAAATCTGCAACGTCCTTGCGTAGCGAAGGCCACCAGTAATGCCGGGCGATGAGCAGGAAGGTCTTCCTCAGGCATGCATGGCCGGCTAGTTTGGACGAATGACCCCAGAGAAGGACCTTCTAATGATCCGGAATAGCTACAAAAGTCTTACCAGGTGGAAGGCGAGACAGGTCAAACGGGGTCATAGTCATTACTCTGGAGTGGTCGATGATATGCATAGGCAGGAGGAGGACAGGAAAGAGCGGGATAGAGCGTCGGCTTTAACGTTCTTGTCCGCAGGGCGGTAATGTAGAGAAAAGCAGAATCGGGCAAAGAACAGAGACCACCTGGCCTGACGCGAATTGAGTCTCTGGGCGTTTTGTAGATAGGCCAGGTTTTTGTGGTCTGTGTAGATGATCACCGGTGCAAAGCCCGTTCCAACAGGTAGCGCCACTCCTCCAGCGCCAATTTGATGGCAATCAGCTCACGATTTCCTATGGAGTAGTTGCGCTCGGATGAGGAGAAGAGCTTGGAGAAGAAGCCGCAGGTTACCATTCTCCCAGATGGGGATTTCTGGGTGAGCACTGCACAGGCTCCGGAGGAGGATGCATCAACCTCCAGGAAGAACTGTTTGTTGCAATCTGGACGGTGCAGCACAGGGGCATAAGAGAAAGCTTGTTTTAGGGAGATGAAGGCCTCCTCCACTTCGGAAGTCCATTCCCTGGGATTTACTCCCTTACGGTTGAGCGCGAAGATGGGAGCGGTCCGGGAGGAGAAATGAGGCATGAAGAGGCGGTAATAACTTGCGAAGCCCAGGAATCGCTGAATCGCCTTCAACTCCTCCGGTCGGGGCCATTTTAAGACGGCAGAAACCTTCTCGGGATCCATCCGAAGATCAGTCTCGGAGATAATATATCACAGGAATGGAAGGGAAGTCTGCTCGAAGAGACATTTTTCAAATTCAAATTTTACGTAGAGACGATTCTGCCGGAGCCTTAGCAGAACCTGACGAACATTCCTCCAGTGTGTGGGCAGATCTGGAGAGAAGATGAAGCTATCGTCCAGGTGCACCACTACGCAAGAATACAAGAGGTCACGGAAAATGACGTTAACTAGCTCCTGAAAGACGACTGGGGCATTACAGAGACCAAAGGGCATGACGCGGTATTCATAGTGACCGTCCTGGGTGTTGAATACCTTCTTCCACTCGTCTCCCCAGCGGATCCGGACCAAATTGTAAGCCCCACGTAGATTTAGCTTGGTGAAGACCCTCGCGCCTTTAAGGCGGTCGAACAGCTCCGAGATGAGAGGCCGAGGGTACTTATTTTTGATGGTGATTTGGTTAAGCCCCCTGTAATCGATACACGGCCATAGCGAGCCGTCTTTCTTTTTAATGAAGAAGAATCCTGCTCCAGCCGGGGAAGTAGATTTCTGAATGAAGCCCCTAGCAAGATTCTCCTCAATGTACTCAGACATGGCCCGGTTCTCAGCCAGCGACAAGGGGTAGATACATCCGTGGGGAGGAGAAGCACCAGGTACCAGGTCGATGGGGCAATCATACGGCCTATGAGGTGGTAGTGTCTCAGCCTCCTTCTGTCACGCTGTCTCTGCGTACAGGTGGTCAGGGGCCTAAGCTGACCCTAAGCTGGGGCCCTGACTAATCCCTCTACCTGGAGGTACTGTTAAAGGTACAGAGGTCCAGGCCGCCAGCGTAACCCCTACCTCCTGAGGATCCCTGCACCTCAGTAATCTAGTCCTGAGGAGGACCCCGATCACAACAATAGGGGACAGGAAATAATATGCCAACACTCAGTACTTAGACGAACGAGACAGTACAAGGGTCAAACCAAAAACCACCTTGCATACAAAAACTACTCACAACAAAAGAGGGAACACCAACGGGAAAGGAGATAAATGATAAAGCGAGGAAGGGAAAAATCACACCAAATACACTTAGCTCAGAACTCCAAAACACCACGATCCGCTCTGTTTGTCTGTATGAAATGCTTTCACCGACACTTCCCTAACAGACCGGCAGGCATTTGAAGGAGTCCCACTACAGCAGCATTGATTGCAGCTGGGCGAGGCTGGACCTCGTCTAGCACAGAGAGAGAGAGTTAACTCCCTCACTGCCGAAAAACACAAAGCACCAAAAACTCAGCTGCGAGAAGTCAGGCTGTGTAATCGTGACGATCTTTGTGGCGACACACCCGTGACAGTACCCCCCCTTCTACGAGGGGCCTCCGGACCCTCAGGGCCAGGTTTATCCGGGTGAGTCGTGTGGAAGGCCCGAACTAATCGGTCTGCGTTAATATCCGACGCAGGAACCCACATTCTCTCCTCAGGACCATACCCCTTCCAATGAACCAGGTACTGAAGGGACCGGCGATTAAAGCGTGAATCGATGACCCTCGATACCTGGAACTCCAAGTTACCATTGACCACCACTGGAGGGGGAGGTAAAGATGACGGTACCACCGGCGCCACATACCTCTTAAGCAACGATCTGTGGAACACGTTGTGAATTTTAAACGTAGGGGGGAGGTCAAGACGGAATGCCACCGGATTAATTATAGAACTGATCCTGTACGGCCCGATGAACCTGGGACCCAGTTTCCAGGAGGGAACCTTAAGTTTTATATTCCTGGTAGACAACCATACCCGATCGTTCACACTTAGGTCCGGATCAGACACTCTCCTCCTATCAGCCATACGTTTGTATCGGTTCCCCATAGTATTCAGATTCTTCAGCACCCCTCTCCATACTGAAGCGAGTGATGAGGAAAATCGTTCCTCCTCAGGAACCCCCGAAGAGCCCCCCTACTGAAAGTACAAAACTGGGGGTGAAAACCATATGCCCCTAAAAACGGGGACTTACCAGTGGACTGGCTCCGCCTATTATTAAGAGCAAACTCTGCCAGAGGTAAGAAATAAGCCCAGTCCTCCTGGTTCTCTGACACAAAACACCGGAGATATGTCTCCAAGCTCTGGTTCATACGTTCCGTCTGACCATTGGTCTGAGGATGAAAAGCCGATGAGAACGATAAATGCATCCCCCGTCGTGTACAAAACGCCTTCCAGAATTTGGACACAAATTGAGACCCCCGATCTGACACCACCTCGGAGGGTACCCCGTGAAGCCTCACAATCTCCCCAATGAACACCTGCGCAAGAGTTTTAGCATTAGGAAGAGCAGGAAGAGCGATAAAATGTGCCATCTTGCTGAACCTGTCCACTACAACGAGTATGACCGTTTTACCCGAAGACGGCGGGAGGTCCGTAATAAAGTCCATAGACAGATGAGTCCAAGGACGCTCCGGGATCTTCAAAGGTAAGAGGGCCCCAGACGGACGGGTATGTGAGGTCTTAGAGCGCGCACAAACCCCACAGGACGCGACAAAAGTTACCACCTCCTTATGTAAGATAGGCCACCAAAACCGACGCGAGAGGAGATCCACCGTTGCTTTACTCCCCGGGTGTCCTGCAAAAACTGAGTTATGGTGTGCCTCGATCACCTTTTGTCGCAACTGATCTGGAACAAAGTCTCCACGGAGGTCCAACAGGGGCGTCCCCCTGAGCCTCCAATACCTCCTCCTCAACCTCAGAGCATACTGCCGAAACCACCACCCCCTCCTGAAGGATAGGAACCGGGTCGTCCGTATTCCCGGCCCCAGGGAAACTACGAGATAAGGCATCCGCCTTTACATTTTTTGACCCAGGACGATATGTAACGACAAAATTAAACCTGGTAAAAAACAATGACCACCTAGCTTGTCTGGGATTCAGACGTTTTGCGGACTCCAGATATAGCAGGTTCTTGTGATCGGTGATGACGGTGACCGGATGGACTGCCCCCTCTAAAAAATGGCGCCACTCCTCAAAAGCTAACTTAATGGCCAAGAGTTCCCTATTGCCGACAATGTAATTCCTCTCAGCGGACGACAATTTTTTAGAGAAAAAGGCGCACGGATGCCACTTACCAGGGGACGAACCTTGTGACAATACTGCTCCCACCCCTACCTCGGAAGCGTCTACCTCTACAATGAATGGCTGTGACGCATCAGGTTGAATGAGTATGGGTGCCGAGGCAAAACATTTTTTCAAGGAGGAGAATGCTTGACAAGCCTTGTCAGACCACCTAGAAAAATCCGTCCCCTTTTTAGTCATGTCTGTGAGAGGCTTAACCATGGACGAGAAATTACGAATGAACTTCCGGTAATAATTAGCAAACCCCAGGAAACGTTGTAGTGCCTTAAGATTCTCTGGCCGATCCCACTCAAGAACTGCCCACACTTTCCCAGGGTCCATACGAAAACCGGACGCTGAAACCAGGAAGCCTAAAAACTGGAGTTCCTGTACGGCGAACACACACTTTTCCCATTTGGCATACAGTTTATTATCCCGCAAGATCTGTAACACCCGCCTAACGTGCTCCTGATGAGACACCAGATCCGGCGAGTAAATTAAGATATCATCCAGATATATGACAACAAACTGTCCCACCAGGCGGCGAAAAATGTCATTAACAAAGTGTTGGAACACCGCCGGGGCATTAATCAGACCGAATGGCATGACAAGGTTCTCATAATGCCCCTCTGGAGTGTTAAACGCCGTCTTCCACTCATCCCCCTCCTAATCAGATTGTACGCCCCCCTGAGATCCAACTTAGAGAACCATTTGGCGCCCACAATCTGATTAAAGAGATCGGGAATAAGTGGGAGCGGATACGGATCTCGGACCATAATCCGATTAAGTTCACAGAAATCCAGGCAAGGGCGTAGGCCTCCATCTTTCTTCTTAACAAAGAAGAACCCCGCGGCCACCGGTGAAGATGAAGGTCTAATATGCCCCTTAGCCAGACTTTCTGAAATATAATCCTTCATGGCCTGCCTCTCAGGACCAGAAAGGTTATACAACCTAGCTTTAGGTAACTTGGCCTCAGGGAGCAGTTTTACAGAACAGTCATACTCGCGATGAGGAGGTAGTTCCTGACACCCTTTCTCCGAGAATACATCCTCAAAGTCCGCCAGAAATGGAGGTAAGACCCTAGGAGTAACCGCACCGATGACCGTATTCATGCAGTTTTTATTACAGAATTTACTCCATTGGCTTATCTCTCTGGATTGCCAATTAATAACCGGGTTATGCTTAGTTAACCAAGGAAGGCCCAACACTATAGGAGTAGGAAGACCCTCCAACACGTAGCAAGACAACAGTTCTTTATGTATCGCCCCCACTTTTACGTTATGCACAGCTTGAAAAAAACTTCCCTGACCGAGAGGCCTGGCATCGATCGAGAATATGGGGATGGGTTTAGGCAACTCACTCAATCGCATACCTTGAACCCGGGCAAACCGAGCGTCCACCAGATTAGCCCCGGCCCCACTATCCAGAAGAACAGATATCCTCTCAGTTCTCGTACCCACCACCACCTCCGCCGGTACGAGAAACTGAGACGAACCTAGGGACGAAATACCTACTCCCAGATTGCCGTCCACCACACAACCTGGGATCAACAGTTTTCCGACGACTCTTCACTCTGCAAGGGACGGGATGGACACCCCCCAATAAAATGTCCCTTTCTCCCGCAGAAGAAACACCTTCCTGTCTTATGGCGCACCACCGGTCCCCTCCCCCGAAATGATGTCCCTCCTAATTGCATAGGCTCCTCTGGACTGACCAGGGGAACCTCCATATGAGAGGACCTTGTAGGAGGTGGAGTCATCACAGGGGGCGGAGTTACCCCGCAGCTCTCCCGAAGCCGTCTGTCAATGCGAATAGCAAGGGCCATAGCGGCTTCCAGTGACGCGGGAGGGTCATACTGTGCCAACACATCCTTTAATTTGTCGGATAAACCTTGACAAAACTGGCTCCTAAGAGCCGGGTCATTCCACTGGGTGTCCGTGGCCCACCTACGGAACTCCGAACAGAATTCCTCCGCCGGACGATCTCCCTGCTGGATCCTACGTAACTTAGATTCAGCAAGGGAGATCCGATCCGGGTCATCATATACGAGACCCAGAGCTGCAAAAAACCTATCCACTGACTGGAGAGCCGGGGAGCCCGGGGGAAGAGAGAACGCCCAAGATTGTGGGTCCCCTTGTAGGAGCGAGATGACAATTCCCACCCTTTGTTCTTCACTCCCCGATGACCGAGGCCGCAGCCGAAAGTACAACTTGCATGCCTCCCGGAAAACAAAAAACTTGTCCCGCCCCCCAGTGAACCTGTCAGGGAGAGCTACTTTAGGTTCTGGTCCGGCTTGCTCCTGGGGATATAAAACCTTAGACCTAACGTCCGCCAGCTCCATGGACAAACTCTGCAACTGCCGAGCTAGACTGGCTACTGGATCCATGGTAGCTGGAGAGAATCTTAGTTGGTCGGTGAAAATGTCACGCTGTCTCTGCGTACAGGTGGTCAGGGGCCTAAGCTGACCCTAAGCTGGGGCCCTGACTAATCCCTCTACCTGGAGGTACTGTTAAAGGTACAGAGGTCCAGGCCGCCAGCGTAACCCCTACCTCCTGAGGATCCCTGCACCTCAGTAATCTAGTCCTGAGAAGGACCCCGATCACAACAATAGGGGACAGGAAATAATATGCCAACACTCAGTACTTAGACGAACGAGACAGTACAAGGGTCAAACCAAAAACCACCTTGCATACAAAAACTACTCACAACAACAGAGGGAACACCAACGGGAAAGGAGATAAATGATAAAGCGAGGAAGGGAAAAATCACACCAAATACACTTAGCTCAGAACTCCAAAACACCACGATCCGCTCTGTTTGTCTGTATGAAATGCTTTCACCGACACTTCCCTAACAGACCGGCAGGCATTTGAAGGAGTCCCACTACAGCAGCATTGATTGCAGCTGGGCGAGGCTGGACCTCGTCTAGCACAGAGAGAGAGAGAGTTAACTCCCTCACTGCCGAAAAACACAAAGCACCAAAAACTCAGCTGCGAGAAGTCAGGCTGTGTAATCGTGACGATCTTCGTGGCGACACACCCGTGACACCTTCTTGTCGAAGACGTCCGCATAGGACCAGTAGGGTGCCGGCAGACCAGATAGATTAGCCGGAGAAGAAGGAGGTCGAGCTGGGCATACCGGAACCAGGCAGGTCTCATGGCAATCCTGCCCCCAACGGAGCACCTCACCAGATCGCCAATTCAGGACGGGTTCATGTTTCTGTAGCCAGGGTAGACCTAGCAAAAGGGCGTGAGAGAGACCGGATAGCCCATGGAAGGAGATCCTCTCTGAGTGCAGCATTCCCACCTGAAGGGTTGCAGGCTCTGTGACGAGCAAGATGGTCACCGGAAGGAGTCTCATATCCACGGAAGTGACTGCCAATGGTTCGGCCAGACGTTTGGTGGGAATCTGATACTGCTCCACAAGGGACTTAGAAATGAGATTCCCAGCGGCTTCGGAATCCAGGTAGGCGGTCTCAAAGAAGCGGGTCGCACCACAGTAGATAGAAACGGATAAAGTCAAGGACGGAGAGGATCTACTCTTGCCTAGGACGACCTCTCCGAGCGGTCCTAGACACTGGAGTTTCCCGGCTTCACCGGACAGGAACGGATCAGACAGATGCTCCTTACTGCCACAGTAGAAACAGCTCCCCTCGGCACGGCGCGTCTCTTGGCGAGACTTGACCATCTTGGTCTGTTCAATCTGCATGGGTTCGGGCGAGTGTGCCCGGGGAATTGCTGGTTGGGAGGCAGGTTTCTGGAAAACAGGAGCGAGAAGAAGAAATCTTCTCTTCCGGGTAGTCTCCTTACCTCGTTCCAAGAAACATATGTCAATCCTGGTAGCTAGTGACACCAGGTCATCCAGGGTGGAAGGAATGTCCCGGCCGGCTAGCTCGTCCTTCATCCGTCCGGTAAGACCCTCCAAGAAGGTGGACACCAGGGCCTCGTTGTTCCAGGCAAGCTCAGATGCGAGGGTTCGGAACTGCATGGCATACTGGCCCACGGTGAGACTCTCTTTTCGGAGACGGAGCAGTGAGGAGGCAGTAGAAGTCCTTCGTCCAGGCTCATTGAAGACCTTCCAGAAGGCAGAGAGGAAAGCCGGAAGATTGGACACCAGGGGATCCCCTCTCTCCCATAGAGGGTTTAGCCATGCCAATGCTTCCCCAGTGAGGTGAAACATGATGAATGACACCTTGGCCCTGTTGGAGGGAAACTGATGTGCCAGGAGTTCAAAGTGCAGCGTGCACTGGTTCAGAAAACCCCGACATAAGACGGGGTCACCACCAAAACATAGAGGCGCAGAGAGCCAGGGTCCAGAGCTGGATGCCATGGCACTAATAGGCTTAGACGCCGCTGGAGCGGGTGCCACTTGACTCGAGTCGGACACAGGTGGAATGGACAGCATGTCCAGGCGGGAGTTGACAGACCGCAGGTAGGTCAGGATAGTTTCTCTGACGAGAAACCTCCTGGTACAGGTCAGCAAGCGAAGGAGCCTGGGGGGCACCAGGTTCCATGGCCTGTGCAAACTGTTACGGATCCGGGTGGTGGAACCTCTGTGCTTCGGTGCAAGGAGGGGCCAGAGGGGCGTGACCAAGTATCTACTCATCCTGAGCAAGGTCGCACGGCGGCTCAGTTGACTCCGTGAACCAGGGAGGAACCAAGCAGAGGGACCAGGTGCCACTCTGGGACCGATCTTGTATGAGAGCAGATGACTCCCACGGGTCAGAAGGCAGGAACTGACCGGTACAGTGGATGAGCTCGGCAGGCAGGCTGACGGGTGGTCCGGGTAGACAAGCAGGTTGATTAGACTGATAGTCAAGCTGGCGGGCAAAACATGTAGCTAGCAGGTGCTCCCGGGTAAGCATGCAGGTGGGCACGGCAGGTAACAGGCAGGTGCTTCCAGGTAAGCAGGCTGGCTGGCACGGCAGGTAACAGACAGGTGCTCCCAGGTAAGTAGGCTGGCGGGCACATCAGGTAACAGGCAGGTGTTCCCAGGTAAGCGAGTGGGCAGAGCCTGCCTTCTGACCCGTGGGAGTCATCTGCTCTCATACAAGATCGGTCCCAGAGTGGCACCTGGTCCCTCTGCTTGGTTCCTCCCTGGTTCACGGAGTCGACTGAGCCGCCGTGCGACCTTGCTCAGGATGAGTAGATACTTGGTCACGCCCCTCTGGCCCCTCCTTGCACCGAAGCACAGAGGTTCCACCACCCGGATCCGTAACAGTTTGCACGGGCCATGGAACCTGGTGCCCCCCAGGCTCCTTCGCTTGCTGACCTGTACCAGGAGGTTTCTCGTCAGAGAAACTATCCTGACCTACCTGCGGTCTGTCAACTCCCGCCTGGACTGGACAGACTGGCGGACTGGACTGTAGACAGACTGTCAGGCTGAATAGTAGTCAGACTGGTGGACTGGACTGTTGAACAGGCTGGCGGACAGGACTGACTTGCAGAGGACCTGAGGGCTGAAGCAAAGTAAGAAACACAAAGCAACAACCTTGCACGGGCACCTCCATATTGGAGGAGGTGCCTTTTATAGGGAAAGTCCTCCGGCCATTGGCCTCTTCAAGAGGGAGAGAGCGCGCGCGAGCCCTATGCACAGAGCCAGGGAAGCTGCGTGCACCAGCAGCAGCTGCAGGAGGCCGGAAGATGCCGGAGCAGAACGGCGGCGGTAAGAGGGATGGCGTCTCTGCCTGGCAGAGGGCAGAGACACCGATGCTACACTGCATATACAATAACCGTATAGGAGACCCACTCCTTAATAATGAGAAGGCCAATTCAAATTGATTGCCACACTATTTACCCTCACCCTGTGTCTGAGTAGTGTTATACCCACGAAAGACCCTGGGTCTTTACAGTATCCATGGGTTCTCTGATGGTCAATAGAGCAGATCTGTATCCTTCCAGTCAGGGCCGTGTACCCTTAGGTCTGAATCATGTAGAATGTTTGTTTGACTTTTTACTGCTACAATTTCTGCTAGGAGGTGTCCATCTTTCTCCCAGTCCCTAGTTCTTGTAGGGATCCCTCCCTCACATCTATAGGTCTTCGTTCAGACTAGCTGAGGACTTTAGCGGGTCTGATCACAGGATCAGGTTCCCCGTTACATCGTAGGGATAAAGCTTAGTTCTATTGTAGGGACAGATCTCCTATCTTTCCTTAGCGCTTGTAGCAGATCATAACACTCCCTGCATGTTTGGCGCTCTTAAGAGAGCCAATGAACATGCAGGGATTGCCTGCCATGCACTATAATGCCGTAGCCATGTTGGTTGTGGGTATTACAGTGATTGGCTGGCCGCACAGCGTCATCAGGTCTATATCAGACCTGGCGCTGCCATGCTCATCACATTCGCTCCGGATCAGACAGTATAGGGAGAGCTGCTGCTGCGTCAGGGAGAGATTTGCTTGTGTATTAGGTAGTATAGGGAGAAAAAAACGTACATTACACATATCCATCTTAACAAACAGTCCTTCTGAGGACTAATCCATCTGCAGAGATATCAGGCAGGCAGAGTGTATAGGCAGGCAGTGTATATAACAGACTGAAGTGCATATAGCACAAGAGGCTCCATTCCAATTCTGCCTTCAGCTGCTGTTAGATATTTCTATACAAAGGCCAAGGTCTCAGGGACCAGTAATACTTTTTTTGGATCTTAATCCTCATTATTTGCTTAAAAAGCAATCCAGAGAACACCGTTTTTCTGCGCCATTTACTTGTTGGCACTGCAGAATACAGACAGTTCCTTTCCATATTACAGCGCTAGAAATCCAGCTATTTAAAACTGTGTTTTCTCCGTCAAACGGATCACATATAGGTTGTTAGAAAATACTGCCATTTCTGGCCTCCTATAAAAATTTACTTTAGTGTGTCAGTGAAGCAATTCACAGCAGTTTACTGTTCAAACTACTTACCTATAGGCCAGGTATTTAAAACTGTGGTTTCTCCATCAGACGGATCACATATAAGTTCGCTCCAAACTCAGTAATTTGTAGTGAGCGTGGAAGATACGGTCCTCCATTTAAAATGGGCAAGGCACGTGGCAAGGGACGAGGAACTGGACGTGATGGTAATGGTGCATTCAGAGGCCGAGGACAAGGCCGTGGGCAAGCCGAAATTGTGCCACAACAAACACCCACATCTTCTCGCCTGTCCTTCCTGTCCCACTTTCTAGGGGACCGCAGCACACCCCTATTGAACCTAGAGCAGTGTCAAAAGGTTGCTGGTTGTATAGCGGATAATGCTACCAGTCACTTAGCTGCCACCGCCACCACCACCCTGTCTTCCACACTGTCAAGTCTCAGTAGCCGTGAGTCTGGACTGCATATTCCTCACCCTGATCCTCCTTCCTCCCACCATGCCGAGTACCCAGAGACAACTGATCCCACACTTGGACACTCTGAAGAGCTGTTCACTTTTCCATTTATAGATTCGGCCTCTCGCCGGGTCCACTTGAAGCGGGGCAAGAGGAGATCGCGTGTAGTGATGCCCAAATATTTGAGCAGCCAGGGTCACACGAAGGCAACGGTGGGAAAGTTTCACAAGAGGTGGACAACGATGAGACACAATTTCCAGAAAGTCAGGAGGAGGACCAGGGTGCGGAAGTGGAAGACGAGGTGGTGGATGATATAGTAACTGACCCAACCTGGCAGGAGGGCATGCAGAGCGAGGACAGCAGCACACAGGGGGAGGGAGGCAGAGCACCCCAAAAGGCAGGAAGAAGCAGTGTGGTGGCTGCAGACAGAAGGCAGGCAACCGTTTCCCGTAACACCAACACGTAGGAAGTTGCCAGTACAACTGTTAGGTCTTCCTGAGTCTGGTTGTTTTTTAAAGACTCTTCTGATAATCCCAAAAAGGCCATTTGCACCACCTGCCAGGCCAGCATCAGCAAGGGTGACAAAACGACCAGCCTGACCACCACCAGCATGATCAGGCACATGGAAGCAAAGCACCCGACTTTGTGGGCCCAACCGCAGGGTCCAGGAACAGTGTCTGCGGGTGGCACCATTGCTTGTACAAGCCAATCCCCAGTCCATGGTGCATGCGAAGACGCCTCCTGCATTGCACACTCTCAAGTAGCAGCATAAGGAAGCACGTCCATGTCCTTGTCCCAGCGCAGCGTTCAGTTGTCCATACCTCAGTCCTTGGAACGCAAGCGCAAATATGCAGCCAACGCCCCACAGGCCACACTACTAAATTCTCACATTTAACGACTGCTTGCGCTCGAAATGTTGCCTTTTAGGCTCATGGAGACGGAACCTGATGGCGGCGGCCGTCCCTTGGTACTCAGTCCCCAGCTGCCACTATTTCTGCCGTCCCCGCATTACACAAGCACGTGTCCCAAAACATTAGCTGTGCTCTCAACAACGCAGTTACCGGTAAAGTCTACCTAACCACGGACACACGGACAAGTGCTTGTAGGCAGGGACGGTACATCTCGCTGACGGCACACTGGGTTAACATAGTGGAAGCCGGGACCCAGTCAGACCTTGGGACGGAACACGTCCACCCGACACCAAGGATTATGAGCCCTAGGTCAATCAGGGTTGCCCACACGGTCTACAGCTCCTGCACCTCATCCTCCTCAGCCTCTTCAGCCTCCATCTCAGAAATGACCATATCAGTCACAAGCTGGAAGCACTGCAGCACAGCCTCGGCCAAGAGGCAACAGGCTGTGCTGAAGCTAATATGCTTAGCTGAAAAAACGCACAATGCTGAAGAGTTGTGGACAGCTCTGAAAGAGCAGGCAGATCTGTGGCTCATACCACTGAACCTACAGCCAGGCATGGTTGTGTGTGACAATGGCCGGAACCTGGTGGTGGCTATGAGGCGAGGCGAGCTCACACACGTACCATACCTGGCCCATGTGCTTAACCTCGTGGTTCAGCGTTTTATTAAATCCTACCCGGAGCTGCCGGATCTGCTTGTTAAAGTACGCCGCCTGTGTGCCCATTTTAGAAAGTCAGCTACAGCTTCCGCCGCCCTTGCAGTGTTTCAGCAGCGTTTGCAGCTTCCGGCTCACAGACTGGTGTGTGATGTCCCCACGCGTTGGAACTCTACACTGCAGATGTTGGGAAGGATTTGTGAGCAGAAGAGGGCAGTTGTTGTGTACCAGCATCAAGAAGGCCGTCATTATTCAGTTCAGACTCCACACATAAGACCTCAGGAGTGGACATGGATGGATGTACCATCCTCCAAAACTTTGAGGACTCCACCAAGATGGTGAGAGGCGATGACGCCATAATTAGCATCACCATCCCGCTTCTCTGTCTTCTGAAACGCTCTCTGCTCACAATCAAAGAGGATGCATTGCAGGCGGAGCACGATGAGATGGAGTAAGGAACCATGCAGGGTGATTACACATAGCCAAGCCTCATCTTATCCCAACGTGGATTGGGTGACAATGAGGAAGAGGAGGAGGAGGAGGAAGGACAGTTTCATGCACTATAGACGGTACTACCTGCACAGCTGTCATACCGTCTGTTCAGCGTGGATGGCTAGAGGACAGAGAGGAGGAGGAGGAAGAGGAGGAGGAGAGCATGGTCAGTCATCCTCTTGGTGAGGACACGGAAGTCTTGCCTGTTAGTAGTCTGGCACGCATGGCTGAGTTTATGTTACGTTGCCTTTCCCATGACCCTCGCGATCTCAAAATTTTGGGTGACAGTCATTACTGGTTGGTGACACTTCTAGACCCACGCTACAAGGAGAACTTTATATCTCTTATTCCTGAGGCGGACAGGTCTACAAAAATGGGGCTGTACCAGAAGGCCCTTGTTGCAGAACTATTAAAAAAATTCCCATATGGCGGCAGAGGGCACACTCCGTTGGACAACCAAGGAGTACAGGTGAGAGAGACACAACTTCAATCCAGCAGAGGCAGGGGAGCACTGTCAAAGTTCTGGGAAAGTTTTCTCAGACCCTCCCATCGCACAGGCCCTGCAAGGAGTGCAAAGTTTGGGAAGATCCTGAGGGAGTACCTTGCCGACCGTACCAACGTCCTCTGTGATTCCGCTGTGCCTTATAATTATTGGGTATCCAAGCTGGATACGTGGAATGAACGGGCTCTCTATGCCTTGGAGGTCCTGGCCTGCCCTGCCACCAGCGTTTTATCAGAGTGTGTTTTTAGTGCCGCTGGTGGAATTATAACTGATAAGCGCATCTGTCTCTCAACTGAAAATGCTGACAGGCTGACTCTTATAAAAATGAACAAGAGCTGGATTGGGCCAGACTTCTCAACACCACCGAATGATAGCAGCGTAACATAAACTCAAATCCAGTGTCTTTTCTTGGGAGGTGTATTCTTATGCACCTTTTCAAACCCACACATACGCTTCCTGATTTTGGCTATTTGCTCTTGTCCTCCTCCTCCTCATCCTCCACCACCATATCACCAGGGTGACCGTGGTCCGTGATGCAACACCCACCTAATTTTTTTAAAGGATGCTTATGATGCCCATAAAAAAAAAAATTATACAGTATGTTCATGTATACCCCCCAGGGGTAAATGTTTGTCAGCCCATACACTTAGTGCATGGGCATTACAAGTATAGGAGGCCCGCTCCTTTCTAATGGGAACATTTTTTTATGAGGCCATCCTCCACGTCACTTCCAAGGGTCATTGAAGTGCCTCCAAATTTTTGGCAGCCCTTGCATTCACTGCATAGGCCAACACTAAGGGAGACTCTCTCCTTTCTAGTGGGAATTTGTTGTTACTGTGGCCCTGCTCTATGTGTCTTTAAATTCTTAGTGGGGTTTTTCCTAAAATCGGTCAGCCTGTGGACTCACTGCATACCCTTTAACTGTATAGCAGACTCTCTCATTTCTAATGGGAACATGTCGTACCTTGTTACTGTGGCCCTGCTCCGTGTGTCTTTAAATTCTAAGTGGAGTTTTTCCTAAAATTGGTCAGCCGTCGGACTCACTGCATACCCTTTAACTGTATATCAGACTCTCTCCTTTCTAATGGGATCATGTCGTACCTTGTTACTGTGGCCCTGCTCCGTGTGTCTTTAAATTCTAAGTGGGGTTTTTCCTAAAATTGGTCAGCCGTTGGACTCACTGCATACCCTATAACTGTATAGCAGACTCTTTACTTTCTAAATGGAATTTGTCATTACTGTGGCCCTGCTCTATGTGTCTTTAAATTCTTAGTGGGGTTTTTCCGAAATTTTGGCAGCCCTTGCAGTCACAGCATGGGCATTACCACTATAGGAGACCCGATCCTTTATAATGGGAAATTTTTTTTTACTGAGACCCTCCTCTATGTCTCTTCAAAGGGGTATTGAGTTGCGTCCAAATTTTTGGCAGCCCTTGCAGTCACTGGATACGCAATAACAGTATAGGAGACCCACTTGTTAATAATAAGAACAATAAAGCATAGTCGGCTGATGGCTCTCTAACAATAGCGAGGGCCGACTGCTGGCCTTTTAAGAATAGTAAGGGTCATCTGATGGCCCTATAAAAATAGGCTTTATGACTTTCAGAGTCCCTCCATCAAAAATAAAACAGGATGTGTCAGATGATGTGCCACACACCATATTGCCAGATAAGGTTGTAAAATGTTAAAATGACATTTCCCGGTGAATGCATTTGTCTTAAAAAATAACGTAAAAAACAAACAAACAATAGGATCTTTCTTTAGTATAAAAAACAGCGTCACCAATTTAACCTCAATGTAATCACATTGTTCACAGCTCATGCACCTCCTCCTCCATCTTCGAAATGACTATATCAGTCACAAGCTGACAGCACCGCAGCACTGCCTTGGCCAAGCGGCAACAGGCTGTGCTGAAGATAATGCTTAAGCTTAATGCTTAATTGACAAACCGCACAGCACTGCAGAGTTGTTGAAAGCTGTAACACAGCTCCGTACCGTCCCTGGCCACATTCATCTGTCCACGTGTTTGTGGTTAGGCTGTCCTTCCCAGTAAGTGCACTGGGGAGGGCACGGGTAATGTTGTGGGACTCGTGCTTGTGGAAGGCAGAGGTGATACTGGGAAATATAGTGGCGGCTGGGGACTAAGTATGGACACACAGCCGCCAGCATGAGGTTGTGAAAAGCTTCCGCCTCCACGAGCTTAAAAGGCCATATTTTAAGTGCAAAGAGCTGCCCAGAAATCTGGCAGTTTAATGTTGTGGCCTGTGGGTGGGTGGGTGGCTGGCTGCATACTTGCACTTGCATTCCAAGTGGCAGAAAACTATGCAGATGGTGGCCTCTATCATCATCATGGCATCACCTCGGCACTATGAACTCTCCTGAAGGAAAAGCCAGGGCCCGCCGGAGGAGTCTCCGGTTCTCTGGTGGGCTCGTCCAACCCTGCCGAAAAGCAGCCCTGGCTAAGAAATGTGTGGGGGAAGCTTATGCATGTTATTTCTCAAAACACATTACAGATCAGGCCATTGTCCAACTCTGTATTCAATTAAAATGAAATTAAATGCGCAAAGAAAGATGTGTGTATGTCAAAGCACCACCGACAAGTGCGAGTTGATGTAGGATGGGCTGCCATTTTTTCTGCAACAAGCTCAATTACAGGACTTCCTGGGAGAAATGACACGCAGGGTAGATAGGGTTTCCCTCTATGCCAGTCCTTTCACCGAGCTAAATACAACTCTCAGCAAAAAAAGTTGTGGACTGACTCTGTACCGTCCCTGGCCACATTCACCTGTCCACGTGTTTGTGGTTAGGCGGTCCTTCCCAGTAAGTGCACTGGGGAGGGCACGAGTAATGTTGTGGGATCAGTCCTTGTGGAAGGCGGAGGCGATACCGGGAAATATAGTGGCGGCTGGGGACCGAGTATGGACACCCGGCCGCCGCCGGCATGAGGTTATGAAAAGCTTCCGCCTCCACGAGCCTAAAAGGCCACATTTCAAGTGCAAGCAGCTGTCAAAAATTTGGCAGTATAGTATTGCAGCCTGTGGGTGGGTGGGTGGGTGGCTGGCTGCATACTTGTGCTTGCATTCCAAGTAATGGGGTAGGGACAACTGAACGCTGCACTGGGACAAGGACGGGACGGTGATTGTTGCAAGTCTGCAACGACAGGTGCATGGCGAGAGGCATCTTCGCATGCGCCAAGGATCACTTATGATGGGCACACTTTTAGGCAGTGACCTGGGAGTCAGAAATGCTCCCAGAGGTCTTCCCCATGTCTTTTAAACACTGTATGCATGTGTCTGATGATGTGTCACACACCACATGGCCAGATAAGGATGTAAAATGTTAAAATGACATTTCCCAGTGAACGCATTTGTCTTGGTTGAAAGCAATGCAAAAGTGCAAAAATGCATCAAAAACGCTACGTGTGAACAAGGTGTGGAGGAGTATTTTTGGTTTTGGTTATTTATTTTGCCTTATATACAAGTCATTGCCCTGGAAAGGATGTTCCTTAACATATTTCCCAGGAAAATCTATTTTGGTTTTGTTTTTGTATGTTTTATTGTGAGTCCGTAAAAGTGGCATAATACTCTGACAACGTTGCTGACAGCAGTGATCTGGGAGTCAGAGATGCTTCCAGGGGTCTTCCCCATGCTGTTCCCATGTCATCTGAGCACTGTTCCCATCGATTTGGGAGTTTTTAGGCCCTCTGCAGACCGCCGAGGGGAGCCGCCTGAAAAATGCTCGAGTTTCCCATAGACTTACATTGGGCTTGTTGCTCGGGTCGAGCACCTGATTATTCCATTTTGCTCTACCCGAGCAATGAATACCTGAGCATTTTAGTGCTCGCTCATCACTACTTCCCACCAAATGATGGAAAATATCATTAATGATATGCTGGAACACCGCAGGTGCATTTGCCAGACCTGTACCTATCTGTTCATACTTGCCTTGTGCTCTTGTATTTCAGCCGTGCCCGCCAGCACCTGTCTGCCTGAACATCAGCCGTGCCCACCAGCACCTACTTGCTCATCAGCCATGTCTGCCAGCACTTGCCATGCCAGTCTTTATATCAGCCATCCCTGCCTGCACTTGCTGTGCCAGTCTGTATACCAGTCGTACCCGCCTGCATCTGCCATGTTTCCCAGTATTTCTGTTGTGCCTGCATAAAAGTATCAAGTCCATCTAGTATAGTCCGGTCCATCCACCCACCCCTTTGGGGGTCAGCTGCCGTGCATCCGAGGGCTGTCTTGGAGTAGCACCTGGAGTTTATCTTGAGCCAAGTCTAACTCCACCATAAGGGACTCTAATGAAGAGTCAGGTTTTCGCCTAGTCATGCCCCTACAGGCACTCCTCGGATCATGGCACAATGGTTCCACCACTCCCATTACACTTTGTTCAGGCCATGGAATCCACTGGCTCCCAAGCTTCCTCTATCTCCGACCTCTACCAGGAAGTCTCCCGCCAGAAAGACCAGCAGGATAAAATCTTTCCTACCTGCAGACAGTGAACACCTGCATGGATACGCTGACATCTGCATTTGTATCTGCACCTCCCCAAGCTGCAGCAACCTCGACTGTGACACATGAGCCTGCCAGCTATGTCCCTGGCTCTGGACCCCGTCTGTCAGCTCCTCCACGTGTCGAGGGTTCATCAACCAATGCACACTGCACTTTGAACTCTTGTCCCATTAGTTTGCTTCAGATCAAGCCAAAGTGGCTTTCGTCATGTCTCATCTCACTGGCAAGGCCCTAGCTTGGCTCAATCCCCTATGGGACCTAGGGGATTCCCTTGTCTTTAACCTTCAGACTTTCTTAGAAGCCTTCCGCAAGGTTATTGATGAGCCTGGCCATGTTTCCTCTGCAGCATCCTCCCTTCTCAGGTTGCGTCAAGTTAACCTCACAGTGGGCCAGTATGCCATTTGTTTCCGGACCCTGTCGGTCAAAATCGCCTGGAACGAGGCGCTGGTGGCCACCTTATGGGAAGGTATTTCCAGGTGAATTAAGGATGAGTTGGCTGGTTGTGATATTCCCAACGCTCTGGAGGACCTGGTGTCCCTAGCTACCCGAATGTACATCAGGTTTTCAGGAGTGTTCCAAGGAGGTGTTATGTGAGAGAAGATCTTTTCTCTTGGCTCCTACCTTTCAAAGGCCAATCAAGCTGCAGACCTCAATTTTGACACCTTCCTCTTAATCCATGCAGATTGACCAGGTAAAACTGGCCAAGCACCGTCAGGAGGTCCATCGGGACAAAGGGGGGTGTTTCTCTTGCGGTAGTCCTGAACATTTAATCCAATCCTGTCCTGTAAAACCAGGAAACTCCAAAGCTTAGGGCCAATGGAGAGGCTACCCTGGGCAAGGACGACTCCTCGCCTCCCTTGACTCTCTTTGTAACTGTTTCCTGTGGCAACATCCATTTCACTGAATTGACTTATCTGGACTCTGGTTCCACAGGGAATTTCATTCAACAGGCCGTTGTGAAGCAGTATTGAGTCCCCGTCCATGCAGAATTTTTTGATGATATCATCCGTGGATAAGAGGCCTCTATCTGAGAGCTTCCTTTTCATCTCTAACCATATTGCTGCAACTTCCACTGCCCATAGAAAGCCACACACATTTCCTGCTTGTCCATAAAGTTATAGCTACACTGCGCAGCTGCTGGAGGTGCCAGTTCTTACATCTCTTTGCTGCCACTGTTGATAGACAGCGGGACATCTCCTGCATGTTCATTGTGTTCTATAGTTATACTGTATTTCCAGTATATTGGGAACCCTAAACTGCACAGGATAAACATTAAACAACTCTCAAAAAAGGCATGGCATCTTAAAAAGTCATAGTTTCATCATTTTCCTAACAGAAAACCTGTTTATGAGCTCCATAAAAGCAAACATTTTTGAATGGCTGTTAAAAAAAAACACTTTTCTTTTTTCAAACAACAAACCTGTTGCTACTCCTCTAAAAGGGACCATTATTGCAGGACTGCTCATTAAAAAGTCACAGCTTCCTTTATGAGCAAAGCACGGTAGACATCTGCCTCCAAAAAGGGATCATTTTTAGATCATATTTAGATTTTATAAATCCTATAACGTGTTTCAGTGCAGTGTGTTATTAAACGGGCTGTTAGTTACTCTTCGTTCACCTATATCTAGATATGTTGAGTTCACTTTGAAATTACTACGGGTTCATTGACAGAGGACGATCGTGAAATGTACACTGACCAATCTCTAATAGTATATAAAGGCTGCCATTGCATTGTTCTCGGAAGCATATACTAATTACTTAGGATGATGCACTGTCAAAAACAATGATCTTTTGTGCAAAGCAACAAGCCTTTCGCTGTGACCTGCAACCCATTTACTCTGCACCAGGAAATAAGCGTTCCTAGCAATAATCTAGCTACTCAGGCAGTGTGAATGGATCTTTAAGCTCTGATGATGTTAAGAGGTTGAATACAATCCTTGGAGACTTTAGTGTATCATACACACATTTTTCAGGCAATTGGAGGCTTTGCAGTACTTGTTATTCACCACAAATCAATTTCCTGCAAACCAAATTTTCAAGAAATAATCTGTCAAATTGGAAATTCAAAAGATTTGCTGAACTCTAATGTCCAAGCGATCTCATTAAAATATTCTTGTGACAAAGCCCTAATGTTACGCTGGGTCTTTACTGAGTGATACTTCCGCTTTTATGTGTTTCTGTAAGAAATACAATAATTGTCCATGTGCCTTTAATTCAGACTGATAAAAGACCTCAGCTTGCTTTCAGTGAACTGAAATCACTCTGCTAAGAATTAAACTGATCATAGTGGGTCATTCTGAATTATACATTTGATGCATCTTTACAGTGTCTAGTTATACTTTATACCTACTCCTGATTTATAGACTTTTGTCCATTTTTTTTTTGCTACAGAATTTTGCACATCGTAAACCTCATGCCTTTCCAATAAGCCACATGATATGATGAGTCGCTAAAAGAAATTTAGGGGGTTAATAATCAGGGATTTTTTTGTCAATTTCCTGGGTTTGAAAAATTACAAATCCTTTTCCACATCACCTTTTGAAAAAATAATTGACTTTTCTTTAGAAAATTGGTTTAAAACTGGATGTGATTAGCTATGCAAAAGAGAGGCTATCAGATTTATAAATGACAACTTTTTAATGTCATGAACTCACTCCAGTAGCGAAGTACCCTAAAAACAGGAGGAACTTCCACAGACTGAAGTATGATGTCTAAGATGCATCAAATGTATCAAACATCAATATGCCACAAATAACAGCAACGCCGCCACTAGCAAAACAGACTGTAACGAGGCACCTCCTGATAGATTCCCCCCTTAATAAATGATTTTGTTCTGTATAGCAGGGCATATGTATGTAGACAGAAGGAGTGCTGACTTATACCTCTGGACATACAGGCTAATCTAAAATGAACCTCTATGGCAAGTCTTTTCTCGCTCCATTCAAAGGAAAGTGGAAAAGTGACTGCATGAGCCCAAATGGTCCAAAAATGATCTGGCCATGATTTATTGTTTTAAAGGGAACCTGACAGAAGGTTTTACCCCCGTCCTAGTACCATTTTTAATTTACCCTGTATGATACTAATTGCTGCAATGATTTTCTCTGGCTGTGCAGGTACCTGTACTTGTCCGGGACCACTGTTTGTCGTTCCATAGTCGACCACGACAGCATCATTGATAGCCCAGCTTGTGCAGGAAGGAGAAGAGGGACTTCTTTCCCTCCTTGTCCCTGCACATCAGAAAGCTGATAAAGGACCCCTAATAGAGGGGGAGTCGCACTGTCAGGTTCCCTTTAGAAGAACTATAGAACTTTATTTGCTAGAACAGGATTTTACCATAGGGAGTAATGTAAAGATGATGTGTTCGGGGGTCTGAGGGAGTCCATTGGGAAATGTCCTTTTATAGATCGCAATCAGAACAAAGATTGTCTTTTTATTATTTTTATTATACTTTTGTTGCAGACTCCTGGCAATGTTGCCAACTTCGCTTGTTACTTTCTGTCTCGATAACGAGCCACATACATATTATCTTTTCTGTTCTTATAACAAGAATACATTTCCCACCCAATCAAAATCTTCAAAAAAAAAAAAAAAAAAGAAAAAATTCAAATCAACTAATCACCCACCCAAGAAAAGAAGGAGGAAGGACTTAAAAAGTTCATGTTAACCTCATTATTTCACACACCTTACACTTTTGATAGAAATCCAGACAAAATAACTGGCCCAAATATTCCTGTTGCAGAAGTTTCAAAATCGTAAAGTTCTCCGCGTTCCTTTTCAAAAACAAAAATATTTAGTAAAAACTGTTTTTTTTTTGTTTTTTTTTCATACAGTTTTCATTTTATGTAAAGTTCTGAAGATAATTGGCACATCTGTAAAGGGTTATATGGCACAGTACCTTTGAAAATAAAGTTCTCTTCAAGGTTGTAAACACCTTTTGATATTTTGTTATTTAATTTTTTTTTTCTTAAAAAAAGCGTAATGAAAACCCTCAGAGAAGGACGGCGATATCAAGTGGCAAGGTACGAGCTTCTCACAATTCCTTCCTGCAATACTCACATCTGACTTATTACACATTGTCCAAGCTATTACAAAGGAACCAAATTACAATCACTGGGGCCTGTGCTGTGTTACTTCTCAGTTATAGCAGGCACCCATGGTCATGAGAGAATGGAAAAAATCTATTTGTATTTTACTAGGTGGAAAAAGATGTCACCCTCATCACAGAGCAGGTGGGTTCACCACAAACTCCCGAGTGACACCATTAAAAAAACGGTCAGAAATCTCTTGAATCTCCTGTTCTCAACATCTTTGATGAAAATAATCTCCGCTAGAATTTACACATAAAGAGCTGTACGACAAAATAAGCATTTGTATCATTTTTTTTCTTTCCATAACTTTTCTCTTTTCATGTGTTTTTTTTCTTTTTTGTTTTTTAGTAATACATCAGGTAGTCAGAGAGTGAATAATCGCTTTAGAGTTATCAAAAGAGTCTTCATGTCATGTTGCGTCAGTTTTTAATTTGGGGCACCTCTATCTTAATGTGTATCGGGAAACAGGAAGATGAACATTGTGTGATAACAACCCCGAGACACCATTCTCTTACGGTTTTTAGCTAGGCCTTCTTCTTTCTTAGTGAAGCTAAATTTGTGTTTCTTGCACATTTTCCTTTGAGCTGGTTTTGAACAGAAGGGGTTCATGTATAGAGTTTAGCATGGGGTTTTTGGCACAGTTAAGTGTTCCTGAATTGTTGTTATAATGGGACTTAAATGCTGTATAATGATTAAGGTGGTCATGCTCAATAGCAGGGAGTGCCATATGGTTGTCTCCAGGGGCAGTAGCTGGTATTTCATCTTCCACATTGATGATTTCAATAGTTCGTGTTGGTCCATGATGTTTGTGGAGCTGGTGCTGCTTACGAAGTTTGTAAAATGCAATTAACATAACAGCTGCCATAAATGTGATAGCCACAAAGCACCCGATGATGATCTTGGTTGTCTTCATGACATCATCCAGATCTTTCATGATGTTTTCTGTCACATCAGTTATGGGTATAGTAAATGTCTTCTCTGTGGATCGGGTGCTTCGTGGAGTAAGTGATGTGGTAGAATATGTAATCCCCCATTGAACTGTTGTCGTCGGCCCAGGCTCTTTCTCTGAAGGTTTTACTTCCTCTGGGACTGAATCCATAGTTTCCACTGTAACAGTTGTAAAGTAAGTATAATCAGTGGTCGCAGGATCAACTACAGCGGAGACATTGAGAGTAGCAGATGCTGTTGTATTGCCTGCTGAATTTGTGACCATACATGTGTATTGTCCTGTGTCCTGTACTGTAACATTTGTAAAATTCAATGTGCCGTCGTGTAAAACAGAGATACGGACACGGTAGGAACCATGAGTCATCAATGTCCCATTTGGTGTTAACCAGTTGACAGAGGTCATCGATGTACCAGTTCTGCATTTGAGCTCTGCAGCCATACCCTCCGTTACATTGAGGTCAGTGGGAGGCTCCACGATAACTGGGGCATAGCATGTGAAGTGACTCTGGTCTAGCTCTCCGATGTATCTAGTTTTTAAGTTTGGTGGTGAGTGACAACGTGCACAACAGGTTGTATTGTTGGGTACAGTCTCTTTTAACCACCAGCTTAACCACAAAACGTCACAGTTGCAATGCCAAGGATTATGGTTCAGGTGTACTCGCTCCAGGCGGTGAAGAGGAGTAAAAAGATCATGAGGAAGAGACATTAAATTGTTATGAGAAAGATTAAGTTCCTCTAAAGATTTCAAATCATCAAAGGCATTACGTTCTATAATGGCAACATGAGCATGCATCAGCCATAACTTTCTCAGGCTTGTCAAACCTTGAAAGGAGCCAGGACGAATCATTTCTAGACGATTTCCAGACAACTCTAACTCTTCCAGTCTGACTAATGCTGTTAGGTTGGGTATATCTTTTAAATTGCACATGCCCAGATTTAAGTATCTTAAGTTTACGAGACCCTCAAAAGCAGCTTCAGAAATGTACTCCAATTTCTTCAGTTCTCCCAAATCAAGTCGCCTCAATGAAGGAACTCTGTTGAAAGCATATGATGGGATACTTTCAATAGGATTGTTTCTTAGCCAAAGCTCCCGTAGTTTGGAGAGATATTCAAAGGCTTGGGTAGGAACAGTGGTCAAGCGATTATCAAAAAGCTCCAATGTGCTCAAGTTTGGGAGTCCATTGAAAGCGCCAACCTCAATCTTTCGAATAAGATTTTTGCTGAGCTGTAGTATTTCCAAATGTCGTAGGTGCTTAAAAGTGTCTGTTTTGATAACCTGAATATTGTTCTCCTGAAGGTTCAGGTATCGCGTATTGACTGAGATGCT
This sequence comes from Phyllobates terribilis, assembly GCF_046119375.1. NCBI lineage: Eukaryota > Metazoa > Chordata > Amphibia > Anura > Dendrobatidae > Phyllobates > Phyllobates terribilis. The sequence goes on from NW_027362772.1 coordinate 83,738,217, forward strand.
TTCTGGCACTTCTACCAGTTCTTTCCGTGTGCATGCGACTCGACTAGCCTGATTGCTGCAAGAACAGGCAGCAGGACATGATGTTGGAGATGTTCCTCCCAGGGCCAGGGATGAGACCCATGAGATAAGTAAAACTTGCTTCAAAATCATTCTAAAGATCTTCACACCAAGCATCCTGTGGGTGCAATGGCTGCTCGTCATCTTCTATTTTCATAGTTCAATGCTATTTCTTCAGGTTTATCATCTCATTTACAAAAGCCTTAAAAACAAAAGAAACACAAGTTGTGAGAAATAGGGAGAACAGTCCGGTATATGCAGCGAATATCATGTGTGTATTTATAAACAGCAATGGTACAGTAATGTGCTTTCATTGTGGTAACGGAGCAAATGGAGGTCAGCAGCCGCAAAAAAACATAAAGAAGGATAACATATCCCCACAACCTCATATACATGTAGTGAGCAGAAGAAGGAAGAACGATATAGAGATATATAGCGATAAAGAGATAAGAATAAAACGGCTTTGTTTTTCTACCAGAATATCCTAATTTTTATAAGTCATACTTTATATAGTACTGATTAATATTCAAAAGATACAAGAATTCAGTCATTACTAGTGATGAGCGAGTATGCTCTGTTAACCCTTTTGGCGAGCATGCTTGGGTGCTCGCCGAGTATCTTCAGCGTGCTTGGGTGTTATGTTTCAGTCACTCTGTGCTCATGCCAAAGAAATAGGCATTCCTCACATCTATTAAAGCTGTCAAACAGTCACAAATCATGAGCACGGAGTGACTGAAACATAACACACGAGCAAGCTGAAGATACTCGGCGAGCACCCGAGCATGCTCGCTCATCACTAGTTATTACTAATACAAATATAATAGCACCATTTATGTGATACAATATGGAATATATGACAAGTGTTTGCAGCATTTCCAATAGAAGAAATTACACAAATTAGAGCAGCAGATGGGGGATTGCTATTCCTGATAACAACGTTCCGGTTATGGCTACCACTTACAACATGTTAGTTTTACTTCGGCCTTTCATTTTGAGTGCACTGCTACTTTCTTCAGCACCAATAAATCATCCATGGTTTCTTGGTTTAAAAACTAAAGGCTTTGATGTTACTAAATACTAATGGGTAAATAGTAGAGAAGATATTGAGAGTGGTAAGTAATGCTATACACAAATGACAGTCTTATGCCGTTCAGGGTTAGTGACAAGCACTACATGAAGCATCATTGGCGGCATTAGTGAGTATTCATGAAATTACCAGGCTAGTGGTAGACAGTGACATGTCTGCAAGAGATAATATGATCGTCAGTCCACAATCGTACATTTCATTATTTCCTTCTGTGACATGCAGAAGTAGTGCTGTTGCTTCGAAAGCATCCAGCAACTATTACAAATAACACAAGCACAGGAGACAGGAAGTGTTGTGCTTCAGAAGCATCCAACAACTAGAGGGGTTAACACAGTCACTGGAGACAGGGAGAGTTTTAGCAGAGCCCCAGGGGGATTGTGAGGAACTTGTTATTGTAGTCTGGCTGAAGCCGAAGAGAAAGGTGGTTTGTTATCTGGATCTGACAGAAGGCAACTGAACAGGATTCAGATCAGGAGAGAAACAAAACACAGGTCAGATACTCTGCACTGTTAGTTCAGGGAGTTTATCATTGGGCAGGAAGATAAGGACTGGAAGGAATTGTGTCCCAGGGATCATCTCCCTCATCAAACCCTCCCCCTCTGCATCTTCATGCAGGATAAAGAATGCTGTGTACTACTGTGTCCTTGTGAAGGAAAAGCCTGTGGTTGTGTATGCATAGAAGTGTACTGCAAAGAGATCTGATCTGTGCTTAATTATGCTACTGAAGAGACTATAATACTGTGCCTTGTGAAGAAACTACTGTATTGTTACTGGAGGCTGTTGCTCAAGAAACTCAGACTGTACTGTAATTAAGATTGTTGCTGCAATATCCCTAAATTGCACTGGCAGTGCTTCAGATTAAATTCCACTGTTAAACTGTTGAAAAAGACTCTTGTCAGATGTGTCTGGTCAGCAATTGAATCTATATCGTGTGCCTGAGAGAAGCTGCAACCTATGGTCGCCCTGAGTAACTGTATCCCCAAGATTCCAAAGAATTCATGAAATCCGTCTCGCCCTATCTGAACCTAGCGGCGTGCCTGTAACATTGGTGGCCCGTACGGGGAATCCTGAGCAGTAATTAGCGTGTAGAGGGAGAAGAGGAAAAGTGCCTGGAAAAACACAGCAGCACAGCACCTCAATTCAACTCTGCTACACCAGTTAAAGGGGACCAGCCCTAAATAAAACTCACTAGCGGCAATGGATGTGGAAATACAAATGGACAGAAATAGTGAGCTGCTTCTTCAGTTAACCTGTGAAGAATTGAGAACAGTAGCAGAACATATAAAGATGTCAATAGAACAGATTTCCAAAGCACACAACCAAAGGCAACTGTTAGCTGCCATTAATGCAAAAATGGATGAGCGGGGGGAGAAAGAAGCTGTAGACGTCATAGGGACGTTCCTCCAGGAGCTAACACAGTTTCTAACCAGGTTGAAGTTGGAGGATGGAGGGGCAGCACCAATTACCAAAAGCTGGAATCTCCATCCACAGACTGAACTATAGGAATTGAAAGAACAATTCAAAGCCCTAACAACAGACCTGCAGGAATCGACCAAAACCTCTGAATGGGTGACAGACTCAGACAGAACCTTTAACCTGCTCGGGTTAGATATATCAGGGAGACAGTCCTCTCTAACACCACAAATCACCATAAAGAAAGAATTCAAGATCCTGGGACAGATTGTAGTCTATATATGAACTTATATATATATTGTAGTCTTATATGAACTTGTTGCACCAGATCGATGCAGGCTTACAGCTAGGCTACCAGCCAGTTAAGATTGTCCCACCGACTCATTAACCTCTCACAGAAAAATAATAAATCACCCCAAAGTTTCTTGTTCAGAGCAATTGAACTGAAGGATAGACTGTTGTTTGCATCCTGAGATGTAGAAGCGGAGGAGAATTTGATGCTGGACTAGTCCAGAAGAAGTTCTTGAGATCATTGGGAATGGGGTTAATCAGCAAAGACATCAAGTTGCAGCTGAAATAGTACCTAGAAGATCCTGGCATTCTGGATGAAGTCCTAATTTAAAAAATAAATGAGGCAGCTAGTTTGGAATCGGAGAGCGAACAGAAGTTAAAGAAAGGCTCTGCTCCTAAAATCACCAAAATGAGTCAGCTGAAGTTGGAGACCGCCAGTGGCCAGTCCGAAGATCATCATGGAAATCCTCCAGTGCCACCTCAGAGAGGGAACCTTAAATCACAAACAAAAGAGAGGACCGCCAGTGCTGACTGGGAGGAAGTAATAGGAGAACTGCGAGCCAAGTTCATTGAGGTGAAAAAGTTGATTGGTTCCAGGCCAGTACCAGTATCCCTCAGACTTAGGAGTGGGTTTCAATACAGAAGATACCCGGCTTGTGAAGCGTGCCATTCATCAAACCAGAGTACGGTGTGTGTCCACTGTCTAAGATGTGGTGAGGAAGGACATTATGCCAAGGAATGCCAATGGTCATGGTCGTTTGGGTTAAAAGACAGGTGGTTGCCAGTGTGGGGCGACTGGTAACCGCGACACGGAGGAGGCCCCAGAAGCAAATCCAAATCTCACCAAACCCTAGAACGGCGCATGAGGTAAAACGGCTGCATAAGTACTATCCCCAAGTGTGTTTCCATCTACAACAGCTGCAAGAGAGACAGGGACATCAATTACTTAATGCCCAGTATGGAAGTCAAACGATGTACTCCTGGGAGGAGGATTCCTCGGCCAGTAAAGATAGCCTCATCAGCCTAATCGGTGAAAGGTGCTTTATACAGTGCCAGCTAGATGGACTCCTAGTAAAATCACTATGGGACTCAGGAGCCCAAGCGAGCCTTTAAAATGAAGAATGGAGAAGGCGCTACCTGCCACATACCTGCCTTCGGTCACTAAAAGAACTCTTAGGATCAGTGGAACTCCACGGCAAAGCCGTCAATCAGACCGAAGTTCCTTTCATGGACTGGGTGGAGTGATTTTCCAACTGAGGGCCACGAAGAACAGCAACACCATTGAGCTTTTGGCACCTTTTCTCGCGACCAGTGATCAGAACATGGTAAAGGATTATATACTGGGTTATAATATAATCAGTGAGGTCATCACGAAACACAAGTCAGTGACGCTGGTGGTGGATGCAATTGCCACATCACTTGCCATACCCAATGCTGTGGCAGAAAATGTGATTCATAGAGTAAAGAAAGCACAGAATACAATGGACCTAAAGGAAGTCAAGGTAGGCTGGCGCCCAACCATCAGCCCTGCAAACTAAATGGTGGGGGTCAGGTGTAGAGTCCGAGTAGAACCGGGAAGCAAAGTCCAGAAACAACTGTTCATGCCAAAAGACACCTCAGAACTTCCGGAAGGCCTAGTTCAAGGTGAGACTGTGCTTACAATTCCTACTGGTGGGTTTGCTCGAGTGACAGTACTGGTGATGAATACTGCGAAACACGAAATTAGACTGGATCCAAAGACTGTGTTAAGTCACATTGAAACCATTAAAACAGTATATCCAGCCAGTGAGGGACCCGCCCTGGGGTCTACCGTGAATTCAGTCTCCCCACCAAGGAACAGGAGTTGCCCAGGGGAGGAAATTGCACGACCCACTTCAGGGTCCTGAGATCCGTCAGTACCCATAGAACACTTGAGTGCTGAAGATATAGCGATAGCTGTAGCATCGGCGTCTATGCCTTCTGCGGGGCAGAGACGCCGTTCCCTTCACCGCCGTGGTCCCGGTCTGGTGTCCTCCAGCTCCCCTGTTCCTGCTGCTGCTGTGGCGCTCACTGAGCGCAGCTTCCCGGGCACCGAGCTTAGGGCGCGCGCGCGCTCCCTCCCTCTTAAAGGGGCCGCGCGGGCCGTCCTAAAGGATCCCCGGCCAATGGCCGGAGGACTTCCCCTTTATAAGGCACCTCCTCCAAAATGGCCTGTGTGCTAACACTTTCCTCAGCCCTCAGGTCCCGCTGCCTGTCAGTCCAGCCCGCCATTCTGTCTGTCAGTCCAGCCCACCAGTCTGTCTGACAGTTCTGCCCGCCAGTCTGTCTACAGCCGTGCCCGCCAGCCTGCTTACCTGGAGCACCTGCCAGCTACCTGCCATGCCCGTCAGCCTGCCTACCCGGAGCACCTGCCAAGTAACCAGCCGTGTCCGCAAGCCTGCTCTTACCATGAGCACCTGCCAGTTACCTGCCGTGCCCGTCAGCCTGCCAACCAGGGGCACCTGCCAAGTAACCAGCCGTGTCCGCCAGCCTGCCTACCTGGAGCACCTGCCAGTTACCTGCCGTGCCTGCCAGCCTGTCAACCCGGAGCACCTGTCTGGCTATCCGCCGTACCCGCTTGCTTGCCTATCCGGAGCACCTGCCTGGCTATCAGCTGTACCAGCCCGCTTATCTACCCGGACCACCCGCCAGCCTTCCTGCCGTGCTCATCCACTGTACCAGTCAGTTCCTGTTATCTGACCCATGGGAGTCACCTGCTCTCACACAAGGTCGGTCCCAGAGTGGCACCTGGTTCACCTGCCCGGTCCCTCCCTGGTTCACGGAGTCGATTAAACCGCCGTGTGACCTGGGTCAGTCCGAGTAGGCACTTAGTCATGCCCCTCTGGTCCCTCCTTGCACCGAAGCACAGAGGTTCTACCACCCGGACCCGTAACAGTTTGCATAGGCCATGGAACCCGGTGGCTCCCAGGCTCCTTCGCTCTCTGACCTGTATCAGGAGGTCTCTCGCCAGAGATCCCAACAGGATACTATCCTGTCCTATGTGCGGACAGTCAACTCCCGCCTGGACGCGCTGTCCACCCCAACTGTTTCCGTCTATAACCAAGCGGCACCCGTTCTAGCGGCACCTCAACCCAGTGGCACCGTGGCACCCGGCTTTGAACCCCGGCTCTCTGCGCCTCCATGTTTTGGTGGTGACCCCGCCTTATGTCGGGGCTTCATAAATCAGTGCACGCTGCACTTTGAACTCCTGGCTGTAACATCCCTGGCGGCATGCTTGCATGGCTTACCATCTCCCACCATGCAAGGCCTTCATCTCCCTTAAACAAGCCTTCTCCTCCGTTCCTGTGCTACACTGTTCGGATTGCAACAAGCAGTTCTTCCTGGAGGTTGATGCATCCTCCGGACCCATAAGTCCTCGTCCGGGAGAATGGTAACCTGCGGCTTCTTCTCCAAGCTCTTCTCCTCATCCGAGATCAACTACTCCATAGGAGATCGTGAGCTGCTGGCCATCAAATTAGCGCTGGAGGAGTGGCGCTACTTGCTGGAGGGGGCTCTGCACCCGGTGGTCATCTACACTGACCACAAAAACCTCGCTTATTTGCAGAACCCCCAAAGACTAAATCTGCGACAGGCCAGGTGGTCTCTATTCTTTGCCCGATTCTGCTTCACTCTGTACTACCGCCCAGCGGACAAGAACATTAAAGCTGACGCTCTATCCCGTTCTTCCGACCAAGAGGAGGAGCCTCTACATATCACTGATCCCTCCAAAGTAATGACTGTTGCTCCGTTTGACTCATCTCATCTTCCACCCGGTAAGACCTTTGTAGCGGTTCCGGATCGGAAGAAGATTCTACTCTGGGCCATTCATCCAAACTAGCAAAACAGATGCTGAGAGAAGAGTCATGTCATGAATTCTCTAAAGATGACTCTGATATAGGCCATATCCCGTCGTTGCAATTGAAAATCAATTTGAAAGACACAACCCCAGTAACCAAAAGTTACATGTTTGTGCCAAAACCATTACACCTTGAAGTGAAAGAGTATTTACAAGATCTAATCAACAGAGGTTGGGTCCAAAAGTCGAAGTCATCTTATTCCTCTCCTATTGTCTGTGTTAGGAAGAAGGACGGTACATTGAGACTCTGTTGTGATTACCGGTAAGTAAACCGAAAGTCAGTACCTGATTGACACCCGATACCAAAGATCCAAGATATGCTGGATAGCCTATCAGGAAGTACCCAGTTCTCTGTCCTCGATAAGGGTTCCATCAAGGGTTTGTTGAAGAGTCCAGTAGACCCTTGACAGCATTCATCACACCATGAGGGTTATATGAGTGGATCCGCATACTGTTTGGGCTCAGTTCAGCTCCACCAAAATTCCAGAGGAGCATGGAGACATATTTAGGAATATTGAGGGACGATATCTGCCAGCCGTACTTGGATAACAATGTGGCACACAGCAAAACCTTCCGGGAGCTTGCTGAACAGTGAGGACCATATTACAGCGGTATCAACAACACGGAGTTAAGTTGACCCCAAAGAAGTGTGAACTGTTCAAAAGGCAAGTCCGATCTCTAGGGAAAATTGTGTCCGGAGAAGGATATACCATGGACCCAGCAGAAATCGCTCTGGTACTGGCCTTAAAAGACAAGCGGCCCTCTAAAGTCGGAGAGTTGAGGCAGATATTAGGATTCCTCTCCTACTATCGTACTTATGTTCGGAACTTCCCCAGGATTGCTGCCCTACTATACCTCCTTTTGGGGACGGCGACAGAGTCAACAACACCCATGGAGAAAAAGAAGAATGCGGGTAGGACCGGGCTTAAAAGAAACAACGCTGTTTCGTCCCAACAGCCCATTCTCTGGACAGCAGACCACCAGAAAGTATTGGAAGAACTAGTAGACTACCTGGTAAAACCACCCACCTTGGGATATCCTGATTTCAACTTACCATTGGTTCTTCATTGTGACACTTCTCAAGTTGGACTGGAGTGGTATAATGCCCTGTATCAGCATCAAGATGGAAAATTGAGAGTCATCGGTTACAGTTCTAGAACGTTGACAGATACCAAGAAGAATTACCATCTACATTCCAGAAAATTGGAGTTCCTGGCATTGAAATGGGCTATCTGTGAACGATTTAGAGATTATCTCTACTACAGCAAAGAGTTTGAGGTATACACTGACAACAACTCTTTGACCCATGTCCTCACTATAGCCAAACTGAATGCAACGGGTCAGAGATGGGGCGCTGAACTAGCTGACTTCAATTTCAGCATCAAGTACAGGCCAGGAAAATGCAATGCAGATGCTGACGGATTGTTGAGAATGCCACTAGAGCCTGAGGAGTTTATGCAAGAATGCTCGGAGGAAGTCAGTCTGGAAGCTATTGAGAGCACTACCCAAGCAGTACAAGCCTATCAAGAGGAAGACACACCATTGTGGTGTCCGTTGACGGTGGAAACCACCATAAAAGCGAGAGAACAAGATCACCCCCTGTCTATTCAATAACTACCAACAGGAAAAATCCGTAGAGCACAACGGAAGATCAGATAATTGGTAGAATACTACTTTATGTGGACCAAAATTGGATTCCAAGTAAACGGGATAGAGATATAGAGTAACGAGCAGTATCTGTTTTAGTTAAAGAATGGACGAAGCTCTACCTCAGTGAAGACGGTATCCTGTATCGTAAAGGAGGACAAAACGGACAGTTGGTACTACCCAGAGTATTCCGTAGGTTGGTCTTCAAAGAACTCCATGAAAACATGGGACACCTGGGAGTGGAAAGGACAACCAACTTGATACGTGAACGTTTCTTCTGACCGTACATGCAGAGAGATATTGAGAGGTACACTAACGCTCAAAAGTTTGGGGTCATTTAGAAATGTCATTATTTTTGAAAGAAAAGCACATTCTTTTTCAATGAAGTTAACATTAAATGAATCAGAAATACACTCTATACATTGTTAATGTGGTAAATGACTGTTCTAGCTGCAAACTTCTTGTTTTTATTGCAATATCTTACATAGGAGTATAGAGGCCCATTTCCAACAACCACCACTCCAGTTTTTAATGGTACATTGTGTTTGCTAACTGTATAAGAAGGCTAATGGATGTTTAGAAAACCCTAGAAAACCCTTGCACAAGTATGTTAGCCCAGCTGAAAGTGGTTTGGCTGATTTGAGAAGCTATAAAATTGACCTGCCTTTGAGCTAGTTGGGAATCTGGAGCATTACATTTGTTTGTTCTATGAAACTCTCAAAATAGCCAGAAAAAGAGAACTTTCATGTGAAACTCGACAGTCTATTCTCGTTCTTAGAAATGAAGGCTATTCCATGCGAGAAATTGCCAAGAAGCTGAAGATTATCTACAACGGTGTGTACTACTCCCTTCAGAGGAGAGCACAAACAGGCTTTAACCAGAGTAGAAAGAGAAGTGGGAGGCCCTGCTGCACAACTGAGCAACAAGACAAGTACATTAGAGTCTCTAGTTTGAGAAATCGATGCCACACAGATCCTCAACTGGCAGCTTCATTAAATAGTACACGCAAAACGCCAGTGTCAATGTCTACAGTGAAGAGGCGACTCCGGGATGCTGGCCTTCAGGGCAAAGTGGCAAAGAAAAAGCCATATCTGAGACTGGCTAATAAAAGGAAAAGATTAATATGGGCAAAAGAACACAGACATTGGACAGAGGAAGATTGGAAAAAAGTTTTATGAACAGACGAATCAAAGTTTGAGGTGTTTGGATCACACAGAAGAACATTTGTGAGATGCAGAACAACTGAAAAGGTGCTGGAAGAGTGCCTGACGCCAAGCATGGTGGAGGTAATGTGATGGTCTGGGGTTGCTTTGGTGCTGGTAAAGTGGGAGATTTGTACAAGGTAAATGGGATTTTGAATAAGGAAGGCTATCAGTCCATTTTGCAACGCCATGCCATACCCTGTGGACAGCGCTTGATTAGAGCCAATTTCATCCTACAACAGGACAATGACCCAAAGCACACCTCCAAATTATGCATGAACTATTTAGGAAAGAAGCAGGCAGCTGGTATTCTATCTGTAATGGAGTGGCCAGCGCAGTCACCAGATCTCAACCCCATTGAGCTGTTGTGGGAGCAGCGTGACCGTATGGTACGCAAAAAGTGCCCATCAAGCCAATCCAACTTGTGGGAGGGGCTTCAGGAAGCATGGGGTGAAATTTCTCAAGATTACCTCAGCAAATTAACAGCTAGAAAGTTCTGCAATGCTGGAATTGCTGCAAAGGAGCATTCTGTGACCAAAGCAAAGTCTGAAGGAGAAAATTATTCTTTCAAATAAAAATCATTATTTCTAACCTCGTCAATGACCGGACGATATTTTCTATTCATTTTGCAACTCATTTGATAAATAAAAGTATGAGTTTTCATGGAAAACACAAAATTGTCTGGGTGACCCCAAACTTTTGAACGGTAGTGTAAGTGACCAGGGAGTGTGGGTGTCTGAAAGATAAACATCCCAACACATCAACTCGGGCACCAATGGGCAACATCCAAACTAACTATCCGTTTGAGATGGTCTCAATAGACTTTCTACATCTCGAGACTTGCAAGGGTGGTTACGAATACATATTGGTGGTGATGGACCATTTTACTCGATTTGCTCAAGCATATGCCACCACCAATAAAGCTGGTGGAACAGCGGCAGAGAAGATTTTCAATGATTTTGCTTTGAGGTTAGGGTTCCCTACGGGGTTACACCATGACCAAGGAAGAGAATTTGAGAACCAGCTCTTTACCAAGCTAGGAAAGTACTGTATAATTCAGAGATCCCACACAACGCCGTATCACCCAGAGGGTAATGGACAAGTGGAACGTTTTAACCGGACATTATGGTCGATGTTGCGCACTTTAACAGCTGACGAGAAGAAAGACTGGAAGAGTTCTCTGTCAAAAGTGGTACATGCCTATAACTGTACAAAGAGCAATGCAATGGGTTACTCACCCTTCTTCCTATTGTATGGACGATCGCGATGACTGCCAATCAACATCATGTTCGATACTCCGGTGCCAGAGACTTACAGAACGTATCCGGAGTACGTTCGGAAATGGAAGGAATGAATGGCAGAGGCATACAACATAGTGTCCAAAGTGGTTACGCAAGGACAGAGCAAGAGTAAGGAGTACTATGATTGAAAATGTTATGGAGCAGAATTGGCACCGGGAAGCCAGGTGCTAGTCAAGAACATACGTGAGAAAGGTGATCCAGGAAAACTTCGTTCATACTGGGAAGACAAGGTGTAGGTGGTCGTAAAGAGGAAAGCCGATGACAGTTCAGTGTATGAAATCTGATTGGAAAAAGGGGACAAGAAAACCAGAATAGTCCATCGGAATTTATTACTACCCTGTGATTATCTCCCACCACAACAAGACTTCCCAGAAGCAGACCGACATCGACCGAGATCAACTAAGACACCACCACAGATTGAAGCTCCGGTGGTGGATAGTGACCTTGAAAGTTCCGATGAAGAAGAGCACACTGTTGTATTTCTCGGACCGGCAAAGAGAGGGATGTACCATTCTCAGGAGAGTGAACAAAGTCCAGAGGCTCCAGAGTTTGTACCAAGGAGTACAGATGAAGTCCAATTCAGATCTGATGATCGAACACCGGTCACTGGAGAGACCGATCGACACTCAGGAGAAGCAGAATTACCAGACCAGGTGGAAACGGACGATTCAAGAGAAGTACAGGAACTTACAGGGGCAGTTCCAAGATCATCTGAGGAAGTATGAGAAATGAGTGCGGCCGAAGAAACTCCTGTAACCGAAGAACCCGTGGTATCTGAGGAACAACCCACCAGGAGCATGTCGACTCGAGAAATGAGGAAACCCGTGATGCTGACGTACAAGACACTTAGATAACCGAGCCAAGTGCCAGGGACTGTCGACTGGAAACAGGTATCTCTGCCTGTGGACCAGGTAAGCCCACTTGAGTGGTATTCACCACCGAGAGACAGTATGGACAATGTTACCTGGTGGAAAGACTTGTTTTGGCCTAGTGAGAGAGAGAGCTGGTTGTTTTAATTGTGTTGTTTATTTCTTACAGGAATACTACAAGAAAAAGGTCATAGAATAGGTTGCTATAAATGTTTATAAATGTTATGCCAATTTGACAATGCCAATTTGTATATAAAGTTACTCAACTTTCACCACTATCTCAGAATTGGTCAGATTGACCAAATAAGACGAATGTCGAGGACGACATTCAAAAAGGAGGGAAGAGTGTGACATTCAGGAGTAGTGCTGTTGCTTCAAAAGCATCCAGCAACTATTACAAATGACAAAAGCACAGGAGACAGGAAGTGTTGTGTTACAGACGCATCCAGCAACTAGAGGGGTTAACACAGTCACAGGAGACTGGGAGTGTTTTAGCAGAGCCCCAGGGGGATTGTAGGGAACATGTTATTGTAGTCTGGCTAAAGCCAGAAGAGAAAGGTGGTTTGTTATCTGGATCTGACAGAAGGCAACTGAATAGGATTCAGATCAGGAGAGAAACTAAACACAGGTCAGATAAACTCCCTGAACTAACAGTGCAGAGTATTATCAGGCAGGAAGATAATGACTAGAATGAATTGTGTCCCAGGGATCATCTCCCTCATCAAACCCTCACCCCTTTATCTCCATGCAGGATAAAGAATGCTGTGTACTATTGTGTCCTTGTGAAGGAAAAGCCTGTGGTTGTGTATGCATCGAAGTGCGCTGCTAAGAGATCTAATCTATGCTGAATTATGCTACTGAAGAGACTAATACTGTGCCTTGTGAAGAAACTACTGTATTGTTATTGGAGCCGGTTGCTCAAGAAACTCAGACTATACTGTAATGAAGATTGTTGCTGCAATATCCCTGAATTGCACTGGCCGTGCTTCAGTAAATTCCACTGTTAAACTGTTGAAAAAGACTCTTGTCAGATGTGTCTGGTCAGCAATTGAATCTATATCGTGTGCTTGAGAGAACCTGCAGCCTATGGTCGCCCTGACTAACAGTTCCCCCAGGATTCCAAATTCATGAAACCCGTCTCGCCCTATGTGAACCTAGGTGCGTGCGTGTAACACTTCGACAATAAAATTATCTGAGCCTTCCATAAACATTAGAATATTGGCTGATTTTGTGGATTTTGGAGGGCTCTGATCTAATGTTGGAAGGGGCTTTATTCTTTCATTCCAGGCCATAATTCTAGCAATGTCGCAACCCTAGGTGGTTTCATTGGCTGCAATTCTGTACGATTCCACAATGTTTTTACCACCAATTAACCTGTCCATTGGGAGGTACAATGTATAATTTTCCTCATGTCTTACAGCAGCATGAATGACAGAGCAGTAATATGCAAAATCAACATTTTATTTGGGTTTTTTATTTTTTTGTAAACTTTCATTCAACCCTAGTTTTCTGCTGAAAATGTTAAATTTTCAAAAGTTGCATAAGGATCTCCAGAAATGTAAAATTATAAACTTTTTATTAGAAAGCAGTTTTATTCTGAGGAGGATGAGAATAATGGATTAATTGCACAATGATGAGGATATAAAATGAGCTTTTGTAAATTATGGTAAATTTAAGAAATATTATTATAGTAAAAGTGTGCAGATAAGCATGCTCACATAACTGTCCTCTCCATGTTCACATCACTGTCCTCTCCATGCTCACATAACTGTCCTCTCCATGATCACATCACTATCCTCTCCATGCTCACATCACTGTCCTCTCCATGATCATATCACTATCCTCTCCATGATCACATCACTGTCCTCTCCATGATCACATAACTGTCCTCTCCATGATCACATCACTGTCCTCTCCATGATCACATCACTGTCCTCTCCATGATCACATCACTGTCCTCTCCATGATCACATCACTGTCCTCTCCATGATCACATCACTGTCCTCTCCATGATCACCTCACTGTCCTCTCCATGATCACATCACTGTCCTCTCCATGATCACATCACTGTCCTCTCCATGATCACATCACTGTCCTCTCCATGATCACATCACTGTCCTCTCCATAATCACATCACTGTCCTCTCCATGCTCACATCACTGTCCTCTCCATGCTCACATCACTGTCCTCTCCATGATCACATAACTGTCCTCTCCATGATCACATAACTGTCCTCTCCATGCTCACATCAACTGTCCTCTCCATGATCACATCACTGTCCTCTCCATGATCACATCACTGCCCTCTCCATGATCACATCACTGTCCTCTCCATGATCACATCACTGCCCTCTCCATGATCACATCACTGTCCTCTCCATGATCACATCACTGTCCTCTCCATGATCACATCACTGTCCTCTCCATGATCACATCACTGTCCTGTCCATGATCACATCACTGTCCTCTCCATGATCACATAACTGTGCTCTCCATGGTCACATCAACTGTCCTCTCCATGCTCACATCACTGTCCTCTCCATGATCACATCACTGTCCTCTCCATGATCACATCACTGTCCTCTCCATGATCACATCACTGTCCTCTCCATGATCACATAACTGTCCTCTCCATGATCACATAACTGTCCTCTCCATGATCACATCACTGTCCTCTCCATGCTCACATCACTGTCCTCTCCATGATCACATCACAGTCCTCTCCATGATCACATCACTGTCCTCTCCATGATCACATAACTGTCCTCTCCATGATCACATAACTGTCCTCTCCATGATCACATCACTGTCCTCTCCATGATCACATCACTGCCCTCTCCATGATCACATCACTGTCCTCTCCTTGCTCACATCACTGTCCTCTCCATGATCACATCACTGTCCTCTCCATGATCACATCACTGTCCTCTCCATGCTCACATCACTGTCCTCTCCATGATCACATCACTGTTCTCTCCATGATCACATCACTGTCCTCTCCATGATCATATCACTATCCTCTCCATGATCACATCACTGTCCTCTCCATGATCATATCACTATCCTCTCCATGCTCACATCACTGTCCTCACCATGATCACATCACTGTCCTCTCCATGATCACATCACTGTCCTCTCCATGATCACATCACTGTCCTCTCCATGATCACATCACTGTCCTCTCCATGATCACATAACTGTCCTCACCATGATCACATAACTGTCCTCACCATGATCACATCACTGCCCTCTCCATGATCACATCACTGCCCTCTCCATGATCACATCACTGTCCTCTCCATGATCACATCACTGCCCTCTCCATGATCACATCACTGTCCTCTCCATGATCACATCACTGTCCTCTCCATGATCACATCACTGTCCTCTCCATGATCACATCACTGTCCTCTCCATGATCACGTCACTGTCCTCTCCATGATCACGTCACTGTACTCTCCATGATCACATAACTGTCCTCTCCATGATCACATCACTGTCCTCTCCATGCTCACATCACTGTTCTCTCCATGATCACATCACTGTCCTCTCCATGATCACATCACTGTCCTCTCCATGATCACATCACTGTCCTCTCCATGATCACATCACTGTCCTCTCCATGATCACATCACTGTCCTCTCCATAATCACATCACTGTCCTCTCCATGATCACATCACTGCCCTCTCCATGATCACATCACTGTCCTCTCCATGATCACATCACTGTCCTCTCCATGATCACATCACTGTCCTCTCCATGCTCACATCACTGTCCTCTCCATGATCACATCACTGTCCTCTCCATGATCACATCACTGTCCTCTCCATGCTCACATCACTGTCCTCACCATGATCACATCACTGTCCTCTCCATGATCACATCACTGTCCTCTCCATGATCACATAACTGTCCTCACCATATGATCATGACGCGCCCCCTGGGCCGTGGGGTACTCGGTGCTGGGCCGATCGTTGCTAGGGGAGATGGCACAGTGGCGGTGACCCGGTCCGTGACCCAAGGCGGTCAATCAAAAGGGGAATATTTACAGGGGATATATAGTTTTTATATATATAGTTCGTGACGCCACCTGTGGTATGCGGCCATGTGAAGCCGCCGCTGTGGTGCAGATCCTTTGGAGCTGTTGTTGGTGCAGCAGAGTTGGTTCAGCTCTCCACAGGCAGAGCTTAGCTCCAGGGCAGTGTAGATGTTGTAGATGTTGCTGGGCGTTGTAGTGCAGTGTAGTGCAGGGGGTGATGGCGCAGCAGTAATTCACAGAGACAGTGGGGTGCAGTCTTCAGGGTTTACTCACAGTTGTTAAGTTCCTCACGTTACACTGTACAGATTACAGCCTCCCACGTTGCGCTGCTTTCACTAGGCAGGGGTTCAGCAATCCCTCAAGTAATTCCAGAGCACTTAACGGGATCCCTTTCTGTGAGCCTTCCTCAGCCGTCTTGCTGCGCTGGCTCTCGCCCACCTGCCCTGCTCCTCCCAATCAGTGTCCCAATCCGGTAGCCTCGGGTCTTGTTGGGCGACCTGCAGTCCCCTGGACCCTCTGTGGCCACCTTTTCGGCGATGTAATTGTGGCAGTGGCAACTGCACCTTGCAAGTACAGCAGCCTCCGATTTCTAGCTGAGCCTTGTAGTTCTCCACCAGTTTAGGGGCCGATCCCCTCTGCGGCTTGATCCTTCCACACCTGGTAGATTCGGGCGTACGGGTGGCCTCCAGCACTGCCCGCACCCCTAGGATCCCCTCGTTCCTCCTGGAGCCTTTCTTCCTGCTCCTCTCTCCTTCTCAGTCTTGGGCCTCTCTGCTAGGCCCACTCTGGAGCAGAGCTCGTGCAGAGCCCCTGCTCCCTCCACTCCTCTTCTCAAACTGGCTTGTCTTTCAAAGATGGCTTCCCATTTTATACAACTCCTTCACAAGTGCTCCCCTGATCTACGTCCTCCACCCACACCCACTACATAGTTCCCCCCTCACTTGGGTCCCCTCCACCCCAGCCAGGGACCAGGGACTGTGCTCTCCCTTAGGAGCAATCTCGACCTGCCCCACTGAAGTGGATGTGTTGGATGCAGGTGTTAGGGTCCCGGGAAGCACTCCATCCTTACCTGAGAGTGGGGTACCACACCTCTGGGTGAGATGCAGTACCTCTATGGCGACTGAACCCTCAGGGGCGCCACAATCACATCACTCTCCACTCCACATAGCACCACTCTCCTCTCCACATGATCACATCACTCTCCTCCCCACATGATCACATCACTCTCCTCTCCACATGATCACATCACTCTCCACTCCACATGATCACATCACTCTCCACTCCACATGACCACATTACTCTCCTCTCCACATGATCACATCACTCTCCTCCCCACATGATCACATCACTCTCCACTCCACATGATCACGTCACTCTCCTCTCCAAATGATCACATCACTCTCCTCCCCACATGATCACATCACTCTCCTCTCCACATGATCACATCACTCTCCACTCCACATGCTCACATCACTCTCCACTCCACATGCTCACATCACTCTCCACTCCACATGATCACATCACTCTCCACTCCACATGACCACATTACTCTCCTCTCCACATGATCACATCACTCTCCTCCCCACATGATCACATCACTCTCCACTCCACATGACCACATTACTCTCCTCTCCACATGATCACATCACTCTCCACTCCACATGATCACATCACTCTCCACTCCACATGACCACATTACTCTCCTCTCCACATGATCACATCACTCTCCTACCCACATGATCACATCACTCTCCTCTCTCTCAACATAATTACATCACTCTCCACTCCACATGATCACATCATTCTCCTCTCCACATGATCACATCACTCTCCACTCCACATGATCACATCACTCTCCTCTCCAAATGATCACATCACTCTCCTCCCCACATGATCACATCACTCTCCTCTCCACATGATCACATCACTCTCCACTCCACATGCTCACATCACTCTCCACTCCACATGCTCACATCACTCTCCACTCCACATGATCACATCACTCTCCACTCCAAATGACCACATTACTCTCCTCTCCACATGATCACATCACTCTCCACTCCACATGATCACATCACTCTCCACTCCACATGACCACATTACTCTCCTCTCCACATGATCACATCACTCTCCTCCCCACATGATCACATCACTCTCCACTCCACATGATCACATCACTCTCCTCTCCAAATGATCACATCACTCTCCTCCCCACATGATCACATCACTCTCCTCTCCACATGATCACATCACTCTCCACTCCACATGCTCACATCACTCTCCACTCCACATGCTCACATCACTCTCCACTCCACATGATCACATCACTCTCCACTCCACATGACCACATTACTCTCCTCTCCACATGATCACATCACTCTACTCCCCACATGATCACATCACTCTCCACTCCACATGACCACATTACTCTCCTCTCCACATGATCACATCACTCTCCACTCCACATGATCACATCACTCTCCACTCCACATGACCACATTACTCTCCTCTCCACATGATCACATCACTCTCCTCCCCACATGATCACATCACTCTCCTCTCTCAACATAATTACATCACTCTCCACTCCACATGATCACATCATTCTCCTCTCCACATGATCACATCACTCTCCACTCCACATGATCACATCACTCTCCTCTCCAAATGATCACATCACTCTCCTCCCCACATGATCACATCACTCTCCTCTCCACATGATCACATCACTCTCCACTCCACATGCTCACATCACTCTCCACTCCACATGCTCACATCACTCACCACTCCACATGATCACATCACTCTCCACTCCACATGACCACATTACTCTCCTCTCCACATGATCACATCACTCTCCACTCCACATGATCACATCACTCTCCACTCCACATGACCACATTACTCTCCTCTCCACATGATCACATCACTCTCCTCCCCACATGATCACATCACTCTCCTCTCTCTCAACATAATTACATCACTCTCCACTCCACATGATCACATCATTCTCCTCTCCACATGATCACATCACTCTCCACTCCACATGACCACATTACTCTCCTCTCCACATGATCACATCACTCTCCTCCCCACATGATCACATCACTCTCCTCTCTCTCAACATAATTACATCACTGGCCACTCCACATGATCACATCACTCCCCTCTCCACATGACCACATTACTCTCCACTCCACATGACCACATTACTCTCCTCTCCACATGATCACATCACTCTCCTCTCCACATGATCACATCACTCTCCTCTCCACATGATCACATCACTCTCCTTTCCACATGATCACATCACTCTCCTTTCTCTCAACATAATCACATCACTCTCCGCTCCACATGATCACATCACTCTCCTCTCCACATGATCACATCACTCTCCTCTCCACATGACCACATTACTCTCCCCTCCACATTGTAACATCCCTGGCAGCGTGCTTGCATAGTGCACCACCTCCCACTATGCAAGATCGCAATCTTACCTGTCAGTCCAGCCTACAAACCTTGCTCCAGTTCATGCTGTGTGCATGTCTCTTGACTGACTGCTTAGGGCGGCGGCCCGGTTACTTCCTGATTCTTATAGCTGCTGTGGGCGCAACCCTAATGCTTCTCCAGCCCATTGCTGAGTCACTGGATATTTAAACCCCCTCGACCCAGAAGGAGGTGCCTGAGCAACACCTTCATTCAGTTAGTCTTTGCTACTGAATTGCCAGGTCCTGTCCTGTTTCTAGTCTGTTTCCGCCACTCTCGGGGCTGCATACCCAGACCTGTTATCTCTGACTTCTAGTCTGTTTCCGCCACTCTGGGGGCTGTATACCCAGGCCTGTTACCTGTAACTTCTAGTCTGTTTCTGCCACTCTGGGGGCTGTATACTCAGGCTCGTTCTTGTTTCTCATTGCAGTAGCAGTTCCTGTCTGAACTGTATCCTAGCCTGTTACCTGTTTGTCTCTATGTCCGTACCTTCCCTTTTCCTGCAGTATCTGAACCTGCACCTAACTCCAACTCGTTGTCTCTGTACTTCTGCTTGTGAGTTTTGTGTCCACTCGCTACTTCATAGGAAGTACCTTGTGTGTATCTGGTTCTGCTTGTCCCTTTTCCCTTCCTCCGTATCTTCCTCCTGTGTTCTAGCCATCTTCCTGTATTTTCCAGTCTGTTCCATGTGAACAGAGCCCTGTCCTCTCTGCCTTGTCCACCACACCTGCGGTTTCGCTCCGCTCTGTCTTGCCCACCGCTTCGGCGGTTTCTCTCTGCTCTGACTTGCCCACCGCTCCGGTGGCTTCCTTCTGCTCTGCCTTACCCACCGCTCCGGCGGTTTCTCTCTGCTCTGACTTGCCCACCGCTCCAGCGGCTTCACTCTGCTCTGCCTTACCCACCGCTCCGGCGGCTTCTCTCTGCTCTGACTTACCCACCACTCTGGCGGCTTCTCTCTGCTCTGACTTGCCCACCGCTCTGGCGGCTTCTCTCTGCTCTGCCTTGCTCACCGCACCAGCGGCTTCTCTCTGGTCTGACTTGCCCACCGCTCCGGCGGCTTCTCTCTGCTCTGCCTTGCCCACCGCTCCGGCAGCTTCTCTCTGCTCTGCCTTGCCCACCGCTCCGGCGGTTCCGCTCTGCTCCGCCTTGCCCACCGCACCTGCGGTTTTCGCTCCGCTCTGCTTGCTCACCGCATCAGCAGTTCCTCTCTGCTCTGCCTTGTCCTCCGCTCCGGCGGTTTCGCTTTACTCTGCTTGTCTACCTCATCTGCGGCTCTGTACCTGTCTCCCAGTCTGTACTGGACCCTATCCAGCCTGCGCTCCAACCTGCTAGTTCCTCCCTGTCTGCACTCCAGCCGTGCTTGCCAGTATCTCCCTGTCTGCATACCAGCCATGCTTGCCAGTGCCCACCTGTCTGCATACCAGCCATGCTTGCCAGTGCCCACCTGTCTGCATACCAGCCGTACTTGCCAGTACCCACCTGTCAGCATACCAGCCGTACTTGCCAATACCCACCTGCCTGTATGCCAGTCTAACCTGCCTGTTCCTGCATTCCCCGGTGTGGGTCAACAACTGTGACCAGGGTCTGACCTGGAGTCGCCCCTGGTCCCTCTGCTTGGTTCCTCCTTGGTCCACGGAGTCGACTGAGCCGCCGTGCGACCTTGGTCGGATCGGGTTGATACTTAGTTACGCCCCTCCAGGCAATCCTCTGTTCATGGTACAGTGGGATCACAAATCACGCTCACGCCAGTCCGGGCGCGAGCGTAACACACATGATCACATCACTCTCCTCTCCACATGATTACACAACTCTCCACTACACATGATCACATCACTCTCCACTCCACATGATCACATCACTCTCCTCTCCACATGATCACATCACTCTCCTCTCCACATGATCACATCACTCTCCTCTCTCCACATGATCACATCACTCTCCACATGATCACATCACTCTCCTCTCCACATGATCACATCACTCTCCTCTCCACATGATCACATCACTCTACTCTCCACATGATCACATTACTATCCTCTCCACATGATAAAATTGCTCTTCTCTCTCAACATAATCACATTACTCTCCTCTCCACATGACCACATCACTCTCCACTCCACATGATCACATCACTCTCCTCTTCACATGTTCACATCACACTCCTCTTCACATGATCACATCACTCTCCTCTCCACATGATCACATCACTCTCCTCTCCACATGATCACATCACTCTCCACTCCACATGATCACATCACTCTCCTCTCCACATCATCACATCACTCTACTCTCCACATGATCACATTACTCTCCTCTCCACATAATAAAATCGCTCTTCTCTCTCAACATAATCACATTACTCTCCTCTCCACATGACCACATCACTCTCCACTCCACATGATCACATAACTCTCCTCTCCACATGACCACATTACTCTCCTCTTCACATGATCACATCACTCTCCTCTTCACATGATCACATCACTCTCCTCTCCACATGATCACATCACTCTACTCTCCACATGATCACATCTCTCCACTCCACATGATCACATCACTCTCCTCTCCACATGATCACATCACTCTACTCTCCACATGATCACATTACTCTCCTCTCCACATGATCACATCACTCTCCTCTCCACATGATCACATCACTCTACTCTCCACATGATAAAATCGCTCTTTTCTCTCAACATAATCACATTACTCTCCTCTCCACATGACCACATCACTCTCCTCTCCACATGATCACATCACTCTACTCTCCACATGATAAAATCGCTCTTTTCTCTCAACATAATCACATTACTCTCCTCTCCACATGATCACATCACTCTCCTCTCCACATGATCACATCACTCTCCTCTCCACATGATCACATTACTCTCCTCTCCACATGATAAAATCGCTCTTCTCTCTCAACATAATCACATTACTCTCCTCTCCACATGACCACATCACTCTCCTCTCCACATGATCACATCACTCTACTCTCCACATGATAAAATCGCTCTTTTCTCTCAACATAATCACATTACTCTCCTCTCCACATGACCACATCACTCTCCTCTCCACATGATCACATCACTCTACTCTCCACATGATAAAATCGCTCTTTTCTCTCAACATAATCACATTACTCTCCTCTCCACATGATCAGATCACTCTCCTCTCCACATAATCACATCACTCTCCACTCCACATGATCACATTACTCTCCTCTCCACATGATAAAATCGCTCTTCTCTCTCAACATAATCACATTAATCTCCTCTCCACATGACCACATCACTCTCCACTCCACATGATCACATCACTCTCCTCTCCACATGACCACATCACTCTCCACTCCACATGATCACATCACTCTCCTCTCCACATGATCACATCACTCTACTCTCCACATGATCACATTACTATCTTTTCCACATGATCACATCACTCTCCTCTCCACATGATCACATCACTCTACTCTCCACATGATAAAATCGCTCTTTTCTCTCAACATAATCACATTACTCTCCTCTCCACATGATCACATCACTCTCCTCTCCACATAATCACATCACTCTACTCTCCACATGATAAAATCGCTCTTTTCTCTCAACATAATCACATTACTCTCCTCTCCACATGATCACATCACTCTCCTCTCCACATAATCACATCACTCTCCACTCCACATGATCACATTACTCTCCTCTCCACATGATAAAATCGCTCTTCTCTCTCAACATAATCACATTAATCTCCTCTCCACATGACCACATCACTCTCCACTCCACATGATCACATCACTCTCCTCTCCACATGACCACATCACTCTGCACTCCACATAATCACATTACTCTCCTCTCCACATGACCACATCACTCTCCACTCCACATGACCACATTACTCTCCTCTTCACATGATCACATCACTCTCCTCTTCACATGATCTCATCACTCTCCTCTTCACATGATCTCATCACTCTCCTCTCCACATGATCACATCACTCTCCTCTCCACATGATCACATCACTCTCCACTCCACATGATCACATCACTCTCCTCTCCACATGATCACATCACTCTACTCTCCACATGATCACATTACTCTCCTCTCCACATGATAAAATCGCTCTTCTCTCTCAATATAATCACATTACTCTCCTCTCCACATGACCACATCACTCTCCACTCCACATGATCACATCACTCTCCTCTCCACATGATAAAATCGCTCTTCTCTCTAAACATAATCACATTACTCTCCTCTCCACATGATCACATCACTCTCCTCTCCACATTATCACATCACTCTCCACTCCACATGATCACATTACTCTCCTCTCCACATGATAAAATCGCTCTTCTCTCTCAACATAATCACATTACTCTCCTCTCCCCATGACCACATCACTCTCCTCTCCACATGATCACATCACTCTACTCTCCACATGATCACATCACTCTCCTCTCCACATGATCACATTACTATCCTCTCCACATGGTCACATCACTCTCCTCTCCACATGATCACATCACTCTCCTCTCCACATGATCACATCACTCTACTCTCCACATGATCACATTACTCTCCTCTCCACATAATAAAATCGCTCTTCTCTCTCAACATAATCACATTACTCTCCTCTCCACATGACCACATCACTCTCCACTCCACATGACCACATTACTCTCCTCTTCACATGATCACATCACTCTCCTCTTCACATGATCTCATCACTCTCCTCTCCACATGATCACATCACTCTCCTCTCCACATGATCACATCACTCTCCACTCCACATGATCACATCACTCTCCTCTCCACATGATCACATCACTCTACTCTCCACATGATCACATTACTCTCCTCTCCACATGATAAAATCGCTCTTCTCTCTCAATATAATCACATTACTCTCCTCTCCACATGACCACATCACTCTCCACTCCACATGATCACATCACTCTCCTCTCCACATGATAAAATCGCTCTTCTCTCTAAACATAATCACATTACTCTCCTCTCCACATGATCACATCACTCTCCTCTCCACATGATCACATCACTCTCCACTCCACATGATCACATTACTCTCCTCTCCACATGATAAAATCGCTCTTCTCTCTCAACATAATCACATTACTCTCCTCTCCACATGACCACATCACTCTCCTCTCCACATGATCACATCACTCTCCTCTCCAAATGATCACATCACTCTCCACTCCACATGATCACATCACTCTCCTCTCCACATGATAAAATCGCTCTTCTCTCTAAACATAATCACATTACTCTCCTCTCCACATGATCACATCACTCTCCTCTCCACATGATCACATCACTCTCCACTCCACATGATCACATTACTCTCCTCTCCACATGATAAAATCGCTCTTCTCTCTCAACATAATCACATTACTCTCCTCTCCACATGATCACATCACTCTCCACTCCACATGATCACATCACTCTACTCTCCACATGATAAAATCGCTCTTTTCTCTCAACATAATCACATTACTCTTCACTCCACATGATCACATCACTCTCCTCTCCACATGATCACATCACTCTACTCTCCACATGATCACATTACTATCCTCTCCACATGATAAAATCGCTCTTCTCTCTCAACATAATCACATTACTCTCCTCTCCACATGACCACATCACTCTCCTCTTCACATGATCACATCACTCTCCTCTCCACATGATCACATCACTCTCCTCTTCACATGATCACATTACTCTCCTCTCCACATGATCACATTACTCTCCTCTCCACATGATCACATCACTCTCCTCTCCACATGATCACATCACTCTCCACTCCACATGATCACATCACTCTCCTCTCCACATGATCACATCACTCTACTCTCCACATGATCACATTACTCTCCTCTCCACATGATAAAATAGCTCTTCTCTCTCAACATAATCACATTACTCTCCTCTCCACATGACCACATCACTCTCCACTCCACATGATCACATCACTCTCCTCTCCACATGATCACATCACTCTCCTCTCCACATAATCACATCACTCTTCTCTCCACATGATCACATTACTCTCCTCTCCACATGATCACATCACTCTCCTCTCCACATGATCACATCACTCTACTCTCCACATGATCACATTACTCTCCTCTCCACATGATAAAATCGCTCTTGTCTCTCAATATAATCACATCACTCTCCTCTCCACATAATCACATCAATCTCCTCTCCACATGATCACATTACTCTCCTCTCCACATGATCACATCACTCTCCTCTCCACATGATCACATCACTCTACTCTCCACATGATCACATTACTCTCCTCTCCACATGATAAAATCGCTCTTGTCTCTCAATATAATCACATTACTCTCCTCTCCACATGATCACATCACTCTCCTCTCGACATGACCACATTACTCTCCTCTTCACATGATCACATCACTCTCCTCTCCACATAATCACATCACTCTCCTCTCCACATGATCACATTACTCTCCTCTCCACATGATCACATCACTCTACTCTCGACATGACCACATTACTCTCCTCTTCACATGATCACATCACTCTCCTCTCGACATGACCACATTACTCTCCTCTTCACATGATCACATCACTCTCCTCTCCACATAATCACATCACTCTCCTCTCCACATGATCACATTACTCTCCTCTCCACATGATCACATCACTCTCCTCTCCACATGATCACATCACTCTACTCTCCACATGATCACATTACTCTCCTCTCCACATGATAAAATCGCTCTTGTCTCTCAATATAATCACATTACTCTCCTCTCCACATGATCACATCACTCTCCTCTCCACATGATCACATCACTCTCCTCTCCACATGATCACATCACTCTCCTCTCGACATGACCACATTACTCTCCTCTTCACATGATCACATCACTCTCCTCTTCACATGATCACATCACTCTCCTCTCCACATGATCACATCACTCTCCACTCCACATGATCACATTACTCTCCTCTCCACATGATAAAATCGCTCTTCTCTCTCAATATAATCACATTACTCTCCTCTTCACATGATCACATCACTCTCCTCTCCACATGATCACATCACTCTCCTCTCCACATGATCACATCACTCTCCACTCCACATGATCACATTACTCTCCTCTCCACATGATAAAATCGCTCTTCTCTCAACATAATCACATTACTCTCCTCTCCACATGATCACATCACTCTCCTCTCGACATGACCACATTACTCTCCTCTTCACATGATCACATCACTCTCCTCTTCACATGATCACATCACTCTCCTCTCCACATGATCACATCACTCTCCACTCCACATGATCACATTACTCTCCTCTCCACATGATAAAATCGCTCTTCTCTCTCAATATAATCACATTACTCTCCTCTCCACATGATCACATCACTCTCCTCTCCACATGATCACATCACTCTCCTCTCCACATGATCACATCACTCTCCTCTCCACATGATCACATTACTCTTCTCTCCACATGATAAAATCGCTCTTCTCTCTCAACATAATCACATTACTCTCCTCTCCACATGACCACATCACTCTGCACTCCACATGATCACATCACTCTCCTCTCCACATGTTCACATCACTCTCCTCTTCACATGATCACATCACTCTCCTCTCCACATGATCACATCACTCTCCTCTCCACATGATCACATCACTCTCCACTCCACATGATCACATCACTCTCCTCTCCACATGATCACATCACTCTACTCTCCACATGATCACATTACTCTCCTCTCCACATGATAAAATCGCTCTTCTCTCTCAACATAATCACATTACTCTCCTCTCCACATGACCACATCACTCTCCACTCCACATGATCACATAACTCTCCTCTCCACATGACCACATTACTCTCCTCTTCACATGATCACATCACTCTCCTCTTCACATGATCACATCACTCTCCTCTCCACATGATCACATCACTCTCCTCTCCACATGATCACATCACTCTCCACTCCACATGATCACATCACTCTCCTCTCCACATGATCACATCACTCTACTCTCCACATGATCACATTACTCTCCTCTCCACATGATAAAATCGCTCTTCTCTCTCAACATAATCACATTACTCTCCTCTCCACATGACCACATCACTCTCCTCTCCACATGATCACATCACTCTACTCTCCACATAATAAAATATCTCTTTTCTCTCAACATAATCACATTACTCTCCTCTCCACATGATCACATCACTCTCCTCTCCACATGATCACATCACTCTCCACTCCACATGATCACATTACTCTCCTCTCCACATGATAAAATCGCTCTTCTCTCTCAACATAATCACATTACTCTCCTCTCCACATGACCACATCACTCTCCACTCCACATGATCACATCACTCTCCTCTCCACATGACCACATCACTCTCCACTCCACATGATCACATCACTCTCCTCTCCACATGATCACATCACTCTACTCTCCACATGATCACATTACTATCCTCTCCACATGATCACATCACTCTCCTCTCCACATGATCACATCACTCTCCTCTCCACATGATCACATCACTCTACTCTCCACATGATCACATTACTCTCCTCTCCACATGATAAAATCGCTCTTCTCTCTCAACATAATCACATTACTCTCCTCTCCACATGACCACATCACTCTCCACTCCACATAACCACATTACTCTCCTCTTCACATGATCACATCACTCTCCTCTTCACATGATCTCATCACTCTCCTCTTCACATGATCTCATCACTCTCCTCTCCACATGATCACATCACTCTCCTCTCCACATGATCACATCACTCTCCACTCCACATGATCACATCACTCTCCTCTCCACATGATCACATTACTCTCCTCTCCACATGATAAAATCGCTCTTCTCTCTCAATATAATCACATTACTCTCCTCTCCACATGACCACATCACTCTCCACTCCACATGATCACATCACTCTCCTCTCCACATGATAAAATCGCTCTTCTCTCTCAATATAATCACATTACTCTCCTCTCCACATGACCACATCACTCTCCACTCCACATGATCACATCACTCTCCTCTCCACATGATAAAATCGCTCTTCTCTCTAAACATAATCACATTACTCTCCTCTCCACATGATCACATCACTCTCCTCTCCACATGATCACATCACTCTCCTCTCCACATGATAAAATCGCTCTTCTCTCTCAACATAATCACATTACTCTCCTCTCCACATGACCACATCACTCTCCACTCCACATAACCACATTACTCTCCTCTTCACATGATCACATCACTCTCCTCTTCACATGATCACATTACTCTCCTCTCCACATGATCACATCACTCTACTCTCCACATGATCACATTACTATCCTCTCCACATGATAAAATCGCTCTTCTCTCTCAACATAATCACATTACTCTCCTCTCCACATGATCACATCACTCTCCTCTCCACATGATCACATCACTCTCCACTCCACATAACCACATCACTCTCCTCTCCACATGATCACATCACTCTCCACTCCACATGATCACATCACTCTACTCTCCACATGATCACATTACTATCCTCTCCACATGATAAAATCGCTCTTCTCTCTCAACATAATCACATTACTCTCCTCTCCACATGATCACATCACTCTCCTCTCCACATGATCACATCACTCTCCTCTCCACATGATCACATCACTCTACTCTCCACATGATCACATTACTATCCTCTCCACATGATAAAATCGCTCTTCTCTCTCAACATAATCACATTACTCTCCTCTCCACATGACCACATCACTCTCCTCTTCACATGATCACATCACTCTCCTCTCCACATGATCACATTACTCTCCTCTCCACATGATCACATCACTCTCCTCTCCACATGATCACATCACTCTCCTCTCCACATGATCACATCACTCTCCTCTCCACATGATCACATCACTCTCCTCTTCACATGATCACATTACTCTCCTCTCCACATGATCACATCACTCTCCTCTCCACATGATCACATCACTCTCCTCTCCACATGATCACATCACTCTCCTCTTCACATGATCACATCACTCTCCACTCCACATGATCACATCACTCTCCACATGATCACATCACTCTCCACTCCACATGACCACATTACTCTCCTCTCCACATGACCACATCACTCTCCTCTGCACATGATCACATCACTCTTCTCTCCACATGATCACATAACTCTTCTCCATATGATCATATCATTCTCCACCTCTCCATTATCATATCCATCAGGTTACGCTTCCACTGTCGTATATTCTCTCATACAAGAGAATCGGGCCGATTATGTCTTGCATGAGAGAATCACAGCACAGGTACGGTGAAGACGGAGAACTTAATTTCTCCATCTTCTTCATTGTCTATGTGCACATAAATCGGACTGCACTTGGATGTCATCGGAGTGCAGTCCGATGTGTCACACAAAATAGTTAATAAATAACATTTCCCACATGTCTACTTTACATCAGCACAATTTTGGAACCAAATTTTTTTTTTGTTATGGAACTATAAGGGTTAAAAGTTGACCAGAGATTTATCATTTTTCCAACAAAATTTACAAAACCATTTTTTTAGGGACCACATCATATTTAAAGTCACTTTGAGGGGTCTTTATGAGAGAAAATACCCAAAAGTGACACCATTCTAAAAACTGCACCCCTCAAGGTGCTCAAAACCACATTCAAGAACTTTATTAACCCTTCAGGTGCTTCACAGGAATTTTTAGAATGTGGAAGAAAAAAATTAACATTTAACTTTTTTCACAAAAATGTTACTTTAGACCCAATTTTTATATTTTCGCAGGGGTAACACGAAAAAATGAACTCCAAAATTTGTTGTGCAATTTCTCATGAGCAAGCAGATACCCCATATGTGGGGGAAAACCACTGTTTGGGTGCATGGCAGGGTTCGGAAGGGAAGGAGCGCCATTTGACTTTTTGAATGTGAAATTTGCTTGAATAATTAGCGGACGCCATGTTGCATTTGGGGAGCCCCTGATGTACCTAAACAGTGGAAACCCCCCACAAGTGACACTATTTTGAAAACTAGACCCCTCAGGGATCTTATCTAGATGTGTGGTGAGCACCTTGAACCCCCAGGTGCTTCACAGAAGTTTATACCATTGAGCCGTAAAAATAAAATTTTCACATTTTTCCCACAAAAATGTTTTTCGGCCCCCACTTTTGCATTCTCATAAGGGTAACAGAAGAAATTGCAATATGTAGTTTGTTGTGCAATTTCTCCTGAGTTAGCAGATACCCCATATGTGGGGGAAAACCACTGTTTGGGCACACGGCAGGGTTTGGAAGGGAAGGAGCGCCATTTGACTTTTTGATTGTAAAATTTGCTTGAATAATTAGCGGATGTGCCCCTGATGTGCCTAAACAGTGGAAACCCCCCACAAGTGACACCATTTTGGAAACTAGACCCCTCAGGGAACTTATCTAGATGTGTGGTGAGCACCCTGAACACCCAAGTCCTTTACAGAAGTTTATAACATGGAGCCGTGAAAATAAAAAAATCTAACTTTTTCCACAAAAATGATGTTTTAGCCCCAATTTTTTTATTTTCACAAGGGTAAGAGGAGAAAATGGACCCCAAAGACGTTTGTGCAATTTCTCCTGAGTACGCCAATACCCCATATGTGGGGAAAATACAGTGTTTGGGCGCACGGCAGAGTTCAGAAGGGAAGGAGCACGGTATGACTTTTTGAACGCAAAATCGGCTGGAATCGAGAGCGGATGCCATGTCGCGTTTGGAGAGCCCCTGATGTGCCTAAACAGTGGAAACCCCCCACAAATGACCCCATTTTGGAAACTAAACCCCTCAAGGATTTTATCAAGGGGTATAGTGAACATTTTGAACCCAGAGGTACAACACAGAATTTGATAACATTAGGTCATCATATTGAATAAGTTGTCATTAGTCTTGAGCGCAAGTGCTCGCTACTTGAGTTTGCATCGGGTACTCGGGTATGCACCATGTATCGCGGGTGCTCGAGTGACATGCTCGAGTCCCCGCCCGCATGTTTCACGGTTATTAGACACCCAGAAAAAAACATGCGGGGATCGCTCGTGCATGGCAGGCAATCCCCGCGAGGTATTTTTGGCCGCGAAGCATATGGGGCGGAGACTCGAGCACCCGCGATACTCAATGCATACCCGAGCACCCGATGCAAACTGAAGTAGCGAGCACTTGCGCTCAACACTAGTCGCCATATCATCATCTTTTTTTTTTTTTTTTTTTTTTACTTTCTAGTCTGTTTCCGCCACTCTGGGGGCTGTATACCCAGGCCTGTTACCTGTAACTTCTAGTCTGTTTCCGCCACTCTGGGGGCTGTATACTCAGGCTCGTTCTTGTTTCTCAGTGCAGTAGCAGTTCCTGTCTGAACTGTATCCTAGCCTGTTACCTGTTTGTCTCTATGTCCATACCTTCCCTTTTCCTGCAGTATCTGAACCTGCACCTAACTCCAACTCGTTGTTTCTGTACTTCTGCTTGTGAGTTTTGTGTCCACTCGCTACTTCATAGGAAGTACCTTCTGTGTATCTGGTTCTGCTTGTCCCTTTTCCCTTCCTCCGTATCTTCCTCCTGTGTTCTAGCCATCTTCCTGTATTTTCCAGTCTGTTCCATGTGAACAGAGCCCTGTCCTCTCTGCCTTGTCCACCGCACCTGCGGTTTCGCTCTGCTCTGTCTTGCCCACCACTTCGGCGGTTTCTCTCTGCTCTGACTTGCCCACCGCTCCGGTGGCTTCCTTCTGCTCTGCCTTACCCACCGCTCCGGCGGTTTCTCTCTGCTCTGACTTGCCCACTGCTCTAGCGGCTTCACTCTGCTCCGCCTTACCCACCGCTCCGGCGGCTTCTCTCTGCTCTGAATTACCCACCACTCTGGCGGCTTCTCTCTGCTCTGACTTGCCCACCGCTCCGGCGGCTTCTCTCTGCTCTGCCTTGCTCACCGCACCAGCAGTTTCTCTCTGCTCTGACTTGCCCACCGCTCCAGCGGCTTCTCTCTGCTCTGCCTTGCCCACCGCTCCGGCGGCTTCTCTCTGCTCTACCTTGCCCACCGCTCCGGCGGTTCCGCTCTGCTCTGCCTTGTCCACCGCACCTGCGGTTTCTCTCTGCTCTGCCTTGTCCACCGCACTGGCGGCTCTGCTCTGCTCTGCCTTGCCCAACCGCACCTGCGGTTTTCGCTCCGCTCTGCTTGCTCACCGCACCAGCAGTTCCTCTCTGCTCTGCCTTGTCCTCCGCTCCGGCGGTTTCGCTTTACTCTGCTTGTCTACCTCATCTGCGGCTCTGTACCTGTCTCCCAGTCTGTACTGGACCCTATCCAGCCTGCGCTCCAACCTGCTAGTTCCTCCCTGTCTGCACTCCAGCTGTGCTTGCCAGTATCTCCCTGTCTGCATACCAGCCGTGCTTGCCAGTGCCCACCGGTCTGCATACCAGCCGTGCTTGCCAGTGCCCACCTGTCTGCATACCAGCCGTACTTGCCAGTACCCACCTGTCTGCATACCAGCCGTACTTGCCAATACCCACCTGCCTGTATGCCAGTCTAACCTGCCTGTTCATGCATTCCCCGGTGTGGGTCAACAACTGTGACCAGGGTCTGACCTGGAGTCGCCCCTGGTCCCTCTGCTTGGTTCCTCCTTGGTCCACAGAGTCGACTGAGCCGCCGTGCGACCTTGGTCGGATCGGGTTGATACTTAGTTACGCCCCTCCAGGCACTCCTCTGTTCATGGTACAGTGGGATCACTAATCACGCTCACGCCAGTCAGTCCGGGCGCAAGCGTAACACACATGATCACATCACTCTCCTCTCCACATGATCACATAACTCTCCACTACACATGATCACATCACTCTCCACTCCACATGATCACATCACTCTCCTCTCCACATGATCACATCACTCTCCTCTCTCCACATGATCACATCACTCTCCACATGATCACATCACTCTCCTCTCTCCACATGATCACATCACTCTCCACATGATCACATCACTCTCCTCTCCACATGATCACATCACTCTCCTCTCCACATGATTACATAACTCTCTACTACACATGATCACATCACTCTCCACTCCACATGATCACATCACTCTCCACTCCACATGATCACATCACTCTCCTCTCCACATGACCACATCACTCTCCACTCCACATGACCACATCACTCTCCTCTCCACATGACCACATCACTCTCCACTCCACATGATCACATTACTCTCCACTCCACATCATCACATCACTCTCCTTTCCACATGACCACATCACTCTCCTCTCCACATGACCACATCACTCTCCACTCCACATGATCACATCACTCTCCTCTCCACATGATCACATCACTCTCCTCTCCACATGATCACAACACTCTCCTCTCCACATGATCACAACACTCTCCTCTCCACATGATCAGATCACTCTCCACATGATCACATCACTCTTCTCTCCACATGATCACATCACTCTCCACTCCACATGATCACATCACTCTCCTCTCCACAAGACCACATTACTCTCCTCTTCACATGATCACATCACGCTCCTCTTCACATGATCACATCACTCTCCTCTCTACATGATCACATCACTCGCCACTCCACATGATCACATCACTCTCCACTCCACATGATCACATCACTCTCCTCTCCACATGATCACATCACTCTACTCTCCACATGATCACATCACTCTCCTCTCCACATGACCACATCACTCTCCACTCCACATGATCACAACACTCACCTATCCACATGATCACATCACTCTCCTCTCCACATGATCACATCACTCTCCACATGACCACATCACTCTCCACTCCACATGAACACATCACTCTCCACTCCACATGATCAGATCACTCTCCACTCCACATGATCAGATCACTCTCCACATGATCACATCACTCTCCTCTCCACATGATCACATCACTGTCTTCTCCACATGATCACATCACTCTTCTCTCCACATGATCACATCACTCCGCTCTCCACATGATCACATCACTCTTCTCTCCACATGATCACATCACTCTTCTCTCCACATGATCACATCACTCCCCTCTCCACATGATCACATCACTCTCCTCTCCACATGACCACATTACTCTCCTCTCCACATGATCACATCACTCTCCTCCCCACATGATCACATCACTCTTCTCTCCACATGATCACATCACTCTCCTTTCCACATGACCACATCACTCTCCTCTCCACATGACCACATCACTCTCCACTCCACATGATCACATCACTCTCCTCTCCACATGATCACATCACTCTCCTCTCCAAATGATCACAACACTCTCCTCTCCACATGATCAGATCACTCTCCACATGATCACATCACTCTTCTCTCCACATGATCACATCACTCTCCACTCCACATGATCACATCACTCTCCTCTCCACAAGACCACATTACTCTCCTCTTCACATGATCACATCACGCTCCTCTTCACATGATCACATCACTCTCCTCTCTACATGATCACATCACTCGCCACTCCACATGATCACATCACTCTCCACTCCACATGATCACATCACTCTCCTCTCCACATGATCACATCACTCTACTCTCCACATGATCACATCACTCTCCTCTCCACATGACCACATTACTCTCCTCTCCACATGATTGACGCGCCCCCTGGGACATATTCCTTTTTGAGGGGAATACCCGGCACCGGATCAGATGGGGGGGGGGTTGTAGTCTCCGAGCGGCTGTGACCCGGCCCCGTGCCCAGGGCGTCAAGCTCAGTGTTATGTGGCAGCTTTACAGATGTTACTAAAGTTCTTTTGTGTCGACTACGCCACCCGTTGTGATGCGGTCACTGTGGCCGCCGCTGCAGCAGGGTCCGCTGAGGCTGATGGTGGATGCGCAGCTTGGTGGGATAACCCCCAACGGGAGGGGTATAGCCTCAGAGGGGACAGGCGCAGAGGATGGGGGTTGTGGTGGTGCGGTGCAGCCGGCAATGAAGACAGACTCGGGTTGTGCAGTTAAGGGTGTTTACTTACTGCAGATGTTGTACTGGTCACTCCAGCTGCTAGTGACCACCCGAGCCGTGCTGCGTCCACCAGGTCCTGGATCCAGCCAACCCCCAAACAAGTCCGGAGCGTGGCCCTGAGCTCTCCCTCTGTCCTTTCTTCAGCCGTCCCCACCAGGGATTCACCTAGGTCCAGCTCCCTCGGGCCTTCTTTTGGGACACCCTTGGCCCTGGGTTCCCTGACCCTGCATGTGGTGTGCCTTCGGGGTGAATGTGGTGGGTGACCGTGACAGACACTGCCCACGGTCTCCGGTCTCTGGCTGGGGATTGTTTTTGCCCCCACCAGCTTGGGATCCGGTACCCTGATGCTGACTCCTCACCCGGTGCTCTAATTTGGGTTCTTGGGTCCCTTCAGTCTTCCCCCTCTGGGTCTTTCTCTGCTCCACTCTCTCTCTCTCCAGGGCTGCTGTTTCCTGCTCTCTGCATCAGACTTGTCCTCTGCAGCTGACTGACTCTCTGCGTCTGACAGGCTCCTCTGCGTCTGACAGGCTCCTCTGCGTCTGACCCTGATTCTAGTTGGTGCCCTCCTTATATATCCCTCTATGTGTGAGCTCAGGTGACCAGCACCCAATGAGCTCCTATCACTACCCAGACTGCTCCCCCTATCTGCCCCTACACTACATGGGATGTACCACCCCCCTCCCACTCCAGCCAGGAACAGGCTCGGTTGTACCTGCACATTTCTAAGTGGGAGTACCGTCGGCCTGCTCCTCTGGAATGGGATGTATGTAGTGCATGCAGTCTATCTGAGCTCAGTTCCACACTCCATCCTTACCCGGGAGTGGAATATCACACCTCTGGGTTGAGGTGCAATACCCCTGTAGCAGCCGAATCCTCAGGGTGCTACATTCCCCCCTGGTAAATCACAGCACGTCCTCGGGCTGTAAGACATAAAACACCAAAACATACAAATTTTTCATATAAACATATAAAACATATAAAACATTATATATATAACATATCTTATCAGATAAAACTTTCTCGTAGACTTCTCTTGTCTCTGGTTCCTCCTCCGGACACTGTGCAACGTGTGTCCGGGAAAAGTGCAACAGTCTCTTAGAAAATCTGGTTTTCTATAAAACCGGTAGGGGGCGCTTTAGGACGCGCAACTATATACAGGGAAGTTGGAAGTTGGCCGCTCTCAGTCCTCGGCCAGTTAGAGGAAAGGGAATGGCTGCTCACAGTCCTCAGCCTGTAGGATGAAGGGGTTAACGGGTAAACAGTTCACTGGTCCCAACGGGGACTATTTTAGCAGCAACGGTTCACTGTGCCCCGACGGGCAACTATATACAGTCTCTACTCCCGTCCTCAACGACGGCTCCCTCCTGCTTTTTCTTGGTGATATGGTGTTGCTTCAGACCCGTCCGGGTCCTCTTGTTATGGGCGCGGTGGTGTTAGCGCCCGGGTTGCCCGGGCCTTGCGGCCAGGCCTGGGGTATCTGGAAGGTGAAGGGCACCGTAACGACGGCGGCACCCTGGGCTACTTGGCCCTGCGACCAGGCCGGGGGCTCCGCGGAGGTAGGGGGCGCTGTTGGTATTGCGGCGCCCGGGAATTCTAGGCCCTGCGACCAGGCTGGTGGTAATTCCTGCTTTGTCACGCTCCGGGTCGAGGCGCGTGACGTCACAGGGGTCGCTGCGGCGGCTTCCGGTTGGGGCCTAGTCTGCGTCGGTGACATGGCGTTTTCGGGCACAGCAGGGGGACTTTCGGGCTCTGCGACGGGGAGCTGGGGCAGGTAAGCGGTGTCACGGCTTGGGGTATAGGCGTCCCCTTTACCTGCCTCCATGCGTTCGGCTCCCTCCTCGGCGCCGTCTCCGGCCTTGGGTCCTCCCGCGCCATCCTCAGAGGCGGTCTGCTTCCTCTTCCAGGGTAGCGTGCTCCGTTGACTGGTCTCTGCTTGCTGGGCCATCTCCCGGCTCCACTCCGCCAGTATCTCACGCTGTACCCGGGCCATCCTCCTTGCGAGGCCCTCCAGGGCAGTTTGTGCACACTCCCGGTCTCGGGGGAGCTGCGCTAGGATCTCCGCTAGACCTAGCGGGGTTGTGGACTCTAGCAGGCTCCTGACCATCGGGTCGGTGCTGCTCTGCTCGGCTTCCGGCAGGCTCCTGGCCAGCGGGCCGGTGCTGCTCTGCCCTCCTTCCTCGGTCTCTAGCAGACTCCTGGCCAGCGGGCCGGTGCTGTTCTGCTTTCTCTCCATCTCCGGGTGAGCTTCTCTGCTACTCCTCTCCGGACTTCTTGCCTCCGGGTGCGCTCGCTCCAGACCGCTCCAAGCGACACCCATCTTCGTTCTTTTCTTTCGTCTCCTCCCACTTCGAGGGCGGTCCCGGGGCAACTCGGTGACTGTCCGCTCCAGGGGGAGTTCTTTCACGCTGACAGACACCTCCAGCATCACAGTCTCTGTTGGTGGGGGCGGTTTCCACTTCTGGCGCCATTTTCTGTCCTGGCCCACGATGGGAGGTGGCCTCCTGCCCTCCTTTGGCACGCCCATAATGGCGTCCGCTGCTCTTCCAAGGCGGGAAATCTGCGGTTTTGGCGGGAATCGCTTCCCAGTGGCGGGAAACTCGGCAGATGGCGGGAACAAGCTGGAAATGGCGGACAATCGGCGGGAAACGACTGGTGATGGAGTCCGATGGCGTGGACCCTCCGGAACCGGCAGGAGTCTTCTTTCTGAGGTAAACTTGCACTTTTCTTCAGGCACGCAGTACCCGGGTGTTGCGGGCACGTAATCCTGCCGACTACGCCAAAGTTGACGCGCCCCCTGGGACATATTCCTTTTTGAGGGGAATACCCGGCACCGGATCAGATGGGGGGGGGGTTGTAGTCTCCGAGCGGCTGTGACCCGGCCCCGTGCCCAGGGCGTCAAGCTCAGTGTTATGTGGCAGCTTTACAGATGTTACTAAAGTTCTTTTGTGTCGACTACGCCACCCGTTGTGATGCGGTCACTGTGGCCGCCGCTGCAGCAGGGTCCGCTGAGGCTGATGGTGGATGCGCAGCTTGGTGGGATAACCCCCAACGGGAGGGGTATAGCCTCAGAGGGGACAGGCGCAGAGGATGGGGGTTGTGGTGGTGCGGTGCAGCCGGCAATGAAGACAGACTCGGGTTGTGCAGTTAAGGGTGTTTACTTACTGCAGATGTTGTACTGGTCACTCCAGCTGCTAGTGACCACCCGAGCCGTGCTGCGTCCACCAGGTCCTGGATCCAGCCAACCCCCAAACAAGTCCGGAGCGTGGCCCTGAGCTCTCCCTCTGTCCTTTCTTCAGCCGTCCCCACCAGGGATTCACCTAGGTCCAGCTCCCTCGGGCCTTCTTTTGGGACACCCTTGGCCCTGGGTTCCCTGACCCTGCATGTGGTGTGCCTTCGGGGTGAATGTGGTGGGTGACCGTGACAGACACTGCCCACGGTCTCCGGTCTCTGGCTGGGGATTGTTTTTGCCCCCACCAGCTTGGGATCCGGTACCCTGATGCTGACTCCTCACCCGGTGCTCTAATTTGGGTTCTTGGGTCCCTTCAGTCTTCCCCCTCTGGGTCTTTCTCTGCTCCACTCTCTCTCTCTCCAGGGCTGCTGTTTCCTGCTCTCTGCAT
Organism: Phyllobates terribilis; assembly: GCF_046119375.1. Classification (NCBI taxonomy): domain Eukaryota; kingdom Metazoa; phylum Chordata; class Amphibia; order Anura; family Dendrobatidae; genus Phyllobates; species Phyllobates terribilis. The sequence continues at coordinate 83,777,186 of NW_027362772.1, forward strand.
CAGACTTGTCCTCTGCAGCTGACTGACTCTCTGCGTCTGACAGGCTCCTCTGCGTCTGACAGGCTCCTCTGCGTCTGACCCTGATTCTAGTTGGTGCCCTCCTTATATATCCCTCTATGTGTGAGCTCAGGTGACCAGCACCCAATGAGCTCCTATCACTACCCAGACTGCTCCCCCTATCTGCCCCTACACTACATGGGATGTACCACCCCCCTCCCACTCCAGCCAGGAACAGGCTCGGTTGTACCTGCACATTTCTAAGTGGGAGTACCGTCGGCCTGCTCCTCTGGAATGGGATGTATGTAGTGCATGCAGTCTATCTGAGCTCAGTTCCACACTCCATCCTTACCCGGGAGTGGAATATCACACCTCTGGGTTGAGGTGCAATACCCCTGTAGCAGCCGAATCCTCAGGGTGCTACATGATCACATCACTCTCCTCCCCACATGATCACATCACTCTTCTCTCCACATGATCACATCACTCTCCTTTCCACATGACCACATCACTCTCCTCTCCACATGACCACATCACTCTCCACTCCACATGATCACATCACTCTCCTCTCCACATGATCACATCACTCTCCTCTCCACATGATCACAACACTCTCCTCTCCACATGATCAGATCACTCTCCACATGATCACATCACTCTCCACTCCACATGATCACATCACTCTCCTCTCCACAAGACCACATTACTCTCCTCTTCACATGATCACATCACGCTCCTCTTCACATGATCACATCACTCTCCTCTCTACATGATCACATCACTCGCCACTCCACATGATCACATCACTCTCCACTCCACATGATCACATCACTCTCCTCTCCACATGATCACATCACTCTACTCTCCACATGATCACATCACTCTCCTCTCCACATGACCACATCACTCTCCACTCCACATGATCACAACACTCACCTCTCCACATGATCACATCACTCTCCTCTCCACATGATCACATCACTCTCCACATGACCACATCACTCTCCACTCCACATGAACACATCACTCTCCACTCCACATGATCAGATCACTCTCCACTCCACATGATCAGATCACTCTCCACATGATCACATCACTCTCCTCTCCACATGATCACATCACTGTCTTCTCCACATGATCACATCACTCTCCTCTCCACATGATCACATCACTCTTCTCTCCACATGATCACATCACTCCGCTCTCCACATGATCACATCACTCTTCTCTCCACATGATCACATCACTCTTCTCTCCACATGATCACATCACTCCCCTCTCCACATGATCACATCACTCTCCTCTCCACATGACCACATCACTCCCCTCTCCACATGATCACATCACTCTCCTCTCCACATGATCAGATCACTCTCCTCTCCACATGATCACATCACTCTCCTCTCCACATGATCACATCACTCTTCTCCATATGATCACATCACTCTCCACTCCACATGACCACATCACTCTCCACTCCACATGATGACATCACTGTCCTCTCCACATGATCACATCACTCATCCCCTCCATGATCACATCACTCCCCTCTCCACATGATCACATCACTCTCCTCTCCACATGATCACATCACTCTTCTCCATATGATCACATCACTCTCCACTCCACATGACCACATCACTCTCCACTCCACATGATGACATCACTGTCCTCTCCACATGATCACATCACTCATCCCCTCCATGATCACATCACTCTCCTCTCCACATGATCACATCACTCTTCTCTCCACATGATCACATCACTCTCCTCTCCACATGATCACATCACTCTCCTCTCCACATGATCACATCACTCATCCCCTCCATAGTCACATCACTCTTCTCTCCACATGATCACATAACTCTTCTCCATATGATCATATCATTCTCCACCTCTCCATTATCATATCCATCAGGTTACGCTTCCACTGCCGTATATTCTCTCATACAAGAGAATCAGGCCGATTATGTCTTGCATGAGAGAATCACAGCACAGGTACGGTGAAGACGGAGAACTTAATTTCTCCATCTTCTTCATTGTCTATGTGCGCATAAATCGGACTGCACTTGGATGCCATCTGAGTGCAGTCCGATGTTTCACATTCACCCACAGACTTGTATGGGTGACGTGATCCGATCATCGGAGGCACTCGCAGCATGCTGCGATTGGGTTCTTATGCCAAATCGGCATGAGAAAAAATTGCTGATTGCACTGCCCCATAGAATAACATTGGGCCGAGTGCTATCCGCTAAAACATTGCATAGCACTCGTCCATGTTACACGCCAGAGTGAGCGAGCTCTTTCATTAATTTTAACCCCTTTACAACCCAAGGTGGTTTGCACGTTAATGACCGGGCCAATTTTTACAATTCTGACCACTGTCACTTTATGAGGTAATTACTCTGGAGCTTCAACGGATCCCCCTGATTCTGAGATTGTTTTTTCGTGACATATTGTACTTCATGATTGTGGTAATATTTCTTCGATATCACTTGCGATTATTTGTGAAAAAAATGGAAATTTGGCGAAAATTTTGAAAATTTTGCAGTTTTCAAAATTTGAATTTTTATCCCCTTAAATCAGAGAGATATGTCACACAAAATAGTTAATAAATAACATTTCCCACATGTCTACTTTACATCAGCACAATTTTGCAACCAAATTTTTTTTTTATTAGGGAGCTATAAGGGTTAAAAGTTGACCAGAGATTTATCATTTTTCCAACAAAATTTACAAAACCATTTCTTTTAGGGACCACATCACATTTGAAGTCACTTTGAGGGGTCTTTATGACAGAAAATACCCAAAAGTGACACCATTCTAAAAACTGCACCCCTCAAGGTGCTCAAAACCACATTCAAGAACTTTATTAACCCTTCAGGTGCTTCACAGGAATTTTTAGAATGTGGAAGAAAAAAATAAACATTTAACTTTTTTCACAAAAATGTTACTTTAGACCCAATTTTTTATATTTTCGCAGGGGTAACACGAAAAAATGAACCCCCGCCCGCATGTTTCACGGTTATTAGACACCCAAAAAAAAACATGCGGGGATCGCTCGTGCTTGGCAGGCAATCCCCGCGAGGTTTTTTTGGCCGCGAAGCATATGGGGCGGAGACTCGAGCACCCGCGATACTCAATGCATACCCGAGCACCCGATGCAAACTGAAGTAGCGAGCACTTGCGCTCAACACTAGTCGCCATATCATCATCTTTTTTTTTTTTTTTTACTTTTGAAAAAAAAAAAAACCCCAACCCTAACCCTGACCCCAACCCTAACATTAGAACAACCCTAACCCGAACCCCAGCGTTTATTTTTTACGCCGTTCCTCATGCGGTATAAGTGATTAGACGTCCTTATTCTTCGGGTCGGTGTGATTGCAGTGATACCAGAATCATATGGGGTTTTTATGATTGACAGCTGTCACACACTAAAAGACACAGATTTTGTAAAATCTAGTTTTTGCATCGCCATATTTTGAGAGCTATAATTTTTCCATATTTTGGCAGACAGAATCATGTGATGGCTTGTTTTTTGCGGGACGAGTTGACGTTTTCATTGGTGCCATTTTCAGGCACTTGACATTTTTTTATCGCTTTCAATTCCAGCTTTTGGGAGGCAGAATAAACAAAAAACAACAATTCAGGAATTGTTTTTTTTTTTTTTAATTTATTCTGTTCCGCGTGTGGTAAAATTGATAAGGCAGCTTTATTCTTCGGGTCAGTACGTTTACAGCGGTACCACATTTATATCATTTTTCTATGTTTTGCCGCTTTTCCACAATAAAAGCTATTTTATAGAAAAAAAATATTTTTTGCATCGCTGTATTCTGAGAGCTATAACTTTTTGATTTTTCTGCTGATGGAGCTGTATGGCGGCTTGTTTTTTGCGGGACAAGATGACGTTTTCAGCGGTACCATTTTTATTTATATTCATCTTTTTGATCGCGTGTTATTCCATTTTTTGTTTGGCGGTATGATGATAAAGCATTGTTTTTTGCTTCGTTTTTTTTTTTTAAACTGTGTTCACTGAAGGGGTTAACTAGTGGGACAGTTTTATAGGTCGGGTCGTTACGGACGCGGCGATACCAAATATGTGTACTTTGATTGTTTGGTTGTTTTTTTTCATAATAATATTTATTGATGGGTACATTATATTTTTATTTTTAGTGGATTATTTTTTATATTTTTACAATTTTTTAAAAAAAATTTTTTTCACTTTCTGATAGTTTTTTTACTTTTTTACTTTGTCCCACTATGGGACTTTCACTTTTTTATTCTGATCGCCTGTATAGCATAGGGATGGAGCACCATCCCTGTGCCATGCAGGTTGTCAGCGCTGCACAGTGAGAAGATTGTTTGGTCGTGCAATTCGCATGACCAAACGATCTTACTGCTGTCTGGTGACCCGGATGTTGTCATGACGACATCGGGTCGTCATGGCAACCTCCGGGAAGCCGCGGCAGACAGCGCTGGAGGCCGGAAGCGGAGGTGAGTATACCGATCACCTCCCCTTAGCCACCGCAATGCTGCGATCGACTTCGATCGCAGCATTGTGGGGGTTAATGTGCCGGGAGCGGTGCGGGACCGCTCCCTGCACATAGTACCGGGTGTCAGCTGTGACAATCAGCTGACACCCAGCGGCGATCGCCCCGCACAGCCTGTGTGCGCGCGCGATCGCGATGACGTACTACTGTAATACGGGTCAGGCTCTTAAAGCCCAGGGCACTGACACATATTACTTCGTCATGGGCTGTAAAGGGGTTAATGTATGTTGCTAAAATATAATTGTAAAAATCTATTAAGTTCTCATGTTAATATTGAAGCGTGGATTAAATGGAGCAAAAATCTGGCTATTAACTTTTATATGACTCTTTTCTTGATCTGAGACCAACCAACTCCCCCTCTCCTGGAAAGAGGTAATTAAAGTTGGAATCTGAAGGAAGGACAGCAGATCCCTCTGATCACCAGAGGGTAACAGATTTATGGCCTTTGTCTGCATATGTCTCAGAACTGTAAACAGACTGATGAGAGCTTCTTTGTTCCATTCAAACTATTATGAATACTGAGATTTTTAAGAACGGCATAGATATGATAGATATGAAAGTAATGTTTTCGGAGTCTTGATGAAATGGCGACAGTAACGCATTGTAATACGTCACTGGGCGGTGACCATAACATCTTCAGATTAAATATCACTCAGATGGATGATGATATCCATGCCACGTTTCCTATCCATATAAAGGTAAGAACGTGATAGGAAATATGACAGTAATATCTCCTGCCTGAAACCTCCAGGGGTGAAGATATAGTAGAATTTGGGAATCTCCTAATTTTCTAAGACTGAGCCACATCCCATTGTTTCCTGAAGACCAGCCCTGTTGTGAGTCACTGGAAGGGAGGTATGTGGGGGTAACTTATGTTATTGAAAGCAAATGGCAAACTATAATCTGTCAGTTCTGGGAGATGCAGTTTGCTGTAGTTCTGCCCATTGCCCCCCAAAAATGAAGAGCTCCCTTTCATAAAAGCCAGATCCAACCCTGTGACATCAGGTTTAGTACATTTCTTCTGTTTATCCTTTTTATTTTATGTAATTGTATATACAGTATTGTTTTGTCCATTTTGTAACATCTTTGTACATTTTTATAAACACTGCCTACTTTTTGGATTAAATATATAAAATGTAATAACTTCATTCCTCTTGCTCTATAAACCGCACCCCTAAAGCAATACGTTACCTGTTGGTTGTCCATTCGGCCTGTATGAGCGATTGGTTGTGGCAGCTAGTTCCTTTTATTACTGTGGAGTTGACAGTGACTGTACCGGGGTATATACACTTGAAACCAAAAGTTTCCATCCACTATATAAAAAGACACATCTCCATGTTTTTCTCAATATCTGACGTGAAATCAGAATAAACCTTTCCCGGTTTAGGTTAATTAGAATTACCGTAATGTTTAATATTTGCTAAATGCCAGAATAATGAGAGAGAGAGAATGTTTTAAGGTATTTTTATTACTTACTGCAAAGTCAGAAGTTTCCATACATTTCATTAGTATTTGGTGCCATTGTCCTTACACTGAATGACTTGGGTCACACGTTTGGGATCTCCTTCCACAAGCTTCTCACAATAGTTGGTGGAATTTGGGCCAATTCCTCCTGACAAAACTGGTGCAACTGATCCAGGTTTGTAGGTCGCCTTGCTCGGAGCTCGCAGCCTTTTCAGCTTTGCCCATAAATTTTCAATAGGATTGAGATCAGGGCTTTGTGATGGCCGCTCCAAAACATTGACTTTGTTATCCTTAAGCCACTTTGTTCCCATTTTGGCAGTATGCTTTGGGTCATTGTCCATTTGGAAGACCCATTTCCGTCCAAGCGTTAACTTCCCGGCTGATGTCTTGAGATGTTGCTTCAGCATTGCCACATAATCTTCTCTTGTCATGATTCCAGCTATTTTGTGAAGTGCACCAGTCCCTCTTGCAGCAAAACAACCCCACAACATGATGCTGCCACCCCCGTGTTTCACAGTTGGGATGGTGTTCTTAGGCTTCAAAGCTTCTCTTTTTTTCCTCCAAACGTAACAATGGTCATTATACCCAAAAAGTTCAATTTTAGTTTCATCAGACCACAGGACATGTCTCCAAAAATTAAGGTCTTTGTTCCTGTGTGCATTTGCAAACATTAATCTGGCTTTTTTATGTTTCTTTTGGCGTAATGGCTTCTTCCTGGAAGAGTGGCCTTTCAGCCCATGTTGATACAGTACTTGTTTCATTGTGGATATTGACACAATCTTACCAGCTTCCGCCATCATCTTCACAAGGTCTTTTGCTTTTGTCCTTAGGTTGATAATTACATGTCGGACCAAAGCATGTTCATCTCTGGGACACAGAACCCGTCTCCTTCCTAAGCGGTATGATGGCTGGAAATTCCCATCTTGTTTGTACTTGCATATAATTGTTTGTACAGATGAACTAGGCACCTTCAGGGATCTTGAAATTGTACCCAAGGATGAGCCAGACTTGTGCAAGTCCACAATTCTCTTCCTGATATCTTGGCAGATTTCTTTAGACTTTCCCATGATGCTACACAAAGAAGTAGTGTGTTTCAGGTGTGCATTAAAATACATCCACAGGTGTGTCTCTAATTAACTCAGATGTTGCCAAAATAACTATCAGAAGCTTCCAAACACATGACATCATCATATGGGCAGTCCAGAATTGTTTAACGGCATAGTAATCTTGGTATATGTAATTTTTTGACTTTGCAGTAAATAATAAAAATGCCTTATTGTAATCCTAACTGATCTAAAACGGGAAAGGTTTATTCTGATTTCATGTCAGATATTGAGAAAAACATGCAGATGTGTCTTTTTATATAAACTTCTGGTTTCAACTGTATATATATTCCATGTGTTGGAATCGAAGGAGTATATCCTATAGGCTCACTGTTAGTTTCCCAATAACTGGCCTAGCAGGGAAAACAGCCGCAGCCTCGTCCATCACTTGTCAGTCAATTGCGTAATTGTCCTGACGATTGGAGGCAGTGGAGTATTCCTCCCTGACATATTGGTGTTCTTCCTGACATATGTGTTAGTGATGATCAATCATAGTGACTTACCTTGTATTTCTGGGGTTCTCTGGTTCTTCATCCCTCTCAATATTCAATGTACATGACTGTTCTGGAAGCTTGGTATTATCAAACTCCTATGGAAAATCCAAATATATGATTTAGTTACATTTTCTACTTTTTAAAAAGAAAAAAAAACCTTTCAAGATATGTTCTTTCTCTGACAACTAAATAAAACTCAGGGGCAGCAGTATTGTCATTTCTCCTTTTTTTATAGCAAATAGCAGCAGATAATCTTGACAAACGGTCTAATGATGTAAGTCAATGAGGGGAGGGGGTATTCACCATGAGAATCAAAGATGGAGAACATCGTTCACAGACAGAAATGTTACAGTCTTCAAAAATAGGACGTGAGGCAGAAACGTTTTGCTGGACTTTTGTGTTTCAGGATTGATTTTATACTAGACCACAATTATGGAAGTTTAGTATAAAGTATAGTATAATTAGTATAAAATAAGGCTATGTGCCCACGATGCAGAAATGAAGCAGAAAATTTCTGCAGCATTTCTGCATCTCCCTGGCAGAAAAAACGCATGCGGATTGTACATGCAGACTGTGCATGCAGATTGTGCGTGCGTTTTTCCTGCAGAATACATGCGGATCCACATGCGTTTAACGCATGTGTTTCCGCATGCGGACTGACAAGCACTTTCCAGGCGATAGTATCACTTGGAAAGTGCTTGACAACTAGGTCACACTGTATAAATCCATGCAAACAGCAACCGGCATATATAGTGTGACCGTAAAAATAAAGCTATACTCACCCCCGATGCCGCCGCGTGTGCTGCAGCGCTCGTCCCGGCTTCTTCCGGGTTGCCGGCACATCGCGAGACAGCCTGCGGTCACATGACCGCGACGTCATCTCAGGTCCTGGAAGGAGAAGCGCTGCAGGGGCCGCCGGACAGGTGAATATAAACTTTATTATTTATTTTATTCTTTTTTTACAGGTACAATGGTACCCAGGTCTGGATGAGAGTCTTCTCTCCTCCAGAACTGGGTACCCTCCGCACATTGAACCGCATATAATCCGCTTGTACAAATGTACAGACACGGATTCTATGTGTCTCAATGCAAGTCAATGGCGGCGCTTCCGCTGGGCTACCGCAAAATTAATGAACATGCTGCGGATTTATGAGCGCTGCAGAAACGCTGCGGAAAAATCCGCAGCATGTGTATTGACATTGCAGAATGCCATTGGGGACAATGGGGGGCGGATTACCATGCGTTTTTGATGCGTTTCCGCTGCGGAAATTCCACACACGCACGCAGCCTTAGTCCTCCCTCAACTACATGAAAAAATCTGCAACTTTGTAATTAAATAATGTCCTCCCCATTACAAGACAAAGCTGCATTTTTGTTATTGAGGGCAAATATTTTTAATTAATTTCATGTATATCCAGAAGCTTAAAAGGGGTTTCTTAGCCCAGCATTAGTATAGGCCATCAATACCAGATTATAGGAAATCCAACTCTGGGCATCCCCGACCATCAGTTGGTAGAAGACATGACAACACTGTCATGTTTAAAGGGAATCTGTCAGCAGGTTTTTGCTATGTAATCTGCACCCATCATGAGATAGACTGAAACCCAGAATTCAGGGATGTGTCACTTGTCAAAGTGCTGCAGTAGGAGGCATGGCAGCGGCAAATGTACATGCTGACCATGGGAAAGAAGGCAAATGTACATGCTGACCATGGGAAAGAAGGCAAATGTACATGCTGACCATGGGAAAGAAGGCAAATGTACATGCTGACCATGGGAAAGAAGGCAAATGTACATGCTGACCATGGGAAAGAAGGCAAATGTACATGCTGACCATGGGAAAGAAGGCAAATGTACATGCTGACCATGGGAAAGAAGGGAGATAGTGCACCGCAGACCCTGCCAGAAGATCTGTGGGGGTACTACATCAGCTGAAGATGTAAAGAAGTGGAGGTGTTGCCGACACTCAACCCATGAAGATATGTGAAATGATGTAATGCATTATGGTGTTTGGAATGTTTAACGGTTTGCATTGTTCGTGGATAGTTGTGCTCTACCCAGTCCTAGGTAGCTAACAGGGAGATACAGAGTTAATAGTTGGGACTAACCCAAAGTGGGAGGGGCCAAGTGGGAAGACAGTGGAGAGTTTTGGGTCAGAATGTGAGATAGGGAAGAGGTCTGGCTGAGTAACAGAATCGCATGCAGTGGCTGCTTTTGTAGCAAAAGGGAGAGAGGACAGAGGAAGGTAGCAAGCTCCTACGAGAGAAGCGACAACTGACAACGAGAAGAAAGGGAGTAGTGTCTGGAGTCGGTCTAGAGCAAAAAAGAGGAAAGTAAGAAGTACCGTGTCCTGAAGCAGGAAGCCTAGCAAGATGGTACAGAGCTGTCTGTCAGCTGATAATGGGATCCAGAAGGAAGTATTAGGGAGAGGAAGAGGAAATGCTTTGCATGGTAGTCCAGAGGCGTCAATAAAGCGTAACACTAACGAGCAGCACTAACGAGCAGCACTAACGAGCAGCACTAACGAGCAGCACTAACGAGCAGCTATTGTATTGAAAACTCCCCTAAGGAGAGAAGTGCATGGAACCACAGTGGAAATATAGGATTCTTTCTTTCTGGACAGACTTTCTGAAGGCTCCCAGAATAGTGTGGTGGCCGGTGATGAAACAGAAGAGCACAGTAGAAAGCGAGAGTGACTCCAGGAAAGAGAAGGGAAAGTGTCAAAACAGAAATGTCCAAGAAGATGAATGGCCACTATCTGCTGTGCATAGTTCCTCATAAGTTATTCTTCAATAAAAATACATTTATCTATGAGCTTTGGTCTCCCTCACTGAACACTGTTACATCTGGACTACAACAGCACCATGCGGTCTGCCAGGGCGTATCGCTATCACAGCTGAAGTCCACACACCCAGCCAGGACCCCCATCTTCACGTAGCATGCTGAGGTGTGCAGAACGAGCACCTCACCCACAAATATCACCCTGTGCCATGTTACATACACTCATGGGCAAAAGTGTTGGCACCCTTGAAATTGTCCCAGAAAATTATTAAAATTACACAGGTTTTGATATAGACATTTATTTCCTTTGTGTGTATTGGAACAATTTCAAAAAAACTGAGAAAAAAAGGTAAATTGGACATAATTTCACACAAAATGGACAAGACAAAATTGCTGGCACCTTTCCAAAATTGTGGGTAGACAACTTTGTTTCCAGCATGTGATGCTTCCTCACCTATCGCAGGGCTGAACCCTATCCACAGATGACCAGCAGATGACCATGACGTATTGTTGCTGCCATCTCTTCTTCCTCCAGTTCATCGTTCTCTGATGTCAAAGGCACTGCACCAGAAGATCTTATCCTGAGCCTATTCATCTCTCTTCTCCGGTCATCAGGGAGTTAAACATACCACTGAACTTCTCTCCCAATTCTATTGGTGGCCCAAATGGAGACAAGACCTCAAGGACATTGTTCCTGCACTTCACTTGCTTGCATGCAGCCTCCTAACATTCTCTGCCTGCCTGTGGTCTCCTGCACTCTGCCTGTGGTCTCCTGCACTCCGCCTGTGGTCTCCTGCACTCCGCCTGTGGTCTCCTGCACTCCGCCTGTGGTCTCCTGCACTCCGCCTGCCTGCGTTCTCCTGAAGTCTTCCACCAGCCTGTGGTTTCCCGCACTCTGTCTGTGGTCTCCTGTTGCTTGGCTGTCCGTGTCCCGTGTGGCCTGCCTATCTGCTGTGCAGCCACCCATGGCCCGTGTGCCCACCTGGACCCTGGGTTTAGAGGATCCACCTCACCTGGTGATTCTAATAGGAGGTCTTGTGTTTTGGCTCTATCTATCTACAGTGACATGTAAAAGTTTGTGCACCCCTGGTCAAAATCACTGTTATTTGAACATTTAGGCAAGTTGAAGTTGAAATGATCTCTGAAAGACTAAAGTTACAGATGATACATTTCCTTTGTATTTTAGGCAAAACATATATATATTATCATCTTTTACATTTTAAAAATTACAAAAAGAAAAATGAGCCGATGCAAAAGTTTGGGCACGCTGGGAGATTTGTGTGCTCAGATAACTTTGACCGAGGTTTCAGATCTTAATTAGCCTGTTAGGGTTATGGCTTGTTCACTATCATTGTTAGGAAAGGCCGGTGATGCAAATTTCCAGCTTTATGAGAACCCAGCCTCCTTTACTCTTGTGCCAAAAAACAGCAGCCATGGGGTCTTCTAAGCAGCTGCAGAGCACTCTGAAAATGGTGGAGGCCACAAAGCAGGAGAAGGCTATAAGAAGGTAGCGAAGTGTCTTAAACGTGCCCTTTCCTTAGTTCGAAATGTAATTAAGAAATTGCAGTTACCAGGAACAGCGGAGGTCAAGATAAAGTCTGGAAGACCAAGCAAAATTTAAGTGAGAGCTGCTCGTAGGAGGCCAGCAACTGACTTCAGCGTGCAAGTGACCGGGGTGCATGGCAGTGACTTTATGTGCTCCCGTCACTTGCAAGCTGAAGTCAGCCGCTGGCTTCAGAAGAGGACACCGCATGGCGGGGGAGCGGAGGGAAGGTGAGTATAATGGTTTATTTTTTTCTATGCATTAAATAACAGCAGCAGAACGGGGGACATATATACGAGGATGGGGCCTGGTATAAGGGACATATACCAGGATGGGGGAAATATAAATCAGGATGAGGGATATATATATACCAGAATGGGGGACATATATACCAGGATTGGGGACATATATACCAGGATGGGGTCCAGGATAAGGGACATATACACCAGGATGGGGATATATATTCCAGGATTGGGGACATATATACCAGAATGGGGTCCAGGATATGGGACATATACACCAGGATGGGGATATATATTCCAGGATGGGTCCAGAATGGGGAATATATACAGTACAGACCAAAAGTTTGGACACACCTTCTCATTCAAAGATTTTTCTGTATTTTCATGACTATGAAAATTGTACATTCACACTGAAGGCATCAAAACTATGAATTACCACATGTGGAATTATATACTTACCAAAAAAGTGTGAAACAACTGAAAATATGTCTTATATTCTAGGTTCTGCAAAGTAGCCACCTTTTGCTTTGATGACTGCTTTGATGGCTGCTTCTGGTCTGTACTGTACATATATACCAGGATGGGGTCAGGATGAAGGACATATATACCATGATGGAGTGTGTATATATATATATATATATATATATATATAACAGGATGAGGTTCATATATATCAGGATGTAGGGCATATACACACGTGGTCAAAATTGTTGGTCCCTCTCGTTTAATGAAAGAAAACCCCACAATGGTCACAGAAATAACTTGAATCTGACAAAAGTAATAATGAATTAAAAATCCATGAAAATGAACAAATGAAAGTCAGACATTGCTTTTCTGCTTCCACAGAATTTTTAATAAAATGAATCTCATGAAATCGGCCCGGACAGAAATGATGGTTCCTCTTAACTTAATATTTTGTTGAATCTTTTGAGGCGATCGCTGCAATCAAACGATTCCTGTAACTGTCAATGAGACTTCTGCACCTCTCTACAGGTATTTTGGCCCATTCCTCATGAGCAAACTGCTCCAGTTGTCTCGTGGTTGAAGGTTGCCTTTTCCAGACGGCATGTTTCAGCTCTTTCCAAAGATGCTCAATAGGATTTAGGTCAGGGCTCATAGAAGCCACTTCAGAATAGTCCAATGTTTTCCTCTTTGCCATTCTTAGATGTTTTTAGCGCTGTGTTTTGGGTCATTATCCTGTTGCAAGACCCATGACCTGTGACTTAGACCAAGCTTTCTGACACTGGGCAGCACATTTCTCTCTAGAATCCCTTGATAGTTTTGAGATTTCATTGTACCCTGCACAGATTCAAGACACCCTGTGCCAGATGCAGCAAAGCAGCCCCAGAACATAACAGAGCCTCCACCATGTTTCACAGTAGGGACAGTGTTCTTTTCTTGATATGCTTCATTTTTTCATCTGTGAACATAGAGCTGATATGCCTTGCGAAAAACTACCATTTTTGTCTCATCTGTCCATAGGACATTCTCCCAGAAGGTTTGTGACTTGTCAACATGTAGTTTGGCAAATTCCAGTCTGGCTTTTATATGATTTTTTTCGACAATGGTGTTCTCCTTGGTCGTCTCTCATGAAGTCCACTTTGGATCAAACAACGACGGATGCTGCGATCTGACACTGATGTTCCTTGAGCTTGAAGTTCACCTTTAATCTGTTTAGAAGTTATCCTGGGCTCTTCTGTTACCATTCTTATTATCCGTCTCTTTGATTTGTCATCAGTTTTCCTCCTGCGGCCACGTCCAGGGAGGTTGGCTACAGTCCCATGGATCTTACATTTCTGAATAATATGTGCAACTGTAGTCACAGGAACATCAAGCTGCTTGGAGATGGTTTATAACCTTTACTTTTACCATGCTTGTCTATAATTTTCTTTCTAATCTCCTGAGACATCTCTTTCCTTTGCTTCCTCTGGTCCATGTTGAGTGTGGTACACACCATGTCACCAAACAGCACAGTGAGTATCTGTAGCCCTATATACAGGCACAGTGAGTATCTGTAGCCCTATATACAGGCACAGTGAGTATCTGTAGCTCTATATACAGGCACAGTGAGTATCTGTAGTCCTATATACAGCACAGTGAGTATCTGTAGCTCTATATACAGCACAGTGAGTATCTGTAGCTCTATATACAGCACAGTGAGTATCTGTAGCCCTATATACAGGCACAGTGAGTAGCTGTAGCTCTATATACAGGCACAGTGAGTATCTGTAGCCCTATATACAGGCCACTGACAGATTACAAGATTATAGACACCTGTGATGCTAATTAGTGGACACAACTTGATTTATCATGTCCCTTTTGTAATATTATTTTCAGGGGTCTCATCATTTTTTTAAATTCTGTGGAAGCAGAAAAGCAATGTCTGACTCTTATTTGTTCATTTTCATGGATTTTTAATTCATTATTACTTTTGTCAGATTAAAGTTATTTCTGTGACCATTGTGGGTTTTGCTTTCATTAAACGAGGGGTACCAACAATTTTGACCATGTGTGTGTATAAGCAAAAGGTGGCTACTTTGAAGAACCTAGAATATAAGACATATTTTCAGTTGTTTCACACTTTTTTGGTAAGTATATAATTCCACATGTGGTAATTCATAGTTTTGATGCCTTCAGTGTGAATGTACAATTTTCATAGTCATGAAAATACAGAAAAATCTTTAAATGAGAAGGTGTGTCCAAACTTTTGGTCTGTACTGTATATATATACCAGGATGAGGTTAAAATATACCAGGATGGAGGTCATATATATATACCAGGATGGGGCCAGGATGAGGCACATAAATACCAGGATGATGGGCATATACTGTATACACCTTTTTTTCTTAATTATGCCAGACATAAATTCAGTAAGCCGGGAGCTATATGCTTTTATCTTCATGGTGACTTTTGCATTGGTGTTCTTCTTTGGTTGATTAACACAGGCTATTGTTTGAATAATCCTGAATGTTGATACTTGAGTTGAGATGTACTGTAACGTATTGTCTGCAAATCTTGCAAGATAGGGTCATGGAGCAATACTGTGATAATATGCTGATTACGTTTTATACCAGCCCAGGGAGTTGTTGATTTGCCGAGCAATGGAGGACAAACTATGCAAGTTGATTAAATGCTCAAACAATGAGTCATGAGCCCCTTTCACCTTCATCCTTGACCCTTGACCTGTGAATGATGGCTGAAAGGACATTTGTGAACTATAAAAAGGGGCTCTCTGCCTCTATTTGGTGTCATTCTACAGCATGTCAGCTTAGGGGACTTCGGCCCCAGCTGGAGGAATACAGATCGGCTCCATTGAACATTGCTGAACCCTGAGAAGAATCCAGGTTGGGACAATCAGGTTACTTGACCACAGACCTCACTGCTCTCAGCTAGTTTCCTAAGGTTGTTATTACCTCCTCTCTTTGGGGGCCTGCCAAAAGCGGGGTGCCACTGGTGGGGGTTGTCGACCCTGGAAGCCCCAAAATCGCAGCTACTCTATCACTGGCGGGCCAGCGAAAGGGTGAGACTGTGTGATGTTGCACCATCTTGGGTATTTGCTGGGACTGTTCTATCTGTTTATTGTCCGTTTTGTGGTTTAATTAAGTCTTGCCACACTGTTTTACCTGCACCCTGTGTTGTCTGAGTAGTGTTATGCCCACGGAAGACCCCGGGGCTTCACATCTTGCACCGGGGCCCATCGGACTCTAGTTACACCACTGGCTGTATGCATAATATACAATGATGTGTAGATATCGGGGGATAGCCAGGTGCAGTGGACTCCTATCTCCTGCACGTTAGTGACATTTGTTTTTATATGGAAGAGAGACAAGATCAATGTAGGGGACAAATGTCTGGGCCGGCTGCAGGCTGAGAGAAGGGCTCAGCGGAGGAAGGCACCGATTAGGATGTGGACACAGGGTTAGAGTCCACTGCAGAGGGAGCATTTTTAGGGTTAGGGTTAGGGTCCACTGCAGAGGGAGCATTTTTAGGGTTAGGGTCCACTGCAGAGGGAGCATTTTTAGGGTTAGGGGTAGGGTCCACTGCAGAGGGAGCATTTTTAGGGTTAGGGTTAGGTTCCACTGCAGAGGGAGCATTTATAGGGTTAGGGATAGGGTCCACTGCAGAGGAAGCATTTTTAGGGTTAGGGATAGGGTCCACTGCAGAGGGAGCATTTTTAGGGTTAGGGGTAAGGTCCACTGCAGAGGGAGCATTTTTAGGGTTAGGGGTAGGGAGCATTTTTAGGGTTACGGGTAGGGTACACGGCAGAGGGAGCATTTTTAGGGTTAGGGTTAGGGTCCACTGCAGAGGGAGCATTTTTAGGGTTAGGGGTAAGGTCCACTGCAGAGGGAGAATTTTTAGGGTTAGGGTCCACTGCAGAGGGAGCATTTTTAGGGTTAGGGTTAGGATCCACTGCAGAGGGAGCATTTTTAGGGTTAGGGGTAAGGTCCACTGCAGAGGGAGAATTTTTAGGGTTAGGGTCCACAGCAGAGGGAGCATTTTTAGGGTTAGGGTCCACTGCAGAGGGAGCATTTTTAGGGTTAGGGATAGGGTCCACTGCAGAGGGAGCATTTTTAGGGTTAGGGGTAAGGTCCACTGCAGAGGGAGCATTTTTAGGGTTAGGGGTAGGGTCCACTGCAGAGGGAGCATTTTTAGGGTTAGGGGTAAGGTCCACTGCAGAGGGAGCATTTTTAGGGTTAGGGGTAGGGTCCACTGCAGAGAGAGAATTTTTAAGGTTAGGGGTAGAGTCCACTGCAGAGGGAGCATTTTTAGGGTTACGGGTAGGGTACACGGCAGAGGGAGCATTTTTAGGGTTAGGGTTAGGGTCCACTGCAGAGGGAGAATTTTTAGGGTTAGGGTCCACTGCAGAGGGAGAATTTTTAGGGTTAGGGTCCACTGCAGAGGGAGCATTTTTAGGGTTAGGGTCCACTGCAGAGGGAGCATTTTTAGGGTTAGGGATAGGGTCCACTGCAGAGGGAGCATTTTTAGCGTTAGGGGTAAGGTCCACTGCAGAGGGAGCATTTTTAGGGCTAGGGGTAGGGTCCACTGCAGAGGGAGCATTTTTAGGGGTAGGGTCCACCGCAGAGGGAGCATTTTTAGGGTTAGGGGTAGGGTCCACTGCAGAGGGAGCATTTTTAGGGTTAGGGATAGGGTCCACTGCAGAGGGAGAAATTTTAGGGTTAGGGGTAAGGTCCACTGCATAGGGAACATTTTTAGGGTTAGGGATAGGGTCCACTGCAGAGGGAGAAATTTTAGGGTTAGGGGTAGGGTCCACTGCAGATGGAGCATTTTAAGGGTTAGGGGTAAGGTCCACTGCAGAGGGAGCATTTTTAGGGTTAGGGTCCACTGCAGAGGGAGCATTTTTAGGGTTAGGGATAGGGTCCACTGCAGAGGGAGCATTTTTAGGGTTAGGGGTAAGGTCCACTGCAGAGGGAGCATTTTTAGGGTTAGGGTCCACTGCAGAGGGAGCATTTTTAGGGTTAGGGATAGGGTCCACTGCAGAGGGAGCATTTTTAGGGGTAGGGTCCACCGCAGAGGGAGCATTTTTAGGGTTAGGGGTAGGGTCCACTGCAGAGGGAGCATTTTTAGGGTTAGGGGTAGGGTCCACTGCAGATGGAGCATTTTAAGGGTTAGGGGTAAGGTCCACTGCAGAGGGAGCATTTTTAGGGTTAGGGTCCACTGCAGAGGGAGCATTTTTAGGGTTAGGGATAGGGTCCACTGCAGAGGGAGCATTTTTAGGGGTAGGGTCCACCGCAGAGGGAGCATTTTTAGGGTTAGGGGTAGGGTCCACTGCAGAGGGAGCATTTTTAGGGTTAGGGATAGGGTCCACTGCAGAGGGAGAAATTTTAGGGTTAGGGGTAAGGTCCACTGCAGAGGGAACATTTTTAGGGTTAGGGATAGGGTCCACTGCAGAGGGAGAAATTTTAGGGTTAGGGGTAGGGTCCACTGCAGATGGAGCATTTTAAGGGTTAGGGGTAAGGTCCACTGCAGAGGGAGCATTTTTAGGGTTAGGGTCCACTGCAGAGGGAGCATTTTTAGGGTTAGGGATAGGGTCCACTGCAGAGGGAGCATTTTTAGGGTTAGGGGTAGAGTCCACTGCAGAGGGAGCATTTTTAGGGTTAGGGGTAAGGTCCACTGCAGAGGGAGCATTTTTAGGGTTAGGGTCCACTGCAGAGGGAGCATTTTTAGGGTTAGGGATAGGGTCCACTGCAGAGGGAGCATTTTTAGGGTTAGGGGTAAGGTCCACTGCAGAGGGAGCATTTTTATGGTTAGGGGTAGGGTCCACTGCAGAGGGAGCAATTTTAGGGTTAGGGTCCACTGCAGAGGAAGCATTCATTTTTGCCATCTCTAGCAAAACCTAGTGTAGTCTAACATCATCACTATTATATAGTTACAACATGATATCGTATATTTGCAGAATTTAGTAGGTGCATTTCAGGGTGTGCCATGTGGTTTGTTGGTGGACTGCATAAATCAAGTTTTATATATATATATATTGCTCCCAGAAGGGTGAAGCCTAAACTAACCACATAGCTCAAAGTCATGTGATGTGACGCTACCGGGGAAGTGAGAGTGATGGTCTCAGTTGCTATGGAAATCTCCATAGATACCAGCGAATTCTCCTTCCCCGCAGGATGTCTTTTCAAAAGGGTTCCATGTAAAAATCCTGTCTGGAAGCAAAGAGGGGTGTGGGTGGGAGTCAAATATATCCTGCCGAAAAGCCTGCGGAGGATGCAGCGAATGTCCACAATGTCACAGGCAGAGGCCGTGCTGTGGATGGTGAAGTCTGCACTGATTCTGACTTATCGTGGACACACAGTATGGAAACAAGGTGACATGTTCAATATTTCTCCAGCAAGATTCATTGGTAATATATAGCACTCATGACAACTCTGCCACTGCAGCTACTAACAATGCTAACTCTGCTACAACAGCCTATTAATGCTGCAAACTCTGCTATGTCAGTCTGCTAACACTGTTTACTCAGCTACATCAGCTACTAACACTGCTTACTCTACTACATCAGATACTAACACTGTTTCCTCTGCTACATCAGCCTATTAACACTGTTTACTCTGGTACATCACCTACTAACACTGTTTACTCTGCTACATCAGCTACTAACACTGTTTACTCTGCTACATCAGCCTACTAACTAATTATCAGTAAATAAATAGGTCACTAGAACCACCATCAGTACATGAATACATCATCAGAACCACCATCAGAAAAGAAATACGGCACCAGAACCATTGTCAGTACATGAATATGTTGCCAGAACCACCATTAGTACATGAATATGACACCAGAACCATCAAAAAATAAATGAAAAAATAAATGCAACACCATTACCATCATTAGTACATGAATACATCACCAGAACCAACATAAGTTTTTGAATACAAGAACCAACAATCAACTGTAATGTCAAATCAGCCCCATATAGATTTATATTACATGAATCTACAACTCCAAGTATATTCTTAAAACAATGGTAAGGAGATACTGGGAATGTTGTTACCAGTCATCATCAGACTGTGGACCACACCTGGACCATAGTATTGATGAGATGCAGGCAGTATCACAAATAAACATTTACATTCAGATACCTTATAGGCGACATCTTCTCCAATGAGTCATTCTCTTTCTTTTTGTCTCCATCTTGTCCAGACTCCATGATGAATTTTCACACCCACAGCTCATCTCTTCAGACTTCCCTCTTCTCTGATCTTCTTCAGCACCTTATGACAAGGTGCCCTTAAAAATAGAAGCGTTATTAAAACAACCTCTACATAAAAAATATCTGTCCATACTTTGCTCTAAATAAGTGTCCTATAGTATATGGACGCCACACTGTCCACCCTAAGGAGCTATAACCGCATCGCTGTCTGCCAATATCAGCTAGAACCACCACACTGTCTGACCTTATCAGTTATTACTGCAACACTGTCCGCCCATCTGAACCACAGGCTTATACCATGGCTGTCCCCTCTCCACTGTATTCCGTTACACTCCATATCTCCAAACGGTCCCCCCCACCATGCTAACCTCTCTCCGTACTGTGCCTCCATTTCATGCTGCCCCATCTCCATATCTGTTCTGTGCTCCCTTTTCACAATTCACAATATGCCTCCATACTGCCCATGCTGCCCTTAACAAACTGTACCCACTCCTCACACTCTTCCCCTACACAGTATGATGGACACCACAGCCAGGATACAGGATGGTATCCACAACAGCCCCCAATGTACAGAAGGATGTCCACCACAGCCCCTTCTTATATAGTATTGTCACTACCACATTCCCCCATACAGTATGATGGCCATCAAAGTTCCCCATTATATAGTATGATCAGCACTACAGTCCCCTGTATATTGTATGATGCCCACCACAGCCCCCATATGCAGTATGATGGCCCCCAGAGCACCCCTACAGTATTATGGCCCCTACAGTCCCCATACAGAATGATTAACCCCCAGTCCGCGATACAGTATAGTGCCCCCACAGCCTCTTATATACAGTAAAATGTTCCCCACAGCATCCCACACAGTATGATATCCACCTCAGCCTCCTATACAGTATTACCTCTTCCACAGCACCTTATCCAGTATGGCCACTACAGTCCCCAGTATAATGTCCCCTACAGCCACCTATACTGTATGAGCACTACACCCTACCAGTATAATGTCCCCCATAGTATGGACATCACAGGCCTCAGTATGTCCTCAGGAGTTCCCCATACAGTATGCTCACCACAGCCCTCTATACAGTATGATATCTCACAAATCCCCCGTATACAGTATGATGTCTAGCACAACATTCTAAACAGTATGATCTCCCCACAGTGTCCTATACAGTATGATGTCTCCACAGCCCCCAGTATAATGTCCCCCATAGCCCCTATACAGTATGATGTGCCCACAGCCCCCAGTATAACATCCCCCACAATCCCCTATATAGTATGATGGCTCCATAGCCCCCAGTATAATGTTACTCACAGCCCTCTATACAGAATGATCATAGAATCATGGGATGTTAGAGTTGGAGGGGACCTCCAGGGTCATCGTGTTCAACCCCCTGCTTAATGCAGGACTCACTAAACCATCTCAGACAGATGTCTGTACAGCCTCTGCGTGAAGACGTCCATTGAAGGAGAACTCACCACCTCTCGTGGCCGCCCGATCCACTCATTGATCACCCTAACTGTCATACAGTGTCTTCTAATATCTGATCTGTATCTTCTCATATTCAGTTTCATCCCATCGCTTCTAGTCTTTCCTTGTGCAAATGAGAATAAAGCTGATCCCTCTACAGTGTAACAGCCCTTCAGATATTTGTAGACAGCTATTATTAAGTCTCCTCTTCGTCTTCTCTTTTGCAGCTAAACATTCCCAAATCCTCTAACAGTTCCTCGTAGGACATAGTTTGCAGTTTGCGCACCATCCTGGTCGCTCTTCTCTGAACTTGCTCCAGTTTTTCGATGTAATTTTTAAAATGTGGCGCCCAGAACTGGACACACTATTCCAGATGAGGTCTGACCAAGGAGGAGTAGAGGGGATAATTACTTCACGTGATCTAGACTCTATGTTTCTCCTAATACCTCCCAGAACTGGACACAGTATCCAGATGAGGTCTGACCAAGGAGGCGTAGAGGAGGATAATTACTTCACGTGATCTAGACTCTATGCTTCTCCTAATACCTCCCAGAACTGGGCACAGTATCCAGATGAGGTCTGACCAAGGAGGAGTAGAGGGGATAATTACTTCACGTGATCTAGACTCTATGTTTCTCCTAATACCTCCCAGAACTGGACACAGTATCCAGATGAGGTCTGACCAAGGAGGAGTAGAGGGGGATAATCACTTCACGTGATCTAAACTCTATGCTTCTCCTAATACCTCCCAGAACTGGACACAGTATCCAGATGAGGTCTGACCAAGGAGAAGTAGAGGATAATTACTTCACGTGATCTAGACTCTATGCTTCTCCTAATACCTCCCAGAACTAGACACAGTATCCAGATGAGGTCTGACCAAGGAGGAGTAGAGGGGGATAATCACTTCACGTGATCTAGACTCTAAGCTTCTCCTAATACCTCCCAGAACTGGACACAGTATCCAGATGAGGTCTGAGCAAGGAGGAGTAGAAGGGGATAATTACTTCATGTGAGCTAGACTCTATGCTTCTCCTAGTACCTCCCAGAACTGGACACAGTATCCAGATGAGGTCTGACCAAGGAGGAGTAGAGGGTGATAATTACTTCACGTGATCTAGACTCTATTCTTCTCCTAATACCTCCCAGAACTGGACCCAGTATTCAGATGAGGTCTGACCAAGGAGGAGTAGAGGGGGATAATTACTTCACATGATCTAGACTCTATGCTTCTCCTAATACCTCCCAGAACAGGACACAGTATCCAGATGAGGTTTGACCAAGGAGGAGTAGAGGGGGATAATTACTTCACGTGATCTAGACTCTATGCTTCTCCTAATACCTCCCAGAACTGGACACAGTATCCAGATGAGGTCTGACCAAGGAGGAGTAGAGGATAATTACTTCATGTGATCTAGACTCTATGCTTCTCCTAATACCTCCCAGAACTGGACACAGTATCCAGATGAGGTCTGACCAAGGAGGAGTAGAAGGGGATAATCACTTCACGTGATCTAGACTCTAAGCTTCTCCTAATACCTCCCAGAACTGGACACAGTATCCAGATGAGGTCTGACCAAGGAGGAGTAGAGGGGATAATTACTTCACGTGATCTAGACTCTATGCTTCTAATACCTCCCAGAACTGGACACAGTATCCACATGAGGTCTGACCAAGGAGGAGTAGAGGGGGATAATCACTTCACGTGATCTAGACTCTAAGCTTCTCCTAATACCTCCCAGAACTGGACACAGTATCCAGATGAGGTCTGAGCAAGGAGGAGTAGAGGGGGATAATTACTTCATGTGAGCTAGACTCTATGCTTCTCCTAGTACCTCCCAGAACTGGACACAGTATCCAGATGAGGTCTGACCAAGGAGGAGTAGAGGGTGATAATTACTTCACGTGATCTAGACTCTATGCTTCTCCTAATACCTCCCAGAACAGGACACAGTATCCAGATGAGGTCTGACCAAGGAGGAGTAGAGGGGGATAATTACTTCACGTGATCTAGACTCTATGCTTCTCCTAATACCTCCCAGAACTGGACACAGTATCCAGATGAGGTCTGACCAAGGAGGAGTAGAAGGGGATAATCACTTCACGTGATCTAGACTCTATGCTTCTCCTAATACCTCCCAGAACTGGACACAGTATCCAGATGAGGTCTGACCAAGGAGGAGTAGAAGGGGATAATCACTTCACGTGATCTAGACTCTAAGCTTCTCCTAGTACCTCCCAGAACTGGACACAGTATCCAGATGAGGTCTGACCAAGGAGGAGTAGAGGCGATAATTACTTCACGTGATCTAGACTCTATGCTTCTCCTAATACCTCCCAGAACTGGACATAGTATCCACATGAGGTCTGACCAAGGAGGAGTAGAGGGGGATAATTACTTCACGTGATCTAGACTCTATGCTTCTCCTAATACCTCCCAGAACTGGACACAGTATCCAGATGAGGTCTGACCAAGGAGGAGTAGAGGGGGATAATTACTTCACGTGATCTAGACTCTAAGCTTCTCCTAATACCTCCCAGAACTGGACACAGTATCCAGATGAGGTCTGACCAAGGAGGAGTAGAGGGGATAATTACTTCACGTGATCTAGACTCTATGCTTCTCCTAATACCTCCCAGAACTGGACACAGTATCCAGATGAGGTCTGACCAAGGAGGAGTAGAGGGGGATAATTACTTCACGTGATCTAGACTCTATGCTTCTCCTAATACCTCCCAGAACTGGACACAGTATCCAGATGAGGTCTGACCAAGGAGGAGTAGAGGGGATAATGACTTCACGTGATCTAGACTGTATGCTTCTGTTAATACATCCCAGAATTGTATTTGCCTTTTTTGCTGCTGCATCACACTGTTGACTCGTGTGCAGTCTGTGATCTATTAGTATACCCAAGTCTTTTTCACACGTGCTGTTGCTTAGCCCTTTTCCTCCCATTCTGTATATGCTTTTTTCATTTTCCTTGCCCAGATGAATGATGTCCCCACTGCCCCCATATGATATGATACCTTACAGCCCAGGTATAATGTCCCTCACAACCCCTCATATAATATAATGACTCCACAGTCCCTCATATACTATGATGTCCCCCACAGCCTCTCATATAATATTATTTGTGTTTAAATAATATAAGTAAAAAATTAAAAAAGTTTGTACTCACCTAATCCAGACTCCCCATACACTGCTGCGACAGTCTCCTTACCTCTCTTGCATAGTGGTAGACACTGGAGTGATGTCATCACGCTGCTAAATGTGTCCAGCATGATGCCATACTTCAACAGGGCACAGGCTGGAACTAGCCTCCATCTTTCTGGAGTTCCCGGCAGAGCAGGTACCTGATCGGAGTTCCTCTGCTCCTGTTCCAGGCCGCAATTACATAAATTGTACTCAAATCTTAAAGGGAATCTGTCAGTATTTTTTTAGTATGTTACCTGAAGACAGCATGAGGTAGGGGTTAACCCCTTTGTGACTGATGACTTATAGGTACATCATAGGTCGCCTCCCCCTCTTTTGTGCAGGCTCCAGAGCTGATCCCGCACCTTTTCTGGCACATGACAGCTGATCTGATTAGCTGATATGTGCCCCTAATAGCCGCATGTGAACTCGCAATCCACCCGGGACTGTTAACATGTTAAATGCCGCTGTGAATTTCCAACAGCGGCATTTAACATGGCCCATCGGGTTAACCCTAACCCATCACATGATCGCGGGGTGCCAATGGGTTGGCATGACAACCCGGGGTCTGCAGGAGACCCCTGTGGTTGTCATTGCCGATCTGCTATGAGCACAGCCCCGTGGCCGGTGTTCATAGCAGATGATCAATTCTGCTACATATAGCGGGGCTGAAGCTCTATGTGTAGTACGGGCGATCAGATGATCGCAGCTTCAAGTCTCCTATGAAGACTATTAAAGCAAGTAAAAGATAAAAAAAAAAGTTTTTAAAAATATTAAAAAAATCTAAAAGTTCAAATCACGCCCATTTTGCCAAATTCAAAATAAAACGTAATAAAAAAATACACATATTTGGTATCGCCGCGTTCAGAATCGCATGATCTATCAAAATATAAAAAGAAATAATCCAATCAGTAAATGGCGTCATGAGAAAAAAATTCAAAATACCAGAATTACTTTTTTTTGAGCAGCCACAACATCGCAATAAAATGCAATAACGGGCGATCAAAACATCATAACTAACCCAAAATGGTATCAATAAAAACAACAGCTTGGCGCCCAAAAAAAGCCCTCACCCAGCCCCAGATCCCGAAAAGTGGAGACGCTACAGGTCTCGGAAAATAGCGACATTTTTTTTTTTTTTTTTTACAAACTTTGACATTTGTTTTCACCACTAAAATAAAAAAGAACCTATACATGTTTGGTGTCTACGAACTCGTAATGACCTGGAGAATAATAATGTCATAACAGCAGGTCAGTTTTAGCATTTAGTGAATATGGGGGGGAAAAAAAACAAAAAAAACAATTGTGGAATT
Organism: Phyllobates terribilis; assembly: GCF_046119375.1. Lineage (NCBI taxonomy): Eukaryota > Metazoa > Chordata > Amphibia > Anura > Dendrobatidae > Phyllobates > Phyllobates terribilis. Next base: position 83,803,017 of record NW_027362772.1, read on the forward strand.
GCACATTTTTAAAATAATACAATTATACGGTACATAGAAACTGTCACTGTCACTCAGTGTGTCTGGGACTCAGTGATGGCCGCTCTGTCATCCTATCCTGTGCTGGGGTATGCTGAGCAGGCGGTGCTTTGATTGACAGCTCAGCTGACATATCTAAGATTGGGAGGTGCAGAGACGTCTCCAGGTGCTCCCTGTTCTTAATGATTGCCCTGCTATTTATATGAGCTGTCCGGCCCAGATTACTGCTAGTCAAAGTTTCTGCTCTGGTGTGTGTTTGCCCGATTCCTGTGCCGTGAGTTCTGATCTGCTGCTGCCTGTGGTCTGTGTTAGGAATACCTGTTTATTTTTGCCCCTTTGCTTAGATCTGCTAATTCTCTGGTATTCTGTCCTCAGACTGAGACCTAACTTGCGCCTTCATCTTTTCCCTTAGTTTACCATGTGCTCTCTTGGTACTGACCCCAGAACGTCTGACTTCTCTGCCTCATGGCCTGTCTATATATCTGGACCCTCCATATCAATTATTAACAGTGGCATAAAAAGAGCTAATCACGGGAAGCAGATGGGTTAGTATGACAGTCGGGAGTCCATGATGGCTCTATCAGTACAGAGCTCTATAGTGTGACCGCTCTTACAGTACAGAGCTCTATAGTGTGACCGCTCTTACAGTACAGAGCTCTATAGTGTGACCGCTCTTACAGTACAGAGCTCTATAGTGTGACCGCTCTTACAGTACAGAGCTCTATAGTGTGACCGCTCTTACAGTACACAGCTCTATAGTGTGACCGCTCTTACAGTACACAGCTCTATAGTGTGACCGCTCTTACAGTACACAGCTCTATAGTGTGACCGCGCTTACAGTACACAGCTCTATAGTGTGACCGCTCTTACAGTACACAGCTCTATAGTGTGACCGCTCTTACAGTACACAGCTCTATAGTGTGACCGCTCTTACAGTACACAGCTCTATAGTGTGACCGCTCTTACAGTACACAGCTCTATAGTGTGACCGCTCTTACAGTACACAGCTCTATAGTGTGACCGCTCTTACAGTACACAGCTCTATAGTGTGACCGCCCTTACAGTACACAGCTCTATAGTGTGACCGCTCTTATATTACAGCGTTTCAACATGAAGAGACTTCAGATTACTCTCCTCCTCTACCCTGGATATGGGGTGTCAGAGTACATGCCGGGAATCAGGACTATGCCAGTCCTGTATCCTGTACGTGGCTTTCTTACAGCATTTAACAGTAGTGAATATGATCCATATACTAATAGAGAAGAGTGAGGGAGCAGTGATATTACCCCATATACAGTACACTGAGCAGTGATATTACCCCATAAACAGTACACTGAGCAGTGATATTACTCCATATACAGTACACTGAGCAGTGATATTACCTCATAAACAGTGCACTGAGCAGATGTGATAATACAGAAGAAGGAGATTCGCTGCTCGGGATTGGTGAAGAGAACGGGACTTCACTGAACACAATAAGTGATATAATGGTGATATGACCTAATATTAATAATGAATATAGCAAAAAGACGCCCATCTCAGATCCATATGTGGCACCCCAGGGGTCTGGTTTTCCACAGTAATGTAATGTTATGTCTGAGAGCAGGTGGGAGGTCCTTTGGTCAGGGATCCTGTGCATGCCACACCTCCTGCCCAGTCTTGGGAGGGGAAGAACTTCCCCTGTATAAACCCGGGGCTGAGGCAGGGTGAGTCAGACAAGTGGAGTAGAGACAAGAAGCAGCATAGGAAACAGCAGAGTTACAAGGAGTCAGGGGCTGGCAGCTGCAGAGCTCGCCCTGACTAAGAAGACTTCTTTCCGGACCCGGAGTCCGAGGCTGTGGGGACTAACTCCTACCCAGCAGCAGAATCCGTCAGGCAGGGGATTTCAGGTCCTCTGGCCCAGAAGCCCGAAGGCACGGTCACACGCGTGGGACCAGCACCGCCATCGTGGAGCGGAAGCCATTAGAAGGCCCCGAGTCACCGGCCATACGGGTGAGCACCACACGGTACACTCAGGGACGTGGGCTACTTACATCAGCTTCTAGCAAGGTAGCCAGAAGAGTACAGTCAGTTTGGGAGGCCTACAACTACGCCTGGCCAGGGGAGATCCCATCTGCTCAAGGACTGACCAGGCCCCGTTCGCTAGCAAGTACTCCGGGAGGGTCTATCGTTGTTACCAGTAAAGACCCTGAACTACACCGTACCGTCTCTGAGTGGTTCCTGCTACCCCCATCATCCACGTCGGCTGCCCTGAGACCATACCCCTCCCGTTGGGGGTTATACTATCACGCTGCATAATCCTACCATCGGCCTCAGCGGTCTGCCCCGCAGCAGCAGCTCCCTGGCTGCACTCAACGGGTGGCGTAGTCATCAACTATTTACTACTAGTAGACTGCCGTCCAGTTTGACTCCCTGGGCACGGACCGGGTCACCGCCACGAGACTACAACCCTCCACGGATCCGGCTCCGGGTAAGCTCCCGCGTGCGCACCGCAGCGCGACACAGGCCCAGGGGCGCGTCAACTTTGGCGTAGTCGGCAGGATTTCGTGCCCGCAACCACCGGGTACCGCGTGCCTGAAAAGCAAAGACTGTTCAAACTTACCAGTGGTGAAGATTCCCGCTATCCGTGGAGGTTTCCCGCCATCCGGCGCCATCTTCTACCTTCTTCCCGCCATCCGCGAAGTTTTCCCGCCATCCAGCGCCATCTTCGACCTTCTTCCCGCCATCCGTGGAGTTTTCCCGCCATTGGACGCCATCTTGAGGACGCCGCGCGGGAAGAAGAGGGGCGTGGACTCCGAAAGCGCGCGAGAACTGAAGCCCCGCCTCACGTCCGGACGTTGCGTAAGGTCCTGGAAGGAGCCCAGCAGACGCCGACGTCACAGGAGCGCGACGGAAGGTCCTCAACCCTGACGATCCACTGCGGAGCCGCGGCCTACGGAAGAGGATCATCGCAAGGTAGGCCACGGTCCACTAGGGGGGAGGAAGATGTCGGATACGGAGGAGAGCTTCACTGCCTCAACCCCCGCCAGCGCTACCGCTGCTGCAGTTATGCCCTTCACCATGCCGTATATCCCGGGAGCAGCTTGGCTACCCCAGTACTCAGGGGAGTCACATACCCTGCATGACTTTAGAGAAAAGCTGGATAGCCTCTTCCAGGTGTACCCCCTCACAGAAGAGCAAAAAGTGAGCATCCTGGTGGCCCAACTAACAGGGGCAGCCAAAAGGGAAGTAAAATCCTGGCCACCTGGGAGGAAGACTGTCGCAGGGATACTAACCCGGCTGAAGGACACCTTTGATACCCGCACCTCAGCCGAGATTAAGCTTAGATTCTACGGGTGCAAGCAGCGAGCGCATGAGAGTATAAGGGACTATGCACTAAACCTACAAGAGGCCCTGAGGGCCATAAAGCAGACCGACCCTGATGGGGTGGGAAACGAGGACAGGCTGTTGACTGAACAATTTATAGAGGGTTTATATTGCAATGCCCACCGAACCCAGTTGCGGGCAATGGCCTTACAGGATCCCCATCTGGACTTTGCACAGTTCAAGGACAGAGCCATCCGGGTGCTCCGAGAACCGGCACCAGGTGGCGTTGTGACCCACAGACGCCCCACTACCACTTACTACCAGGAGGCGGCGCCCTTGTCAGCAGGGCCTGTGGGAGCTGATGCGCAGGCTTTGGACAATGACCCGGCTCCAGACCTACACCATCAGGTCCAAGAGCTAGCTAAGAGCGTTGCTGTGCTAACCCGAACTGTGCAGTCTTTACAGGTTTCCACCCCAGGGAAGATCCAGCTGGCATCCGGACCGGAGGACATCCCGTGGCGTCGACCAAGGAGGACCCCACCGGCCAGAGGAAGACCCAGTGACCGATACAGTGAGGACGGACGACCCATCTGCCGCCGCTGCAATCAACCCGGACATATGGCAAGGTACTGTTCTTTAAACGGGCACAACCTGGGGTAGAGGGCCAACCCCCAGGAAAAAGATCACCAGGCCCATCGAACTGGCGAGACAGATATGTGGGAGGACGTCCAGTCTTGCCTGTGGTACTGGATGGCATTCCCATGAGTGCCCTACTGGACACCGGGTCACAGGTCACCACCATCCCGTACGTGCTCTTCAAGCAGTACTGGAATGACTCGGATATTACCCGCTACCCCGACGACGACTTGAGTATCATCGCCAGCAATGGTCAGCCCGTGCCACAGATCGGATTTAAAGAGGTGACCATCAAAATTGGTAGAGTCGAACTGGCCGCACTGGGACTGATCATTGTAGATATTGATAAACATGAGAGTCACCCAAAAATAACTCTAGGAACTAATGTAATTGAAAATTGTCTTGCAGAGGTGATTTTCCTTTTACAGCAGGTTGCCAAGAATGCCAGCTCCGGCGAGCAGCGGGTGCTCCAGAAAGAGATCCGGGCACTGATGCAACGGCAACAAGTGGAACTCTCCGGCGGTGAGATTGGTAGCGTAAGAATGTGTGACCCTTTTCCTATTGCCATGCCCCCAAAAAGTGAAATGATGATTTGGTGCCGGGCAGCTATTGGTCTGAGAGGTAGAGATTACCAGGCAATGGTAGAACCAGTTTACTCAGACAGTAGGCCCACCATTTTGACAGCACGGGGGGTCGTCAATGTACGCCATGGGAGGGTGCCCGTTCGCATAATAAATATCGGGGAGAGGGAAGTGTACCTGCCCCGGTATGCCACGCTAGCCAAATTATATATCACTAATCAAAATTCTATACAATCTGTGGAACCCTTGCCTCCATCTCACCCGGAGGAAGGTAACGGCTCTAAGAAAGACATGGAGGACTGGTGTCAGCAACTACATCTGGGTACTGACTCCACTCCCTCACATCAGAAACAAGGAGTCTATCGGGTGGTTCAAGAGTATGAGAGAGTGTTTAGTAAACACCCGTTAGACTTCGGGCGAGTCAAGGGGGTAGAACATCGCATCCCCACGGGAGATCATCCTCCCATAAAAGAGAGGTATCGACCCGTACCCCCTGCACATTACCAACACGCCAAGGGGATGCTTAGAGACATGAAGGAGGCTGGGGTAATCCGGGATAGTTGTAGCCCCTGGGCAGCCCCATTAGTTTTAGTCAAAAAGAAAGACAACACCATGAGGATGTGTGTAGATTACCGGAAAATCAACCGTATCACACACAAGGATGCGTACCCCTTACCAAGGATAGAGGAGTCATTGGCTGCTTTAAGATCTGCTAACTTCTTCTCTACCTTGGATCTCACTAGCGGGTACTGGCAGGTTCCTGTAGCAGAGGCGGACCGGGAGAAGACCGCATTCACCACCCCGATGGGACTTAGCGAGTTCACCTGCATGCCGTTCGGACTCTGCAACGCACCAGGAACCTTCCAACGCCTAATGGAGTGTTGTCTGGGCCACAGAAACTTCGAGACGGTCCTGTTGTACCTGGACGATGTCATCGTATATTCCAAGACTTATGAGGACCACCTGAAACACCTGGCGGAAGTGTTCGAGGCTCTGGCGAGTTACGGCCTAAAGGTGAAACCCTCCAAGTGTCACCTCCTGAAACCAAAGGTGCAGTACCTGGGACACGTAGTGAGCGCTGACGGAGTGGCTCCCGACCCTGATAAAATCACCGCAATTAAGGAATGGCCAAGCCCCTCCAGCGTAAAAGAAGTGCGGCAGTTCCTCGGGTTGGTAGGCTACTACCGAAGGTTTATTCCCGGTTTCACCAAAAAGGCAGCACCTATGCAGGACCTCCTGATAGGCCAGTCCCGGAAGGCCAAGAACCAGAAGCCGCCCTTCAAATGGGAAGAGCTGGAAGAAGAGTCCTTCCGCCAGCTGAAGATGGCCCTCACGGGGGACGAAATCCTGGCGTACCCGGATTATAGCCAGCCCTTTATCCTCTACACCGACGCCAGTAACATCGGGCTAGGAGCCGTACTGTCCCAGATCCAGCAGGGGAAGGAACGAGTAATCGCCTACGCCAGCCGAAAACTGCGACCCACCGAAAGGAACCCCGAGAATTACAGCTCATTTAAGTTAGAGTTCCTGGCCGTAGTATGGGCAATCACTGAGCGCTTTAAGCATTACCTCGCTTCTTCCCGGTTCACCGTGTACACGGATAACAACCCGCTGACACACCTGGACACGGCAAGACTCGGTGCCTTGGAGCAGAGGTGGATGGCCCGTCTGTCCAACTACGAGTTCACAATTAAATACCGGGCAGGACGCTCCAATACCAACGCGGACGCCCTGTCCAGGATGCCCAACCTGCCGGACGGAGGAGAAGATCCGGAGGGACTGGAAGAAGTTGAACTCCCTGCGTTCCACCGTCATGGGACTATTCAGTATTCCCACCGGGTAAGGAGTAAGCAGGCTGCTACGTTGAACCCCTTACCCCACTACAACTGGGCGGAAACGCAAGACAGCGACCCTGCCGTCCGACAGGTGAAGGAGATGCTGACTCGGCCGGAGGCTCGCCTTGAACCAGACGCTCCGGAGGAAGCCAAACAACTATGGGCAGAGAAGAGTCGACTGTTCCTTTACAAAGGGAAGTTGTGCCGCAGAATGGTTAACTCCCGGACGCATGAATTACTCTGGCAAGTAGTGGTGCCACGAAGAGACGCAGCCATGGTGATGGAGGCATACCACGACGGAGCTGGACACTTTGGGTGGAAAAAGCTGGAGTTCCTGCTGCGCGAGCGGTTCCACTGGGTAGGCATGAGGGGAACCATCGAGAAGTGGTGCAGAGATTGTGGCCCGTGCAACCTGAGAAGGAAGGACCGAGCCAGCCAGAAGACTCCCCTGCAGTCCATCGTCACCCGGCAACCGTTGGAACTGGTAGCCTTGGATCATGTAAAACTGACCCCAAGCAGAAGTGGCTACGTCTACGCGTTAACCATCGTGGATCATTACTCCCGGTTCTTGGTTGTCGTCCCCGTCAAGGACTTAACGGCTCAAACAGCAGCTAGAGCCTTCCAGCAGCACTTCTGCCGTCCACACGGGTACCCGGACCAAGTGCTGACGGACCAGGGACCTGCCTTTGAAGCGGAGGTCTTTCAGGAATTCTGCAATCTGTATGGCTGCCGGAAGATAAGGACGACACCCTACCATCCGCAGACTAATGGACTTTGTGAAAAAATGAACCAGGTGGTAATGGATCTTCTAAAAACGTTGCCCCTGGAAGAACGCAGTCTGTGGCCTGAAAAGTTGCCCGATCTGGTGGACCTATACAACCACATCCCGGTAGGTTCCACCAACTGTACCCCGGCTTACCTAATGAGGGCAAGACCTGGTAAGTTACCTGTTGACCTGGAAATGGGAGTCCTGACCCCCGAGGACACTTCACCAGAAACAGACTGGGACACAGAGAGGCAGCAGCAGTACCGGAGAGTACAGGAGAGCGTGGAGCGAAGTCTCTGTCAGGCTAGGGAAAGACAAGAGAAAACTTACAACCAGTATGCTCCCGCTGTTCCCCTGGTACCCGGAGAGCAGGTCTTGAAGAGGAAGAGACGGCTCCACAAGTTGGACGACCAGTGGGAGAAGGACCCGTACACCGTACTGCCCTCAAGCCACGAGAACCCGAAGGTCTGTACCATCAGTAAAGACGGAGGGGAAACCACAGCCATTGTATCCCGGGACCACCTGAAGAAGTGTCCCGAACAACTGAGGAACCCTGAAGAGGCACAAGAAGACCATCGACCCGTGGAAGAAAGGGAAGATATGGTTAGTACCGTGCTCGGGGACTTCCCTCAGTCTTGGACTCAAGTCAATGGTGCAGTTGTGGTACCCGTACTCACCTTCCTCCAACCATCATCCCAAGAACCTACGGAGCAACGGGTAGAGCTGGAAGAACAGCCGGTCCAGGAGGCAGAAGACTCCACACAAGCAGAACAGGAGAATCAACCCTCTGCTTATAGTGAGCCTGCCGTACCCCTAGTGAGACAAAGAGCCGGTAGACAGCTGCCCAGTTTACCCTTGACAGCTCCTACACCCTGTAGTTCAGGGCCAGACAGTCAGCTCCGTAGGTCCACTCGGGCCACTAGAGGCCAGTTACCCGCACGCTGGAGAATTTAAAGTGTATAAATTGTTTTATTTATGTTTTTCTGTGTCTTGTTGCTTGTGTATAATTTTGTGTTTCTAGTTATTTTTAGGAATCCTTGGTGGATTTACCGGGAATCCTTGTACATAGTTGGAGCGTAACCCAGGATGGACTAGAGACTGTTAAGGACTCGGGGTAGGACAGACCCCTACCTGGTTACGTCTCCCTGTGTTGGTGAAATGGACACCTTGCTCTCTTCAGAGACTGCACCCGGTTGCGGACACGCCGTAACCATCTTTATATGTTTTCTTATTGTATTATTAATGTTTTTGCCTTGTTATGTTTTTCTAAATGTGTTTAGTCCCGGAGTACTAAATTTCACTAGGGGGGAATGTGGCACCCCAGGGGTCTGGTTTTCCACAGTAATGTAATGTTATGTCTGAGAGCAGGTGGGAGGTCCTTTGGTCAGGGATCCTGTGCATGCCACACCTCCTGCCCAGTCTTGGGAGGGGAAGAACTTCCCCTGTATAAACCCGGGGCTGAGGCAGGGTGAGTCAGACAAGTGGAGTAGAGACAAGAAGCAGCATAGGAAACAGCAGAGTTACAAGGAGTCAGGGGCTGGCAGCTGCAGAGCTCGCCCTGACTAAGAAGACTTCTTTCCGGACCCGGAGTCCGAGGCTGTGGGGACTAACTCCTACCCAGCAGCAGAATCCGTCAGGCAGGGGATTTCAGGTCCTCTGGCCCAGAAGCCCGAAGGCACGGTCACACGCGTGGGACCAGCACCGCCATCGTGGAGCGGAAGCCATTAGAAGGCCCCGAGTCACCGGCCATACGGGTGAGCACCACACGGTACACTCAGGGACGTGGGCTACTTACATCAGCTTCTAGCAAGGTAGCCAGAAGAGTACAGTCAGTTTGGGAGGCCTACAACTACGCCTGGCCAGGGGAGATCCCATCTGCTCAAGGACTGACCAGGCCCCGTTCGCTAGCAAGTACTCCGGGAGGGTCTATCGTTGTTACCAGTAAAGACCCTGAACTACACCGTACCGTCTCTGAGTGGTTCCTGCTACCCCCATCATCCACGTCGGCTGCCCTGAGACCATACCCCTCCCGTTGGGGGTTATACTATCACGCTGCATAATCCTACCATCGGCCTCAGCGGTCTGCCCCGCAGCAGCAGCTCCCTGGCTGCACTCAACGGGTGGCGTAGTCATCAACTATTTACTACTAGTAGACTGCCGTCCAGTTTGACTCCCTGGGCACGGACCGGGTCACCGCCACGAGACTACAACCCTCCACGGATCCGGCTCCGGGTAAGCTCCCGCGTGCGCACCGCAGCGCGACACAGGCCCAGGGGCGCGTCACATACAAGTGACCGTAAACTACTCCTGAATAAACCAATATACAAAGATAAAACTGACTGCCTCCTCAGTTTTAATAAATCGAGAAAAACGTTGATCATTAAAATATAAATTTATTCAAATTGTTAAAACCTACATCTATGCAAATCACAAAAGAAGCAAAGTATCTGAACTGAAGAGCTGATGGTGAGAGCAGGGAAAATGTATAAGTGTAAGAGGGTGCCCGGGAAGTCATGGCCTCCTTCCCTGCCTCCATCATGATGATGTGAGAGGGTGCCCGGGAAGTCATGGCCTCCTTCCCTGCCTCCATCATGATGATGTGAGAGGGTGCCCGGGAAGTCATGGCCTCCTTCCCTGCCTCCATCATGATGATGTGAGAGGGTGCCCGGGAAGTCATGGCCTCCTTCCCAGCCTCCATCATGATGATGTGAGAGGGTGCCCGGGAAGTCATGGCCTCCTTCCCAGCCTCCATCATGATGATGTAAGAGGGTGCCCGGGAAGTCATGGCCTCCTTCCCAGCCTCCATCATGATGATGTAAGAGGGTGCCCGGAAAGTCATGGCCTCCTTCCCTGCCTCCATCATGATGATGTAAGAGAGTGCCCGGAAAGTCATGGCCTCTTTCCCTGCCTCCATCATGATGATGTAAGAGGGTGCCCGGGAACTCATGGCCTCCTTCCCTGCCTCCATCATGATGATGTAAGAGGGTGCCCGGGAACTCATGGCCTCGTTCCCTGCCTCCATCATGATGATGTAAAAGGGTGCCCGGGAAGTCATGGCCTCCTTCCCTGCCTCCATCATGATGATGTAAGAGGGTGCCCGGGAAGTCATGGCCTCCTTCCCTGCCTCCATCATGATGATGTAAGAGGGAGCCCGGGAAGTCATGGCCTCCTTCCCTGCCTCCATCATGATGATGTAAGAGGGTGCCCGGGAAGTCATGGCCTCCTTCCCTGCCTCCATCATGATGATGTAAGAGGGTGCCCGGGAAGTCATGGCCTCCTTCCCTGCCTCCATCATGATGATGTAAGAGGGTGCCCGGGAAGTCATGGCCTCCTTCCCTGCCTCCATCATGATGATGTAAGAGGGTGCCCGGGAAGTCATGGCCTCCTTCCCTGCCTCCATCATGATGATGTAAGAGGGTGCCCGGGAAGTCATGGCCTCCTTCCCTGCCTCCATCATGATGATGTAAGAGGGTGCCCGGGAAGTCATGGCCTCCTTCCCTGCCTCCATCATGATGATGTGAGAGGGTGCCCGGGAAGTCATGGCCTCCTTCCCTGCCTCCATCATGATGATGTGAGAGGGTGCCCGGGAAGTCATGGCCTCCTTCCCTGCCTCCATCATGATGATGTGAGAGGGTGCCCGGGAAGTCATGGCCTCCTTCCCTGCCTCCATCATGATGATGTAAGAGGGAGCCCGGGAAGTCATGGCCTCCTTCCCTGCCTCCATCATGATGATGTAAGAGGGAGCCCGGGAAGTCATGGCCTCCTTCCCTGCCTCCATCATGATGATGTAAGTGGGTGCCCGGGAAGTCATGGCCTCCTTCCCTGCGTCCATCATGATGATGTAAGAGGGTGCCCGGGAAGTCATGGCCTCCTTCCCTGCCTCCATCATGATGATGTAAGAGGGTGCCCGGGAAGTCATGGCCTCCTTCCCTGCCTCCATCATGATGATGTAAGAGGGAGCCCGGGAAGTCATGGCCTCCTTCCCTGCGTCCATCATGATGATGTAAGAGGGTGCCCGGGAAGTCATGGCCTCCTTCCCTGCCTCCATCATGATGATGTAAGAGGGAGCCCGGGAAGTCATGGCCTCCTTCCCTGTTGTGAATGTATTGTTCCACTCTGTGTTTATATATGAATAATGTAAATGTCTGTTGTCTAATGTTAGTTACAGGGACAGTATACGTCAGGAGTGGATGGTATCTTAGATTAGGCATTGGGTACAGTGCAGTGGGGGGCACAAGAGTTTAGGATAGAAATAGTTAATATATTTAGTAATGGCTCCAGTGTAGAAGGAGCCGGGGTAGTAACAGAGAAGTTTACCCAGCAACCGACAGAGACGGTTGATGATTGGTCCAGTTGAAAAAGCGGGAGGAGTTGGGGCCAGAGGAGAACAACGGTTGTTCCTGTCAGGTTGAGTTCAGTCAGAGCAGTTGTTGCTGTTGGTAATGTTAAGTCTGTGCTGGAGGAAGACTGAGGAGAAGCTCGGGGTCCTGGGGGCTGAAGGTCAATAAGGATACCGATGGTCGATGATAGAAAGAGTCAGGCAGCTTGGGGAACAATAAAGCAGTCAACTCTGAGGAAAACTCCCTAATCGTCCGAGGCCTGGAGAAGGACTGATGGAGCCAGCCTACACAACTCCCTTAGAGGGGAGAACGGAGGGGTTCATGCCTGAGGAGAGTGGGACCGTGTTCTGGAAAGCTGCGGTACCGGAGAAACTAACTGTGAGGACAGGACCGAAAGGGACAGAAGAGAGGATGACAAGTGTAATTGTGATGTGCAAAGGAGCGAGATCTGTGACCAGAACTGAGCAACAAAAGGAGTTTAGGAAAGTTATGTTATATGTCAGGAATATTAGAAAATATTAATATCAGGGAAATGTCCTTCCATCTGCGTGACACAGATGTTCACCCCCTCCCTCACCCACTCCTTCTGCTCAGCACAAAAGCCCCAATTAACGCACGACTGATAAATAGTTATTCACACACGACCAGGGAAGAAGTGTGAAAACTTCGTTAGGAAGCAGGCCTCTTGTCCCTGAAAGACGCAGGAGGTACTTAAAATGCAGGCTTCCCTAATTTGTGTGTAACTGTGAAGGGTCTTCCCCGGGCTTCAAAGGGGAATTTGCAGACTCACTGACTCCGATATTAGTTATGAAATAATATGAGTTCCATAGGTCCGACAATAACGAGACCCAAATGGGTAGTGACCAAATCAGCCCCAGAATATGCAGGTATTTTTCCACGGCTGTAACCACAATCAGGGAGCTGCAGCGCAAAAACACCCGAATAGTAGACTGCAGCTGTGGGATGCGTGATATCAAAAGAAAGATAAAATCGTGAGGGAAAATATGGCGTAGTTTGCGAGCTTCTGCGATCAACGAACGATGAGTTATCGCAGAAGCTAGCATTTTATAATAAAAATGTACAGGCTGGAGACCGGCCCACATGATGTCACCACAAGGGGCGTGTGGCCAGATCTCCCTTAGGCATAAGAGTCTATGGAGAAGACAGGGGCACTCATTGCTGGGGGGAATATGAATTATATGCAAAGGGTCCTGTTCAATAACAGCAATCTGGAGAACCCCCCCCCTCCCACTATATTGAATCATCTCCGCGATCGTGTAGTGTAAGTAATTTTCACTCTTTACGCTGTTTATTTTATGTAACTGTTTATGTATTTTAATGCCCCCTTTGTAACATCCTTATGTATATATTTTTCCTAAACACTGCCTCCCTTTTGGATTAAATATAAAATGTAATAGTTCTGTTTTTTTTGTTCTGTAATCGTTCTCCCAGAAGCCATAAACGCTACCGGGTTGGTTCCTGACCCGATACAAGTCCATTAATACCGGGCTGTATCAAACCAGAACTGGTGGCAGCATACCATCTGGGGGATTTGAGGAAGGCTGGCAGTGACGGTCGGAGGTGTGGATATATATTACTGGCGCAGCCAGGGAAATATATATATACTGCCCTCACTGCAGAGGGCCTCAAATACCCAGTGGGCTACAGGACGGCCTCTCCGGCGACCACTCGCTCTAGGTGCAGTACCTTGACTGACCTGAGAGGCGAGGGGGCGCCAGAGAGTTGTGCCTGTATTGTGGCGTCAAAGATTGGTGACGTGTAAGGGACAACTCACCACCGTGTTTTCCCCCGCTGGTAGCAGCTTCCTGGCACTACTTACTCTTGGTGCAGTACCTTGACTGACCTGAGAGGCAAGGGGGCGCCAGAGAGCTGCACCCACCGGCCGGCATTTTCCTGACATTATATAAAAGAAACTGTGTGTGACAATGATGGCTGGCCTCCGACGGCTGGACTCCTACACAAGATGGGGAAGCAACCGGACACTAAGTGTTTTACCCACCATGCAAAACACAATACAACACTGACATTGTCTGGTATTTGTGGGCGGTCAGGGTGAGAATATAAAACCACAGCAATCCCTCGCCACTACTACCACCCTGCACCCCTCACATATATATATATGAACACAGCAAAGATAAGAGACTAAAGGTCTAACCACAGAGTACAAGGAAAAAGAAATGGGACCTCTTCATTAGTAAAGTAAAGCTGGATATAGCTTTTAACAATTTGAATACATTTATATTTTAATAGTAAACGTTTCTCTCCATTTATTAAAACTGAGGCAGCAATCAGTTTTATCTCTGTATAGAATATTAATAATGTCAAGGATGCAAGAGGATATATTATATATAGATAGTAGAGGTTCTATCAGTAGGATATATTATATATAGATAGTAGAGGTTCTATCAGTAGGATATATTATATATATAGATAGTAGAGGATATATTATATATAGATAGTAGAGGTTATATCAGTAGGATATATTATATATATATAGATAGTAGAGGATATATTATATATAGATAGTAGAGGTTATGTCAGTAGGATATATTATATATAGATAGTAGAGGTTATATCAGTAGGATATACAACCCCTGGCAAAAATTATGGAATCACTCAATTCTGAGGAAAAGATTATGGAATCACCCTGTAAATTGTCATTTCCAAAACTAACACCTGCATCAAATTAGATCTGCTCATTAGCCTGAATCTAAAAAGGAGTGATCACACCTTGGAGCGCTGTTGCACCAAGTGGACTGACATGAATCATGGCTCCAACACGAGAGATGTCAATTGAAACAAAGGAGAGGATTATCAAACTCTTAAAAGAAGGTAAATCATCACGCAATGTTGCAAAAGATGTTGGTTGTTCACAGTCAGCTGTGTCTAAAATCTGGACCAAATACAAACAACATGGGAAGGTTGTTAAAGATATATACATCTATATATATAATATATCCTACTGATATAACCTCTACTATCTATATATAATATATCCTCTACTATCTATATATATAATATATCCTACTGATATAACCTCTACTATCTATATATAATATAGCTGTACTCTATACTGGTAGACCAAGGAAGACATCACAGCGTCAAGACCGGAAACTTAAAGCAATATGTCTCCAAAACAGGAAATGCACAACAAAACAAATGAGGAACGAATGGGAGGAAACTCGAGTCAATGTCTGTGACCGAACTGTAAGAAACCGCCTAAAGGAAATGGGATTTACAAACAGAAAAGCTAAACATAAGCCATCATTAACACCTAAACAGAAAAAAAACAAGGTTACAATGGGCTAAGGAAAAGCAATCGTGGACTGTGGATGACTGGATGAAAGTCATATTCAGTGATGAATCGCGAATCCGCATTGGGCAAGGTGATGATGCTGGAACTTTTGTTTTGTGCCGTTCCAATGAGATTTATAAAGATGACTGCATGAAGAGAACAAGCAAATCTCCACAGTCATTGATGATATGGGGCTGCATGTCAGGTAAAGGCACTGGGGAGATGGCTGTCATTACATCTTCAATAAATGCCCAAGTTTACATTGTCCAAAATATCAATTTTCTTATCCCATCAAATGAAAGGATGTTTGGGGATGATGATGATAATGCATCCTGCCATTGAGCAAAAACTGTGAAAACATTCCTTGAAAGAAGACACATAAGGTCAATGTCATGGCCTGCAAATAGTGCGGATCTCAATCCAATTGAAAATATTTGGTGGAAGTTGAAGAAAATGGTCCATGACAAGGCTCCAACCTGCAAAGCTGATCTGGCAACAGCAATCAGAGAAAGTTGGAGCCAGATTGATGAAGAGTACTGTTTGTCACTCAGTACGTCCATGCCTCAGAGGTTGCAAGCTGTTATTAAAGCCAGAGGTGGTGCAACAACATACTAGTGATGTATTGGAGTGTTCTTTTGTGTGTTTGTTTTTCATGATTCCATAATTTTTTCCTCAGAATTCAGTGATTCCATAATTTTTTTTCCCTCTGATTGGTCTGAAAAAAATTACCCTTACTGAATACCACATTTCTAATCTTGATTTCTTTTAGTGTTTCTTAAAGCCATAAAGTTGCCTTTTGAAATGACTTTACTTTTGTGCCATGTCTGTGATCTGCTTGTTTTCAACAACATTAAACAACTGAATAAACATCCTCCGAGCCCGGTGATTCCATCATTTTTGCCAGGGGTTGTATTATATATAGATAGTAGAGGTTCTATCAGTAGGATATATTATATATAGATAGTAGAGGTTGTATCAGTAGGATATATTATATATAGATAGTAGAGGTTGAATCAGTAGGATATATTATATACAGATAGTAGAGGTTGTATCAGTAGGATATATTATATATATAGATAGTAGAGGTTATATCAGTAGGATATATTATATATAGATAGTAGAGGATATATTATATATAGATAGTAGAGGTTCTATCAGTAGGATATATTATATATAGATAGGAGAGGTTGTATCAGTAGGATATATTATATATAGATAGTAGAGGTTGAATCAGTAGAATATATTATATATAGATAGTAGAGGTTATATCAGTAGGATATATTATATATATAGATAGTAGAGGTTATATCAGTAGGATATATTATATATAGATAGTAGAGGATATATTATATATAGATAGTAGAGGTTCTATCAGTAGGATATATTATATATAGATAGTAGAGGTTCTATCAGTAGGATATATTATATATAGATAGGAGAGGTTCTATCAGTAGGATATATTATATATAGATAGTAGAGGTTCTATCAGTAGGATATATTATATATAGATAGTAGAGGTTCTATCAGTAGGATATATTATATATAGATAGTAGAGGTTGTATCAGTAGGATATATTATATATAGATAGTAGAGGTTGTATCAGTAGGATATATTATATATAGAAAGTAGAGGTTGTATCAGTAGGATATATTATATATAGATAGTAGAGGTTGTATCAGTAGGATATATTATATATAGATAGCAGAGGTTGTATCAGTAGGATATATTATATATATAGATAGCAGAGGTTGTATCAGTAGGATATATTATATATATAGATAGCAGAGGTTGTATCAGTAGGATATATTATATATAGATAGTAGAGGTTGTATCAGTAGGATATATTATATATAGATAGTAGAGGTTGTATCAGTAGGATATATTATATATAGATAGTAGAGGTTGTATCAGTAGGATATATTATATATAGATAGTAGAGGATATATTATATATAGATAGTAGAGGTTCTATCAGTAGGATATATTATATATAGATAGTAGAGGTTCTATCAGTAGGATATATTACATATAGATAGCAGAGGTTGTATCAGTAGGATATATTATATATATAGATAGCAGAGGTTGTATCAGTAGGATATATTATATATAGATAGTAGAGGATATATTATATATAGATAGTAGAGGTTGTATCAGTAGGATATATTATATATAGATAGGAGAGGTTGTATCAGTAGGATATATTATATATAGATAGTAGAGGATATATTATATATAGATAGTAGAGGTTGTATCAGTAGGATATATTATATATATAGATAGTAGAGGTTCTATCAGTAGGATATATTACATATAGATAGCAGAGGTTGTATCAGTAGGATATATTATATATATAGATAGCAGAGGTTGTATCAGTAGGATATATTATATATAGATAGTAGAGGATATATTATATATAGATAGTAGAGGTTGTATCAGTAGGATATATTATATATAGATAGGAGAGGTTGTATCAGTAGGATATATTATATATAGATAGTAGAGGATATATTATATATAGATAGTAGAGGTTCTATCAGTAGGATATATTATATATAGATAGGAGAGGTTGTATCAGTAGGATATATTATATATAGATAGTAGAGGTTGTATCAGTAGGATATATTATATATAGATAGCAGAGGTTGTATCAGTAGGATATATTATATATAGACAGTAGAGGTTGTATCAGTAGGATATATTATATATATAGATAGTAGAGGTTGTATCAGTAGGATATATTATATATAGATAGTAGAGGATATATTATATATAGATAGTAGAGGTTGTATCAGTAGGATATATTATATATAGATAGGAGAGGTTGTATCAGTAGGATATATTATATATAGATAGTAGAGGATATATTATATATAGATAGTAGAGGTTGTATCAGTAGGATATATTATATATATAGATAGTAGAGGTTGTATCAGTAGGATATATTATATATAGATAGTAGAGGATATATTATATATAGATAGTAGAGCTTGTATCAGTAGGATATATTATATATATAGATAGTAGAGGTTGTATCAGTAGGATATATTATATATAGATAGTAGAGGATATATTATATATAGATAGTAGAGCTTGTATCAGTAGGATATATTATATATAGATAGCAGAGGTTGTATCAGTAGAATATATTATATATAGATTGTAGAGGTTGTATCAGTAGGATATATTATATACAGATAGTAGAGGTTGTATCAGTAGGATATATTATATATAGATAGTAGAGGTTGTATCAGTAGGATATATTATATATATAGATAGGAGAGGTTGTATCAGTAGGATATATTATATATAGATAGTAGAGGATATATTATATATAGATAGTAGAGGTTGTATCAGTAGGATATATTATATATAGATAGTAGAGGATATATTATATATAGATAGTAGAGGATATATCAGTAGGATATATTATATATAGATAGTAGAGGTTGTATCAGTAGGATATATTATATATAGATAGTAGAGGTTGTATCAGTAGGATATATTATATATAGATAGTAGAGGTTGTATCAGTAGAATATATTATATATAGATAGTAGAGGTTATATCAGTAGGATATATTATATATAGATAGTAGAGGTTGTATCAGTAGGATATATTATATATAGATAGTAGAGGTTGTATCAGTAGGATATATTATATATAGATAGTAGAGGATATATTATATATAGATAGTAGAGGTTGTATCAGTAGGATATATTATATATAGATAGTAGAGGTTGTATCAGTAGAATATATTATATATAGATAGTAGAGGTTGTATCAGTAGGATATATTATATATATAGATAGGAGAGGTTGTATCAGTAGGATATATTATATATATATAGTAGAGGTTGTATCAGTAGGATATATTATATATAGATAGTAGAGGTTGTATCAGTAGAATATATTATATATAGATAGTAGAGGTTATATCAGTAGGATATATTATATATATAGATAGGAGAGGTTGTATCAGTAGAATATATTATATATAGATAGTAGAGGATTATATATAGATAGTAGAGGTTGTATCAGTAGGATATATTATATATATAGATAGGAGAGGTTGTATCAGTAGGATATATTAAATATAGATAGTAGAGGTTATATCAGTAGGATATATTATATATAGATAGTAGAGGTTGTATCAGTAGGATATATTATATATAGATAGTAGAGGTTGTATCAGTAGAATATATTATATATAGATAGTAGAGGATTATATATAGATAGTAGAGGTTGTATCAGTAGGATATATTATATATATAGATAGGAGAGGTTGTATCAGTAGAATATATTATATATAGATAGTAGAGGATATATTATATATAGATAGTAGAGGTTGTATCAGTAGGATATATTATATATAGATAGTAGAGGTTGTATCAGTAGAATATATTATATATAGATAGTAGAGGTTGTATCAGTAGGATATATTATATATATAGATAGGAGAGGTTGTATCAGTAGGATATATTATATATATATAGTAGAGGTTGTATCAGTAGGATATATTATATATAGATAGTAGAGGTTGTATCAGTAGAATATATTATATATAGATAGTAGAGGTTATATCAGTAGGATATATTATATATATAGATAGGAGAGGTTGTATCAGTAGAATATATTATATATAGATAGTAGAGGATTATATATAGATAGTAGAGGTTGTATCAGTAGGATATATTATATATATAGATAGGAGAGGTTGTATCAGTAGGATATATTATATATAGATAGTAGAGGTTATATCAGTAGGATATATTATATATAGATAGTAGAGGTTATATCAGTAGGATATATTATATATAGATAGTAGAGGTTCTATCAGTAGGATATATTATATATAGATAGTAGAGGTTCTATCAGTAGGATATATTATATATATAGATAGTAGAGGTTATATCAGTAGGATATATTATATATAGATAGTAGAGGTTCTATCAGTAGGATATATTATATATATAGATAGTAGAGGTTATATCAGTAGGATATATTATATATAGATAGTAGAGGTTCTATCAGTAGGATATATTATATATAGATAGTAGAGGTTCTATCAGTAGGATATATTATATATAGATAGGAGAGGTTCTATCAGTAGGATATATTATATATAGATAGTAGAGGTTCTATCAGTAGGATATATTATATATATAGATAGTAGAGGTTGTATCAGTAGGATATATTATATATATAGATAGTAGAGGTTGTATCAGTAGGATATATGATATATAGATAGCAGAGGTTGTATCAGTAGGATATATTATATATAGATAGTAGAGGTTCTATCAGTAGGATATATTATATATAGATAGTAGAGGTTGTATCAGTAGGATATATTATATATAGATAGTAGAGGTTCTATCAGTAGGATATATTATATATAGATAGTAGAGGTTGTATCAGTAGGATATATTATATATATAGATAGTAGAGGTTGTATCAGTAGGATATATTATATATATAGATAGTAGAGGTTGTATCAGTAGGATATATTATATATAGATAGTAGAGGTTGTATCAGTAGGATATATTATATATAGATAGTAGAGGTTGTATCAGTAGGATATATTATATATAGATAGTAGAGGTTGTATCAGTAGGATATATTATATATAGATAGTAGAGGTTGTATCAGTAGGATATATTATATATAGATAGTAGAGGTTGTATCAGTAGGATATATTATATATAGATAGTAGAGGTTGTATCAGTAGGATATATTATATATAGATAGTAGAGGTTGTATCAGTAGGATATATTATATATAGATAGTAGAGGTTGTATCAGTAGGATATATTATATATAGATAGTAGAGGTTGTATCAGTAGGATATATTATATATAGATAGTAGAGGTTGTATCAGTAGGATATATTATATATAGATAGTAGAGGTTGTATCAGTAGGATATATTATATATAGATAGTAGAGGTTGTATCAGTAGGATATATTATATATAGATAGTAGAGGTTGTATCAGTAGGATATATTATATATAGATAGTAGAGGTTGTATCAGTAGGATATATTATATATAGATAGTAGAGGTTGTATCAGTAGGATATATTATATATAGATAGTAGAGGTTGTATCAGTAGGATATATTATATATAGATAGTAGAGGTTGTATCAGTAGGATATATTATATATAGATTGTAGAGGTTGTATCAGTAGGATATATTATATATAGATAGTAGAGGTTGTATCAGTAGGATATATTATATATACAGTTATATGAAAAAGTTTGGGCACCCCTATTAATCTTAAGCTTAATGCTTTATAAAAATTGGTGTGTTTGCAACAGCTATTTCAGTTTCATATATGTAATAACTGTTGGATACAGTAATGTTTCTGCCTTGAAATGAGGTTTATTGTACTAACAGAAAATGTGCAATCTGCATTCAAACAAAATTTAACAGGTGCATAAGTATGGGCACCTCACCAGAAAAGTGACATTAATATTTAGTAGATCCTCCTTTTGCAAAAATAACAGCCTCTAGTCGCTTCCTGTAGCTTTTAATGATTTCCTGGATCCTGGATGAAGGTATTTTTGACCATTCCTCTTTACAAAAAATTCCAGTTCAGTTAAGTTTGATGGTCGCCGAGCATGGACAGCCCTCTTCAAATGATCCCACAGATGTTCAATGATATTCAGGTCTGGGGACTGGGATGGCCATTCCAGAACATTGTAATTGTTCCTCTGCATGAATGCCTGAGTAGATTTGGAGTGGTGCTTTGGATCATTGTCTTGCTGAAAGATCCATCCCCTGCGTAACTTCAACTTTGTCACTGATTCTTGAACATTATTGTCAAGAATCTGATGATATTGAGTGGAATCCATGCGTCCCTCAACTTTAACAAGATTCCTGGTGCCGGCATTAGCCACACAGCCCCAAAGCATGATGGAACCTCCACCAAATATTACTGTGGGTAGCAAGTGTTTTTCTTGGAATGCTGTGTATTTTTGCCGCCATGCATATCGCCTTTTTGTATGACCAAACAACTCAATCTTGGTTTCATCAGTCCACAGGACCTTCTTCCAAGAAGAAATTGGCTTCTCCAAATGTGCTTTTGCATATCTCAGCCGACTCTGTTTGTGGCGTGCTTGCAGAAATGGCTTCTTTCGCTTCACTCTCCCATACAGCTTCTCCTTGTGCAAAGTGCGTTGTATAGTTGACCGATGCACAGTGACACCATCTGCAGCAAGTTGATGCTGCAGCTCTCTGGAGGTGGTCTGAGGATTGTCCTTGACTGATCTCACCATTCTTCTTCTCTGCCTTTCTGATGTTTTTCTTGGCCTGCCACTTCTGGCCTTAACAAGAACTGTCCCTGTGTTCTTCCATTTCCTTACTATGTTCCTCACAGTGGAAACTGACAGGTTAAATCGCTGAGACAGCTTTTAGTATCCTTCCCCTGAACAACTATGTTGAATAATCTTTGTTTTCAGATCATTTGACAGTTGTTTTGAGGAGCCCATGATGCCACTCTTCAGAGGAGAATCAAACAGGAGAACAACTTGCAAGTGGCCACTTTAAGAAGCTTTTCTCATGATTGCATACACCTGACTATGAAGTTCAAAGCTCAGTGAGGTTACAAAACCCAAAAAAGTGCTTTAGTAAGTCAGTAAAAAGTAGGTAGGAGTATTTAAAACAAGAAAATGATAAGGGTGCCCATACTTATGCACCTGTCACATTTTGTTTGAATGCAGATTGCACATTTTCTGTTAGTACAATAAACCTCATTTCAAGGCAGAAACATTACTGTGTCCAACAGTTATTACATATATGAAACTGAAATAGCTGTTGCAAACACACCAATTTTTATAAAACATTAAGCTTAAGATTAATAGGGGTGTCCAAACTTTTTCATATGACTGTAGATAGTAGAGGTTGTATCAGTAGGATATATTATATATAGATTGTAGAGGTTGTATCAGTAGGATATATTATATATAGATAGTAGAGGTTGTATCAGTAGGATATATTATATACAGATAGTAGAGGTTGTATAAGTAGGATATATTATATATAGATAGTAGAGGTTGTATCAGTAGGATATATTATATATATAGATAGGAGAGGTTGTATCAGTAGGATATATTATATATAGATAGTAGAGGATATATTATATATAGATAGTAGAGGTTATATCAGTAGGATATATTATATATAGATAGTAGAGGTTCTATCAGTAGGATATATTATATATAGATAGTAGAGGTTCTATCAGTAGGATATATTATATATATAGATAGTAGAGGTTATATCAGTAGGATATATTATATATAGATAGGAGAGGTTGTATCAGTAGGATATATTATATATAGATAGTAGAGGTTGTATCAGTAGGATATATTATATATATAGATAGTAGAGGTTGTATCAGTAGGATATATTATATATATAGATAGCAGAGGTTGTATCAGTAGGATATATTATATATAGATAGTAGAGGTTGTATCAGTAGGATATATTATATATAGATAGTAGAGGTTGTATCAGTAGGATATATTATATATATAGATAGTAGAGGTTGTATCAGTAGGATATATTATATATATAGATAGTAGAGGTTGTATCAGTAGGATATATTATATATAGATAGTAGAGGTTGTATCAGTAGGATATATTATATATAGATAGCAGAGGTTGTATCAGTAGGATATATTATATGTATAGATAGCAGAGGTTGTATCAGTAGGATATATTATATATAGATAGTAGAGGTTGTATCAGTAGGATATATTATATATAGATAGTAGAGGTTGTATCAGTAGGATATATTATATAAAGATAGTAGAGGTTGTATCAGTAGGATATATTATATATAGTTAGTAGAGGTTGTATCAGTAGGATATATTATATATAGATAGTAGAGGTTGTATCAGTAGGATATATTATATATAGATAGTAGAGGTTGTATCAGTAGGATATATTATATATAGTTAGTAGAGGTTGTATCAGTAGGATATATTATATATAGATAGTAGAGGATATATTATATATAGATAGTAGAGGATATATTATATATAGATAGTAGAGGTTGTATCAGTAGGATATATTATATATAGATAGTAGAGGTTGTATCAGTAGGATATATTATATATAGATAGTAGAGGTTGTATCAGTAGGATATATTATATATAGTTAGTAGAGGTTGTATCAGTAGGATATATTATATATAGATAGTAGAGGTTATATTATGTATAGATAGTAGAGGTTGTATCAGTAGGATATATTATATATAGATAGTAGAGGATATATTATGTATAGATAGTAGAGGTTGTATCAGTAGGATATATTATATATAGATAGTAGAGGATATATTATGTATAGATAGTAGAGGTTGTATCAGTAGGATATATTATATATAGATAGTAGAGGTTGTATCAGTAGGATATATTATATATAGATAGTAGAGGTTCTATCAGTGGGATATATTATATATAGATAGTAGAGGTTGTATCAGTAGGATATATTATATATAGATAGTAGAGGTTGTATCAGTAGGATATATTATATATAGATAGTAGAGGTTGTATCAGTAGGATATATTATATATAGATAGTAGAGGTTGTATCAGTAGGATATATTATATATAGATAGTAGAGGTTGTATCAGTAGGATATATTATATATAGATAGTAGAGGTTGTATCAGTAGGATATATTATATATAGATTGTAGAGGTTGTATCAGTAGGATATATTATATATAGATAGTAGAGGTTGTATCAGTAGGATATATTATATATATAGATAGGAGAGGTTGTATCAGTAGGATATATTATATATAGATAGTAGAGGTTGTATCAGTAGGATATATTATATATATAGATAGGAGAGGTTGTATCAGTAGGATATATTATATATAGATAGTAGAGGATATATTATATATAGATAGTAGAGGTTGTATCAGTAGGATATATTATATATAGATAGTAGAGGATATATTATATATAGATAGTAGAGGTTGTATCAGTAGGATATATTATATATAGATAGTAGAGGTTGTATCAGTAGGATATATTATATATAGATAGTAGAGGTTCTATCAGTGGGATATATTATATATAGATAGTAGAGGTTGTATCAGTAGGATATATTATATATAGATAGTAGAGGTTATATCAGTAGGATATATTATATATATAGATAGTAGAGGTTCTATCAGTAGGATATATTATATATAGATAGTAGAGGTTGTATCAGTAGGATATATTATATATATATAGATAGTAGAGGTTATATCAGTAGGATATAATATATATAGATAGTAGAGGATATATTATATATAGATAGTAGAGGTTGTATCAGTAGGATATATTATATATATAGATAGTAGAGGTTATATCAGTAGGATATATTATATATAGATAGTAGAGGTTCTATCAGTAGGATATATTATATATAGATAGTAGAGGTTGTATCAGTAGGATATATGATATATAGATAGCAGAGGTTGTATCAGTAGGATATATGATATATAGATAGCAGAGGTTGTATCAGTAGGATATATTATATATAGATAGTAGAGGTTCTATCAGTAGGATATATTATATATAGATAGTAGAGGTTATATCAGTAGGATATATTATACATAGATAGTAGAGGTTATATCAGTAGGATATATTATATATATAGATAGTAGAGGTTGTATCAGTAGGATATATTATATATATAGATAGTAGAGGTTGTATCAGTAGGATATATTATATATAGATAGTAGAGGTTGTATCAGTAGGATATATTATATATAGATAGCAGAGGTTGTATCAGTAGGATATATTATATATATAGATAGCAGAGGTTGTATCAGTAGGATATATTATATATAGATAGTAGAGGTTGTATCAGTAGGATATATTATATATAGATAGTAGAGGTTGTATCAGTAGGATATATTATATATAGATAGTAGAGGTTGTATCAGTAGGATATATTATATATAGATAGGAGAGGTTGTATCAGTAGGATATATTATATATAGATAGTAGAGGTTGTATCAGTAGGATATATTATATATAGATAGTAGAGGTTGTATCAGTAGGATATATTATATATAGATAGTAGAGGTTTTATCAGTAGGATATATTATATATAGATAGGAGAGGTTGTATCAGTAGGATATATTATATATAGATAGTAGAGGTTGTATCAGTAGGATATATTATATATAGATAGGAGAGGTTGTATCAGTAGGATATATTATATATAGATAGTAGAGGTTGTATCAGTAGGATATATTATATATAGATTGTAGAGGTTGTATCAGTAGGATATATTATATATAGATTGTAGAGGTTGTATCAGTAGGATATATTATATATAGATAGTAGAGGTTGTATCAGTAGGATATATTATATATATAGATAGGAGAGGTTGTATCAGTAGGATATATTATATATAGATAGTAGAGGATATATTATATATAGATAGTAGAGGTTGTATCAGTAGGATATATTATATATAGATAGTAGAGGATATATTATATATAGATAGTAGAGGTTGTATCAGTAGGATATATTATATATAGATAGGAGAGGTTGTATCAGTAGGATATATTATATATAGATAGTAGAGGTTGTATCAGTAGGATATATTATATATAGATAGGAGAGGTTGTATCAGTAGGATATATTATATATAGATAGTAGAGGTTGTATCAGTAGGATATTGTCACGGGTGTGTCGCCACGAAGATCGTCACGATTACACAGCCTGACTTCTCGCAGCTGACTTTTTGGTGCTTTGTGTTTTTCGGCAGTGAGGGAGTTAATTCTCTCTCTCTCTGTGCTAGACGAGGTCCAGCCTCGCCCAGCTGCAATCAATGCTGCTGTAGTGAGACTCCTTCAAATGCCTGCTGGTCTGTTAGGGAAGTGTCGGTGAAAGCATTTCATGCAGACTAACAGAGCGGATCGTGGTATTTGGAGTTTCAGAGATAAGTGTATTTGGAGTGTTTTTTCCCTTCCTCGCTTTATCATTTATCTCCTTTCCCGTTGGTGTTCCCTCTGTTGTAGTTGTGTAGTTTTTGTATGCAAGGTGGTTTTGGTTTTTCCCTTGTACTGTCTCGTTCGTCTAAGTACTGTGTGTGGGCATATTATTACTTGTCCCCTTTTGTTGTGATCGGGGTCCTTCTCAGGACTAGATTACTTAGGTGCAGGGATCCTCAGGAGGTAGGGGTTACGCTGGCGGCCTGGACCTCTGTACCTTTAACAGTACCTCCAGGTTGAGGGATTAGTCAGGGCCCCAGCTTAGGGTCAGCTTAGGCCCCCTACCTCCAGTATACAGAGACAGCGTGACAGATATATTATATATAGATTGTAGAGGTTGTATCAGTAGGATATATTATATATAGATAGTAGAGGTTGTATCAGTAGGATATATTATATATAGATAGTAGAGGATATATTATATATAGATAGTAGAGGTTGTATCAGTAGGATATATTATATATAGATAGTAGAGGATATATTATATATAGATAGTAGAGGTTGTATCAGTAGGATATATTATATATAGATAGTAGAGGTTGTATCAGTAGGATATATTATATATAGATAGTAGAGGTTGTATCAGTAGAATATATGATATATAGATAGTAAAGGTTATATCAGTAGGATATATTATATATAGATAGTAGAGGTTCTATCAGTAGGATATATTATATATATAGATAGTAGAGGTTATATCAGTAGGATATATTATATATAGATAGTAGAGGATATATTATATATAGATAGTAGAGGTTCTATCAGTAGGATATATTATATATAGATAGTAGAGGATATATTATATATAGATAGTAGAGGTTGTATCAGTAGGATATATTATATATAGATAGTAGAGGTTGTATCAGTAGGATATATTATATATAGATAGTAGAGGTTGTATCAGTAGGATATATTATATATAGATAGTAGAGGTTGTATCAGAAGAATATATGATATATAGATAGTAGAGGTTATATCAGTAGGATATATTATATATAGATAGTAGAGGTTCTATCAGTAGGATATATTATATATATAGATAGTAGAGGTTATATCAGTAGGATATATTATATATAGATAGTAGAGGATATATTATATATAGATAGTAGAGGTTCTATCAGTAGGATATATTATATATAGATAGTAGAGGTTCTATCAGTAGGATATATTATATATAGATAGGAGAGGTTCTATCAGTAGGATATATTATATATAGATAGGAGAGGTTGTATCAGTAGGATATATTATATATATAGATAGTAGAGGTTGTATCAGTAGGATATATTATATATATAGATAGTAGAGGTTGTATCAGTAGGATATATTATATATAGATAGTAGAGGTTGTATCAGTAGGATATATGATATATAGATAGCAGAGGTTGTATCAGTAGGATATATTATATATAGATAGTAGAGGTTGTATCAGTAGGATATATTATATATAGATAGTAGAGGTTGTATCAGTAGGATATATTATATATATAGATAGTAGAGGTTGTATCAGTAGGATATATTATATATATAGATAGTAGAGGTATCAGTAGGATATATTATATATAGATAGTAGAGGTTGTATCAGTAGGATATATTATATATAGATAGTAGAGGTTGTATCAGTAGGATATATTATATATAGATAGCAGAGGTTGTATCAGTAGGATATATTATATATATAGATAGTAGAGGTTGTATCAGTAGGATATATTATATATAGATAGTAGAGGTTGTATCAGTAGGATATATTATATATAGATAGGAGAGGTTGTATCAGTAGGATATATTATATATAGATAGGAGAGGTTGTATCAGTAGGATATATTATATATAGATAGTAGAGGTTGTATCAGTAGGATATATTATATATAGATTGCAGAGGTTGTATCAGTAGGATATATTATATATAGATAGTAGAGTTTGTATTGTGGCACCCCAGGGGTCTGGTTTCCACAGTAACAGCAATGTTATGTCTGAGAGCAGGTGGGAGGTCTCTTGGTCAGGGATCCTGTGCATGCACACCTCCTGCCCAGTCCTGGGAGGGGAAGAACTTCCCCTATATAAACTTAGGGCTGAGGCAGGGTTAGTGAGTAGAGAAGAAGTAGAGACAGAGAAGCAGATATAGGAAAGAACATCAGGAGCTCTGTGGGAGCAGTGCTACAAGGAGTCAGGGGCTGGCAGCTGCAGAGCTCGCCCTGACTGAGAAGTTATCACCGGACCCGGAGTCCGAGGCTGTGGGGACTAACTCCTATCCAGCAGCAGAAACCGACCGGCAGGGGATTGCAGGTCCTCTGGCCCAGAAACCCGAAGGCACGGTCACACGCGTGGGACCAGCACCGCCGTCGTGGAGCGGAAGCTACTAGAAGGTCCCGAGTCACCGGCCATACGGGTGAGCACCACACGGTACACTCAGGGACGTGGGCTACTTATACCCGCTTCTAGCAAGGTAGCCAGAAGAGTATCGTTAGTTTGGGAGGCCTACAACTCCGCCTGGCCAGGGGAGATCCCATCTGCTCAAGGACTGACCAGGCCCCAATCGCTAGCCAGTACTCCGGGAGGGTCTATCGTTGTCACCAGTAAAGACACTGAACTACACCGTACCGTCTCTGAGTGGTTCCTGCTACCCCCATCATCCACGTCGGCTGCCCTGAGGCCATACCCCTCCCGTTGGGGGTTATACTATCACGCTGCACAATCCTACCACCGGCCTCAGCGGTCTGCCCAGCAGCAGCAGCTCCTTAGCTGTACTCAACGGGTGGCGTAGTCGTCCAACATCTACCGCTAATACAGCTCCACTAGTCTTAGTCAAAAAGAAAGACAACACCATGAGGATGTGTGTAGATTACCGGAAAATCAACCGTATCACACACAAGGATGCGTACCCCTTACCAAGGATAGAGGAGTCTTTGGCTAACTTCTTCTCTACCTTGGATCTCACTAGTGGGTACTGGCAGGTTCCTGTAGCAGAGGCGGACCGGGAGAAGACCGCATTCACCACCCCGATGGGACTTAGCGAGTTTACCTGCATGCCGTTCGGACTCTGCAATGCACCAGGAACCTTCCAACGATTAATGGAGTGTTGTCTGGGCCACAGAAACTTTGAGACGGTCCTGTTGTACCTGGACGATGTCATCGTATATTCCAAGACGTATGAGGACCACCTGAAACACCTGGCGGAAGTGTTCGAAGCTCTGGCAAGCTACGGCCTAAAGGTGAAACCCTCCAAGTGTCACCTCCTGAAACCAAAGGTGCAGTACCTGGGACACGTGGTGAGCGCTGATGGAGTGGCTCCCGACCCTGATAAGATCACCGCAATTAAGGAATGGCCAAGTCCATTCAGTGTAAAGGAAGTGCGGCAGTTCCTCGGGTTGGTAGGCTATTACCGCAGATTCATCCCCGGTTTCACCAAAAAGGCAGCTCCTATGCAGGACCTCCTGATAGGCCAGTCCCGGAAGGCCAAGAACCAGAAGCCGTCCTTCAAATGGGAGAAGTTAGAAGAAGAGTCCTTCCACCAGCTGAAGATGGCCCTCACGGGGGATGAAATCCTGGCGTACCCTGATTACAGCCAGCCCTTTATCCTCTACACCGACGCAAGTAACATCAGGCTAGGAGCCGTACTGTCCCAGATCCAGCAGGGGAAAGAACGAGTAATCGCTTACGCTAGCCGAAAACTGCGACCCACCGAAAGAAACCCTGAGAATTACAGCTCATTTAAGCTAGAGTTCCTGGCAGTGGTGTGGGCAGTCACCGAACGCTTTAAGCACTACCTCGCTTCTTCCCGGTTCACCGTGTACACGGATAACAACCCGTTGACACACCTGGACACTGCAAGACTCGGTGCCCTAGAGCAGAGATGGATGGCCCGTCTGTCCAACTACGAGTTCACAATCAAATACCGGGCAGGACGCTCCAATACCAACGCGGACGCCCTGTCCAGGATGCCAAACCTACCGGACGTAGGAGAAGATCCAGAGGGACTGGAAGAAGTCGAACTCCCCGCGTTCCACCGTCATGGGACTATCCAGTATTCCCATCGGGTAAGGGGTAAGCAAGCCGCTACGTTTAACCCCTTGCCTCACTACGACTGGGAGGAAACGCAAGACAGTGACCCTGCCGTCCGGCTGGTAAAAGAGATGCTGACTCGGCCAGAGGCTCGCCTTGACCCAGACGCTCCGGAGGAAGCCAAGCAACTGTGGGCTGAGAAGAGTCGACTGTTCCTTTACAAGGGGAAGTTGTGCCGCAGAATGGTTAACTCCCGGACGCATGAACTAATCTGGCAAGTAGTGGTGCCACGGAGAGACACAGCCATGGTGATGGAGGCATACCACGACGGGGCTGGACACTTCGGATGGAAGAAGCTGGAGTTCCTGCTGCGTGGGCGGTTCCACTGGGTAGGCATGAGGGGAACCATCGAGAGGTGGTGCAGAGACTGTGGCCCGTGCAACCTAAGAAGGAAGGACCGTGGCAGCCAGAAGACTCCCCTGCAGTCCATCGTCACCCGGCAGCCGTTGGAACTGGTAGCCTTGGATCATGTAAAACTGACCCCAAGCAGAAGTGGCTACGTCTACGCGTTAACCATTGTGGATCATTACTCCCGGTTCTTGGTTGTCGTCCCCGTCAAGGACTTAACGGCTCAAACAGCAGCTAGAGCCTTCCAGCAGCACTTCTGCCGTCCACACGGGTACCCGGACCAAGTGCTGACGGACCAGGGACCTGCCTTTGAAGCGGAGGTCTTCCAGGAATTCTGCAATCTGTATGGCTGCCGGAAGATAAGGACGACACCCTATCATCCGCAAACTAATGGACTTTGTGAGAAAATGAACCAGGTGGTAATGGATCTCCTGAAAATGTTGCCCCTGGAAGAACGCAGTCTGTGGCCTGAGAAGCTGCCCGATCTGGTGGACCTATACAACCACATCCCGGTAGGTTCCACCAACTGTACCCCGGCTTACCTAATGAGGGCGAGACCTGGTAAGTTACCTGTTGACCTGGAAATGGGAGTCCTGACACCCGAGGACACTTCACCAGAAGCAGACTGGGACACAGAGAGGCAGCAGCAGTACCGGAAAGTACAGGAGAGCGTGGAGCGAAGTCTCTGTCAGGCTAGGGAAAGACAAGAGAAAACTTACAACCAGTGTGCTCCCGCTGTTCCCCTGATACCCGGAGAGCAGGTCTTGAAGAGGAAAAGACGGCTCCACAAGTTGGACGACCAGTGGGAGAAGGACCCGTACACCGTACTGCCCTCAAGCCACGAGAACCCGAAAGTCTGTACCATCAGTAAAGACGGAGGGGAGACCATAGCCATTGTATCCCGGGATCACCTGAAGAAGTGTCCTGAACAGCTACGGAACCCTGAAGAGGAACAAGAAGACCATCGACCCGTAGAGGAAAGGGAAGATATGGTTAGTACTGTGCTCGGAGACTTCCCTCGGTCCTGGACTCAAGTCAATGGTGCAGTTGTGGTACCCGTCCTCACGTTCCTCCAACCAGCATCCCAAGTGCCTACGGAGCAACAGGTAGAGCTGGAAGAGCAGCCGGTCCAGGAGGCAGAAGACTCCACACAAGCAGAACTGGAGAATCAACCCTCTGCTTATAGTGAGCCTGCCGTACCCCTAGTGAGCCAAAGAGCCGGTAGACAGCTGCCCAGTTTACCCTTGACAGCTCCTACACCCTGTAGTTCAGGGCTAGACAGTCAGCTCCGTAGGTCCACTAGGGCCACTAGAGGCCAGTTACCCGCACGTTGGAGGATCTAAGTGTTTAAGTTATTTTATTAATGTTTGTCTGTTATTGTTGCTTGTGTATAATTTTGTGTTTCTAGTTATTTACAGGAGTCTTTGGTGGATTTACCGGGAATCCTTTGTGTATAGTTGGAGCGTAACCCAGGACGGACTAAAGACTGTTAAGGACTCGGGGCAGGACAGACCCCTACCTGGTTACGTCTCCCTGTTTTGGTGAAATGGACACCTTGCTTTGCTTCAAAAACTGCACCCGGTTGCGGACACGCCGTGACCATCTTTATATGTTTTTCTTATAGTACTATTATTATTGTTTATACCTTGTTATGTTTTTCTAAAAATATGTTTAGTCCCGGAGTACTAAATTTCACTAGGGGGGAATGTGGCACCCCAGGGGTCTGGTTTCCACAGTAACAGCAATGTTATGTCTGAGAGCAGGTGGGAGGTCTCTTGGTCAGGGATCCTGTGCATGCCACACCTCCTGCCCA
This sequence comes from Phyllobates terribilis, assembly GCF_046119375.1. NCBI lineage: Eukaryota > Metazoa > Chordata > Amphibia > Anura > Dendrobatidae > Phyllobates > Phyllobates terribilis. The sequence goes on from NW_027362772.1 coordinate 83,836,029, forward strand.
GTCCTGGGAGGGGAAGAACTTCCCCTATATAAACCTAGGGCTGAGGCAGGGTTAGTGAGTAGAGAAGAAGTAGAGACAGAGAAGCAGATATAGGAAAGAACATCAGGAGCTCTGTGGGAGCAGTGCTACAAGGAGTCAGGGGCTGGCAGCTGCAGAGCTCGCCCTGACTGAGAAGTTATCACCGGACCCGGAGTCCGAGGCTGTGGGGACTAACTCCTATCCAGCAGCAGAAACCGACCGGCAGGGGATTGCAGGTCCTCTGGCCCAGAAACCCGAAGGCACGGTCACACGCGTGGGACCAGCACCGCCGTCGTGGAGCGGAAGCTACTAGAAGGCCCCGAGTCACCGGCCAGACGGGTGAGCACCACACGGTACACTCAGGGACGTGGGCTACTTATACCCGCTTCTAGCAAGGTAGCCAGAAGAGTATCGTTAGTTTGGGAGGCCTACAACTCCGCCTGGCCAGGGGAGATGCCATCTGCTCAAGGACTGACCAGGCCCCAATCGCTAGCCAGTACTCCGGGAGGGTCTATCGTTGTCACCAGTAAAGACCCTGAACTACACCGTACCGTCTCTGAGTGGTTCCTGCTACCCCCATCATCCACGTCGGCTGCCCTGAGGCCATACCCCTCCCGTTGGGGGTTATACTATCACGCTGCACAATCCTACCACCGGCCTCAGCGGTCTGCCCTGCAGCAGCAGCTCCTTAGCTGTACTCAACGGGTGGCGTAGTCGTCCAACATCTACCGCTAATACAGCGCCACTTAGTCTGACTCCCTGGTCACGGACCGGATCACCGCCACGAGACTACAACCCTCAAGAGATCCGGCTCCGGGTAAGCTCCCGCATGCGCAACGCAGCGCGACACAGGCCCAGGGGAGCGTCAGTATCAGTAGGATATATTATATATATAGATAGGAGAGGTTGTATCAGTAGGATATATTATATATAGATAGTAGAGGATATATTATATATAGATAGTAGAGGTTGTATCAGTAGGATATATTATATATAGATAGTAGAGGATATATTATATATAGATAGTAGAGGTTGTATCAGTAGGATATATTATATATAGATAGTAGAGGTTGTATCAGTAGGATATATTATATATAGATAGTAGAGGATATATTATATATAGATAGTAGAGGTTGTATCAGTAGGATATATTATATATAGATAGTAGAGGATATATTATATATAGATAGTAGAGGTTGTATCAGTAGGATATATTATATATAGATAGTAGAGGTTGTATCAGTAGGATATACTATATATAGATAGTAGAGGTTGTATCAGTAGGATATATTATATATAGATAGTAGAGGTTGTATCAGAAGGATATATTATATATAGATAGTAGAGGTTCTATCAGTAGGATATATTATATATAGATAGGAGAGGTTGTATCAGTAGGATATATTATATATAGATAGTAGAGGTTGTATCAGTAGGATATATTATATATAGATAGGAGAGGTTGTATCAGTAGGATATATTATATATAGATAGTAGAGGTTGTATCAGTAGGATATATTATATATATAGATAGCAGAGGTTGTATCAGTAGGATATATTATATATAGATAGTAGAGGTTGTATCAGTAGGATATATTATATATAGATAGTAGAGGTTGTATCAGTAGGATATATTATATATAGATAGTAGAGGTTCTATCAGTAGGATATATTATATATAGATAGGAGAGGTTGTATCAGTAGGATATATTATATATAGATAGTAGAGGTTGTATCAGTAGGATATATTATATATAGATAGGAGAGGTTGTATCAGTAGGATATATTATATATAGATAGTAGAGGTTCTATCAGTAGGATATATTATATATAGATAGGAGAGGTTGTATCAGTAGGATATATTATATATAGATAGTAGAGGTTGTATCAGTAGGATATATTATATATAGATAGGAGAGGTTGTATCAGTAGGATATATTATATATAGATAGTAGAGGTTGTATCAGTAGGATATATTATATATAGATAGTAGAGGTTGTATCAGTAGGATATATTATATATAGATAGTAGAGGTTGTATCAGTAGGATATATTATATATAGATAGTAGAGGTTGTATCAGTAGAATATATTATATATAGATAGTAGAGGTTCTATCAGTAGGATATATTATATATAGATAGGAGAGGTTGTATCAGTAGGATATATTATATATAGATAGTAGAGGTTGTATCAGTAGGATATATTATATATAGATAGTAGAGGTTGTATCAGTAGGATATATTATATATAGATAGTAGAGGTTGTATCAGTAGGATATATTATATATAGATAGTAGAGGTTGTATCAGTAGGATATATTATATATAGATAGTAGAGGTTGTATCAGTAGGATATATTATATATAGATAGTAGAGGTTGTATCAGTAGGATATATTATATATAGATAGTAGAGGTTGTATCAGTAGGATATATTATATATAGATAGTAGAGGTTGTATCAGTAGGATATATTATATATAGATAGCAGAGGTTGTATCGGTAGGATATATTATATATAGATAGTAGAGGTTGTATCGGTAGGATATATTATATATAGATAGTAGAGGTTGTATCAGTAGGATATATTATATATAGATTGTAGAGGTTGTATCGGTAGGATATATTATATATAGATAGTAGAGGTTGTATCGGTAGGATATATTATATATAGATTGTAGAGGTTGTATCGGTAGGATATATTATATATAGATAGTAGAGGTTGTATCGGTAGGATATATTATATATAGATAGTAGAGGTTGTATCAGTAGGATATATTATATATAGATAGTAGAGGTTGTATCAGTAGGATATATTATATATAGATAGTAGAGGTTCTATCATTAGAATATATTATATATAGATAGTAGAGGTTGTATCAGTAGGATATATTATATATAGATAGTAGAGGATATATCAGTAGGATATATTATATATAGATAGTAGAGGTTGTATCAGTAGGATATATTATATATAGATAGTAGAGGTTCTATCAGTAGGATAAATTATATATAGATAGTAGAGGTTGTATCAGTAGGATATATTATATATAGATAGTAGAGGTTGTATCAGTAGGATATATTATATATAGATAGTAGAGGTTGTATCAGTAGGATATATTATATATATAGATAGTAGAGGTTATATCAGTAGGATATATTATATATAGATAGTAGAGGATATATTATATATAGATAGTAGAGGTTCTATCAGTAGGATATATTATATATATAGATAGTAGAGGTTATATCAGTAGGATATATTATATATAGATAGTAGAGGATATATTATATATAGATAGTAGAGGTTCTATCAGTAGGATATATTATATATAGATAGAACCTCTACTATCAGTAGGATATATTATATATAGATAGTAGAGGTTCTATCAGTAGCATATATTATATATAGATAGTAGAGGTTCTATCAGTAGGATATATTATATATATAGATAGTAGAGGTTGTATCAGTAGGATATATTACATATAGATAGTAGAGGTTGTATCAGTAGGATATATGATATATAGATAGCAGAGGTTGTATCAGAAGGATATATTATATATAGATAGTAGAGGTTGTATCAGTAGGATATATTATATATAGATAGTAGAGGTTGTATCAGTAGGATATATTATATATAGATAGTAGAGGTTGTATCAGTAGGATATATTATATATAGATTGTAGAGGTTGTATCAGTAGGATATATTATATATAGATTGTAGAGGTTCTATCAGTAGGATATATTATATATAGATAGTAGAGGTTCTATCAGTAGGATATATTATATATATAGATAGGAGAGGTTGTATCAGTAGGATATATTATATATAGATAGTAGAGGTTGTATCAGTAGGATATATTATATATAGATAGTAGAGGTTGTATCAGTAGGATATATTATATATAGATTGTAGAGGTTCTATCAGTAGGATATATTATATATAGATAGTAGAGGTTCTATCAGTAGGATATATTATATATATAGATAGGAGAGGTTGTATCAGTAGGATATATTATATATAGATAGTAGAGGATATATTATATATAGATAGTACAGGTTGTATCAGTAGGATATATTATATATAGATAGTAGAGGTTGTATCAGTAGGATATATTATATATAGATAGTAGAGGATATATTATATATAGATAGTAGAGGTTGTATCAGAAGGATATATTATATATAGATTGTAGAGGTTGTATCAGTAGGATATATTATATATAGATAGGAGAGGTTGTATCAGTAGGATATATTATATATAGATAGTAGAGGTTGTATCAGTAGGATATATTATATATAGATAGGAGAGGTTGTATCAGTAGGATATATTATATATAGATAGGAGAGGTTGTATCAATAGGATATATTATATATAGATAGTAGAGGTTGTATCAGTAGGATATATTATATATAGATAGTAGAGGTTGTATCAGTAGGATATATTATATATAGATAGGAGAGGTTCTATCAGTAGGATATATTATATATAGATAGTAGAGGTTGTATCAGTAGGATATATTATATATAGATAGTAGAGGTTCTATCAGTAGGATATATTATATATATAGATAGGAGAGGTTGTATCAGTAGGATATATTATATATAGATAGTAGAGGATATATTATATATAGATAGTAGAGGTTGTATCAGTAGGATATATTATATATAGATAGTAGAGGATATATTATATATAGATAGTACAGGTTGTATCAGTAGGATATATTATATATAGATAGCAGAGGTTGTATCAGTAGGATATATTATATATAGATAGTAGAGGTTGTATCAGTAGGATATATTATATATAGATAGTAGAGGTTCTATCAGTAGGATGTATTATATATAGATAGTAGAGGTTATATCAGTAGAATATATTATATATAGATAGTAGAGGTTGTATCAGTAGGATATATTATATATAGATAGTAGAGGATATATTATATATAGATAGTAGAGGTTGTATCAGTAGGATATATTATATATAGATAGGAGAGGTTGTATCAGTAGGATATATTATATATAGATAGGAGAGGTTGTATCAGTAGGATATATTATATATAGATTGTAGAGGTTGTATCAGTAGGATATATTATATATAGATAGTAGAGGATATATTATATATAGATAGTAGAGGTTGTATCAGTAGGATATATTATATATAGATAGGAGAGGTTGTATCAGTAGGATATATTATATATAGATAGTAGAGGATATATTATATATAGATAGTAGAGGTTGTATCAGTAGGATATATTATATATAGATAGTAGAGGATATATTATATATAGATAGTAGAGGTTGTATCAGTAGGATATATTATATATAGATAGTAGAGGTTGTATCAGTAGGATATATTATATATAGATAGTAGAGGTTCTATCAGTGGGATATATTATATATAGATAGTAGAGGTTCTATCAGTGGGATATATTATATATAGATAGTAGAGGTTCTATCAGTGGGATATATTATATATAGATAGTAGAGGTTCTATCAGTAGGATATATTATATATAGATAGCAGAGGTTGTATCAGTAGGATATATTATATATACATAGTAGAGGTTGTATCAGTAGGATATATTATATATAGATAGTAGAGGATATATTATATATAGATAGTAGAGGTTGTATCAGTAGGATATATTATATATAGATGGTAGAGGTTCTATCAGTAGAATATATTATATATAGATAGTAGAGGTTCTATCAGTAGGATATATTATATATAGATAGTAGAGGTTGTATCAGTAGGATATATTATATATAGATAGTAGAGGATATATTATATATAGATAGTAGAGGTTGTATCAGTAGGATATATTATATATAGATAGTAGAGGTTGTATCAGTAGGATATATTATATATAGATGGTAGAGGTTCTATCAGTAGAATATATTATATATAGATAGTAGAGGTTGTATCAGTAGGATATATTATATATAGATAGTAGAGGTTGTATCAGTAGGATATATTATATATAGATAGTAGAGGTTGTATCAGTAGGATATATTATATATAGATAGTAGAGGTTCTATCAGTAGGATATATTATATATAGTTAGTAGAGGTTGTATCAGTAGGATATATTATATATAGATAGTAGAGGTTGTATCAGTAGGATATATTATATATAGGTAGTAGAGGATATATTATATATAGATAGTAGAGGTTGTATCAGTAGGATATATTATATATAGATAGTAGAGGTTGTATCAGTAGGATATATTATATATAGTTAGTAGAGGTTGTATCAGTAGGATATATTATATATAGATAGTAGAGGTTGTATCAGTAGGATATATTATATATAGGTAGTAGAGGATATATTATATATAGATAGTAGAGGTTGTATCAGTAGGATATATTATATATAGATAGTAGAGGTTGTATCAGTAGGATATATTATATATAGATAGTAGAGGTTGTATCGGTAGGATATATTATATATAGATAGTAGAGGATATATTATATATAGATAGTAGAGGTTGTATCAGTAGGATATATTATATATAGATAGTAGAGGATATATTATATATAGTTAGTAGAGGTTGTATCGGTAGGATATATTATATATAGATAGTAGAGGTTGTATCGGTAGGATATATTATATATAGATAGTAGAGGTTGTATCAGTAGGATATATTATATATAGATAGTAGAGGTTGTATCAGTAGGATATATTATATATAGATAGTAGAGGTTGTATCAGTAGGATATATTATATATAGATAGTAGAGGTTGTATCAGTAGGATATATTATATATAGATAGTAGAGGTTCTATCAGTAGGATAAATTATATATAGATAGTAGAGGTTCTATCAGTAGGATATATTATATATATAGATAGTAGAGGTTATATCAGTAGGATATATTATATATAGATAGTAGAGGATATATTATATATAGATAGTAGAGGTTCTATCAGTAGGATATATTATATATATAGATAGTAGAGGTTATATCAGTAGGATATATTATATATAGATAGTAGAGGATATATTATATATAGATAGTAGAGGTTCTATCAGTAGGATATATTATATATAGATAGAACCTCTACTATCAGTAGGATATATTATATATAGATAGTAGAGGTTCTATCAGTAGCATATATTATATATAGATAGTAGAGGTTCTATCAGTAGGATATATTATATATATAGATAGTAGAGGTTGTATCAGTAGGATATATTATATATATAGATAGTAGAGGTTGTATCAGTAGGATATATTATATATAGATAGTAGAGGTTGTATCAGTAGGATATATGATATATAGATAGCAGAGGTTGTATCAGAAGGATATATTATATATAGATAGTAGAGGTTGTATGAGTAGGATATATTATATATAGATAGTAGAGGTTGTATCAGTAGGATATATTATATATAGATTGTAGAGGTTGTATCAGTAGGATATATTATATATAGATTGTAGAGGTTCTATCAGTAGGATATATTATATATAGATAGTAGAGGTTCTATCAGTAGGATATATTATATATATAGATAGGAGAGGTTGTATCAGTAGGATATATTATATATAGATAGTAGAGGTTGTATCAGTAGGATATATTATATATAGATTGTAGAGGTTCTATCAGTAGGATATATTATATATAGATAGTACAGGTTGTATCAGTAGGATATATTATATATAGATAGTAGAGGTTGTATCAGTAGGATATATTATATATAGATAGTAGAGGTTGTATCAGTAGGATATATTATATATAGATAGTAGAGGTTGTATCAGTAGGATATATTATATATATAGATAGTAGAGGTTATATCAGTAGGATATATTATATATAGATAGTAGAGGATATATTATATATAGATAGTAGAGGTTCTATCAGTAGGATATATTATATATAGATAGAACCTCTACTATCAGTAGGATATATTATATATAGATAGTAGAGGTTCTATCAGTAGCATATATTATATATAGATAGTAGAGGTTCTATCAGTAGGATATATTATATATATAGATAGTAGAGGTTGTATCAGTAGGATATATTATATATATAGATAGTAGAGGTTGTATCAGTAGGATATATTATATATAGATAGTAGAGGTTGTATCAGTAGGATATATGATATATAGATAGCAGAGGTTGTATCAGAAGGATATATTATATATAGATAGTAGAGGTTGTATCAGTAGGATATATTATATATAGATAGTAGAGGTTGTATCAGTAGGATATATTATATACAGATAGTAGAGGTTGTATCAGTAGGATATATTATATATAGATAGTAGAGGTTCTATCAGTGGGATATATTATATATAGATAGTAGAGGTTCTATCAGTGGGATATATTATATATAGATAGTAGAGGTTCTATCAGTGGGATATATTATATATAGATAGTAGAGGTTCTATCAGTAGGATATATTATATATACATAGTAGAGGTTATATCAGTAGGATATATTATATATAGATAGTAGAGGATATATTATATATAGATAGTAGAGGTTGTATCAGTAGGATATATTATATATAGATAGTAGAGGATATATTATATATAGATAGTAGAGGTTGTATCAGTAGGATATATTATATATAGATAGTAGAGGTTGTATCAGTAGGATATATTATATATAGATGGTAGAGGTTCTATCAGTAGAATATATTATATATAGATAGTAGAGGTTCTATCAGTAGGATATATTATATATAGATAGTAGAGGTTGTATCAGTAGGATATATTATATATAGATAGTAGAGGATATATTATATATAGATAGTAGAGGTTGTATCAGTAGGATATATTATATATAGATGGTAGAGGTTCTATCAGTAGAATATATTATATATAGATAGTAGAGGTTCTATCAGTAGGATATATTATATATAGATAGTAGAAGTTGTATCAGTAGGATATATTATATATAGATAGTAGAGGTTGTATCAGTAGGATATATTATATATAGTTAGTAGAGGTTGTATCAGTAGGATATATTATATATAGATAGTAGAGGTTGTATCAGTAGGATATATTATATATAGGTAGTAGAGGATATATTATATATAGATAGTAGAGGTTGTATCAGTAGGATATATTATATATAGATAGTAGAGGTTGTATCAGTAGGATATATGATATATAGATAGTAGAGGTTGTATCAGTAGGATATATGATATATAGATAGCAGAGGTTGTATCAGTAGGATATATTATATATAGATAGTAGAGGTTATATCAGTAGGATATATTATATATAGATAGTAGAGGTTGTATCAGTAGGATATATTATATATATAGATAGTAGAGGTTGTATCAGTAGGATATATTATATATATAGATAGTAGAGGTTGCATCAGTAGGATATATTATATATATAGATAGCAGAGGTTGTATCAGTAGGATATATTATATATAGATAGTAGAGGTTGTATCAGTAGGATATATTATATATAGATAGTAGAGGTTGTATCAGTAGGATATATTATATATAGATAGTAGAGGTTGTATCAGTAGGATATATTATATATAGATAGTAGAGGTTGTATCAGTAGGATATATTATATATAGATAGTAGAGGTTGTATCAGTAGGATATATTATATATAGATAGTAGAGGTTGTATCAGTAGGATATATTATATATAGATGGTAGAGGTTCTATCAGTAGAATATATTATATATAGATAGTAGAGGTTCTATCAGTAGGATATATTATATATAGATGGTAGAGGTTCTATCAGTAGAATATATTATATATAGATAGTAGAGGATATATTATATATAGATAGTAGAGGTTCTATCAGTAGGATATATTATATATAGATAGTAGAGGTTGTATCAGTAGGATATATTATATATAGATAGTAGAGGTTGTATCAGTAGGATATATTATATATAGATAGTAGAGGTTGTATCAGTAGGATATATTATATATAGTTAGTAGAGGTTGTATCAGTAGGATATATTATATATAGATAGTAGAGGTTGTATCAGTAGGATATATTATATATAGATAGTAGAGGATATATTATATATAGATAGTAGAGGTTGTATCAGTAGGATATATTATATATAGATAGTAGAGGTTGTATCAGTAGGATATATGATATACAGATAGTAGAGGTTGTATCAGTAGGATATATGATATATAGATAGCAGAGGTTGTATCAGTAGGATATATTATATATAGATAGTAGAGGTTGTATCAGTAGGATATATTATATATATAGATAGTAGAGGTTGTATCAGTAGGATATATTATATATATAGATAGTAGAGGATATATTATATATAGATAGTAGAGGTTGTATCAGTAGGATATATTATATATAGATAGTAGAGGATATATTATATATAGATAGTAGAGGTTGTATCAGTAGGATATATTATATATAGATAGTAGAGGTTGTATCAGTAGGATATATTATATATAGATGGTAGAGGTTCTATCAGTAGAATATATTATATATAGATAGTAGAGGTTGTATCAGTAGGATATATTATATATAGATAGTAGAGGTTGTATCAGTAGGATATATTATATATAGTTAGTAGAGGTTGTATCAGTAGGATATATTATATATAGATAGTAGAGGTTGTATCAGTAGGATATATTATATATAGGTAGTAGAGGATATATTATATATAGATAGTAGAGGTTGTATCAGTAGGATATATTATATATAGATAGTAGAGGTTGTATCAGTAGGATATATGATATATAGATAGTAGAGGTTGTATCAGTAGGATATATGATATATAGATAGCAGAGGTTGTATCAGTAGGATATATTATATATAGATAGTAGAGGTTCTATCAGTAGGATATATTATATATAGATAGTAGAGGTTGTATCAGTAGGATATATTATATATATAGATAGTAGAGGTTGTATCAGTAGGATATATTATATATATAGATAGTAGAGGTTGCATCAGTAGGATATATTATATATATAGATAGCAGAGGTTGTATCAGTAGGATATATTATATATAGATAGTAGAGGTTGTATCAGTAGGATATATTATATATAGATAGTAGAGGTTGTATCAGTAGGATATATTATATATAGATAGTAGAGGTTGTATCAGTAGGATATATTATATATAGATAGTAGAGGTTGTATCAGTAGGATATATTATATATAGATAGTAGAGGTTCTATCAGTAGGATATATTATATATAGATAGTAGAGGTTCTATCAGTAGCATATATTATATATAGATAGTAGAGGTTCTATCAGTAGGATATATTATATATATAGATAGTAGAGGTTGTATCAGTAGGATATATTATATATATAGATAGTAGAGGTTGTATCAGTAGGATATATTATATATAGATAGTAGAGGTTGTATCAGTAGGATATATTATATATAGATAGTAGAGGTTGTATCAGTAGGATATATTATATATAGATAGTAGAGGTTCTATCAGTAGCATATATTATATATAGATAGTAGAGGTTCTATCAGTAGGATATATTATATATATAGATAGTAGAGGTTGTATCAGTAGGATATATTATATATATAGATAGTAGAGGTTGTATCAGTAGGATATATTATATATAGATAGTAGAGGTTGTATCAGTAGGATATATGATATATAGATAGCAGAGGTTGTATCAGAAGGATATATTATATATAGATAGTAGAGGTTGTATCAGTAGGATATATTATATATAGATTGTAGAGGTTGTATCAGTAGGATATATTATATATAGATTGTAGAGGTTGTATCAGTAGGATATATTATATATAGATTGTAGAGGTTCTATCAGTAGGATATATTATATATAGATAGTAGAGGTTCTATCAGTAGGATATATTATATATATAGATAGGAGAGGTTGTATCAGTAGGATATATTATATATAGATAGTAGAGGTTGTATCAGTAGGATATATTATATATAGATAGTAGAGGTTGTATCAGTAGGATATATTATATATAGATTGTAGAGGTTCTATCAGTAGGATATATTATATATAGATAGTAGAGGTTCTATCAGTAGGATATATTATATATATAGATAGGAGAGGTTGTATCAGTAGGATATATTATATATAGATAGTAGAGGTTGTATCAGTAGGATATATTATATATAGATTGTAGAGGTTCTATCAGTAGGATATATTATATATAGATAGTACAGGTTGTATCAGTAGGATATATTATATATAGATAGTAGAGGTTGTATCAGTAGGATATATTATATATAGATAGTAGAGGTTGTATCAGTAGGATATATTATATATAGATAGTAGAGGTTGTATCAGTAGGATATATTATATATATAGATAGTTGAGGTTATATCAGTAGGATATATTATATATAGATAGTAGAGGATATATTATATATAGATAGTAGAGGTTCTATCAGTAGGATATATTATATATAGATAGAACCTCTACTATCAGTAGGATATATTATATATAGATAGTAGAGGTTCTATCAGTAGCATATATTATATATAGATAGTAGAGGTTCTATCAGTAGGATATATTATATATATAGATAGTAGAGGTTGTATCAGTAGGATATATTATATATATAGATAGTAGAGGTTGTATCAGTAGGATATATTATATATAGATAGTAGAGGTTGTATCAGTAGGATATATGATATATAGATAGCAGAGGTTGTATCAGAAGGATATATTATATATAGATAGTAGAGGTTGTATCAGTAGGATATATTATATATAGATAGTAGAGGTTGTATCAGTAGGATATATTATATACAGATAGTAGAGGTTGTATCAGTAGGATATATTATATATAGATAGTAGAGGTTCTATCAGTGGGATATATTATATATAGATAGTAGAGGTTCTATCAGTGGGATATATTATATATAGATAGTAGAGGTTCTATCAGTGGGATATATTATATATAGATAGTAGCGGTTGTATCAGTAGGATATATTATATATACATAGTAGAGGTTATATCAGTAGGATATATTATATATAGATAGTAGAGGATATATTATATATAGATAGTAGAGGTTGTATCAGTAGGATATATTATATATAGATAGTAGCGGTTGTATCAGTAGGATATATTATATATACATAGTAGAGGTTATATCAGTAGGATATATTATATATAGATAGTAGAGGATATATTATATATAGATAGTAGAGGTTGTATCAGTAGGATATATTATATATAGATAGTAGAGGATATATTATATATAGATAGTAGAGGTTGTATCAGTAGGATATATTATATATAGATAGTAGAGGTTGTATCAGTAGGATATATTATATATAGATGGTAGAGGTTCTATCAGTAGAATATATTATATATAGATAGTAGAGGTTCTATCAGTAGGATATATTATATATAGATAGTAGAGGTTGTATCAGTAGGATATATTATATATAGATAGTAGAGGATATATTATATATAGATAGTAGAGGTTGTATCAGTAGGATATATTATATATAGATGGTAGAGGTTCTATCAGTAGAATATATTATATATAGATAGTAGAGGTTCTATCAGTAGGATATATTATATATAGATAGTAGAGGTTGTATCAGTAGGATATATTATATATAGATAGTAGAGGTTGTATCAGTAGGATATATTATATATAGTTAGTAGAGGTTGTATCAGTAGGATATATTATATATAGATAGTAGAGGTTGTATCAGTAGGATATATTATATATAGGTAGTAGAGGATATATTATATATAGATAGTAGAGGTTGTATCAGTAGGATATATTATATATAGATAGTAGAGGTTGTATCAGTAGGATATATGATATATAGATAGTAGAGGTTGTATCAGTAGGATATATGATATATAGATAGCAGAGGTTGTATCAGTAGGATATATTATATATAGATAGTAGAGGTTATATCAGTAGGATATATTATATATAGATAGTAGAGGTTGTATCAGTAGGATATATTATATATATAGATAGTAGAGGTTGTATCAGTAGGATATATTATATATATAGATAGTAGAGGTTGCATCAGTAGGATATATTATATATATAGATAGCAGAGGTTGTATCAGTAGGATATATTATATATAGATAGTAGAGGTTGTATCAGTAGGATATATTATATATAGATAGTAGAGGTTGTATCAGTAGGATATACTATATATAGATAGTAGAGGTTGTATCAGTAGGATATATTATATATAGATAGTAGAGGTTGTATCAGTAGGATATATTATATATAGATAGTAGAGGTTGTATCAGTAGGATATATTATATATAGATAGTAGAGGTTGTATCAGTAGGATATATTATATATAGATTGTAGAGGTTGTATCAGTAGGATATATTATATATAGATAGTAGAGGTTGTATCAGTAGGATATATTATATATAGATAGTAGAGGTTCTATCAGTAGGATATATTATATATAGATGGTAGAGGTTCTATCAGTAGAATATATTATATATAGATAGTAGAGGTTTTATCAGTAGGATATATTATATATAGATAGTAGAGGTTGTATCAGTAGGATATATTATATATAGATAGTAGAGGTTGTATCAGTAGGATATATTATATATAGATAGTAGAGGTTGTATCAGTAGGATATATTATATATAGTTAGTAGAGGTTGTATCAGTAGGATATATTATATATAGATAGTAGAGGTTGTATCAGTAGGATATATTATATATAGATAGTAGAGGATATATTATATATAGATAGTAGAGGTTGTATCAGTAGGATATATTATATATAGATAGTAGAGGTTGTATCAGTAGGATATATGATATATAGATAGTAGAGGTTGTATCAGTAGGATATATGATATATAGATAGCAGAGGTTGTATCAGTAGGATATATTATATATAGATAGTAGAGGTTGTATCAGTAGGATATATTATATATATAGATAGTAGAGGTTGTATCAGTAGGATATATTATATATATAGATAGTAGAGGATATATTATATATAGATAGTAGAGGTTGTATCAGTAGGATATATTATATATAGATAGTAGAGGATATATTATATATAGATAGTAGAGGTTGTATCAGTAGGATATATTATATATAGATAGTAGAGGTTGTATCAGTAGGATATATTATATATAGATGGTAGAGGTTCTATCAGTAGAATATATTATATATAGATAGTAGAGGTTCTATCAGTAGGATATATTATATATAGATAGTAGAGGTTGTATCAGTAGGATATATTATATATAGATAGTAGAGGTTGTATCAGTAGGATATATTATATATAGTTAGTAGAGGTTGTATCAGTAGGATATATTATATATAGATAGTAGAGGTTGTATCAGTAGGATATATTATATATAGGTAGTAGAGGATATATTATATATAGATAGTAGAGGTTGTATCAGTAGGATATATTATATATAGATAGTAGAGGTTGTATCAGTAGGATATATGATATATAGATAGTAGAGGTTGTATCAGTAGGATATATGATATATAGATAGTAGAGGTTCTATCAGTAGGATATATTATATATAGATAGTAGAGGTTGTATCAGTAGGATATATTATATATATAGATAGTAGAGGTTGTATCAGTAGGATATATTATATATATAGATAGTAGAGGTTGCATCAGTAGGATATATTATATATATAGATAGTAGAGGTTGTATCAGTAGGATATATTATATATAGATAGTAGAGGTTGTATCAGTAGGATATATTATATATAGATAGGACAGGTTGTATCAGTAGGATATATTATATATAGATAGTAGAGGTTGTATCAGTAGGATATATTATATATAGATAGTAGAGGTTCTATCAGTAGGATATATGATATATAGATAGTAGAGGTTGTATCAGTAGGATATATGATATATAGATAGCAGAGGTTGTATCAGTAGGATATATTATATATAGATAGTAGAGGTTGTATCAGTAGGATATATTATATATATAGATAGTAGAGGTTGTATCAGTAGGATATATTATATATAGATAGTAGAGGATATATTATATATAGATAGTAGAGGTTGTATCAGTAGGATATATTATATATAGATAGTAGAGGTTGTATCAGTAGGATATATGATATATAGATAGTAGAGGTTGTATCAGTTGGATATATTATATATAGATAGCAGAGGTTCTATCAGTAGGATATATTATATATAGATAGTAGAGGTTGTATCAGTAGGATATATTATATATAGATAGTAGAGGTTGTATCAGTAGGATATATTATATATAGATAGTAGAGGTTCTATCAGTAGGATATATTATATATAGATTGTAGAGGTTGTATCAGTAGGATATATTATATATAGATAGTAGAGGATATATTATATATAGATAGTAGAGGTTGTATCAGTAGGATATATTATATATAGATAGGAGAGGTTGTATCAGTAGGATATATTATATATAGATAGTAGAGGTTGTATCAGTAGGATATATTATATATAGATAGGAGAGGTTGTATCAGTAGGATATATTATATATAGATAGGAGAGGTTGTATCAGTAGGATATATTATATATAGATAGTAGAGGTTGTATCAGTAGGATATATTATATATAGATAGTAGAGGTTATATCAGTACGATATATTATATATAGATAGGAGAGGTTGTATCAGTAGGATATATTATATATAGATTGTAGAGGTTATATCAGTACGATATATTATATATAGATAGTAGAGGTTGTATCAGTAGGATATATTATATATAGATAGTAGAGGTTGTATTAGTAGGATATATTATATATAGATTGTAGAGGTTGTATCAGTAGGATATATTATATATAGATAGGAGAGGTTGTATCAGTAGGATATATTATATATAGATAGTAGAGGTTGTATCAGTAGGATATATTATATATAGATAGTAGAGGTTGTATCAGTAGGATATATTATATATAGATAGTAGAGGTTGTATCAATAGGATATATTATATATAGATAGGAGAGGTTGTATCAGTAGGATATATTATATATAGATAGTAGAGGTTGTATCAGTAGGATATATTATATATAGATAGTAGAGGTTGTATCAATAGGATATATTATATATAGATAGTAGAGGTTGTGTCAGTAGGATATATTATATATAGATAGTAGAGGTTGTATCAGTAGGATATATTATATATAGATAGGAGAGGTTGTATCAGTAGGATATATTATATATAGATAGGAGAGGTTGTATCAGTAGGATATATTATATATAGATAGTAGAGGTTGTATCAGTAGGATATATTATATATAGATAGTAGAGGTTGTATCAATAGGATATATTATATATAGATAGGAGAGGTTGTATCAGTAGGATATATTATATATAGATAGTAGAGGTTGTATCAGTAGGATATATTATATATAGATTGTAGAGGTTCTATCAGTAGGATATATTATAAATAGATAGTAGAGGTTCTATCAGTAGGATATATTATATATAGATAGTAGAGGTTCTATCAGTAGGATATATTATATATATAGATAGGAGAGGTTGTATCAGTAGGATATATTATATATAGATAGTAGAGGATATATTATATATAGATAGTAGAGGTTGTATCAGTAGGATATATTATATATAGATAGTAGAGGATATATTATATATAGATAGTACAGGTTGTATCAGTAGGATATATTATATATAGATAGTAGAGGTTGTATCAGTAGGATATATTATATATAGATAGTAGAGGTTGTATCAGTAGGATATATTATATATAGATAGTAGAGGTTCTATCAGTAGGATATATTATATATAGATTGTAGAGGTTGTATCAGTAGGATATATTATATATAGATAGTAGAGGATATATTATATATAGATAGTAGAGGTTGTATCAGTAGGATATATTATATATAGATAGGAGAGGTTGTATCAGTAGGATATATTATATATAGATAGTAGAGGATATATTATATATAGATAGTAGAGGTTGTATCAGTAGGATATATTATATATAGATAGTAGAGGATATATTATATATAGATAGTAGAGGTTGTATCAGTAGGATATATTATATATAGATAGTAGAGGTTGTATCAGTAGGATATATTATATATAGATAGTAGAGGTTCTATCAGTGGGATATATTATATATAGATAGTAGAGGTTCTATCAGTGGGATATATTATATATAGATAGTAGAGGTTCTATCAGTAGGATATATTATATATAGATAGTAGCGGTTGTATCAGTAGGATATATTATATATACATAGTAGAGGTTATATCAGTAGGATATATTATATATAGATAGTAGAGGATATATTATATATAGATAGTAGAGGTTGTATCAGTAGGATATATTATATATAGATAGTAGAGGATATATTATATATAGATAGTAGAGGTTGTATCAGTAGGATATATTATATATAGATAGTAGAGGTTGTATCAGTAGGATATATTATATATAGATGGTAGAGGTTCTATCAGTAGAATATATTATATATAGATAGTAGAGGTTCTATCAGTAGGATATATTATATATAGATAGTAGAGGTTGTATCAGTAGGATATATTATATATAGATAGTAGAGGTTGTATCAGTAGGATATATTATATATAGTTAGTAGAGGTTGTATCAGTAGGATATATTATATATAGATAGTAGAGGTTGTATCAGTAGGATATATTATATATAGGTAGTAGAGGATATATTATATATAGATAGTAGACGTTGTATCAGTAGGATATATGATATATAGATAGTAGAGGTTGTATCAGTAGGATATATGATATATAGATAGCAGAGGTTGTATCAGTAGGATATATTATATATAGATAGTAGAGGTTCTATCAGTAGGATATATTATATATAGATAGTAGAGGTTGTATCAGTAGGATATATTATATATATAGATAGTAGAGGTTGTATCAGTAGGATATATTATATATATAGATAGTAGAGGTTGCATCAGTAGGATATATTATATATATAGATAGCAGAGGTTGTATCAGTAGGATATATTATATATAGATAGTAGAGGTTGTATCAGTAGGATATATTATATATAGATAGTAGAGGTTGTATCAGTAGGATATATTATATATAGATAGTAGAGGTTGTATCAGTAGGATATATTATATATAGATAGTAGAGGTTGTATCAGTAGGATATATTATATATAGATTGTAGAGGTTGTATCAGTAGGATATATTATATATAGATAGTAGAGGTTGTATCAGTAGGATATATTATATATAGATAGTAGAGGTTCTATCAGTAGGATATATTATATATAGATGGTAGAGGTTCTATCAGTAGAATATATTATATATAGATAGTAGAGGTTCTATCAGTAGGATATATTATATATAGATAGTAGAGGTTGTATCAGTAGGATATATTATATATAGATAGTAGAGGTTGTATCAGTAGGATATATTATATATAGATAGTAGAGGTTGTATCAGTAGGATATATTATATATAGTTAGTAGAGGTTGTATCAGTAGGATATATTATATATAGATAGTAGAGGTTGTATCAGTAGGATATATTATATATAGATAGTAGAGGATATATTATATATAGATAGTAGAGGTTGTATCAGTAGGATATATTATATATAGATAGTAGAGGTTGTATCAGTAGGATATATGATATATAGATAGTAGAGGTTGTATCAGTAGGATATATGATATATAGATAGCAGAGGTTGTATCAGTAGGATATATTATATATAGATAGTAGAGGTTGTATCAGTAGGATATATTATATATATAGATAGTAGAGGTTGTATCAGTAGGATATATTATATATATAGATAGTAGAGGATATATTATATATAGATAGTAGAGGTTGTATCAGTAGGATATATTATATATAGATAGTAGAGGATATATTATATATAGATAGTAGAGGTTGTATCAGTAGGATATATTATATATAGATAGTAGAGGTTGTATCAGTAGGATATATGATATATAGATAGTAGAGGTTGTATCAGTAGGATATATTATATATAGATAGTAGAGGTTGTATCAGTAGGATATATTATATATAGATAGTAGAGGTTGCATCAGTAGGATATATTATATATAGATAGTAGAGGTTGTATCAGTAGGATATATTATATATAGATAGGAGAGGTTGTATGAGTAGGATATATTATATATAGATAGTAGAGGTTCTATCAGTAGGATATATTATATATAGATAGTAGAGGTTGTATCAGTAGGATATATTATATATAGATAGTAGAGGTTGTATCAGTAGGATATATTATATATAGATAGTAGAGGTTGTATCAGTAGGATATATTATATATAGATAGGAGAGGTTGTATGAGTAGGATATATTATATATAGATAGTAGAGGTTGTATCAGTAGGATATATTATATATAGATAGGAGAGGTTGTATCAGTAGGATATATTATATATAGATAGTAGAGGTTGTATCAGTAGGATATATTATATATAGATAGTAGAGGTTGTATCAGTAGGATATATTATATATATAGATAGGAGAGGTTGTATCAGTAGGATATATTATATATAGATAGTAGAGGATATATTATATATAGATAGTAGAGGTTGTATCAGTAGGATATATTATATATAGATAGTAGAGGTTGTATCAGTAGGATATATTATATATAGATAGTAGAGGTTGTATCAGTAGGATATATTATATATAGATAGTAGAGGTTGTATCAGTAGGATATATTATATATAGATAGGAGAGGTTGTATCAGTAGGATATATTATATATAGATAGGAGAGGTTGTATCAGTAGGATATATTATATATAGATAGTAGAGGTTGTATCAGTAGGATATATTATATATAGATAGTAGAGGTTGTATCAGTAGGATATATTATATATATAGATAGGAGAGGTTGTATCAGTAGGATATATTATATATAGATGGTAGAGGATATATTATATATAGATAGTAGAGGTTCTATCAGTAGGATATATTATATATAGATAGTAGAGGTTGTATCAGTAGGATATATTATATATAGATAGTAGAGGATATATTATATATAGATAGTAGAGGTTGTATCAGTAGGATATATTATATATAGATAGTAGAGGTTGTATCAGTAGGATATATTATATATAGATAGTAGAGGTTGTATCAGTGGGATATATTATATATAGATAGTAGAGGTTGTATCAGTAGGATATATTATATATAGATAGTAGAGGTTGTATCAGTAGGATATATTATATATAGATAGTAGAGGATATATTATATATAGATAGTAGAGGTTGTATCAGTAGGATATATTATATATAGATAGTAGAGGTTGTATCAGTAGGAGATATTATATATAGATAGTAGAGGTTGTATCAGTGGGATATATTATATATAGATAGTAGAGGTTGTATCAGTAGGATATATTATATATAGATAGTAGAGGTTGTATCAGTAGGATATATTATATATAGATAGTAGAGTTTGTATCAGTAGGATATATTATATATAGATAGTAGAGGTTGTATCAGTAGGATATATTATATATATAGATAGTAGAGGTTATATCAGTAGGATATATTATATATAGATAGTAGAGGATATATTATATATAGATAGTAGAGGTTGTATCAGTAGGATATATTATATATAGATAGTAGAGGTTGTATCAGTAGGATATATTATATATAGATAGTAGAGGTTGTATCAGTAGGATATATTATATATAGATAGTAGAGGTTGTATCAGTAGGATATATTATATATAGTTAGTAGAGGTTGTATCAGTAGGATATATTATATATAGATAGTAGAGGTTGTATCAGTAGGATATATTATATATAGATAGTAGAGGATATATTATATATAGATAGTAGAGGTTGTATCAGTAGGGTATATTATATATAGATAGTAGAGGATATATTATATATAGATAGTAGAGGTTGTATCAGTAGGATATATTATATATAGATAGTAGAGGTTGTATCAGTAGGATATATTATATATAGATAGTAGAGGTTGTATCAGTGGGATATATTATATATAGATAGTAGAGGTTGTATCAGTAGGATATATTATATATAGATAGTAGAGGTTGTATCAGTAGGATATATTATATATAGATAGTAGAGGTTGTATCAGTAGGATATATTATATATAGATAGTAGAGGTTGTATCAGTAGGATATATGATATATAGATAGTAGAGGTTGTATCAGTAGGATATATGATATATAGATAGCAGAGGTTGTATCAGTAGGATATATTATATATAGATAGTAGAGGTTGTATCAGTAGGATATATTATATATATAGATAGTAGAGGTTGTATCAGTAGGATATATTATATATATAGATAGTAGAGCATATATTATATATAGATAGTAGAGGTTGTATCAGTAGGATATATTATATATAGATAGTAGAGGATATATTATATATAGATAGTAGAGGTTGTATCAGTAGGATATATTATATATAGATAGTAGAGGTTGTATCAGTAGGATATATGATATATAGATAGTAGAGGTTGTATCAGTAGGATATATTATATATAGATAGCAGAGGTTCTATCAGTAGGATATATTATATATAGATAGTAGAGGTTGTATCAGTAGGATATATTATATATAGATAGTAGAGGTTGTATCAGTAGGATATATTATATATAGATAGTAGAGGTTGTATCAGTAGGATATATTATATATAGATAGGAGAGGTTGTATGAGTAGGATATATTATATATAGATAGTAGAGGTTGTATCAGTAGGATATATTATATATAGATTGTAGAGGTTGTATCAGTAGGATATATTATATATAGATAGTAGAGGTTGTATCAGTAGGATATATTATATATATAGATAGGAGAGGTTGTATCAGTAGGATATATTATATATAGATAGTAGAGGATATATTATATATAGATAGTAGAGGTTGTATCAGTAGGATATATTATATATAGATAGTAGAGGATATATTATATATAGATAGTAGAGGTTGTATCAGTGGGATATATTATATATAGATAGTAGAGGTTGTATCAGTAGGATATATTATATATAGATAGTAGAGGTTGTATCAGTGGGATATATTATATATAGATAGTAGAGGTTGTATCAGTAGGATATATTATATATAGATAGTAGAGGTTGTATCAGTAGGATATATTATATATAGATAGTAGAGGTTGTATCAGTAGGATATATTATATATATAGATAGTAGAGGTTATATCAGTAGGATATATTATATATAGATAGTAGAGGATATATTATATATAGATAGTAGAGGTTGTATCAGTAGGGTATATTATATATAGATAGTAGAGGATATATTATATATAGATAGTAGAGGATATATTATATATAGATAGTAGAGGTTGTATCAGTAGGGTATATTATATATAGATAGTAGAGGATATATTATATATAGATAGTAGAGGTTGTATCAGTAGGATATATTATATATAGATAGTAGAGGTTGTATCAGTAGGATATATTATATATAGATAGTAGAGGTTGTATCAGTGGGATATATTATATATAGATAGTAGAGGTTGTATCAGTAGGATATATTATATATAGATAGTAGAGGTTGTATCAGTAGGATATATTATATATAGATAGTAGAGGTTGTATCAGTAGGATATATTATATATAGATAGTAGAGGTTGTATCAGTAGGATATATGATATATAGATAGTAGAGGTTGTATCAGTAGGATATATGATATATAGATAGCAGAGGTTGTATCAGTAGGATATATTATATATAGATAGTAGAGGTTGTATCAGTAGGATATATTATATATATAGATAGTAGAGGTTGTATCAGTAGGATATATTATATATATAGATAGTAGAGGATATATTATATATAGATAGTAGAGGTTGTATCAGTAGGATATATTATATATAGATAGTAGAGGATATATTATATATAGATAGTAGAGGTTGTATCAGTAGGATATATTATATATAGATAGTAGAGGTTGTATCAGTAGGATATATTATATATAGATAGTAGAGGTTGTATCAGTAGGATATATTATATATAGATAGCAGAGGTTCTATCAGTAGGATATATTATATATAGATAGTAGAGGTTGTATCAGTAGGATATATTATATATAGATAGTAGAGGTTGTATCAGTAGGATATATTATATATAGATAGTAGAGGTTGTATCAGTAGGATATATTATATATAGATAGGAGAGGTTGTATGAGTAGGATATATTATATATAGATAGTAGAGGTTGTATCAGTAGGATATATTATATATAGATTGTAGAGGTTGTATCAGTAGGATATATTATATATAGATAGTAGAGGTTGTATCAGTAGGATATATTATATATATAGATAGGAGAGGTTGTATCAGTAGGATATATTATATATAGATAGTAGAGGATATATTATATATAGATAGTAGAGGTTGTATCAGTAGGACATATTATATATAGATAGTAGAGGATATATTATATATAGATAGTAGAGGTTGTATCAGTAGGATATATTATATATAGATAGTAGAGGTTGTATCAGTAGGATATATTATATATAGATAGTAGAGGTTGTATCAGTGGGATATATTATATATAGATAGTAGAGGTTGTATCAGTAGGATATATTATATATAGATAGTAGAGGTTGTATCAGTAGGATATATTATATATAGATAGTAGAGGTTGTATCAGTAGGATATATTATATATAGATAGTAGAGGTTGTATCAGTAGGATATATTATATATATAGATAGTAGAGGTTATATCAGTAGGATATATTATATATAGATAGTAGAGGATATATTATATATAGATAGTAGAGGTTGTATCAGTAGGATATATTATATATAGATAGTAGAGGTTGTATCAGTAGGATATATTATATATAGTTAGTAGAGGTTGTATCAGTAGGATATATTATATATAGATAGTAGAGGTTGTATCAGTAGGATATATTATATATAGATAGTAGAGGATATATTATATATAGATAGTAGAGGTTGTATCAGTAGGGTATATTATATATAGATAGTAGAGGATATATTATATATAGATAGTAGAGGTTGTATCAGTAGGATATATTATATATAGATAGTAGAGGTTGTATCAGTGGGATATATTATATATAGATAGTAGAGGTTGTATCAGTAGGATATATTATATATAGATAGTAGAGGTTGTATCAGTAGGATATATTATATATAGATAGTAGAGGTTGTATCAGTAGGATATATTATATATAGATAGTAGAGGTTGTATCAGTAGGATATATGATATATAGATAGCAGAGGTTGTATCAGTAGGATATATTATATATAGATAGTAGAGGTTGTATCAGTAGGATATATTATATATATAGATAGTAGAGGTTGTATCAGTAGGATATATTATATATATAGATAGTAGAGGATATATTATATATAGATAGTAGAGGTTGTATCAGTAGGATATATTATATATAGATAGTAGAGGATATATTATATATAGATAGTAGAGGTTGTATCAGTAGGATATATTATATATAGATAGTAGAGGTTGTATCAGTAGGATATATTATATATAGATAGTAGAGGTTGTATCAGTAGGATATATTATATATAGATAGCAGAGGTTCTATCAGTAGGATATATTATATATAGATAGTAGAGGTTGTATCAGTAGGATATATTATATATAGATAGTAGAGGTTGTATCAGTAGGATATATTATATATAGATAGTAGAGGTTGTATCAGTAGGATATATTATATATAGATAGGAGAGGTTGTATGAGTAGGATATATTATATATAGATAGTAGAGGTTGTATCAGTAGGATATATTATATATAGATTGTAGAGGTTGTATCAGTAGGATATATTATATATAGATAGTAGAGGTTGTATCAGTAGGATATATTATATATATAGATAGGAGAGGTTGTATCAGTAGGATATATTATATATAGATAGTAGAGGATATATTATATATAGATAGTAGAGGTTGTATCAGTAGGATATATTATATATAGATAGTAGAGGATATATTATATATAGATAGTAGAGGTTGTATCAGTAGGATATATTATATATAGATAGTAGAGGTTGTATCAGTAGGATATATTATATATAGATAGTAGAGGTTGTATCAGTGGGATATATTATATATAGATAGTAGAGGTTGTATCAGTAGGATATATTATATATAGATAGTAGAGGTTGTATCAGTAGGATATATTATATATAGATAGTAGAGGTTGTATCAGTAGGATATATTATATATAGATAGTAGAGGTTGTATCAGTAGGATATATTATATATATAGATAGTAGAGGTTATATCAGTAGGATATATTATATATAGATAGTAGAGGATATATTATATATAGATAGTAGAGGTTGTATCAGTAGGATATATTATATATAGATAGTAGAGGTTGTATCAGTAGGATATATTATATATAGATAGTAGAGGTTGTATCAGTAGGATATATTATATATAGATAGTAGAGGTTGTATCAGTAGGATATATTATATATAGTTAGTAGAGGTTGTATCAGTAGGATATATTATATATAGATAGTAGAGGTTGTATCAGTAGGATATATTATATATAGATAGTAGAGGATATATTATATATAGATAGTAGAGGTTGAATCAGTAGGGTATATTATATATAGATAGTAGAGGATATATTATATATAGATAGTAGAGGTTGTATCAGTAGGATATATTATATATAGATAGTAGAGGTTGTATCAGTAGGATATATTATATATAGATAGTAGAGGTTGTATCAGTGGGATATATTATATATAGATAGTAGAGGTTGTATCAGTAGGATATATTATATATAGATAGTAGAGGTTGTATCAGTAGGATATATTATATATAGATAGTAGAGGTTGTATCAGTAGGATATATTATATATAGATAGTAGAGGTTGTATCAGTAGGATATATTATATATAGATAGTAGAGGTTGTATCAGTAGGATATATTATATATAGTTAGTAGAGGTTGTATCAGTAGGATATATTATATATAGATAGTAGAGGTTGCATCAGTAGGATATATTATATATAGATAGTAGAGGTTGTATCAGTAGGATATATTATATATAGTTAGTAGAGGTTGTATCAGTAGGATATATTATATATAGATAGTAGAGGTTCTATCAGTAGAATATATTATATATAGATAGTAGAGGTTCTATCAGTAGGATATATTATATACAGATAGTAGAGGTTGTATCAGTAGGATATATTATATATAGATAGTAGAGGTTGTATCAGTAGGATATATTATATATAGATAGTAGAGGATATATTATATATAGATAGTAGAGGTTGTATCAGTAGGGTATATTATATATAGATAGTAGAGGATATATTATATATAGATAGTAGAGGTTGTATCAGTAGGATATATTATATATAGATAGTAGAGGTTGTATCAGTAGGATATATTATATATAGATAGTAGAGGTTGTATCAGTGGGATATATTATATATAGATAGTAGAGGTTGTATCAGTAGGATATATTATATATAGATAGTAGAGGTTGTATCAGTAGGATATATTATATATAGATAGTAGAGGTTGTATCAGTAGGATATATTATATATAGATAGTAGAGGTTGTATCAGTAGGATATATTATATATAGATTGTAGAGGTTGTATCAGTAGGATATATTATATATAGATAGGAGAGGTTGTATCAGTAGGATATATTATATATAGATAGTAGAGGTTGTATCAGTAGGATATATTATATATAGATAGGAGAGGTTGTATCAGTAGGATATATTATATATAGATAGTAGAGGTTGTATCAGTAGGATATATTATATATAGATAGTAGAGGATATATTATATATAGATAGTAGAGGTTGTATCAGTAGGATATATTATATATAGATAGTAGAGGTTGTATCAGTAGGATATATTATATATAGATAGTAGAGGATATATTATATATAGATAGTAGAGGTTGTATCAGTGGGATATATTATATATAGATAGTAGAGGTTGTATCAGTAGGATATATTATATATAGATAGTAGAGGATATATTATATATAGATAGTAGAGGTTGTATCAGTAGGATATATTATATATAGATAGGAGAGGTTGTATCAGTAGGATATATTATATATAGATAGTAGAGGTTGTATCAGTAGGATATATTATATATAGATAGTAGAGGTTGTATCAGTAGGATATATTATATATAGATAGGAGAGGTTGTATCAGTAGGATATATTATATATAGATAGTAGAGGTTGTATCAGTAGGATATATTATATATAGATAGGAGAGGTTGTATCAGTAGGATATATTATATATAGATAGTAGAGGTTGTATCAGTAGGATATATTATATATAGATTGTAGAGGTTGTATCAGTAGGATATATTATATATAGATAGTAGAGGTTGTATCAGTAGGATATATTATATATAGATAGTAGAGGATATATTATATATAGATAGTAGAGGTTGTATCAGTAGGATATATTATATATAGATAGTAGAGGATATATTATATACAGATAGTAGAGGTTGTATCAGTAGGATATATTATATATAGATAGGAGAGGTTGTATCAGTAGGATATATTATATATAGATAGTAGAGGTTGCATCAGTAGGATATATTATATATAGATAGGAGAGGTTGTATCAGTAGGATATATTATATATAGATAGTAGAGGTTGTATCAGTAGGATATATTATATATAGATTGTAGAGGTTGTATCAGTAGGATATATTATATATAGATAGTAGAGGATATATTATATATAGATAGTAGAGGTTGTATCAGTAGGGTATATTATATATAGATAGTAGAGGATATATTATATATAGATAGTAGAGGTTGTATCAGTAGGATATATTATATATAGATAGTAGAGGTTGTATCAGTAGGATATATTATATATAGATAGTAGAGGTTGTATCAGTGGGATATATTATATATAGATAGTAGAGGTTGTATCAGTAGGATATATTATATATAGATAGTAGAGGTTGTATCAGTAGGATATATTATATATAGATAGTAGAGGTTGTATCAGTAGGATATATTATATATAGATAGTAGAGGTTGTATCAGTAGGATATATTATATATAGATAGTAGAGGTTGTATCAGTAGGATATATTATATATAGTTAGTAGAGGTTGTATCAGTAGGATATATTATATATAGATAGTAGAGGTTGTATCAGTAGGATATATTATATATATAGATAGTAGAGGTTCTATCAGTAGGATATATTATATATAGATAGTAGAGGTTGCATCAGTAGGATATATTATATATAGATAGTAGAGGTTGTATCAGTAGGATATATTATATATAGTTAGTAGAGGTTGTATCAGTAGGATATATTATATATAGATAGTAGAGGTTGTATCAGTAGGATATATTATATATAGTTAGTAGAGGTTGTATCAGTAGGATATATTATATATAGATAGTAGAGGTTCTATCAGTAGAATATATTATATATAGATAGTAGAGGTTCTATCAGTAGGATATATTATATACAGATAGTAGAGGTTGTATCAGTAGGATATATTATATATAGATAGTAGAGGTTGTATCAGTAGGATATATTATATATATAGATAGTAGAGGTTCTATCAGTAGGATATATTATATATAGATAGTAGAGGTTGTATCAGTAGGATATATTATATATAGATAGTAGAGGTTGTATCAGTAGGATATATTATATATAGATAGTAGAGGTTGTATCAGTGGGATATATTATATATAGATAGTAGAGGTTGTATCAGTAGGATATATTATATATAGATAGTAGAGGTTGTATCAGTAGGATATATTATATATAGATAGTAGAGGTTGTATCAGTGGGATATATTATATATAGATAGTAGAGGTTGTATCAGTAGGATATATTATATATAGATAGTAGAGGTTGTATCAGTAGGATATATTATATATAGATAGTAGAGGTTGTATCAGTGGGATATATTATATATAGATAGTAGAGGTTGTATCAGTAGGATATATTATATATAGATAGTAGAGGTTGTATCAGTAGGATATATTATATATAGATAGTAGAGGTTGTATCAGTAGGATATATTATATATAGTTAGTAGAGGTTGTATCAGTAGGATATATTATATATAGATAGTAGAGGTTGTATCAGTAGGATATATTATATATAGTTAGTAGAGGTTGTATCAGTAGGATATATTATATATAGATAGTAGAGGTTGTATCAGTAGGATATATTATATATAGTTAGTAGAGGTTGTATCAGTAGGATATATTATATATAGATAGTAGAGGTTCTATCAGTAGAATATATTATATATAGATAGTAGAGGTTCTATCAGTAGGATATATTATATACAGATAGTAGAGGTTGTATCAGTAGGATATATTATATATAGATAGTAGAGGTTGTATCAGTAGGATATATTATATATATAGATAGTAGAGGTTCTATCAGTAGGATATATTATATATAGATAGTAGAGGTTGTATCAGTAGGATATATTATATATAGATAGTAGAGGTTGTATCAGTAGGATATATTATATATAGATAGTAGAGGTTCTATCAGTAGGATATATTATATATAGATAGTAGAGGTTGTATCAGTGGGATATATTATATATAGATAGTAGAGGTTGTATCAGTAGGATATATTATATATAGATAGTAGAGGTTGTATCAGTAGGATATATTATATATAGTTAGTAGAGGTTGTATCAGTAGGATATATTATATATAGATAGTAGAGGTTGTATCAGTAGGATATATTATATATAGATAGTAGAGGATATATTATATATAGATAGTAGAGGTTGTATCAGTAGGATATATTATATATAGATAGTAGAGGATATATTATATATAGATAGTAGAGGTTGTATCAGTAGGATATATTATATATAGATAGTAGAGGTTGTATCAGTAGGATATATTATATATAGATAGTAGAGGTTGTATCAGTAGGATATATTATATATAGATAGTAGAGGATATATTATATATAGATAGTAGAGGTTGTATCAGTAGGATATATTATATATAGATAGTAGAGGATATATTATATATAGATAGTAGAGGTTGTATCAGTAGGATATATTATATATAGATAGTAGAGGTTGTATCAGTAGGATATATTATATATAGATAGTAGAGGTTGTATCAGTAGGATATATTATATATAGATAGTAGAGGTTGTATCAGTAGGATATATTATATATAGATAGGAGAGGTTGTATCAGTAGGATATATTATATATAGATAGTAGAGGTTGTATCAGTAGGATATATTATATATAGATAGGAGAGGTTGTATCAGTAGGATATATTATATATAGATAGTAGAGGTTGTATCAGTAGGATATATTATATATAGATTGTAGAGGTTGTATCAGTAGGATATATTATATATAGATAGTAGAGGTTGTATCAGTAGGATATATTATATATATAGATAGGAGAGGTTGTATCAGTAGGATATATTATATATAGATAGTAGAGGATATATTATATATAGATAGTAGAGGTTGTATCAGTAGGATATATTATATATAGATAGTAGAGGATATATTATATACAGATAGTAGAGGTTGTATCAGTAGGATATATTATATATAGATAGGAGAGGTTGTATCAGTAGGATATATTATATATAGATAGTAGAGGTTGCATCAGTAGGATATATTATATATAGATAGGAGAGGTTGTATCAGTAGGATATATTATATATAGATAGTAGAGGTTGTATCAGTAGGATATATTATATATAGATTGTAGAGGTTGTATCAGTAGGATATATTATATATAGATAGTAGAGGATATATTATATATAGATAGTAGAGGTTGTATCAGTAGGATATATTATATATAGATAGTAGAGGTTGTATCAGTAGGATATATTATATATAGATAGTAGAGGTTGTATCAGTGGGATATATTATATATAGATAGTAGAGGTTGTATCAGTAGGATATATTATATATAGATAGGAGAGGTTGTATCAGTAGGATATATTATATATAGATAGTAGAGGTTGCATCAGTAGGATATATTATATATAGATAGGAGAGGTTGTATCAGTAGGATATATTATATATAGATAGTAGAGGTTGTATCAGTAGGATATATTATATATAGATTGTAGAGGTTGTATCAGTAGGATATATTATATATAGATAGTAGAGGATATATTATATATAGATAGTAGAGGTTGTATCAGTAGGATATATTATATATAGATAGTAGAGGTTGTATCAGTAGGATATATTATATATAGATAGTAGAGGTTGTATCAGTGGGATATATTATATATAGATAGTAGAGGTTGTATCAGTAGGATATATTATATATAGATAGTAGAGGTTGTATCAGTAGGATATATTATATATAGTTAGTAGAGGTTGTATCAGTAGGATATATTATATATAGATAGGAGAGGTTGTATCAGTAGGATATATTATATATAGATAGTAGAGGTTCTATCAGTAGGATATATTATATACAGATAGTAGAGGTTGTATCAGTAGGATATATTATATATAGATAGTAGAGGTTGTATCAGTAGGATATATTATATATATAGATAGTAGAGGTTGTATCAGTAGGATATATTATCTATAGATAGTAGAGGATATATTATATATAGATAGTAGAGGTTGTATCAGTAGGATATATTATATATAGATAGTAGAGGATATATTATATATAGATAGTAGAGGTTGTATCAGTAGGATATATTATATATAGATTGTAGAGGTTGTATCAGTAGGATATATTATATATAGATAGTAGAGGTTGTATCAGTAGGATATATTATATATATAGATAGGAGAGATTGTATCAGTAGGATATATTATCTATAGATAGTAGAGGATATATTATATATAGATAGTAGAGGTTGTATCAGTAGGATATATTATATATAGATAGTAGAGGATATATTATATATAGATAGTAGAGGTTGTATCAGTAGGATATATTATATATAGATAGTAGAGGTTGTATCAGTAGGATATATTATATATAGATAGTAGAGGTTCTATCAGTGGGATATATTATATATAGATAGTAGAGGTTCTATCAGTGGGATATATTATATATAGATAGTAGAGGTTCTATCAGTGGGATATATTATATATAGATAGTAGAGGTTCTATCAGTAGGATATATTATATATAGATAGTAGAGGTTGTATCAGTAGGATATATTATATATATAGATAGTAGAGGTTATATCAGTAGGATATATTATATATAGATAGTAGAGGATATATTATATATAGATAGTAGAGGTTGTATCAGTAGGATATATTATATATAGATAGCAGAGGTTGTATCAGTAGGATATATTATATATAGATAGTAGAGGTTGTATCAGTAGAATACATTATATATAGATAGTAGAGGTTCTATCAGTAGGATATATTATATATAGATAGTAGAGGTTGTATCAGTAGGATATATTATATATAGATAGTAGAGGTTGTATCAGTAGGATATATTATATATAGTTAGTAGAGGTTGTATCAGTAGGATATATTATATATAGATAGTAGAGGTTGTATCAGTAGGATATATTATATATAGATAGTAGAGGTTGTATCAGTAGGATATATTATATATAGATAGCAGAGGTTGTATCAGTAGGATATATTATATATAGATAGTAGAGGTTGTATCAGTAGGATATATTATATATAGATAGTAGAGGTTGTATCAGTAGGATATATTATATATAGTTAGTAGAGGTTGTATCAGTAGGATATATTATATATAGATAGTAGAGGTTGTATCAGTAGGATATATTATATATAGATAGTAGAGGTTGTATCAGTAGGATATATTATATATAGATAGTAGAGGCTCTATCAGTGGGATATATTATATATAGATAGTAGAGGTTGTATCAGTAGGATATATTATATATAGATAGTAGAGGTTGTATCAATAGGATATATTATATATAGATAGTAGAGGATATATTATATATAGATAGTAGAGGTTGTATCAGTAGGATATATTATATATAGATAGTAGAGGTTGTATCAGTAGGATATATTATATATAGATAGGAGAGGTTGTATCAGTAGGATATATTATATATAGATAGTAGAGGTTGTATCAGTAGGATATATTATATATAGATAGTAGAGGTTCTATCAGTAGGATATATTATATATAGATAGTAGAGGTTGTATCAGTAGGATATATTATATATAGATAGTAGAGGTTGTATCAGTAGGATATATTATATATAGTTAGTAGAGGTTGTATCAGTAGGATATATTATATATAGATAGTAGAGGTTGTATCAGTAGGATATATTATATATAGATAGTAGAGGTTGTATCAGTAGGATATATTATATATAGATTGTAGAGGTTGTATCAGTAGGATATATTATATATAGATAGCAGAGGTTGTATCAGTAGGATATATTATATATAGATAGTAGAGGTTGTATCAGTAGGATATATTATATATAGATAGTAGAGGTTGTATCAGTAGGATATATTATATATAGTTAGTAGAGGTTGTATCAGTAGGATATATTATATATAGATAGTAGAGGTTGTATCAGTAGGATATATTATATATAGATAGTAGAGGTTGTATCAGTAGGATATATTATATATAGATAGTAGAGGCTCTATCAGTGGGATATATTATATATAGATAGTAGAGGTTGTATCAGTAGGATATATTATATATAGATAGTAGAGGTTGTATCAATAGGATATATTATATATAGATAGTAGAGGATATATTATATATAGATAGTAGAGGTTGTATCAGTAGGATATATTATATATAGATAGTAGAGGTTGTATCAGTAGGATATATTATATATAGATAGGAGAGGTTGTATCAGTAGGATATATTATATATAGATAGTAGAGGTTGTATCAGTAGGATATATTATATATAGATAGTAGAGGTTCTATCAGTAGGATATATTATATATAGATAGTAGAGGTTGTATCAGTAGGATATATTATATATAGATAGTAGAGGTTGTATCAGTAGGATATATTATATATAGTTAGTAGAGGTTGTATCAGTAGGATATATTATATATAGATAGTAGAGGTTGTATCAGTAGGATATATTATATATAGATAGTAGAGGTTGTATCAGTAGGATATATTATATATAGATAGCAGAGGTTGTATCAGTAGGATATATTATATATAGATAGTAGAGGTTGTATCAGTAGGATATATTATATATAGATAGTAGAGGTTGTATCAGTAGGATATATTATATATAGTTAGTAGAGGTTGTATCAGTAGGATATATTATATATAGATAGTAGAGGTTGTATCAGTAGGATATATTATATATAGATAGTAGAGGATATATTATATATAGATAGTAGAGGTTGTATCAGTAGGATATATTATATATAGATAGTAGAGGTTGTATCAGTAGGATATATTATATATAGATAGTAGAGGCTCTATCAGTGGGATATATTATATATAGATAGTAGAGGTTGTATCAGTAGGATATATTATATATAGATCATAGAATCATAGAATCATAGAATGGTAGAGTTGGAAGGGACCTCCTGGGTCATCTGGTCCAACCCCCTGCTCAAAGCAGGATTCACTAAATCATCTCAGACAGATGTCTGTCCAGCCTCTGTTTGAAGACGTCCATTGAAGGGGAACTCACCACCTCTCGTGGCAGCCTGTTCCACTCATTAATCACCCTAACTGTCAAAAAGTTTTTTCTAATATCTAATCTGTGTCTCCTCCCATTTAGTTTCATCCCATTGCTTCTAGTCTTTCCTTGTGCAAATGAGAATAAAGATGATCCTTCTACAATGTGACAGCCCTTGACATATTTGTAGACAGCTATTAAGTCTCCTCTCAGTCTTCTTTTTTGCAAGCTAAACATTCCCAAATCCTGCAACCGTTCCTCATAGGACATGGTTTGCAGACCAGTCACCATTCTGGTCGCTCTTCTCTGAACTTGCTCCAGTTTGTCTATGTCTTTTTTAAAATGTGGTGCCCAAAACTGTACACAGTATTCCAGATGAGGTCTGACCAAAGAGGAGTAAAGACCAATAATGACTTCACGTGATCTAGACTGTATGCTTCTGTTAATACATCCCAGAATTGTATTTGCCTTTTTTGCTGCTGCATCACACTGTTGACTCATGTTCAGTCTATGATCTATTAGTATACCTAAGTCTTTTTCACATGTACTGTTGCTTAGCTCTATTCCTCCCATTCTGTATATGCTTTTTTCATTTTTATTGCCCAGATGTAGTACTTTGCATTTTTCCCTGTTAAAAACCATTCTGTTGGTTGCTGCCCACTGCTCCAGTTTATTTAGGTCTTTTTGAATCCTCTCTCTCTCTTCTCTAGTATTAGCTATCCCTCCTAGCTTTGTGTCATCAGCAAATTTAATCAGTTTACCCTCAATTCCTTCATCTAAATCATTGATAAAGATGTTGAACAATACAGGTCCCAGGACGGAGCCCTGTGGTACCCCACTTGAGACATTCATCCAGCTGGATGTGAAGCCATTTACAATCACCCTTTGAGTCCGATCACTAAGCCATTATGAATCCACCTAACAGTTGCCTGGTCCATTGCATACTTGGTCATTTTTTCAATAAGGATGGTGTGAGATACTTTGTCAAATGCTTTGCTGAAGTCAAGATATACTATATCTACAGCATTTCCCTGATCCACCCAGTCAGTGATTCTGTCATAGAAGGAAATTAAGTTAGTCTGACATGACTTGTTAGTTATAAACCCATGCTGACTCTGGTTAATCACTTCATTCTTATCCAGGTACTTACATACATGTTGTTTAATAATTTGTTCAAAGATGTTTCCTGGTATAGAAGTCAGACTCACCGGCCTATAGTTCCCTGGGTCCACCTTCTTCCCCTTTTTGAAGATAGGAACAACATTTGCTCTTCTCCAGTCTTCTGGGACTTCTCCTGTTCTCCAAGAATTTTCAAAGATTATGGAGAGTGGTTCTAAAATTTCTTCTACGATCTCCTTCAGTACTCTGGGGTGTAATTCATCTGGACCTGGAGACTTGAACTCATTTATGTTAGCTAAATATTCCCTCACAATCTTTCTGTTTACAGATAACTTGGATTCTTCTATTCCTTTAAAAGGACAGTGAAGATCAGTTGATGTTACATTTTCTTTCTGAGAGAAAACAGATGCAAAATAGGAATTAAAAAGTTTGGCCTTCTCAACATCCTCTCTTACCATTTCTCCATTTTCATCCTGTAAAAATCCTATAGCATCTTTGACTTTTCTTTTACTTTTGACATACCCCCAAAATCCTTTTTTATTGCTTTTGACATCTCTTGCAAGCCTTAATTCATTGTCAGCTTTAGCTAACCTGATACATGCCCTGCAGGATCTGCAGACTGCATTATAATCTTCTTTAGATATGCCTCCCTCTTTCCATTTAATAAACATTTCTTTCTTTTTAGCATGTGTTTAAGTTCTGTGTTCATCCATCCTGGTTTCCTTAAATGCTTCCCATTCTTCCTACTTTTCGGGATTGTTAACGATTGTGCTTTGAGAATCTCCTTTTTAAAAATTTCCCATCCTTCCTGGACATTTTTGTCCTTAAGGACATCCAGCCATTGGATCCCTCCTATTCTCTTTCTGAGTCTCTTAAAATCTGCCTTTCTAAAATCTAACCTTGAAGTTTGAGTCTTCACATGTCTTCCTCCTCTAGTTATCCAAAATTCTATAATAGCATGATCGCTGCCTCCTAGGGTCCCAGCCACTTTTACCTCCTCAACCATTTCCTCCTTGTTTATAAGGATTAGATCCAAAGTAGCAGATCCCCTTGTTTTCTCCCCTACCTTTTGGAAGATAAAGTTGTCAGCAAGAGAGGATAAGAATTTGCTTGACCTGTTAGTTTTACTTGAGAGAGATTCCCAACAAATGTCTGGATAGTTGAAATCTCCCATGACCACTACGTCATATTTTTTTGAGAACTTGGTCATTTGATACATAAAGAGTTCATCCATATCTTCAGCTTGCCCAGGTGGCCTGTAGTAAATGCCTACAATGGTGTCCTTTCCGTTGTTCTCTCCTTGTATTCTTACCCAAACAGTTTCCACAGAACTCCCAGTCTCTGAAGCTTCAATCTCTGTGCAGATATACGCTTTTCTAACATACAATGCGACACCTCCTCCTCGTTTATCAAGTCTGTTTCTTGCAAATAAGTTGTATCCTTTTAGCCTTTTATTCCAATCATGTGTATCGTCCCACCAAGTTTCAGTGATTCCAATGACATCATATTTCTTTTCCTGCGTTAGTAGTTCTAATTCTCCTTGTTTGTTGCCCATGTTTTGTGCATTTGTATAAAAACATTTTAGTTTGTGATTGGTTTCTCTTCCTCCCATATTTTTATTATTTAAATTGTTTTGTCTTTGTTCTTCCTTTCCACTTCCAGTAGCAGAGATCTCAATAGTATTTGTCAGCTGTATGGCTTTTTCTGGCCTTTTGCTTCCCTTCCCACATTGTTCTAGTTTAAAGCTCTCCTGATGAGTGCAGCAAGGCGACTTCCAAATACATGTTTTCCAGTCTTCGTAAGGTGCACCCCATCTCTAGCAAGTAGTCCATCGTATAGGTAATTCATTCAGTGATCCAGAAATCCAAATCCTTGTTGACGGCACCATCGACGTAGCCAGTTGTTCACCTGTAGAATCTTATTCCACCTCATTGTTCCATGGCCATCCACTGGGAGGATGGATGAGAAGACCACCTGCGCTCCCAATTCTTTCACTTTCTTGCCTAAGTCTTCAAAGTCACTGCAGATGGTTTCCAGGTCCTTTCTTGCGGTGTCATTTGTCCCCACATGTATTAGCAGGAATGGGTAGTGATCTGTAGGTCTGAAGAGTCTTGATATCCTGTCAGACACATCTTTAATTTTTGCTCCTGGAAGACAGCACATTTCTCTTGAGGTTATGTCTGGTCTGCAGATAGCGGCCTCTGTTCCTCTTAACAGGGAATCCCCCATGACCACCACTCTCCGTTTTTTCTTCACAACATTCTTCTTTCTCCATCCAGGAGGATTCTGAGGGCTTACAAGGTTATTCATTGCTGGCAAAGTGTTATTTTGCTGTATTTCTTCATGGTTCTCCTGCGTGAGAGCCTGGTACTGGTTCCTGAGCAGTATGGGTGCTGACTGCCTCTCGATCCTCCTGCTTCTGTGGGTCACATGCTTCCATTCCTCTGTTTCCTCAGGTGCAGTTCGAATTTCTTCTCTTTCTGAATCATGAAGAGATAATTCTGCTCTGTCTAAGAACTCTTCACCTTCCTTAATGATTTTCAAGGTTGTTAACCTCTCTTCTAGATTTCGCAACTTTTCCTCCAACAGGGACACAAGCTTGCATTTCTGGCATGTGAAGTTTGGCTTTTCCACTGGCAAGTCTGTGAACATGTAGCAGGATATGCAGCTCACCAAATGGCTCCTGGACTCTTCCATGTTCTTACTGTTAATGTTCTGAAAACAGTGAAAAAAGCTTAAAAAAAAAGCTTAAAAATGCGCGCGCCGGTAGGCGCGCGGTTTACCGATGTCCTCTTTTCAGCTCCAACAGCCAAAATCCAGTGTTCTTTGAGCTCACGGAGACTCTTCACTTACCCCAAAATGCAGTGGGAATATGCAAATTATCTCCTCAGGACTCCTCCCTTGGTTTGTATCAATAGGATACAATAGGATAGAGGTTGTATCAATAGGATATATTATATATAGATAGTAGAGGATATATTATATATAGATAGTAGAGGTTGTATCAGTAGGATATATTATATACAGATAGTAGAGGTTGTATCAGTAGGATATATTATATATAGATAGTAGAGGATATATTATATATAGATAGTAGAGGTTGTATCAGTAGGATATATTATATATAGATAGTAGAGGATATATTATATATAGATAGTAGAGGTTGTATCAGTAGGATATATTATATATAGATAGTAGAGGTTCTATCAGTGGGATATATTATATATAGATAGTAGAGGTTCTATCAGTAGGATATATTATATATAGATAGTACAGGTTGTATCAGTAGGATATTTATATATATAGATAGTAGAGGTTCTATCAGTAGGATATACAGTACAGACCAAAAGTTTGGACACACCTTTTCATTTAAAGATTTTTCAGTATTTTCATGACTATGAAAATTGTACATTCACACTGAAGGCATCAAAACTATGAATTAACACATGTGGAATTATATACTTAACAAAAAAGTGTGAAACAACTGAAAATATGTCTTATATTCTAGGTTCTTCAAAGTAGCCACCTTTTGCTTTGATGACTGCTTTGCACACTCTTGGCATTCTCTTGATGAGCTTCAAGAGGTAGTCACCGGAAATGGTAATCCAACAATCTTGAAGGAGTTCCCAGAGATGATTTGCACTTTTTGGACCTTTTGCCTTCACTCTGCGGTCCAGCTCACCCCAAACCATCTCGATTGGGTTCACGTCTGGTGACTGTGGAGGCCAGGTCATCTGGCGTAGCACCCCATCACTCTCCTTCTTGGTCAAAAAGCCCTTACACAGCCTGGAGGTGTGTTTGGGGTCATTGTCCTGTTGAAAACTAAAAGATGGTCGAACTAAACGCAAACCGGATGGAATAGCATGCCGCTGCAAGATGCTGTGGTAGCCATGCTGGTTCAGTATGCCTTCAATTTTGAATAAATGCCCAACAGTGTCACCAGCAAAGCACCCCCACACCATCACACCTCCTCCTCCATGCTTCACGGTGGGAACCAGGCATGTAGAGTCCATCCGTTCACCTTTTCTGCGTCGCACAAAGACACGGTGGTTGGAACCAAAGATCTCAAATTTGGACTCATCAGACCAAACCACGGATTTCCACTGGTCTCATGTCCATTCCTTGTGTTCTTTAGCCCAAACAAGTCTCTTCTGCTTGTTGCCTGTCCTTAGCAGTGGTTTCCAAGCAGCTATTTTACCATGAAGGCCTGCTGCACAAAGTCTCATCTTAACAGTTGTTGTAGAGATGTGTCTGCTGCTAGAACTCTGTGTGGCATTGACCTGGTCTCTAATCTGAGCTGCTGTTAACCTGCAATTTCTGAGGCTGGTGACTCGGATAAACTTATCCTCAGAAGCAGAGGTGACTCTTGGTCTTCCTTTCCTGGGGCGGTCCTCATGTGAGCCAGTTTCTTTGTAGCGCTTGATGGTTTTTGCAACTGCACTTGGGGACACTTTCAAAGTTTGCCCAATTTTTCGGACTGACTGACCTCCATTTCTTAAAGTAATGATGGCCACTCGTTTTTCTTTACTTAGCTGCTTTTTTCTTGCCATAATACAAATTCTAACAGTCTATTCAGTAGGACTATCAGCTGTGTATCCACCAGACTTCTGCACAACACAACTGATGGTCCCAACCCCATTTATAAGGCAAGAAATCCCACTTATTAGACCTGACAGGGCACACTTGTGAAGTGAAAACCATTTCCGGTGACTACCTCTTGAAGCTCATCAAGAGAATGTCAAGAGTGTGCAAAGCAGTCATCAAAGCAAAAGGTGGCTACTTTGAAGAACCAAGAATATAAGACATATTTTCAGTTGTTTCACACTTTTTTGTTAAGTATATAATTCCACATGTGTTAATTCATAGTTTTGATGCCTTCAGTGTGAATGTACAATTTTCATAGTCATGAAAATACAGAAAAATCTTTAAATGAGAAGGTGTGTCCAAACTTTTGGTCTGTACTGTATTATATATAGATAGTAGAGGTTGTATCAGTAGGATATATTATATATATAGATAGTAGAGGTTATATCAGTAGGATATATTATATATAGATAGTAGAGGATATATTATATATAGATAGTAGAGGTTGTATCAGTAGGATATATTATATATATAGATAGTAGAGGTTGTATCAGTAGGATATATTATATATAGATAGTAGAGGTTGTATCAGTAGGATATATTATATATAGATAGTAGAGGTTCTATCAGTAGGATATATTATATATAGATAGTAGAGGTTGTATCAGTAGGATATATTATATATATAGATAGTAGAGGTTGTATCAGTAGGATATATTATATATATAGATAGTAGAGGTTGTATCAGTAGGATATATTATATATATAGATAGCAGAGGTTGTATCAGTAGGATATATTATATATAGATAGTAGAGGTTGTATCAGTAGGATATATTATATATAGATAGTAGAGGTTGTATCAGTAGGATATATTATATATAGATAGTAGAGGTTGTATCAGTAGGATATATTATATATAGATAGGAGAGGTTGTATCAGTAGGATATATTATATATAGATAGTAGAGGTTGTATCAGTAGGATATATTATATATAGATAGTAGAGGTTGTATCAGTAGGATATATTATATATAGATAGTAGAGGTTGTATCAGTAGGATATGTTATATATAGATAGGAGAGGTTGTATCAGTAGGATATATTATATATAGATAGTAGAGGTTGTATCAGTAGGATATATTATATATAGATAGGAGAGGTTGTATCAGTAGGATATATTATATATAGATAGTAGAGGTTGTATCAGTAGGATATATTATATATAGATAGTAGAGGTTGTATCAGTAGGATATATTATATATATAGATAGGAGAGGTTGTATCAGTAGGATATATTATATATAGATAGTAGAGGTTGTATCAGTAGGATATATTATATATAGATAGTTGAGGTTGTATCAGTAGGATATATTATATATAGATAGTAGAGGATATATTATATATAGATAGTAGAGGTTGTATCAGTAGGATATATTATATACAGATAGTAGAGGATATATTATATATAGATAGTAGAGGTTGTATCAGTAGGATATATTATATATAGATAGTAGAGGTTGTATCAGTAGGATATATTATATATAGATAGGAGAGGTTGTATCAGTAGGATATATTATATATAGATAGTAGAGGTTGTATCAGTAGGATATATTATATATAGATAGTAGAGGTTGTATCAGTAGGATATATTATATATAGATAGTAGAGGTTGTATCAGTAGGATATATTATATATATAGATAGGAGAGGTTGTATCAGTAGGATATATTATATATAGATAGTAGAGGATATATTATATATAGATAGTAGAGGTTGTATCAGTAGGATATATTATATATAGATAGTAGAGGATATATTATATATAGATAGTAGAGGTTGTATCAGTAGGATATATTATATATAGATAGTAGAGGTTGTATCAGTAGGATATATTATATATAGATAGTAGAGGTTGTATCAGTAGAATATATTATATATAGATAGTAGAGGTTATATCAGTAGGATATATTATATATAGATAGTAGAGGGTCTATCAGTAGGATATATTATATATATAGATAGTAGAGGTTATATCAGTAGGATATATTATATATAGATAGTAGAGGATATATTATATATAGATAGTAGAGGTTCTATCAGTAGGATATATTATATATAGATAGTAGAGGTTCTATCAGTAGGATATATTATATATAGATAGGAGAGGTTCTATCAGTAGGATATATTATATATAGATAGGAGAGGTTCTATCAGTAGGATATATTATATATATAGATAGTAGAGGTTGTATCAGTAGGATATATTATATATATAGATAGTAGAGGTTGTATCAGTAGGATATATTATATATAGATAGTAGAGGTTGTATCAGTAGGATATATGATATATAGATAGCAGAGTTTGTATCAGTAGGATATATTATATATAGATAGTAGAGGTTGTATCAGTAGGATATATTATATATAGATAGTAGAGGTTGTATCAGTAGGATATATTATATATATAGATAGTAGAGGTTGTATCAGTAGGATATATTATATATATAGATAGTAGAGGTTGTATCAGTAGGATATATTATATATAGATAGTAGAGGTTGTATCAGTAGGATATATTATATATAGATAGTAGAGGTTGTA
The DNA here is from genome assembly GCF_046119375.1 of Phyllobates terribilis. NCBI lineage: Eukaryota > Metazoa > Chordata > Amphibia > Anura > Dendrobatidae > Phyllobates > Phyllobates terribilis. The sequence goes on from NW_027362772.1 coordinate 83,879,900, forward strand.
TCAGTACGATATATTATATATAGATAGTAGAGGTTGTATCAGTAGGATATATTATATATAGATAGCAGAGGTTGTATCAGTAGGATATATTATATATATAGATAGCAGAGGTTGTATCAGTAGGATATATTATATATATAGATAGTAGAGGTTGTATCAGTAGGATATATTATATATATAGATAGCAGAGGTTGTATCAGTAGGATATATTATATATAGATAGGAGAGGTTGTATCAGTAGGATATATTATATATAGATAGTAGAGGTTGTATCAGTAGGATATATTATATATAAATTGTAGAGTTTGTATCAGTAGGATATATTATATATAGATAGTAGAGGTTGTATCAGTAGGATATATTATATATATAGATAGGAGAGGTTGTATCAGTAGGATATATTATATATAGATAGTAGAGGATATATTATATATAGAGAGTAGAGGTTGTATCAGTAGGATATATTATATATAGATAGTAGAGGATATATTATATATAGATAGTAGAGGTTGTATCAGTAGGATATATTATATATAGATAGTAGAGGATATATTATATATAGAGAGTAGAGGTTGTATCAGTAGGATATATTATATATAGATAGTAGAGGATATATTATATATAGAGAGTAGAGGTTGTATCAGTAGGATATATTATATATAGATAGGAGAGGTTGTATCAGTAGGATACAGTCATATGAAAAAGTTTGGGCACCCCTATTAATCTTAAGCTTAATGTTTTATAAAAATTGGTGTTTTTGCAACAGCTATTTCAGTTTGATATATGTAATAACTGTTGGACACAGTAATGTTTCTGCCTTGAAATGAGGTTTATTGTACTAACAGAAAATGTGCAATCTGCATTCAAACAAAATTTGAAAGGTGCATAAGTATGGGCACCCTTATCATTTTCTTGTTTTAAATACTCCTACCTACTTTTTACTGACTTACTAAAGCACTTTTTTTGGTTTTGTAACCTCATGGAGCTTTGAACTTTATAGCCAGGTGTATGCAATCATGAGAAAAGCTACTTAAAGTGGCCACTTGCAAGTTGTTCTCCTGTTTGAATCTCCTCTGAAGAGTGGCATCATGTGCTCCTCAAAACAACTGTCAAATGATCTGAAAACAAAGATTATTCAACATAGTTGTTCAGGGGAAGCATACAAAAAGCTGTCTCAGAGATTTAACCTGTCAGTTTCCACTGTGAGGAACATAGTAAGGAAATGGAAGAACACAGGGACAGTTCTTGTTAAGGCCAGAAGTGGCAGGCCAAGAAAAACATCAGAAAGGCAGAGAAGAAGAATGGTGAGATCAGTCAAGGACAATCCTCAGACCACCTCCAGAGAGCTGCAGCATCAACTTGCTGCAGATGGTGTCACTGTGCATCGGTCAACTATACAAGGCACTTTGCACAAGGAGAAGCTGTATGGGAGAGTGATGCGAAAGAAGCCGTTTCTGCAAACACGCCACAAACAGAGTTGGCTGAGGTATGCAAAAGCACATTTGGAGAAGCCAATTTCTTTTTGGAAGAAGGTCCTGTGGACTGATGAAATCAAGATTGAGTTATTTGGTCATACAAAAAGGCGTTATGCATGGTGGCAAAAAAACACAGCATTCCAAGAAAAACACTTGCTACCCACAGTAAAATTTGGTGGAGGTTCCATCATGCTTTGGGGCTGTGTGGCCAATGCCGGCACCGGGAATCTTGTTAAAGTTGAGGGACGCATGGATTCCACTCAGTATCAGCAGATTCTTGACAATAATGTTCAAGAATCAGTGATAAAGTTGAAGTTACGCAGGGGATGGATCTTTCAGCAAGACAATGATCCAAAACACCGCTCCAAATCTACTCAGGCATTCATGCAGAGGAACAATTACAATGTTCTGGAATGGCCATCCCAGTCCCCAGACCTGAATATCATTGACCATCTGTGGGATCATGTGAAGAGGGCTGTCCATGCTCGACGACCATCAAACTTAACTGAACTGGAATTGTTTTGTAAAGAGGAATGGTCAAAAATACCTTCATCCAGGATCCAGGAACTCATTAAAAGCTACAGGAAGCGACTAGAGGCTGTTATTTTTGCAAAAGGAGGATCTACTAACTATTAATGTCACTTTTCTGGTGAGGTGCCCATACTTATGCACCTGTCAAATTTTGTTTGAATGCAGATTGCACATTTTCTGTTAGTACAATGAACTTCATTTCAAGGCAGAAACATTACTGTATCCAACAGTTATTACATATATCAAACTGAAATAGCTGTTGCAAAAACACCAATTTTTATAGAACATTAAGCTTAAGATTAATAGGGGTGCCCAAACTTTTTCATATGACTGTATATTATATATAGATAGTAGAGGTTGTATCAGTAGGATATATTATATATAGATAGAGGTTGTATCAGTAGGATATATTATATATAGATAGTAGAGGTTGTATCAGTAGGATATATTATATATAGATAGTAGAGGTTGTATCAGTAGGATATATTATATATAGATAGTAGAGGTTGTATCAGTAGGATATATTATATATAGATAGTAGAGGTTGTATCAGTAGGATATACTATATATAGATAGTAGAGGTTATATCAGTAGGATATATTATATATAGATAGTAGAGGTTGTATCAGTAGGATATATTATATATAGATAGTAGAGGTTGTATCAGTAGGATATATTATATATAGATAGCAGAGGTTGTATCAGTAGGATATATTATATATAGATAGCAGAGGTTGTATCAGTAGGATATATTATATATAGATAGTAGAGGTTGTATCAGTAGGATATATTATATATAGATAGTAGAGGTTGTATCAGTAGGATATATTATATATAGATAGTAGAGGTTCTATCAGTAGAATATATTATATATAGATAGGAGAGGTTGTATCAGTAGGATATATTATATATAGATAGTAGAGGTTGTATCAGTAGGATATATTATATATAGATAGTAGAGGTTGTATCAGTAGGATATATTATATATAGATAGTAGAGGTTCTATCAGTAGGATATATTATATATAGATAGTAGAGGTTCTATCAGTAGGATATATTATATATATAGATAGTAGAGGTTATATCAGTAGGATATATTATATATAGATAGTAGAGGATATATTATATATAGATAGTAGAGGTTCTATCAGTAGGATATATTATATATAGATAGTAGAGGTTGTATCAGTAGGATATATTATATATAGATAGTAGAGGTTGTATCAGTAGGATATATTATATATAGATAGTAGAGGTTCTATCAGTAGAATATATTATATATAGATAGGAGAGGTTGTATCAGTAGGATATATTATATATATATAGTAGAGGTTGTATCAGTAGGATATATTATATATAGATAGTAGAGGTTCTATCAGTAGGATATATTATATATAGATAGTAGAGGTTCTATCAGTAGGATATATTATATATAGATAGTAGAGGTTGCATCAGTAGGATATATTATATATATATAGTAGAGGTTCTATCAGTAGGATATATTATATATAGATAGTAGAGGTTGTATCAGTAGGATATATTATATATAGATAGTAGAGGTTGTATCAGTAGGATATATTATATATAGATAGTAGAGGTTGTATCAGTAGGATATATTATATATAGATAGTAGAGGTTCTATCAGTAGAATATATTATATATAGATAGGAGAGGTTGTATCAGTAGGATATATTATATATAGATAGTAGAGGTTGTATCAGTAGGATATATTATATATAGATAGTAGAGGTTCTATCAGTAGGATATATTATATATAGATAGTAGAGGATATATTATATATAGATAGTAGAGGTTCTATCAGTAGGATATATTATATATAGATAGAACCTCTACTATCAGTAGGATATATTATATATAGATAGGAGAGGTTCTATCAGTAGGATATATTATATATAGATAGTAGAGGTTCTATCAGTAGGATATATTATATATAGATAGTAGAGGTTGTATCAGTAGGATATATTATATATATAGATAGTAGAGGTTGTATCAGTAGGATATATTATATAGATAGTAGAGGTTGTATCAGTAGGATATATTATATATATAGATAGTAGAGGTTGTATCAGTAGGATATATTATATATATAGATAGTAGAGGTTGTATCAGTAGGATATATTATATATAGATAGCAGAGGTTGTATCAGTAGGATATATTATATATAGATAGTAGAGGTTCTATCAGTAGGATATATTATATATAGATAGTAGAGGTTGTATCAGTAGGATATATTATATATATAGATAGTAGAGGTTGTATCAGTAGGATATATTATATATATAGATAGTAGAGGTTGTATCAGTAGGATATATTATATATAGATAGTAGAGGTTGTATCAGTAGGATATATTATATATAGATAGCAGAGGTTGTATCAGTAGGATATATTATATATATAGATAGCAGAGGTTGTATCAGTAGGATATATTATATATAGATAGTAGAGGTTGTATCAGTAGGATATATTATATATAGATAGTGGAGGTTGTATCAGTAGGATATATTATATATAGATAGTAGAGGTTGTATCAGTAGGATATATTATATATAGATAGGAGAGGTTGTATCAGTAGGATATATTATATATAGATAGTAGAGGTTGTATCAGTAGGATATATTATATATAGATTGTAGAGGTTGTATCAGTAGGATATATTATATATAGATAGTAGAGGTTGTATCAGTAGGATATATTATATATATAGATAGGAGAGGTTGTATCAGTAGGATATATTATATATAGATAGTAGAGGATATATTATATATAGATAGTAGAGGTTGTATCAGTAGGATATATTATATATAGATAGTAGAGGATATATTATATATAGATAGTAGAGGTTGTATCAGTAGGATATATTATATATAGATAGTAGAGGTTGTATCAGTAGGATATATTATATGTAGATAGTAGAGGTTGTATCAGTGGGATATATTATATATAGATAGTAGAGGTTGTATCAGTAGGATATATTATATATAGATAGTAGAGGTTGTATCAGTAGGATATATTATATATAGATAGTAGAGGTTGTATCAGTAGGATATATTATATATAGATAGTAGAGGTTGTATCAGTAGGATATATTATATATAGATAGTAGAGGTTGTATCAGTAGGATATATTATATATAGATAGTAGAGGTTGTATCAGTAGGATATATTATATATAGATAGTAGAGGTTCTATCAGTAGGATATATTATATATAGATTGTAGAGGTTGTATCAGTAGGATATATTATATATAGATAGTAGAGGTTGTATCAGTAGGATATATTATATATATAGATAGGAGAGGTTGTATCAGTAGGATATATTATATATAGATAGTAGAGGATATATTATATATAGATAGTAGAGGTTGTATCAGTAGGATATATTATATATAGATAGTAGAGGATATATTATATATAGATAGTAGAGGTTGTATCAGTAGGATATATTATATATAGATAGTAGAGGTTGTATCAGTAGGATATATTATATATAGATAGTAGAGGTTCTATCAGTGGGATATATTATATATAGATAGTAGAGGTTCTATCAGTGGGATATATTATATATAGATAGTAGAGGTTCTATCAGTGGGATATATTATATATAGATAGTAGAGGTTCTATCAGTAGGATATATTATATATAGACAGTAGAGGTTGTATCAGTAGGATATATTATATATATAGATAGTAGAGGTTATATCAGTAGGATATATTATATATAGATAGTAGAGGATATATTATATATAGATAGTAGAGGTTGTATCAGTAGGATATATTATATATAGATAGTAGAGGTTGTATCAGTAGGATATATTATATATAGATAGTAGAGGTTGTATCAGTAGGATATATTATATATAGATAGTAGAGGTTGTATCAGTAGGATATATTATATATAGATAGTAGAGGTTGTATCAGTAGGATATATTATATATAGATAGTAGAGGTTGTATCAGTAGGATATATTATATATAGATAGTAGAGGTTCTATCAGTAGGATATATTATATATAGATTGTAGAGGTTGTATCAGTAGGATATATTATATATAGATAGTAGAGGTTGTATCAGTAGGATATATTATATATATAGATAGGAGAGGTTGTATCAGTAGGATATATTATATATAGATAGTAGAGGATATATTATATATAGATAGTAGAGGTTGTATCAGTAGGATATATTATATATAGATAGTAGAGGATATATTATATATAGATAGTAGAGGTTGTATCAGTAGGATATATTATATATAGATAGTAGAGGTTGTATCAGTAGGATATATTATATATAGATAGTAGAGGTTCTATCAGTGGGATATATTATATATAGATAGTAGAGGTTCTATCAGTGGGATATATTATATATAGATAGTAGAGGTTCTATCAGTAGGATATATTATATATAGACAGTAGAGGTTGTATCAGTAGGATATATTATATATATAGATAGTAGAGGTTATATCAGTAGGATATATTATATATAGATAGTAGAGGATATATTATATATAGATAGTAGAGGTTGTATCAGTAGGATATATTATATATAGATAGTAGAGGTTGTATCAGTAGGATATATTATATATAGATAGTAGAGGTTCTATCAGTAGAATATATTATATATAGATAGTAGAGGTTCTATCAGTAGGATATATTATATATAGATAGTAGAGGTTGTATCAGTAGGATATATTATATATAGATAGTAGAGCTTGTATCAGTAGGATATATTATATATAGATAGTAGAGGTTGTATCAGTAGGATATATTATATATAGTTAGTAGAGGTTGTATCAGTAGGATATATTATATATAGATAGTAGAGGTTGTATCAGTAGGATATATTATATATAGATAGTAGAGGATATATTATATATAGATAGTAGAGGTTGTATTGTGACACCCCAGGGGTCTGGTTGCCACAGTGATAGAGATATTACGTCTGAGAGCAGGTGGGAGGTCTCTTGGTCAGGGATCCTATGCATGCCACACCTCCTGCCCAGTCCTGGGAGGGGAAGAACTTCCCCTATATAAACCTAGGGCTGAGGCAGGGTTAGTGAGTAGAGAAGAAGTAGAGACAGAGAAGCAGATATAGGAAAAGAACATCAGGAGCTCTGTGGGAGCAGTGCTACAAGGAGTCAGGGGCTGGCAGCTGCAGAGCTTGCCCTGACTGAGAAGTTATCACCGGACCCGGAGTCCGAGGCTGTGGGGACTAACTCCTATCCAGCTGCAGAAACCGACCGGCAGGGGATTGCAGGTCCTCTGGCCCAGAAACCCGAAGGCACGGTCACACGCGTGGGACCAGCACCGCCGTCGTGGAGCGGAAGCTACTAGAAGGCCCCGAGTCACCGGCCATACGGGTGAGCACCACACGGTACACTCAGGGACGTGGGCTACTTATACCCGCCTCTAGCAAGGTAGCCGGAAGAGTATCGTTAGTTTGGGAGGCCTACAACTCCGCCTGGCCAGGGGAGATCCCATCTGCTCAAGGACTGACCAGGCCCCAATCGCTAGCCAGTACTCCGGGAGGGTATATCTTTGTCACCAGTAAAGACCCTGAACTACACCGTACCGTCTCCGAGTGGTTCCTGCTACCCCCATCATCCACGTCGGCTGCCCTGAGGCCATACCCCTCCCGTTGGGGGTTATACTATCACACTGCACAATCCTACCACCGGCCTCAGCGGTCTGCCCTGCAGCATCAGCTCCTTAGCTGTACTCAACGGGTGGCGTAGTCGTCCAACATCTACCGCTAATACATCGCCGCTCAGTTTGACTCCCTGGGCACGGACCGGGTCACCGCCACGAGACTACAACCCTCAACAGATCCGGCTCCGGGTAAGCTCCCGTGCGCGCGATGCCGCGCGACAAAGGCCCAGGGGTGCATCAACTTTTGGCGTAGTCGGCAGGATCTCGTGCCCGCAACCACCGGGTACTGCGTGCCTGAAAAAGACTGTTCAAACTTACCAGTGGTGAAGATCCCCGCCATCCGTGGAGGTTTCCCGCCATCCGGCGCCATCTTCTACCTTCTTCCCGCCATCCGCGAAGTTTTCCCGCCATCCGGCGCCATCTTCTGCCTTCTTCCCGCCATCCGTGGAGTTTTCCCGCCGTTGGACGCCATCTTGAGGACGCCGCGCGGGAAGAAGAGGGGCGTGGACTCCGAAAGCGCGCGAGAACTGAAGCCCCGCCTCACGTCCGGACGTTGCGTAAGGTCCTGGAAGGAGCCCAGCAGACGCCGACGTCACAGGAGCGCGACGGAAGGTCCTCAACCCTGACGATCCACTGCGGAGCCGCGGCCTACGGAAGAGGATCATCGCAAGGTAGGCCACGGTCCACTAGGGGGGAGGAAGATGTCGGATACGGAGGAGAGCTTCACTGCCTCAACCCCCGCCAGCGCCACCGCTGCTGCAGTCATGCCTTTCACCATGCCCTATATCCCGGGAGCGGCCTGGCTACCCCAGTACTCAGGGGAGTCACATACCCTGCATGACTTTAGAGAAAAGCTGGATAGCCTCTTCCAGGTGTATCCCCTCACAGAAGAGCAAAAAGTGAGCATCCTGGTGGCCCAATTAACCGGGGCAGCCCAAAGGGAGGTAAAGTCCTGGCCACCTGGGGGGAGGACTGTTGCAGGGATACTAACCCGGCTGAGGGACACCTTTGATACCCGCACCTCAGCCGAGATCAAGCTTAGATTCTACGGGTGCAAGCAGCGAGCACACGAGAGTATAAGGGACTATGCCCTGAACCTACAAGAGGCCCTGAGAGCCATTAAGCAGACCGACCCTGACGGCGTGGGAGACGAGGACAGGCTGTTGACTGAACAATTTATAGAGGGTTTATATTGCAATGCCCACCGAACCCAGTTGCGGGCAATGGCCTTACAGGACCCTCATCTGAGATTTGCACAGTTCAAGGACAGAGCCATCCGGGTGCTCCGAGAACCGGCACCAGGTGGCGTTGTGACCCACAGACACCAAACTACCACTTACCACCAGGAGGCGGCACCCTTGTCGGCAGGGCCTGTGGGAGCTGATGCGCAGGCTTTGAACAATGACCCGGCTCCAGACCTGCACCATCAGGTCCAAGAGCTAGCTAAAAGCGTTGCCGCGCTAACCCGAACTGTGCAGTCTTTACAGGTTTCCACTCCAGGGAAGATCCAGCTGGCATCCGGACCGGAGGACATCCCGTGGCGTCGACCAAGGAGGACCCCACCGGCCAGAGGAAGACCCAGCGACCGATACAACGAGGACGGACAACCCATCTGCCGCCGCTGCAATCAACCCGGACATATGGCAAGGTACTATCCTTTAAACTGGCACAACCTGGGGTAGAGGGCCAAACCCCAGGAAAAAGATCATCAGGCCCATCGAACTGGCGCGACAAATATGTGGGAGGACGTCCAGTCTTGCCTGTGGTACTGGATGGCATCCCTATGAGTGCCCTACTGGACACCGGGTCACAGGTTACCACTATCCCGTACGTGCTCTTCAAGCAGTACTGGAATGACTCGGATATCACCCGCTACCCTGACGACGATTTGAGTATCATCGCCAGCAATGGTCAGCCCGTGCCACAGATTGGATTTAAAGAGGTGACCATTAAAATCGGTAGAGTTGAACTGGCGGCACAGGGACTGATCATTGTAGACATTGACAAGCACGAGAGTCACCCAAAGATAACTCTAGGAACTAATGTAATTGAAAATTGTCTTGCAGAGGTGATTTTCCTTTTACAGCAGGTTGCCAAGAACGCCAGCTCCGGCCAGCAGCGAGTGCTCCAGAAAGAGATCCGGGCACTGATGCGACGGCAACAGATAGAACTCTCCGGTGGTGAGATTGGTAGCGTAAGAATGTGTGACCCTTTTCCTATTGCCATGCCCCCAAAAAGTGAAATGATGATTTGGTGCCGGGCAGCTATTGGTCTGAGAGGTAGAGATTACCAGGCAATGGTAGAACCAGTTTACTCAGACAGTAGGCCCACCATTTTGACAGCACGGGGGGTGGTCAATGTACGCCATGGGAGGGTGCCCGTTCGCATAATAAATATCGGGAAGAGGGAAGTGTACCTGCCCCGGTATGCCACGCTAGCCAAATTGTATACCATCAATCAAGATTCCATACAGTCCGTAGAACCCTTGCCTCCATCTTCCCCAGAGGAAGGTAACGGCTCTCAGAAAACAATGGAGGACTGGTGTCAGCAACTACATTTGGGTACTGACTCCACTCCCTCACACCAGAAACAGGGAGTCTATCGGGTGGTTCAAGAGTACGAGAGAGTGTTTAGTAAACACCCGTTAGACTTCGGGCGAGTCAAGGGGGTAGAACACCACATCCCCACGGGAGACCATCCTCCCATAAAAGAGAGGTATCGACCCGTACCCCCTGCACACTACCAACACGCCAAGGGGATGCTTAGAGACATGAAGGAGGCTGGGGTGATCAGGGATAGCTGTAGCCCCTGGGCAGCTCCACTAGTCTTAGTCAAAAAGAAAGACAACACCATGAGGATGTGTGTAGATTACCGGAAAATCAACCGTATCACACACAAGGATGCGTACCCCTTACCAAGGATAGAGGAGTCTTTGGCTGCTTTAAGATCTGCTAACTTCTTCTCTACCTTGGATCTCACTAGCGGGTACTGGCAGGTTCCTGTAGCAGAGGCGGACCGGGAGAAGACCGCATTCACCACCCCGATGGGACTTAGCGAGTTTACCTGCATGCCGTTCGGACTCTGCAACGCACCAGGAACCTTCCAACGATTAATGGAGTGCTGTCTGGGCCACAGAAACTTCGAGACGGTCCTGCTGTACCTGGACGATGTCATCGTATATTCCAAGACGTATGAGGACCACCTGAAACACCTGGCGGAAGTGTTCGAAGCTCTGGCAAGCTACGGCCTAAAGGTGAAACCCTCCAAGTGTCACCTCCTGAAACCAAAGGTGCAGTACCTGGGACACGTGGTGAGCGCTGATGGAGTGGCTCCCGACCCTGATAAGATCACCGCAATTAAGGAATGGCCAAGTCCCTCCAGTGTAAAGGAAGTGCGGCAGTTCCTTGGGTTGGTAGGCTATTACCGCAGATTCATCCCCGGTTTCACCAAAAAGGCAGCTCCTATGCAGGACCTCCTGATAGGCCAGTCCCGGAAGGCCAAGAACCAGAAGCCACCCTTCAGATGGGAGAAGTTAGAAGAAGAGTCCTTCCGCCAGCTGAAGATGGCCCTCACGGGAGATGAAATCCTGGCGTACCCTGATTACAGCCAGCCCTTTATCCTCTAAACCGACGCAAGTAACATCGGGCTAGGAGCCGTGCTGTCCCAGATCCAGCAGGGGAAAGAACGAGTAATCGCTTACGCCAGCCGAAAACTGCGACCCACCGAGAGAAACCCTGAGAATTACAGCTCATTTAAGCTAGAGTTCCTGGCAGTGGTGTGGGCAGTCACCGAACGCTTTAAGCACTACCTCGCTTCTTCCCGGTTCACCGTGTACACGGATAACAACCCGTTGACACACCTGGACACGGCAAGACTCGGTGCCCTAGAGCAGAGATGGATGGCCCGTCTGTCCAACTACGAGTTCACAATCAAATACCGGGCAGGACGCTCCAATACCAACGCGGACGCCCTGTCCAGGATGCCAAACCTACCGGACGTAGGAGAAGATCCAGAAGGACTGGAAGAAGTCGAACTCCCCGCGTTCCACCGTCATGGGACTATCCAGTATTCCCATCGGGTAAGGAGTAAGCAAGCCGCTACGTTTAACCCCTTGCCTCACTACAACTGGGAGGAAACGCAAGACAGTGACCCTGCCGTCCGACTGGTGAAGGAGATGCTGACTCGGCCAGAGGCTCGCCTTGACCCAGACGCTCCGGAGGAAGCCAAACAACTGTGGGCTGAGAAGAGTCGACTGTTCCTTTACAAGGGGAAGTTGTGCCGCAGAATGGTTAACTCCCGGACGCATGAACTAATCTGGCAAGTAGTGGTGCCACGAAGAGACGCAGCCATGGTGATGGAGGCATACCACGACGGGGCTGGACACTTCGGATGGAAGAAGCTGGAGTTCCTGCTGCGCGGGCGGTTCCACTGGGTAGGCATGAGGGGAACCATCGAGAGGTGGTGCAGAGACTGTGGCCCGTGCAACCTAAGAAGGAAGGAACGTGCCAGCCAGAAGACCCCCCTTCAGTCCATCGTCACCAAGCAGCCATTGGAACTGGTAGCCTTGGATCATGTAAAACTGACCCCAAGCAGAAGTGGCTACGTCTACGCGTTAACCATTGTGGATCATTACTCCCGGTTCTTGGTTGTCGTCCCCGTTAAGGACTTAACAGCTCAAACAGCAGCTAGAGCCTTCCAGCAGCACTTCTGCCGTCCACACGGGTACCCGGACCAAGTGCTGACGGACCAGGGACCTGCCTTTGAAGCGGAGGTCTTCCAGGAATTCTGCAATCTGTATGGCTGCCGGAAGATAAGGACGACACCCTATCATCCGCAAACTAATGGACTTTGTGAGAAAATGAACCAGGTGGTAATGGATCTTCTGAAAACGTTGCCCCTGGAAGAACGCAGTCTGTGGCCTGAGAAGCTGCCCGACCTGGTGGACCTATACAACTACATCCCTGTAGGTTCCACCAACTGTACCCCGGCTTACCTAATGAGGGCAAGGCCTGGTAAGCTACCTGTTGACCTGGAGATGGGAGTCCTGACACCCGAGGACACTTCACCGGAAGCAGACTGGGACACAGAGAGGCAGCAGCAGTACCGGAAAGTACAGGAGAGCGTGGAGCGAAGTCTCTGTCTCGCTAGGGAAAGACAAGAGAAAACTTACAACCAGTATGCTCCCGCTGTTCCCCTGGTACCCGGAGAGCAGGTCTTGAAGAGGAAGAGACGGCTCCACAAGTTGGACGACCAGTGGGAGAAGGACCCGTACACCGTACTGCCCTCAAGCCACGACAACCCAAAGGTTTGTACCATCAGTAAAGACGGAGGGGAAACCACAGCCATTGTATCCCGGGATCACCTGAAGAAGTGTCCCGAACAGCTACGGAACCCAGAAGGAGAGCAAGAAGACCCTCGACCCGTAGAGGAAAGGGAAGATATGGTTAGTACTGTGCTCGGAGACTTCCCTCGGTCCTGGACTCAAGTCAATGGTGCAGTTGTGGTACCCGTCCTCACGTTCCTCCAACCAGCATCCCAAGTGCCTACGGAGCAACAGGTAGAGCTGGAAGAGCAGCCAGTCCAGGAGGCAGCAGACTCCACACAAGCAGAACAGGAGGATCAACCCTCTGCTCATAGTGAGCCTGCCGTACCCCTAGTGAGCCAAAGAGCCCGTAGACAGCTGCCCAGTTTACCCTTGACAGCTCCTACACCCTGTAGTTCAGGGCCAGACCGTCAACTCCGTAGGTCCACTAGGGCCACTAGAGGCCAGTTACCCGCACGTTGGAGGATTTGAAGTGTTTAAATTGTTTTATTTGTGGTCACCTGTCTGTTACTTGTAAATAATTATGTGTTTCTAGTTATTTTTAGGAGTCCTTGGTGGATTTACCGGGAATCCTTGTACAATTGGTTGGAGCGTAACCTAGGAATGGACTAAAGACTGTTAAGGACTTGGGGCAGGACAGACCCCTACCTGGTTACGTCTCCCTGTTTTGGTGAAATGGACACCTTGCTTTTCTTCAAAACTGCACCCGGTTGCGGACACGCCGTAACCATCTTTATGTGTTTTTCTTATTGTATTATTATTGCTTATACCTTGTTATATTTTTCTAAAAAAAAAAAAATATATATGTTTAGTCCCGGAGTACTAAATTTCACTAGGGGGGAATGTGACACCCCAGGGGTCTGGTTGCCACAGTGATAGAGATATTACGTCTGAGAGCAGGTGGGAGGTCTCTTGGTCAGGGATCCTATGCATGCCACACCTCCTGCCCAGTCCTGGGAGGGGAAGAACTTCCCCTATATAAACCTAGGGCTGAGGCAGGGTTAGTGAGTAGAGAAGAAGTAGAGACAGAGAAGCAGATATAGGAAAAGAACATCAGGAGCTCTGTGGGAGCAGTGCTACAAGGAGTCAGGGGCTGGCAGCTGCAGAGCTTGCCCTGACTGAGAAGTTATCACCGGACCCGGAGTCCGAGGCTGTGAGGACTAACTCCTATCCAGCAGCAGAAACCGACCGGCAGGGGATTGCAGGTCCTCTGGCCCAGAAACCCGAAGGCACGGTCACACGCGTGGGACCAGCACCGCCGTCGTGGAGCGGAAGCTACTAGAAGGCCCCGAGTCACCGGCCATACGGGTGAGCACCACACGGTACACTCAGGGACGTGGGCTACTTATACCCGCCTCTAGCAAGGTAGCCGGAAGAGTATCGTTAGTTTGGGAGGCCTACAACTCCGCCTGGCCAGGGGAGATCCCATCTGCTCAAGGACTGACCAGGCCCCAATCGCTAGCCAGTACTCCAGGAGGGTCTATCTTTGTCACCAGTAAAGACCCTGAACTACACCGTACCGTCTCCGAGTGGTTCCTGCTACCCCCATCATCCACGTCGGCTGCCCTGAGGCCATACCCCTCCCGTTGGGGGTTATACTATCACGCTGCACAATCCTACCACCGGCCTCAGCGGTCTGCCCTGCAGCAGCAGCTCCTTAGCTGTACTCAACGGGTGGCGTAGTCGTCCAACATCTACCGCTAATACATCGCCGCTCAGTTTGACTCCCTGGGCACGGACCGGGTCACCGCCACGAGACTACAACCCTCAACAGATCCGGCTCCGGGTAAGCTCCCGTGCGCGCGATGCCGCGCGACAAAGGCCCAGGGGTGCGTCAGTTTCAGTAGGATATATTATATATAGATAGTAGAGGTTGTATCAGTAGGATATATGATATATAGATAGTAGAGGTTCTATCAGTAGGATATATGATATATAGATAGCAGAGGTTGTATCAGTAGGATATATTATATATAGATAGTAGAGGTTCTATCAGTAGGATATATTATATATAGATAGTAGAGGTTGTATCAGTAGGATATATTATATATATAGATAGTAGAGGTTGTATCAGTAGGATATATTATATATATAGATAGTAGAGGTTGTATCAGTAGGATATATTATATATATAGATAGCAGAGGTTGTATCAGTAGGATATATTATATATAGATAGTAGAGGTTGTATCAGTAGGATATATTATATATAGATAGTAGAGGTTGTATCAGTAGGATATATTATATATAGATAGTAGAGGTTCTATCAGTAGGATATATTATATATAGATAGTAGAGGTTGTATCAGTAGGATATATTATATATAGATAGTAGAGGTTGTATCAGTAGGATATATTATATATAGATAGTAGAGGTTGTATCAGTAGGATATATTATATATAGATAGTAGAGGTTGTATCAGTAGGATATATTATATATAGATAGTAGAGGTTATATCAGTAGGATATATTATATATAGATAGTAGAGGTTGTATCAGTAGGATATATTATATATAGATAGTAGAGGTTGTATCAGTAGGATATATTATATATAGATTGTAGAGGTTGTATCAGTAGGATATATTATATATAGATAGTAGAGGTTGTATCAGTAGGATATATTATATATAGATAGTAGAGGTTGTGTCAGTAGGATATATTATATTATATATAGATAGGAGAGGTTGTATCAGCAGGATATATTATATATAGATAGTAGAGGTTGTATCAGTAGGATATATTATATATAGATTGTAGAGGTTGTATCAGTAGGATATATTATATATAGATAGTAGAGGTTGTATCAGTAGGATATATTATATATAGATTGTAGAGGTTGTATCAGTAGGATATATTATATATAGATAGTAGAGGTTGTATCAGTAGGATATATTATATATAGATAGTAGAGGTTGTATCAGTAGGATATATTATATATAGATAGTAGAGGTTGTATCAGTAGGATATATTATATATAGATTGTAGAGGTTGTATCAGTAGGATATATTATATATAGATAGTAGAGGTTGTATCAGTAGGATATATTATATATATAGATAGGAGAGGTTGTATCAGTAGGATATATTATATATAGATAGTAGAGGATATATTATATATAGATAGTAGAGGTTGTATCAGTAGGATATATTATATATAGATAGTAGAGGATATATTATATATAGATAGTAGAGGTTGTATCAGTGGGATATATTATATATAGATAGTAGAGGTTGTATCAGTAGGATATATTATATATAGATAGTAGAGGTTGTATCAGTAGGATGTATTATATATAGATAGTAGAGGTTGTATCAGTAGAATATATTATATATAGATAGTAGAGGTTGTATCAGTAGGATATATTATATATAGATAGTAGAGGTTGTATCAGTAGGATATATTATATATAGATAGTAGAGGTTGTATCAGTAGGATATATTATATATAGATAGTAAAGGTTCTATCAGTAGGATATATTATATATAGATAGTAGAGGTTGTATCAGTAGGATATATTATATACAGTACAGACCAAAAGTTTGGACACACCTTCTCATTTAAAGATTTTTCTGTATTTTCATGACTATGAAAATTGTACATTCACACTGAAGGCATCAAAACTATGAATTACCACATGTGGAATTATATACTTAACAAAAAAGTGTGAAACAACTGAAAATATGTCTTATATTCTAGGTTCTTCAAAGTAGCCACCTTTTGCTTTGATGACTGCTTTGCACACTCTTGGCATTCTCTTGATGAGCTTCAAGAGGTAGTCACCGGAAATGGTCTTCACTTCACAGGTGTGCCCTGTCAGGTTTAATAAGTGGGATTTCTTGCCTTATAAATGGGGTTGGGACCATCAGTTGTGTTGTGCAGAAGTCTGGTGGATACACAGCTGATAGTCCTACTGAATAGAATGTTAGAATTTGTATTATGGCAAGAAAAAAGCAGCTAAGTAAAGAAAAACAAGTGGCCATCATTACTTTAAGAAATGAAGGTCAGTCAGTCCGAAAAATTGGGAAAACTTTGAAAGTGTCCCCAAGTGCAGTTGCAAAAACCATCAAGCGCTACAAAGAAGCTGGCTCACATGAGGACCGCCCCAGGAAAGGAAGACCAAGAGTCACCTCTGCTTCTGAGGATAAGTTTATCCGAGTCATCAGCCTCAGAAATCGCAGGTTACCAGCAGCTCAGATTAGAGACCAGGTCAATGCCACACAGAATTCTAGCAGCAGACACATCTCTACAACAACTGTTAAGATGAGACTTTGTGCAGCAGGCCTTCATGGTAAAATAGCTGCTAGGAAACCACTGCTAAGGACAGGCAACAAGCAGAAGAGACTTGCTTTGGCTAAAGAACACAAGGAATGGCCATTAGACCAGTGGAAATCTGTGCTTTGATCTGATGAGTCCAAATTTGAGATCTTTGGTTCCAACCACCGTGTCTTTGTGCGATGCAGAAAAGGAGAACGGATGGACTCTACATGCCTGGTTCCCACCGTGAAGCATGGAGGAGGAGGTGTGATGGTGTGGGGGGGGGCTTTGCTGATGTCACTGTTGTGGATTTATTCAAAATTGAAGGCATACTGAACCAGCATGGCTACCACAGCATCTTGCAGCGGCATGCTACTCCATCCGGTTTGCGTTTAGTTGGACCATCATTTATTTTTCAACAGGACAATGACCCCAAACACACCTCCAGGCTGTGTAAGGGCTATTTGACCAAGAAGGAGAGTGATGGGGGGCTACGCCAGATGACCTGGCCTCCACAGTCACAGGACCTGAACCCAATCGAGATGGTTTGGGGTGAGCTGGACCGCAGAGTGAAGGCAAAAGGGCCAACAAGTGCTAAGCATCTCTGGGAACTCCTTCAAGATTGTTGGAAGACCATTTCCATTGACTACCTTGAAGCTCATCAAGAGAATGCCAAGAGTGTGCAAAGCAGTCATCGAAGCAAAAGGTGGCTACTTTGAAGAACCTAGAATATAAGACATATTTTCAGTTGTTTCACACTTTTTTGTTAAGTATATAATTCCACATGTGGTAATTCATAGTTTTGATGCCTTCAGTGTGAATGTACAATTTTCAAAGTCATGAAAATACAGAAAAATCTTTGAATGAGAAGGTGTGTCCAAACTTTTGGTCTGTACTGTATATAGATAGGAGAGGTTGTATCAGTAGGATATATTATATATAGATAGTAGAGGATATATTATATATAGATAGTAGAGGTTGTATCAGTAGGATATATTATATATAGATAGTAGAGGATATATTATATATAGATAGTAGAGGTTGTATCAGTAGGATATATTATATATAGATAGTAGAGGTTGTATCAGTAGGATATATTATATATAGATAGTAGAGGTTGTATCAGTAGAATATATTATATATAGATAGGAGAGGTTCTATCAGTGGGATATATTATATATAGATAGTAGAGGTTCTATCAGTAGGATATATTATATATAGATAGTAGAGGTTGTATCAGTAGGATATATTATATATAGATAGTAGAGGTTCTATCAGTAGGATATATTATATATAGATAGTAGAGGTTGTATCAGTAGGATATATTATATATATAGATAGTAGAGGTTATATCAGTAGGATATATTATATATAGATAGTAGAGGATATATTATATATAGATAGTAGAGGTTGTATCAGTAGGATATATTATATATAGATAGTAGAGGTTGTATCAGTAGGATATATTATATATAGATAGTAGAGGTTCTATCAGTAGAATATATTATATATAGATAGTAGAGGTTCTATCAGTGGGATATATTATATATAGATAGTAGAGGTTCTATCAGTAGGATATATTATATATAGATAGTAGAGGTTGTATCAGTAGGATATATTATATATATAGATAGTAGAGGTTATATCAGTAGGATATATTATATATAGATAGTAGAGGATATATTATATATAGATAGTAGAGGTTGTATCAGTAGGATATATTATATATAGATAGTAGAGGTTGTATCAGTAGGATATATTATATATAGATAGTAGAGGTTCTATCAGTAGAATATATTATATATAGATAGTAGAGGTTCTATCAGTAGGATATATTATATATAGATAGTAGAGGTTGTATCAGTAGGATATATTATATTTAGATAGTAGAGGTTGTATCAGTAGGATATATTATATATAGATAGTAGAGGTTGTATCAGTAGGATATATTATATATAGATAGTAGAGGTTGTATCAGTAGGATATATTATATATAGATAGTAGAGGTTGTATCAGTAGGATATATTATATATAGATAGTAGAGGTTGTATCAGTAGGATATATTATATATAGATAGTAGAGGTTGTATCAGTAGGATATATTATATATAGATAGTAGAGGTTGTATCAGTAGGATATATTATATATAGATAGCAGAGGTTATATCAGTAGGATATATTATATATAGATAGTAGAGGTTGTATCAGTAGGATATATTATATATAGATAGTAGAGGTTGTATCAGTAGGATATATTATATATAGATAGCAGAGGTTGTATCAGTAGGATATATTATATATAGATAGTAGAGGTTGTATCAGTAGGATATATTATATATAGATAGTAGAGGTTGTATCAGTAGGATATATTATATATAGATAGGAGAGGTTGTATCAGTAGGATATATTATATATAGATAGTAGAGGTTGTATCAGTAGGATATATTATATATAGATAGTAGAGGTTGTATCAGTAGGATATATTATATATAGATAGCAGAGGTTATATCAGTAGGATATATTATATATAGATAGTAGAGGTTGTATCAGTAGGATATATTATATATAGATAGGAGAGGTTCTATCAGTAGGATATATTATATATAGATAGTAGAGGTTGTATCAGTAGGATATATTATATATAGATAGTAGAGGTTGTATCAGTAGGATATATTATATATAGATAGTAGAGGTTATATCAGTAGGATATATTATATATAGATAGTAGAGGTTCTATCAGTAGAATATATTATATATAGATAGTAGAGGTTCTATCAGTAGGATATATTATATATAGATAGTAGAGGTTGTATCAGTAGGATATATTATATTTAGATAGTAGAGGTTGTATCAGTAGGATATATTATATATAGATAGTAGAGGTTGTATCAGTAGGATATATTATATATAGTTAGTAGAGGTTGTATCAGTAGGATATATTATATATAGATAGTAGAGGTTGTATCAGTAGGATATATTATATATAGATAGTAGAGGATATATTATATATAGATAGTAGAGGTTGTATCAGTAGGATATATTATATATAGATAGTAGAGGTTGTATCAGTAGGATATATTATATACAGATAGTAGAGGTTGTATCAGTAGGATATATTATATATAGATAGTAGAGGTTGTATCAGTGGGATATATTATATATAGATAGTAGAGGTTGTATCAGTAGGATATATTATATATAGATAGTAGAGGTTGTATCAGTAGGATGTATTATATATAGATAGTAGAGGTTGTATCAGTAGAATATATTATATATAGATAGTAGAGGTTGTATCAGTAGGATATATTATATATAGATAGTAGAGGTTGTATCAGTAGGATATATTATATATAGATAGTAGAGGTTGTATCAGTAGGATATATTATATATAGATAGTAAAGGTTCTATCAGTAGGATATATTATATATAGATAGTAGAGGTTGTATCAGTAGGATATATTATATACAGTACAGACCAAAAGTTTGGACACACCTTCTCATTTAAAGATTTTTCTGTATTTTCATGACTATGAAAATTGTACATTCACACTGAAGGCATCAAAACTATGAATTACCACATGTGGAATTATATACTTA
This sequence comes from Phyllobates terribilis, assembly GCF_046119375.1. NCBI lineage: Eukaryota > Metazoa > Chordata > Amphibia > Anura > Dendrobatidae > Phyllobates > Phyllobates terribilis. The sequence goes on from NW_027362772.1 coordinate 83,900,741, forward strand.
ACAAAAAAGTGTGAAACAACTGAAAATATGTCTTATATTCTAGGTTCTTCAAAGTAGCCACCTTTTGCTTTGATGACTGCTTTGCACACTCTTGGCATTCTCTTGATGAGCTTCAAGAGGTAGTCACCGGAAATGGTCTTCACTTCACAGGTGTGCCCTGTCAGGTTTAATAAGTGGGATTTCTTGCCTTATAAATGGGGTTGGGACCATCAGTTGTGTTGTGCAGAAGTCTGGTGGATACACAGCTGATAGTCCTACTGAATAGACTGTTAGAATTTGTATTATGGCAAGAAAAAAGCAGCTAAGTAAAGAAAAACAAGTGGCCATCATTACTTTAAGAAATGAAGGTCAGTCAGTCCGAAAAATTGGGAAAACTTTGAAAGTGTCCCCAAGTGCAGTTGCAAAAACCATCAAGCGCTACAAAGAAGCTGGCTCACATGAGGACCGCCCCAGGAAAGGAAGACCAAGAGGCACCTCTGCTTCTGAGGATAAGTTTATCCGAGTCATCAGCCTCAGAAATCGCAGGTTAACAGCAGCTCAGATTAGAGACCAGGTCAATGCCACACAGAATTCTAGCAGCAGACACATCTCTACAACAACTGTTAAGATGAGACTTTGTGCAGCAGGCCTTCATGGTAAAATAGCTGCTAGGAAACCACTGCTAAGGACAGGCAACAAGCAGAAGAGACTTGTTTGGGCTAAAGAACACAAGGAATGGACATGAGACCAGTGGAAATCTGTGCTTTGATCTGATGAGTCCAAATTTGAGATCTTTGGTTCCAACCACCGTGTCTTTGTGCGATGCAGAAAAGGAGAACGGATGGACTCTACATGCCTGGTTCCCACCGTGAAGCATGGAGGAGTAGGTGTGATGGTGTGGGGGGGGGCTTTGCTGATGTCACTGTTGTGGATTTATTCAAAATTGAAGGCATACTGAACCAGCATGGCTACCACAGCATCTTGCAGCGGCATGCTACTCCATCCGGTTTGCGTTTAGTTGGACCATCATTTATTTTTCAACAGGACAATGACCCCAAACACACCTCCAGGCTGTGTAAGGGCTATTTGACCAAGAAGGAGAGTGATGGGGGGCTACGCCAGATGACCTGGCCTCCACAGTCACAGGACCTGAACCCAATCGAGATGGTTTGGGGTGAGCTGGACCGCAGAGTGAAGGCAAAAGGGCCAACAAGTGCTAAGCATCTCTGGGAACTCCTTCAAGATTGTTGGAAGACCATTTCCGGTGACTACCTCTTGAAGCTCATCAAGAGAATGCCAAGAGTGTGCAAAGCAGTCATCGAAGCAAAAGGTGGCTACTTTGAAGAACCTAGAATATAAGACATATTTTCAGTTGTTTCACACTTCTTTGTTAAGTATATAATTCCACATGTGTTAATTCATAGTTTTGATGCCTTCAGTGTGAATGTACAATTTTCATAGTCATGAAAATACAGAAAAATCTTTGAATGAGAAGGTGTGTCCAAACTTTTGGTCTGTACTGTATATAGATAGGAGAGGTTGTATCAGTAGGATATATTATATATAGATAGTAGAGGATATATTATATATAGATAGCAGAGGTTGTATCAGTAGGATATATTATATATAGATAGTAGAGGATATATTATATATAGATAGTAGAGGTTGTATCAGTAGGATATATTATATATAGATAGTAGAGGTTGTATCAGTAGGATATATTATATATAGATAGTAGAGGTTCTATCAGTGGGATATATTATATATAGATAGTAGAGGTTGTATCAGTAGGATATATTATATATAGATAGTAGAGGTTGTATCAGTAGGATATATTATATATATAGATAGTAGAGGTTATATCAGTAGGATATATTATATATATAGATAGTAGAGGTTCTATCAGTAGAATATATTATATATAGATAGTAGAGGTTCTATCAGTAGGATATATTATATATAGATAGTAGAGGTTGTATCAGTAGGATATATTATATATAGATAGTAGAGGATATATTATATATAGATAGTAGAGGTTCTATCAGTGGGATATATTATATATAGATAGTAGAGGTTCTATCAGTAGGATATATTATATATAGATAGTAGAGGTTGTATCAGTAGGATATATTATATATATAGATAGTAGAGGTTATATCAGTAGGATATATTATATATAGATAGTAGAGGATATATTATATATAGATAGTAGAGGTTGTATCAGTAGGATATATTATATATAGATAGTAGAGGTTGTATCAGTAGGATATATTATATATAGATAGTAGAGGTTGTATCAGTAGGATATATTATATATAGATAGTAGAGGATATATTATATATAGATAGTAGAGGTTGTATCAGTAGGATATATTATATATAGATAGTAGAGGTTGTATCAGTAGGATATATTATATATAGATAGTAGAGGTTGTATCAGTGGGATATATTATATATAGATAGTAGAGGTTGTATCAGTAGGATATATTATATATAGATAGTAGAGGTTCTATCAGTAGAATATATTATATATAGATAGTAGAGGTTCTATCAGTAGGATATATTATATATAGATAGTAGAGGTTCTATCAGTGGGATATATTATATATAGATAGTAGAGGTTCTATCAGTAGGATATATTATATATAGATAGTAGAGGTTGTATCAGTAGGATATATTATATATATAGATAGTAGAGGTTATATCAGTAGGATATATTATATATAGATAGTAGAGGATATATTATATATAGATAGTAGAGGTTGTATCAGTAGGATATATTATATATAGATAGTAGAGGTTGTATCAGTAGGATATATTATATATAGATAGTAGAGGTTCTATCAGTAGAATATATTATATATAGATAGTAGAGGTTCTATCAGTAGGATATATTATATATAGATAGTAGAGGTTGTATCAGTAGGATATATTATATTTAGATAGTAGAGGTTGTATCAGTAGGATATATTATATATAGATAGTAGAGGTTGTATCAGTAGGATATATTATATATAGATAGTAGAGGTTGTATCAGTAGGATATATTATATATAGATAGTAGAGGTTGTATCAGTAGGATATATTATATATAGATAGTAGAGGTTGTATCAGTAGGATATATTATATATAGATAGTAGAGGTTGTATCAGTAGGATATATTATATATAGATAGTAGAGGTTGTATCAGTAGGATATATTATATATAGATAGCAGAGGTTATATCAGTAGGATATATTATATATAGATAGTAGAGGTTGTATCAGTAGGATATATTATATATAGATAGTAGAGGTTGTATCAGTAGGATATATTATATATAGATAGCAGAGGTTGTATCAGTAGGATATATTATATATAGATAGTAGAGGTTGTATCAGTAGGATATATTATATATAGATAGTAGAGGTTGTATCAGTAGGATATATTATATATAGATAGGAGAGGTTGTATCAGTAGGATATATTATATATAGATAGTAGAGGTTGTATCAGTAGGATATATTATATATAGATAGTAGAGGTTGTATCAGTAGGATATATTATATATAGATAGCAGAGGTTATATCAGTAGGATATATTATATATAGATAGTAGAGGTTGTATCAGTAGGATATATTATATATAGATAGGAGAGGTTCTATCAGTAGGATATATTATATATAGATAGTAGAGGTTGTATCAGTAGGATATATTATATATAGATAGTAGAGGTTGTATCAGTAGGATATATTATATATAGATAGTAGAGGTTATATCAGTAGGATATATTATATATAGATAGTAGAGGTTCTATCAGTAGAATATATTATATATAGATAGTAGAGGTTCTATCAGTAGGATATATTATATATAGATAGTAGAGGTTGTATCAGTAGGATATATTATATTTAGATAGTAGAGGTTGTATCAGTAGGATATATTATATATAGATAGTAGAGGTTGTATCAGTAGGATATATTATATATAGTTAGTAGAGGTTGTATCAGTAGGATATATTATATATAGATAGTAGAGGTTGTATCAGTAGGATATATTATATATAGATAGTAGAGGATATATTATATATAGATAGTAGAGGTTGTATCAGTAGGATATATTATATATAGATAGTAGAGGTTGTATCAGTAGGATATATTATATACAGATAGTAGAGGTTGTATCAGTAGGATATATTATATATAGATAGTAGAGGTTGTATCAGTGGGATATATTATATATAGATAGTAGAGGTTGTATCAGTAGGATATATTATATATAGATAGTAGAGGTTGTATCAGTAGGATGTATTATATATAGATAGTAGAGGTTGTATCAGTAGAATATATTATATATAGATAGTAGAGGTTGTATCAGTAGGATATATTATATATAGATAGTAGAGGTTGTATCAGTAGGATATATTATATATAGATAGTAGAGGTTGTATCAGTAGGATATATTATATATAGATAGTAAAGGTTCTATCAGTAGGATATATTATATATAGATAGTAGAGGTTGTATCAGTAGGATATATTATATACAGTACAGACCAAAAGTTTGGACACACCTTCTCATTTAAAGATTTTTCTGTATTTTCATGACTATGAAAATTGTACATTCACACTGAAGGCATCAAAACTATGAATTACCACATGTGGAATTATATACTTAACAAAAAAGTGTGAAACAACTGAAAATATGTCTTATATTCTAGGTTCTTCAAAGTAGCCACCTTTTGCTTTGATGACTGCTTTGCACACTCTTGGCATTCTCTTGATGAGCTTCAAGAGGTAGTCACCGGAAATGGTCTTCACTTCACAGGTGTGCCCTGTCAGGTTTAATAAGTGGGATTTCTTGCCTTATAAATGGGGTTGGGACCATCAGTTGTGTTGTGCAGAAGTCTGGTGGATACACAGCTGATAGTCCTACTGAATAGACTGTTAGAATTTGTATTATGGCAAGAAAAAAGCAGCTAAGTAAAGAAAAACAAGTGGCCATCATTACTTTAAGAAATGAAGGTCAGTCAGTCCGAAAAATTGGGAAAACTTTGAAAGTGTCCCCAAGTGCAGTTGCAAAAACCATCAAGCGCTACAAAGAAGCTGGCTCACATGAGGACCGCCCCAGGAAAGGAAGACCAAGAGGCACCTCTGCTTCTGAGGATAAGTTTATCCGAGTCATCAGCCTCAGAAATCGCAGGTTAACAGCAGCTCAGATTAGAGACCAGGTCAATGCCACACAGAATTCTAGCAGCAGACACATCTCTACAACAACTGTTAAGATGAGACTTTGTGCAGCAGGCCTTCATGGTAAAATAGCTGCTAGGAAACCACTGCTAAGGACAGGCAACAAGCAGAAGAGACTTGTTTGGGCTAAAGAACACAAGGAATGGACATGAGACCAGTGGAAATCTGTGCTTTGATCTGATGAGTCCAAATTTGAGATCTTTGGTTCCAACCACCGTGTCTTTGTGCGATGCAGAAAAGGAGAACGGATGGACTCTACATGCCTGGTTCCCACCGTGAAGCATGGAGGAGTAGGTGTGATGGTGTGGGGGGGGGCTTTGCTGATGTCACTGTTGTGGATTTATTCAAAATTGAAGGCATACTGAACCAGCATGGCTACCACAGCATCTTGCAGCGGCATGCTACTCCATCCGGTTTGCGTTTAGTTGGACCATCATTTATTTTTCAACAGGACAATGACCCCAAACACACCTCCAGGCTGTGTAAGGGCTATTTGACCAAGAAGGAGAGTGATGGGGGGCTACGCCAGATGACCTGGCCTCCACAGTCACAGGACCTGAACCCAATCGAGATGGTTTGGGGTGAGCTGGACCGCAGAGTGAAGGCAAAAGGGCCAACAAGTGCTAAGCATCTCTGGGAACTCCTTCAAGATTGTTGGAAGACCATTTCCGGTGACTACCTCTTGAAGCTCATCAAGAGAATGCCAAGAGTGTGCAAAGCAGTCATCGAAGCAAAAGGTGGCTACTTTGAAGAACCTAGAATATAAGACATATTTTCAGTTGTTTCACACTTTTTTGTTAAGTATGTAATTCCACATGTGGTAATTCATAGTTTTGATGCCTTCAGTGTGAATGTACAATTTTCATAGTCATGAAAATACAGAAAAATCTTTGAATGAGAAGGTGTGTCCAAACTTTTGGTCTGTACTGTATATAGATAGGAGAGGTTGTATCAGTAGGATATATTATATATAGATAGTAGAGGTTGTATCAGTAGGATATATTATATATAGATAGTAGAGGTTGTATCAGTAGGATATATTATATATAGATAGTAGAGGATATATTATATATAGATAGTAGAGGTTGTATCAGTAGGATATATTATATATAGATAGTAGAGGTTGTATCAGTAGGATATATTATATATAGATAGTAGAGGTTCTATCAGTGGGATATATTATATATAGATAGTAGAGGTTGTATCAGTAGGATATATTATATATAGATAGTAGAGGTTGTATCAGTAGGATATATTATATATATAGATAGTAGAGGTTATATCAGTAGGATATATTATATATATAGATAGTAGAGGTTCTATCAGTAGAATATATTATATATAGATAGTAGAGGTTCTATCAGTAGGATATATTATATATAGATAGTAGAGGTTGTATCAGTAGGATATATTATATATAGATAGTAGAGGATATATTATATATAGATAGTAGAGGTTCTATCAGTGGGATATATTATATATAGATAGTAGAGGTTCTATCAGTAGGATATATTATATATAGATAGTAGAGGTTGTATCAGTAGGATATATTATATATATAGATAGTAGAGGTTATATCAGTAGGATATATTATATATAGATAGTAGAGGATATATTATATATAGATAGTAGAGGTTGTATCAGTAGGATATATTATATATAGATAGTAGAGGTTCTATCAGTAGGATATATTATATATAGATAGTAGAGGTTGTATCAGTAGGATATATTATATTTAGATAGTAGAGGTTGTATCAGTAGGATATATTATATATAGATAGTAGAGGTTGTATCAGTAGGATATATTATATATAGTTAGTAGAGGTTGTATCAGTAGGATATATTATATATAGATAGTAGAGGTTGTATCAGTAGGATATATTATATATAGATAGTAGAGGATATATTATATATAGATAGTAGAGGTTGTATCAGTAGGATATATTATATATAGATAGTAGAGGTTGTATCAATAGGATATATTATATATAGATAGTAGAGGTTGTATCAGTAGGATATATTATATACAGATAGTAGAGGTTGTATCAGTAGGATATATTATATATAGATAGTAGAGGTTGTATCAGTAGGATATATTATATATAGATAGTAGAGGTTGTATCAATAGGATATATTATATATAGATAGTAGAGGTTGTATCAGTAGGATATATTATATACAGATAGTAGAGGTTGTATCAGTAGGATATATTATATATAGATAGTAGAGGTTGTATCAATAGGATATATTATATATAGATAGTAGAGGTTGTATCAATAGGATATATTATATATAGATAGTAGAGGTTGTATCAGTAGGATATATTATATATAGATAGCAGAGGTTGTATCAGTAGGATACATTATATATAGATAGTAGAGGTTGTATCAGTAGGATATATTATATATAGATAGTAGAGGTTGTATCAGTAGGATATATTATAAATAGATAGTAGAGGTTGTATCAGTAGAATATATTATATATAGATAGTAGAGGTTGTATCAGTAGGATATATTATATATAGATAGTAGAGGTTGTATCAGTAGGATATATTATATATAGATAGTAGAGGTTGTATCAGTAGGATATATTATAAATAGATAGTAGAGGTTGTATCAGTAGAATATATTATATATAGATAGTAGAGGTTGTATCAGTAGAATATATTATATATAGATAGTAGAGGTTGTATCAGTAGGATATATTATATATAGATAGTAGAGGTTGTATCAGTAGGATATATTATATATAGATAGTAGAGGTTGTATCAGTAGGATATATTATATATAGATAGTAAAGGTTCTATCAGTAGGATATATTATATATAGATAGTAGAGGTTGTATCAGTAGGATATATTATAAATAGATAGTAGAGGTTGTATCAGTAGGATATATTATATATAGATAGTAGAGGTTGTATCAGTAGGATATATTATATATAGATAGTAGAGGTTATATCAGTAGGATATATTATATATAGATAGTAGAGGTTATATCAGTAGGATATATTATATATAGATAGTAGAGGTTGTATCAGTAGGATATATTATATATAGATAGTAGAGGTTATATCAGTAGGATATATTATATATAGATAGTAGAGGATATATTATATATAGATAGTAGAGGTTGTATCAGTAGGATATATTATAAATAGATAGTAGAGGTTGTATCAGTAGAATATATTATATATAGATAGTAGAGGTTGTATCAGTAGGATATATTATATATAGATAGTAGAGGTTGTATCAGTAGGATATATTATATATAGATAGTAGAGGTTGTATCAGTAGGATATATTATAAATAGATAGTAGAGGTTGTATCAGTAGAATATATTATATATAGATAGTAGAGGTTGTATCAGTAGAATATATTATATATAGATAGTAGAGGTTGTATCAGTAGGATATATTATATATAGATAGTAGAGGTTGTATCAGTAGGATATATTATATATAGATAGTAGAGGTTGTATCAGTAGGATATATTATATATAGATAGTAGAGGTTGTATCAGTAGGATATATTATATATAGATAGTAGAGGTTCTATCAGTAGGATATATTATATATAGATAGTAGAGGTTGTATCAGTAGGATATATTATATATATAGATAGGAGAGGTTGTATCAGTAGGATATATTATATATAGATAGTAGAGGATATATTATATATAGATAGTAGAGGTTGTATCAGTAGGATATATTATATATAGATAGTAGAGGATATATTATATATAGATAGTAGAGGTTGTATCAGTAGGATATATTATATATAGATAGTAGAGGTTCTATCAGTGGGATATATTATATATAGATAGTAGAGGTTCTATCAGTGGGATATATTATATATAGATAGTAGAGGTTCTATCAGTAGGATATATTATATATAGATAGTAGAGGATATATTATATATAGATAGTAGAGGTTGTATCAGTAGGATATATTATATATAGATAGTAGAGGTTCTATCAGTGGGATATATTATATATAGATAGTAGAGGTTGTATCAGTAGGATATATTATATATAGATAGGAGAGGTTCTATCAGTAGGATATATTATATATAGATAGTAGAGGTTGTATCAGTAGGATATATTATATATAGATAGTAGAGGTTATATCAGTAGGATATATTATATATAGATAGTAGAGGTTCTATCAGTAGAATATATTATATATAGATAGTAGAGGTTCTATCAGTAGGATATATTATATATAGATAGTAGAGGTTGTATCAGTAGGATATATTATATTTAGATAGTAGAGGTTGTATCAGTAGGATATATTATATATAGATAGTAGAGGTTGTATCAGTAGGATATATTATATATAGATAGTAGAGGTTGTATCAGTAGGATATATTATATATAGTTAGTAGAGGTTGTATCAGTAGGATATATTATATATAGATAGTAGAGGTTGTATCAGTAGGATATATTATATATAGATAGTAGAGGATATATTATATATAGATAGTAGAGGTTGTATCAGTAGGATATATTATATATAGATAGTAGAGGTTGTATCAGTAGGATATATTATATACAGATAGTAGAGGTTGTATCAGTAGGATATATTATATATAGATAGTAGAGGTTGTATCAGTGGGATATAATATATATAGATAGTAGAGGTTGTATCAGTAGGATATATTATATATAGATAGTAGAGGTTGTATCAGTAGGATGTATTATATATAGATAGTAGAGGTTGTATCAGTAGAATATATTATATATAGATAGTAGAGGTTGTATCAGTAGGATATATTATATATAGATAGTAGAGGTTGTATCAGTAGGATATATTATATATAGATAGTAGAGGTTGTATCAGTAGGATATATTATATATAGATAGTAAAGGTTCTATCAGTAGGATATATTATATATAGATAGTAGAGGTTGTATCAGTAGGATATATTATATATAGATAGTAGAGGATATATTATATATAGATAGTAGAGGTTGTATCAGTAGGATATATTATATATAGATAGTAGAGGATATATTATATATAGATAGTAGAGGTTGTATCAGTAGGATATATTATATATAGATAGTAGAGGTTGTATCAGTAGGATATATTATATATAGATAGTAGAGGTTCTATCAGTGGGATATATTATATATAGATAGTAGAGGTTGTATCAGTAGGATATATTATATATAGATAGTAGAGGTTGTATCAGTAGGATATATTATATATATAGATAGTAGAGGTTATATCAGTAGGATATATTATATATATAGATAGTAGAGGTTCTATCAGTAGAATATATTATATATAGATAGTAGAGGTTCTATCAGTAGGATATATTATATATAGATAGTAGAGGTTGTATCAGTAGGATATATTATATATAGATAGTAGAGGATATATTATATATAGATAGTAGAGGTTCTATCAGTGGGATATATTATATATAGATAGTAGAGGTTCTATCAGTAGGATATATTATATATAGATAGTAGAGGTTGTATCAGTAGGATATATTATATATATAGATAGTAGAGGTTATATCAGTAGGATATATTATATATAGATAGTAGAGGATATATTATATATAGATAGTAGAGGTTGTATCAGTAGGATATATTATATATAGATAGTAGAGGTTCTATCAGTAGGATATATTATATATAGATAGTAGAGGTTGTATCAGTAGGATATATTATATTTAGATAGTAGAGGTTGTATCAGTAGGATATATTATATATAGATAGTAGAGGTTGTATCAGTAGGATATATTATATATAGTTAGTAGAGGTTGTATCAGTAGGATATATTATATATAGATAGTAGAGGTTGTATCAGTAGGATATATTATATATAGATAGTAGAGGATATATTATATATAGATAGTAGAGGTTGTATCAGTAGGATATATTATATATAGATAGTAGAGGTTGTATCAATAGGATATATTATATATAGATAGTAGAGGTTGTATCAGTAGGATATATTATATACAGATAGTAGAGGTTGTATCAGTAGGATATATTATATATAGATAGTAGAGGTTGTATCAGTAGGATATATTATATATAGATAGTAGAGGTTGTATCAATAGGATATATTATATATAGATAGTAGAGGTTGTATCAGTAGGATATATTATATACAGATAGTAGAGGTTGTATCAGTAGGATATATTATATATAGATAGTAGAGGTTGTATCAATAGGATATATTATATATAGATAGTAGAGGTTGTATCAATAGGATATATTATATATAGATAGTAGAGGTTGTATCAGTAGGATATATTATATATAGATAGCAGAGGTTGTATCAGTAGGATACATTATATATAGATAGTAGAGGTTGTATCAGTAGGATATATTATATATAGATAGTAGAGGTTGTATCAGTAGGATATATTATAAATAGATAGTAGAGGTTGTATCAGTAGAATATATTATATATAGATAGTAGAGGTTGTATCAGTAGGATATATTATATATAGATAGTAGAGGTTGTATCAGTAGGATATATTATATATAGATAGTAGAGGTTGTATCAGTAGGATATATTATAAATAGATAGTAGAGGTTGTATCAGTAGAATATATTATATATAGATAGTAGAGGTTGTATCAGTAGAATATATTATATATAGATAGTAGAGGTTGTATCAGTAGGATATATTATATATAGATAGTAGAGGTTGTATCAGTAGGATATATTATATATAGATAGTAGAGGTTGTATCAGTAGGATATATTATATATAGATAGTAAAGGTTCTATCAGTAGGATATATTATATATAGATAGTAGAGGTTGTATCAGTAGGATATATTATAAATAGATAGTAGAGGTTGTATCAGTAGGATATATTATATATAGATAGTAGAGGTTGTATCAGTAGGATATATTATATATAGATAGTAGAGGTTATATCAGTAGGATATATTATATATAGATAGTAGAGGTTATATCAGTAGGATATATTATATATAGATAGTAGAGGTTGTATCAGTAGGATATATTATATATAGATAGTAGAGGTTATATCAGTAGGATATATTATATATAGATAGTAGAGGATATATTATATATAGATAGTAGAGGTTGTATCAGTAGGATATATTATAAATAGATAGTAGAGGTTGTATCAGTAGAATATATTATATATAGATAGTAGAGGTTGTATCAGTAGGATATATTATATATAGATAGTAGAGGTTGTATCAGTAGGATATATTATATATAGATAGTAGAGGTTGTATCAGTAGGATATATTATAAATAGATAGTAGAGGTTGTATCAGTAGAATATATTATATATAGATAGTAGAGGTTGTATCAGTAGAATATATTATATATAGATAGTAGAGGTTGTATCAGTAGGATATATTATATATAGATAGTAGAGGTTGTATCAGTAGGATATATTATATATAGATAGTAGAGGTTGTATCAGTAGGATATATTATATATAGATAGTAGAGGTTGTATCAGTAGGATATATTATATATAGATAGTAGAGGTTCTATCAGTAGGATATATTATATATAGATAGTAGAGGTTGTATCAGTAGGATATATTATATATATAGATAGGAGAGGTTGTATCAGTAGGATATATTATATATAGATAGTAGAGGATATATTATATATAGATAGTAGAGGTTGTATCAGTAGGATATATTATATATAGATAGTAGAGGATATATTATATATAGATAGTAGAGGTTGTATCAGTAGGATATATTATATATAGATAGTAGAGGTTCTATCAGTGGGATATATTATATATAGATAGTAGAGGTTCTATCAGTGGGATATATTATATATAGATAGTAGAGGTTCTATCAGTAGGATATATTATATATAGATAGTAGAGGATATATTATATATAGATAGTAGAGGTTGTATCAGTAGGATATATTATATATAGATAGTAGAGGTTCTATCAGTGGGATATATTATATATAGATAGTAGAGGTTCTATCAGTGGGATATATTATATATAGATAGTAGAGGTTGTATCAGTAGGATATATTATATATAGATAGTAGAGGTTATATCAGTAGGATATATTATATATAGATAGTAGAGGTTGTATCAGTAGGATATATTATATATATAGATAGGAGAGGTTGTATCAGTAGGATATATTATATATAGATAGTAGAGGATATATTATATATAGATAGTAGAGGTTGTATCAGTAGGATATATTATATATAGATAGTAGAGGTTCTATCAGTGGGATATATTATATATAGATAGTAGAGGTTCTATCAGTGGGATATATTATATATAGATAGTAGAGGTTCTATCAGTAGGATATATTATATATAGATAGTAGAGGTTGTATCAGTAGGATATATTATATATAGATAGTAGAGGTTCTATCAGTAGGATATATTATATATAGATAGTAGAGGTTGTATCAGTAGGATATATTATATATAAATAGGAGAGGTTGTATCAGCAGGATATATTATATACAGATAGTAGAGGTTCTATCAGTAGGATATATTATATATAGATAGTAGAGGTTGTATCAGTAGGATATATTATATATAGATAGTAGAGGTTGTATCAGTAGGATATATTATATATAGATAGGAGAGGTTGTATCAGTAGGATATATTATATATAGATAGTAGAGGTTGTATCAGTAGGATATATTATATATAGATAGTAGAGGTTCTATCAGTAGGATATATTATATATATAGATAGCAGAGGTTGTATCAGTAGGATATATTATATATAGATAGGAGAGGTTGTATCAGTAGGATATATTATATATAGATAGTAGAGGTTGTATCAGTAGGATATATTATATATAGATAGTAGAGGTTCTATCAGTAGGATATATTATATATAGATAGTAGAGGTTGTATCAGTAGGATATATTATATATAGATAGTAGAGGTTGTATCAGTAGGATATATTATATATAGATAGTAGAGGTTGTATCAGTAGGATATATTATATATAAATAGGAGAGGTTGTATCAGCAGGATATATTATATATAGATAGTAGAGGTTGTATCAGTAGGATATATTATATATAGATAGTAGAGGTTGTATCAGTAGGATATATTATATATAGATAGTAGAGGTTGTATCAGTAGGATATATTATATATAAATAGGAGAGGTTGTATCAGCAGGATATATTATATACAGATAGTAGAGGTTCTATCAGTAGGATATATTATATATAGATAGTAGAGGTTGTATCAGTAGGATATATTATATATAGATAGTAGAGGTTATATCAGTAGGATATATTATATATAGATAGTAGAGGTTATATCAGTAGGATATATTATATATAGATAGTAGAGGTTGTATCAGTAGGATATATTATATATAGATAGTAGAGCTTATATCAGTAGGATGTATTATATATAGATAGTAGAGGTTATATCAGTAGAATATATTATATATAGATAGTAGAGGTTCTATCAGTAGGATATATTATATATAGATAGTAGAGGTTGTATCAGTAGGATATATTATATATATAGATAGTAGAGGTTGTATCAGTAGGATATATTATATATAGATAGTAGAGGTTGTATCAGTAGGATATATTATATATAGATAGTAGAGGTTGTATCAGTAGGATATATTATATATAGATAGTAGAGGTTATATCAGTAGGATATATTATATATAGATAGTAGAGGTTGTATCAGTGGGATATATTATATATAGATAGTAGAGGTTGTATCAGTAGGATATATTATATATAGATAGTAGAGGTTGTATCAGTAGGATATATTATATATAGATAGTAGAGGTTGTATCAATAGGATATATTATATATAGATAGTAGAGGTTCTATCAGTAGGATATATTATATATAGATAGTAGAGGTTGTATCAGTAGGATATATTATATATAGATAGTAGAGGTTGTATCAGTGGGATATATTATATATAGATAGTAGAGGTTGTATCAGTAGGATATATTATATATAGATAGTAGAGGTTGTATCAGTAGGATATATTATATATAGATAGTAGAGGTTCTATCAGTGGGATATATTATATATAGATAGTAGAGGTTGTATCAGTAGGATATATTATATATAGATAGTAGAGGTTGTATCAATAGGATATATTATATATAGATAGTAGAGGTTCTATCAGTAGGATATATTATATATAGATAGTAGAGGTTGTATCAGTAGGATATATTATATATAGATAGTAGAGGTTCTATCAGTGGGATATATTATATATAGATAGTAGAGGATGTATCAGTAGGATATATTATATATAGATAGCAGAGGTTGTATCAGTAGGATATATTATATATAGATAGTAGAGGTTGTATCAGTAGGATATATTATATATAGATAGTAGAGGTTATATCAGTAGGATATATTATATATAGATAGTAGAGGATATATTATATATAGATAGTAGAGGTTGTATCAGTAGGATATATTATATATAGATAGTAGAGGTTGTATCAGTAGGATATATTATATATAGATAGTAGAGGTTGTATCAGTAGGATATATTATATATAGATAGTAGAGGTTGTATCAGTAGGATATATTATATATAGATAGTAGAGGTTATATCAGTAGGATATATTATATATAGATAGTAGAGGTTGTATCAGTAGGATATATTATATATAGATAGTAGAGGTTGTATCAGTAGGATATATTATATATATAGATAGTAGAGGTTGTATCAGTAGGATATATTATATATAGATAGTAGAGGTTGTATCAGTAGGATATATTATATATAGATAGTAGAGGTTGTATCAGTAGGATATATTATATATAGATAGTAGAGGTTATATCAGTAGGATATATTATATATAGATAGTAGAGGTTATATCAGTAGGATATATTATATATAGATAGTAGAGGTTCTATCAGTGGGATATATTATATATAGATAGTAGAGGTTGTATCAGTAGGATATATTATATATAGATAGTAGAGGTTGTATCAATAGGATATATTATATATAGATAGTAGAGGTTCTATCAGTAGGATATATTATATATAGATAGTAGAGGTTGTATCAGTAGGATATATTATATATAGATAGTAGAGGTTGTATCAGTGGGATATATTATATATAGATAGTAGAGGTTGTATCAGTAGGATATATTATATATAGATAGTAGAGGTTGTATCAGTAGGATATATTATATATAGATAGTAGAGGTTGTATCAGTAGGATATATTATATATAGATAGTAGAGGTTGTATCAATAGGATATATTATATATAGATAGTAGAGGTTCTATCAGTAGGATATATTATATATAGATAGTAGAGGTTGTATCAGTAGGATATATTATATATAGATAGTAGAGGTTCTATCAGTGGGATATATTATATATAGATAGTAGAGGATGTATCAGTAGGATATATTATATATAGATAGCAGAGGTTGTATCAGTAGGATATATTATATATAGATAGTAGAGGTTGTATCAGTAGGATATATTATATATAGATAGTAGAGGTTATATCAGTAGGATATATTATATATAGATAGTAGAGGATATATTATATATAGATAGTAGAGGTTGTATCAGTAGGATATATTATATATAGATAGTAGAGGTTGTATCAGTAGGATATATTATATATAGATAGTAGAGGTTGTATCAGTAGGATATATTATATATAGATAGTAGAGGTTGTATCAGTAGGATATATTATATATAGATAGTAGAGGTTGTATCAGTAGGATATATTATATATAGATAGTAGAGGTTATATCAGTAGGATATATTATATATAGATAGTAGAGGTTATATCAGTAGGATATATTATATATAGATAGTAGAGGTTATATCAGTAGGATGTATTATATATAGATAGTAGAGGTTGTATCAGTAGGATATATTATATATAGATAGTAGAGGTTATATCAGTAGGATGTATTATATATAGATAGTAGAGGTTATATCAGTAGAATATATTATATATATAGATAGTAGAGGTTGTATCAGTAGGATATATTATATATATACATAGCAGAGGTTGTATCAGTAGGATATATTATATATAGATAGTAGAGGTTCTATCAGTAGGATATATTATATATATAGATAGTAGAGGTTGTATCAGTAGGATATATTATATATAGATAGGAGAGGTTGTATCAGTAGGATATATTATATATAGATAGTAGAGGTTCTATCAGTAGGATATATTATATATAGATAGTAGAGGTTCTATCAGTAGGATGTATTATATATAGATAGTAGAGGTTATATCAGTAGGATATATTATATATATAGATAGTAGAGGTTGTATCAGTAGGATATATTATATATAGATAGTAGAGGTTGTATCAGTAGGATATATTATATATAGATAGTAGAGGTTGTATCAGTAGGATATATTATATATAGATAGTAGAGGTTGTATCAGTAGGATATATTATATATAGATAGGAGAGGTTGTATCAGTAGGATATATTATATATAGATAGTAGAGGTTCTATCAGTAGGATATATTATATATAGATAGTAGAGGTTGTATCAGTAGGATATATTATATATAGATAGGAGAGGTTCTATCAGTAGGATATATTATATATATACATAGCAGAGGTTGTATCAGTAGGATATATTATATATAGATAGTAGAGGTTCTATCAGTAGGATATATTATATATAGATAGTAGAGGTTGTATCAGTAGGATATATTATATATAGATAGGAGAGGTTGTATCAGTAGGATATATTATATATAGATAGTAGAGGTTCTATCAGTAGGATATATTATATATAGATAGTAGAGGTTCTATCAGTAGGATGTATTATATATAGATAGTAGAGGTTATATCAGTAGGATATATTATATATATAGATAGTAGAGGTTGTATCAGTAGGATATATTATATATAGATAGTAGAGGTTGTATCAGTAGGATATATTATATATAGATAGTAGAGGTTGTATCAGTAGGATATATTATATATAGATAGTAGAGGTTATATCAGTAGGATATATTATATATAGATAGTAGAGGTTATATCAGTAGGATATATTATATATAGATAGTAGAGGTTGTATCAGTAGGATATATTATATATAGATAGTAGAGGTTGTATCAGTAGGACATATTATATATATAGATAGTAGAGGTTGTATCAGTAGGATATATTATATATAGATAGTAGAGGTTGTATCAGTAGGATATATTATATATAGATAGTAGAGGTTGTATCAGTAGGATATATTATATATAGATAGTAGAGGTTATATCAGTAGGATATATTATATATAGATAGTAGAGGTTATATCAGTAGGATATATTATATATAGATAGTAGAGGTTGTATCAGTAGGATATATTATATATAGATAGTAGAGGTTATATCAATAGGATATATTATATATAGATAGTAGAGGATATATTATATATAGATAGTAGAGGTTGTATCAGTAGGATATATTATATATAGATAGTAGAGGATATATTATATATAGATAGTAGAGGTTGTATCAGTAGGATATATTATATATAGATAGTAGAGGTTCTATCAGCAGGATGTATTATATATAGATAGTAGAGGTTATATCAGTAGGATATATTATATATATAGATAGTAGAGGTTCTATCAGTAGGATATATTATATATAGATAGCAGAGGTTGTATCAGTAGGATATATTATATATAGATAGTAGAGGTTCTATCAGTAGGATATATTATATATAGATAGGAGAGGTTGTATCAGTAGGATATATTATATATAGATAGTAGAGGTTCTATCAGTAGGATATATTATATATAGATAGTAGAGGTTGTATCAGTAGGATATATTATATATAGATAGTAGAGGTTGTATCAGTAGGATATATTATATATAGATAGTAGAGGTTGTATCAGTAGGATATATTATATATAGATAGGAGAGGTTGTATCAGTAGGATATATTATATATAGATAGTAGAGGTTGTGTCAGTAGGATATATTATATATAGATAGTAGAGGTTGTATCAGTAGGATATATTATATATAGATAGTAGAGGTTGTATCAGTAGGATATATTATATATAGATAGGAGAGGTTGTATCAGTAGGATATATTATATATAGATAGGAGAGGTTGTATCAGTAGGATATATTATATATAGATAGTAGAGGTTGTATCAGTACGATATATTATATATAGATAGTAGAGGTTGTATCAGTAGGATATATTATATATAGATAGGAGAGGTTGTATCAGTAGGATATATTATATATAGATAGTAGAGGTTCTATCAGTAGGATATATTATATATAGATAGTAGAGGTTGTATCAGTAGGATATATTATATATAGATAGTAGAGGTTGTATCAGTAGGATATATTATATATAGATAGTAGAGGTTGTGTCAGTAGGATATATTATATATAGATAGTAGAGGTTGTATCAGTAGGATATATTATATATAGATAGTAGAGGTTCTATCAGTAGGATATATTATATATAGATAGCAGAGGTTATATCAGTGGGATATATTATATATAGATAGTAGAGGTTGTATCAGTGGGATATATTATATATAGATAGTAGAGGTTTTATCAGTAGGATATATTATATATAGATAGCAGAGGTTGTATCAGTAGGATATATTATATATAGATAGTAGAGGTTGTATCAGTAGGATATATTATATATAGATAGGAGAGGTTGTATCAGTAGGATATATTATATATAGATAGCAAAGGTTGTATCAGTAGGATATATTATATATAGATAGGAGAGGTTCTATCAGTAGGATGTATTATATATAGATAGTAGAGGTTCTATCAGTAGGATATATTATATATAGATAGTAGAGGTTGTATCAGTAGGATATATTATATATAGATAGTAGAGGTTGTATCAGTAGGATATATTATATATAGATAGTAGAGGTTGTATCAGTAGGATATATTATATATAGATAGTAGAGGTTCTATCAGTAGGATATATTATATATAGATAGTAGAGGTTCTATCAGTAGGATATATTATATATAGATAGTAGAGGTTGTATCAGTAGGATATATTATATATAGATAGTAGAGGTTGTATCAGTAGGATATATTATATATAGATAGTAGAGGTTGTATCAGTAGGATATATTATATATAGATAGTAGAGGTTGTATCAGTAGGATATATTATATATAGATAGTAGAGGTTGTATCAGTAGGATATATTATATATAGATAGCAGAGGTTGTATCAGTAGGATATATTATATATAGATAGTAGAGGTTCTATCAGTAGGATATATTATATATAGATAGTAGAGGTTGTATCAGTAGGATATATTATATATAGATAGTAGAGGTTGTATCAGTAGGATATATTATATATATAGATAGTAGAGGTTGTATCAGTAGGATATATTATATATATAGATAGCAGAGGTTGTATCAGTAGGATATATTATATATAGATAGGAGAGGTTCTATCAGTAGGATATATTATATATAGATAGTAGAGGTTCTATCAGTAGGATATATTATATATATAGATAGTAGAGGTTGTATCAGTAGGATATATTATATATAGATAGTAGAGGTTGTATCAGTAGGATATATTATATATATAGATAGCAGAGGTTGTATCAGTAGGATATATTATATATAGATAGTAGAGGTTGTATCAGTAGGATATATTATATATAGATAGTAGAGGTTGTATCAGTAGGATATATTATATATAGATAGTAGAGGTTGTATCAGTAGGATATATTATATATAGATAGTAGAGGTTGTATCAGTAGAATATATTATATATAGATAGTAGAGGTTGTATCAGTAGGATATATTATATATAGATAGTAGAGGTTGTATCAGTAGGATATATTATATATAGATAGGAGAGGTTGTATCAGTAGGATATATTATATATAGATAGTAGAGGTTGTATCAGTAGGATATATTATATATAGATAGTAGAGGTTGTATCAGTAGGATATATTATATATAGATAGTAGAGGTTCTATCAGTAGGATATGTTATATATATAGATAGTAGAGGTTGTATCAGTAGGATATATTATATATAGATAGTAGAGGTTGTATCAGTAGGATATATTATATATATAGATAGCAGAGGTTGTATCAGTAGGATATATTATATATAGATAGGAGAGGTTCTATCAGTAGGATATATTATATATAGATAGTAGAGGTTGTATCAGTAGGATATATTATATATATAGATAGTAGAGGTTGTATCAGTAGGATATATTATATATAGATAGTAGAGGTTGTATCAGTAGGATATATTATATATAGATAGTAGAGGTTGTATCAGTAGGATATATTATATATAGATAGTAGAGGTTGTATCAGTAGGATATATTATATATAGATAGGAGAGGTTGTATCAGTAGGATATATTATATATAGATAGTAGAGGTTGTATCAGTAGGATATATTATATATAGATAGTAGAGGTTCTATCAGTAGGATATATTATATATAGGTAGTAGAGGTTGTATCAGTAGGATATATTATATATAGATAGTAGAGGTTGTATCAGTAGGATATATTATATATAGATAGTAGAGGTTGTATCAGTAGGATATATTATATATAGATAGTAGAGGTTGTATCAGTAGGATATATTATATATAGATAGTAGAGGTTGTATCAGTAGGATATATTATATATAGATAGTAGAGGTTGTATCAGTAGGATATATTATATATAGATAGTAGAGGTTGTATCAGTAGGATATATTATATATAGATAGTAGAGGTTGTATCAGTAGGATATATTATATATAGATAGCAGAGGTTATATCAGTAGGATATATTATATATAGATAGTAGAGGTTGTATCAGTAGGATATATTATATATCGATAGTAGAGGTTGTATCAGTAGGATATATTATATATAGATAGTAGAGGTTGTATCAGTAGGATATATTATATATAGATAGTAGAGGTTGTATCAGTAGGATATATTATATATAGATAGTAGAGGTTGTATCAGTAGGATATATTATATATAGATAGGAGAGGTTATATCAGTAGGATATATTATATATAGATAGTAGAGGTTGT
Organism: Phyllobates terribilis; assembly: GCF_046119375.1. Lineage (NCBI taxonomy): Eukaryota > Metazoa > Chordata > Amphibia > Anura > Dendrobatidae > Phyllobates > Phyllobates terribilis. The sequence goes on from NW_027362772.1 coordinate 83,922,951, forward strand.
ATCAGTAGGATATATTATATATAGATAGTAGAGGTTGTATCAGTAGGATATATTATATATAGATAGTAGAGGTTGTATCAGTAGAATATATTATATATAGATAGTAGAGGTTGTATCAGTAGGATATATTATATATAGATAGTAGAGGTTGTATCAGTAGGATATATTATATATAGATAGCAGAGGTTATATCAGTAGGATATATTATATATAGATAGTAGAGGTTGTATCAGTAGGATATATTATATATAGATAGGAGAGGTTCTATCAGTAGGATATATTATATATAGATAGTAGAGGTTGTATCAGTAGGATATATTATATATAGATAGTAGAGGTTGTATCAGTAGGATATATTATATATAGATAGTAGAGGTTGTATCAGTAGGATATATTATATATAGATAGTAGAGGTTGTATCAGTAGGCTATATTATATATAGATAGTAGAGGTTGTATCAGTAGGATATATTATATATAGATAGCAGAGGTTATATCAGTAGGATATATTATATATAGATAGTAGAGGTTGTATCAGTAGGATATATTATATATAGATAGTAGAGGTTGTATCAGTAGGATATATTATATATAGATAGTAGAGGTTGTATCAGTAGGATATATTATATATAGATAGTAGAGGTTGTATCAGTAGGATATATTATATATAGATAGCAGAGGTTATATCAGTAGGATATATTATATATAGATAGTAGAGGTTGTATCAGTAGGATATATTATATATCGATAGTAGAGGATATATTATATATAGATAGTAGAGGTTGTATCAGTAGGATATATTATATATAGATAGTAGAGGTTGTATCAGTAGGATATATTATATATAGATAGTAGAGGTTGTATCAGTAGGATATATTATATATAGATAGTAGAGGTTCTATCAGTAGGATATATTATATATAGATAGTAGAGGTTGTATCAGTAGGATATATTATATATAGATAGTAGAGGTTGTATCAGTAGGATATATTATATATAGATAGTAGAGGTTGTATCAGTAGGATATATTATATATAGGTAGTAGAGGATATATTATATATAGATAGTAGAGGTTGTATCAGTAGGATATATTATATATAGATAGTAGAGGTTGTATCAGTAGGATATATTATATATAGATAGTAGAGGTTGTATCAGTAGGATATATTATATATAGATAGTAGAGGTTGTATCAGTAGGATATATTATATATAGATAGTAGAGGTTGTATCAGTAGGATATATTATATATAGATAGTAGAGGTTGTATCAGTAGGATATATTATATATAGATAGTAGAGGTTGTATCAGTAGGATATATTATATATAGATAGTAGAGGTTGTATCAGTAGGATATATTATATATAGATAGTAGAGGTTGTATCAGTAGGATATATTATATATAGATAGCAGAGGTTATATCAGTAGGATATATTATATATAGATAGTAGAGGTTGTATCAGTAGGATATATTATATATAGATAGTAGAGGTTGTATCAGTAGGATATATTATATATAGATAGCAGAGGTTGTATCAGTAGGATATATTATATATAGATAGTAGAGGTTGTATCAGTAGGATATATTATATATAGATAGTAGAGGTTGTATCAGTAGGATATATTATATATAGATAGGAGAGGTTGTATCAGTAGGATATATTATATATAGATAGTAGAGGTTGTATCAGTAGGATATATTATATATAGATAGTAGAGGTTGTATCAGTAGGATATATTATATATAGATAGGAGAGGTTCTATCAGTAGGATATATTATATATAGATAGTAGAGGTTGTATCAGTAGGATATATTATATATAGATAGTAGAGGTTGTATCAGTAGGATATATTATATATAGATAGTAGAGGTTGTAGCAGTAGGATATATTATATATAGATAGTAGAGGTTGTATCAGTAGGATAGCATTTTGGGTATGATGTTAGTGAGTAGTAAATAGTGATAAAGGAAGAAAGGGGCGAATGTCTTTAGGATTGCCAATTCTCTTACGATGTGGTAGACCTAAGGGGGACCCACTGAAACGAAGAACTGGTGAGGGCTATGAGTAAACCGGTCGGACAACGGGAGCACCTGTTACTTATTGTGTAGAATGAATTCTGTTATTGGCTATTACGTGTTCATGAAGGGCCCAAAGCAAAGACTCCGGGCTCTCCTGGAAATTGTATGAAATCACAATCCTGTTAATTCTGTTCTCGCCTGCCAAACCCTGAATCCCAGAAACTTCTAAATCAGAGTTAGGAGTTATCCAACAGTTTGAGGCCCCACTAAGATCCCCAGAACACTTTCTGAAACCTGAAAAATATATTTTGGGGGATGGAAAAACAAAAAAACCCAACGGAAAGTTAGCTTTTGTCTTGCATGCACTCTCCTATGGGAAAATGTTCTGCTGCTTAGGGTAACAAACATGTGAACATGGGTCATGAACAATGAGATGCTCCGAATGGCTCATAGCCATGGGCTTCATTCAGAAGATGGGGCACAATGGGGGCTCAGATGAAGGAAGGGGGAGACAACAAATGTGGCCCATCCACATACTATAATCCCATAGCTAACAAAGCAGTCATTATCAGTTTCTTTACCAGTTTTACTATTTTTTATGAATCTGGTTGACATGTTAACTAATAAGAAGCAATCCCAACTATATGGTTCGTGGATATATCGCTTATCAGTGGGAACCTGCTCCTTGGCTTCAGCCGGCCACGTGGCTCTGAAAAGAAAACCCCGCATGAACACATGTTAGGGAAAGGAGAGGCTGTGGGGCCACCGCCTTATTCCATGTGCCATGGGAAGAGAAATTAGTTTTTTCTCTTTCAGTACTAGGTTTAGCTGTCCTGAATGCACATAATGTAGGAAGATACAGTGGGTACGAAAAGTATTCACGCCCCTTTAAATTTTTCACTCTTTGTTTCATTGCAGCCATTTGGTAAATTCTAAAAACTTCATTTTTTTTCTCATTAAAGTCCACTCTGCTCCCCAACTTGACTGAAAAAAAACAGAAATGTAGAAATTTTTGCCAATTTATTAAAAAAGAAAACCTGAAATATCACATGGTCATAAGTATTCAGACCCTTTGCTCAGTATTGAGGAGAAGCCCCCTTTTGAGCTAGTACAGCCATGAGTCTTCTTGGGAATGATGCAACAAGTTTTTCACACCTGGATTTGGGGGTCCTCGGCCATTCTTCCTTGCAGATCCTCTCCAGTTCCGTCAGGTTGGATGGAGAACGTTGGGCCACATTTGTTGTCTCCCCCTTCCTTCATCTGAGCCCCCATTGTGCCCCATCTTCTGAATGAAGCCCATGGCTATGAGCCATTTACAGGTCTCTCCAGAGATGCTCAATTGGGTTTAGGTCAGGGCTCTGGCTGGGCCAGTCAAGAATGGTCACAGAGTTGTTCTGCAGCCACTCCTTTGTTATTTTAGCTGTGTGCTTAGGGTCATTGTCTTGTTGGAAGGTGAACCTTCAGCCAAGTCTGAGGTCCAGAGCACTCTGGAAGAGGTTTTCATCCAGGATATCTCTGTACTTGGACGCATTCATGTTTCCTTCAATTGCAATCAGTCATCCTGTCCCTGCAGCTGAAAAACACCCCCATAGCATGATGCTGCCACCACCATGTTTCACTGTTGGGATTGTATTGGGCAGGTGATGAGCAGTGCCTGGTTTTCTCCACACATACCACTTAGAATTATCACTAAAAAGTTCTATCTTCGTCTCATCAGACCAGAGAATCTTATTTCTCATAGTATGTGAGTCTTTCATGTGTTTTTGAGCAAACTCTATGCAGGCTTTCATATGTCTTGCACTGAGGAGAGGCTTCCGTCGGGCCACTCTGCCATTAAGGCCCGACTGGTGGAGCGCTGCAGTGATAGTTGACTTTGTGGAACTTTCACCCATCTCCCTACTGCATCTCTGGAGCAAAGCCACAGTGATCTTGGGGTTCTTCTTTACCTCCTTCACCAAGGCTCTTCTCCCACGATTGCTCAGTTTGGCTGGACAACCAGGTCAAGGAAGACTCTGGTGGTCCCAAACTTCTTCCATTTAAGGATTATGAAGGCCACTGTGCTCTAAGGAACCTTGCGTAATGTAGAAATTCATTTGCAACCTTGGCCAGATCTGTGCCTTGCCACAATTCTGTCTCTGAGCTCCTTGGTCAGTTCCTTTGAGCTCATGATTCTCATTTGGTCTGACATGCATTTTGAGCTGTGAGGTCTTATATAGACAGGTGTCTGCCTTTCCAAATCAAGTCCGATCAGTTTAATTAAATGCAGCTGGACTCCAATGAAGGAGTAGAACCATCTCAAGGAGGATCACAAGGAAATGGACAGCATGTGACTTAAATATGAGTGTCTGAGCAAAGGGTCTGAATACTTATGACCATGTGATATTTCAGTTTTAATTAATCGTCCATGATGGCACCCCAAATGAGAGAGGGATCCGCCCTCCCAGGACAGAGAGCCATCAGGCTTTAAAAGGGGCGGTTCCTCTCCCACTGTCTGTTGGTTCCCTGTCCTGGACAGGGTTCCAGGAGATTTTTTTTTTTTTTTTACTTTCATTTCTCCCTTTCAAGGGGACATGAGACTTATCGTGAGCAGGAGCTGTGGTCAGGAGCAAGGGCCCAGGGTAGGACGGATCGGGCCCCGTGTTTCCCCCTTCTCCTAAGACTGCAACCCTCGGCGGGAGATGATCTTTCTGAACCGGCGGCGCCATGCTGCAGCTGGTGTCCGCCGGGTGTCTGGGTCTGCGCACGCGCCTGTTGCTGGAAGGGGCAGGCCAGGCATCAAGTGCGCGGGCCTTCCGGGTCACGCGGAGATCGGATGGGGGGCCGAGGAGTTCCGGAAGGGGCGGCCCAGGGATCTGGGCAGGTGGCCCACCCAGACTTCTGGGTTTGATGATGCCGGGGAGAATCTGGAGGATATATAAGGTGAACAGCTGAGCAGGAGCGTTGCCTCAGCTTCCGTCAAGTGGCAGCACTACAGTGGCAGCATGAGTGGGACAGAGGCTCCGGTGGAACCACAGCCTCAGAAGAGGACACACCGCAGTAGCAGCCATTCCTCACACAAGACCTCCAGAGGAGAATTGCCTCAGGACAGAGCTCCTTCCCAAGCTCCGGTACCTCTTCACGTCTGATGGGTGAGAGAGTTCCGTGAATGTATTTTTTCTTTCTTACTGAATGGTGTGTCCGGTCTCTTTTTCTTTAGACTCAGAAAAAATCTGGGAAATCTACTGCCAAAACGAAACATTTATTGTGCAGACTTTGTGAGCATAGGCTTCCCGAACTCTTGGCCTAAGAAATTATGTAAAGCCTGTATAGAGTAGACTATTACGGAAGAATCACCGGCGTTTTCTTCCTCCCTTCAATCCTTAGTCCAGTCAGAAGTGGAAAATTCCTTTAGGGTATTCTCCCAGGGAAGTCAGAGGCTACCCCGTTCCTCTAATATATCTTCCCTGCCTACTGAAGACTCAGATAAATCAGAAAAGAAATGTGAGTCCTCAGGGGCTTCTTCGGAGTCTTCGTCATATGATGATTCCACCAGACGCCATTGTTTTTCAGTTGAGGAAGTGGGCAATTTGATTCCAGCCATCCGATCTACAATGGGTATTGAGGAGGAGAAGGCGCAGCCATCCAGGCTTGACCTAATGTATGGGGGATTAGGGCAGAAGAAACATCGCCCCTTTCCCCTTGATGAAAGGATTCAGGCCCTAATAACAATTCTGCAGTAATCCCTCCAATGCTAAAGAACGGAAATTACACTCCCTTGATGTTAAAAGTTGTCTAGGAAAATACCAAGAATCCACCAGTTCCTGGAGAAGGGATAGGTCCTTGTTTGTCTGCTTCCAGGGTCAGATGAGGGGACATAGGGCCTCCAAAGCCTCACTAGCTTGGTGGGTTAGGGAAGCAATTAGTTTGGCCTATTCTGTTAGCGGCAAAGAAGTTGAGAAGAATCTTAAAGCCCATTCCGCAAGACAAGAGTCATGGCTACTACCTGTGCGTAAAGGTCAGATGTTTCTATTGATCAAATCTGTAGAGCGGCCAATTGGTATTCACCTTCAACCTTCTATAAGCACTATAGGCTTGACCTGTCCGGTACAGACATCACCTTTGGGAATAGGGTCCTGTAGGCCGTGGTCCCTCCCTAAAGGTTTTTTCACTTCTCTATAAATCTCTCGTTTGGGGTGCTGTCATGGACGATCGATAAACACGTAATTACTTATCGATAATGTTTTTTTTCGGAGTCCATGACAGCATCCTCATATTCCCTCCCATTGTTGAGGGTTCATATCTTCACCTTCTCCTCTTGGTGCCTTATGTGTGATACACGTGGTGTAGGGTTACGGTGGACGAACAGTGTTATTAAGTTTAGTTCTTCCAGTCTCTGTTTTAAAGCCTGATGGTTCCCTGCCCTGGGAGGGCGGATCCCTCTCTCGTTTGGGGTGCTGTCATGGACTCCGAAAAAACACATTACCGGTAAGTAATTACGTGTTTTCTTTTTTAATAAATTGGCAAAAATTTCTACATTTCTGATTTTTTTTTCAGTCAAGTTGGGGTGCAGAGTGGACTTTAATGAGAAAAAAATGAACTTTTTAGAATTTACCAAATGGCTGCAATGAAACAAAGAGAGAAAAATGTAAAGGGGTCTGAATACTTTCCGTACCCACTGTAAGCTGAACTTTTTGACAATGTTACTAATTATGTGTTCTTATAATGGACCTTCTAGTATGTGGATGAGTGGTGATGCCCACCATGAATGGTCTACCCGGTGTAGAGTAGGGGTGTGTCTACTAATTTCATTTACTAGGAAGGATTAAGCATAAAGAAAAACACAGAGAAATAATAGGAGTTCTGCTCCTTCCTATTATGTATGTAACTCACAAAAGCTAGGGCGAGCCCTGGAGAGCGCGGGAAGTCAAAAGCCAGAATATCATTTCTGTTTAAATCGATGGAAGACGGAATCCCAGAAACTTCTAAATTAGAGCAGATGTAACAACACCATAGCAGCATATCATATATTATATATCAATTATGGATCTCAGTAAGCAATGAAGAGGATGCAACAGCACACCATGATAGAAAAAAACATTAACATTTACATTTACAACCCAAGGTGGTTTGCACGTTAATGACCAGGCCAATTTTTACAATTCTGACCACTGTCACTTTATGAGGTAATTACTCTGGAAAGCTTCAACGGATCCCGCTGATTTCTTCGATATCACTTGCGTTTATTTGTCAAAAAAAAAAACGGAAATTTGGCGAAAATTTTGAAAATTTAGCAATTTTCAAAATTTGAATTTTTATCCCCTTAAATCAGAGAGATATGTCACACAAAATAGTTAATAAATAACATTTCCCACATGTCTACTTTACATCAACACAATTTTGGAACCAATTTTTTTTTTTTTATTAGGGAGCTATAAGGGTTAAAAGTTGACCAGAGATTTATCATTTTTCCAACAAAATTTACAAAACCATTTTTTTTAGGGACCACATCACATTTGAAGTCACTTTGAGGGGTCTTTATGACAGAAAATACCCAAAAGTGACACCATTCTAAAAACTGCACCCCTCAAGGTGCTCAAAACCACATTCAAGAACTTTATTAACCCTTCAGGTGCTTCAAAGGCATTTTTGGAATGTGGAAGAAAAAAATTAACATTTAACTTTTTTAACAAAAATGTTACTTTAGACCCAATTTTTTTTATTTTCACAGGGGTAACAGGAAAAAATGGACCCCAAAATTTGTTGTGCAATTTCCCCTGAGCACGCAGATACTCCATATGTGGGGGCAAACCACTGTTTGGGCGCACGGCAGGGTTTGGAAGGGAAGGAGCACCATTTGACTTTTTGAATGTAAAATTTGTTGGAATAATTAGCTGACGCCATGTTGCGTTTGGGGAGCCCCTGATGTGCCTAAACAGTGGAAACACCCCACAAGTGACACCATTTTGGAAACTAGACCCCTCAGGGAACTTATCCAGATGTGTGGTGAGCACCTTGAACCCCCAGGTGCTTCACAGAAGTTTATAACATTGATCCGTAAAAATAAAATTTTCACATTTTTCCCACAAAAATGTTTTTCAGCCCCCACTTTTGCATTTTCATGAGGGTAACAGGAGAAATTGCACCATGCAGTTTGTTGTACAATTCCTCCTGAGTAAGCAGATACCCCATATGTGGGGGAAAACCACTGTTTGGGCGCACTGCAGGGTTCAGAAGGGAAGGAGCGCCATTTGACTTTTTGAATGTAAAATTTACTTCAATAATTAGCGGATGTGCCATTGATGTGCCTAAACAGTGGAAACCCCCCACAAGTGACACCATTTTTGAAACTAGACACCTCAGGGAACTTATCTAGATGTGTGGTGAGCACCTTGAACCCCCAAGTCCTTTACAGAAGTTTATAACATGGAGCCGTGAAAATAAAAAAATCAAACTTTTTCCACAAAAATTATATTTTAGCCCCAATTGTTTTATTTTCACAAGGGTAAGAGGAGAAAATGGACCCCAAAAACTTTTGTGCAATTTCTCCTGAGTATGCCGATACCCCATATGTGGGGAAAATACAGTGTTTGGGCGCATGGAGTGAAGGAGCATTGTGTGACTTTTTGAACGCAAAATCGGCTGGAATCGAGAGCGGACACCATGTTGCGTTTGGAGAGCCCCTGATGTGCCTAAATAGTGGAAACCCCCCACAAGTGACCCCATTTTGGAAACTACACCCCGCAAGGATTTTATCAAGGGGTATAGTGAACATTTTGAACCCAGAGGTACGACACAGAATTTGATAACATTAGGTCCTCATATTGAATAAGTTGTCATTAGTCTTGAGCGCAAGTGCTCACTACTTGAGTTTGCATCGAGTACTCAGGTATGCACCATGTATCGCAGGTGCTCGAGTCCCTGCCCCGCATGTTTCATGGTTATTAGACACCAAAAAAAAAACATGCGGGGATTGCTCGTGCATGGCAGGCAATCCCCGTGAGGTTTTTTTGGCCGCGAAGCATATGGGACGGAGACTCGAGCATGTCACTCGAGCACCCGCGATACTCGATGCCTATCCGAGCACCCGACGCAAACTCAAGTAGCGAGCACTTGCGCTCAACACTAGTTGCCATATCGTCGTCTTTCTTTTTCAAAAGTAAAAATAAACAAAAAAAAACCAACTCTAACCCCAACCCTAGCGTTTATTTTTTACGCCGTTCCTCGTGCGGTATAAGTGATTAGACGTCCTTATTCTTCGGGTCGGTGTGATTAGAGTGATACCAGAATCATATGGGGTTTTTATGATTGACAGCTGTCACACACTAAAAGACACATATTTTGTAAAATCTAGTTTTTGCATCGCCATATTTTGAGAGCTATAATTTTTCCATATTTTGGCAGACAGTCATGTGACGGCTTGTTTTTTGCGGGATGAGTTGACGTTTTTATTGGTGCCATTTTCAAGCATGTGACATTGTTTGATCGCTTTCTATTCCGGTTTTTGGGAGGCAGAATAAACAAAAACCAACAATTCAGGAATTGTGTTTTTTTTATATTTTTTTATTCTGTTCCGCGTGTGGTAAAATTGATAAGGCAGCTTTATTCTTCGGGTCAGTACGTTTACAGCGGTACCACATTTATATTGTTTTTCTATGTTTTGGCGCTTTTACACAATGTCAGGCAAAAGGTATTTTTCCCCGGATTTTAAAAATGAGAGATGTTTTAAAAAAGAAAACCCCCACCCCCTATCCGTTTGTAAGAAGACATAGAACTGCAGTGCTGGCCCCCACCCTAAGAATTTCTATTAGCGTCGTAAACCCTCAGTGTAGCGCAGCTTCTAGCTCAAACTAGATTATTCCCTCCAAAATTCCCATTGTTTAAAAGCTTGTACAGTTAATGTAGAATTTAAAAACGCACAGGTCTGACAGAAACATCGGGACCACTTTTTTGGAATGCTCACCTTTTTCCCATTACAATAGTATAACTTGCATAACTGAGGAATGACCGGGAACTGAGATAATGAATTCTGAGCTTCTGAGCGTCATAGCAATTTCATATTTGATATCTATCTTCATGAATATTGGTGACGGTCAAGATGATGTCTCCCTCTTGGATGTGGGACCCCCCCCACACCAAGATATGAAATCTGAAGGATTTTTTAGGTCTTCTGCAGCTGGGTGGGCTCGCAAAACCGAGCCCCCTTGTGAGGTAAATAATGGGTGTCTCCCAGAGTTTTGGCTGCTTGCGAAAAACCAGATTGGCCATTTTTCAAGTCATTCCAACCAGGGACGTCAACGCATGCACTACACGCTGCGTGGAGGAATCAAATCTAATTTCCGGGGAGCCATCCCCCCCACAAAATCTGAGACCATCACCACGTGGCACAGGTTTTGCTATTACTTATCCCTTTTATTTTAATAACTGTTTCCTGCTGTCTGGTGACCCGGATGTTGTCATGACAACATTGGGTCATCATGGCAACATCCGGGAAGCCGCGGCAGACAGCGCTGGAGGCCGGAAGCGGAGGTGAGTATTGCGATCACCTCCCTTTAGCCACCGCAATGCTGCGATCGACTTCAATCGCAGCATTGCGGGGGTTAATGTGCCGGGAGCGGTGCCGGACCGCTCCCTGCACATAGTACCGGGTGTCAGCTGTGACAATCAGCTGACACCCGGCGCAATCGCCATGACGTACTAATAAGGGTCAGGCTCTTAAAGCCCAGGGCACAGACGCGTATTAGTACATATTGGGCTTTAAAGGGGTTAATAGTGAAGCATTATAATAGACGGAAAAATTCAGAGAACCATGATAAGTAATGATATTAAGTATTGAGGATTTATAATATTAGTGACTGGTGAGGAGAATATACAGTCACGGCAGAAAGTGTTGGCACCCTTGAAATTGTTCCAGAAAATGAAGTATTTCTTCCAGAGATTTATTTCAATTACACGTTTTATTATACACAGGTTTATTTCCTTTGTGCGTATTGAAACAACACAAAAAAGCAGAGTAAAAATAAGGCAAATTGGACGTAATTTCACACAAAACCCCGCAAATGGGCCAGACAAAATTGTTGGCACTTTTCAAAATTGTGGGTAAACCACTTTGTTTCCAGCATGTGATGCTCGTTCACACTCACCTGTGGCAAGTAACAGATGTGGGCAATATGAAAATCACACCTGAATCCAGATAAAAAGGGGAGAGGTAGCCTCAGTCTTTGCATTCTGTGTCTGTGTGTGCCACACTAAGCATGGAAAACAGAAAGAGGAGAAGAGAACTGTCTAAGGATTTGCAACCTTGATATTGTTAAACAATTTTGGTTCTCAAGTCCATCTCCAGAGATCTTGATGTTCCTTTGTCCACGGTGCGTAATATAATCAAGAAGTTTACAACCCATGGCACTGTAGCTAATCTTCCTGGACGTGGACGGCAGAAAAAAAATTGATGAAAGGTTGCAACCCAGAATAGTCCGGATGATGGATAAGCAGCCTCAATCAAGTTCCAAAGAAATTCAAGGTATCCTGGCTCAGGGTGTATCAGTGTCAGCATGAACTATCCGTTCACATGTGAATGAAATGAAACGTTATGACAGGAGATCCAGGAGGGCCCCACTGATGACACAGAGACATAAAAAGCTAGACTGCAGCTTGCCAAAATGTACATGGGTAAGCCAAAATCCTTCTGGGAAACTGTCTTGCCGACAGATGATACCAGGATAGAGCTTTTTGGTAAAGCACATCATTCTACTGTTTACCTAAAACGTAATGAGGCCTACAAAGAAAAGAACACAGTACCTACAGTCTAATATGGTGGAGGTTCAAAGATACATTGGGGTTGTTTTGCTGCATTTGGCACTGGGTGCCTTGACTGTGTGCAAGGCATCATGAAATCTGAAGAGTACCAACAGATTTTGGATGGCAGTGTAGTGCTCAGTGTCAGAGCTGGGTTTGCGTCCTAGGTCATGGGTCTTCCAACAGGACAATGACCCCAAACATACTTCAAAAAGCCCCCAGAAATGGATGGAAACAAAGCTCTGGAACGATCTGAAGTGGCAGCAATGAGTCTGGATCTAAATCCCATTGATCACCTGTGGAGAGATCTTACAACTATTGTTGGGAGAAGACGCCTTCAAATATGATAGACCTGGAGAAGCTTGTTGATGATTATAGGAAGCGATTGATTGCAGTTTTTTCCAAAGGGTGCAACCAAATATTAAGTTGAGGGTGCCAACAATTTTGTCCGGCCCATTTTTGGGGTTTTGTTTGAAATTATGTTCAATTTGCCTTTTTTTCCCCTCTGTTTTGTTCCAATACACACAAAGGAAATAAACCTGTGTATAACAAAATGTGTGGAATTGTTTGGGAGAAATATTTCATTTTCTGGAACAATTTTGTTATGTTCTGCTACCAGAGCTAAGGAAAGAGAGGAGATCTGTCCCTACGATAGAACTCAGCTTAATCCCTACGATGTAACAGGGGACCTGATCCTGCGATCAGACCTGCTAAAGTCCTAAGCTAGTCTGTACGGAGACCTATAGATGTGGGGAAGGAATCCCTACAAGTACTAAGGACTGGGAGGAAAATGGGACACCTCCTAACAGAAATAGTAGCAGGCAGACGAACAAACAAAATATAAAGAACACAGAGGTCCGTAGACCAAGCAAACTAACAGAGTTAGATACAGAGCACAGGCTAGCTAGAAAGTAGTTATACAATGAAGTCCAGCAAAGCCAGAAGGGCGGAGCAGGATTAAATAGGCCAACAAGGTCATGTGACCAGCAAAGGAAAAAACCTAAGAGCAAGGTTCTAACAGTACCCCCCCTTCTAAGAGGATCCTCCGGATCCCCTAGGACCAGGCTTATCAGGAAATCTCCTGTGAAACGCTCTGATAAGTCTGGACGCGGAAACATCATCCGACCTCACCCAAGAGTTATCCTCGGGTCCGAAACCTTTCCAGGCCACAAGATACTGCAAACTACCTCTATACTGTCTAGAGTTAAGGATGCGAGAAATTTCATATTCCCCGTCCTCCACCACCGGAGGAACAGAGGCAGAGGCGTCACAATCCGATACAACAGCTTTTTTCAACAGAGAGACATGAAATACCGGATTAATTCTCCAGGAGGTAGGAACCTCCAACCTAACAGCAGATTGGTTGACAACCTGAAGCACCTTAAAGAGCCCTACAAACTTGGGACCCAATTTCTTAGAAGGAATCCTCAACCGCAGATTCCTAGAGGACAACCAAACCATGTCACCAACAGCGAAAAAAAACTCCTGTCGTTTCCTATCAAAGTAGTCTTTAGATTTTCTGTTGGCCTCCTGAAGATTACCACGCACATCCGTCCAAACTCTCTCCAAATCACCGGAAAAATTCTCCTCCTCAGGCACGGCAGATCCCAACTTGGAGAACGACCCAAACGACGGATGTCTCCCAGAACAACAAAAAAAAGGCGAACAACCAGCAGAAGAAGATGTATGATTGTTCAGAGCAAATTCAGCAAGTGGCAGAAACTCAGACCACCCCTCTTGATTGTCTGCCACAAAACAACGCAAGAACTGCTCAACATCCTGGTTTTTCCTTTCTGTCTGGCCATTAGATTCAAGATGATATCCGGACGAGAACGACAAATGAACTCCCAACCTGTCACAAAAGGCACGCCAAAAACGAGCCACGAACTGAGGACCCCTATCAGAAACAATGTCAGTAGGAACGCCATGAAGTCTGACAATTTCCTTGACAAAGGCCTTAGCGAGAGTTTTAGCTCAGGGCAGTTTGATGAAGGGAACCAAGTGACACATCTTGCTAAAACGGTCCACGACCACCCAGATGACAGTAAAACCCTCAGAGGGGGGAAGGTCAGTTATAAAGTCCATAGCCAAATGTGTCCAAGGAGCACTGGGAACCTCCAAAGGGCAAAGCAACCCCGCAGCAGGAGTATGTGAGGACTTAGATCTAGCACATATAGTACATTGACGCACCCACTTAATGACTTCCTTCTGCCATCCAGGCCACCAAAAACTGCGACCCACCAGTCTCTTGGTCTCAGAGATTCCGGGATGACCTCCCAACCGAGATTCGTGACACTCAACAAACAAATCTCTCCTAAAGGTCCCAGGCACAAACAACCTCCCATGAGGAGTGTTAGATGGGGCATTCTCCTGTGCTTTAAGAATCTCATCTTCCAAAACGGAGTCCAAAGCAGATATCACAACACCTTCTTGTAAAATGTTCTCCTCTTTCTCAGCACCGACTATGGGAGAAAAACTGCGAGACAAGGCATCCGCCTTAACATTCTTAGTACCAGGGATGTAAGTAACGGAGAAATTAAACCGCGAGAAAAACAGTGCCCACCTAGCCTGACGGGCATTCAGGCGCTTGGCAGCATCAAGATATATCAGATTTTTATGATCCGTAAGAACCTGAACGGGAAATTCCGCACCTTCCAAGAAGTGGCGCCAGTGTTCAAATGCGAGTTTAATAGCCAATAATTCCCGATTACCAATATCGTAATTCAGTTCAGTCTCCGAAAATTTTTTTGAAAAAAAGGCACAGGGATGTAATCCATCCCCGTTATCCTGAGACAATACTGCGCCAACTCCCACAGAGGAAGCATCAACCTCAACCAAAAACGGCTTAGTCACATCAGGCTGCATAAGGATGGGAGCAGAGGTGAACCTCTCCTTGAGATACACAAAAGCTTCAATGGCCTCAGAAGACCACTGAACCGCATCAGCACCTTTCCTGGTGAGATCGGTCAGAGGTTTGACAATACTAGAAATTTTTTTTATGAATTTTCTGTAATAATTGGCGAAACCTAAAAACCTCTGTATCGATTTCAAACCAATAGGCCTAGGCCATTCCTGTACAGCTTGAACTTTAACCGGGTCCATCTCAAAACCTTCGCTGGAGATAATGTAACCCAAAAAACTAATTCTCTGTACAGCGAACTCACATTTCTCCAGCTTAGCAAAAAGCGAATTGTCCATTAATAACTGTAATACCTCACGTACGCTCCGCCAATGAGACTCCAGATCCGGCGAATAATTCAAAATGTCATCCAAATACACAACCACATTTTTGCCGATCAAAGGTCTAAGGATGTCATTAATAAGATTTTGAAAAAATGCTGGAGCATTGGTAAGACCAAAAGGCATAACCAGATTCTCAAAATGACCCACAGGAGTGTTAAAAGCAGTCTTCCATTCGTCACCCTCCTTCATGTGCAACAGATTGTATGCCCCCTTAAGGTCAATTTTAGAGAACCACTTGGCCCCCATTAACTGGTTAAACAGATCAGGAATCAATGGCAGTGGGTAAGGATTGCGTACAGTAATTTTGTTAATCTCACGAAAATCCAGACAAGGACGTAAACCGCCGTCCTTTTTTTTTTACAAAAAAAAATCCAACCGCCACAGGAGACTTAGAGGGCCTAATGTGACCGGCGGCCAAACTTGTCTGTATGTATTCCTCCAAAGCCTTCCTCTCAGGAATAGTAAGGTTAAATAAACGACTTTTAGGAAGAGTCGCTCCAGGGACAAATTCAATAGAACAATCATAGTCTCTATGGGGAGGCAAAACCTGCGATTCCTTCTCAGAAAAAACTCTCCAAAAATCCTGAATAGGAACAGGCAATTCTCCCCTATCCAAAGCTGCAATACGCCCGTTACAACACTTGTCATAACATTTATGGCTCCAGGATTTAATTTCACTGGTAGACCAATCCAGTACAGGATTGTGAAATTTTAACCAGGGCAATCCCAATATTACTGGAGAAGGCAAGTTATTCAAAACTACCAAATCCAATTTCTCATGGTGAACACCATTAATAGTGAGAGGAAATTCACAGACCTTGAGAGTAATATTCTTCAAAGGGGAACCATCCACAGAAACCACAGCAATGGGGGATGATAAAGGTTCGGGTTTTAAATTGAGTTTTTCCAAGAATCCCCCATCAATTACATTCAGAGTAGACCCACAATCAACAAACACCCGAAATTCCATTAATTTTTCCTGAGCAATCGTGGAAGCAGCTAAAAATACACCCTTGGAATTTAAACAGGCAATACGGGCATGACTGACAATTTTTTTTTCTTTCTTGATACGAAGCTCACAGCCTATAATCAAATGACCAGATTTTCCGCAATAGAAACACAAGCCTTCAGAAAATCTACGGTCTTTTTCTTGAGAGCGACGTGCCACCGATCCAATCTCCATCGGTTCACCACTGTTAGTACACACATTCTCATAACCAGAAACTGACATAGCAGAGGATTTGCTCTCATTAACCCTAGCACGCAGTCTCCTATCCACCCGTATAGCTAATTGCATAGCCTGTTGCAAATCTTCAGGTGTAGGATAAGCAATTAGCAGGTCTTTAACCCTTTCATTGAGCCCAGCAAGAAATAGACTTTTCAGAGCAGAATCGTTCCACCCTGTTTGAGTAGACCAACGACGGAAATGAGTACAATATTTTTCCACATTACCTGATCCCTGTCTCAAACGTCTTAACTCAGTCTCAGCTGATGAGACACGGTCAGGATCATCATATAATAGCCCCAAAGCAGAAAAAAAACTATCCACTGATCTGAAGCATGTATCACTAGGTTGCAAAGAAAAGGCCCACTCTTGAGGCTCTTTGCGCAAAAGTGACATTATGAACCCTATGCGCTGGGATTCATCCCCAGAGGACTTGGGTCTCAAACGAAAATACAATAAGCAAGCATTTTTAAATGAAAAAAATTCTCGGTGTTCACCAAAAAATAAATCCGGCAAACATACCTTAGGCTCCAAGAAATGTGCTCCAGGACAGTTACTCACATGCTGACGGAGCTCGGCCACCTCCAGAGAGAGTCCCTGCAGGCGATGAGCCAAATCCTGAACCGACACCATGATGGAACAGAAAAATCTTTCCTTAGAGAATTTGCAGGCTGGACTTACTGTTATGTTCTGCTACCAGAGCTAAGGAAAGAGAGGAGATCTGTCCCTACGATAGAACTCAGCTTAATCTCTACGATGTAACAGGGGACCTGATCCTGCGATCAGACCTGCTAAAGTCCTAAGCTAGTCTGTACGGAGACCTATAGATGTGGGGAAGGAATCCCTACAAGTACTAAGGACTGGGAGGAAAATGGGACACCTCCTAACAGAAATAGTAGCAGACAGACGAACAAACAAAATATAAAGAACACAGAGGTCCGTAGACCAAGCAAACTAACAGAGTTAGATACAGAGCACAGGCTAGCTAGAAAGTAGTTATACAATGAAGTCCAGCAAAGCCAGAAGGGCGGAGCAGGATTAAATAGGCCAACAAGGTCATGTGACCAGCAAAGGAAAAAACCTAAGAGCAAGGTTCTAACAAATTTCAATGGTGTCAACACTTTCAGCCATGACTGTACATACAGTTTGTAGATACATGGGAGTGATGGATACGTAAGAGTGGTACATAGATAGATATAGTAGACAGTGCCTTGATAAAGTCTTCACACCCTGTGAACTTTTCCTCATTTTTCATGTTACACCCACAAACTTGAATGTATTTTTTATTGGGAATTTCTGTGATACCAACACAAAGTACCAAGAATGTGTGATATGTAAAGGAAATTATACAAAGTTTTCTGATTATTGTAAAAATATAAATCTGAAAATTGTGAGTTGCATTTGTATTCAGCCCCCTGAGTCAATACTTTGTAGTACCAGCTTTTGCTGCAGTCTTTTGGGGTCTGTCTCTCCCACCTTACGCTGCAGTTTCTTGGGGTCTGTCTCTCCAGCTTTGCACACTCGCTCTCCCTCAGTGATATTGGACAGAGATGTCTGTGAATGGCAAGTTTCACGTCTTGCCACAGACTTTCAATTGGATTCTGGTCGGGACTGTGACTGCGCCGTCCACACACAGGAATATGCTCTGATCTAAATCATCCAATGTAGCTCTGGCAGGATGTTTAGGGTCATTGTCCTGCTAAAAAATGAACCTAGGCCCCAGTCCCAAGTCTTTTGCAGCCTCTAACAGGTTTTCCTCCAGGATTTCCCTGTATTTAGTTCCATTTATCTTCCCATCAACTCTGACCAGCTTCCCTGCCCCTGCTGAAGAAATGCCTCCCCACAGCAGGATCCTGCCACCACCATGTGTGACGGTGGAGATGGTGTTTTCAGGGTGATATGCAGGGTTAGTTTTCTACCACACAAAGCATACTCTTCAACTACACAATCAGGTCCAGAGGCAAAATCATTACATTCTTGGCACATTGGATATCACATCATTATATACAGTGATCCAGCACCACAAAGGATGCCAAGTTGCCACCTTTTTTTCTAAAGAAGTTCAGTAACATGCCTGACGTGCAGATTGAATTTATTAATGAATGTATGCTTTTCATTTTAAACCACAATTCATTTAAATATGAACAGAACCACTACACTCAGAGATGGGGCACCGCCATGGGGACGAGGTTCGAGCCCAGTTATGCAAATCTGTACATAGGTATGTGGGAGCACTCTACCATATACCCGGGGGGCACTGCGAGTGAACCTGTTCCTATGGCGGCGCTTTATTGATGATATCCTCTTTATTTGGTCAGGGGACTGTCCGTCCTTGGAAGAATTTTTAACTTATATCATTAATAATGACTTTCATTTAAATTTTACCTCCTCTATCAGCCAAGAAAAGGTCAAATTTTTAGATCTTAATATTTTTATCCATCAGGGTGAACTTTGCACACATATTTTTTTTAAGCCGACAGATACGAACTGCTATATTCATATGGATAGCTGCCATCTACCAAGATGGCTTCTGAATGTACCGAGAAGTCAATACCTAAGACTTCAAAAGAACTGTTCAAAATCACAGGATTTTAATATTGAAGCTGATCTCCTGACAATAAAATTCCTCACTAGATGTTACCACCATCAATTGCTGAACACTACAAAAAATCAAGTCAGTGAAATACCACACTCCCAATTACTAAAAAACAAAAACTCCATAAATCCCGAAACTGATGATTCTACACTAGATATCCCGATCATCACCACGTACAATTCTAATATTCATATACTCAAAAGTGTCATCAATAGACACTGGAGCATTGTCAAAGACGACAAAATTATAGGAGATCAAATACCCCCGTTCCCCAGATTCATTCTTAGGAAGGCCAGTAATATTGCCAGCAAGGTGGCCCCCACTATAAAAAATCCACCTATTACCCGCCCTCTCGGCAGCACGGGCTTCTTCTCATACAGAATATGCAAAGTCTGTAAAACTCTCCACACGAAAAAACAGAGCATTGTTTCACATGGTAACACTGAATATCCCGTAAAGGACCATATTACCTGCAAGGGGGTAATATATGGCTTAAGATGCCCATGCAATAAACTATATGTAGCTCGAACCATATGACCTCTCAACAAAAGGTTAGGAGAGCATATCAGGAATATTAATAATAAATTTGAAGGACACCCCCGATCTAAACATTTTATAGATAAACATAATGGTTCAATAAAGAGGATTGAAGTTACAGGCATACAGACTATACAAAAGCACTGGAGACAAGGAAACTTTATCAAACAAATATACAGGGCCGAAACAAATTGGATCTTCAAGTTGGACTCCATGAGACCAAGGGGCCTCAATAGCGGAGTAGAGTTATTTGCCTTTAATTGAGCTAATACTGATTTGTGCCTCCCAATTAGGATGTGTATATAAAGGATCGCAGGGGTACCAGGCACTATCCCTGATGAAGGATACTGAAGTATCCAAAACACGTAGGATTCCTACTGGTCCTCCCTGCTATCCGTCCAAGACCTGAGTCACGTGACCACTCTGGACTGACGTCACGCAGGTCCTACTGCGCAGGTCGAGTCTCCGGCCGGGACCCCAGCACCTACTATCTCCCATGGCCTCAAGCCTTGGCAGCACCCCCACTGCGATCCACACGCCGTCTGTGACTCCCCTCCATGCAAGCACATGGCATCTCCTCCAAAGACGCCAGGGAACATGGCTCAATCACAGGTACATCTCTGTATCATCAACGGTTGTTCCTGCTGCCATTTTATAAAGACTCTCCTTTCTCAGCATTATTTATCCTACCTACAAATCCCTCTGTATAACGTCTATTAGAGCCTGCTGGCTCCCTCAACATATGACAAGACTTGTGGGTATAGGGTTATGATCCATACCTTAGACTGATCCTCTCAGTCA
Source organism: Phyllobates terribilis (assembly GCF_046119375.1). NCBI lineage: Eukaryota > Metazoa > Chordata > Amphibia > Anura > Dendrobatidae > Phyllobates > Phyllobates terribilis. The sequence continues at coordinate 83,943,142 of NW_027362772.1, forward strand.
TGTCCAAAGAAGAAGGAACTGACAGCCCTCAGCAAAATGGACGCCCATTGACTCCAAGGAACCAACTTGGAAAAATTGCAGCTCATAAAAGAAAAAACAGCGTCCAATCCAGGGTGTTCAAGGCATCAAAATTGTTATCAAGCATTTGATAAAGACTGGTGAACGGTCGAAACGTTGTAATCTGGCGAAATAAACTACAATTTTGATACCTTGAACACCCTGGATTGGACGCTGTTTTTTCTTTTATGTCATCCTCTCAGTCACTCAGCAGAAAACTGCACTCACATAAGTGTGGACTCTGTGCGGCACTTAGGGTACAGTCCACAAAGGGCATCGTTATCCAAATAAGCCAGCCGCATTGCCAGCCCTGCTACTATCTACTAAGTCCTCCGGCTACCAATGTAATCATTTTTACATCCTCGATGTCTCTATCTCTATCTTCACCTGCCTTTACATTTTAAATGAGTGTACACCAATTCATTTTAGTTCCTGCAGAACAATGCCTCATATATTATATAATACCTTATATATAATATATATCCTTACTATATCGGGTCCATTGGCCATCTTTTGGACCATAAACAAGAACCACTAACCAGTGTTTAATCAAGAGCACAGCTATCTAAGGCCTATAGCTATAAAACCAGCCCAAGCTTCAGTCTCTATTATGTGAATGGGATCGATATCATTATTTAATCCGATATTTCCATATCTGTTGCCCGTAACGTACTCTCTTGTATGTAGTTCTTAATCTTTTATCTTAGTCCCTGCAAGACACTACTCTTCAAATGATAATATTACATCTGGACATCCAGGACCTCTGGACCACAGATAAGAAGAAATCCTTAACCAACTAAACAGGTAATCATCACACAATAGAGCTATCAATATACAGTTGATATTATTTGCTAATTTTAGCCCCCCTCCTCCTGATTTTAGTTGGTCATTATTACGGCCTTTCAGGAGAACGTCCAATACCCTCCGGACTTAACTCATCTCCGGCTAGGTATGGATGGTCCACCTTCAAATATTTTAAACCTATTAATCTGCATGGTTCCCCCAATACCAACTATTAACAGGCTATATACACTTTTTGCAGGTACTCGTAGGCTCTGGACTCCCTAGAAGTTTCGCTATTTCTTCCTTCCGGTCCTTAAGCATCAACAAAGTGTACCTACAATTGTATTTTACACCAATAATCTACCTCATAATCTTGGCTTTTAATTTAATTAAATATATTTTAATTTATTCAAATAAACACCTTTTTATACTACCACTCTCCCCATTATTCCCTGGCCTCAGTGGACCAGCGCGGTAGTCACCCTTTATTCTATACACAAAGCATTTTGCATTTAGCCCACAAAGTTCTCCTTTCGCCTCATCTGACCAGATCACCTTCTTACACATGCTCGCTGTGTCTCCTATATGGATTTTTGTAAACTTCAAGCAAGACTTCTTATGGCTTGCTTTCAAAAATTGGCTTTCTTCTTGCCCTTCTTCCATAAAGGCCAGATTTGTGGAGTATAAGACTAAAAGTTGTCCTGTGGACAGATTCTCCCACCTGAGCTGTGGATCTCTGCAGCTCCTCAGTGACCATGGGCCTCTTGGCTGGTTCACTAATTAGTGATCTTCTTGCTTAGGATATCAGGTTAGGTGGACAGCCATGTCTTGGTAGGTTTTTAATTGTGCCATACACCTTCTATTTTTGGATGATGGATTGAACAGAGCTCCGTGAGATGTTCAGAGCTTGGGCTATTTTTTTTTTATAAACTAACCCTGCTTACTCTTCTCCACAACTTTATCCCTGACCTATCTGGTGGGCTCCTTGATTTTCAGCTTTATCCCTGACCTGTCTGGTGGGCTCCTTGGTTTTCATGACGTTGTTTGATCCCTAATGTTCGTAAACAAACCTCTGAGGCCTTCACGGAACAGCTGTAGTCATACTGAGAAGAAATCACACCCAGGTGGACGCAATGTACCAATTTTGTTACTTCTGCATGCAATTGTTCCCTCAGGATTTTACTTAGGGGGATCAGACTATAATTTTCCGATTTTTATAATTTTAAAATATTTAGAAAACCAGATACCATTTCATTTACACATCACAAATACTTGCTACTTTGTGTTGGTATACCACATAAAATCCCAATAAAATACATTTTGTGGGTGTAACATGTAAAAATGTGGAAAAGTTCACCGGGTATGAATAATTTTTCAAGGTACAGTATATAAGAGTAATAGGTATGCAGCAGTGGTAGATATGAAAGAGTGGTACATAGACAACGGAGTAGATACATAGGGGTAGTAAATACGTAGAAGAGGTAGATACAGAGAGGTGGTGGATACATAGGTGTGGAAAACAAATATGAGTGGTAGATACATAGGGATGGGAGATACATGAGAGAGGTGGATACATAGCAGTGGTAGATACATAAAGGTGGTAGATGCATAGAGGTGGTAGACAGGAAGTTGTGGTTGATACATAGCAGTCATAGATACATAGGAGTTATATATACATAGGGTTGGTAGATACATGAGAGAGGTGGATACATGAGAGAGGTGGATACATAGCAGTGGTAGATGCATAGAGGTGGTAGACAGGAAGTTGTGGTTGATACATAGAAGTCGTAGATACATAGGGATGGGAGATACGTAGGAGTTATATATACATAGGGTTGGTAGATACATGAGAGAGGTGGATACATAGCAGTGGTAGACAAAGGTAGACAGGAAGTTGTCGTAGATACATAGGGGTTGTTGATACATTGGAGTGGTACATGGATAAAGGTAGAAGGTAAATAGGAGTATTAGAGACATAGGAATGGTAGATATGTAAGCGTAGATCCATAAGGGTTCTATAGACTTAGCGGTGGTAGATACGTGAGAGTGAGATGCATAGGAGAGTTAGCTCCATAGTTTTAGCGGCATCAGCACTGTACTTTCTGCTCTTCTGTGATCTTTATTAATAGAAAACTCTATTCATTAGACTGCAAGTAACTTTTTGAGATTACGATAGGTTTTGTTTTGGTCCTATGTAGTAAAGTAGATCAGTCCCTTCACTTCTGCCATATTGATTTTGAATTTTGTGTAAAATACTTTTAACAAAGAAACTAATTTATTATAGGCAATACATTATTAATTAACAAAAGCAATCATACTGTTGAATAATGAAGAGCATGTAATGTCAGTATATAGTGAAGAGGATATATTAAGGAACAGTGCAGAAGACATAATGGGGAGAAGTGATGAAGATATTTAATAAGAATGAACAATGAAAGAGATGGATGAAGAGGATCTAATATCTGTGAGTAGTGGAGATCCACAAATAAATAGGGCGCCGCTGTGAACCGTAAGCGAATATATGATGACCAATGCACAAGATCATTTAATATGAAAAATGAAGATGAGATTAATAGTATTGAATTGTGAACGTAATGAGGTTTGGCCCTCATCTCATCGTGCTCTTACTAATCCATTACACAATCGGTAATTGTTTCATGAATCGGTAATGATATCACACCTGAGGATGATGATGGATCTGCCAGAATCCAAGGTACAAGACTGTGGGAGAAGAGGATCTGCCAGAATCCACGGTACAAGATGGTGGGAAAAGAGAATCTGCCAGAATCCATGGTACAAGACTGTGGGAGAAGAGGATCTGCCAGAATCCACAGTACAAGACTGTGGGAGAAGAGGATCTGCCAGAATCCACGGTACAAGATTGTGAGAGAAGAGGATCTGCCAAGATATATGGTACAAGATTGTGGGAGAAGAAGATCTGCCAGAATCCACGGTACAAGATGGTGGGAAAAGAGAATCTGCCAGAATCCATGGTACAAGACTGTGGGAGAAGAGGATCTTCCAGAATCCACGGTACAAGATGGTGGGAAAAGAGAATCTGCCAGAATCCAAGGTACAAGACTGTGGGAGAAGAGGATCTGCCAGAATCCACGGTACAAGATGGTGGGAAAAGAGAATCTGCCAGAATCCATGGTACAAGACTGTGGGAGAAGAGGATCTGCCAGAATCCACAGTACAAGACTGTGGGAGAAGAGGATCTGCCAGAATCCACGGTACAAGATTGTGGGAGAAGAGGATCTGCCAAGATATATGGTACAAGATTGTGGGAGAAGAAGATCTGCCAGAATCCACGGTACAAGATGGTGGGAAAAGAGAATCTGCCAGAATCCATGGTACAAGACTGTGGGAGAAGAGGATCTTCCAGAATCCACGGTACAAGACTGTGGGAGAAGAGGATCTGCCAGAATCCATGGTACAAGATTGTGAGAGAAGAGGATCTGCCAGAATCCACGGTACAAGATTGTGGGAGAAGAGGATCTGCCAGAATCCATGGTACAAGACTGTGGGAGAAGAGGATCTGCCAGAATCCATGGTACAAGACTGTGGGAGAAGAGGATCTGCCAGAATCCACGGTACAAGATTGTGGGAGAAGAGGATCTGCCAGAATCCACGGTACAAGATTGTGGGAGAAGAGGATCTGCCAGAATCCATGGTACAAGATTGTGGGAGAAGAGGATCTGCCAGAATCCACGGTACAAGACTGTGGGAGAAGAGGATCTGCCAGAATCCACGGTACAAGATTGTGGGAGAAGAGGATCTGCCAGAATCCACGGTACAAGACTGTGGGAGAAGAGGATCTGCCAGAATCCACGGTACAAGACTGTGGGAGAAGAGGATCTGCCAGAATCCATGGTCCAAGACTGTGGGAGAAGAGGATCTGCCAGAATCCATGGTACAAGATTGTGGGAGAAGAGGATCTGTCAGAATCCATGGTACAAGATTGTGGGAGAAGAGGATCTGTCAGAATCCATGATACAAGATTGTGGGAGAAGAGGATCTGCCAGAATCCATGGTACAAGATTGTGGGAGGAAAGGTTCTTCCAGGATCTATGGTAAAAGAATATGTGAATCTGGCAATGTGTGGGAAGATAATCTGCCAGGATTTATGGTACAAAAATGTGAGAGATGATCTGCCAAGATCTCTGATACAAGACTGTGGAAGAAGATCTACCAGAATCCATGATACAATATGGTGGGAGAATAGGATCTGTCAGGATCTATGGTACAAGACTGTTGTAGGAAAGGATTCTCCAGGATCTCTGATACAAGACTGTGGGAGAAGAGGAACTGCCAGGATCCATGGTACAAGACAATGGGAGAAGATCTGCCAGCATCTATGGTACAACAATTTGGGAGCAGAGGTTATGTCAGGATCTATAGTACAAGAATGTGGGAGAAGGTCTGCCAGGATCTATGGTATAAGACTGTGGGAGAACAGGATCAACTAGGATCTATTCTACAATACTATGAGAAGGACTGCCAGGATCTATGGTATAAGACTGTTGCTGACAAGTATCTGCCAGGATCTATGACTATGATACAATACTGTGGGAGAAGAGGGTCTAACAGGATCTATGTTACAGGACTATGGTAATAAGAGGATCTGCCAGGATCTATAGTACAAGATTGAGGGAGAAGATGATCAGGGAGAATCTATGGTACAAGACAATGGGAGAATATCTGCCAGGATCTATGGTACAAGACTGAAGAAGAAGAGGATCTGCTGGGATCTTTGGTAGAAGACTGTGGGAAGAGATCTGCTGGGATCTTTGGTAGAAGACTGTGGGAAAAGATCTGCTGGGATCTTTGGTAGAAGACTGTGGGAGATCTGCTGGGATCTGTGGTAGAAGACTATGGGAGGAGAAGATCTGTGGTAGAAGACTGTGGGAAGAGATCTGCTGGGATCTTTGGTAGAAGACTGTGGGAGGAGAAGATCTGCTGGGATGTGTTGATGGAGAATGAAGATGCAGCGTGGGAGGGAAGCGGCCAGAAGCTCTCAGCAGCTGCTTCTTCTCCTAGAGAGGAAAGGTTATTGCAGCTGGGTGCAGATTCTTAGTCACATGTGGGTAGAGACCAGATGAATGGCGCTCAGGTCCAGGTGATGACCTAATTGTCAATGTGCAGGTAATGCAGCTCAGAGATGGCCTCCTGTGCTGCCCTAAAGAAGCTCCGATTTTCTCCAAGCAATGGGAAAGACATTTATAAGGTGGAAGGATGAAGTGATGGCCTGTGGCTTCTATCAGGTTACATCAATGCAGAGTAGAAGTCTAGCTTTATGGTAATGAAGGTGTTAATGCCGTGCACTATGGGGAGGATGGTTTGTGACTAACATGGTCCATGTATGAATATGACTGCACTAAGCGTGCATTATCCCATCATGTATGATCCAGGCTGAGGGGCAGAATGCAGCGAGCAATGAATGCATCCAGGAGAAGCGTGTCCCCATCGCCCTCGCCTGTTCTCTCCACTGGAACCATTTCTATGGTTACCACCACTCACCCATCTCCAGGTCTGGCTCACATCCTTAGAAATGCTCCTCTCGCCTCCTCCTCCACCTCCTCCCTCCTGCATCTCTGAGGGGATTCAATCACGACCAAATCGCCCCCTTCGTTTCCAGAGAAAATAAAAGAGAATTCTGTAAAAAAAATGCTGGGACTAAGGTCAAATGTGGATGAGCAAATCTGGTTCCTGTCCTTAATTCCTCAGTCCAGAGAAGTCAGGAGAAATAATGTCTGCTCAGCAGCTGCAGGGCCCATAGCAGAGGGGTGCAGGCCCCCCAAGCACTGCTGCACTCTGCACCCACTGTCCAGAGGTGACTAGATCCAGGGGACGTCGCTGTCCCAGGTGCGGCATCCTGAAGCCACCGGTGACCAGGCGAAGAAGAAGGCGAGGAAGATGTCTCACTTGTGGTGGATGGCTGTGCTCTCCTGCCTCCCCCCTCTCCGGACTCAGTCACTGTGTGTATATCTTCCAGCCCACCCCCCTGGCAGCTCTGTTTTCCGAGTGAAATAATTTCTCCTTTGTGATGTAATTATGGTTTCTAGTCACACAGCAGTGCAGGGAACCTCTCACAGCTCGCCTTCCCCTCCATCCTTCTCTCTGCCAATGTCCTCTTGTTTTTCTCTCTCAGCCGCTTGTCGATGCAGCTGCACTATGATTCCATCTTGCAAGAGAAGCACATCATTCCCAACCCCACACCCCCACCAAGAAGCGCTTAACGCCAAATGAATAGACGATGCTTGCTGCAACCTGCCCCCATCAGTCGATGGAATCCTTCAATCTCCTCCTCGAAGTCCCTTGCAGTCCTGCCGGGGAGGCCTGATGGCTCTTTATCTGCAGAACACCCCAATATCTTCCATCAAAGGCCCCGGGGACCATAAAACACCACCTTTCCGTCAGACGTGCGGAGAATCCTCCTTGTTTTTCCCCTTCTCTGCACTTCAGTGAACAAATTAAATCCAGTTATCTAATTAGCCGTTTCCAGCAGGAATAATTCTGATTGGTTGTCATGTCACTATTCGCAAAGATGAGGTGCAGAAGCGGCTGCAAGAGAAAAAGGGATCAAAACCCTCTCTGTGGTACAGACCATGTTCCTCCTACCAGGAAGGCGGAGGCAAGAGATGACCTGTATACATGGGAAGAGGGAGAAGACAAGGCTCCGAGCATTGAATACACTGGAAGTGGTACAAAGACAAAACCACAACAACACTTATATTACATCAAAGAATGCAGCCACTTAAAGCATTACCATCATGGGCCTTACAGGATAAAAGTCCACTGAAAATGCCCCATGATGGAAACCAAGTGTGTCCTATGCCCAACTAGACCTAAAGTACAGAGGTTTGTAAGAGAGGATCTCGGAGGCTTCAGTGGCCTCCCCTCTTCTGAAGACATCAGAGGACTTCACATACAGCCACTTATACCTGCCATTTATTACGCTTCATTACTAGTGTTGAGCGAGCATGCTCGACACTGCTTGGTACTCGCCCGAGCATCTCACTACTCGGGATGTTCGGCGAGCACCGAGCATTTTCGGGTTACTCTGGCGGGAGCTCGGGTCTCCGCCCTGCATGTTTGGCGCTCTTTACAGAGCCAATAAACATGCAGGGATTGCCCACCAGTCACTGTAATGCCGCAGCCATGTTGTTTGTGGGCATTACAGTGATTGGCTGGCCACACAGCGTCACCTCGAGTATTTAAAACCGAGCGCCGCCATCTTGGACACAGTCGCTCCGGATTAGACAGTGTAGGGACAGCGCTGCTGAGCTAGGGAGAGATATATAGTGCGAAATAGTTAGTATAGGGTCTGTAAAGGCTGCAAAATCAAACAAACAGTCCTTCTCAGGACTAATATCCATTCCAGATATCAGGCAGGCAGGCAGGCTGTATAGGAGACGCAGTAGTTATACCAGCAAACGCTGCATTACAGTCCTGTGTGCTCCTGTTGCTGAAATTTCTGGACTTAGCTCCAGGTCTCGGGGGCCAGGAAAAATCCTTTTTTTTTTCATCTAAATCCTCTTTTTTTTTTCCTCCTTCACACTGTACAAATACCCGTCTTATTAACCTTTTGGTGTCCCCCCCCCCACCACCAAAAAAAAAAAAGTGTGTCTCTGACTCTTCAGACACAAATATATCTGTTGAAAATAGTCTGGTGTAGGCTAGAGAAATAGAAGTTTGAGTGTGTCGCTCACTGTTCAGCCGCAAATATATATATTTAAAAAAGTCTGGTATACACCAGTAAATTATAACTGTGGTTTTGCTGTTCCACGGTAAAAAATCTCTATTATCCTGCTTTGGCATTTTTTGCCGTAAAAAAAAAATAATAGTGTCTCCTGATTGTTCAGACACAAATATATCTGTTGAAAATAGTCTGGTGTAGGCCCGAGAAATACAAGTGTGGTTTTGCAGTTCCACGGGTCAAACCTCTGTATTATACACTTTTGGGCCATTTTTACCTAAAAAAAAAACAGTTTGAGTGTGTCGCTCACTGTTCAGCCGCAAATATATATATTTAAAATTTTCTGCTATACCCCAGTAAACAATAACTGTGGTTTTGCCATTCCATGGTAAAAAATCTCTATTATTCAGCTTTTGGTATTTTTTCCGTAAAGAAAAACAGTAATAGTTTCTCCCTGATTGTTCAGATTGTTTAAAAGAGTTGGGTGTAGGCCAGAGAAATAGAACTGTGGTTTTCCTCTTCCACGGTTCTTATCTACTTTTTATTACCCTTTCTCCATTGATAGTGCGAGTGTAAGCTATTTTACTTCCTTTACAATAGGAAAGGCGCGTGGCAAGGGACGTGGAAGTGGACGTTCTGGTGATGGTGCGTGTAGAGGACGGGGCCGTGGCCAAGGTGAAAATGTGCCACAACCAACAGCCACATCTTCTCACTCCCACTTCTTGACCGAATTACTAGGGAAGCACAGAACAACACCAGTATTGCGAACTGATCAGTGTGAACAGGTTATTAATTGGATAGCAGATAATACTTACAGTTACCTGGGCACCACCACCTCCGGTCTGTCTTCCACACGGTTAACTCTTAGTAGCCGTGAGTCTCGACCGCATACTCCTCCTCACCCTGATGCTCCTTCCTCCCACCATGCCGAGTGTCGCCAGACAGCAACTGATCCCACACTTGGACCATTTCCAGATTTGTGCCCCTCGCCTGCTCCGCTTGAAGTGGTGGAAGAGGAGATCCCATGTAGCGATGCCCAAATATTTGAACAACCACGGCCACAGGAAGTCGACGCTGGCAATTTGTCACAAGAGGTGGACGATGACGAGACACAATTGCCAGGAAGTGAAGAGGAGGATCGTGGTGTGCAAGTGGAAGAGGAGGAGGTGGTGGATGATCTAGTAACTGACCCAACATGGCAGGAGGACATGCAGAGCGAGGCCAGCAGCACACAGGGTGAGGGAGGCAGAGTACCCCAACAGGCAGGAAGAAGCAGTGTGGTGGCCGCACACAGAAGACGGGCAACAGTTCCCCGTAACACCAACACGAGGGACGTTGCCAGTACAACCTGTAGGTCTTCCAGAGTCTAGAATTTTTTTAAAGACTCTGCTGATAACCCCAAAAAGGCCATTTGTACCACCTGCCATGCCAGTATCAGCAGGGGTGACAAAACTTCCAGCCTGACCACCACCAGCATGATCAGGCACATGGCAGCAAAGCACCCGACTGTGGGGCGAACCCCAGGGTCCACGACCAGTGTCAGCAGGTGTCACCACTGCTTCTTCCGCTGTTGTGCGTGCAATAGAACCCCCTGTTGTGTGTGCAAGGCAATCCCCTGTCCATACTGCATGGAAAGATGCCCCCTCCTCTCAGTCTTCACTTGTTATGGCAGTTTCTCAAGAAACAGCATCAACGTCCACGTCCCACCGCAGCGTTCAGTTGTCCATATCCCAGACCTTTGAACGAAAGCGGAAATTTGCAGCTAATGCCCCACAGGCCACAGTCCTAAATGCACACATTTCACGACTGCTTGCGTTGGAAATGCTGCCTTTTAGGCTGGTGGAGACGGAATCCTTCCGCAACCTTATGGCGGTGGCCGTCCCTCGATACTCGGTCCCCAGCCGACACTATTTTGCCCGGTGTGCCATCCCCGCACTACACAAGCACATGTCCCAAAACCTCTGCCGTGCCCTCAACAACGCAGTTACTGGGATAGTCCACCTGACAACGGACACGTGGACAAGTGCTTGTGGCCAGGGACGGTACATCTCCCTGACGGCACACTGGGTAAACATAGTGGAAGCCGGGACCCAGTTGGACCTTGGGACGGAACACATCCTCCCCACACCGAGGATTGCGGGCCCTATGTCAGTCAGAGTTGCCCCCAGAGTGTATAGCTCCTGCGCATCATCCTCCTCCTCCTCCTCCTCATGTTCAGCCTCCATCTCAGATATCACCACATCAGTTACAAGCTGGAAGCACTGCAGTACTGCCTCCGCCAAGCGGCAACAGGCTGTGCTGAAACTCATAAGCTTAGGTGAGAAACCTCACACTGCTTGTGAGTTGTGGACAGCTGTGAAAGAGCAGGCAGATCTGTGGCTGAGACCGCTGAACCTACATCCAGGCATGGTCGTGTGTGACAATGGCCGTAACCTGGTGGCGGCTCTAAGGCGAGGCGAGATCACACACGTACAATGCCTGGCTCATGTGCTTAACCTGGTGGTTCAGCGGTTTCTTAAATCGTACCCTGAGTTGCCAGATCTGCTCGTCAAAGTACGCCACCTGTCAGCTCATTTTCGCAAGTCGGCTACAGCTTCCGCCGCCCTTGCTGTGTTGCCGCAGCGTTTGCAGCTTCCAGCACACCGACTGGTGTGTGATGTCCCCACACGTTGGAACTCTACCCTCCACATGTTGCAAAGGATTTGTGAGCAGAAGAGAGCAGTTGTGGAGTACCAGCTGCAACAAGGCCGTCGATATTCAGGTCAGACTCCACACATAAGACCTCAGGAGTGGACCTGGATGTCTGACATATGTGCCATCTTGACAAACTTTGAGGAGTCCACCAAGATGGTGAGTGGTGATGACGCCATCATTAGCATCAGCATTCCACTTGTCTGTCTTTTGCAATGCTCTCTGCAGAGAATTAAAGAGGAGGCATTGCAGCCAGAGTATGATGAGATGGATCAAGAAGCCGTAGCGGTCGATTACACACAGCCCAGCCTCATCTCATCCCAACGTGAATTGGGGGACAATGAGGGAGAGGAGGAGGAACAGGAGCTTGTATCATGCGCTGTAGACGGTAGTACCTGTACAACTGTCATACCGTCGGTTCAGTGTGGGTGGCCTGAGGACAGGGGGGATGAGGAGGAGGAGAGCATGGTCAGTCGTCATCTTGGTGAGGACACGGAAATCTTGCCCGTTACCAGTCTGGCACGCATGGCTGACTTTATGTTAAACTGCCTTAACCGTGACCCTCGTGACCTTGTCAAAATGTTGGGTGACAGTCATTACTGGTTGGTGACACTTTTAGACACCGCTACAAGGAGAACTTTCACTCTCTTATTCCTGAGGTGGAGAGGTCTACAAAAATGGGGCAATACCAGAAGGCCCTTGCTGCAGAAATGTTAAAAAAATTCCCATCTGAACACACTAGCGGCAGAGGTCACAGTTCGTTGACCAACCAAGGCGTACAAGTGAGAGAGAGGCAACTCCAATCCAGCAGAGGCAGGGGAACACTGTCAACGTTCTGGGACAGTTTTCTGAGACTCGCCCAGCTTACAGGCCCTGAGGCGCGGGTAATCTCACAAGGAGTGGAAAGTTTCAAAAGATGGTGAGGGAGTACCTTGCCGATCGTACCAGCGTCCTCCGTGATTCCTCTGTGCCTTTTAATTATTGGGTATCCAAGCTGGACACTTGGAATGAACTCGTTCTGTACGCCTTGGAGGTCCTGGCCTGCCCTGCCGCTAGCGTTTTATCGGAGCGTGTTTTTAGTGCCGCTGGGGGAATTATAACTGATAAGCACACTCGCCTGTCAACTGACAATGCTGACAAGCTGACCCTTATCAAAATGAACAAGGGCTGGATTGGGCCAGACTTCTCATCACCACCAAATGACAGCAGAGTAACATAAAGTCAAATCCATTGTGTTATTTCGGGAGGTGTATTCACATGCACTGCTTCACACACACACATGGGTATATGCTTCCTCATTTCGGCTGTTTTACGTTCTTCTCCTTATCCTCAGCCTCCACCACCACTATACCACCAGGGTGACGTGGTCCGTGTAGCCATTATTGAAAGTTCCTCCGTCCTTATTTTTGTCAGCTTTTGCTTGGAAGACATAAGCAAAGACTGTGGGAGACCCACTCCCCAATAATGGGAATAATATTTTTAAGATGCTGTACTGTATGGCTCTTGTAAGGGGCATTAAAAGCGTCTTGTTAAGCTACTGCGACCTCCACCACTTTTCCGAGGAGCTTTAAAAGCGTCTTGTTAAGCTACTGGGACCTCCACCACTTTTCCGAGGGTCATTAAAACCGTCTTGTTAAGCTACTGGGACCTCCACCACTTTTCCGAGGTGCATTAAAACCGTCTTGTTAAGCTACTGGGACCTCCACATCTCTTCTGAGGGGCATTAAAAGCTCTTGTTAAACCACTCTGAACTCCACAGCTCTTCCAAGGGGCATTGAAATGTTGTTTTTAATTAACTCTAACCTCCACGACTCTTCGAACAGGCATTGCATTTACTCCTAATTTTTGGCAGATTTTGCTTGGAAGGCATAAGCAAATACTATGGGAGACCCACTCCCCAATAATGGGAATAATGTTTGTAATATGCTGTAGTGCATGGCTCTTGTAAGGGGCATTGCAAGTTCCTCCGTCCTAATTTTTGGCAGCTTTTGCTTGGAAGGCGTAAGCAAATACTATGGGAGACCCACTCCCCAATAATGGGAATAATGTTTGTAATATGCTGTACTGCATGGCTCTTGTAAGGGGCATTAAAACCGTCTTGTTAAGCTACTGGGACCTCCACGTCTTTTCCGAGGGGCATTAAAACCGTCTTGTTAAGCTACTGTGACCTCCACGTCTCTTCAAAGGGGCATTAAAAGCGTCTTCTTAAGCTACTCTGAACTCCACAGCTCTTCCAAGGGGCATTGAAATGTTGTTTTTAATTACCTCTAACCTCCACGACTCTTCCATCGGGCATTGCATTTCCTCCTAATTTTAGTCAGCTTTTGCTTTTCAATGCAAAGTCGAAAACTAAGGGCGACCCACTCCCCAATAATGGGTAGAAGGTTTTTAGTACGCTGTAATCCACGTCTGTTTCAAGGGGCATTGCAGTTCCTCATAATTTTTGGAAAGCCTTCCATTCACTGCTTAGGCCAACAGTGTACAGGAGACCCAGTTGCTATAAATGGAAAAAACGGTTTAGTTAAGGCCCTCTGACCTCCATGTCATTTCCAAGGGGCATTGGAGTGCCTCGAAATTTTTGGTAGGCATTGCACTCACAGTATGCCCTATAACTGTGTAGCCGAACCGCTCCTTTTGGTACAGAAACATATCCTACAAGATATATGTGGTTGACTGGCCTGATATTGATGTGAATGGTCCCTGTTCCTCCTGCTCTTTCTCCTTTGCCACCACCTCATCCATCATTTATCACCTGAAGCTTTGTTGTAACGGGAGTCATAGAACTGGGATAGCAGCAGGAAAACATCCAGCAATCCTCGGAGGAGGTAGGATATGCGCCAAAACGCTGACCACCTCAGGCCTAGCCGCTACTACATACATGCGCTTGCATTCCAAGAAAACAAAGCAGATGCTAACTTCTATCATCATCATCATGCTCCTCACCTTGGCACTCTCAACTTCCCTGATGGAGAAGCCAGGGCCCACCGGAGGAGTCTGGTTCTCTGGTGGGCTCGTCCAATGCTGCCCTAAAGCAGACCAGGCTAAGAAAAGTGTGTGGGGGGAAGTTAACAGGAGAAATAGGGGCGGCTGGGGACCGTTTATGGACACCCGGCCACCCCCTGGTGGCTGGGGTTGGAGTGTGGACACCCGGCCGCCGGGCGGCTGGGGACTGAGTGTGGATTCCAGGCCGCCAACGCAGCCATGACGTGGTGGCCAGATTCCGCCTCCACATGCCTAAAAGGCCTAATTTCAAGTGCAAGCAAGCAAGCAGTATGGTATTGCAGCCTGGGGTGGGTGGGTGGTTGGCTGCATATTTGCGCTTGCATTGCAAGGAATGGGGGAGGTACAATTGAACACTGCCCTGGGACAAGGACTTGCACAGGGATAGTTGCAAGTCTGCATCTTCTGATGCGGCAAGGATGACTTCTGATGGGCACACTTTTAGGCAGTGACCTGGGTGTCAGAGATTCTTCCAGGGGTCTTCCCAATGCTGTTCCCATGTCTTTTCAGCACTGTATGCATGTGTCACACAGCACATGGCCAGATAAGGTTGTAAAATGTTAAAATGACATTTCCTGGTGAATGCATTTGTCACGGTTGAAAGCAATACAAAAGTGCAAAAACACATAAAAAATGCTACTTGTGAACATAGCCCAAGGTGTGGAGGAGTATTTTTGTTTTGGTTATTTATTTTACCTTATACACAAGTCTTTACCCTGGAAAGGAAGTTCCTTAACATATTTCACAGGAAAGCAGTTTCAGTTTCGTTTTTGAACGTTTTATTGTGAGTCCTTAAAAGTGGCTTAATACCTCTGACCACGTTGTTGACAGCAGTGACCTGGGGGTCAGAAATGCTTCCTGGGGCGATCCCCATGCTGTCCCCATGTCATTTGAGCACTGTCACTATCGTTTTGGGCACTTGTTAGGCTTTTAAAAGACTTCCGGGGGTGCCGCCGCAAAAATGCTCGGGTCTCCCATAGACTAACATTGGGCTCGTTGCTCGGGTCGAGCACCCGAGTATCACGGTGAGCTCGGCCCGAGCTTCGAGCACCCGAGCATTTTAGTGCTCGCTCAACACTATTCATTACCACATTGTGACATGCTGTCCACTGGGACCGCGGCCATCTATTGTGTACATAGTATGTCTCCTGTACCTCCCTAATCTAGCGCTAATGTCTCTAGTATGTCTCTTATAGCTCTCTAATATGTCTATAGTGTCTCTATAGTTTGTGCCTAGTATGTCTCCTGTGTCTCTCTAGCATCTCTCTAGTATCGGTCTAGTAGCTCCCTAGTATCTCTCCTGTATCTCTCTGGTTTCGCTCTAGTATCGGTCTAGTATTTCTCTTGTATGTCTCTTATAGCTCTCTAATATGTCTCTAGTGTCTCCCCAGTATGTCTCCTGTGTCTCTCTAGTATTTCTCTAGTATGTCTCCTGTACCTCTCTAGTATTTCTCTAATATGTCTCCTGTGTCTCTCTAGAATCGGTCTAGTATTTCTCTATTATGTCTCCTGTACCTCTCTGGTTTCGCTCTAGTATCGGTCTAGTACCTCTATAGTATGTCTCCAGTACCTCTCTAGTATTTCTCTAGTATGCCTCCAGTACCTCTATAGTATTTTTCTATTATGTCTCCAGTACCTCTCTAGTATTTCTCTAGTATGTCTCCAGTACCTCTCTAGTATTTCTCTAGTATGTCTCCAGTACCTCTCTAGTATTTCTCTAGTATGTCTCCAGTACCTCTCTAGTATTTCTCTAGTATGTCTCCAGTACCTCTCTAGTATTTCTCTAGTATGTCTCCAGTACCTCTCTAGTATTTCTCTAGTATGTCTCCAGTACCTCTCTAGTATTTCTCCAGTATGTCTCCAGTACCTCTCTAGTATTGGACTCCTGTACAGTATGTGTCTCTTCAGCGTGCACTACTACCTAAATACTCAGGTGGTGTTCAGAAAAGGACAGCAAGAGCCTGGTGTGACTGGGGAGTAACACTGGAGATAAAAGTAACAGTAGGGCTCGCTCACATGAGCATATAACTCGGAGGATGATGACTCATGATGTTTTATCGGATAGCACTCGGACTAATGGTATACTATGGTGCAGTGCAGTTCGGCTTTTTTGTCACAGACCGAATCAGACTGTGGAAAAAAATCGCAATATGCTGTGAGTCGCTTCGTAATCATGCACCCATACAAGTCAATGGGTGAGTCTAAAACATTGGACTGCACTCCAATGTCATCCAACACAGACAATGGAGAAGATGGAGACATGAAGTTTTCCATCTTCTCCGCACCTGTGATACGATTCTCTCATTCGAGCGAATCAGATCGCTGTAAGCTGATACTTGGTCAAACTCGAGGAAAATTGTCATCACAATAAGGACCAGTTACATGTAAGAAAATATCAATACATTATTATTATCCAGACACGAATCAGATTCAAAATTGTACTAGCTCTAGACATAAGATAGGCAACCAACCATCCCACATGGCCTCCGAAGAAAAAGAATACATTTACACGATGAAGATATTACATGCAGCACAAGAGCTTGCCTCGAAATGTATCCTATCCTATTCCTAGTGCTACAATATATGGCATAATGCAAAGCATTCAAACAATAACTCCAAAGTATTAGAATGCATAAACAAAGAGTATGGGCAAAAAAGGGGGAAAAAGTCCAAGTGGGCAATATTCCTAGAAACATAACCATTTGTGGTGGAAAATCAAATCTTCTCTCTAGGAGAGGCTAGGGTCTGGCTAATGGCGTTTATCAGCACTCTTCTTAGCTTAACCTATGACAGCTGGCATTTTGGATTACACCTAAATCCAGATCTTCTAAATGTCTTTGGAAACATTGTTTACAGCAGAACGTTGAGTTTTCGATGCAACTGACAAGGGAAGATGAGGCTCTCAAGTATTCACTGTGGCAAAGTGAGATTTTCCAGAAGAACATGAATCTTAATTGTTGTGTAGAAAATTGACCCAAGGAAGCAAATTCAGCCAATTGTCATGGTGGGCATTAGAGAAAATCTCAAGGTATTTTTCCTTAGACTGATCTTTAGTTTGTCTATGAAATTGGGGATGATAAGCAGAGGGAAGTCAAGGAGAATTTTGCAGTTTGCTATCTAGAATTTATAAAAAAAATTGCCTTCCACTGTCAGACTATGAGCAGGAAGATCATAAGGCCTGAAAATCTCTTTGAAGAAAACTGGGAAATAGCACAAAATAAGACATCTTGGAAAACCAGTCCCAAATGATAGTGAACCCTTGAGCCTCAGGAAAACCTGTAGTCCAAGGAAATTGCAGCCCAGGGCTCTTGTGGAATAGGCAATGGTTATAAAGTGCCAAGATGTGCTTGACGAGAATATGTGAAGTGTGCACATGGAGGACATGATGCCACAAATGATTTGATGTCTTCTTTCCATTCAGGCCACTTAAGACATTCCGACAAAGAACTTTAAAGATGAGGAAGCATCTTTTGGGTGGAAAATTAGTTGAAGTAGAAGCAAGGATACATTCAGGTTCTACTGAAACGTTTTGGAAAGGGCATTTGCTTTATTCATTTTGTTGGCCGGCTTGAGAATGAAGTCAATCTGCAAGAAGAAAAACAAACCTGAAAATCGTCATGGATTCAGTCTATGGGTTAACTGAAGATACTTCACAGAGATAGTCACTAACGACTTGGCTACCTCAAAAGGATAACGCCACTCCTCCAAAGATAATTCTATGGCTAGAAGTTCCCAATTACCAATAGAGATGTTCCGTTCTGACAGTGAGCAAAAAAAGGATGGGGATGGTTTCTAGTTTCCACATAAATATTGGATTAGAACTGCTCCCACACTAATGGCAGAGACATCCACTTCAAGGCAAAATAGCCATATGGGTGGCGTAGAACCAGAGGAAATGCAAGTTACAAGAAGGTTAAAGGCTTGAAGTGCAGAATTCAGTCAGTTCTGATAATGAACGTTCTTCTGAGGGCTCTAGGAAGACCTACCACTTGACAGTGGCTCTTGATGGTAATGGTTTGCTAAACCAAAAAATCTTTGATAGAGCTTATAGCCCACAGGTTGTGGCCAAGCCAGAATCACAGACTTTTTCTTGGTCCATATGCAGAAGAGAAGATATATTGCAAAAATTGCAGTTTATTGAGCTGAAAGAGACATTTTTCTACTTTAACGTAAAATAATTTTGTTGCAGTCTTAATAAATAGAGTTTAGAGGCAATGGATGATGGTCTTTTAGGGTGATTTTATTTAGGCCCTTAAAGTCAATGCATGGTCTAAGAGACCAATCTTTCATCTTTACATGCTCCAGGCAGTGATTTAGATTTCCAGATGAATCCCCTCGCCAAATTCTCTTTAATGTAGGCAGATATCACCTAAGTCTCAGTAGGAGGGATTTATTCTTATTACTCACTTATTTAGCGCCATTAATTCCATCATCGCTGTCCCCATTGGGGCTCACAATCTAGATTAGATTCCCAATCAGTATGCCTTTGGAGTGTGGGTGGAAACTGGAGAACCTGGAAGAAACCCACGCAAACACGGGGAGAACATACTTTAGGGTTAGGTAATTGCAGATGTTGTCCTTGGTGGAATTTGAACCCAGGACCCCAGCGCTCCAAGACTGCAGTGCTAACCACTGAGCCACCGTGCGGCTAACCACTGAGCCACCATGCTGCCCATAGAGAATATGCTAGTTTTCTAGGTAGATTAGTCTCTGGAAGAAAGGGAATGACCCAATCTATTGGCTACTGTGGATGTAGAGTTTTGGCCTGCTGTTTGTAAGAATGTCTATGGAGTCCTGATAGGGAATTGGCAGGTTGGAGAAGATTGAAGCAGAGTAAAGTTTTAGAGATGATTTACAAATACCCAATTGGGCAAAAAATACCTAACAACTTCCACTTCTCAAAATTCACCTTTATTAATGTTAACTAAACTTAAATGTATCCCTATGTCTGACGCGCTCATTACAATTCTAAAGTGAACAGACAGATAATCGGGGAGAGCCACCAGGCTCAAGAAATGATGATGATCAAACAAAAATATGTCATCAAAATATCTGGATTTTACTTTGCAAATACAATTACGAAATTTAGTGGATAAACATACATAGAAAGCGCAAAATGTGTTAAAATGACGCGCCTAGTGGAAGCAGTCTCTCCATAGTCCCGTGAAAAATCATTAGGACTCCTGAGGGTAACTGATTAAAGTATGGTAAAGTGTGACCCCACCAGGTGTCATAACCATGACAGATGCTAAATTAATACATAGTTATACATTATGCACATATATGAAAAATAGTATATCCATAACATACCTGTCAATAAAGAAGCCACCCTTCAGTCACTGCCACCTGCATGCCAGCCCCGACGTGCGTTTCGGCAAACGAGCCTTTGTCAAGGGGTATACATAAAAGTATGAACCTGTGCAGTATAAGAAGGGACCACCAACCAATAGGATTGCCCCGTCAGTGACAAGATCCATGCGTCTGCAGCTGAGGATATACTGTGGCGCCAAGAAATTACCCAAGGGTGCTATGCGCCGACTGGAAGTGACGTCTGGTACCCATGGTGACCAGAATGCCCACCCGCAGAAAAGTGAATGCTGATGGCGCCACCCACACACTGAAGGCATCAAAACTATGAATTAACACATGTGGAATTATATACTTAACAAAAAAGTGTGAAACAACTGAAAATGTCTTATATTCTGTAATGCACGCGCCCGGGCTGAGCGGCGTGTGCGTGTGATTCCACTGGACCGTGCCGGAGAGTGAATGCCTGGAGGGGCGTAACTAGGTATTCACCCGATCCGACCAGGGTCGCACGACGGCATACGACACCAGTGCACCAAGGAGGAACCGAGCAGAGGGACCAGGTGCTACTCCAGGACAGACCCCGGACACGGCTGTTGACCCACACAGGGGAATACAGGAACAGACAGGTTAGGCTGGCACACAGACTGGTGGGTATAGGCAGGCACGACTGGTATGCAGGCAGGCGGGTATGCAGGCAGGGGGGTACAGGCAAGTACGGCTAGAGTGCAGACAGGGAGGCACTAGCAGGTAGGAACACAGGCGGGATAGGACCCAGTACACACTGGGACTCAGGAACAGAACCACAGATGTGGCGGACAAACACAGCAGAGTAAGGCCGCCCAGAGTGGTGAGCGAGAGCAGGGCAAGATGAGACCGCCAAGAGCGGTGAGCGAGAAGAGTAGAGCAGGACGAGGCCGCCTGGAGCGGTGAGCGAGAGTAGAGCAGGACGAGGCCGCCTGGAGCGGTGAGCGAGAGTAGAGCAGGACAAGGCCGCCTGGAGCAGTGAGCAAGAGTAGAGCAGGACGAGGCCGCCTGGAGCGGTGAGCAAGAGTAGAGCAGGATGAGGCCGCCTGGAGCGGCGAGCAAAGGGTCAGAGCTGAGTGAGACTGCCGGAGCAGTGAGCAAAGGGTCAGAGCGGAGCGAGACTGCCGGAGCAGTGAGCAAAGGGTCAGAGCGCAGCAAGACTGCCGGAGCAGTGAGCAAAGGGTCAGAGCGGAGCAAGACTGCCGGAGCAGTGAGCAAAGGGTCAGAGCGGAGCAAGACTGCCGGAGCAGTGAGCAAAGGGTCAGAGCGGAGCAAGACTGCCGGAGCAGTGAGCAAAGGGTCAGAGCGGAGCAAGACTGCCGGAGCAGTGAGCAAAGGGTCAGAGCGGAGCAAGACTGCTGGAGCAGTGAGCAAAGGGTCAGAGCAGGCTCGAACCGCCGGAGCGGTGAGCAAAGGCAGAGCAGGCTCGAACCGCCGGAGCGGTGAGCAAGGGAGAGCAGGCTAGAACCGCCGGCGCGGTGAGCAAGGCAGAGCAGGCTAGAACCGCCGGAGCGGTGAGCAAGGCAGAGCAGGCTAGAACCGCCGGAGCGGTGAGCAAGGCAGAGCAGGCTAGAACCGCCAGAGCGGTGAGCAAGGCAGAGCAGGCTAGACCCGCCGGAGCGGTGAGCAAGGCAGAGCAGGCTAGAACTGCCGGAGTGGTGAGCAAGGCAGAGCAGGGGGGACAGGGCTCTGTACACACGGAACAGGCAGGAAGGGAAAGGCAGAACCAGATACCCACAGGGTACTTGCAGTGAAGTAGCGAGTGGACCACAAACTCACAAACGGAAGTACAGTGACAATGAGCAGGAGTTAGGTACGAGTTCAGACTCTGCAGAAAAAGGAAAGGTACGGACATAGAGAAACACAGGAAACAAGCTAGAAGAGTATACAGACAAGAACAGACACATTAGCAAGATACAGGAGCAGATCTAGGTAAGCAGCCCCTAGAAGGCGGGAGGAACAGGCTAGGAGCGTGTTCAGACAGGACAGACAAGATACAGGAGCGGGTCTAGATATGCGGCCCCTAGAAGGCGGAACGAACAGGCAAGGAGCGTGTTCAGACAGGCCTGGAAATACAGCCTCCAGGAAAGGCAGGCAAGCAAACACAGAAAGGGACCTGGCACATTCAGAGTGAAAGAGCACACTGAATGAAACACAATGCTCAGGCAGGGATTCATTGGAGCAGCTGGGTTAAATACCAGGTGACAGACAGCAATAGGCTGAGGACGCACAAGGGGTGTGCCCGCAGCAGGTACAAGAACCAGGAAGTGATCGGGCGCCGCCCTTAAGCAGCAGACACAGAGGCAAGCAGACAGCATGGAGGGAAGCCAGGCTAGCAGACTGGACTGGAGATCAAGTACACGCTCTTGCACAGTGGGAGATGGACCACTATGCAAGGACGCCGCCAGGTATGTTACAGTACCCCCCCCCTTACGCCCCCTCTTCTTCAGGCCTGCCAGAATGTTCCGCAGGGAATTCGAGGGCCAATCCTTCACTTCAAGGAGATCACTTCCACTGTCCACAGGAAAAACTGGTCTCATCTGAGTAGCTAGGATGCTACCTCCTATCCAGCCATCCTCAGCAACAGACGAAACGGGTGGAGTACCAGGAACAGCACACAAGGAAGTCTCTCTCCACTTATTATCAGGTAGCACCCCAGAGGGTTCAGAAGACAACTGGAAGTCCTCCGCCGGATTGGAGGGGTGCAGAGACTCGGGGGTAACCTCTGCTTCGGGGTACATCTTGTCAAGCTCACAGGATGAAATGGGCGAGGTATCAGGTACAAGGTGTAGAAAAGTCACTGTCTCTTTGTTATCAAGTGGTACACCGGAGGATTCAGGAAACAACTGTGGGTCCTCCGCCGGGTCGGAAGAGTGCAGAGACTCGGGGGTAACCTCTGCTTCGGAGTACACTAGGTCGGACTTGCTGGAAGAAGCGGGCGAGGTATCAGGTACCGAGTATAGGAGAGTCTCTGTCAATTCGCTATCAGGTAGCACCCCGAAGGGTTCAGGAGACAACTGGAGGTCCTCCGCCTGGTCGGAGGGGTGTAGAGACTCGGGGATAACCTCTGCTTCGGAGTACACTAGGTCGGACTCACTGGAAAAAGCGGCCGAGGTATCAGGTACTGAGTATAGGAGAGTCTCTGTCCATTTGCTATCAGGTAGCACCCCGAAGGGTTCAGGAGACAACTGGAGGTCCTCCGCCTGGTCGGAGGGGTGTAGAGACTCGGGGATAACCTCTGCTTCTGAGTACACTAGGTCGGACTCACTGGACGAAGCGGGCGAGGTATCAGGTACAGAGTATAGGGAAGACTCTGTCCATTCGCTACCAGGTAGCACCCCGAAGGGTTCTGGAGACAACTGGAGGTTCTCCGCCTGGTCGGAGGGGTGTAGAGACTCGGGGTTAACTACCGCTTTGAGGTACCCATTGTCAGGCTCACAGGATGGAGCGGACGAAGTATCGGGTACCGGGTGTAGGGAAGTCTCTCTCCATTTGTCATCAGGTGGTATCCCAGAGGATTCTAGGTGGGCAGAAGTCTCTTCGGGCAGGAGAACTGGTGCGCTACCCACGCGTATTACCCGTCGGGGCTGCTCCGGGATACAGGGAAATGAAGCTTCAGCAGGGACTTCAAGGTTGGGATCAGGAGGTCTTTGGGAGGACAGAACCTGGCGTGACGGCTTGCCTCTACGCCTAGCACGTCTGAACTGCCTCTTGAGGTTGGGAGAAGTATTCCGGAGAGCGTAGTCATCCTGTGTGGATTCTGGGTGGGCAGGAGTCTCTTCGGGCAGGAGGACTAGTGCGCTACCCACATACATTACCCATCGGGGCTGCTCCGGGATATTGGGAAGTGAAGCTTCAGCAGGGGCTTCCGGGTTAGGGTCATCGAAGACCATTAGAAAGGCCACCAGGAAGGCCATTATGTCCAGGACGATAGGATCCTGTGCGTCCCATAGGGGGGTGATCCATTTCAAGGCATCACCCGCTAGGTAAGACATCATGAATCCCACCTTAGCCCGATCGGTGGGAAAACAAAGAGGGTAGAACTTGAAGTGTAGCATGCATTGCTCCACAAATGCACGACTCTGTCTTGGATCCCCATAGTACCGTGGCGGATCCGCAGGAACGAGTGCAGAAAGATCCATCTGGACGGGTGCGTAATTCGCCTGGAACTCAACTAAAGAAAAAATATATATATATATTTCTTTTATTTATTTTTAATGCACGTATTCGCTGGAAAACGTCTCAGAGAGCGAAGGCCGTGGGGCTCAACGGGAACCATGGCCTGAGCATGCTGTAATGCACGCGCCCGGGCTGAGCGGCGTGTGCGTGTGATTCCACTGGACCGTGCCGGAGAGTGAATGCCTGGAGGGGCGTAACTAGGTATTCACCCGATCCGACCAGGGTCGCACGACGGCATACGACGCCAGTGCACCAAGGAGGAACCGAACAGAGGGACCAGGTGCTACACCAGGACAGACCCCGGACACGGCTGTTGACCCACACAGGGGAATACAGGAACAGACAGGTTAGGCTGGCACACAGACTGGTGGGTATAGGCAGGCACGACTGGTATGCAGGCAGGCGGGTATGCAGGCAGGGGGGTACAGGCAAGTACGGCTAGAGTGCAGACAGGGAGGCACTAGCAGGTAGGAACACAGGCGGGATAGGACCCAGTACACACTGGGACTCAGGAACAGAACCATAGATGTGGCGGACAAACACAGCAGAGTAAGGCCGCCAAGAGTGGTGAGCGAGAGCAGGGCAAGACGAGACCGCCAAGAGCGGTGAGCGAGAAGAGTAGAGCAGGACGAGGCCGCCTGGAGAGGTGAGCGAGAGTAGAGCAGGACGAGGCCGCCAGGAGCGGTGAGCGAGAGTAGAGCAGGACGAGGCCGCCTGGAGCAGTGAGCAAGATTAGAGCAGGACGAGGCCGCCTGGAGCGGTGAGCAAGAGTAGAGCAGGACGAGGCTGCCTGGAGCGGTGAGCAAAGGGTCACAGCTGAGTGAGACTGCCGGAGCAGTGAGCAAAGGGTCAGAGCGGAGCGAGACTGCCGGAGCAGTGAGCAAAGGGTCAGAGCGGAGCAAGACTGCCGGGGCAGTGAGCAAAGGGTCAGAGCGGAGCAAGACTGCCGGAGCAGTGAGCAAAGGGTCAGAGCGGAGCAAGACTGCCGGAGCAGTGAGCAAAGGGTCAGAGCGGAGCAAAACTGCCGGAGCAGTGAGCAAAGGGTCAGAGCAGGCTAGAACCGCCAGAGCGGTGAGCAAAGGCAGAGCAGGCTAGAACCGCCGGAGCGGTGAGCAAGGCAGAGCAGGCTAGAACCGCCGGAGCGGTGAGCAAGGCAGAGCAGGCTAGAACCGCCAGAGCGGTGAGCAAGGCAGAGCAGGCTAGAACCGCCGGAGCGGTGAGCAAGGCAGAGCAGGCTAGAAGCGCCAGAGCGGTGAGCAAGGCAGAGCAGGCTAGAACCGCCGGAGCGGTGAGTAAGGCAGAGCAGGCTAGAACCGCCGGAGCGGTGAGCAAGGCAGAGCAGGGGGGACAGGGCTCTGTACACACGGAACAGGCAGGAAGGGAAAGGCAGAACCAGATACCCACAGGGTACTTGCAGTGAAGTAGCGAGTGGACCACAAACTCACAAACGGAAGTACAGTGACAACGAGCAGGAGTTAGGTACGAGTTCAGACTCTGCAGAAAAAGGAAAGGTACGGACATAGAGAAACACAGGAAACAGGCTAGAAGAGTATACAGACAAGAACAGACACATTAGCAAGATACAGGAGCGGGTCTAGGTATGCAGCTCCTAGAAGGTGGAAGGAACAGGCTAGGAGCGTGTTCAGACAGGACAGACAAGATACAGGAGCGGGTCTAGGTATGCGGCCCCTAGAAGGCGGAACGAACAGGCAAGGAGCGTGTTCAGACAGGCCTGGAAATACAGCCTCCAGGAAAGGCAGGCAAGCAAACACAGAAAGGGACCTGGCACATTCAGAGTGAAAGAGCACACTGAATGAAACACAATGCTCAGGCAGGGATTCATTGGAGCAGCTGGGTTAAATACCAGGTGACAGACAGCAATAGGCTGAGGACGCACAAGGGGTGTGCCTGCAGCAGGTACAAGAACCAGGAAGTGATCGGGCGCTGCCCTTAAGCAGCAGACACAGAGGCAAGCAGACAGCATGGAGGGAAGCCAGGCTAGCAGACTGGACTGGAGATCAAGTGCGCGCTCTTGCACAGTGGGAGATGGACCACTATGCAAGGACGCCGCCAAGTATGTTACATATTCTAGGTTCTTCAAAGTAGCCACCTTTTGCTTTGATGACGGCTTTGCACACTCTTGGAATTCTCTTGATGAGCTTCAAGAGGTAGTCACCGGAAATGGTTTTCACTTCACAGGTGTGCCCTGTCAGGTTTAATAAGTGGGATTTCTTGCCTTATAATTGGGGTTGGGACTATCAGTTGTGTTGTGCAGAAGTCAGGTGGATACACAGCTGATAGTCCTACTGAATAGACTGTTAGAATTTGTATTCTGGCAAGAAAAAAGCAGCTAAGTAAAGAAAAATGAGTGGCCATACTTTAAGAAATGAAGGTCAGTCAGTGCGAAAAATTGGGCAAACTTTGAAAGTGTCCCCAAGTGCAGTCGCAAAAACCATCAAGCGCTACAAAGAAACTGGCTGACATGAGGACCGCCCCAGGAAAGGAAGAACAAGAGTCACCTCTGCTTCTGAGGATAAGTTAATCCGAGTCACCAGCCTCAGAAATCGCAGGGTAACAGCAGCTCAGATTAAAGACCAGGTCAGTGCCACACAGAGTTCTAGCAGCAGACACATCTCTTCAACAACTGAGAGGAGACTTTGTGCAGCAGGCCTTCATGGTAAAATAGCTGCTAGGAAACCACTGCTAAGGACAGGCAACAAGCAGAAGAGACTTGTTTGGGCTAAAGAACACAAGGAATGGACATTAGACCAGTGGAAATCTGTGCTTTGGTCTGATGAGTCCAAATTTGAGATCTTTGGTTCCAACCACCGTGTCTTTGTGCGACGGAGAAAAGGTGAACGGATGGACTCTACACGCCTGGTTCCTACCATGAAGCATGGAGGAGGAGGTGTGATGGTGTGGGTTAGGGTTAGGGTTACACCTCCAGGCTGTGTAAGGGCTATTTGACCAAGAAGGAGAGTGATGGGGGGCTACGCCAGATGACTTGGCCTCCACAGTCACCAGACCTGAACCCAATCGAGATGGTTTGGGGTGAGCTGGACCGCAGAGTGAAGGCAAAAGGGCCAACAAGTGCTAAGCATCTCTGGGAACTCCTTCAAGATTGTTGGAAGACCATTTCCGGTGACTACCTCTTGAAGCTCATCAAGAGAATGCCAAGAGTGTGCAAAGCAGTCATCAAAGGTGGCTACTTTGAAGAACCTAGAATATAAGACATATTTTCAGATGCTTCACACTTTTTTGTTAAGTATATAATTCCACATGTGGTAATTCATAGTTTTGATGCCTTCAGTGTGAATGTACAATTTTCATAGTCTTGAAAATACAGAAAAATCTTTAAATGAGAAGGTGTGTCCAAACTTTTGGTCTGTACTGTATATAAAGTGTCAATACATCATATTATACCCGCTGTATAAAACATCACTAAAATGTTAATTGGTTATAGGCATACATATATTTATAAAGGGAAGCAGATGGATCTATGGTCAATAGGTGAATGAATCTCTGCTCCATGGAACTTACAGTGACCCTAATGTCATTCGTACCCACCCACCAGAATATTATAAATACGCATAGTACAAACAAGTAATAAAACAATTGTATAATTGTAATAATAAATCAGAAAAAACAAAGTAATATTGGTTTCATCCATCCGATGGAATGATATATGTTTTTCCGTCTTGATGGATTGGCATCGGCCATGCAGACACATGAGGACAGTAGGGTAACTGAACTGGACTAAGTTAAAAGGCGATCCTGATACATAATTACAATCAAGAAACCTCAGGGGGTCACCATGTATGAATATAGATGATACAGGGAGCAGGCGATCACAGGAATGGTACCAAACTTAAACTTTCATTTAATCCATTGGGGTGGATGGTGTTCAAAGTCCAAATCCACCTGGCCTCCAATTGGGCCAGGCGTTTGGGAATCTGTCCCCCACGAATACCCATATCAATGCAATCAATCCCTCTCACTCTCAGTAAGTCGCCATTACATTGATGATGCAGTTTATAATGGCGTGGGATGGTTTTAAGGGTAGACGCGTCCGTCTGTTCTGATGCTGCTGTTATCCCCGATACATGTTCCCTTATCCTTATTTTAAATTGGCGTGTAGTTAGACCTACATATATAAGTCCACAGGGACATGTGGCATAATATATAACATTGTCAGTCAGGCAATTAATAGGTTTCTTAATTCTATATTTCTTCTTACCACTCGAGTCATAAAATTCATCAGATCTCTGAACATTAGTGCAGGCGATGCAATGTCCACATGGTGCACATCCATATTTATCTGCCATAGCCTCTAGGAAGGTGGGACTACATTCACCCACATAATGACAGGTGGTCTCGGAGATTCCTACACGGCGGAATCTAATTGATGGTGGAATCCCGGGTCGCATCTCAGCACTGGCCATGCTTACATTAATGCCCTTCTCATTGCTGGAACCTGCGTGTGAAATTTGGTTATAAATCTAACCACATCCTTATGTGTAGTATCACGAGATTGGTACAGTAGGTCCTGAGGTGATGAGAATTTTGCTCTATGATATGCTCTTTTAATCGAACTCCGACTATATCCCCGTTCATAGAATCTCGATTTCAAGTCTTTTCAAGTTCATCAAAGTATGTTACATGCACATGGATGGGGCTGCATAGGACGCAAGTCACACAGATACGTGTGCTGCACAGTGTCCGGCTTACAGCCTACTGATGGCGCCCATACTATTAGATCAGACGGGCTACTCAGCACTATATAAGTGCACCCCACAAGACAGACAACACTAAAGGGCCCGGCTGCACCCTGCAAAATGGAAAAATGTGCAATAAAAAGATGAAAAACAATGTATAAGATAAATACGTTACCTGAGGTATTGGTCAATATTTGGCCAAAATACGCAAGCTCGCATCTTTTTATTGCACATTTTTCCATACTACACAGCGCCCCCTCCATGAGCCGGGAGGTCAGGGAGTATGACGCGCCCGCTGGGCCGTGGGGTACTCGGTGCCGGGCCGGTCGTTGCTAGGGGAGATGTCACAGTGGCGGTGACCTGGTCCGTGACCCACGGCGGTCAATCAGAAGGGGAATATTTACAGGGGATTTATGTACAAGGTTTGTGACGCCACCTGTGGATTGCGGCTATATGGAGCCGCCGCTGCGGTGCAGATCCTCTGGAGCTGATGGTGACGCAGCAGAGTTGGTTCAGCTCTCCACAGGCAGAGCTTAGCTCCAGGGCAGTGTAGATGTTATGGGTTATGCTGGGCGTTGTAGTGCAGGGGTTGATGGCGCAGCAATAATCACAGAGACAATGGGGTGCAGTCCTCAGGGTCTTTACTCACGGTTGTTGCAGTCCAAGTTACAGGTACCGGTGTAACTTCCCTCGTCGTGCTGCGCTTACTCAGGGAGTGGTTCAGTCCACCCTCAGATATCTCCGGAGTACTTAGCGGGACCCCCTTCTGTGTGTTCTCTCTCTGGCCGTCTCCCTGCACCTCATACCAAGTGTCCCAATCCGGTACCTGCGGGCCTTGTCGGGCGACGTCTGTCCCGTCCCCTGGGTCCTCTATGGCTACCTTCTTGGTGAGATTGATATGGACTGTTGGCTGCAGGACTTGAAATACTGCAGCCTCCGGTTTCTAGTTGAGTCATAAAGTTCTCTGCTAGTTGAGGGATGGTCCCCTTTGTGTGGCCTGACCCCTCCACCTCCCGGTAGGTTCGGGCGTACGGGTGGCCTCCAGCACTGCCATACCCCTGGGGTCCCTTCCTCGTTCCTGGAGCCTTTCCTGCTCCTCTCTCCTCTTTCTTCAGTCCTGGGCCTCTCCTCAGGCCCTCCGCCTGATTAGAGCTCCTGCAGAGCCCCGCTCCTTTCACTTCTCCTCCTCTGACTGACTGGCCTGTCTCTTCAAGATGGCTTCCTATTTATACTCTCCTTCATGTGCTCCCCTAAGCTACTTCCCCCACCTACACCCACTACATAGTTCCTCCCCCCAGCTAGGGACCCGGGACTGTGCTCTCCCTTAGGAGCAATCTCGCCCTCTCCCCACTGCGGGTATGTGTTGAATGCAGGTGTCTGGGTCCCGGGCTGTACTCCTTCCTTACCTGAGAGTGAGATACCACACCTCTGGGTGAGATGCAGTACCTCTGTGGCGACGGAACCATCAGGGGCGCCACAAGTGTATCATGCACACCATTGTGAATGGTAAATCCTGTGTTATTAGTCATTGTATAGGGGGAGGAGGTGAGCGGTGACATCACCCATTGTGAATGGTAAATCCTGTGTTATTAGTTATTGTATAGGGGGAGGAGGTGAGCTGTGATCTCACCTATTGTGAATGGTGGATCCTGTGTTATCTACTGTATAGGAGGAGGGGAGCTGTGGCCTTTCTGTATAGGAGATGCTATTATCTCTTTCATGGTCCTGTCTCATCACTGTACCTTGGATATAAACCATAAATCTACTCGATTATGATTCTGATTAATGGCAAACTTATAAAAATGAGTCTCAGTGCTCGATCACAGGACGAATATGTTATCAAGGCAATGCCCCAGAATGAAATTTGGTGACCCCCCCACGATACTTCATCGTACAGCGGGGTCGAGGTACCCCCCCATCACTGTGCTCCTGAGGTGGTGGTAGAAAGTATCGCCGAACATTAAGTAGCTGAGGATTACAATGAAAACCAGCGCCGTCACCAAACATAGGCGATCCCGACATCTACCGCTGAAGCACAAAGAATGTTTCTGCATCACGGTCACAACACCGGGACATCGATCAAAAGGGGCAATAATAGGAATAAATGATTCAACCGAAAGAGTCCTACTGGATCTAGAAGCTACAAAGCCGCTATCCGAATGGACTCAATGACGCAGTGGAGAATGTGGAAAGGTCTCTAACGGATGAGACCGACGTTTCCGCATCGGATAATATATACAACAGCATAACGCTTCATTTCCTTTTTCAGTGGCAAAGGACTAATATATATATATATATATATATATATATATATATATATATATATATGTATATTTATATATATATATATCTCTCTCCATGCAAAAATGGAGGCAGCACACAGAGTAGAATAAAGTGGTAAGATTTAATAGCCCATATGGCAACCCTAACCCTAACCCTTGAGAAAGGTCCACAACTTCGGACCGAAACGTTGCCATCTGGGCTATTAAATCTTATCACTTTATTCTACTCTGTGTGCAGCCTCCATTTTTGCATGGATATCTAAAGGACTGGTATGTACCTAGGGGGCTTTTTTGCACCAAAAACATTTTTCCTATTTTTTTGATTTTTCATATATATATATATATATTATTTATTTATTTTTTTAGATTTTTTTATATATATATTTTTTAAATTTTTTTTTTTTTTTTTTTTATGCTTTTTGCATCGCTCACTTTTTAATGGGATGAATTGATTTATGTAGACATGAAAGTGTTTTTACGAAAGTATTAGAATATATATAAGGTAAATCCTTTCATATACACTGCTCAAAAAAATAAAGGAAACACTTAAACCACAGAATATAACTCCAAGTAAATGAAACTTCTGTGAAATCAAACTGTCCACTTAGGAAGCAACACTGATTGATAATCAATTTCACATGCTGTTGTGCAAATGGAATAGACAATAGATGGAAATTATTGGCAATTATCAAGACCCCCTCAATAAAGGAGTGGTTCTGCAGGTGGGGACCACAGACCACATCTCAGTACCAGTGCTTTCTGGCTGATGTTTTGGTCACTTTTGAATGTTGGTTGTGCTTTCACACTCGTGGTAGCATGAGAGGGACTCTACAACCCACAGAAGTTGCTCAGGTAGTGCAGCTCATCCAGGATGGCACATCAATGCGAGCTGTGGCAAGAAGGTTTGCTGTGTCTGTCAGCGTAGTGTCCAGAGGCTGGAGACGCTACCAGGAGACAGGCCAGTACACCAGGAGACGTGGAGGGGGCCGTAGGAGGGCAATAACCCAGCAGCAGGACCGCTACCCCCGCCTTTGTGCAAGGAGGAACAGGAGGAGCACTGCCAGAGCCCTGCAAAATGACCTCCAGCAGGCCACAAATGTGCATGTGTCTGCACAAACGGTTAGAAACTGACTCCATGAGGGTGGTATGAGGGCCCGACGTCCACAGATGGGGGATGTGCTTACAGGCCAACACCGTGCAGGACGCTTGGCATTTGCCACAGAACACCAGGATTGGCAAAGTGGCCACTGGCGCCCTGTGCTCTTCACAGATGAAAGCAGGTTCACACTGAGCACATGTGACAGACGTGACAGAGTCTGAAGATGCCGTGGAGAGCAATCTGCTGCCTGCAACATCCTTCAGCATGACCGGTTTGGCAGTGGGTCAGTAATGGTTTGGGGTGGCATTTCTTTGGAGGGCATCACAGCCCTCCATGTGCTCGCCAGAGGTAGCCTGACTGCCATTAGGTACAGAGATGAGATCCTCAGACCCCTTGTGAGACCATATGTCTTCTGATTCCACTGGACATCTATGAGCTTCTTCTCCTTATTCCTCTCATTACATCGTTCCCTTTGTTTCCTCTTATTTGTTATTACACTTTCTCCTGGATCTTTCTGTGCATTTTTCCCAAATATTCTAATTCCTTGGCATCACGTTGGATCATAGTTTGTGCTTCTTCCCTCAATCCTTGTTCCTCTGTCTCAGTCTCCCTTCTTCATGCTATTCCCTTCTTCTCTCATTCCTCCGTATTTGTGGCTTTTCTCATTTTTTTCCTCATCATTCCATTCCCTTTACGTTTCATTTGCCTTGATCTCAGCTTTTCCCTTATTCTCTGTTAATCGTTCTCTTACTTTCTTCATCCCTCATTTCATTACATCTCTTCTTTTGTTTCTTCCAACCTCTTCCCATTCCTTTCCCTTCATAATTCCCTTCTTTTCTGCCGTTATTCATTTACATTCTCTTTAAGCTTTCTTTGAGCTTCTTCCTACCTATCCTCATTCCTCTTCTGTCTCTATTCTGTTGTTTTCTACCCTTCATTCTCTTGGATCTCTCTTTATGGTTTTTCAAATTTCCCCTCATTCTCTTCCTACAGAATAGAGTTCTTTTCTACCCTTATTCCTTGCTCATTCCCTTAGATATCTTCCTGTGCTTCTCTCCACCTCTCCTCATTCTCCCTTCATCACTTCCTTGGATCTCTCCTTGTCCTGCTCCTCACCTCTTCTCATTCCTCTCCCTCATTCTCCCTTCATCACTTTCTTGGATCTCAGCTTGTCCTGCTCCTCGCCTCTTCTCATTCCTCTCCCTCATTCTCCCTTCATCACTTTCTTGGATCTCTCCTTGTCCTGCTCCTCACCTCTTCTCATTCCTCTCCCTCATTCTCCCTTCATCACTTTCTTGGATCTCACCTTGTCCTGCTCCTCACCTCTTCTCAGTCCTCTCCCTCATTCTCCCTTCATCACTTCCTTGGATCTCACCTTGTCCTGCTCCTCACCTCTTCTCATTCCTCTCCCTCATTCTCCCTTCATCACTTCCTTGGATCTCTCCTTGTTCTGCTCCCCACCTCTTCTCATTCCTCTCCCTTATTCTCCCTTCATCACTTCCTTGGATCTCTCCTTGTCCTGCTCCCCAACTCTTCTCTTTCCTCTCCCTTCATCACTTCCTTGGATCTCGCCTTGTCCTGCTCCTCACCTCTTCTCATTACTCTCCCTCATTCTCCCTTCATCACTTTCTTGGATCTCTCCTTGTCATGCTCCTCACCTCTTCTCATTCTTTTCCCTCATTCTCCCTTCATCACTTCCTTGTCTCTCTGCTTGTTCTGCTCCCCACCTCTTCTCATTACTCTCCCTCATTCTCCCTTCATCACTTCCTTAGAGCTCTCCTTGTCCTGCTCCCCACCTCTTCTCATTCCTCTCCCATATTCTCCCTTAATCACTTCCTTGGATCTCTCCTTGTTCTGCTCCTCACCTCTTCTCATTCCTCTCCCTCATTCTCCCTTCATCACTTCCTTGGCTCTCTGCTTGTCCTGCTCCCCACTTCTTCAAATTCCTCTCCCTCATTCTCCCTTCATCACTTCCTTGGATCTCAACTTGTCCTGCTCCCCACCTCTTCTCATTCCTCTCCCTTCATCACTTCATTGGATCTCTCCTTGTTCCGCTACTCACCTTTTCTCATGCCTCTCCCTTCATCACTTCCTTGGATCGCTCTTTGTCTTGCTCCTCACCTCTTCTCATTCCTCTCCCTCATTCTCCATTCATCACTTCCTTGGATCTCTCCTTTTCCTGCTCCTCCCCTCTTCTCATTCCTCTCCCTCATTCTCCCTTCATCAATTCCTTGGATCTCTGCTTGTCTTACTCCTCACCTCTTCTCATTCCTCTCCCTTATTCTCCCTTCATCACTTCCTTGGATCTCTCCTTTTCCTGCTCCTCACCTCTTCTCATTCCTCTCCCTCATTCTCCATTCATCAATTCCTTGGATCTCTGCTTGTCTTACTCCTCACCTCTTCTCATTCCTCTCCCACATTCTCCATTCATCACTTCCTTGGAGCTCTCCTTGTCCTGCTCCCCAACTGTTCTCATTCCTCTCCCTTCATCACTTCCTTGGATCTCTCCTTGTCCTGCTCCTCACCTCTTCGCATTTCTCTCCCTCATTCTCCCTTCATCACTTCCTTGGATCTCTCCTTGTCCTGCTCCTCACCTCTTCTCATTACTCTCCCTCATTCTCCCTTCATCGCTTTCTTGGATCTCTCCTTGTCATGCTCCTCACCTCTTCTCATTCCTTTCCCTCATTCTCCCTTCATCACTTCCTTGTCTCTCTGCTTGTCCTGCTCCTCACCTCTTCTCATTCCTCTCCCTCATTCTCCCTTCATCACTTCCTTAGAGCTCTCCTTGTCCTGCTTCCCACCTCTTCTCATTCCTCTCCCATATTCTCCCTTAAGCACTTCCTTGGATCTCTCCTTGTTCTGCTCCTCACATCTTCTCATTCTTCTCCCTCATTCTCCCTTCATCAGTTCCTTGGCTCTCTGCTTGTCCTGCTCCCCACTTCTTCTCATTCCTCTCCCTCAATCTCCCTTCATCACTTCCTTGGATCTCAACTTGTCCTGCTCCCCACCTCTTCTCATTCCTCTCCCTTCATCACTTCATTGGATCTCTCCTTGTTCCGCTCCTCACCTTTTCTCATGCCTCTCCCTTCATCACTCCCTTGGATTTCTCCTTGTCCTGCTCCTCACCTCTTCTCATTCCTCTCCCTCATTCTCCCTTCATCACTTCCTTGGAGCTCTCCTTGTCCTGCTCCCCACCTCTTCTCATTCCTCTCCCTCATTCTCCCTTGGCTCTCTGCTTGTCCTGCTCCCCACCTTTTTCTCATTCCTCTCCCTCATTCTCCATTCATCACTTCCTTGGATCTCTCCTTTTCCTGCTCCTCCCCTCTTCTCATTCCTCTCCCTCATTCTCCCTTCATCAATTCCTTGGATCTCTCCTTGTTCTGCTCTCCACCTCTGCTCATTCCTCTCCCTTCATCATTTCCTTGGATCTCTCCTTGTCCTACTCCTCACCTCTTCTCATTCCTCTCCCTCATTCTCCCTTCATCAACTTCCTTGGATCTCTCCTTGTCTTGCTCCTCACCTCTTCTCATTCCTCTCCCTCATTCTCCCTTCATCATTTCCTTGGATCTCTCCTTGTCTTGCTCCTCACCTCTTCTCATTTCTCTCCCTCATTCTCCCTTCATCACTTGCTTGGATCTCTCCTTGTCCTGCTCCCCACCTCTTCTCATTTCTCTCCCTCATTCTCCCTTCATCACTTGCTTGGATCTCTCCTTGTCCTGCTCCCCACCTCTTCTCATTACTCTCCCTTCATCACTTCCTTGGATCTCTCCTTGTTTTGCTCCTCACCTCTTCTCATTCCTCTTCCTCATTCTCCCTTCATCACTTCCTTGGATCTCTCCTTGTCCTGCTCCCCACCTCTTCTCATTCCTCTCCTTCATTCTCCCTTCATCACTTCCTTGGATCTCTCCTTGTTCCGCTCCCCACCTCTTCTCATTCCTCTCCCTCATTCTCCCTTCATCACTTCCTTGGATCTCTCCTTTTCCTGCTCCTCACCTCTTCTCATTCCTCTCCCTCATTCTCCCTTCATCACTTCCTTGGATCTCTGCTTGTCTTGCTCCTCACCTCTTCTCATTCCTCTCCCGCATTCTCCATTCATCACTTCCTTGTCCTGCTCCCCACCTCTTCTCATTCCTCTCCCTTATGATCCCTTCATCACTTCATTGGCTCTCTGTTTGTTCTGCTCCTCAGCTCTTCTCATTCCTCTCCCCCATTCTCCCTTCATCACTTCATTGGCTCTCTGTTTGTCCTGCTCCCCACCTCTTCTCATTCCTCTCCCTCATTCTCCCTTCATCACTTCCTTGGATCTCTCCTTGTCCTTGTCCTGCTCCTCACCTCTTCTCATTCCTCTCCCTCATTCTCCCTTCATCACTTCATTGGATCTCTCCTTGTGCTGCTCCTCACCTCTTCTCATTACTCTCCCTCATTCTCCCTTCATCACTTCCTTGGATCTCTCCTTGTCTTGCTCCTCACCTCTTCTCATTCCTCTCCCTCATTCTCCCTTCATCACTTCCTTGGATCTCTCCTTGTCCTGCTCCTCAACTCTTCTCATTCCTCTCCCTTCATCACTTCCTTGGATCTCTCCTTGTCCTGTTCCTCACCTCTTCTCATTACTCTCCCTCATTCTCCCTTCATCACTTCCTTGGCTCTCTACTTGTCCAGCTCCTCACCTCTTCTCATTCCTCTCCCTCATTCTCCCTTCATCACTTCCTTGGAGCTCTCCTTGTCCTGCTCCCCACCTCTTCTCATTCCTCTCCCTTATTCTCCCTTCATCACTTCCTTGGATCTCTCCTTGTTCTGCTCCTCACCTCTTCTCATTCCTCTCCCTCATTCTCCCTTCATCACTTCCTTGGATCTCAACTTGTCCTGCTCCCCACCTCTTCTCATTCCTCTCCCTTCATCACTTCCTTGGATCTCTCCTTGTACTGCTCCTCACCTCTTCTCATTCCTCTCCCTCATTCTCCATTCATCACTTCCTTGGAGCTCTCCTTGTCCTGCTCCTCACCTCTTCTCATTCCTCTCCCGCATTCTCCCTTCATCACTTCCTTGGATCTCTCCTTCTTCTGCTCCTCACCTCTTCTCATTCCTCTCCCTCATTCTCCCTTCATCACTTCCTTGGATCTCTCCTTGTCCTGCTCCCCACCTCTTCTCATTACTCTCCCTTCATCACTTCCTTGGATCTCTCCTTCTTTTGCTCCTCACCTCTTCTCATTCCTCTTCCTCATTCTCCCTTCATCACTTCCTTGGATCTCTCCTTGTCCTGCTCCCCACCTCTTCTCATTCCTCTCCTTCATTCTCCCTTCATCACTTCCTTGGATCTCTCCTTGTTCCGCTCCCCACCTCTTCTCATTCCTCTCCCTCATTCTCCCTTCATCACTTCCTTGGATCTCTCCTTTTCCTGCTCCTCACCTCTTCTCATTCCTCTCCCTCATTCTCCCTTCATCACTTCCTTGGATCTCTGCTTGTCTTGCTCCTCACCTCTTCTCATTCCTCTCCCGCATTCTCCATTCATCACTTCCTTTTCCTGCTCCCCACCTCTTCTCATTCCTCTCCCTTATGATCCCTTCATCACTTCATTGGCTCTCTGTTTGTTCTGCTCCTCAGCTCTTCTCATTCCTCTCCCCCATTCTCCCTTCATCACTTCATTGGCTCTCTGTTTGTCCTGCTCCCCACCTCTTCTCATTCCTCTCCCTCATTCTCCCATCATCACTTCCTTGGATCTCTCCTTGTCCTTGTCCTGCTCCTCACCTCTTCTCATTCCTCTCCCTCATTCTCCCTTCATCACATCATTGGATCTCTCCTTGTGCTGCTCCTCACCTCTTCTCATTACTCTCCCTCATTCTCCCTTCATCACTTCCTTGGATCTCTCCTTGTCTTGCTCCTCACCTCTTCTCATTCCTCTCCCTCATTCTCCCTTCATCACTTCCTTGGATCTCTCCTTGTCCTGCTCCTCAACTCTTCTCATTCCTCTCCCTTCATCACTTCCTTGGATCTCTCCTTGTCCTGTTCCTCACCTCTTCTCATTACTCTCCCTCATTCTCCCTTCATCACTTCCTTGGCTCTCTACTTGTCCAGCTCCTCACCTCTTCTCATTCCTCTCCCTCATTCTCCCTTCATCACTTCCTTGGAGCTCTCCTTGTCCTGCTCCCCACCTCTTCTCATTCCTCTCCCTTATTCTCCCTTCATCACTTCCTTGGATCTCTCCTTGTTCTGCTCCTCACCTCTTCTCATTCCTCTCCCTCATTCTCCCTTCATCACTTCCTTGGATCTCAACTTGTCCTGCTCCCCACCTCTTCTCATTCCTCTCCCTTCATCACTTCCTTGGATCTCTCCTTGTACTGCTCCTCACCTCTTCTCATTCCTCTCCCTCATTCTCCATTCATCACTTCCTTGGAGCTCTCCTTGTCCTGCTCCTCACCTCTTCTCATTCCTCTCCCGCATTCTCCCTTCATCACTTCCTTGGATCTCTCCTTCTTCTGCTCCTCACCTCTTCTCATTCCTCTCCCTCATTCTCCCTTCATCACTTCATTGGCTCTCTGCTTGTCCTGCTCCCCACCTCTTCTCATTCCTCTCCCTCATTCTCCCTTCATCACGTCCTTGGATCTCTCCTTGTCCTGCTCCCCACCTCTTCTCATTCCTCTCCCTTCATCACTTCCTTGGATCTCTCCTTGTCCTTGTCCTGCTCCTCACCTCTTCTCATTCCTCTCCCTCATTCTCCCTTCATCACTTCATTGGATCTCTCCTTGTCCTGCTCCTCACCTCTTCTGATTCCACTCCCTCATTCTCCCTTCATCACTTCCTTGGATCTCTCCTTGTCCTGCTCCTCACCTCTTCTCATTACTCTCCCTCATTCTCCCTTCATCACTTCTTTGGATCTCTCCCTGTCTTGCTCCCCACCTCTTCTCATCCCTCTCCCTCATTCTCCATTTATCACTTCATTGGAGCTCTCCTTGTCATGCTCCTCACCTCTTCTCATTCCTCTCCCTCATTCTCCCTTCATCGCTTCCTTGGATCTCTCCATGTTCAGCTCTCCACCTCTTCTCATTCCTCTCCCGTCATCACTTCCTTGGATCTCTCCTTATCCTGCTCCTCAGCTCTTCTCATTCCTCTCCCTCATTCTCCCTTTATCACTTCCTTGGCTCTCTACTTGTCCTGCTCCCCACCTCTTCTCATTCCTCTCCCTTATTCTCCCTTCATCATTTCCTTGGATCTCTCCTTGTTCTGCTCCTCACCTCTTCTCATTCCTCTCCCTCATTCTCCCTTCATCACTTCCTTGGATCTCAACTTGTCCTGCTCCCCACCTCTTCTCATTCCTCTCCCTTCATCACTTCCTTGGAGCTCTCCTTGTCCTGCTCCCCACCTCTTCTCATTCCTCTCCCTCATTCTCCCTTGGCTCTCTGCTTGTCCTGCTCCCCACCTTTTTCTCATTCCTCTCCCGCATTCTCCCTTCATCAATTCCTTGGATCTCTCCTTCTTCTGCTCCTCACCTCTTCTCATTCCTCTCCCTCATTCTCCCTTCATCACTTCCTTGGATCTCTCCTTGTCCTGCTCCCCACCTCTTCTCATTACTCTCCCTTCATCACTTCCTTGGATCTCTCCTTGTTTTGCTCCTCACCTCTTCTCATTCCTCTTCCTCATTCTCCCTTCATCACTTCCTTGGATCTCTCCTTGTCCTGCTCCCCACCTCTTCTCATTCCTCTCCTTCATTCTCCCTTCATCACTTCCTTGGATCTCTCCTTGTTCCGCTCCCCACCTCTTCTCATTCCTCTCCCTCATTCTCCCTTCATCACTTCCTTGGATCTCTCCTTTTCCTGCTCCTCACCTCTTCTCATTCCTCTCCCTCATTCTCCCTTCATCACTTCCTTGGATCTCTGCTTGTCTTGCTCCTCACCTCTTCTCATTCCTCTCCCGCATTCTCCATTCATCACTTCCTTTTCCTGCTCCCCACCTCTTCTCATTCCTCTCCCTTATGATCCCTTCATCACTTCATTGGCTCTCTGTTTGTTCTGCTCCTCAGCTCTTCTCATTCCTCTCCCCCATTCTCCCTTCATCACTTCATTGGCTCTCTGTTTGTCCTGCTCCCCACCTCTTCTCATTCCTCTCCCTCATTCTCCCATCATCACTTCCTTGGATCTCTCCTTGTCCTTGTCCTGCTCCTCACCTCTTCTCATTCCTCTCCCTCATTCTCCCTTCATCACTTCATTGGATCTCTCCTTGTGCTGCTCCTCACCTCTTCTCATTACTCTCCCTCATTCTCCCTTCATCACTTCCTTGGATCTCTCCTTGTCTTGCTCCTCACCTCTTCTCATTCCTCTCCCTCATTCTCCCTTCATCACTTCCTTGGATCTCTCCTTGTCCTGCTCCTCAACTCTTCTCATTCCTCTCCCTTCATCACTTCCTTGGATCTCTCCTTGTCCTGTTCCTCACCTCTTCTCATTACTCTCCCTCATTCTCCCTTCATCACTTCCTTGGCTCTCTACTTGTCCAGCTCCTCACCTCTTCTCATTCCTCTCCCTCATTCTCCCTTCATCACTTCCTTGGAGCTCTCCTTGTCCTGCTCCCCACCTCTTCTCATTCCTCTCCCTTATTCTCCCTTCATCACTTCCTTGGATCTCTCCTTGTTCTGCTCCTCACCTCTTCTCATTCCTCTCCCTCATTCTCCCTTCATCACTTCCTTGGATCTCAACTTGTCCTGCTCCCCACCTCTTCTCATTCCTCTCCCTTCATCACTTCCTTGGATCTCTCCTTGTACTGCTCCTCACCTCTTCTCATTCCTCTCCCTCATTCTCCATTCATCACTTCCTTGGAGCTCTCCTTGTCCTGCTCCTCACCTCTTCTCATTCCTCTCCCGCATTCTCCCTTCATCACTTCCTTGGATCTCTCCTTCTTCTGCTCCTCACCTCTTCTCATTCCTCTCCCTCATTCTCCCTTCATCACTTCATTGGCTCTCTGCTTGTCCTGCTCCCCACCTCTTCTCATTCCTCTCCCTCATTCTCCCTTCATCACGTCCTTGGATCTCTCCTTGTCCTGCTCCCCACCTCTTCTCATTCCTCTCCCTTCATCACTTCCTTGGATCTCTCCTTGTCCTTGTCCTGCTCCTCACCTCTTCTCATTCCTCTCCCTCATTCTCCCTTCATCACTTCATTGGATCTCTCCTTGTCCTGCTCCTCACCTCTTCTGATTCCACTCCCTCATTCTCCCTTCATCACTTCCTTGGATCTCTCCTTGTCCTGCTCCTCACCTCTTCTCATTACTCTCCCTCATTCTCCCTTCATCACTTCTTTGGATCTCTCCCTGTCTTGCTCCCCACCTCTTCTCATCCCTCTCCCTCATTCTCCATTTATCACTTCATTGGAGCTCTCCTTGTCATGCTCCTCACCTCTTCTCATTCCTCTCCCTCATTCTCCCTTCATCGCTTCCTTGGATCTCTCCATGTTCAGCTCTCCACCTCTTCTCATTCCTCTCCCGTCATCACTTCCTTGGATCTCTCCTTATCCTGCTCCTCAGCTCTTCTCATTCCTCTCCCTCATTCTCCCTTTATCACTTCCTTGGCTCTCTACTTGTCCTGCTCCCCACCTCTTCTCATTCCTCTCCCTTATTCTCCCTTCATCATTTCCTTGGATCTCTCCTTGTTCTGCTCCTCACCTCTTCTCATTCCTCTCCCTCATTCTCCCTTCATCACTTCCTTGGATCTCAACTTGTCCTGCTCCCCACCTCTTCTCATTCCTCTCCCTTCATCACTTCCTTGGATCTCTCCTTGTACTGCTCCTCACCTCTTCTCATTCCTCTCCCTCATTCTCCCTTCATTACTTCCTTGGATCTCTCCTTGTTCTGCTCCTCAGCTCTTCTCATTCCTCTCCCTCATTCTCCCTTCATCACTTCCTTGGAGCTCTTCTTGTCCTGCTCCCCACCTCTTCTCATTCCTCTGCCGCATTCTCCATTCATCACTTCCTTGGAGCTCTCCTTGTCCTGCTCCTCACCTCTTCTCATTCCTCTCCCGCATTCTCCCTTCATCACTTCCTTGGATCTCTCCTTCTTCTGCTCCTCACCTCTTCTCATTCCTCTCCCTCATTCTCCCTTCATCACTTCATTGGCTCTCTGCTTGTCCTGCTCCCCACCTCTTCTCATTCCTCTCCCTCATTCTCCCTTCATCACGTCCTTGGATGTCTCCTTGTCCTGCTCCCCACCTCTTCTCATTCCTCTCCCTTCATCACTTCCTTGGATCTCTCCTTGTCCTTGTCCTGCTCCTCACCTCTTCTCATACCTCTCCCTCATTCTCCCTTCATCACTTCATTGGATCTCTCCTTGTCCTGCTCCTCACCTCTTCTCATTACTCTCCCTCATTCTTCCTTCATCACTTCCTTGGATCTCTCCTTGTCTTGCTCCTCACCGCTTCTCATTCCTCTCCCTCATTCTCCCTTCATCACTTCATTGGATCTCTCCTTGTTCCGCTCCCCACCTTTTCTCATGCCTCTCCCTTCATCACTCCCTTGGATCTCTCCTTGTCCTGCTCCTCACCTCTTCTGATTCCACTCCCTCATTCTCCCTTCATCACTTCCTTGGATCTCTCCTTGTCCTGCTCCTCACCTCTTCTCATTACTCTCCCTCATTCTCCCTTCATCACTTCTTTGGATCTCTCCCTGTCTTGCTCCTCACCTCTTCTCATCCCTCTCCCTCATTCTCCATTTATCACTTCATTGGAGCTCTCCTTGTCCTGCTCCACACCTCTTCTCATTCCTCTCCCTCATTCTCCCTTCATCGCTTTCTTGGATCTCTCCATGTTCAGCTCTCCACCTCTTCTCATTCCTCTCCCGTCATCACTTCCTTGGATCTCTCCTTATCCTGCTCCTCAGCTCTTCTCATTCCTCTCCCTCATTCTCCCTTTATCACTTCCTTGTATCTCTCCTTGTTCCGCTCTTCATCTCTTCTCATTCCTCTCCCTTCATCACTTCCTTGGATCTCTCCTTGTTCTGCTCCTCACTTCTTCTCATTTCTCTCCCTTCATCACTTCCTTGGATCTCTCCTTGTTTTGCTCCACACCTCTTCTCATTCCTCTCCCTCATTCTCCCTTCATCACTTCCTTGGATCTCTCCTTGTCTAGCTCCTCACCTCTTCTCATTCCTCTCCCTCGTTCTCCCTTCATCACTTCCTTGGAAATCTCCTTGTCTTGCTCCCCACCTCTTCTCATTTATCTCCCTCATTCTACCTTCATCACTTCCTTGGATCTCTCCTTGTCCTGCTCCCCACCTCTTCTGATTCATCTTCCTTCATCACTTCCTTGGATCTCCTTTTATCCTGCTCCTCACCTCTTCTGATTCCTCTCCCTTCATCACTTCCTTGGATCTCTCCTTGTCTTGCTCCTCACCTTTTCTCATTACTCTCCCTCATTATCCCTTCATCACTTCCTTGGATCTCTCCTTGTTCCGCTCTCCCTCTCTTCTCATTCCTCTCCCTTCATCACTTCCTTGGATCTCTCCTTGTCCTGCTCCCCACCTCTTCTGATTCATCTTCCTTCATCACTTCCTTAGATCTCTCCTTGTCTTACTCCTCACCTCTTCTCATTCCTCTCCCTCGTTCTCCCTTCATCACTTCCTTGGATCTCTCCTTGTCTTCCTCCTCACCTCTTCTCATTTCTCTCCCTCATTCTCCCTTCATCACTTCCTTGGATCTCTCCTTGTCCTGCTCCCCACCTCTTCTCATTCCTCTCCCTTCATCACTTCCTTGGCTCTCTCCTTGTCTTGCTCCTCACCTCTTCTCATTTCTCTCCTTCATTCTACCTTCATCACTTCCTTGGATCCCTCCTTGTCCTGCTCCTCACCTCTTCTGATTCATCTTCCTTCATCA
Organism: Phyllobates terribilis; assembly: GCF_046119375.1. Classification (NCBI taxonomy): domain Eukaryota; kingdom Metazoa; phylum Chordata; class Amphibia; order Anura; family Dendrobatidae; genus Phyllobates; species Phyllobates terribilis. The sequence continues at coordinate 83,986,822 of NW_027362772.1, forward strand.
CTTCCTTGGCTCTCTCCTTGTCTTGCTCCTCATCTCTTCTCATTCCTCTCCCTCGTTCTCCCTTCATCACTTCTTTGGAGCTCTCCTTGTCCTGCTCCTCACCTTTTCTCATTCCTCTCCCTTCATCACTTCCTTGGATCTCTCCTTGTCCTGCTCCTCACCTCTTCTCATTCCTCTCCCTTCATCACTTCCTTGGATCTCTCCTTGTCCTGCTCCCCACCTCTTCTCATTCCTCTCCCTCGTTCTCCCTTCATCACTTCCTTGGAGCTCTCCTTGTCCTGCTCCTCACCTCTTCTCATTCCTCTCCCTTCATCACTTCTTTGGATCTCTCCTTGTCCTGCTCCTCACCTCTTCTCATTTCACTCCCTTATTCTCCCTTCATCACTTCCTTGGATCTCTCCTTGTCTTGTTCCTCACCTCTTCTCATTCCTCTCCCTCGTTCTCCTTTCATTACTTCCTTGGATCTCCCCTTATCCTGCTCCTCACCTCTTCTCATTTCTCTCCCTCATTCTCCCTTCATCACTTCCTTGTCTCTCTGCTTGTCCTGCTCCTCACCTCCTCTCATTCCTCTCCCTTCATCACTTCCTTGGATCTCTCCTTGTCTTGCTCCTCACCTCTTCTCATTCTTCTCCCTTCATCACTTCCTTGGATCTCTCCTTGTCCTGCTCCCCAACTCTTCTCATTCCTCTCCCTTCATCACTTCCTTGGATCTCTCCTTGTCCTGCTCCTCACCTCTTCTCATTCCTCTCCCTCGTTCTCCCTTCATCATTTCTTTGGATCTCTCCTTGTCATGTTCCTCACCTCTTCTCATTCCTTTCCCTCATTCTCCCTTCATCACTTCCTTGGATCTCTCCTTGTCCAGCTCCCCACCTCTTCTCATTCCTCTCCCTCGTTCTCCCTTCATCATTCCCTTTCTTACCACCCTAATTCCTGCTCACTCCTTTTTCTTAATTCCTCACCCTTGTTGTTCCTCATACCTCATTGCAGCTATTTTCAGTGGTTTCCCCCTACTTCTTCAGTATTCCTGCCCCATGTCTGTTCTCATTTCCCACCTTTTGTCCCTGGCTCTATAGTCCTGTGCCTGTTGCTATTCATTTTCAGAAGAATTTTCTACTGTCTGTTGTTGTCATGGAAACAGATTCTCACAACCACTTCCTGCTCGCTGGTTCGGAGCTTGCAGGGTTTTCTATATGATGCAAAAGGACGGAGGGTGAGAAGCTGCCCAGTCATATTAATACATAGCCACAAATGGAGATGGAAGCCGAGGCCTGCGTCATTGCATGGAAGACTCACTGTGTCTGTGCTGAACTGGTGACACTAGAGCTAGAGATGGTAGGGGGTCATCACAGAAGATGGACACTGTGCACAGATTGCCATATAAGAGCTTTCGGTTCTCAGGACTCATGTAGTGTTGGAAGAGGAGAAGACATCTTTCTGATGTCACTGGGGGTATTTTGGGTATGCGAATAAATATCCAATATCACTGCCCTTGTGTAAGTCTCATCCTCAATGTGGAGATGGCGCTTTAGTCAGGAATCAACGGTCTACCGGAAGAGCGAATGTCCTCCGTGTGTTTCCACATTAACAAAGTAATACTAAGGAGCAGGTTAAGATAATTGCTCCTATATAGACTGGCCGTCTTCAGCCCACACCAAGGACATTGGGATTAAACAATAAAAGTGCAGTATTACACTGCCGTCTCTACATCCACAGATATGGCTGTGAATGGGGCACAAAGGTCCTTCTGTGGTTTGAAGCACCAGAATTTTCAGCCTTAGGAAACCACAAAAATGTAATGCCATCCTGAATTTTGGATCTACCATAGTCATGTTAGGAGTGTCTAGGAAATATGTTCAGAAACATGGTGGTCATATAATAATGGTCTAGGATGGTCCTGAGAGAAAATATGGTATAAGTTACCGTTATATAGAAAGAAATGGGCACTTGGGAGGTGAATCATTAGGGTTCGGGACCCTCCATATTGAGGTATACCTCGCAGATGATTGGCTTTTACTCTCTTCTTGGACTCTTGTTCACCTGGTGTTTTTTAGATGCATTGCAGTGGTGGAGATCATCTATGAAGTAATCGCAGTGCGCAGACGCGCGCTGTGTGGGAATCTTTGTATATTGACCATAGTGGTTTTGTGCACTTGAATATTACTTATTAAAGTTGTGCAGGTCTTTCTTTGCCATTTGTATTGGGGGTCCCCCCTCCTGAGTCGTGCACCCTTATCTACCCATCTTTCCCCATAAGGTTTCATTACCAGCTTGGTCCTATCTCATCCCTATTTCATTTGAGGCATGCCTGGGCACATGGGGAGGGGAGTCACTAGAGTTAGGGGCCAAGGTCACCTTCTCATGGCTGGATGTTAAATAAGTATATTTTTAATGTGTATAAGAATAAAGGAATTAATGTATTCATTATTCGCAGTGTGCTGATGCACAATCTATGTATATAAGTGAATATCATGTCCTGCAACCGTAAGTCTCGAATATAGTCCTCCTTCTCTCACCTGACTAGGAGGCGGGTGAGGGTCTGGATGGGACCCTTTACAATTTCTCATCCAGAGACCCCTGTGATCACACTTAGGAGATACAACAGGAGTGTAAATCTAACCAAATCTTATCAGTTCTCCGCAGGATCTCTCGCCGATCTAATCCATAAGAGGTCTCGTTATTTTATCCCTTTTGTTTTATACTGTTTTGCCTTTTGTGTATGTTCTTATATGTTTAATCTTTTTTGTATTTTAAAGCTAAAATGTAATAAGTTTGTACCTTGCTGACCTAAATGTACCCACAACCTGGAAGAGGGAAAGCATAGTCTGGCTGTGTATGACCGAGTACTAGAAGGTACCTGTTTGGTGCTAGGGAGCTGGGTATATGTACTGGTGGATATTGGTGGCTTACTTAGTCTAGGCGTCTCACTGGCCTAACAAACGGAGAATGTGGCAGCAAGAAGTGTGATGTAAATGTGGGAACTTGGCTATGGGGGGCACTTAGCTCATTGTTAGCCTATTGCAATAAATGAGAGAGAGAAGCAGAGGAACCCTTTATAGTCATTAGTTTTTGTGATTGATGGGAGGAACTACATTGTGATGTTCCTAACCGGTAAAGCTTTTATGTGCTATATGGATATTGTGATAGTTGTATGTGTGCAACGAGTAGGCAAGGAGCATTAGATCAGTCACAATGTATACTGCAATCTTATTTAATAGAAGACTTCTCACACCTGATGTTTCCACCCAGTAAAATAACACCTATACTCACCTCAGGTGCCGGTGCCGTCTCAGCGGTGTCAGCACTAGCTCTCCCGGGGATTGCGTGACATCCCAAGGATTGCTTGACATCCCGGGAGAGTCAATACTGACACCACTGGAGCGGCACCGGCACCAGAGTTGAGTATAGGGGTTATTTTATTGGGGGGGGGGGTGATATAGGGATTGTCCAAGTATTGGACAACCCCTTTAAAGTCCCTTGTCTATACTTATAAAGCAAGTTTGTAAAAATAATTGCACCCAAATGCTTCCAGAAAAATTAGCAAATTGTATGATTATACAATTTGTCATAACATCAATTCAAAATATTCTCATCCCTTCCAGTAAAAAACTAATACATAAAACATTTGTCTTTTATGCCATGGAAGCTGTTGATTAACTGATGGCTGATGGAGGGCATAAAAATGGCATCCATCAGACCAAGACATTTGTCTACATGAACGTCTTGTACCGGTGTGTACATGAATACTAACACTAATTCTGACCATTTTTTTTACTTTTTAACCGTTTTTCATGCAGTCTCTATCTCTAGCTCTCAGTCCTCTCTGAGCTAGTGGGAGGTGACCAGCTGCTGTGTCTTCCATACTCATCACACACAAAGAGATAAGAGATACCTGCTCTCTTGTCTCTAGCATATATCCAGAAGTTGCAGCGGCAGCATGAAGGAGATGTTATAGTAGTACTGAGCAGTATAGATGTGAATCCAGCATTGTACTATGGTGTAACTGTTGTTTGTGTGGGTGTCTCACTGTGCTGAGTACTCCTCACTGCTTCTCACACTTCTCGCACTCCATAGTATTAAATAGCTGATGTAACCTGACACAAGACTATGCAAGCAGATCTCTTGCTTTCTCCAAGGTGAATTGAAGCTTTTTTCCCAGAGAATGATGATTTTAACCCCTTCATGACCTTGCGATTTTTCCGGCTTCATTTTTACTTCCCCTTCTTCCAAGAGCCATAACTTTTTTTTCCATCAATATATCCATATGAGGACTTGTTTTTTGCAAGACAAGTTTTATTTTTGAATGATCCCATTGATTTTGCCAATTCTGCTGCATAACATTTTCGATCATAGTGCTCCTTACTCTTGCTCTGTCCTTGCGTAACCACTTTGGACACTATGTTGTATGCTTCTGCCATCCGTTCCTTCCATTTCTGAACGTTCTCCGGATATGTTCTGTAAGTCTCTGACACCGGAGTATCAAACATGATGTTGATTGGCAGTCTTGGCGTTCGTCCATACAGTGGGGGAAAAAAAGTATTTGGTCAGCCACCAATTGTGCAAGTTCTCCCACTTATAAAGATGAGGTCGGCCTGTAATTGACATCATAGGTCGACCTCAACTATGAGAGACAAAATGAGAAAACAAATCCTGGAAATCACATTGTCTGATTTGGAAAGAATTTTTTTTTTAAATTTTGGTGGAAAATAAGTATTTGGTCAATTACAAAAGTTCATCTCAATACTTTGTTATATATCCTTTGTTGGCAATGACAGAGGTCAAACGTTTTCTGTAAGTCTTCACAAGGTTGGCACACACTGTTGCAGGTATGTCGGCCCATTCCTCCATGCAGATCTCCTCTAGAGCAGTGATGTTTTGGGGCTGTCGCTGAGCAACACGGACTTGCAACTCCCACCAAAGATTTTCTATAGGATTTAGATCTGGAGACTGGCTAGGCCACTCCAGGACCTTGAAATGCTTCTTACGAAGCCACTCCTTCATTGCCCTGGCGGTGTGCTTGGGATCATTGTCATGCTGAAAGACCCAGCCACGTTTCATCTTCAATGCCCTTGCTGATGGAAGGAGGTTTGCACTCAAAATCTCACGAAATATGGCCCCATTCATTCTTTCATGTACATGGATCAGTCGTCCTGGTCCCTTGGCAGAGAAACAGCCCCAAAACATGATGTTGCCACCCCCATGCTTCACAGTAGGTATGGTGTTCTTTGGATGCAACTCAGCATTCTTTCTCCTCCAAACACGACGAGTTGTGTTTCTACCAAACAGTTCTACTTTGGTTTCATCTGACCATATGACATTCTCCCAATACTCTTCTGAATCATCCAAATGCTCTCTAGCAAACTTCAGATGGGCCCAGACATGTAATGGCTTAAGCAGGGGGACACATCTGGCACTGCAGGATCTGAGTCCCTTGCGGCGTAGTGTGTTACTGATGGTAGCCTGTGCAACGTTGGTCCCAGCTCTCTGCAGGTCATTCACTAGGTCTCCCAGTGTGGTTCTGGGATTTTTGCTCACTGTTCTTAAGATCATTTTGACCCCATGGGGTGAGATCTTGTGTGGAGCCCCAGATCGAGGGAGATTATCAGTTGTCTTGTATGTCTTCCATTTTCTAATTATTGCTCCCACAGTTGATTTCTTCACACCAAGCTGCTTGCCTATTGCAAATTCAGTCTTCCCAGCCTGGTACAGGGCTACAATTTTGTTTCTGGTGTCCTTCGACAGCTCTTTGGTCTTCACCATAGTGGAGTTTGGAGTGTGACTGTTTGAGGTTGTGGTCAGGTGACTTTTATACTGATAACAAGTTCAAACAGGTGCCAGTACTACAGGTAGTGAGTGGATGACAGAGGAGCCTCTTAAGAAGTTACAGGTCTGTGAGAGACAGAAATCTTGCTTGTTTGTAATTGACCAAATATTTATTTTCCACCAAAATTTGAAAAAAAAAAAATCTTTCCAAATCAGACAATGTGATTTTCAGGATTTGTTTTCTCATTTTGTCTCTCATAGTTGAGGTCGACCTATGATGTCAATTACAACCCTCTCTCATCTCTTTAAGTGGGAGAACTTGCACAATTGGTGGCTGACTAAATACTTTTTCCCCCACTGTATAATAGGAAGAAGGGTGAGTAACCCGTTGATTTCTCTTTGTACAGTTATAGGCATGTACAACTTTTGACAGAGAACCAGTCTTTCTTCTCGTCAGCTGTTAAAGTGCGCAACATCGACAATAATGTCCAGTTAAAACGTTCCACTTGTCCATTACCCTCTGGGTGATAGGGCGCTGTGTGGGATCTCTGAATTCTACAGTACTTTCCTAGCTTGGCAAAGAGCTGGTTCTCAAATTCTCTTTCTTGGTCGTGGTGTAACCTCGCAGGGAACCCAAAGCTCAGAGCAAAATCATTGAAGATCTTCTCTGCCGTTGTTCGACCACTTTTATTGGTGGTGGCATATGCTTGAGCAAATCGAGTAAAATGGTCCATCACCACCAATATGTATTCGTAACCACCCTTGCACATCTCGAGATGTATAAAATCTATTGAGAGCATCTCAAACGGATACGTAGTTTGGATGTTGCCCATAGGTGCCTGAGTTAATGTGTTGGGACATTTATCTTTCAGACACCCACACTCCCTGGTCACATACCTCTCAATATCTCTCTGCATGTACGGATCAAGTTGGTTGTCCTTTCCACTCCCAGGTGTCCCATGTTTTCATTGAGTTCTTTGAAGACCAACCTACCGAATACTCTGGGTAGTACCAACTGCCGGTTTTGTCCTCCTTTGCGATACAGGATACCGTCTTCGCTGAGGTAGAGCTTCGTCCATTCTTTAACTAAAACAGATACTGCTGGCGACTCATTATCTCTCTCCCGTTTACTTGGAATCCGATTTTGGTCCACATAAAGTAGTATTCTACCAATTATCTGATCTTCCCGTTGTGCTCTACAGCTTTTTCCTGTTGGTAGTTGTTGAATGGACAGGGGGTGATCTTGTTCTCTCGCTTTTATGGTGGTTTCCACCGTCAACGGACACCACAATGGTGTGTCTTTCTCTTGATAAGCTTGCACTGCTTGGGTAGTGCTCTCAATTGCTTCAAGACAGACTTCCTCTGAGCATTCTTGCATGAACTCCTCAGGCTCTAGTGGCATTCTCGAAAATCCGTCAGCATCCGCATTGCATTTTTCTGGCCTGTACTTGATGCTGAAATTGAAGTCCGCTAGTTCAGCGACCCATCTCTGACCCGTTGCATTCAGTTTGGCTGTAGTAAGGACATAGGTCAAAGGGTTGTTGTCAGTGTATACCTCAAACTCTTTGCTGTAGTAGAGATAATCTCTAAATCGTTCACAGATAGCCCATTTCAATGCCAGGAACTCCAATTTTCCGAAATGTAGATGGTAATTCTTCTTGGTGTCTGTCAACGTTCTAGAACCTTAACCAATGACAGTTTTCAATCTTGATGCTGATACAGGGCTGCACCCAGTCCAACTTGAGAAGCGCCACAATGAAGAACAAATGGTAAGTTGAAATCAAGATATCCCAAGATGGATGATTTTACCAGGTAGTCTACTAGTTCTTCCAATACCTCCTGGTGGTCTGCTGTCCAGAGAATGGGCTGTTGGGACAAAACGGCGTTGTTTCTTTTAAGCCCGGTCCTACCCGCGTCATTCTTTTTCTCTGTGGGTGTTGTTGACTCTGTCGTCCCCCTGAAGAGGAGGTATAGCGGGGCAGCACTCCTGGAGAAGTTCCAAAGTACGATAGTAGGAGAGGAATCCTAAGATCTGCCTCAATTCCCTGACAGTAGAGGGCAGCTCATCTTTTGAGGCCAGTACCGGAGCGATTTCTGCTGGGTCCATGGTATATCCTTCTCCGGATATTTGCTTCTGGGCCCTCCTCCGTGTCGAGGTTACCAGTCGCCCCGCGCTTGCAACCTCCTATCTTTTAACCCAAACGACCGTGACCATTGGCATTCCATGGCATAATGTCCTTTCTCACCACATCTTAGACAGTGGACACACACCGCACTCTGATTTGATGAATGGCACGCTTCACAAGCCAGGTATCTTCTGTTTTGGAACCCACTCCTAGGTCTGAAGGATACCGGTTCTGGCCTGGAAAGAATCAACTTTTTCACCTCAATCAACTCAACTCGCAGTTTTCCTATTACTTCCTCCCAGTCAGTGCTGGCGGTCCTGTCTTTTATTGGTGATTTAAGGTTCCCTTTCGGAGGTGGCACTGGAGGGTCCCCATGATGGTCTTTGGACTGGCCACCGGGGGTCTCCAACTTCAGCTGACTCGTTTTGGTGATTTTAGGAGCAGAGCCTTTCTTTAACTTCTGTTCGCTCTCTGACTCTAAACTAGCTGCCTCATTCATTTTTTCAATTAGGACTTCGTCCAGAATGCCAGGATCTTCTAGGTACTGTGTCAGCTGCAACTTGATTTCTTTGCTGATTAATCCTGTTCCCAATGATCTCAAGAACTTCTTCTGGACTAGTCCAGCATCAAACTTCTCCTCCGCTTCTACATCTTTGGATGCAAACAACAGTCTATCCTTCAGTTCAAATGCTCTGAACAAAAAACTTTGGGGTGATTCATTATTTTTCTATAAGAGGTTAATGAGTCGGTGGAATAATTCTGAAGTACTCTCTTCTTTATAGTGCCCTTTTAAAATCCTCTTCAGCTGTTGCAAGGTCAATTGGCTCTTCATTTCTAGCATGCTGTTATGCACACGCCCGGGCTAGAGCGGCGTGTGCATGTGATTGGTAGTGATTCCACTGGACCGTGCCGGAGAGTGTATGCCTGGAGGGGCGTAACTAAGTATCTACCCGATCCGACCAAGGTGGCACGACGGCATACGACGCCAGTGCACCAAGGAGGAACCGAGCAGAGGGACCAGGTGCTACTCCAGGACAGACCCCGGACACGGCTGTTGACCCACACAGGGAAATACAGGAACAGACTGGTATGCAGGCAGGCGGGTATGCAGGCAGGCGGGTATGCAGGCAGGCGGGTATGCAGGCAGGCGGGTATGCAGGCAGGCGGGTAAAGGCAAGCACAGCTAGAGTGCAGACGGGGAGGCACTAGCAGGTAGGAACACAGGCGGGATAGAGCCCAGTACACACCGGGACTCAGGAACAATACAGGCAGGATAGGGCCCAGTACACACTGGGACTCAGGAACAATACAGGCAGGATAGGGCCCAGTACACACTGGGACTCAGGAACAATACAGGCAGGATAGGGTACAGGCAGGGCAGGACAGGACTGCCGGAGCAGCGGGCAGAAGCAGGGCAGGACAGGACTCTGTTCACACGGAACAGACAGGAAGGGAAAGACAGAGCCAGACACCCACAGGGTACTTGCAGTGAAGTAGCGAGTGGACCAAAAACTCACAAACGGGAGTACAGAGACAACAAGCAGGAGTTAGGTACGAGTACAGACTCTGCAGGAAAAGGAAGGGAATGGACATAGACAAAACAGGTAAAGGATAGGAGAGAGTTCAGACTGGAACTGAGTGTACGGAGGAGACCGACACTGCAGCGGGATACAGGAGCGGGTCTGGGAATACTGCCCCCAGAGAGGCGGGACGAACAGGCAAGGAGCGTGTTCAGACAGGACAGACAAGATACAGGACACAGTTCAGACACGGGAGCTGACACCGCAAGGCAGGAGACATACAGGACTTAGTTCAGACACGGGAACTAATACCGTAAAGCAGGAGACATACAGGACACAGTTCAGACACGGGAGCTGACACCGCCAGGCAGGAGACATACAGGACTTAGTTCAGACACGGGAACTAATACCGAAAAGCAGGAGACATACAGGACACAGTTCAGACACGGGAGCTGACACCGCAAGGCAGGAAACATACAGGACTTAGTTCAGACAGGCCTGGAAACAAGCCTCCAGGAAAGGCGGACAGGGAAACAAAGACGGGACCTGGCACCTTCAGAGTGCAAGCACACACTGAAAGAAACACATATGCTCAGGCAGGGATAGAAGGGAGCTGCTGAGCTATATACCAAGAGACAGACAGCGATAGGCTGAGGACGCACAAGGGGTGTGACCCACAGCAGGTACAAAAGGCAGGAAGTGATCGGGCGCCGCCCTTAAGCAGCAGAAACAGACACAGACACAAACAAGACAGCATGGAGGGAAGCCAGAGAGACATTCTGGACAGGAGATCAAGTGCGCGCTCCTGCACAGTGGGAGATGGACCACTATGCAAGGACGCCGCCAGGTATGTTACACATACTATGGAGGTTCAGTCCTGGGCTGATCACTTTCACCACCCCCTCAACGATCTCATTTGGCTGGTAGCCTCTTTGTAAGCCTGCATCGATCTGGTGCAACAAGTTCATATAAGACAGTTTCTCTTTCTGTTCACACTCTCCAATCTGTCCAAGGATCTTGAATTCTTTCCTTATGGTGATTTGTGGTGTTAGAGAGGACTGTCTTCCTGATTTATCTAACCTGAGCAGGGTAAAGGTTCTGTCTGAGTCTGTCACCCGTTCAGAGGTTTTGTTCGATTCCTGCATGGCTGTTGTTAGGGCTTTGAATTGTTCTTTCAATTCCTGTAGTTCTGTCTATGGATGGAGATTCCCGCTTTTGGTAATTGGTGCCGCCCCTCAATCCTCCAACTTCAACCTGGTTAGAAACTGTGTTAGCTCCTGGCGGAACATCCCGATGATGTCTTCAGCTTCTTTCTCCCCCAGCTCATCCATTTTTGCTTTAATGGCAGCTAACAGTTGCATGCGGTTGTGTGCTTTAGAAATCTGTTCTTCTGACATATTTATATGTTCTTCTACTGTTCTCAATTCTTCACAGGTTAACAGAAGAAGCAGCTCACTAATTCTGTCTATTTGTATTTCCACATCCATTGCTGCTAGTTAGTTTTCTTTTGGGTTGGTCCCCTTTAACTGGTGTAGCAGAGTTGAATTGAGGTGCTGTGCTGCTGTGTTTTTCCAGACACTTTTCCTCTTCTCCCTCTACATGCTAATCACTGCTCAGGATTCTCCGTACGGGCCACCAATGTTACAGGCACGCCGCTAGGTTCAGATATGGCAAGACGGGTTTCATGAATTCTTTGTAATCCTGGGGGAACATTTACTCAGGGCGACCATAGGCTGCAGCTTCTCTTAGGCACACGATAGATTCAATTGCTGACCAGACACATCTGACAAGAATCTTTTTCAACAGTTTAACAGTGGAATTTAATCTGAAGCACGGCCAGTGCAATTCAGGGATATTACAGCAACAATCTCCATTACAGTACAGTCTGAGTTTCTTGAGCAACAGGCTCCAGTAACAATACAGTAGTTTCTTCACAAGGCACAGTATTAGTCTCTTCAGTAGCATTATTCAGCATAGATTAGATCTCTTAGCAGCACACTTCTATGCATACACAACCACAGGCTTTTCCTTTACAAGGACACAATAGTACACAGCATTCTTTATCCTGCATGGAGATGGAGGGGGGAGGGTTTGATGAGGGAGATGATCCCTGTGACACAATTGCTTCCGGTGCTTACCTTCCTTCCCAATAATACTTTGCACTGTTAGCTCAGGGAGTCTATCTGACCTGTGATTAGTTTCTCTCCTGATCTGAAACCTGTTCAGTTGCCTTTTGTCAGAACCAGATAACACACCACCTTTCTCTTCGGCTTCAGCCAGACTACAATAACAAGTTCCCCACAATCCCCCTGGGGCTCTGCTAAAACACTCCCAGTCTCCTGTGACTGTGTTGACCCCTCTAGTTGCTGGATGCTTCTGAAGCAACAGCACTACTTTTGCATGTCACATACTGCCAAGGCATCTTTCAACCTTTCAGTAAGCCTCTCACAAAATTGGCTTCTAAGGGCTGGGTCATTCCATTTGGAATCCGTTGCCCATCTATGGAATTCAGAACTGTACGTCTCCACTGACTGATTACCCTTCTGAAGGCGACGTAGCCTACACTCAGCCAAGGCGACTTGGTCAGGGTCATCATAAATGAGGGCCAGACAACGAAAAACCCCTCCACAGACTGGAGACAAACAGAGTCCTGCGGTAAGGAAAACGCCCATGACTGAGGATCTCCCTGCAATAGAGAGATCTCAATACCAACCCGTTGGTCCTCATTTCCGGAGGAGTAAGGATGAAGTTTAAAATACAATTTGCAGGCCTCCTTAAATACAAAAAACTTGTCCCTTCCTCCTGAAAACCTGTCCGGGAGGGCAACTTTGGGTTCAGACTGGACAGGCCTACCTGCAGAGACCCCCATATTGGCGACCTGTAACCGCTGATGCTGCTGCTGAACCTTACAGATGGCAGAACTGCTCTGCGAGCTCTGCAACTGAACCCATACCAAGGGAGAAAGGAAAAAATCACCGCACGCGTTCCTTGCCCTGTCTTTCCCTGGCGTATGGCTAAGGCTAGGGAAGGGAGTAGATGAGCACTAGTCGATCTCCACTAAACTCTATAGACAACAAGGGTAGACAAACAGGGGGAATTGCTTAGCTTTAGACGACTCCAGACAAATCCACACACAGCCTCAAGTTCCAGAGAGGAAGAATTACTGCTCTTGCTAAAGCCTTCAGAAATAGTAATGAATACCACTGGCACCACCCTCTGGCCTGGGTGTATAAATACCTGCTGTGTTTCAGAGTGTTAATTAGCCAGAGGGAGGTAGCCGCTGGGTCCTAGAGACAACCTCTAAGAAGATGTCTGTAATGCCAAACATAGAGATCTTCTGCAACCAACTGCAGGGCGACTGTGTGTCACCTCAGACACAACTGAGACATCAGCCTCCTGATTGTATTCTTATCAGATGTTAGTACATTGCCTCCACAGCAAGTAGAGATGGAATGGGCACTAGGGTGGACATGGCCGTGTGATGCATTATGGTATTCATAACAGAATATAAAGCATAGATGCAAAACAATGCTTCTGATCACTAAAAAATAGGGATATTCTCTTTCTCTCTGTATGTGTTGTGACAGAGTCACTAGTGATATATGTGAGGGGAGATATGTTTCACTGCGGCTACAAGCTTCAGTGAACTAAACCTGCAAATTTTCCTCCAGCATGTTATGTGTTGGGGGCTAAACCACCATGTTGAAAGGGAGTTGTTTTTTTGAATGACATTGTGAAGGGTGGGAGGTCATTCACCATATCTCTGTTAAAGTTAAATGCTCAGTCACTGTTTTTTTTTTCTCTGTTGTGAGTTTGGAGAAGGAAGTCTTCAGACTGTGGAACTTCAGCTCAGGAGGAGATGAAGTGTGCTGCAACTGAAGCAGGCGAATCCCGCACACATATGGACTGTGCTATCGTTTATCTTTTGTTTTGCCATTATGTCAGCAAGGCCGTGTTTATTTTGCTGAACCTGCAGTGCTTTATGCCATTTTAAATAAACCTGCAGATGAAAACGTTCCTGAGTCTACTTCTGAAAGCAGCCGACTGAGTCGTCTTACCAAAGTGTGTATATATAATATATTGTAATATGGCCACCGGACAGGTCCTTGAGGGGAGATATATGTCATTGAGGTTGGTAGCTTCGTTGATGTAAGCCCGGGAAAGCATGCTCCTGCATGTATAGTGCTGAGAGGGTTAATAGGGCGTATCAGGGCCGGTTTTTACGAGCAGTCATAATACATGGGTGGCAGTGGCTGCTCACATATCCTGACCCCGGGGCGGTTTGTTGTAAATAAAATGGAGGCCAAGTGACTTATTCAGGGTCTGTGTCTGGAGCAGTGTGGATCTCCAGTGTGTTGGTCTGCGCTAAGGACCTAAGGACTGGACACTGACCTGAGCGGGCGAACCCGCAATATTATATGGACATTTTACTTTGTGTTTCCACTTTGTGCCGGAAAAGGCTGTTTATTCCAGTGGAAACGCTTCCTGTGCCTACCTCAGTCGCAGCTGAGTATATATATGTACAGTATATATATGTATGTGTGTGTGTATATATACAGCTCTGGCAAAAATTAAGAGACCACTGCCCAGTTTTCTCTACATGTCTGACTTCCATTCCAGTGTCAGTTGAATTCCAACCACCGTCCACCTCCTTCTACTTAATGTGCTTCTGATTAGGTGATCACCTGAACCAAATCTTATGTAACGAGGGAAAGTATAAAAAACACTGCTGTGGTCTCCACAATCCTCTTGCAATAGGACAAGCTGGACGGCAAAACAAGTGCTAGGAATAGCCCAAAAGTAATTTGAATGAAAAAATAACTTTTAACCATGCCAAAGGAGTTGAAAAGAAAAGTCTTGAGTGAGGAAAAGAAGGGCTCAGTTCTGGCTTTATTAGCAGAGGGATACAGTGAGCGTCGTGTTGCCTCCATCCTTAAAATTTTGAAGATGGCAGTCCATTACAAGGTCAAGCAAAAGAGATTGGGGACAACAAAGCTACAGACCGGCAGAGGGCGAAAGCGACTCTCCACTGACCGGGATGTACGCCATCTTATTCGAATGTCACTCAGCAACCACAGGATGACATCAAGTGACCTACAAAAGGAATGGCAAATGGCAGCTGGGGTGAAGAGCACGGCAAGAACAGTTGGTAACAGGCTCCTAGAGGCATCAAGTCATGTAAAGCTAGAAAAAAACCTTTCATCAATGAGAAGCAAAGGAGAGCCAGACTGAAGTCTGTCAAAGACCATAAGGATTGGACCATAGAGGACTGGAGTAAGGTAATCTTCTCTGATGAGTCTAATTTTCAGCTTTGCCCAACACCTGGTCGTCTAATGGTTAGACGGAGACCTGGAGAGGCATACAAGCCACGGTGTCTTGCACCCACTATGAAATTTGGTGGAGGATCGGTGATGATCTGGGGATGCTTCAGCAAGGCTGGTATTGGGCTGGTTAATCTTTGCGAAGGATGTATGAGTCAAGCCGCAGACAAGGTTATCCTTGAAAAACACTTGCTTCCTTATACTCAGGCAATGTTCCCCAACTCTGAGGACTGGTTTTTCCAGCAGGACAATGCACCATGCCACACAGCTTGGTTAATCAATGTGTGGATGAAGGTGACTCGCTCAGGGGGATATGGGGGACTTGGTACCTGGGCCTTTACCTTCTTGGGATGTCACGGCGGTCGGCTCCCGGGCCCGTACCCTGGGGTCACTCTTAAAAGGGGTTGTTGCTTGAAGGGATGATAAACAATTTTGTCTCGTGACGCCACCTGTGCTTCCTGGTAATGGGTACCAGCGCTGCAGACCTCCAGGGGTGATGAGATGGCAGCTGAGGTGTTTCTGCTCCCCACAGGCGGAGCGAGCCCCCAGGGCAGGGTTGATGGGAGGGATGCAGGTGAGAGGTGGCCCGGTCGGGTCAGAGGGAATGACGGACACGCACACAGGGGATTCGCTTCCGTACCTTTACTGGTGTAAATGGCAGCTATGGTCCGGGGTACTTAGTAGGAAGGGTGCACTTCTGGACTCTCCCCAGTGAGCGGCTAGTAGGCCACCTGATCCGTTTCTTCCTCTCTCTCTCTGACGCTCCTGAACAGCCTGGAACTAGGCCTAGTTTCTGCACTGTTTCACTCTCTCATCTGTCTGCTTGGTAGTAAGAACTTTTCTCGGGCTACCACTATCCCTGGATGCTGGGGCCTTCGTGGTTCCTAGTTCTGTAGATGATTATAGCTGCAGGTTGACCAGGGATCTGGAATCCTCCTGGTATACCGGTTATCCCTACTGGGTGTAGAGGGCCCTGTAGGCGCGGACCCGGTGTCCGGCTTGTGTTCTGGGGTGAGCTTAAGATGCTCCTCTGCCCCCTTCACTCCTCTCTCCTTGCCTCCGGCCACGCTCTAGGCCCTTAGCACAGCAGCTCAACAGGTGCTGCCTCTTCACTGATCTCTAGTGCCAGCACACTCTCTGACTACCTAACTCCACCCTCCAGAATATATATCTCTAACAGGGCTCCCTCTGGTGGTATGAGGTGGAAGGGTGGAGGTGTCTGTGTGTAATAAGGGCCTCTTGTGGAGAAGTCCGTCCATGCACCCTTTTGGGTCCTGTGGTACCACAAAGGAGCACCACATCAAGACCCTGTCATGGCCAGCCCAATCTCCAGACCTGTACCCCATTAAAAACCTCTGGAATATAATCAAAAGGAAGATGGATAGTCAGAAGCCATCAAACAAAGAAGAACTGCTTAAATGTTTGTGCCAGGAGCGGCATAAGGTCACCCAAAAGCAGTGTGAAAGACTGGTGGAAAGCAGCCAAAACGCATGAAACCTGGGATTAAAAATCATGGTTATTCCACCAGATATTGATTTCTGAACTCTTCCTGAGCTAAAACATGAGTAATTTGAGGTCTGAAAGCACTGTTTCTTTTTTAGTATTTTGACGCTTTATCATTTGCTGCAAATAAATACAACATTTTTAGCTGACGTTGTCAGTAGTTTATAGAATAAAACAACAATGTACATTTTACTCAAAAATATACTGTTAAATATTAATTATGAATATTTATTTTATTCTTAATTCTGAGTTAATTCATTGCACAAGATTGCATCAGCCTCGTGCTAAGGGTGTCTAGATGACATGCGCTATTTGTGTGTGTATTTTTAGTTCACTACCATATACAAAATAACAGGGCCTATAAAAGCCCATGATAGAGGTAGTGGGGGTCTCTTGCCATTCCACAGTACACAGGACGAGGGTCTGTGTGGGTAAACCAGCTGCTGATGTAGGCCCAGGAAACACGTTCTTTACCCGGACACATAGAGTCATCCGGACACACATGCTGGACACAGATAAACGCAATTTACCAGCCAGAATCCCAGCATTCCCAGGGTGAATCTCAACAATTAAGCTAATTATGGACAAATGGACAATCACTCTGTAACTAATTATTGTATGTACCTGCTGCAATCTGATTCTTTTTAATGGACAATCCAAGAATAAATAGATACATTTTTTTATAAGAATATCTTGATATTGATATTTTGAGAAGTCCTCGATAGAGAAAAATAATACAGAAAGAAGTATTATTTAACATATACCTATAAAGAGAAAAATCAGAGAAAATGAAAAATTTTCAGTGGTCTCTTAATTTTTGCCAGAGCTGTATATTATTCCAGCACAGAAGTGTCATAAATAATCTGTATAGAGAAGCATAATCCATAATACAGATATAAAATCTCTCTCTGTGTCTGTATCACACTCTCTATACATAGCAGGGATTCTGGTCTTTGGTAGCCGCTTGGATATGCACCGGCACAGGGTTTTTATATCAAACAGCAAAAGGTTTATTGTTCATCATAAACTTTATAGCTCCTAATCAAAAACAGCCTTCCTTCAGAAAAAAATGCATAACATAAATATTTCTTTCTTCAGGTAGAATGAACAAAGTAAATGTAGCAGCCTCACCAATCTCTGTATTAAATGTGTTCACCAAACAAACACCTCTGTTCAGCTCCAGCACAAACTCCACTCTGCTGAGCTGACCCAGCTGCTGTTATTAGGCCTGTACGCCCCAGGCTGGAATATGAGAATGACCTTTTTAACCCAGACTCTTTTGGTTGCTACTAAATCCCGGACCCAAAATCTAGTCAAATTAACCTTTTCAGTAATCTAATGTTACTGGTAGTACAGATTTTTACATTGGGTCAACCATCCGAATTCCAGGGGATGGGGGATGCCCGACAATCGGATGTGCTGAGGCACTGAATTCCAGGGGATGGGGGGTGCCCGATAATCGGACGTGCTGAGGCACTAAATTCCAGGGTTTGGGGGATGCCCGACAATCGGACGTGCTGCGGCACTGAATTCCAGGGGATGGAGGATGCCCGACAATCGGACGTGCTGAGGCACTGAATTCCAGGGATGGGGGATGCCCGACAATCAGACATGCTGAGGCACTAAATTCCAGGGGATGGAGGATGCCCGACAATCGGACGTGCTGAGGCACTGAATTCCAGGGGATGGGGATGCCCGACAATCGGATGTGCTGAGGCACTGAATTCCAGGGGATGGAGGATGCCCGACAATCGGATGTGCTGAGGCACTGAATTCCAGGGGATGGGGGATGCCCGACAATCAGACATGCTGAGGCACTAAATTCCAGGGGATGGGGGGTGCCCGATAATCGGACGTGCTGAGGCACTAAATTCCAGGGTTTGGGGGATGCCCGACAATCGGACGTGCTGCGGCACTGAATTCCAGGGGATGGGGGATGCCCGACAATCGGATGTGCTGAGGCACTGAATTCCAGGGGATGGGGGATGTCCGGGACAAATCTCAGGGGTCACTGGCTGAGGAATGTGCGAGAGAGGAGGAAATGAGTAGATCTTGTGAGGACCGGATATTACATTTGAGAAAGTTTTGGGAAATATATTGCATTTGAATTGATATGCAAATGATAATTAAGAGCTATTTTAGATCTGAAACCTTTGCCATTAAAGCTGTATTCCCCACCCAATACTGACTTTCCCTGCTTCACCGACAGTCTCTATGCTGGGTGACTTCAGGCTAAGAAGCCATCAGTCAAGCAAGAAGAAACTTGAGAAGTTCTGGAAAGGAACAGAAATGCAAACAAAATAGGACAATACCGTCTGGTAAAGGATAGAATAAGCGATGGTAGCACTCGCCCTTAGGCAGTGGCGCAACGATGCCGATCGCAGAGGTTGCTGATGCGACTGAGCCCGGTGGGTCAGGGGCCCGCCGACACCAGCAGAACCTTCAACTGGATGTGCATCCTCGGACGCCCAGACCCATCGGTCCATGCGCCACAATACACACTGCCGGCCAATCAGAGGCCAGAGATAAGACACCTTTATTCTTCTTTATTCTTCGGATCAGTTTTCGTGATACCACATTTATGTAGGTTCTATAGGTTTTGCTGGTTTTACACAATAAAAATTTTCTAGAAAAAGAAATAGAGCTATCGCTTTATTATTTTTCCACTGACGGAGCTGAGTGAGGGTTTGTTCTTATGCGAGCCAAGATGTCATTTTCTGAAGTAGTATTATTATTCACATTCGACCTTTTAATCGCGCTTTATTCCACCCTTTGTTTGGCAAACTCATAGTTCTTGCAACATTTTTTTTACGGTGTTTACTATAAGGGTTAAATAGTGTGACAGTTTTGTAGAGCAGGTTATTCCGGATATGACGACACCAAATATGTATACTTTTTTGTACATTTTTCATTTTACATACATGTGTAACATTTTTTTGCTCTTTGTTTTGTTTTTTTAATCATTTTTATTTTTTCATTTTTCACTTTTGTTTGATCACTGGTCTCCTGCATTACAGCGCACATATTGCGATGCATTAGACCTGTCAGATTACACAGGCAGAAGGCCTGTTAGACCCTGCCTATGGCTGACTCTAACAGGCCACCATATCTAGCAGACCAGGAGGTCATTGATTGATCTCTGGGTATGGTGACAATCATCGACTCTTCATGATCGCGTTGTGGGGGTGCCGATGGGATGAGTGAGGGGGCCCAGTCCCTCTCAAAAGCTTCTAAGTGCCGCGATTGCTACTGAACACGGCATCTGGAGGGTTAATAAGCGAGGGGCGGCCCTGGCTGTTACCGCAGGAGCGCGGCTGTCAGCTGCGCGTGTTGACTGTGCAAGGTAGTTCTACAATTTCATCCTGCCGATCACATGCTGTGATTGGTTTGTTAGATTGATTGACCAATCACAGCAATGGGAGAGTGGGGACCACTGTAATTGGTCTCCGCAACCCTCGCCGTGCCGGTCAGCTGTCTGTGACTGCACAGAGCTGTCACTGTGTCTTTAGGACAGCTATATCCATCATAATGCTGGAACAGATATAATGAAAGTCATTTAGATAATGAATGTGACATTATTACAAATAGACTTGCATTAGGGGGTACAGAAACCCTCTAATAACCGGAGCAGAAGACATTGCTAAATCTAAGAGAAGACAATGTCTTCTGTATAATGGGGGAAATGACAATAAACACAGATATTCCAATCACGTTCCATTTACCACCACATAAAGCTCGAGTGATTATGGTATACAGAGCATTATTCGTGAAAACCTTCCTGTATTCTACCAAGATGAAGCTCTGTCGCAGATTTTGTCTTCAGGAATTAAATTCTCTGCACGTCGAGCCGTTCCCTAGCATGGTCCTCTCACCTAGTCTGTCCACCACTAACAATAAGAAATCAAAGAAAACATGGTTGTCCTGCTAAGGTAATTTCTGGTGCGGACAACCAAAGATGCAAACATATGGAAGAAACATCTAACCAAAAAATATCAAACCATTCACTAACTGCAATACTGCACATCCTTAGTTCTTTTAGGGACCCCTCCCTTAATTCTATAGGTCTTCGTTCAGACTAGCCGAGGACGAAGGCGGGTCTGTTCACTAGGAACAGGCAGCCCGCTACATCGTAGGGATTCAGCTTAGTCTACTGTAGGGACAGCTTTCCCCTATCTTTCCTTAGTTCTTGTTGCAGATCATAACAATCAGGGGTGGGCATTGAGAGGGTTCATCGCCCCATTAGGGATGGAAACTGGGCTCAGCTTCTCCTTAAACCTGAAGCATTTTAGATTTTAAACTTAGGCACAAGATCTCCCAATGGTCTCAATTTAAAAAATGCTCTCATGTATCTATGTAAAGATCTGAGGTTGTGGGTTTTAATAATCACCTAGGCAGGTTAACGATGTAACAATATTTTATTCCTTACATCCAAGGTAATGCAGCAATCCCACGTAAATGTCCAAAATACAATTGTCTCAGTCAACAATCCTCCATATGACAGACAAAACGATGGAAGCACAGGTATCCAGTAGCATACTCCTTTAAGAAACTTTAAATCCCAACGACATATCTCCCATCTGTAGCACGCTTATCCAGCCCAGTCGGTACTTACAGGTGAATCTCACTAAATTAGAATGTCATCAAAAAGTTAATTTATTTCAGTTCTTCAATACAAAAAGTGAAACTCCTATATTATATAGAGTCATTACACACAGAGTGATCTATTTCACGTGTTTATTTCTGTTAATGTTGATGATTATGGCTTACAGCCAATGAAAACACAAAAGTCATTATCTCAGTAAATTAAAATAATTAACAAAAAACTCTTGCAAAGGCTTCCTAAGCATTTAAAAATGTCCCTTAGTCTGTTTCAGTAGGCTCCACAATCATGGGGAAGACTGCTGACTTGATAGATGTCCAGAAGGCAGTCATTGACACACTCCACAAGGTCCCAGAGTCTGGAGGAAGAGTGGAGAGGCCACAATCCAAGCTGCTGGAGGTCTAGTGTGAAGTCTCCACAATCAGTGATGGTTTGGGGGGCCATGTCATCTGCTGGTGGAGGTCCACTGTGTTTTATCAAGACCACAGTCAGTGCTGCTGTCTACCAGGACATTTTACAGCACTTCATGCTTCCCTCTGCCGACAAGCTTTTTGGAGATGGAAATGTCATTCTCCAGCAGGACTTGGCCCCTGTCCACACGGCCAAAAGTACCAACACCTGGTTTACACACAACAGTATCACTGTGCTTGATTGTCAGCAAACTCGCCTGACCTTAACCCCATAGAGAATCTATTATAGAGAATCTATGGGGTATTGTCAAGAGGAAGATGAGAGACACCAGACCCAACAATGCAGACGAGCTGAAGACAGCTATCAAAGCAACCTGGGCTTCCATAACACCTCAGCAGCCACAGGCTGATCGCTTTCATGCCACACTGCCGCATTGATGCAGTAATTGATGCACAAGGAGCCCGACCAAGTATTGAGGGCATTTACTGAACAGACATTTCAGGAGGACGACATTTCGGATTTTAAAAACATTTTTCAGACTGTTGTTATAAAGTATTCTAATTTACTGAGATAATGACTTTTGTGTTTTCATTGGCTGTAAGCCATAATCATCAACATTAACAGAAATAAACACGTGAAATAGATCATTCTGTTTGTAATGACTCTATATAATATAGAAGTTTCACTTTTTGTATTGAAGAACTCAAATAAATTTAACTTTTTGGTGATATTCTAATTTTGCGAGATGCACCTGTATCTCCATACGCCATCGATCCATCCATAGAACAGGTCCTCAGTCTTGATCCTATTCCTTCAGCGTCCTTCCACACAACTTCTTGACTAAAACATGTGGCTTCTCTTTTCTCCCTCCCTGGGATCAGCCCCCTCCCCCTTAGACAATTGTTTTTAGTTCTAAGAATGAAAAATCTTTCAAAAGTCCATTACTCGTGACCCCTGTGGTGATGGCTCCTCTCAGAGAATAACGGTTTAAGGTTCCTGAGATAAGGTCATTGGATGGAAGCACTGATACCTGAGGTTGAACTGATGAGCAAACAAATCACTAATAAAACACAGCAATAAGATCCACGAAAATAGGTGCTCCGTGCTGGAAAAGTCTTTAGTAAATGGGCAGCGCCTCACAATCTATATTCATTTTTCGTAGTCATTATTTGTATATTAGTGAAACATTCTTATTTATATGTTTTGGTTTATTTCATATGTATCTCTATATATACTTATAAATTATAATATAGGTCATTTTATTTTGCGGTTTACATGATTTGTCGATGATTTTTTCACCATTCTTGTATTTAAATATTGGCATGCTTGTTCATTGTATTTCATTTCAGTGTGATACATAGGGTTAATATTTGGGTTAACTATGGTGGTTTTTATACTCCCTATTAGGGGCGTGTACTAAATAACTGACATCTTTTCAGACACTACTTGTCAAGACTAAGAGCTGTGACAGCGCGAAACGCGTCGACTCGGCGTTATTATATAGTTGCAAACAGTTTCCCTTTATTTTCTTTTAAAATAGACTAAATAAATGTGATATTTTATTGTAGGTATTTTTTGCGGTTGCTAGATATTTTCTTTTTTCCATGGTCTTCACAGCTCAGGAGCCGGCCTGATGCTTCCGTGCACCGCACCCTAATTGCAGGTATTTCCCACGCCGGTGAGCTGATAGTTCGTTTCATCCTGAAGCTTCCGTGCCTTCTGTGACTTCTGAGCTTTAGTTCCTTCCATACATTTTCTATAGCATTCAGATCCTATTGTGAGAAGCTTGTGGAAGGATGTCCCAAATGTGTGACCCAAGTCATTTAGTTTAAGGGCAATGGTATCAAATATCAATGAAATGTATGTTGGGTGGGGCAACTCATTGTGTTGGTCCAACTGTAGTTTGGCGTAAAGGAGTGTGTTTCTTCAGTGGTGAAGACAGTCATTTTGTGGGTGCTTGTCCATCCATATCACACCAAAAACAGCCGCCACAAAACTAAGGAGCCCGGGTTGTGTGGAGGTAAGTAACCTGTGGGTGCTTATTTCCTCTGTGGGTAGGCCATAATTTTTTTTTTCCGGCCAAGATCTATCATGGGAAAAATAAGATGGTTATTGCTGCCTTTCTGCACAGTGGGGCAGGATTTAATTTTATTGACTGTAGGATCGTCCAGGACTAAGGTCTCGAACTACATAAATTGTCTAGACCTATACCCATAATCGACATTGGCTCTGCATCCTTGAGTCAGGGGTATTTTACTTAGGTCATTTATGAGTATCACCTACAGGTAGGGGCCATGCACTCTGAATTAATTGACTGTTATGTGCTAGAGGGCTTGACCTCTCCTGTGGTTCTCGGACTACCTTTGCTTATGCTACACAATCCTGTGGTAGACTGGCAGACTCAGGAGGTGGTTAAATGGAGCAAGTATTGCCAAGGACACTGCTTGGGTACTCAGCTAGCCAGGGTGGGTACCCAATCTCTGCTGGACTACCTGTCTTACTTCGGGGATGTGTTTGCAGAGCAGGGGTGTAAAGAACTCCCTCCTCATCTTCCTTATGACTGCGCTGTTAATCTTATTCCTGGGGCCAAGCTGCTAAAAAGCAGGTTATACTATATCTCTGGTCCAGACAGACAGGCCATGAAGGACTATATCACTGAAAACCATATCAGACCTTCTTCATTCTCCTGTTGTAAAGAAAAAAGGGGGTTGGCCCCGGCCTTGATTTTCACGAGCATAATTGGATCACGGTCCAGGATCCATTTCCTCTCCCTCTCATCTCGGACCTCTTTAATCAGATCGTAGCAGCCAAGTGGTTTTCTAAACTTGATCTCAGGGGGGCATATAATCTTATTCACGCTAAGGAGGGCGATGAGTGGTAGACAGCCTTTAAGACACCTGAGGGACACTATGAAAACCTTGTGATGCCATTTGGGTTGACTAATGATCCCGCCGTGTTTCAACACTTTGTCAATGACATTTTTAGTCACCTGGCAGGTAGGTTTCTTGTGATTTCTCTTTATGACATATTGATTTATTCGCCTAACTTTGAGTCACATCAGGTACATGTCAGGCAGGTCTACAGAAACTCAGAGACATGTATGTTCTCAGTTCTGGAGATCCTTTTTCAGGGTTATTTCTTATCGTCCACTGGTTTTCACATGGATCCTGCAAAAGTGCGGGCGGTACTTGGTTGGGATCATCCTGAGGATTTAAAGGCATTATAAAGGATTTTGTGTTTCGCCAACTCCTATCCTAGTAGTTCATCAAACTTTTCGCTAGTGGCCAAACATCTGACGAATATGACCAGGAAAGGGACGGACTTTTCCAAATGGTCCAGTCTGGCCAGGGAAGCTTTTGATGCCATGAAGAAATGTTTTGCATCCGCACCGATTCTTATACAGCCTGACGTCACTCAGCCATTCATTGTAGAGGTTGACGTGTCTGAGGTAGGGCTGTATTGTCGCAGGGGATCATCTCCTAGTAAATGGAGTCCGTGTGCATATTTTTTTAAGAAACTGTCTTCCGCTGAGAAGAACTATGGCATTAGTAATAGAAAACTCTTGGCAATTAAATAGGCTTTTGAAGAGTGGCGACATTTTCTGGATGGGGCAGTTCATCTGATCATGGAAATCACTGATCATAAAAATCTGTTATATTTAGAATCTGCTAAGCGTCTGACGCCTGGACAGGCAAGGCGGTCATTGTTCTTCACCAGATTCAACCTTTTTGTGACATATAGACCGGGGATAAGAACTTTAAGGCCTTTAAGGCGGATGCCTTATCCTGGTTGTTTTCCTGGGGTGGAAATAATTGTGAACCGGTTCCTATACTACAGAAAGGGGTAGTTATTGCTCCTATAGGTTCTGCTCTGGAGAAGAAGGTTACAGAGGCTCAAAGGGACATTCCTACTTCCTGTCCTTTAGGTAAACTGTTCGTACCTGTGAATCTCCGTCTAAGAGTTATGAGTGAAAATCATGGTTCGGTCTTCGCCTGACATCCTGGCAGTAAAGCCACCACTGATCTCCTTACTCAGAATTTTTGATGGTCTGGGTTGGATCAGGATGTTCGGGAGTATGTAACTGCCTGTAGTGCTTGTGTGCGCTGTAAGATCACAATACTCATCCGTCTGGGCCTCGCCAACCATTGGTGATTCCCATTAGACCTTGGACTCATTTATCTGCAAATTTCATTACTGATCTGTCTGTCTCTGCAGGTAATAGTTATTTTGGTGGTGGTGGACAGGTTCTGCAAGATGTCTCATTTCATTGCGCTATCCGCCTTACCCAATGCCAAGACCTTGGTGCAAATTTTCATCAGAGAAATTGTGAAATTCATTGGGATTCCTACCGATATTTTTTCTGACCGGGGAGTACAATTCATTGCCAAGTTTTGGAAAGCATTTTGCGCCTGTTTGGGGATCCATGGGTTACTTACTTGCCTCTTGCTGAGTTCGGGATGAATAACCGTTGTCATGATTCTACTGGTAAGTCCCTGTTCTTTCGGGGCCTATAGGTTACATCCTCAGTTCAGCTTTTTTAATAAAAATTGTTCTTCAGGAATACCTGAAGAGGAACGGTTTTCATCGTCTATTACTTATGTGTGACAAGGGGTTCTTAATAATTTGAAGAAGACAGGGTCCAAATATAAGAGAGTGGCTGATTGGAGATGTTTTGTGGGTCCGAACCTGTGTGTTGGTGATTTGGTGTGGTCCTCGAAGAACATTCAGTTGAAGGTTCCTTCTTGGAAACTGGGACCCAGGTTCATCGGTCCTTATAAGATTATGGCCGTCGTCAATCCCGTAGCATTCCGCCTTGCTTTACCACCTACTTTTAGGATTCATACTTAGGGATGAGCGAACGTGCTCGGTGATACTCGGATATAAGTCAAGTATCTGGGTGCTTGGATGTGCTCGTTTATCTGCGAGCATTACCTGGTGCTCTATTTCAAACTCTAATCCCCGCATGTTTGGCACCTGTTACACAGCCAATAAGCATGCAGGGATTGCCTGCGAGTCACTGTAATGCTGTAGCCATCTTGGCAGTGGCATTACTGTGATTGGCTGGCCGTATGACATCATCAAGGGTCAAAAAAGGACAAGTGCCGCCAGGCTCGAATCCGAGTCCTATAGTGTTGATACTGGTTCTGAAGCTGAACCATCATACTAAGAGCCCTTGGGGTTGGTAATCCATTGCTTTGTTGTTTTTATGACATACATTCTTCATTTAGCCTAGGGAGGGAGAGGGAGTTGCAGGAGTAGGGAGAGAGGCCGAATACAGTCTCTAGTCAGAGATTAAAGCTTTGCAGTCCATTCCTAAATATATATAGATTTTTTGTATGTGAATAAATTGAATATATTGTGATCTATAGAGTATTGCATGCTTTGTCGTACATTTGGTGTTCTATAACACTCCAAAAAAGCATTCAAAAAATCTTCTCTATTCATTTACTCATCCATAGATTATTACGTGCTTTGGGGTAAATTTATGTGATATACAACCCCTGGCAAAAATGATGCCACCGGGGCTCAGAGGATGTTCATTCAGTTGTTTAATGTTGTTGAAAAAAAAGCAGATCACAGACATGGCACAAAACTAAAGTCATTTCAAATGGCAACTTTAGGGCTTTAAGAAACACTAAAAGAAATCAAGATTAAAAATGTGGTACTCAGTAAGGGGAATTTTTTTCAGACCAAGCAGAGGGAAAAAAAATTATGGAATCACTCAGTTCTGAGGAAAAAATTATGGAATTATGAAAAACAAACTCACAAAAGAAGACTCCAATACATCACTAGTATGTTGTTGCACCACCTCTGGCTTTAATAACAGCTTTCAGTCTCTGAGGCATGGACTTAATGAGTGACAAACAGTACTCTTCATCAATCTGGCTCCAACTTTCTCTGATTGCTGTTGCCAGATCAGCTTTGCAGGTTGGAGCCTTGTCATGGACCATTTTCTTCAACTTCCACCAAAGATTTTCAATTGGATTCAGATCCGGCCTTTTTGCAGGCCATGACATTGACCTTATGTGTCTTCTTTCAAGGAATGGTTTCACAGTTTTTGCTCTATGGCAGGATGCATTATCATCATCATCCCCAAACATCCTTTCAATTGATGGGATAAAAATAACTGTCCAAAATATCAATGTAAACTTGGGCATTTATTGAAGATGTAATGACAGCCATCTCCCCAGTGCCTTTACCTGACATGCAGTCCCATATCATCAATGACTGTGGAAATTTGCATGTTCTCTTCATGCAGTCATCTTTATAAATTTCATTGGAACGGCACCAAGTAAAAGTTCCAGCATCATCACCTTGCCCAATGCGGATTCGCGATTCATCACTGAATTTCACTTTCATCCACTCATCCACAGTCCACGATTGCTTTTCCTTAGCCCACTGTAACCTTGTTTTTTCTGTTAAGGTGTTAATGATGGCTTATGTTTAGCTTTTCTGTATGTAAATCCCATTTCCTTTAGGTGGTTTCTTACAGTTCGGTCACAGTCACTGACTCCAGTTTCCTCCCATTCGTTCCTCATTTGTTTTGTTGTGCATTTCCTGTCTTGGAGACATATTGCTTTACGTTTCCGGTCTTGACGCTTTGATGTCTTATTTGGTCTACCAGTATGTTTGCCTTTAACAACCTTCCCATGTTGTTTGTATTTGGTCCAGATTTTAGACACAGCTGACTGTGAACAACCAACATCTTTTGCAACATTGCATGATGATTTACCTTCTTTTAAGAGTTTGATAATCCTCTCCTTTGTTTCAATTGACATCTCTCGTGTTTCATGATTCATGTCAGTCCACTTGGTGCAACAGCTCTCCAACATCTCCTTTTTAGATGCAGACTAACGAGCAGATCTAATTTAATGCAGGTGTTAGTTTTGGAAATGAAAATTTACAGGGTGATTCCATAATTTTTTCCTCAGAATTGAGTGATTCCATAATTTTTCCCTCTGCTTGGTCTGAAAAAAATTACCCTTACTGAGTACCACATTTTTAATCTTGATTTCTTTCAGTGTTCTTTAAAGCCATAAAGTTGCCATTTGAAATGACTTTAGTTTTGTGCCATGTCTGAGATCTGCTTTTTTTCAATAACATTAAACAACTGAATGAACAACCTCCGAGCCCAGTGATTCCATAATTTTTGCCAGGGGTTGTACAACACTCCAAAAAAGTGTTAAAATTGTTTTGTGTATTCAATTAATTAGTCATCCATACAGTGTAAAGTGCTTAGTGGGAGACAAAGATGTCAGAATCACGCGAGACTCCCCGGGGAGCGACCGGAGGAATATTGGAGCCTGAGGAAGCTGGCGCGACAGCAGAGGTGGCAGGAGCCTGTGGTCTGGATCTGGCCACTTTCCCGGAACCAGCAAGGCCCAAACCCAGGCCGTAGCCTTCACCGCTGGGATTCTTGCGGACTGTGGACTGGAGAGCCACGATTCTGGAACTGGTGAGCGGACTATGGGGCCTAAGCTGGTCGGAAGAGACAGAGTCGAGTCAGGTTCAGAGCTGGAAAAATGCTATTGCTACCGCTAGCTGAAAGGTACTGACAGTTGGTATCCCAGAAGGTGGTCGTTGCGTACAACCGGCAGCAGAGAAGGGGTTTCATCAAAGAGTTTTGGACCCGTCATCACATCTTGTTCAACCAGTGGGCATTGGTGACAGAACACTTGCCTCGAATGCTGCAAGAGCTGACGTCTGAAACCAGGGTCATATTCCTCAAAATAGAGGGCAACATCGCTGGTATGCGGTGGGTGTGTTCCCAGAAGGAAGAGAGCAGGGTGAACCCTTTTTGAGGAATGAATGGGCCTGGGAGAGGCTCCTCGTGGCGGCTCAAGACAGGGCTACTACCACCCTCGAGAAATTGTACCGTCCTTGGGGTTCCCCTCCTCCTATGCGGGAGCAGGCGATGGTGCAAGTTACATAGGGGACTGTCGCCCATTTCTATATGTCGGGGGCTTCAGCACTACTGGAAGCTGAGTCACTTAAAACCCTGGGCACCTGGGAATCGGGCTCCAGAAACCAGGTGGAGGCAGTCCCCCCAGCCTCCTGAGGAAGGAGAAAATGGAGCAGACACCTAAAGATGAATACTGTATTACCCTTCTTATAATTTTTTCCTGGCTTTGTACTTTGTGCAAAGCCTTTATGAGTGTAGGAGTACAGCAACTAGACTTTAAAAATGTTATAAAACAACCCATTGGGATCAATGACACCATAACTAGAGGTACTAAATTGGGAACAATGCCCATTTTGTCCCCCAAAGTAACTCCATATACATACAATAGTTTATAATAAGGAGAAAAAGGTCATTCCCCCATGATGAAGCGGTCACTTATACAAGCGAAACGTGCGTAGGGGACGTGGGGAATCTCTTCACCAGGCTGACAGTTCCACTGGCATCCATCCTTAACCTTTGGGTATGTCCATGAGTCCAATTTTTAAGTATATGTTTTCCATTGAACTTATCTATAGTTATTGGGATAGGTCTCAATATTTGTATTAGGTACTATACCTTTCTCCCTCTGGCTTAGGGTAAGATTTATGGACTCATAAGACACTACTAATATATGCTGTCTATAGGAACACCCTTGGGGTATACCCTCTATTTATTATGACATATATGTAACTATTGGTGCCACTGGTTACTTACAGCCCGAGGTCCGTGTTTATCACATTTTCATGTATTTTTTCTATGTGGATTGTTTTGTAATGGATTTTAACTTTTATATGCAGTAAAATATTGACAATTGGTCTAAGCAGTTTAAGGCTCAATTTTTCTCCTTATTTGAATGAGACCCGACAGTTGTTGCCTTTCAGGGGGTCTATGGATGACCGTCCTTATAATTTTTTCCTCGCTTTGCACTTTTTGTAAAGCCATTGAGTATAGAAGTACATCAACTACACTTTCAAAATATTTACATTCAAACATTTTTCTGGATTCAATTAGTCATCCATAGAGTATTACATGCTCTGGCATACATTTCGGTGGTATATAACCCTCCAAAAAAGCATTCATAAATGTTTCTGTATTCAATTACTCATTCATATATTATTACGTGCTCTGGGGTACATTACAATGGTATGTAAAACTGCAGAAAGACGCTCAAAAACTTTTCGTATTGTATTGCTCATCCATAGAGTATTATGTGCTTTCTGTTACATTTCAGTGGTATATAACTGTGAAGACCCAGGGTCTTCCGCGGGCATAATACTACTCAGGCAACACAGGGTGAGGGTGAAACAGCGTGGCAATATTTTATTGAACTACCAAACAGACAATAAACATATAGAACAGTTCCAGCAAATGCCTGAGATGGTGCAAAATTACAGTCTCACCCTTCCACTGGCCCGCCGGGAATAGAACAGCTGCAACTTTGGGATTTCCAGGACCAACTACCTCAACCAGTGCTCCCCCTTCCGCTTTTGGCGGGCCTCCACAGAGAAGAGGTAGCAGCAAAATAGGAAGCTGACAGTCCATCGAGGTACAAAGGAAGGAGACCTGAGGGTCTCACCCTGGCTTCTCTGAGAGTTTTCATGGGGCCAGATGACCGGCTGGTCCCAATCTGGCTTCTCCGAACGTCTCCATGGATTCCAGGTGACCGGAGGGTCCCACTTGGAAACCCCAAACAATATATCCATGGGGCCAGGTGACCTCAATTTGGTTTGCCCAAATTTATCCATGGGTTCTCTGGTGCCCAGTGGGGCAGATCTGTATGCCTCCAATCAGGGCTGTGTACTCTTAGCTGGAATCTTGTAGAATCCAAATCTGTGCCTCTCTGGATGGAACCATGCTACCAAACTACTGTCCTGAAGCGTCGTTCTGATTCTCTTTTCAGCATGATAGAAATCACTATTTATATGTACATCTGTGGCTCAGGTCATCATTCACAGTTCAGGGGGGGAAGGTGCAGGGCTCATGTCTCATTGTTTGAGCATTTAATCAATTTGCATAGTTGGTAACCCCCTGCTCTTTAAATCAACAACTAGCTGGCTTAGTACAATATGTAATTAGCATATTAACAAACATTATTATTCCCAGACCAAGAGAAGTCAACATTCAGGTTTATACAAATACTAGTATGTCCTTCTTGACCAGCCAAAGAAAAACACATATATTAAAAAGTCAACACAATAGTGTATTTCTCTTGGCCTAACTAATCTAGACGTCTGGCTAATTACATCCTCTGGGGGTACATTTCGGTGGTATATAACCCTCAAAAAAAGCATTCAAAAATGTATCTGGAACATTTCTTCAGCTCTGGTTCTGGCTCTCCTCCATGTCTCCCCAGAGTCCATGCTCTGGACTCTGGCCCCCCCAGTTCTTGCCATCAATGGATGACAGGATGAACCTACTTATTTTTTTTTCCTGGATTTGCACTTTGTGCAAAGCTTTTATGAGTGTAGAAGTACCACAACTACACTTTTTTCATTTTTTTTAAGCTACTACAGTTGGTGCTTTCAAGGGTGTATGGATGACCCTGCTTGTAATTTTGGGCAGGATTTGCACTTAGTGCATAGCATTTATTAGTCTAGAAGTCTACATGACAATTTGAACTGAATGTGCATGAGACCCTCCTTTATGTCTAATACAGGGTATCTCTGAGTCATAGGTGAACTATTATGAGGGCAATCTGGCCTACCGTCTGAGGCTCTGGGGGGCCTATTGCCAGATTGCCCTCATTATAATGTTTTGTGCACCGCCATCTGTGGCGCACACATCCCGGCAGGGAGCTCCCCTGCAGCACCGATACATAAAGGCAGTGCAGCGCCAGGAGATCTCCCATCCCCTCAGTAGTAACATGCCAGCATGATGAGATCATGAGCTGGCGCCGGCTATGACATCATTGTGCCAGCATGTAATCATTGGCCAGTAGCAGTGGAGCTTCAGGGTTAGTTGAGTGGGGAGGGGACAGATTAGGGCTGATTCAGGAGCTCAGCAAGGCACGTGGCCTCGGTGTCTTCACCATTAGGAGTAATCCGGGGAGCTGGGATAGCTAGCTTTAGGGATAGGGAAGCAGCCCCTAGCACCAGAATATCAAACAACAGTTACATGACATACACATTCTAAAAAAATTACTACATTTTTGCATGTTGAATTTAAAGGTGATTAGGGGTTATTCACATCAAGATGTTTTGCAAACTTTTGCAAGCTTGTTAGTGACAATACTGTGTTGCGTACACATTGCTGTCATCTCAACCATACAATCAAAGCTATACCAAATGGGGAATTTTTAAGCAAAACGTATATGCTCCAGAGAAGATGACTTTAGTAAAGAAAGTAAAATTATTAAAGAAAGACTGAAAGATAGAGGGTGCACAAATGTGACAGTATTAATTCATATAAAATGTGATGGGTAAGAAATGAATAGTTACTTAATAAAAATAAATAAGAAAGACAATGTGATACACATCACATCAGTGATACACATCAGTACACTTTATAGCTCACAATATGGAGATATTAAAAAAATATTTATAAATATCTACCTGTATTATATTAGGATAATACATTAAATACGATTTTAGATAAAGGATATAGAATTGTGGCTAAAAGAGGTAATGCATTAGGAATATATACTTTCCTCTAGTATGTACATTAATTAAAAAAATGAAGCTACTGTCACGCTAGTCACTATTCATTGACAAGCCGTGAAAAGGGTAGTCAAATGTTCTGGGGTCAGATACCAAGAGAACAAGTAGTAAACTAAAGGGGAAAGACAAAGGTGTAGTCATGTAATGCTCAGAATACCAGTAAGGTAGCGGATCAGAGCAAAAGTGCTAGGCAAACGGATGGTCAAAACAAGGTCCAAGGCCAGGCAGTAATAGATCAACAAACAGAGCACAGGAATACAAGGCAACATGCACCACCGAGTAAATGCTACGACTGGCAGAGATCTGGGACTGACAGCTAAGTAGCTGGGTAATCACTTACAACAGAGAACACCTGAATGAAGCACCTCCCAGTCTCCGATTGGACGGCTGAGCTGTCTATCAGAATACCAACAGCCCAGAAAGCCCCTGCACTATATTGGATGACTGAGCTATCACTCACTGCATCCAAGACACACTGAGCAGAGGAATCATGACAGTACCTCCTCTTCTAGGGGTGGCCACAGGACCGCCAAGTTTCCCAAGAAACCTAAGATGGAAGATCTTTACCAAACAATTGGCCTTCAGAAAATGAGCCGGAGCCTAGGATCTCTCCTCGGGTACGAATCCGTTCCAGTGAACAACATAGAGGAAATTTCGGACCCTCCAAGAATCCAAGATCTTCTGCACCTCGTACTCTAAACCTCCATCGACTGAAACTGGAGTAGGCAGAGACGAGACAGACCACACCGAAGAAATAAACTCTTTTAACAGGGATCTGTGGAGCACATTAGGGACACGAAGAGACTGAGGAAGTTTTAATCTGAAGGCAATCAGATTGACTACCTCCAGAATCTTGAACGGCCCAATAAATTTAAGACCCAACTTCGCAGATAGTATTTTCAGCTTAATATTTTTGGAAGATAACCAAACCAAACCAAATCCCCTACCTTGAAGAAAGGACCCGACGAACGTTTCCTATTGGCCTTCTCTTTTGATGAAGTTAAGCCACCCCAATATTCTTTTAAACCTCCCTCCAGACATCCCCAAGTTTATGTATGGCGACCTCTACTCCAGGACACCTTGAACTCATCCTAGAAAATTCACCAAAATGGGGATGAAACTCTTAATTGCAATAAAAAGGTGGGTTAATCAGTCCACTGAAACCTCAACTGTTAAAGGGAAACAAAGCAAGAGGTAAAAATGAGGACCAGTCCTTCTGCTGACCTGCAGTGAAACTCCTTAAAACTTGTTCCAATGATTAATTTGTCCTCTGTTGACCGCTGGTTTCCGGGTGGTAAGCAGAGAATGACAAATCAATCCCCAATTTCTTACAAAACGCTCTCCATTTGGAGACAAATTGCATCCCTCTACCCGATGCAATGTTCAGAGTAATCCCATGCAATCTCACCACATGATCGATAAAGAACCTGGAAAGTGTTTCAGCATCTCGTAACCTCGATAATGGAACAAAGTGAGATGTTTACTGACTCGGTCAACCACCGATTGGAGGGGTGTACAATGCTGTGGGATGCCTGTGGGGGATTTGGAGGGGTGTACAATGCTGGGGGATGCCTGTGATTGGATTTGGAGGGGTGTACAATGCTGGGGGATGCCTGTCGGGAGATTTGGAGGGGTGTACAATGCTGGGGGATGCCTGTGATTGGATTTGGAGGGGTGTACAATGCTGGGGGATGCCTGTGGAGAGATTTGGAGGGGTGTACAATGCTGGGGGATGCCTGTGGGGAGAATTGTGGAGGTATACAATGCTGGGGGATGCCTGTGGGGGGATTTGGGGGGGTGTACAATGCTTGGGGATGCCTGTGGGGGGATTTGGAAGGATGTACAATGCTGGGGGATGCCTGTGGGGGGATTTGGAGGGGTGTACAATGCTGGGGGAGTGCCTGTGGGGGGATTTGGAGGGGTGTACAAAGCTTGGGGATGCCTGTGGGGGGATTTGGGGGGGTGTACAATCCTTGGGGATGCCTGTGGGGGGGATTTGGGTGGTGTACAATGCTTGGGGATGCCTGTGGGGGAACTTGGAGGAGTGTACATTGCTGGGGGATGCCTGTGGGGGAATTTGGAAAGATGTACAATGCTGGGGGATGCCTGTGGGGGGATTTGGAGGGGTGTACAATGCTGGGGGATGCCTGTGGGGGGGGGGTCTGGAGAGGTGTGCAATGCTGGGGGATGCCTGTGGGGGATTTGGAGGGGTGTACAATGCTGAGGCATGCCTGTGATTGGATTTGGAGGGGTGTACAATGCTGGGGAATGACTGCGGGGGGATTTGGACGGGTGTCCAATGCTGGGGGATGACTGTGGGGGGATTTGGAGGGGTGTTCAATGCTGGGGGACACCTGTGGGGGGATTTGGAGGGGTGTACAATGCTGGGGGATGCCTTTGGGAGGATTTGGGGGGTGAACAATGCTGGGGGATGCCTGTGGGGAGATTTGTGGAGGTATACAATGCTGGGGGATGCCTGTGGGGGAACTTGGAGGAGTGTACATTGCTGGGGGATGCCTGTGGGGGGATTTGGAAAGATGTACAATGCTGGGGGATGCCTGTGGGGGGATTTGGAAAGATGTACAATGCTGGGGGATGCCTGTGGGGGGATTTGGAAAGATGTACAATGCTGGGGGATGCCTGTGGGGGGATTTGGAAAGATGTACAATGCTGGGGGATGCCTGTGGGGGGATCTGGAGAGGTGTACAATGCTGGGGAATGCCTGTGGGGGGATTTGGAGAGGTGTACAATGCTGGGGGATGCCTGTGGGGGGATCTGGAGAGGTGTGCAATGCTGGGGGATGCCTGTGGGGGATTTGGAGGGGTATACAATGCTGAGGCATGCCTGTGATTGGATTTGGAGAGGTGTACAATGCTGGGGGATGACTGCGGGGGGATTTGGAGGGGTGTCCAATGCTGGGGGATGACTGTGGGGGGATTTGGAGGGGTGTTCAATGCTGGGGGACACCTGTGGGGGGATTTGGAGGGGTGTACAATGCTGGGGGATGCCTGTGGGGGGATTTGGGGGGGTGTACAATCCTTGGGGATGCCTGTGGGGGGGATTTGGGTGGTGTACAATGCTAGGCAGATGCCTGTGGGGGAACTTGGAGGAGTGTACATTGCTGGGGGATGCCTGTGGGGGAATTTGGAAAGATGTACAATGCTGGGGAATGCCTGTGGGGGGGATCTGGAGAGGTGTGCAATGCTGGGGGATGCCTGTGGGGGATTTGGAGGGGTGTACAATGCTGAGGCATGCCTGTGATTGGATTTGGAGGGGTGTACAATGCTGGGGAATGACTGCGGGGGGATTTGGACGGGTGTCCAATGCTGGGGGATGCCTGTGATTGGATTTGGAAAGATGTACAATGCTGGGGGATGCCTGTGGGGGATTTGGAGGGGTATACAATGCTGAGGCATGCCTGTGATTGGATTTGGAGGGGTGTACAATGCTGGGGAATGACTGCGGGGGGATTTGGACGGGTGTCCAATGCTGGGGGATGACTGTGGGGGGATTTGGAGGGGTGTTCAATGCTGGGGGACACCTGTGGGGGGATTTGGAGGGGTGTACAATGCTGGGGGATGCCTTTGGGAGGATTTTGGGGGTGAACAATGCTGGGGGACACCTGTGGGGGATTTGGAGGGGTGTAGAATGCTGGGGGATGCCTGTGGGGGGATCTGGAGAGGTGTGCAATGCTGGGGGATGCCTGTGGGGGATTTGGAGGGGTATACAATGCTGAGGCATGCCTGTGATTGGATTTGGAGGGGTGTACAATGCAGGGGGATGACTGCGGGGGGATTTGGAGGGGTGTCCAATGCTGGGGGATGACTGTGGGAGGGATTTGGAGGGGTGTTCAATGCTGGGGGACACCTGTGGGGGGATTTGGAGGGGTGTACAATGCTGGGGGATGCCTTTGGGAGGATTTGGGGGGTGAACAATGCTGGGGGTTGCCAGTGGTGTGAGATTTTGGAAGGTGTGCGATTCTGGGGCCATGTATGCATCCTGGGATTTGGGGGATGTACAATGCTGGGGGTTGCCTGTGAGGGGATTTGAGG
The DNA here is from genome assembly GCF_046119375.1 of Phyllobates terribilis. Taxonomy (NCBI): domain Eukaryota; kingdom Metazoa; phylum Chordata; class Amphibia; order Anura; family Dendrobatidae; genus Phyllobates; species Phyllobates terribilis. Next base: position 84,023,713 of record NW_027362772.1, read on the forward strand.
GATGTACAATGCTGGGGGATGCCTGTGAGGGGATTTGAGGGATGTACAATGCTGGGGGATGCCTGTGGGAGGATTTGGGGGAGTGTATAGAGTTTGGTTGTTTTTAATGTTTAAGAAGGGTTTGGGAAGACCTCTGTTCTATTATTGGGTCTTGAATAATGCATATCTAAATGTCTTTATTTGTGGGTTTTGTCCCTGTGGTGTATTAAGGTGGGCTTTGAAATCTTTATTATTTAGTGGGTTTGTTCTCTGATTTACTACCTGTAATGCAATGAGTACATGGAGTCTCCCCGGCGATGCCACTTCTGGAAAAACGCCAGTTGTCATTTTCACGATCAGGAATAGCAGCGCATTGGAGAGCAGAGCATATTTTTGATGTTCCCAAAATGCTGCATTCTAATTGCCACACTTGTTTGTCAGTACATGCAGATCAACCGCATGTAATGACATTCAATTGGTCAAAATCTGCAGCGGAGACTAGCGTTTCTGCTACAGAAATGGACACGCTGCAGCTTGTAATCCCGCACCGCAGGTGAGATTACGCAACATTGAACCAAAGCCCAGTGGACATGGAATTTGGATAAATCTCATCCACTGTTTTTGTAATGTAGAACGCAGTGAAAATACGCTGCGTCCAAAACACTGCTGTTCCTGATCGTTGGCACGTACCCTTAGGCGTCCGCTATTGTCCTTGCGATGGCTCTGCAGCTGGTTTGTATTTACGTGAGATTAATCTGCAAGTTAATAGCATTCTGAAGCTGACTGGCTGCCGCACTGTATTCCTGGCTACAGGGAGGAAATTAACGTTATTCCTACCAGCAGCCTCACGCTTTCAGTCATAGAGATGTGTCTGGAACGGCTTCAGTCACCGCTCAGTGCATAGAGAATAGTGTCTATAACCACACCCCGGCACTGACTGACAGCCGGCTTTAATGCTGTCGGCTGTCAGTCAGTGCTGGGGTGCAGTTAAAGCCACCGCTTACAATGTACTGAGCGGTGCTTCAGATAAATGTGTTATTTTCTGCAGATGAGTCCTGGCTGGAAGAAGAGTTCTGTGCTGGATGAAGAAACAAAGTGAAGATGAATATCTTCAACTAGAGACGTCACTGGTAAGTCAGTGTGTTACCTCTACACTTACACTTTACACTATATAGTATGAACAGAGCTCTGTGTATAATGTGACTGGTGATCACTGTATTACCTGTACACTATATACTATATACAGAGCTCCTGCGTATAATGTCACTGGTGATCACTGTATTACCTGTATACTATACACTATATACAGAGCTGCTGTGTATAATGTCACCGGTGATCCCTGTATTACCCGTACACTAACACTGTATACTATGTACAGAGCTCCTGTGTATTATGGCACTTATGTTAATATTAGTATTGTGTTTTTTTATTGATGATCAGTATTGTAGTATTCAGTCACTATGTAGTCGTAATATATTATCTGGTCAAGGTGTGACAGTATTTGTCCCTGTATGTGGTATTATTTGGTCACTATGTAGTGGTAATATGTGGTCTGGTCAAGGTGTGATGGTATTTGTACCTTGTACATGGTATTATTCAGTCACTGTGGTGCTAATGTGTGGTGTGGTCATGGTGTGGCAGTATTTTTCCCTTGTATGTGGTGTTATTCATTTACTATGTGATCCTGTCATGGTGTGGTGGCATTTATTCCCTGTATGTGGTATTAGTCGGTCACTACGTGGTGGTAATATGGGTCCAGCCATGGTGTGATGGTATTTGTCCCTTGTATGTGGTGTTATTCATTCACTATGTGATCTGGTCATGGTGTGGTGGCATTTATCCCCTGTATGTGGTATTATTCGGTCACTACATGGTGGTAATATGGGTCCGGCCATGGTGTGATGGTATTTGTCCCTTGTATGTGGTATTATTGGTCATTTAAAAAAAAAAATATGTCACACATTCCCTTAAAGAAAAATAGATAAAAATATACCTAAAATAAAGTGTTTGGTATTTTAACAAATTTTTAATAGGTTAGAGTAGGGCCCGGCCAAAAGAGTCTCCTAGTCATGGTGGTGGCTTAAAAAAAATCTTTTGGCCAAAATAAAAGCTGATAGCTATGTATGTGATATGGTGAGTGATGGGAACTGTTAGTAAGGCCATGGCCTATCAGTATTTGGTCAGTATTTTTTTTTTAGTGGGAGCCAAAACCAGGAGTGGATGATAAATGCAGAATTGGTGACTTGTTTCTATTCTACCTTTTCTCTGATTGTTCCTCAACTGGTTTTGACTCCTACTCCTGAGAAAAAATACTGACCGAATACTGACCAAATACTGATAGTGGGGCTGTGGCCTTAAAGTGTGATTGGTGAGAACCTGGTGCAGAAATGGAGTTTTTCCAAGAGAAGGCGGTGGGACTGTGGAAGGTTTGAGGGATGGAGGTAGAAGCCTGGGCAGAGTCTCAAGGGGGCCCAAAAATGTTGCCAGTAGGGGACCCTGAAATTCCTGGTGGCAGCCCCGACATCGGCACAAATAATTTGTAACCTGAAGTAGTGGAAAGGGGCCAACGGCTGGGCTTTATGAATCTCCTCATCCAACTCCAAGGATACAACAGAAACCACAATACCCTGAGGAAGAATGGAGGATGGAGGCTCTGGAGGAGAAACTGAATCAAGGCTGCATGATAAAGCGTCAGCTCTCATATTTTTGGACCCCAGTCCGAAAGTGATAGAAAAATTTAATCTAGAAAAAAATAACGACAATCTGGCCTGTCTTGGGGTTAACCGTATAGCTGATTCAATAAAGGCTAAATTTTTATGATCTGTCACCACAATGCCCGGATGAATAGCTCCCTCCAAAAAATGTCTCCATTCTTCACGATCTAATTTAACTGCGATCAGCTTGCAATTCCCAACATTATAATTTCTCTTGGAACGTGAAAATTTCCTAGAGAAAAATGTACATGGCCACACGTTGGTCAGCGTGTTGGAACCTTGAAATAATACAGTCCTTATCCCAACCTCTGACGCATGCACCTCCACAAGAAGTGGTCAGAAGTTGATCAGATTGGATTAAAACTGGCGCAGATATAAAATACTCTTCATTTATTAAATGCCCGAATAGCATCTGGTGACCAAAACTTAAGATCTACCCCCTGACGTGTGAGATCAGTGAGAGGTTTAACAATCTGTGAAAAACCCATAATACATAATACAAAAACATTGTAATGCTTTAAGGTCACAAGGTGGAACCCAATCAATTTGCACCTTTCCAGGATCGATCTTAAAGCCTTCAGCCAATACAAGGAACCCCAGGAATGATATCCCTTGGACAGAAAAGGTATATTTCTCCAATTTAGCAAACAAAGAATTTGCCATAAGCTTTTGTAAAGCAAAACGGACATGTTCATGGTGTGAATCCAGATCAGGCGAAAAAATGAGAATATCGTCAAGGTATACCACAATAAATCTTACAATACAATCAGAAAAGATATCATTCATAATATTTTTAAATACCGCTGACGCATTGGTTAACCCAAAGGGCATGAGAAGATTTTCAAATAGGTCCTCGGATGTTAAAACTCTGTCTACCACTCATCAGCCTTCTGGATACATATCAAATGATAAGCCCCTCAAAGATCCAGTTTAGAAAACCATTTAGCAGATTATATAGGTCAGGGATGAGTGGAAATGGGTAGGAATTTTTAACAGTAATTTTAACAGCAATTTTGTTTAATTCACAGAAATCGAAGCAAGAACGGAGACACCCAACCCTAACCCTAACCCTAACCCTAACCATGGAAACCCCAATACCACCCCAGCAGGTAAATTGTCCAACACATAGCAGGAGATGGACTCCAAGTGAAGTGATCCCACTCTAAATGTGAACTCCACCATTACCAGCTGGACAAGATTCAGGAGTAATTGTGTCCTGTCAATGGCAAAAATTTGAATGGGTCATTCCAACTTAACTGTCCCTAAAATCCTAATCCTCAAAACCAGTCCAGAGTCAATGAAGTTGGTGGAAGATCCACAGTCAATGAAAGCTAACACATATAACCATTTGTTCCTAAAAAGTAGCTCCATGTTTATTTTGTCTGAGGAGTAAAAAGGTACCTGGGAGTCTGGATGACCTTCTCAACAATCACCCAGACTTAAGGCCCCGTCACACATAACGAGATCGCTAGCGAGATCGTTATTACGTCACGGTTTTGGGATCGCTGGAGAGTCGTTTCGTGATCGCTGGGGAGCTGTCAAACATGCAGAACTTCCCAATGATTTTGGCCGCCCCAGCGATCTAACTAACGATCTCGGCGGTCGTTGGGACGCTTTCACACAGCAGCTATTTCAACGATCCACACCTTGATAGGGACTGTACTGTGTCACAAGGTGTGCATAAAATTACTTTTCCACGCCCCCTCATCTCTGATTGGTTGACGCTACTGCGTTCTGATTGGGCGGCCTTGGTTTAACATCGCTACTGCGTCTCCGGTCAGACGGGAACACTGGTGTGTGCATTGTTCCTGTACAGATGTATGGATGTCCATATATTTATATGAATATATATATATAGAGATGTAAATGGCCATTTATGTGTATGCATATTTGTATGTTTGAGAGTATGTAAGTGTATATATAGTTATCTGTATACGTATGTGTATATGAGTGTGTGTGTATATATTTATGTACTTAAAAATATGTATGAGTACATGGATGAATCTGTTTACATACGAGTACACAAATGTATATGCGTGTATCTATGTGTGTATGTATGTATCTGTATACACATGTGTATACATATATATATATATATATGGACTGCTTACTGCGGTGACTACTGCTACTACTGAAAGAATGAGACACAAAGCTTTTGCATAGTAGAACACACAGTTTATTAGACCCATCAGTACAGAAATGTCAGTAGTGTAGAAACATGAGTAGTTGCCCACTATAGGTTCTGATGCTGCCAAGGAACAGCACCAGGACCGTTAACATACTGGCAGTAGTTGTGGCGGCAGGTCTTCGCATCCTGGGTGTTTCTGCCATGTCCCACTGGTTGAAGGCCTGCAATTGCAGGATGGTTTGCACGCCATTCACCGAGCTCCGCTTCCCCATTGGCTCGGTCCACAGAGTCCACGAAGCCAGGCGGACAGTACGTAATTGCATCACGTCGACGAAGAAAGTTGTGAAGCGTGCAACAGGCCAAAACAACAGAGTCTATTGATTTAAGCTTCATGTTAATTGGCGTGTGAAAAACTCTGAAGCGGTTGGCCAGGCCAGCGTGTCAGAAAAAGTGCTGTGTGGGTGTGTGTGCACGAGACCCCTAAAATATCTGCCCATGCAAAAGCATATATATACAGATAGAAGCCAAGCCCTCCCTCTCTGAAGAGCAATGATAGCAGATAATTGGTAGATGCCCTATAAATGAATTAAAAATGGAAACTCATTTGAGACCCCAAACAATACCTACCTCGCTAAAGATGTCTGATTTCTTCAAAGTGGAGTCACAGCCGGAGAACGCTGGTGGGATCCGAAAAACAAGGACGCAGTAGCAACCACCAATCGGGGATGAGGGGCGCGGAAAAGTCCAATTTATGCACGCCTACGTGTCTCAGTTCTGAATCGCTAACGAGGTCGTTGATAAGGTGTTGAATACAGCGATGCACGCTGCCCAGCGTTCATGATCTTTGCCTCCATGACCTGAGCCTTATCAGGTTCGTCATGTATCATTACTAAGGTGTCAAAAAAGGCGTCAACAGAAGACCTTTGTGGGGTTAGTGAGGACAAAGAAAATGCCCAAGTCTGAGGGCCCCCTCACAGTAGGGACATGATTATTCCCACCTCATCCCCTGAAGACCAGGGTCGTGAGGTAAAAAATAGTCTACAGCTCTCTCTGAATACCCTAAACTGGTCTTTATCCCCCCCCAAAATTTATCAGGAAGTGCCACTATTGGTTCGGGAGAGACCAATTGCATGTCAGAAGATACAGAAGTCATAAATACAGTCGGTAGCGGAGGGCTTTGGGAAGCACCCATGGTACTAGAAATTAACTGACCCTGCAGCGGGGACTGTGAAGATTCTAGCTTCTGGTACTCCCTGGCCAGATAATGGACCATCTGGGTCAGATTCGCCACCTGAGCACAGAGTGTACGAACTGGATCCATTGGTGCGGAAAAAAAAAGTATATGGCCAGTCGTAATGTGGTGCTAGTCACTACTCACAGACAAGCCGTGAGGCAGGGCAGTCAAATGTTCTGGGGTCAGATAGCATGAGAGCCCATAGTAAACTGAAGGGGAAGGACAAAGGTTTAGTTAGGTCACGGTCCGAGGTCAGAATACCAGGAAGATAGTGGATCAGAGCAAAGGGGATAAGTAAACAGATGGTCAGAATGAGGTCCAAGTTCAGGCAGCAATAGATCAACAAACAGAGCACAGGACTACAAGACAACATGCACCACCGAGTAAATGCTACGACTGGCAGAGATCTGGGACTGACAGCTTAGCTAAGTAGCTGGGTAATCATTTAGACCAGGGAACACCTGAAGGAAGCTCATCACCTCCCTGATTGGACGACTGAGATGCCTATCAAAATACTGTCAGCTCAGTGCGCCCCTGCACTAGATTGAACGACTAATGTTGTCACTCACTGCATTCAAAACACACTGAGTAATCACGACAGCTACAACTTGGTTATCAGAAAAAGGGTATTTCAAATGCGGTAAAAATTGTAGTATACGTCAGTTTAGTAAAAAGAAAAAATTGGTAATCTTGCCAAACTAAAAAATGCCGCATAAAAATCTTTTATTAATTATGACACCCACCGTGTCATCTATTGTATGGAATGTACCATCTGTAATTTGTGTTATGTGGGATGCACTACAAGGAAAATGAAAACAATGAACATACAGTACAGACCAAAAGTTTGGACACACCTTCTCATTTAAAGATTTTTCTGCATTTTCTTGACTATGAAAATTGTACATTCACACTGAAGGCATCAAAACTATGAATTACCACATGTGGAATTATATACTTAACAAAAAAGTGTGAAACAACTGAAAATATGTCTTATATTCTAGGGTCTTCACAGTAGCCACCTTTTGCTTTGATGACGGCTTTGCACACTCTTGGCATTCTCTTGATGAGCTTCAAGAGGTAGTCACCGAAAATGGTCTTCCAACAATCTTGAAGGAGTTCCCAGAGATGCTTAGCACTTGTTGGCCCTTTTGCCTTCACTCTGCGCTCCAGCTCACCCCAAACCATCTCGATTGGGTTCAGGTCTGGTGACTGTGGAGGCCAGGTCATCTGGCGTAGACCCCCATCACTCTCCTTCTTGGTCAAATAGCCCTTACACAGCCTGGAGGTGGGTTTGGGGTCATTGTCCTGTTGAAAAATAAATGATGGTCCAACTAAACGCAAACCGGATGGAATACCATGCCGCTGCAAGATGCTGTGGTAGCCATGCTAGTTCAGTATGCCTTCAATTTTGAATAAATCCCCAACAGTGTCACCAGCAAAGCCCCCCCACACCATCACACCTACTCCTCCATGCTTCACGGTGGGAACCAGGCATGTAGAGTCCATCCGTTCACCTTTTCTGCATCGCACAAAGACACGGTGGTTGGAACCAAAGATCTCAGATTTGGGCTCATCAGACCAAAGCACAGATTTCCACTGGTCTAATGTCCATTCCTTGTGTTCTTTAGCCCAAACAAGTCTCTTCTGCTTGTTGCCTGTTCTTATCAGTGGCTTCCTAGCAGCTATTTTACCATGAAGGCCTGCTGCACAAAGTCTCCTCTTAACAGTTGTTGTAGAGATTTGTCTGCTGCTAGAACTCTGTGTGGCATTGACCTGGTCTCTAATCTGAGCTGCTGTTAACCTGCGATTTCTGAGGCTGGTGACTCGGATAAACTTATCCTCAGAAGCAGAGGTGACTCTTGGTCTTCCTTTCCTCATGTGAGCCAGTTTCTTTGTAGCGCTTGATGGTTTTTGCAACTGCACTTGGGGACACTTTCAAAGTTTTCCCAATTTTTCGGACTGACTGACCTTCATTTCTTACAGTAATGATGGCCACTCGTTTTTCTTCACTTAGCTGCTTTTTTCTTGCCATAATACAAATTCGAACAGTCTATTCAGTAGGACTATCAGCTGTATATCCACCAGACTTGTGCACAACACAACTGATGGTCCCAACCCCATTTATAAGGCAAGAAATTCCACTTATTAAACCTGACAGGGCACACCTGTGAAGTGAAGACCATTTCCGGTGACTACCTCTTGAAGCTCATCAAGAGAATGCCAAGACTGTGCAATGCAGTCATCAAAGCAAAAGGTGGCTACTTTGAAGAACCTAGAATATAAGACATATTTTCAGTTGTTTCACACTTTTTTGTTAAGTATATAATTCCACATGTGTTAATTCATAGTTTTGATGCCTTCAGTGTGAATGTACAATTTTCATAGTCATGAAAATACAGAAACATCTTTAAATGAGAAGGTGTGTCCAAACTTTTGGTCTGTACTGTATATATAATAGTAACAAAAGTAATAATACAGATTCGGGAGTCACAAAGCATTTTGTGGAAATGCATAAGAGCAATTCAAATGGTTTGAATTGTTATGGAATTGAAAGATTTAATTGTCTGGAAAGAGGTGGTCTCTATAAGAGAAGGGGGTTTAGAGAAATGTATTGGATTCTTACTATGATACAAAACAGCCCAACGGATTCAATTTTCACAATGATACGTAACTTCATTCCGCTTCCTATGACCTGCTGACCCTATAGACGGCTTAGGAGGGACGATCACTGACAGATTCCCTTTAACCCTAAATAAAGAGGTCACTATGTAGGTACATGCAGAGAAAGTAATTTCAGACAACAGACAGCAGTATTATTGTGACGCCTACAATTAATTATTATTAATATTATTACATGCAATTAGACAAACAGTTGCAAAACCCTAACCTTTAAAAAAAATATTATGTAACACCAGCAGTGGGAGCTATGCGTACAGTGACTACTGCTGCTGGGATTACACAGACATTCACAGCAGCAGACATTAAGCTGCACTACCCTGGACTACAAACCCCAGCAGACTTTGCTCCTCTTTACATCCTGGAAGAGGAGGAGCAGCAGAGGAAAGGACTGATTGGCTGAGCAGTTTGAAGAAGAAGGGAGAAGCTAGCTATACAGAGAGATGTGTGCGATCCTCTATTACAGACTGGTGATGGTATAACACTGAGTAGAGGACAGAAGCGCAGAGTGAGTGCTGACAGCCCCGCAGCTCAGTGTGTGAGGGGAGATGACCCTCCTGGAGCTGAACCCAGTCTACAGACCAGCCAGGTCACCAGGAGATGTCTACTGCCACCTGGCTTATTCTAGAGAAGGTTCCTGCCTGCACTCCATGAGTTCTCAATTATCAGACCCAAAATTGGAGACAAGTGTGATCAGAGAGTAGTTGCATCAAGGAGTGAGTACATCCAGCTGAGAATTGTGGTTCCACAATTGTGGACGTTACTGGGACTTGCGGTTCTACTGCTAAGAAGTTCATGAGAGACCTGTTACTGAAGGGATTTTGCTTAGTGCACCAACGGTTCCTGTACGCACACCACCATCCGTGATAACCGGGCCTCAACGTTAGGCTGTATTATTTGCCATTATTTGACATTCAAGCCTACTGCAAAGCACATCCTGTACCTGTTTCTCAGATTGTTTTAGGTTTGTTTTGATATCTCTTGTTATTCCCCTGCATTTTCCGCCACTTAATAATAATAATATTTTTTATTTTTATAGCGCCAGCATATTCCGCAGCACTTTACAATTTTAGGGCTTGAACAGACAAAAATACATTACCAAATAAGCATAACTCAGATTTTAATAGGAGTGAGGGTCCGGCTGCTCGCAAGCTTACAGTCTATGAGAAAATAGGGGGGACAGAAAAGGTAAAATATACAAATATTGTATAATACAACCATAATATGCTAAATAGGGTAAGTATATAGCACTACATGACCTGGGTTGCCAGCCAGTATGTGTACAGTACAGACAGAGGCTAGTCAGTGCATGGATGGGATGAACAGGATTGTGAAGAAAATTTTGATATGGGCCAAACAGAGAGTCAGACAAGTGTGTTAAGGCGATAGGCCAGTCTAAAGAAATGAGATTTTATGGCACGCTTAAAGCTGTGGGTATTGGGAATTAATCAAACTGTCCTGGGTAGTGCATTCCAAAGAATTGGGGCAGCACGTGAGAAATCTTGGAGACGGGAGTGGGAGGTTCGGATTATGGAGGATTTTAGTTTGAAATCATTAGCAGAACGGAGGGCACGTGTAGGGTGGTAGACTGAGATGAGGGAGGACATGTAGAGCGGTGCTGAATCGTGGAGAGCTTTGTGGGTAAGGGGTTTTTGTTTTGTTTTTTCATTGTGATTTCATAAGAAATGCCCAATAACTCATGGACAGTATATTCAATAACAGGGACCTTTGGGAACAAGTAGACTCCTTTTACCCTGTTTTGTGTCCTGGAAGGCCCAAAGGATTAGAAGACCATATGTTTAAGCTGTATGAAAATGCCATGCCAATATCATCATGAGGTGTAGAACTATTATATATTTGAAAAGGGTCTTTGTTCTACCTGGGGGGCTTTATGTGGATCAATAAATGACATATATCCCGCGCCTGGAAGTGAAGTATCTTTATAAAATTTTCTTGAATTTAAGCCCCCAATGGGGGATATTTCTGGTGACCAATAGGCGTACGGGGTCTGATACTTACCTTGACTTAGATCCCCAAGGCACTGTCGTGTTTCTTTTACATATATCTACGTACAGATAAAAATCATGTATGTATAGTGACGTGTATACATCATACTCCGTCTTTGAAGAACTTTTTTTCGTGTCTGGAAAATTTGATTACATTTACAGGAAACCAAAGGTTCTCGAAGACGTTGTAGTGTTTTCTTATTAATGTCGTGATATTTTTATTTTTATATTTATTTCTATCATGCTTTTTTATGAGATACAAATTAATGATTGAGGTCACCAAATGGTTGAATTCCTTGGTCAAACTAATTATGCATACTAATCAATTTAAATAATTTAAATAATTACCTTGTTCCCCCTTGATATTGGTGGATCCACCTCCAATTACCATATATCGTCTTTTGAAGTAATAGCCAATAAAGCCCAGGTTCCCCATGAGATTCGCTGTATGGAAATGACCAACTGATTGAGAAACAATCTCTGGCTGTTTGCGTACTCGCTGCGGCCTGCGCATGCGTCAAACGTTCATGATTGTGCTATGGGCAGAGACACAGAGCCCTAGCAGCTGTTGTGATCTCTGACGACGACGGCGTCCTTCCCCCTGCATGCGCTACTATTGTTTGCGCACACGCTGTGGTGACCACTTCCGGCTTCAGGTTCGCGCCATTGCGACTGCCGCGCACAGCTCCGGGTTGTTTTCCACAGCTGATCCATTAGTAACTTTTAGTATGTTCTGTCCGAGTACGCTCAGGCCGAGCTTCGAATATTTACAGCTGCTCGGTGATATGGTTGAATCGCTCCCGTGTGCATGATTTGCAACTGTTTGACAGCTTTATTACACGTGAGGAATGTGTAAGAAATAGACCTTCCTCCCATGTAATAAAGCTGTCAAACAGTCGCAAATCATGCACACGGAGCGATTCAACCATATCAGCGAGCAGCTGTAAATACTCGGAGCTCGGCCCGAGCATACTCGGACAGAACATACTCGCTCAACACTAGTAACTATATCATTTTTGTACTATATATAATAGCATCGCGATACATCTCTTACAAGCTCCTGACGAAGCTACCGTGTATGGCGACACGCGTTGGGCACTACAAGCTCATATACACCTTCCCGGGCACAGGCCCTCTTTTTTACCCATAAGGGATCTACTGGCCATATTGCACAGGATAGTGCTGTGGGTATTGTTTGATTAATGGGGATTTGGTCTGGTTCGCTATACATCCTTAACCAGGTGGAGACGATAGCGGTACCTCATTTTTTTTACCTTATTTTTGTGGGCATTCACTGTTATACATATACGATACTCTTTCATTATTACCCTTATATAACTTTTGGATATACCCTATGTAGTCTGCAGCAGTCCTCTTGAGATATTGCTATTTGGAGAGAACCTTTAATTCAGCCTGGGGTGTTACCAGCCCATACATGGGCCTCACAACGTAGATTATTGTTGTACGTGTTTTATTTGGTGGGGTGAACAGAGGTACCACACCTCTGAATTTATTACATTTCTTTCATTTCATGAATTGCTATACAGGCATTGGATTCTTTATTAGTGTCTCCACGTAATATGCATTCTTTGAGCAATATTGGTCACCAGAGATAGCCTTTGACTTAGCCTGCTTAGGTATATTGATGCCTCATCTCTAGTTTATTGTAATTATTGGGGAAGGTTTCTGAAGTATATGGGCCTTTATTCAGTGGGTAACACCACTTGATTTTTAATTATGCTTTAACTTATTTGATATGTCGAGTATGTTTTTGTAATAAATACATTGTTTAATTTCCTACATATTGATTGATTTTTGATTAGAGGGTGTGATCACTGCGTATCTAGCATGCTTTCCTTTTTTTCTTTTTTTGATACATATGAGCTTTGTGGGTAAGCGTGATAAGTTTATATTGAACTCTGTATTGGATGGGCAACCAGTGTAATGACTGGCACAGGGTGGAGGCATCGGTGTAGCGGTTGGAGAGGAATATGATCCTGGCTGCTGCATTCAGGACGGATTGGAGAGGGGAGAGTTTAGTAAGAGGGAGACCGATAAGTAGAGAGTTGCAATAGGCAAGACGAGAATGAATAAGAGCTACAGTAAGAGTTTTTGCCGAGTCAAAGGTGAGAAAAGTCCTGATTCTTGAGATGTTTTTGAGGTGTAGATGACATGAACGAGCGAGTGAGTGATTTGATGTGAGGAGTGAAGGAAAGATCTGAATCGAGTATGACCCCAAAACAGCGGGCTTGTTGCTGGGGAGTAAAGGTGGAGCCACAAACGGGAATGGCAATATCGGGCACAGGTAGGTTAGTGGAGGGAGGAAAGACGAGGAGTTCAGTTTTTGACAGATTCAATTTATCCCACATATCCCTCTATAAATAAACCTGTTCTGTGTTTCAATCTCATCTCTTGTGAAGGTGTCTGGAGCGTGGACAGCGGTTTCCCGAGTCAACCCCTTGTCAAGAAGTGGCCAACGCCTTTAAGGAAATGAAAAAAGCTACAATGGCATGTAAAAGTTTGAGCACCCTTGTTCAAAATTACTGTTATTGTGAACAGTTAAGCAATTTGAAGATGAAATGATCTCTGAAAGACTAAAGTTACAGATGACAAATTTCCTTTGTATTTTAGGCAAAAAATATATATACAGTGCAGGGCAAAAGTATTGGCACCCATGCAATTCTGTCAGATAATACTCAGTTTCTTCCTGAAAATAATTGCAATCACAAATTCTTTGGTATTATTATCTTCATTTAATTTGCTTGCAAGGAAAAAACACAAAAGAGAATGAAGCAAAAATCAAATCATTGATCATTTCACACAAAACTCCAAAAAAGGGCCGGACAAAAGTATTGGCACCCTCAGCCTAATACTTGGTTGCACAACCTTTAGCCAAAATAACTGCGAACAACCGCTTCCGGTAACCATCAATGAGTTTCTCACAATGCTCTGCTGGAATTGTAGACCATTCTTCTTTGGCAAACTGCTCCAGGTCCCTGATATTTGAAGGGTGCCTTCTCCAAACTGCCATTTTGAGATCTCTCCATAGGTGTTCTATGGGATTCAGGTCTGGACTCATTGCTGACCACCTTAGAAGTCTCCGGTGCTTTCTCTAAAACCATTTAATAGTGCTTTTGGAAGTGTGTTTTGGGTAATTGTCCTGCTGGAAGACCCATGACCTCTGAGGGAGACCCAGCTTTCTCACACTGGGCCCTACATTATGCTGCAAAATTTGTTGGTAGTCTTCAGACTTCATAATGCCATGCACACGGTCAAGCAGTCCAGTGCCAGAGGCAGCAAAGCAACCCCAAAACATCAGTGAACCTCCGCCATGTTTGACTGTAGGGACCGTGTTCTTTTCTTTGAATGCCTCTTTTTTTATCCTGTACACTCTATGTTGATGCTTTTTCCCAAAAGCTCTACTTTTGTCTCATCTGACCAGAGAACATTCTTCCAAAACGTTTTAGGCTTTCTCAGGTAAGTTTTGGCAAACTCCAGCCTGGCTTTTTTTATGTCTCGGGGTAAGAAGTGGGGTCTTCCTGGGTATCCTACCATACAGTCCCTTTTCATTCAGACGCCGATGGATAGTACGGGTTGACACTGTTGTACCCTCGGACTGCAGGGCAGCTTAAACTTGTTTGGATGTTAGTCGAGGTTCTTTATCCACCATCCGCACAATCTTGCGTTGAAATCTCTCGTCAATTTTTCTTTTCCGTCCACATCTAGGGAGGTTAGCCACAGTGCCATGGGCTTTACACTTCTTGATGACACTGCGCACGGAAGACACAGGAACATTCAGGTCTTTGGAGATGGACTTGTAGCCTTGAGATTGCTCATGCTTCCTCACAATTTGGTTTCTCAAGTCCTCAGACAGTTCTTTGGTCTTCTTTCTTTTCTCCATGTGACGCGCCCCTGGGCCTGTGTCGCGCTGCGTTGCGCACGCGGGAGCTTACCCGGAGCCGGATCTGTTTAGGGTTGTAGTCTCGTGGCGGTGACCCGGTCCGTGCCCAGGGAGTCAAACTGGACGGCAGTCTGTTAGCGGTAGAAAATGGTTGATGACTACGCCACCCGTTGAATGCAGCCAGGGGGGCTGCTGCTGCAGGGCAGACCGCTGAGGCCGGTGGAAGGATGGTGCAGCGTGATAGTATAACCCCCAACGGGAGGGGTATGGCCTCAGGGCAGCCGACGTGGATGATGGGGGTAGCAGGAACCACTCAGAGACGGTATGGTAGCGTTCAGGGTCTTTACTGGTAACAACGATAGACCCTCCCGGAGTACTTGCTAGCGAACGGGGCCTGGTCAGTCCTTGAGCAGATGGGATCTCCCCTGGCCAGGCGTAGTTGTAGGCCTCCCAAGCTGACTGTACTCTTCTGGCTACCTTGCTAGAAGCTGATGTAAGTAGCCCACGTCCCTGAGTGTACCGTGTGGTGCTCACCCGTATGGCCGGTGACTCGGGGCCTTCTAATGGCTTCCGCTCCACGATGGCGGTGCTGGTCCCACGCGTGTGACCGGGCCTTCGGGCTTCTGGGCCAGGGGACCTGAAATCCCCTGCCTGACGGATTCTGCTGCTGGGTAGAAGTTAGTCCCCACAGCCTCGGACTCCGGGTCCGGTAAAGAATCTTCTTAGTCAGGGCGAGCTCTTTAGCTGCCAGCCCCTGACTCCTTGTGACTCTGCTGCTTCCTATGCTGCTCTTGTCTCTACTCTTCCTGGACTCACTAACCCTGCCTCAGCCCCGGGTTTATACAGGGGAAGTTCTTCCCCTCCCAAGGCTGGGCAGGAGGTGTGGCATGCACAGGATCCCTGACCAAAGGACCTCCCACCTGCTCTCAGACGTAATATCTCTATCACTGTGACAACCAGACCCCTGGGGTGTCACACTCCCCCCTAGTGAAATTTAGTACTCCGGGACTAAACACTTTTTAGAAAAATATAACAAGGTATATCAAAGAACAATAAAATACAATAAGGAAACACAATAAGATGGTCACGGATGTCCGCAACCGGGTGCAGTCTTTGAAGAAAAGCAAAGGTGTCCATTTCACCAACACAGGGAGACGTAACCAGGTAGGGGTCTGTCCTACCCCAAGTCCTTAACAGTCTCTAGTCCATCCTGGGTTACGCTCCAACTATATACAAAGGATTCCCGGTAAATCCACCGAAGACTCCTAAAAACAACTAGAAACACAAAATTACACACAAGCAACAATAAACAGGTAAACATTGTAAAACAACTTAAACATTTAGATCCTCCAACGTGCGGGTAACTGGCCTCTAGTGGCCCTAGTGGACCTACGGAGCTGACTGTCTGGCCCTGAACTACAGGGTGTAGGAGCTGTCAAGGGTAAACTGGGCAGCTGTCTACCGGCTCTTTGTCTCACTAGGGGTACGGCAGGCTCACTATAAGCAGAGGGTGGATTCTCCTGTTCCGCTTGGGTGGAGTCTTCTGCCTCCTGGACCGGCTGCTCTTCCAGCTCTACCCGTTGCTCCGTAGGTTCTTGGGATGATGGTTGGAGGAAGGTGAGTACGGGTACCACAACTGCACCATTGACTTGAGTCCAAGACCGAGGGAAGTCCCCGAGCACGGTACTAACCATATCTTCCCTTTCTTCCACGGGTCGATGGTCTTCCTGTTCCTCCTCAGGGTTCCTCAGTTGTTCGGGGCACTTCTTCAGGTGGTCCCGGGATACAATGGCTGTGGTTTCCCCTCCGTCTTTACTGATGGTACAGACCTTCGGGTTCTCGTGGCTTGAGGGCAGTACGGTGTACGGGTCCTTCTCCCACTGGTCGTCCAACTTGTGGAGCCGTCTCTTCCTCTTCAAGACCTGCTCTCCGGGTACCAGGGGAACAGCGGGAGCATACTGGTTGTAAGTCTTCTCTTGTCTTTCCCTAGCCTGACAGAGACTTCGCTCCACGCTCTCCTGTACTTTCCGGTACTGCTGCTGCCTCTCTGTGTCCCAGTCTGTTTCTGGTGAAGTGTCCTCGGGCGTCAGGACTCCCATTTCCAGGTCAACAGGTAACTTACCAGGTCTTGCCCTCATTAGGTAAGCCGGGGTACAGTTGGTGGAACCTACCGGGATGTGGTTGTATAGGTCCACCAGATCGGGCAACTTCTCAGGCCACAGACTGCGTTCTTCCAGGGGCAACGTTTTTAGAAGATCCATTACCACCTGGTTCATTTTCTCACAAAGTCCATTAGTTTGCGGATGGTAGGGTGTCGTCCTTATCTTCCGGCAGCCATACAGATTGCAGAATTCCTGGAAGACCTCCGCTTCAAAGGCAGGTCCCTGGTCCGTCAGCACTTGGTCCGGGTACCCGTGTGGACGGCAAAAGTGCTGCTGGAAGGCTCTAGCTGCTGTTCGAGCCGTTAAGTCCTTGACGGGGACGACAACCAGAAACCGGGAGTAATGATCCACGATGGTTAACGCGTAGACGTAGCCACTTCTGCTGGGGGTCAGTTTTACATGATCCAAGGCTACCAGTTCCAACGGTTGCCGGGTGACGATGGACTGCAGGGGAGTCTTCTGGCTGGCCCGGTCCTTCCTTCTCAGATTGCACGGGCCACAGTCTCTGCACCACTTCTCGATGGTTCCCCTCATGCCTACCCAGTGGAACCGCTCGCGCAGCAGGAACTCCAGCTTTTTCCACCCGAAGTGTCCAGCTCCGTCGTGGTATGCCTCCATCACCATGGCTGCGTCTCTTCGTGGCACCACTACTTGCCAGAGTAGTTCATGCGTCCTGGAGTTAACCATTCTGCGGCACAACTTCCCCTTGTAAAGGAACAGTCGACTCTTCTCTGCCCATAGTTGTTTGGCTTCCTCTGGAGCGTCTGATTCCAGGCTAGCCTCCGGGCGAGTCAGCATCTCCTTCACCAGTCGGACGGCAGGGTCGCTGTCTTGCGTTTCCGCCCAGTTGTAGTGAGGTAAGGGGTTCAACGTAGCAGCCTGCTTACTCCTTACCCGGTGGGAATACTGGATAGTCCCATGACGGTGGAACGCAGGGAGTTCAACTTCTTCCAGTCCCTCCGGATCTTCTCCTCCGTCCGGCAGGTTGGGCATCCTGGACAGGGCGTCCGCGTTGGTATTGGAGCGCCCTGCCCGGTATTTAATTGTGAACTCGTAGTTGGACAGACGGGCCATCCACCTCTGCTCCAGGGCACCGAGTCTTGCCGTGTCCAGGTGTGTCAACGGGTTGTTATCCGTGTATACGGTGAACCGGGAAGAAGCGAGGTAATGCCTAAAGCGCTCGGTAACTGCCCATACCACGGCCAGGAACTCTAGCTTAAATGAGCTGTAATTTTCGGGGTTCCTTTCGGTGGGTCGCAGTTTTCGGCTGGCATAGGAGATTACTCGTTCTCTCCCCTGCTGAATCTGGGACAGTACGGCTCCTAGCCCGATGTTACTGGCGTCGGTGTAGAGGATGAAGGGCTGGCTATAGTCCGGGTACGCCAAGATTTCATCCCCCGTGAGGGCCATCTTCAGCTGGCGGAAGGACTCTTCTTCTAGCTTTTCCCATTTGAAGGGCGGCTTCTGGTTCTTGGCCTTCCGGGACTGGCCTATCAGGAGGTCCTGCATAGGTGCTGCCTTTTTGGTGAAACCGGGAATAAACCTTCGGTAGTAGCCTACCAACCCTAGGAACTGCCGCACTTCTTTTACGCTGGAGGGGCTTGGCCATCCCTTAATTGCGGTGATCTTATCGGGGTCGGGAGCCACTCCGTCAGCGCTCACCACGTGTCCCAGGTATTGCACCTTTGGTTTCAGGAGGTGACACTTGGAGGGTTTCACCTTTAGGCCGTAACTCGCCAGAGCTTCGAACACCTCCGCCAGGTGTTTCAGGTGGTCCTCATAAGTTTTGGAGTATACGATGACATCGTCCAGGTACAACAGGACCGTCTCGAAGTTTCTGTGGCCCAGACAGCACTCCATTAATCGTTGGAAGGTTCCTGGGGCGTTGCAGAGTCCGAACGGCATGCAGGTGAACTCGCTAAGTCCCATCGGGGTGGTGAATGCGGTCTTCTCCCGGTCCGCCTCTGCTACAGGAACCTGCCAGTACCCGCTAGTGAGATCCAAGGTAGAGAAGAAGTTAGCAGATCTTAAAGCAGCCAATGACTCCTCTATCCTTGGTAAGGGGTACGCATCCTTGTGTGTGATACGGTTGATTTTCCGGTAATCTACACACATCCTCATGGTGTTGTCTTTCTTTTTGACTAAAACTAGTGGGGCTGCCCAGGGGCTACAGCTATCCCGGATTACCCCAGCCTCCTTCATGTCTCTAAGCATCCCCTTGGCGTGTTGGTAATGTGCAGGGGGTACGGGTCGATACCTCTCTTTTATGGGAGGATGATCTCCCGTGGGGATGCGGTGTTCTACCCCCTTGACTCGCCCGAAGTCTAACGGGTGTTTACTAAACACTCTCTCATACTCTTGAACCACCCGATAGACTCCTTGTTTCTGGTGTGAGGGAGTGGAGTCAGTACCCAGATGTAGTTGCTGACACCAGTCCTCCATGTCTTTCTTAGAGCCGTTACCTTCCTCCGGGTGAGATGGAGGCAAGGGTTCCACAGATTGTATAGAATTTTGATTAGTGGTATATAATTTGGCTAGCGTGGCATACCGGGGCAGGTACACTTCCCTCTCCCCGATATTTATTATGCGAACGGGCACCCTCCCATGGCGTACATTGACCACCCCCCGTGCTGTCAAAATGGTGGGCCTACTGTCTGAGTAAACTGGTTCTACCATTGCCTGGTAATCTCTACCTCTCAGACCAATAGCTGCCCGGCACCAAATCATCATTTCACTTTTTGGGGGCATGGCAATAGGAAAAGGGTCACACATTCTTACGCTACCAATCTCACCGCCGGAGAGTTCCACTTGTTGCCGTTGCATCAGTGCCCGGATCTCTTTCTGGAGCACCCGCTGCTCGCCGGAGCTGGCGTTCTTGGCAACCTGCTGTAAAAGGAAAATCACCTCTGCAAGACAATTTTCAATTACATTAGTTCCTAGAGTTATTTTTGGGTGACTCTCATGTTTGTCAATATCTACAATGATCAGTCCCTGTGCGGCCAGTTTGACTCTACCAATTTTGATGGTCACCTCTTTAAATCCGATCTGTGGCACGGGCTGACCATTGCTGGCGATGATACTCAAGTCGTCGTCAGGGTAGCGGGTAATATCCGAGTCATTCCAGTACTGCTTAAAGAGCACGTACGGGATGGTGGTGACCTGTGACCCGGTGTCCAGTAGGGCACTCATGGGAATGCCATCCAGTACCACAGGCAAGACTGGACGTCCTCCCACATATCTGTCGCGCCAGTTCGATGGGCCTGGTGATCTTTTTCCTGGGGGTTGGCCCTCTACCCCAGGTTGTGCCCGTTTAAAGAACAGTACCTTTCCATATGTCCGGGTTGATTGCAGCGGCGGCAGATGGGTCGTCCGTCCTCGCTGTATCGGTCACTGGGTCTTCCTCTGGCCGGTGGGGTCCTCCTTGGTCGACGCCACGGGATGTCCTCCGGTCCGGATGCCAGCTGGATCTTCCCTGGAGTGGAAACCTGTAAAGACTGCACAGTTCGGGTTAGCGCAGCAACGCTTTTAGCTAGCTCTTGGACCTGATGGTGTAGGTCTGGAGCCGGGTCATTGTCCAAAGCCTGCGCATCAGCTCCCACAGGCCCTGCCGACAAGGGCGCCGCCTCCTGGTAGTAAGTGGTAGTGGGGCGTCTGTGGGTCACAACGCCACCTGGTGCCGGTTCTCGGAGCACCCGGATGGCTCTGTCCTTGAACTGTGCAAATTCTAGATGAGGGTCCTGTAAGGCCATTGCCCGCAACTGGGTGCGGTGGGCATTGCAATATAAACCCTCTATAAATTGTTCGGTCAACAGCCTGTCCTCGTTTCCCACTCCATTAGGGTCGGTCTGCTTAATGGCCCTCAGGGCCTCTTGTAGGTTGAGTGCATAGTCCCTTATACTCTCATGCGCTCGCTGCTTGCACCTGTAGAATCTAAGTTTAATCTCGGCTGAGGTGCGGGTATCAAAGGTGTCCTTCAGCCGGGTTAGTATCCCTGCGACAGTCTTCCTCCCAGGTGGCCAGGATTTTACTTCCCTTTTGGCTGCCCCAGTTAGTTGGGCCACCAGGATGCTCACTTTTTGCTCTTCTGTGAGGGGGTACACCTGGAAGAGGCTATCCAGCTTTTCTCTAAAGTCATGCAGGGTATGTGACTCCCCTGAGTACTGGGGTAGCCAAGCTGCTCCCGGGATATAGGGCATGGTGAAGGGCATAACTGCAACAGCGGTAGCGCTGGCGGGGGTTGAGGCAGTGGAGCTCTCCTCCGTATCCGACATCTTCCTCCCCCCTAGTGGACCGTGGCCTACCTTGCGATGATCCTGTTCCGTAGGCCGCGGCTCCGCAGTGGATCGTCAGGGTTGAGGACCTTCCGTCGCGCTCCTGTGACGTCGGCGTCTGCTGGGCTCCTTCCAGGACCTTACGCAACGTCCAGACGTGAGGCGGGGCTTCAGTTCTCGCGCGCTTTCGGAGTCCACGCCCCTCTTCTTCCCGCGCGGCGTCCTCAAGATGGCGTCCAATGGCGGGAAAACTCCACGGATGGCGGGAAGAAGGCTGAAGATGGCGCCGGATGGCGGGAAACTTCACCGATGGCGGGAAGAAGGCTGAAGATGGCGCCGGATGGCGGGAATCTTCACCGATGGCGGGAATCTTCACCACTGGTAAGTTTGAACAGTCTTTGCTTTTCAGGCACGCAGTACCCGGTGGTTGCGGGCACGTGATCCTGCCGACTACGCCAAAGTTGACGCGCCCCTGGGCCTGTGTCGCGCTGCGTTGCGCACGCGGGAGCTTACCCGGAGCCGGATCTGTTTAGGGTTGTAGTCTCGTGGCGGTGACCCGGTCCGTGCCCAGGGAGTCAAACTGGACGGCAGTCTGTTAGCGGTAGAAAATGGTTGATGACTACGCCACCCGTTGAATGCAGCCAGGGGGGCTGCTGCTGCAGGGCAGACCGCTGAGGCCGGTGGAAGGATGGTGCAGCGTGATAGTATAACCCCCAACGGGAGGGGTATGGCCTCAGGGCAGCCGACGTGGATGATGGGGGTAGCAGGAACCACTCAGAGACGGTATGGTAGCGTTCAGGGTCTTTACTGGTAACAACGATAGACCCTCCCGGAGTACTTGCTAGCGAACGGGGCCTGGTCAGTCCTTGAGCAGATGGGATCTCCCCTGGCCAGGCGTAGTTGTAGGCCTCCCAAGCTGACTGTACTCTTCTGGCTACCTTGCTAGAAGCTGATGTAAGTAGCCCACGTCCCTGAGTGTACCGTGTGGTGCTCACCCGTATGGCCGGTGACTCGGGGCCTTCTAATGGCTTCCGCTCCACGATGGCGGTGCTGGTCCCACGCGTGTGACCGGGCCTTCGGGCTTCTGGGCCAGGGGACCTGAAATCCCCTGCCTGACGGATTCTGCTGCTGGGTAGAAGTTAGTCCCCACAGCCTCGGACTCCGGGTCCGGTAAAGAATCTTCTTAGTCAGGGCGAGCTCTTTAGCTGCCAGCCCCTGACTCCTTGTGACTCTGCTGCTTCCTATGCTGCTCTTGTCTCTACTCTTCCTGGACTCACTAACCCTGCCTCAGCCCCGGGTTTATACAGGGGAAGTTCTTCCCCTCCCAAGGCTGGGCAGGAGGTGTGGCATGCACAGGATCCCTGACCAAAGGACCTCCCACCTGCTCTCAGACGTAATATCTCTATCACTGTGACAACCAGACCCCTGGGGTGTCACACATGCTCAATGTGGTACACACAAGGACACAGGACAGAGGTTGAGTCAACTTTAATCCATGTTAACTGGCTGAAAGTGTGATTTAGTTATTGTCAACACCTGTTAGGTGCCACAGGTAAGTTACAGGTGCTGTTAATTACACGAATTAGAGAAGCATCACATGATTTTTCAAAGGGTGCCAATACTTTTGTCCACCCCCTTTTTTAGGTTTGGTGTGGAATTATATCCAATTTGGCTTTAGGACAATTCTTTTTGTGTTTTTTTCATTGAAGACAAATTAAATGAAGAGAATAATACCAAAGAATTTGTGATTGCAATCATTTTCAGGAAGAAACTGAGTATTATCTGACAGAATTGCAGGGGTGTCAATACTTTTGGCCACCACTGTATATTTTCATCTTTTACATTTTAAAAATTGTCAAAAGGAAAATGAGCCTATGTAAAAGTTTGTGCTCCCTGTATGGTTAGTACCTAGTAGCACCCCCGTCTGAAAGTATCACAGCTTATAAACGCTTGTTGTAGCCAGACAAGAGTCAGTTTGAGGGATTTTCATCCTTTCTTCCTTGGACAATTCCTCCAGTTCTGTGAGATTCCTGGGCCGTCTTGCTTGCTCTGCTATTTTGAGGTCTCGCCACAGATTGTCAATGATGTTCAGATCAGAGGACTGTGAGGGCCATTGTAATACATCAAGCTTGCGCCTTTTGAGGTAGTCTATTGTGGATTGTGACGTGTGTTTATGATCATCATCCATTTATAGAATCATCCTCTTTTCACCTTCATCTTTTTTACAGATTGTGTTATGTTTACATCAAGAATTTTAGAAATTTCATTGAATCCATTCTTCCCTCTACCCCTGAAATGTTCCCCGTGCCATTGGCTGCAACACAACCCCAAAGCATGATTGATCCTCCCCCATGCTTAATGGTTGGCGAGATGTTCATTTCCTGAAATTCTGTGCCCTTTTTTCTCCACACATACAGTACAGACCAAAAGTTTAGACACACCTTCTCATTTAAAGATTTTTCTGAATTTTCATGACTATGAAAATTGTACATTCACACTGAAGGCATCAAAACTATGAATTAACACATGTGGAATTATATACTTAACAAAAAAGTTGGAAACAACTGAAAATATGTCTTATATTCTAGGTTCTACAAAGTAGCCTCCTTTTGCTTTGATGACTGCTTTGCACACTCTTGGCATTCTCTTGATGAGCTTCAAGAAGTAGTCACCGGAAATGGTTTTCACTTCACAGGTGTGCCCTGTCAGGTTTAATAAGTGGGATTTCTTGCCTTATAAATGGGGTTGGGACCATCAGTTGTGTTGTGCAGAATTCTGGTGGATACACAGCTGATAGTCCTACTGAATAGACTGTTAGAATTTGTATTATGGCAAGAAAAGAGCAGCAAAGTAAAGAAAAACGAGTGGCAATCATTACTTTAAGTAATGAAGGTCAGTCAGTCCGAAAAATTGGGCAAACTTTGAAAGTGTCCCCAAGTGCAGTTGCAAAAACCATCAAGCGCTACAAAGAAGCTGGCTCACATGAGGACCGCCCCAGGAAAGGAAGACCAAGAGTCACCTCTGCTTCTGAGGATAAGTTTATTAGAGCCACCAGCCTCAGAAATCGCAGGTTAACAGCAGCTCAGATTAGAGACCAGGTCAATGCCACACAGAGTTCTAGCAGCAGACACATCTCTACAACAACTGTTAAGAGGAGACTTTGTGCAGCAGGCCTTCATGGTAAAATAGCTGCTAGGAAACCACTGCTAAGGACAGGCAACAAGCAGAAGAGACTTGATTGGACTAAAGAACACAAGGAAAGGACATTAGACCAGTGGAAATCTGTGCTTTGGTCTGATGAGTCCAAATTTGAGATCTTTGTTTCCAACCACCGTGTCTTTGTGCGACGTAGAAAAGGTGAACGGATGGACTCTACATGCATTTTTCCCACCGTGAAGCATGGAGGGGGAGGTGTGATGGTGTTGGGGTGCTTTGCTGGTGACACCATTGGGGATTTATTCAAAATTTAAGGCATAATGAACCAGCATGGCTACCACAGCATCTTGCAGCGGCATGCTATTCCATCCGGTTTGCGTTTAGTTGGACCATCATTTATTTTTCAACAGGACAATGACCCTAAACACACCTCCAGGCTGTGTAAGGGCTATTTGACCAAGATGGAGAGTGATGGGGTTCTACGCCAGATGACCTGACCACCAGTCACCAGACCTGAACCCAATCGAGATGGTTTGGGGTGAGCTGGACGGCAGAGTGAAGGCAAAAGGGCCAACAAGTGCTAAGCATCTCTGGGAACTCCTTCAAGATTGTTGGAGGACCATTTCGGGTGACTTCCTCTTGAAGCTCATCAAGAGAATGGCAAGAGTGTGCAAAGCAGTCATCAAAGCAAAAGGTGGCTACTTAGAAGAACCTAGAATAAAATACATATTTTCAGTTGTTTCACACTTTATTGTTAAGTATATAATTCCACATGTGTTAATTCATAGTTTTGATGCCTTCAGTGTGAATGTACAATTTTCATAGTCATGAAAATTCAGAAAAATCTTTAAATGAGAAGGTGTGTCCAAACTTTTGGTCTGTACTGTACCTTTGATCATTGTGACCTCTATTTTACCTCATTGGTCCACAGGACTTGTTTCCAACATGCATCAGGCTTATTTAGATGTTCTTTTGCTACTTCTGACACTGAATTTTATGGTGAGGCTGCAGGAGAGGTTTTCTTCTGATGACTCTTCCATGAAGACCATATTTGTGCAGGTGTCTCTGAACAGTAGAACAATGTGCCACAACTCCAGAGTCTGCTAAATCTTTCTGAAGGTTTTTTGCAGTCAAGAGAGGGTTCTGATGTGCCTCTCTAGAAATCCTACGAGCAGCTCTCACTGAAATTTTGCGTGGTCTTCCAGACTTTATCTTGACC
Source organism: Phyllobates terribilis (assembly GCF_046119375.1). Taxonomy (NCBI): domain Eukaryota; kingdom Metazoa; phylum Chordata; class Amphibia; order Anura; family Dendrobatidae; genus Phyllobates; species Phyllobates terribilis. The sequence continues at coordinate 84,049,159 of NW_027362772.1, forward strand.
TCCACTGTTCTTGTTAACTGCTATTTCTTAATTACATTTTGAACTGAGGAAAGGGCAACTTGAAAACGCTTTGCTATCTTCTTATAGCTTCTCCTGCTTTGTGGCCTCCACCATTTTCAGAGTGTTGGCAGCTGCTTAGAAGAACCCATGGCTGCTGGTTTTTGGCACAAGGTTAGAGGAGGTTTTTATAAAGCTGGGAAATTTGCATCACCGGCCTTTCCTACCGATGATAGTGAACCAGCCATAACCCTAACATGCTAATTAAGGTCTGAAACCTTGGCCAAAGTTATATGAGCACATAAATCTCCAAGGGTGCTCAAACTTTTGCATTGGTCTATTTTCCATTTTGTAATTTCTAAAATTAAAAAATGACTATATATATATATATATATATATATATATATATATATATATATATATATATTTGGCCTAAAATACAAAGAAAATGCGTCATCTTTAACTTTAGGCGTTTTAGAGATCATTTCAACTTCAACTTGCTTAGCTGTTCACAATAACAGTAATTTTGACAAGGGGTGCACAAACTTTTACATGCCATTGTAAGTTGGTGCACAGTGGTTCACGAAATTACTCTTGGAGATTTCTCTTTTTTTTTTAAAAAAAAATTGTCTTCCCTGTTTCAAAATACAGGAATCACTCTTTCAGTGAGACACAAGCTTTGAATTCAGAATCTGGGTTTGCTTGCACAATTGGCAATGGAAGTTTGAATACTGCCTCCTTTGCTTGCACTGTGCGAAAAAAAGGCAGCTATTAACTTGCTGTTACTGTAGTACCAGGCCAGACATATCATCTCAGGCAACCTGTGCAGCTGCACAGGAGCCCAGTAGGTAAGGGGGCCCATTTCTACATCCAAAGCAGATGGAATTGTGGATTATGATGAGCTGCTGGAATGCAAAGGGAACCATATATTGTCCTTACACAATAACCCTTTTCTGCCTGTGTCCGCAATTCAGTCACATTCAATGACTATAGAACTACAGCAATTTCCTATGTATCACAGTGAGTGACTAAACAGTTGCAGAACTTCCCTTTATATCACAGTGAGTGGCTATACAGCTACAGAACTTCCCTTTATATCACAGTGAGTAATTTTACAGCTATAGAACTTCCCTTTATATCACAGTGAGTGACTATATAGATATAAAACTTCCCTTTATATCACAGTGAGTGGATATACAGCTACATTATTTCCCTTTATATCACAGTGCATGCCTATACAGCTACAGAATTTCCATTTATATCACAGTGAGTTACTATACAGCTACAGAACTTCCATTTAGAACACAGTGATTGACTATACAGATCTTGAACTTCCCATTATATCACAGTGAGCGACTATACAGCTATAGAACTTCACTTTATATCTCAGTGAGTGACTATACAGATCTAGAACTTCCCTTTATATCACAGTCAGTGACTATACAGCTATAGAACTTCCCTTTATATCACAGTGAGTGACTGTACAGCTAGAGAACTTTGCTTTATATCACAGTGAGCGACTATACAGCTACAAAACTTCCCTTTATATCACAGTGAGTGACTACACAGCTACAGAACTTCCCTTTATAACACAATGAGCGACTATTCAGCTACAGAACTTCCCTCTATAACACAGTGAGCGACTATATAGCTATAGAACTTCCTTTATATCACACTGAGCAACTATACAGCTACAGAACTTCCCTTTATATCACAGTGAGCGACTATTCAGCTACAGAACTTCCCTTTATATCAGTGAATGACTATATAGCTATAGAATTTCCCTTTATATCAATGAGCGACTATACAGCTATAGAACTTCCCTTTATATCACAGTGAGCGACTAAACAGCTATAGAACTTCCCATTATATCACAATGAGTGACTATACAGCTATAGAACTTCCCATTATATCACAGTAAGCGACTATACAGCTACAGAACTTCCCTTTATATAAGAGTGAGTAACTAAACAGCTATAGAAATTCACTTTATATCACAGTGAGCGACTATACAGCTACAGAAATAGAACTTCCCTTTATATCACAGTGAGCGACTATACAGCTATAGAAATTCCCTTTATATCACAGTGAGCGACTATACAGCTATAGAACTTCCCATTATATCACAGTAAGTAACTATACACGTACAGAACTTCCCTTTATATCACAGTGAGCAACTAAACAGCTACAGAACTTCCCTTTATATCAGTGAGCGACTATACAATTACAGAACTTCCCTTTATATCACAATGAGTGACTATTCAGCTATAGAACTTCCCTTTATATCAGTGAGCGACTATACAGCTGCAGAACTTCCCTTTATATCCCAATGAGCAACTATACAGCTACAGAACTTCCCTTTATATCACACTGAGCAACTATACAGCTACAGAACTTCCCTTTATATCACAATGAGCAACTATTCAGCCACAGAATTTCCCTTTCTATCACAGTGGGAGACTATATAGCTATAGAATTTCCCTTTATATCAATGAGCGACTATACAGCTATAGAACTTCCCTTTATATCACAGTGAGCGACTATACAGCTATAGAACTTCCCATTATATCACAGTAAGCGACTATACAGCTACAGAACTTCCCTTTATATAACAGTGAGTAACTAAACAGCTATAGAAATTCACTTTATATCACAGTGAGCGACTATACAGCTACAGAAATAGAGCTTCCCTTTATATCACAGTGAGCGACTATACAGCTATAGAAATTCCCTTTATATCAGAGTGAGCGACTATACAGCTATAGAACTTCCCATTATATCACAGTAAGCGACTATACAGCTACAGAACTTCCCTTTATATCACAGTGAGCAACTATACAGCTACAGAACTTCCCTTTATATCAGTGAGTGACTATACAATTACAGAACTTCCCTTTATATCACAATGAGTGACTATTCAGCTATAGAACTTCCCTTTATATCAGTGAGCGACTATACAGCTACAGAACTTCCCTTTATATCCCAATGAGCAAATATACAGCTACAGAAGTTCCCTTTATATCACACTGAGCAACTATACAGCTACAGAACTTCCCTTTATATCACAATGAGCGACTATTCAGCCACAGAATTTCCCTTTCTATCACAGTGGGAGACTATATAGCTATAGAACTTCCCTTTATATCAGTGAGCGACTATTCAGCTACAGAACTTCCCTTTTATATCACAGAGAATGACTATATAGCTATAGAATTTCCCTTTATATCAATGAGCGACTATACAGCTATAGAACTTCCCTTTATATCACAGTGAGCGACTATACAGCTATAGAACTTCCCATTATATCACAATGAGTGACTATACAGCTACAGTACTTCCCATTATATCACAGTAAGCGACTATACAGCTACAGAACTTCCCTTTATATCACAGTGAGCAACTATACAGCTACAGAACTTCCCTTTATATCACAATGAGCGACTATTCAGCTACAAAACTTCCCTTTATATCACAGTGAGCGACTATATAGCTGTAGAACTTCCCTTTATATCAGTGAGTGACTATTCAGCTACAGAACTTCCCTTTATATCACAGCGAACGACTATATAGCTATAGAATTTCCCTTTATATCAATGAGCGAATATACAGCTATAGAACTTCCCTTTATATCACAGTGAGCGACTATACAGCTATAGAACTTCCCTTTATATCACAGTGAGCGACTATACAGCTATAGAACTTCCCATTATATCACAGTAAGTGACTATACAGCTACAGAACTTCCCTTTATATCACAGTGAGTAACTAAACAGCTATAGAACTTCACTTTATATCACAGTGAGCGACTATACAGCTACAGAAACAGAACTTCCCTGTATATCACAGTGAGCAACTATACAGCTATAGAAATTCCCTTTATATCACAGTGAGCGACTATACAGCTATAGAACTTCCCTTTATATCACAGTGAGTGACTATACAGCTATAGAACTTCCCATTATATCACAATGAGCGACTATACAGTTACAGTACTTCCCATTATATCACAGTAAGCGACTATACAGCTACAGAACTTCCCTTTATATCACAGTGAGCAACTATACAGCTACAGAACTTCCCTTCATATCACAATGAGCGACTATTCAGCTACAGAACTTCCCTTTATATCACAGTGAGCGACTATATAGCTGTAGAACTTCCCTTTATATCAGTGAGTGACTATTCAGCTACAGAACTTCCCTTTATATCACAGCGAACGACTATATAGCTATAGAATTTCCCTTTATAACAATGAGCGACTATACAGCTATAGAACTTCCCTTTATATCACAGTGAGCAACTATACAGCTATAGAACTTCCCTTTATATCACAGTGAGCGACTATACAGCTATAGAACTTCCCATTATATCACAGTAAGCGACTATACAGCTACAGAACTTCCCTTTATATCACAGTGAGTAACTAAACAGCTATAGAACTTCACTTTATATCACAGTGAGCGACTATACAGCTACAGAAACAGAACTTCCCTGTATATCACAGTGAGCGATTATACAGCTATTGAACTTCCCATTATATTACAGTAAGTGACTATACAGCTACAATACTTCCCTTTATAGCACAGTGAGCAACTATACAGCTACAGAACTTCCCTTTATATCAGTGAGCGACTATACAGCTACAGAACTTCCCTTTAAATCACAGTGAGCAACTATACAGCTACAGAAGTTCCCTTTATATCACAATGAGTGACTATTCAGCTACAGAACTTCCCTTTATATCACAGTGATTGACTATATAGCTATAGAACTTCCCTTTATATTAGTGAGCGACTATTCAGCTACAGAACTTCCCTTTAGATCACACTGAGCAACTATACAGCTACAGAACTTCCCTTTATATCAGTGAGCGACTATTCAGCTACAGAACTTCCCTTTATATCACAGTGAGCGACTATATACAGCTATAGAACTTCCCTTTATATCAGTGAGCGACTATTCAGCTACAGAACTTCCCTTTATATCACAGCCAGCAACTATACAGCTATAGAACTTCCCATTATATCACAGTGAGCGACTATACAGCTATAGAACTTCCCTTTATTTCACAGTGAGCGACTATACATCTAAAGAACTTCCCATTATATCACAATCAGTGACTATACAGCTATAGAACTTCCCATTATTTCACAGTAAGAGACTATACAGCTACAGAACTTCCCTTTATATCACAGTGAGCGTCTATACAGCTATAGAACTTCCCATTATATCACAGTAAGCAACTATACAGCTACAGAACTTCCCATTATATCACAGTGAGCGACTATACATCTATAGAACTTCCCACCCATTATATCACAGCAAGAGACTATACAGCTATAGAACTTCCCTTTATATCACAGTGAGTGACTATACAGCTATAGAACTTCCAATTATATCACAATGAGTGACTATACAGCTATAGAACTTCCCATTATATCACAGTAAGAGACTATACAGCTACAGAACTTCCCTTTATATCACAGTGAGCGACTATACAGCTACAGAAACAGAACTTCCCTTTATATCACAGTGAGCGACTATACAGCTACAGAACTTCCCTTTATATCACAGTGAGCGACTATATAGCTATAGAACTTCCCATTATATCACAGTGAGCGACCATACAGCTACAGAAACAGAACTTCCCTTTATATCACAGTGAGCGACTATACAGCTATAGAACTTCCCTTTATATCACAGTGAGCGACCATACAGTTATAGAACTTCCCATTATATCACAGTAAGCGACTATACAGCTACAGAACTTCCCTTTATATCACTGTGAGCAGCTATACAGCAACAGAACTTCCCTTTATATCACAGTGAGCAGCTATACAGCTACAGAACTTTCCTTCGTATCACAGTGAGCGACTATACAGCTATAGAACTTCTCTTTATATCAAAGTCAGGGACTATGCAGCTACAGAACTTCCCTTTATATCACAGTGAGCGACTATACAGCTACAGAAACAGAACTTCCCTTTATATCACAGTGAGCGACTATACAGCTATAGAACTTCACTTTATATCACAGTGAGCGACTATACAGCTGCAGAAACAGAATTTCCCTTTATATCACAGTGAGCGACTATACAGCTATAGAACTTCCCTTTATATCACAGTGAGCGACTATACAGCTACAGAACTTCCCTTTATATCACAATGAGCGACTATTCAGCTACAGAACTTCCCTTTATATCACAGTGAGCGACTATATAGCTGTAGAACTTCCCTTTATATCAGTGAGTGACTATTCAGCTACAGAACTTCCCTTTATATCACAGCGAACGACTATATAGCTATAGAATTTCCCTTTATATCAATGAGCGACTATACAGCTATAGAACTTCCCATTATATCACAGTAAGCGACTATACAGCTACAGAACTTCCCTTTATATCACAGTGAGTAACTAAACAGCTATAGAACTTCATTTTATATCACAGTGAGCGACTATACAGCTACAGAAACAGAACTTCCCTGTATATCACAGTGAGCGACTATACAGCTATAGAAATTCACTTTATATCACAGTGAGCGATTATACAGCTATTGAACTTCCATTTATATCACAGTAAGTGACTATACAGCTACAATACTTCCCTTTATAGCACAGTGAGTAACGATACAGCTACAGAACTTCCCTTTATATCAGTGAGCGACTATACAGCTACAGAACTTCACTTTAAATCACAGTGAGCAACTATACAGCTACAGAACTTCCCTTTATATCACAATGAGTGACTATTCAGCTACAGAACTTCCCTTTATATCACAGTGAGTGACTATATAGCTATAGAACTTCCCTTTATATCACAGTGAGCGACTATATAGCTGTAGAACTTCCCTTTATATCAGTGAGTGACTATTCAGCTACAGAATTTCCCTTTATATCACAGCGAACGACTATATAGCTATAGAATTTCCCTTTATATCAATGAGCGACTATACAGCTATAGAACTTCCCATTATATCACAGTAAGCGACTATACAGCTACAGAACTTCCCTTTATATCACAGTGAGTAACTAAACAGCTATAGAACTTCACTTTATATCACAGTGAGCGACTATACAGCTACAGAAACAGAACTTCCCTGTATATCACAGTGAGCGACTATACAGCTATAGAAATTCACTTTATATCACAGTGAGCGATTATACAGCTATTGAACTTCCATTTATATCACAGTAAGTGACTATACAGCTACAATACTTCCCTTTATAGCACAATGAGTAACGATACAGCTACAGAACTTCCCTTTATATCAGTGAGCGACTATACAGCTACAGAACTTCACTTTAAATCACAGTGAGCAACTATACAGCTACAGAACTTCCCTTTATATCACAATGAGTGACTATTCAGCTACAGAACTTCCCTTTAGATCACACTGAGCAACTATACAGCTACAGAACTTCCCTTTATATCAGTGAGCGACTATTCAGCTACAGAACTTCCCTTTATATCACAGTGAGCGACTATATATAGCTATAGAACTTCCCTTTAGATCACACTGAGCAACTATTCAGCTACAGAACTTCCCTTTATATCACAGCCAGCAACTATACAGCTATAGAACTTCCCATTATATCACAGTGAGCAACTATACAGCTATAGAACTTCCCTTTATATCACAGTGAGCGACTATACAGCTAAAGAACTTCCCATTATATCACAATGAGTGACTATACAGCTATAGAACTTTCCATTATTTCACAGTAAGAGACTATACAGCTACAGAACTTCCCTTTATATCACAGTAAGCAACTATACAGCTACAGAACTTCCCATTATATCACAGTGAGCGACTATACATCTATAGAACTTCCCACCCATTATATCACAGTAAGAGACTATACAGCTATAGAACTTCCCTTTATATCACAGTGAGCGACTATACAGCTATAGAACTTCACTTTATATCACAGTGAGCGACTATACAGCTACAGAAACAGAATTTCCCTTTATATCACAGTGAGCGACTATACAGCTATAGAACTTCCCTTTATATCACAGTGAGCGACTATACAGCTATAGAACTTCCCTTTATATCACAGTAAGTGACTATACAGCTACAGAACTTCCCTTTATATCACAGTGAGCAACTATACAGCTACAGAACTTCCCTTTATATCACAGTGAGCGACTATACAGCTACAGAAACAGAACTTCCCTGTATATCACAGTGAGCGACTATACAGCTATAGAAATTCCCTTTATATCACAGTGAGCGATTATACAGCTATTGAACTTCCATTTATATCACAGTAAGTGACTATACAGCTACAATACTTCCCTTTATAGCACAGTGAGCAACTATACAGCTACAGAACTTCCCTTTATATCAGTGAGCGACTATACAGCTACAGAACTTCCCTTTAAATCACAGTGAGCAACTATACAGCTACAGAACTTCCCTTTATATCACAATGAGTGACTATTCAGCTACAGAACTTCCCTTTATACCACAGTGAGTGACTATATAGCTATAGAACTTCCCTTTATATTAGTGAGCGACTATTCAGCTACAGAACTTACCTTTAGATCACACTGAGCAACTATACAGCTACAGGAACTTCCCTTTATATCAGTGAGCGACTATTCAGCTACAGAACTTCCCTTTATATCACAGTGAGCAACTATATATAGCTATAGAACTTCCCTTTATATCAGTGAGCGACTATTCAGCTACAGAACTTCCCTTTATATCACAGCCAGCAACTATACAGCTATAGAACTTCCCATTATATCACAGTGAGCGACTATACAGCTATAGAACTTCCCTTTATATCACAGTGAGCGACTATACAGCTATAGAACTTCCCATTATTTCACAGTAAGAGACTATACAGCTACAGGGAAGAAGATGGCTAATAGGTTGGAGGAGTTTTTAAACTAGAGACGGGGGGAGGGGAACCAAGGAAATAGGTGGGATGTGAGGCAAGCAAGGGGGAAGGGGAGAAGTGAATATAATGAGGGTGGAGAGGGGGGTGGGGATAGTACAGTTAGATCGTTAGAGAAGAATAGGATGCTAAATAACCCCAAAGTTTTATCTTGCATGCTGACCAACGCAAGAAGCCTGACCAATAAGGCGGATGAGCTGCGGGCGCTTATATCGGAGGAGAGGTATGACATCGTAGGTATAACAGAGACTTGGCTAGACGATAGCTACGACTGGGCGGTAAATTTATTAAATTATAGTTTATTTAGAAGGGACCGGAAACAGGGGAAAGGCGGAGGAGTCTGCTTATATGTAAAGTCATGTCTAAAACCCAGACTAAGGGAAGATATAGGAGAGGGAGAAGAGGGGGTCGAGTCCATGTGGGTAGAGATAGAGGGAACTAAAAATAATAATAAAATATTACTGGGGGTCTGCTATAAGCCACCAAATATAACAGAGGAGAATGAGAATCTGCTATTAGGACAAATAGACAAAGTAGCAAAACATAATGAAGTGATTGTAATGGGGGATTTCAACTACCCGGATATTGACTGGGAAACAGAAACCTGTAGATCTCAGAAAGGAAAAAGGTTCTTGACAAATATTAAGGATAATTATCTCTCCCAACTAGTGCAGGAACCAACGAGAGGGACGGCCGTGTTGGACTTAATATTGACTAATAGGCCTGATAGAATAACTGAGGTACAGATAGGCACCTAGGTAATAGCGACCATAATATTATCGACTTCAAAATGCCCTTCAGTAGGGTTATCAATAAGGGAACAACTAAAACATTAAACTTTAGGAGGGCGAAGTTTGATCAGCTGAAAGAAAACCTTCAACTTATTGACTGGGACAAAGTACTTAATCAAAGGAATACGAATAGTAAATGGGAAACCTTCAAAAGAATTCTGAATACTCAGTGCGAGAGGTATATACCGTATGGGAATAAAAGGGCCCGAAATAAGAGGAAACCAATATGGTTGAACAAGAACGTAAAAGGGGCGTTAAATAGCAAAAAAGAGGCATTCAAGAGATTAAAACAGGAAAACAGTAAGGAGGCACTAATGTGTTACAAGGAAAAAACGAGAACCTGCAAAAAACAAATAAAAATAGCGAAGGAGGAAACAGAGAGACGTATTGCCAGGGAAAGTAGATCAAATCCCAAACTGTTCTTTACGTATATAAATAGTAAAAGGATTAAATCGGATAATATTGGACCGATAAAAAGTGAGGAAGGCAAAATCATAGAGAAAGATGGGGATAAAGCTAATCTATTAAATAATTTTTTTTCGACAACTTTCACAAAGGAAATCGAACTAACAGGAGAAATGAGAAGCGACAAACTTAATCCTCCACTAAGTATGACAAATCTAACCCAAGCTGGGGTACAGAAACGCCTCAGTAACATTAAAATAAACAAATCACCAGGACCTGATGGCATACACCCACGGGTACTAAGGGAACTAAGTAATGTGATAGACAGACCGTTATATCTTATATTTAAGGACTCTGTTGAGACTGGGTCTGTACCACTTGATTGGCGACAGGCGAATGTAGTGCCAATATTCAAAAAGGGAGCGAAAAGTGACGCCGGAAACTATCGGCCGGTGAGTCTGACGTCCGTTGTGGGCAAAATTTTTGAAAGCTTCATTAAAGAGGCAATTACGGAGCATCTTGATGCTAATAATCTTTTAACCCCGAACCAACATGGATTCATGAGGAATCGCTCCTGCCAAACAAACCTGATTGACTTCTACGAGGAGGTTAGCTCTCGAGTAGATCAGGGGGAACCAGTGGATGTCGTGTATCTCGACTTCTCAAAAGCGTTCGATAGCGTGCCACATAATAGGTTGGTATACAAAATGAGAATGATGGGGCTGGGGGAAAATGTCTGCAAGTGGGTAGCTAACTGGCTAAAGGATAGAAGGCAGAGGGTGGTTATAAATGGAATATACTCAGATTGGGTAAGCGTCACTAGTGGGGTACCACAGGGGTCTGTACTAGGCCCAATGTTATTTAATATCTTTATTAACGACATAGTCAACGGGATAAATAGTAAAATATCAATATTTGCAGATGACACTAAGTTATGTAAAACAATTAATACAAATGTAGCACCCTGAGGATTCGGCTGCTACAGGAGTATTGCACCTCAACCCAGAGGTGTGATATTCCACTCCCGGGTAAGGATGGAGTGTGGATCTGAGCTCGGTAGGCTGCATGCACTACACACATCCCATTTCCGGGGAACAGGCCGACGGTACTCCCACTTAGAAATGTGCAGGTACGACCGAGTCTGTTCCTGGCTGGAGTGGGAGGGGGGTGGTACATCCCATGTAGTGTAGGGGCAGATAGGGGGAGCAGCCTGGGTAAAGATAGGAGCTCATTGGGTGCTGGTCACCTGAGCTCACACATAGAGGGTGTATATAAGGTGGGCACCAACTAAGAACAGGGTCAGATGCAGAGAACAAGTCAGTTGGAGACAGCAAGACAGCTGCAGAGGAGCAGACAGCAAGCAGAGAGGAAGTCAGCCTGCAGCAAGAGAGAGACCCTGAGTGAGAGAGGAGCAGAGAAGGAGTACCCAGAGGGGAGAACAGAGAGGACCCAAGAACCCAAATTAAAGCACCGGGTGAGGAGTCGGCACAGGGTACCGGAACCCAAGCTGGTGGGGGCAGAAAACACACCCTAGCCAGAGACCGGAGGCCGTGGGCAGCATCTGCCACGGCCACCCATCACATCCACCCCGAAGGCACACCACATGAAGGGTCAGGGAACCCAAGGCCAAGGGTGTCCCAACAGAAGGCCCGAGGGAGCTGGACCTAGGTGGATCACTGGTGGGGACGGCCAGAGAACGGGACAGAAGGAGAGCTCAGGGCCACGCTCCGGACTTGTTTGGGGGTTGGCTGGATCCAGGACCTGGTGGACGCAGCACGGCTCGGGTGGTCACTCGGAGCTGGAGTGACCAGTACAACATCTGCAGTAAGTAAACACCCTTAACTGCACAACCCGACTCTGTCTTCATTGCCGTCTGCACTGCACCACCACAACCCCCATCCTCTGCACCTGTCCTCCCTGAGGCTATACCCCTCCCGTTGGGGGTTATCCCACCAAGCTGCGCACCCACCATCAGCCTCAGCGGACCCTGCTGCAGCGGCGGCCACAGTGACCGCATCACAACGGGTGGCGTAGTCGACACAAAAGAACTCTTAATAACATCTGTAGGACTGCCACATAACACTGAGCTTGACGCCCTGGGCACGGGCCGGGTCACAGCCGCTCGGAGACTACAAACCCCCCCATCTGATCCGGTGCCGGGTATTCCCCTCAAAAAGGAATATGTCCCAGGGGGCGCGTCACAAAAGAGGACAGTGCAGACCTACAGAGGGATTTGGATAAGCTGGGTAGGTGGAGCATTAAATGGCAAATGAGGTTTAATGAGTAGAAATGTAAGGTCATACATATGGGAAGGAAAAATGGAAGTCACCAGTACTCACTGAATGGGAAATCATTGGGGAATTCAGAGATGCAGAAGGACTTGGGCATCTTGATTGATAGCAAACTAAATTGGAGTGCCCAAAGTCAGGCCGCTGCTGTAAGGGCAAACAGGGTAATGGGATGTATCAGAAGAGGTATAGCTGCAAAGGAGGAGAACATTGTTCTTCCACTGTACAAAGCACTGGTCAGACCACACTTGGAATACTGTGCTCAGTTATGGGCCCCAATATATAGAAAGGATATAAACGAGCTTGAAAAGGTACAAAGGAGGGCAACAAAATTAATAAAGGGAATGGAGGGACTGCAATACCCAGAGAGGTTGGCAAAACTAGGACTATTCAGCCTGGAAAAGAGAAGGTTGAGGGGGGACATAATAAATGTGTACAAATATGTTAGGGGACAGTATAGAGACCTTGCCCGGGATTTGTTCAAAAGGAGGGATATTACGGTAACAAGAGGGCACTCACTAAGACTGGAAGAGAAAAGGTTTCAGCACCAGCATAGGAAGGGGTTCTTTACGGTAAGAGCAGTGAGAATATGGAATTCACTGAGTGAGGAGACGGTAATGTCGGATTCACTACACCAGTTCAAGCGGGGACTGGATGCATTTCTAGATACCAGGCAGATTTCAGCATATACTTAAAAATAAAATAAAATAGTAGGTTGATACAGGGATTTATTCTGACTGCTGGTTTCAGAGTCGGGAGGGAATTTTTCCTCAGGTGAAGATTGGCCAAATCATTTGGGGTTTTTGCCTCCTCTGGATCAACTTTAGCAATTACAGAACTAACAGGTCAAACTTGATGGACGCAAGTCTTTATTCAGCTTTACAAACTATGTTACTATGTTACAGAACTTCCCTTTATATCACAGTGAGCGTCTATACAGCTACAGAACTTCCCATTATATCACAGTGAGCGACTATACATCTATAGAACTTCCCACCCATTATATCACAGTAAGAGACTATACAGCTATAGAACTTCCCTTTATATCACAATGAGTGACTATACAGCTATAGAACTTCCCATTATATCACAATGAGTGACTATACAGCTATAGAACTTCCCATTATATCACAGTAAGAGACTATACAGCTACAGAACTTCCCTTTATATCACAGTGAGCGACTATACAGCTACAGAAACAGAACTTCCCTTTATATCACAGTGAGCAGCTATACAGCTACAGAACTTTCCTTCATATCACAGTGAGCGACTATACAGCTACAGAACTTCCCTTTATATCACAGTGAGCGACTATACAGCTATAGAACTTCACTTTATATCACAGTGAGCGACTATACAGCTACAGAAACAGAATTTCCCTTTATATCACAGTGAGCGACTATACAGCTATAGCACTTCCCTTTATATTACAGTGAGCGACTATACAGCGATAGAACTTCCCTTTATATCACAGTGAGCGACTATACAGCTATAGAACTTCCCTTTATATCACAGTGAGCGACTATATAGCTATAGAACGTCCCATTATATCACAGTCAGCGACTATACAGCTACAGAAACAGAACTTCCCTTTATATCACAGTGAGCGACTATACAGCTACAGAACTTCCCTTTATATCACAGTGAGCGACTATACAGCTACAGAACTTCCCTTTATATCACAGTGAGCGACTATACAGCGATAGAACTTCCCTTTATATCACAGTGAGCGACTATACAGCTATAGAACTTCCCTTTATATCACAGTGAGCGACTATATAGCTATAGAACGTCCCATTATATCACAGTGAGCGACTATACAGCTACAGAAACAGAACTTACCTTTATATCACAGTGAGCGACTATACAGCTATAGAACTTCCCTTTATATCACAGTGAGCGACTATACAGTTAAAGAACTTCCCATTATATCACAGTAAGCTACTATACAGCTACAGAACTTCCATTTACATCACAGTGAGCGACTATACAGCTACAGAAACAGAACTTCCCTTTATATCACAGTGAGCGACTATACAGCTATAGAACTTCACTTTATATCACAGTGAGCGACTATACAGCTACAGAAAGAGAACTTCCCTTTATATCACAGTGAGCGACTATACAGCTACACAACTTCCCTTCATATCACAGTGAGCGACTATACAGCTACAGAACTTCCCATTATATCACAGTAAGAGACTATACAGCTACAGAACTTCCATTTATATCACAGTGAGCGACTATACAGCTACAGAAACAGAACTTCCCTTCATATCACAGTGAGCGACTATACAGCTATAGAACTTCACTTTATATCACAGTGAGCGACTATACAGCTACAGAAACAGAACTTCCCTTTATATCACAGTGAGCGACTATACAGCTACACAACTTCCCTTCATATTACAGTGAGCGACTATACAGCTACAGAAACAGAACTTCCCTTTATATCACAGTGAGCGACTATACAGCTATAGAACTTCCCTTTATATCACAGTGAGCGACTATACAGTTATAGAACTTCCCATTATATCACAGTAAGCGACTATATAGCTACAGAACTTCCCTTTATATCACAGTGAGCAGCTATACAGCTACAGAACTTTCCTTCATATCACAGTGAGCGACTATACAGCTACAGAACTTCCCTTTATATCACAGTGAGCGACTATACAGCTATAGAACTTCACTTTATATCACAGTGAGCGACTATACAGCTACAGAAACAGAACTTCCCTTTATATCACAGTGAGCGACTATACAGCTACACAACTTCTCTTCATATCACAGTGAGCGACTATACAGCTACAGAAACAGAACTTCCCTTTATATCACAGTGAGCGACTATACAGCTATAGAACTTCCCATTATATCACAGTAAGAGACTATACAGCTACAGAACTTCCATTTATATCACAGTGAGCGACTATACAGCTACAGAAACAGAACTTCCCTTTATATCACAGTGAGCGACTATACAGCTATAGAACTTCACTTTATATCACAGTGAGCGACTATACAGCTACAGAAACAGAACTTCCCTTTATATCACAGTGAGCGACTATACAGCTACACAACTTCCCTTTATATCACAGTGAGCGACTATACAGCTACAGAAACAGAACTTCCCTTTATATCACAGTGAGCGACTATACAGCTACAGAACTTCCCTTTATATCACAGTGAGCGACTATACAGCTACAGAACTTCCCTTTATATCACAGTGAGCGACTATACAGCGATAGAACTTCCCTTTATATCACAGTGAGCGACTATACAGCTATAGAACTTCCCTTTATATCACAGTGAGCGACTATATAGCTATAGAACGTCCCATTATATCACAGTGAGCGACTATACAGCTACAGAAACAGAACTTCCCTTTATATCACAGTGAGCGACTATACAGCTATAGAACTTCCCTTTATATCACAGTGAGCGACTATACAGTTAAAGAACTTCCCATTATATCACAGTAAGCTACTATACAGCTACAGAACTTCCCTTTATATCACAGTGAGCAGCTATACAGCTACAGAACTTCCCTTTATATCACAATGAGCGACTATACAGTTACAGAACTTCCCTTCATATCACAGTGAGCGACTATACAACTATAGAACTTCTCTTTATATAACAGTGAGCGACTATACAGCTACAGAACTTCCCTTTATATCACAGTGAGCGACTATACAGCTACAGAAACAGAACTTCCCTTTATATCACAGTGAGCGACTATACAGCTATAGAACTTCACTTTATATCACAGTAAGCGACTATACAGCTACAGAAACAGAACTTCCCTTTATATCACAGTGAGCGACTATACAGCTATAGAACTTCCCTTTATATCACAGTGAGTGACTGTACAGCTATAGAACTTCCCATTATATCACAATGAGTGACTATACAGCTATAGAAATTCCCATTATATCACAGTAAGAGACTATACAGCTACAGAACTTCCCTTTATATCACAGTGAGCGACTAGACAGCTATAGAACTTCCCTTTATATCACAGTAAGCGACTATACAGCTACAGAACTTCCCTTTATATCACAGTAAGAGACTATACAGCTATAGAACTTCCCTTTATATCACAGTGAGTGACTATACAGCTATAGAACTTCCCATTATATCACAGTAAGTGACTATACAGCTATAGAACTTCCCTTTATATCACAGTGAGTGACTATACAGCTATAGAACTTCCCATTATATCACAGTAAGTGACTATACAGCTACAGAACTTCCCTTTATATCACAGTGAGCAGCTATACAGCTACAGAACTTTCCTTTATATCACAGTGAGCGACTATACAGCTATAGAACTTCTCTTTATATCATAGTGAGTGAGTATACAGCTATATAGCTTCCCTTTATATCACAGTGAGTGCCTATACAGCTACAAAACTTTCCTTCACTTGAATCCTTGGATTAGTATTCAGAGTTTGAGACTATCATTCCCATTTTCAATCTGGTTCATCAGCACTGAAGTAGTACATCATCACAGCTTTAGGCCTTTTTCTATCCCTATGTTGTGCACCCTGTGTACTCTGAGCAACTATCCCTACACTGTACAAAAAGCATGCATGAGTGTTCAAATTTGTGTGGAACCGCAAATTTCAGGAAATTTGACTTGACCTTCATGGATTGATCCACTCATCTCTAGTTATCATCTATATGGGTACATAGTCCAGCACAACACGGATATAAATTCTATAAAGACACATAATCCATCACAACAGCATTATCCATATCCAGCACAATAGTGATATAATTTCTATATACATACCTGAGACAGCACAAAAGTGTAATTTGTATGTAGAGTTTGTTTATATATTGTGACAAAGTCACTGACAAAGTACTGGAGGGGAGATATGTTTCACGGAGGCTATTGGCTTCAGTGATTTGAAACCCAGACGTTTGGCTCCAGCACACTATGTGCTGAGAGGGGTTAATCTGCTATTTTAAAGCAAACCTGTCAGTAGGTGTCATGTTGGGGCTGCTGCACTGATTAATATGATACCCGAGGTGAAGAAATCGGTCTTGTGGTTCTTGTGTAATCAGTGTTTGCAGTTTTCAGTTAATGATATGCTTATGCTCTGGGGCCGGACTGTAGATGGGTCTTATCATAGTGCTCTAGGCCAGATCAGCAAGAAAGACCACAGGATGCCCCGAAGTACAAGCATGGTCCTCATCATAGAGACAGACAGAGAGGGAGAGAGACAGATAGGGGCGGCCTGTGGGCAGGTCTTTCTTGCTGATCTGGCCTAGAGCACTATGATAAGACCCATCTACAGTCCGGCCCCAGAGCATAAGCATATCATTAACTCAAAACTTCAAACACTGATTACACAAGAACCACAAGACGGATTTCTCCACATCAGATATCAGATTAATCAGTGCAGTAGCCCCAACATGACAATGCCTGTAGTGTACTTAGCAAAATCCTGCTGACAGGTTCGCTTTTAAGGGCTAAATTTTATGTGAACAGCTGTGAGCGGGTGGGAGGCTGTTCACCATATCTCCATTCCAGGGTGTGGTCTGGGATATTAATAGCCAGTCTTTTGTGTCATTAGGTGTTCAGTGGGTCTGGAGGCGACACCTCCAGAGAAGTGTTCTGGAAAACTGTGCTGAACCTGGTTGTATCCTGAGCGGGCCGATCACCGCAGACGTGTGGACTGTGCTATACATTTTCTTTTGCTTTCCCGTTATGCCAGAAAGGCCGTGTTTGTTTTGATGAACTTTACATTGGTTTATGCCATACTTTATTAAACCAGTGAGAGGCTTAAAGAGACAGCATTCCTGTTTCTACCTCCGTGTGAAGCCGAATGAGCCAATTTACCACAATATTTTATGTATTATGCCTATAATTTGCGAATGAGTAACACTTTCTTTTGTAAAGAATTGTTGTCAGACTCTTCTAACCACGTTTATCTGTGAGAGAACAAAAGGCTGGGTAGTCCAAAATAGCCACGCCAAATCTGCCTCTCCCCTAAAATCATGTCTGGCCAAACCCATTGATATCTGAGGCTGACGTTAGTGTGTGTGGAGGCTTTAAGGTTAGGTTTCCATTTTCAATAGTTAATTCCATTTTTTTTATCTAAAAACAGATCCAATAACAAAAGCTAAATGTATTCAGAACTGGACCCACAAGAAATGGCCTAAAATGTACTTTAACTAACTGCAATGCAATGCTGGATCCAAAAATATAGTCTGGACAACGCGTGGCTCCTGGATTTGTTTGTTTTTTATTATTGAAGTTTATTGGAAATGGATCATAATGGAGGATCGTTTGTTCCATTAACGGGTCCATCTAAGCACTGTGGGTGTCCAGGACATCGGAGGTGTTCAGATTCACTCCCAGAATCCTCAGATTAGTAACAAAACAGTAAAAACAGATGCAAAATGGAAAGCAAAGTGTGAACCCTGACTGCAATAACACAAGTACATGTGAACCGAGCCTAACAAATAAGAAGAAAAAACCTTTGCGTCAACAATCCTGATCCTGATGGCAGTTTTGTTCATACTCTTCTGTTTACTTACAGCGGTTGTTCATGACTATTATTTTGTTTTTTTTTACTAAGAGCCTTAAAACTAAAAGGCAGTTAGTTGCCAACAGAGGCAACTACTTGTTTGTTCTACCAGTGCCGGTTCAGCATCGTGCCTGTTGCACCCGGTGCCGGTTCAGTGTGGTGCCTGTTGTACAAGGTACCAGTTCAGCATGGTGCCTGCTATACCCAATGCCAGTTCAGCGTGGTGCCTGCTGTACCCAATGCAAGTTCATCGTGGTGCCTGTTGTACCCTTTGCCAGTTCAGCGTAGTGCCTGTTGTACCCGGTGTCGGTTCAGCGTGGTGCCTGTTATACCCGGTGTCGGTTCAGCGTGGTGCCTGTTATACCCAATGCCGGTTCAGCGTGGTGCCTGTTGTACCTGGTGCCGGTTCAGTGTGGTGCCTGTTGTACCCGGTGTCTGTTCAGCGTGGTGCCTGTTATACTCGATGCCGGTTCAGCGTGGTGCCTGTTGTACCTGGTGCCGGTTCAGTGTGGTGCCTGTTGTAGCCGGTGCCGGTTCAGCATGGTGCCTGTTGTACCCGGTGACGGTTCAGCGTGGTGCCTGTTGTACCCGGTGTCGGTTCAGCAGGTGCCTGTTGTACCCGGTGTCGGTTCAGCGTGGTGCCTGTTATACCCGATGCCGGTTCAGCGTGGTGCCTGTTGTACCTGGTGCCGGTTCAGTGTGGTGCCTGTTGTACCTGGTGTTGGTTCAGCGTGGTGTATGTTATACCCGATGCCAGTTCAGCGTGGTGCCTGTTATACCAGCTGCCGGTTCAGCGTGGTGCCTCCTGTACCTGGTGTCGGTTCAGCAGGGACCCATTGTACCCGATGCCGGTTCAGCGTGGTGCCTGTTATACCTGATGCCGGTTCAGCGTGGTGCCTTTTATACCCAATGCCGGTTCAGCGTGGTGCCTGTTGTACATGGTGCCGGTTCAGTGTGGTGCCTGTTGTACCCGGTGTCGGTTCAGCGTGGTGCCTGTTGTACTCGATGCCGGTTCAGCGTGGTGCCTGTTGTACCTGGTGCCTGTTGTACCCGGTGCCGGATGAGCGTGGTGCCTGTTGTACCCGATGCCGGTTCAGCATGGAGCCTGTTGTACCCGTTGACGGTTCAGCGTGGTGCCTGTTGTACCCAGTGTCGGTTCAGCAGGTGCCTGTTGTACCCAGTGCCGGTTCAGTGTGGTGCCTGTTATACCAGCTGCCGGTTCAGCGTGGTGCCTGTTATACTAGTTGCCGGTTCAGCGTGGTGCCTGCTGTACCTGGTGTTGGTTCAGCAGGTGCTTGTACCCGGTGCCAGTTCAGCGTGGTGCCTGTTTTACCTGATGCTGGTTCAGCGTGGTGCCTGCTGAACCCGGTGCCGGTTCAGTGTGGTGCCTGTTATACCCGGTGCCGGTTCAGTGTGGTGCCTGTTATACCATCTGCCGGTTCAGCGTGGTGCCTGTTATACCAGTTGCCGGTTCAGCGTGGTGCCTGCTGTACCTGGTGTCGGTTCAGCAGGTGCTTGTTGTACCCGGTGCCGGTTCAGCGTTGTGCCTGTTATACCCGATGCTGGTTCAGCGTGGTGCCTGCTGAACCCGGTGCCGGTTCAGTGTGGTGCCTGTTATACCCAGTGCCAGTTCAGTGTGGTGCCTGTTGTACCCGGTGCCAGTTCAGCGAGGTGCCAGTTATACCCGATGCCGGTTCAGTGTGGTGCCTGTTATACCCGGTGCCGGTTCAGTGTGGTGCCTGTTATACCCGATGCCGGTTCAGTGTGGTGCCTGTTATACCCGGTGCCGGTTCAGTGTGGTGCTTGTTATACCCGATGCCGGTTCAGTGTGGTGCCTGTTATACCCGGTGGCGGTTAAGTGTGGTGCCTGTTATACCCGGTGCTGGTTCAGTGTGATGCCTGTTGTACCTGGTGCCGGTTCAGTGTGGTGCCTGTTGTTCCCGGTGCCGGTTTAGTGTGGTGCCTGTTGTACCCGATGCTGGTTCAGTGTGGTGCCAGTTATACCCGGTGCCGGTTCAGTGTGGTGCCAGTTATACCCGGTGCCGGTTTAGTGTGGTGCCTGTTACACCCGGTGCCGGTTCAGTGTGGTGCCTGTTATATCCGGTGCCGGTTCAGTGTGGTGCCTGTTATACCTGGTGCCGGTTCAGTGTGGTGCCTGTTGTACCCGGTGCTGGTTCAGTGTGGTGCCTGTTGTACCCGGTGCTGGTTCAGTGTGGTGCCTGTTATACCCGGTGCTGGTTCAGTGTGGTGCCTGTTATACCCGGTGCTGGTTCAGTGTGGTGCCTGTTATACCTGGTGCCGGTTCAGTGTGGTGCCTGTTGTACCCGGTGCTGTTTCAGTGTGGTTACCGACCACCATCGCAGCCATGTGAACAGAGCAGCTTTTCCGGGCTGCTCTGTTGATGGGTGTGATTGGCAATGTCACACTGATTGACAGCATGATGTCGGCAGTCTCGCCCCATCAACAGAGCAGAAGAGAAGCCACTGGTCGGTGGATGTGACGCCAGTGGAAGCCATTGAATCGTCGGCAGAAGCGGTTTGTGACGGCTCTGTGTCAGCAGAGATCGGCGCCAAACCTGTTAGTCCTGGAAGACCCCTTCAACTGTGCAGCATTAATCATTCCCAATCCCCATACAAAGGGGTGGGCTTCATATTTATCTCTAACAGGTACCTACTTTGGGTGTCACCAGATGTCTGCGGTTATTTCTCCTCCAGTAAACAAGCAGTATAATATTACATATACGCTATAAATTAACATGCAATCTACATGCCGTATGCATGGATGTACCTCACACTAACGTCCTCTCAACAATATAATGCAGAAATTGTAACATCTTGTGACAAACTATGAGGATAATAACATGAACTTCTTGTACCTCCCTTAGGGTTGCAATCATAGTTGTACACTACTCAGGCACCCTAAACCCTCGGGCCTTATTACAACTCCTATATGCAAAATTTAAGAGTGATTTTTCAGGTATTTTTTTTCTTTTCATAGCCTTTAATGACAAATTAGCATAACTTATTGATCTACACCTCTCAGATGCAAAATGTCACCATTTTCAATGATTTTGTCAGTGCCCACTCTTCTTTGGTGATTAATAGTACAAATTACCTGCCCTCTCTGGCCAAAACATGGTTCCAGTGATCGGAAAGTCTCCTTTTTGCATACGGGAAGGGTTCAGTCTGCAAAAATTCTAGTACGTCAAGGAGAAGTTCAGGAGAAGAAAGCTCCAGTTGCTCTGCTCACTTTGGACCTAAAATATAAACATAACATTATGCGGTCAAGTGGCCACCAATGAGAATTGCTGAAATAAAATATTTCAATGAATCATTATCAATCGATAAATGAGTAGTTAACACTTTTGCCATTTAAAGGTGCAAAATTAAATTTTTCTTCCCAGCTATACAAATCGGTACAAGAACAGAGAGCTATAAAAATCAATATCATCTAAACCCAATATTTCAGAATTTCATTGTCCACAGTACACAACATAATCAAGAAGTTTGAAACCCACGCACTAAAGCTAATCTCCATGGATGTGGACAGCAGAGAAAAATTGATAAAAGGTTGCAACGCAGGATAGTCTGGATGATGGATTAGCAGCCTCAATCAAGTTCCAAAGAAATTCAAGCTATCCTGCAGGCTCGGGGTGCATCAGTGTCAGTGTGAACTATCCGTTCACATGTGAATGAAATGAAACACTATGACAGGATATCCAGGAGGACCCCACTGCTGACACGGAGACATAAAAAGCTAGACTGAAGTTTTCCAAAATGTATGTAAGCCAAAATCCTTCTGGGAAAGCATCTTGTGGACAGATGAGACCAAGATAGAACTTTTTGGTAAAGCATTCTAATGTTGAACAAAAACAGAATGAGGCAAACAAAGAAAAGAGCACAGTACCTACAGTCAAATATGGTGGAGGTTCAAAGATGTTTTGAGGTTGTTTTGCTGCCTCTGGCACTGGGTGCCTTAACTGTGTGCAAGGCATCATGAAATCTGAAGATTATTAAAGGATTGTGGGTCACAATGTAGTGCAGGATGACCCCAAACATACTTCAAAAAGCATCCAGAAATGGAAACAAAGTGCTGAAGAGTTCTGAAGTGGCCAATAATGAGTCTGTATCTAAATCCCATTGAACATCTGTGAAGAAATCATAAAATTGCTGTTGGGAGAAGCCACCCTTCAAATATGAGTACCCTGGAGCAGTTTTTAAGAAAAGTGATCCAAAATTCCCGTTGAGAGGTGTAAGAAGCTTGTTGGTGGTTATAGGAAGCAATTGATTGCACACCTTTTGGAATGAATAAGTGCAATCAAACATTAAATTGAGGGTGGCAACAATTTTGTCCAGCACATTTTTGGGGTTTTGTGTGAAATTATATCCAATTTGCCTTTTTTTTTCTCAGTTTCTTTTTGTTGCTCCAATACACACACAGAAAATAAACCTGTGTATAACAAAACATGTGTAATTGTAATAATTTTCTGGGAGAAATACTTCATTTTCTGGCACAATTTCAAGGGTGCCAACACTTTCGACTATAACTGTACATACAATACCAGAACCAAGCTCAGTACAAGAATACAGCAATAAAACATGCTCAGTACATAAATACTGCAATGGAAGCAAGTTCAGTACATGCAGTCCAATAAATCAAGTGGAAGAAGTTGCTGTAAAATATCTTCTGTAAGGAGTACTGTGGTTTAGGGGACTAAGAAGCAAGACACTAAGAGTCTCATTGGTGTAATCGAAAGTCCACAATATAACAGATTAACATTTATGGTGGGGGAGAAGAAGGACTGTGAAGAGCACTGACTTAAACTGATGATGTTACTGACAGAGGTAACATCATCATGCTATGACTGAGATGAATGATGTGCCATATGTCCCATAACATCCTCTGCTTCCTCGCCACGCTGGAGGAAAAGGAGGACAATTGTGACCTACATTTGGTAGTGCTACCACAAAGTACCCAGATAGCTGGTGCTAGTGGTGGTGATGGTGCTGCTGCTTGGGCTCCACCATTCACAGCCATGGAAATTGCCATTTTTCTTTTACATTACCCAGTCCATTGTCATTGCCATTTTTTTCCATAATTTTTTACTACATTGTAACTTACTTTTGTCACTGTTTGTTCACAAATTATTCACCTTTTCCCAAAAACAAATGAACAAAAAATGCTACGTTGGTAGGTATACGCTAAAAACCCCCAGAAATGACAGCACACCAGAGTTTTGGTGTGGAAAATATAGGTGTCAAATTTGACTACTAAGAAGGTGTGCCAAAAAACTCAGTCACAGTTTAATGTATGGATCTATTTAAAAAAAGTTTTTGCTATCTTTTAACAAGATTATTCTCATGGTTCCCAAAAAGGACTGATCAAGAAATGCTAGGTAAATATACAATAAGCCAAATGCAGACACAGGCTGCAGAATTGGTGTAGCATTTACGGATTTTAATATGGGATACTAAAACAGGTGTGCAGAAAAGAAAGCAGCTTGTAGCACACACTTTGTGTAGAGAGTTGCAAACAAATGTCTGGATTTTGCTTCATTTTCCTTTATAGTTTTAAACAAAAACTCAGCACACTCACTTGTCACTTATTTCATGCACAATTTCTCTGACAGTCACTGGGTTTAGAATATGTTTTCTCTAACAAATATTGTGTTGACTTGCTGTTTTCTTGTGCATGAAGAATGAAAAAAAAGTGTAATTCAAATGCAGTAGGACAGCTGCCGGCTACACAATATCAAGGCGCTATAAATCACACTGGCACTGCTGCTGGTACCTCTCCTACATGTACCTGCCCTTAAGGTCATGTGTGCCTTCTCTGGCTAATTCAATCTTCTGCTTTAAGTATAATGAGGTGGGCTTTTTCGGCTACGCCAGCTAGGGAGAGATTTGCTTGTTTCTAGTTAGTGTAGGTGTACCAAACTATATTAGAGACACATATCCATCTCAACAAACAGTCCTTCTGAGGACTAATCCATCTGCAGAGATATCAGGCAGGCAGTGTATATAGGCAGGCAGGCAGTGTATATAGGCAGGCAGTGTATATAGCAGACTGCAGTGCATATAGCACAAGAGGCTCCATTCCAGTTCTGCCTTCTGCTGCTCTTAGATATTTCTAGACATAGGTCTCAGGGGCCAGGAATAATTTTTTTTGGACCTTAATCCTCATTATTTGCTTAAAAAGCAATCCAGAGAACACCGTTTTCTGTGCCATTTGCTTGTTGGCACTGCAGAATACAGCCAGGTCCTTTCCATATTACAGCGCTAGAAATCCATCTATTTAAAACTGTGTTTTCTCCGTCACATGGATCACATATACGTTGTCAGAAAATACTGCCATTTCTGGCCTCCATTAAACATTTCTTTCAGTGTGTCAGTGAAGCAATTCACAGCAGTTTGCTGTTCAAACTACTTACCTACAGGCCAGGTATTTAAAACTCTGTTTTCTCCATCATAATGATCACATATAAGTTCGCTCCAAATTCAGCCATTTGTAGTGAGCGTGGAAGATACTGTCCTCCATTTAAAATGGCCAAGGCATGTGGCAAGGGACGGGGAACTGGACGTGATGGTGATGGTGCATGCAGAGGCCGAGGCCATGGGCAAGCTGACATTGTGCCACAACAAACACCCACATCTTCTCGCCCGACCTTCCTGTCCCAATTCCTAGGGGACCGCAGCACACCACTATTGAAGCCAGAGCAGTGTGAAAAGGTTGTTGGTTGGATAACGGATAATGCTTCCAGTCACTTAGCCACCACCACCCTGTCTTCCACACGGTCAAGTCTCAGTAGCTGTGAGTCTGGATCGCATATTCCTCACCCTGATCCTCCTTCCTCCCATCATGCTGAGTGCCCAGAGACAACTGATCCCACACTTGGACACTCTGAAGAGCTGTTCACTTTTCCATTTATAGATTCGGGCCTCTCGCCAGGTCCACTTGAAGCGGGGCAAGAGGAGATCGCATGTAGCGATGCCCAAATATCTGTGCAGACACGGTCACCAACATAACTATTAGAGTACAATTGAAAGGTTTTTGTACAAACTGCCTATGATAACAGTATATTTTTAAAAAAATAAAAAACTCAAACTGCACTCAAAATGCATGTTCCAAATTATTATGCACAGCAGAGTTTTCAACCTTTTCATTTTAATAAAGAACAAAAAAATTGTTATTTTTGAAATTATAAGCATTAGCAGGTTATTACACACTGAAATCAAACAGTTTTCAACTCAAAACTTTATTCTAGGTGATGTTACATTTGCACATAGGACCCCTTGTTCGAAAGGAGCTTCTGAACTCTCTCGTCCATTGAATTTGTCAGGTTTTGGATGGTTTCTGCTTCAAT
Organism: Phyllobates terribilis; assembly: GCF_046119375.1. Classification (NCBI taxonomy): domain Eukaryota; kingdom Metazoa; phylum Chordata; class Amphibia; order Anura; family Dendrobatidae; genus Phyllobates; species Phyllobates terribilis. Next base: position 84,075,453 of record NW_027362772.1, read on the forward strand.
TGTTTTGCATGAGGACAGAATACCCTCCCAGAGCTGTTGCTTAGATGTGAACTGCCTCCCGCCATCATAGACACTCCTTTTAATGATGCTCCAAAGGTTCTGAATGGGGTAGAGGTCAGGGGAGCATGGGGGTCACACCATAAGTTTGTCCCCTTTTATGCCCATAGCAGCCAGAGATGCAGATGTGTTATGTGCAGCATGAGACGGGGCATTATCATGCATTCACTGCATAGGCAAAAAAACAGACTTTCGCAAAAATCAATGGATCGGCTAGGGTATATCAAGAGACAGAATCAGGAAAAAAAAAACTAGAATAAGATATAACTTTTAATGGATATTTTTAAAAGACCAACCAATGGTCACAAAGTGGACAAACAACATACAAATATTGGGGCAAAGGAGGGGTTTAATAAGCCATGTATATGAGACTAATGTCATTCAGGCTGACCCTATGCAACCCTAAAGCAACTAGTACCCTACCTTAGGGTTAGGGTTAGCGGACGTTTATCACCCTAGTGAGAAGAGTTTTTGTCCCCGCTTCACGTCGGCTGTCCCTTACCTACCCTATTGGGCCCTAGCACCAAACACACATTAACATAGATAATTATAAAATGTTAAATCTTATCCTATGCAGTAGCACAGCCCAGGAAAAAAGTAGCTGATCTATATGCATACAATTGATGCTGAACAGACTAAAAATACTGCATATGATCTGGTTTCTGTAAATAGATACACATGAAGATATAAAGAAATAACCCAACAGAGACAAATCAAATTACAAAAAGGAAAAAAGTAGCTATCGACTTATCTGAAGTGGGTAGTCAAATTGATTGCAGATAAAGCCGGATCACTCAATATGGAAGGAGTCCTTATAGGCTGTGTCGGTGAATAGGAAAAGGTCCCAAAAATTAAGGCATAAATGATGCCAAAAGCTATCCCAACGCGTTTCACCCTCTTCTAATTAGTGTTCATCAGGGGACAGATTAGGAGATACGCCATAGTGGGAGGATCGGCGATATTGATATGTTCGCCATGAACCATCGGAGTAAATGCCTGATACCATCATAGCAGTAACCCCCATTCAAATACTCGCAATAGCGCGCCAAAAAAGGCTTAAACCAATTGGAGTGAAGAGTCATATCCGGGAGGAGCTATCATGCTCCTATACCCAACAAAGCAATTGGCGTGTCACCGTCGCGTCCTAGTGGAACGCTTCAATGATTCGGCTTCCGGTCACATGTACCCGTGATGCGGCTTCCATCACCTCCCAGAATTAAGATGAGCCAGTGTATTACTCCCAATTACCGGCGCGTACTAGTGGAACGCAAATGTGCTCCAGTGACGCAGCTTCCGGTGACTCGTGCTATGACGCAACTTCCGATTTCGTCCCTAGTTAGAAATGGTATTATAGATGGAACGCAAATGCGCTCCAGCAGCACAAACTGTCACTGGGAAACAGGAAGGGGAGAAGAGCTTGCCCAACACTGATGCCATATCTACCATAGGATAACGAAAAAAAACCCTCATTGGCAATATAGTGCAGATGTGCGTATTGTCAATAACAAGCACTAAAGGATGGACACACATAAAAGTGAAATAGGCAACAAGATCTGGTTGGGACAAACAAAGGGTGGACTATATTATAAATAGAGAAAAAAAGGGGGGGTCCAGTTAATGGTTATGCAATGTCCAGATAAAGACCAATCTGCTAAGATACCTCAGACAGTCCAAGTTGAGAATATTTCTTTAGAGACGGTCAACAATGCCCTAAATCAAGGCTTAAAAGGATTCATGTTGTATGGATAACTACCGATTAGGCTCTATGAAGCTAGAGAAGCTTAATTGTTCATTTAGACCTGAGGGAGTCCAAAATATCCACCTACACTCAAGCTGCAGGATTTTCCTATCCCAGTCTCCCTCGCGAGTAGGGACAGGAACAGTCTCAATGGTCCGAAAAGGCAAACAGTATAGGCAAACTGCACAGGCAAACAGTATGGCAGACCCTCTCCTTTCTAATGGGAATTCGTCTTTACTGTGGCTCTGCTCTATGTGTCTTTAAATTGTTAGTGGGGTTTTTCCTAAATTTTGTCAGCCGTAGGACTCACTGCATACCCTATAACTGTATAGCAGACCCTCTCCTTTCTAATGGGAACATGTCGTACTCGTTACCGTGGCCCTGCTCTATATGTCTTTAAATTGTTAGTGGGGTTTTTCACAAATTTTGGCAGCCCTTACAGTCACAGCATGGGCATTACCACTATAGGAGACCCACTCCTTAATAACGGGAACAATTTTTTTTAAATGAGGCCCTCCTCTCTTCAAAGGGGTATTGGGGTGCATCCAAATTATGGCAGCCCTTGCAGTCATTGCATATGCAATAACAGTATAGGAGACCCACTCGTTAATAATGGGAACAACAAAGCATAGCCGGCTGATGGCTCTCTAACAATAGCTAGGGCCGACTGCTGGCCTTTTAAGAATAGTAAGGGCCGACTGATGGCCCTATAAAAATAGGCTTTGTGACTTTCAGACTCCCTCCATCATAAATGAAACAGGATGTGTCTGATGATGTGTCACACACCACATGGCCAGATAAGATTGTAAAATGTTAAAATGACATTTCCCGGTGAATGCATTTGTCTTAAAAAATAACGTAAAACAAAAACACAGTAGGATCTTTCTTTAGTATAAAAAACAGAGTCACCAATGTAACCTCAATGTAATCACATTGTTTAGCTCATGCACCTCCTCCTCCATCTCCGAAATGACCACATCAGTCACAAGCTGACAGCACTGCAGCACTGCCTTGGCCAAGCGGCAACAGGCTGTGCTGAAGATAACATGCTTAATGCTTAGGTGACAAACCGCCCAGCACTGCAGAGTTGTTGAAAGCTGTAACACAGCAGCCTGATCTGTGGCTCTCACCGCTGAACATACAGCCAGGTATGGTCGTGTGTGACAATGGGCGGAACCTGGTGACGGAGAAATGGCAGCCGAAGTAGATACGGTTTCCCTCTATGCCAGTCCTTTCACCGAGCTGAAGAATATGGCTGTGGTGAAATACAACTCCACTGAGAAGCTGTTTCAGATTGAAAAACATTGGGCCCACCAGAAGATTTGATTCTGAGGGCTCACCTTTCTCCCCCGCTCAAGAGCCCCATAGCAGCTGCAAAGTTAGCGCTATCATGAGCTCTCCTGATGTAGAAGCCAGGGCACACCAGAGGATTCTCTGGTGGGACCGTCCAACCTTACCGAGAAGCAGTCCTGGCTAAGTGTGTGGGAAGGTTCCCGGACACTCTATGGCTGCTTTTTTACTGAGGTGGAAACCCACGCAAGCATGGGGAGAACATACAAAATTCTTGCAGATGTTGTCCTTGCTGGGATTTGAACCCAGAATCCCAGCCCTGCAAGGCTTCAGTGCTAACCACTGATCCAATGTGCTGCCGTTCACCCTCTGATATCTAACAGGCTGGAGAAACTTGCACCTACTGCCACTCTATCTTCAGCTCCTTTGTGAGAAATTAATGTATTTGGGCAGCCACTCAGTCTACCAAATAAAATTCCTGAGAAGGAAATTGGGGATGGCTTCGCTACTGGTAATGGGGGCAGTGCTAATACCATGGCATCGTACCATAGTTTGCTGGAAAAATTTCCAGGCTGGTAGGATGCAAGCAAATTCCCACAGAAAAGTACCAGCAGTAATGTTCAGGGACCCGCGCTTGTAGAAGGCAGAGACGATACTGGGAGAAATAGTGGCGGCTCAGGATCAAGTATGGACACGCGGCCGCCGCCAGCATGAGGTTGTGAAAAGTTTTCGCCTCCATGAGCCTAAAAGGCCACATTTCAAGTGCAAGCAGCTTTAGAGGACGTCCTGGGAAAAATGACAGCTGGGTAGATATTGTTTCCCAAGTCCTTTCACTAAGCTAAACAATATGGCTGTGGTGAAATACAACTCTCAGCAAAAAAAGCTGTGGACTGGCTCTGTACCGTCCCTGGCCACATTCACTTGACCACGTGTTTGTAGGTAGAAGGTCCTTCCCAGTAAGTGCACTGGGGAAGGCGCGGATAATTTTGTAGGACCCGTGCTTGTGTAAGGCGGAAACGACACCGGGACAAATAGTGGCGGCTGGGGACCGAGTATGGACACCTGGCCGCCGCCGGCATGAGGTTATGAAAAGCTTCCGCCTCTATGAGCCTAAAAGGCCACATTTCAAGTGCAAGCAGCTGTCAAAAATTTGGCAGTATAGTATTGCAGCCTGTGGGTTGGTGGCTGGCTGGCTGCACACTTGCACTTGCATTCCAAGGAATGGGGTAGGGACAACTGAACGCTGCACTGGGACAAGGACGTGGACGGTGATTGTTGCAAGTCTGCAACGACAGGTGCATGGCGGGAGGCATCTTCGCATGCACCAAGGATCACTTATGATGGGCACACTTTTAGAAAGTGACCTGGAAGTCAGAGATGCTTCCAGAGGTCTTTCCCATGCTGTTCCCATGTCTTTTCAGCACTGTATGCATGTGTCTGATGATGTGTCACACACCACATGGCCAGATAAGGTTGTAAAATGTTAAAATGACATTTCCCAGTGAATGCATTTGTCTTGGTTGAAAGTAATGCAAAAGTGCAAACACGCATCAAAAACGCTACATGTGAACATAGCCCAAGGTGTGGAGGAGTATTTTTGTTTTTTATTTTGCCTTATATACAAGTCATTACCCTGCAAAGGATGTTCCTTAACATTTTCCCAGGAAAATCCATTTTGGTTTTGTTTTTGTATGTTTTTTTGGGAGTCCGTAAAAGTGGCGTAATACTCTGACAACGTTGCTGACAGCAGTGACCTGGGAGTCAGAAATGCTTCCAGGGGTCTTCCCCATGCCGTTCCCATGTCATTTGAGCATTGTTCCCATCGATTTGGGCAATTTTTGACCTTCTGCAGACCGCCGGGGGGGGGGGGGGGACAGCCAGAAAAATGCTCGAGTTTCCCATAGACTTACATTGGGCTCATTGCTCGGGTCGATCACCCGAGTATTCCAATGTGCTCGACCCCAGCATCGAGCACCCGAGCATTTTAGTGCTCGCCCATCACTATTGCTCATCACTAACAGCAATCATTGTATAAAATACTGCAAAGGTGATCTCAAATGGCTCGGTCACCCCTCTTGTGCATAGCAGAATGCGCCAAATCAATAGGCAACCCTTTAACACCGCCTAACCCTGGGAATAAGCAATCCTGTAACACCGCCTAACCCTGGGAATAGGCAACCCTGTAACACCGCCTAACCCTGGGAATAGGCAACTCTGTAACACCGCCTAACCCTGGAAATAGGCAACTCTGTAACACCGCCTAACCCTGGGAATAGGCAACCCTGTAACACCGCCTAACCCAGGGAATAGGCAACCCTGTAACACTGCCTAACCCTGGGAATAGGCAACTCTTTAACACCGCCAACCCTGGGAATAGGCAACTCTGTAACACTGCCTAACCCTGGGAATAGGCAACTCTGTAACACCGCCTAACCCTGGGAATAAGCAATCCTGTAACAAGGGGAATAAAGTTTTTATAGAGATAATGTTCGTGACGCCACCTGTGGCATGCGGCTATATGGAGCCGCCGCTGCGGAGCAGGTCCTCTGGAGCTGATGGTGATGCAGCAGAGTTGGTTCAGCTCTCCACAGGCAGAGCTTAGCCCCAGGGCAGGATATAGAGGTGCTATGAGGCAGATGTTGCTATGCTGTGTAGTGCAGGTGATGGCGCAATAATTCCAGGACACAGTGGGGTGCAGTCTTCAAGGTTTACTCACAGTTGTGCAAGACTCCAGGTTACCAGGGCCAGTGTGTAACCTCCCACGTCGTCCTGTGTTCACCAGGGAAGGGGTTCAGCAACTCTCAAGTCTCTCAGGAGTACTTAAACGGGACCTCGTTCTAAGTGCCCTTCCTGGTTGTCTTCCCTGCGCCGGCTCTCACCCTCCTGCCCTGCGCCTCACAATCAATGTCCCAAGCAGATAGCCTCGGATCTTGTCGGGCGACGTGCAGTCCCCTGGACCCTAAGCGGCCACCTTTTTGGCGATATAATTGTGGTGGTTGGCAGCTGCACCTTGCAAATACAGCAGTCTCCGGTTATTTAGCTGAGCCTGGTTATTCTCCATTAGTTTAGGGGCCGGTCCCCTCTGCGGCCTGATCCCTCCACGTCCGTGTAGATTCTGGCACACGGGTGGCTTCCTGCATTCCCCGTGCCCCTGGGATCCCCTCTGTTCCTTCTGGAGGCTTCCCTCTGCTCCCGTCCTCTCTCACTCTCTCTCCTGGGCCTCTCAGGCTAGGCCCGACTCCTCTCTCTCTCCTCCTGAGCTCCTGCTCCCAGCTCTCTCTCCTCTTAGTTGTCTCCTCACACTGACCTGACCTACTTCTAGATGGTTCCCCCTCTTCTTATACTCCTTCTGACAGTGCTCCCCTGGGCTACTCCCTCCACCCACACACACTACATGGTTCCCTCTCTCTTGGTTCCCCCCTTCCAACCAGGGTCAGGGCTCAGCAGTGGATAACTGCATCTTGCCCCTCCTGTTGGTCTGGAATGGTGTAGTGTTGGATGCAGGTGTTGGGGTCCCGGGTAGCACTCCCTCCTTACCTGAGAGTGGGGTACCACACCTCTGGGTGAGATGCAGTACCTCTCTGGCAACTGAACCCGAAGGGGCGCCACAAAAGCGCGCGGTAGATGCTAGGTGTGACATGGTGGGGTAGCCCCGCCCACAACGAAGCAGCCACCGCGGGGTCCCCAGCGCTGAGTCACGCCTCAATAGACGGGACATCAGCGGGGGGTCACGTGCTGCCTGTGAGCGGCCACTGCAGCGCCGCTCACAGGCAGGAAAGACAGAGGGAGGTAAGTAGAAAGAAGCTGCCTTTCATCATAAAAACAATTTACCATATTTTAAATAGTAGTGGACAACCCCTTTAAAGGGAATTTATCAGAAGGTTTTCACTACCTCATCTGAGAGAATCAAAATGTAGGAAAAAAGACCCTGATTCCAGCGATGCATTAATTAGTTTACTGGGTACAGCAGGTGAGACACAATCGCAGTTTTTAGGTGAAGATGCAGCAGAGCTCAGAAAGTTAACCCCATCCACAGCACAACTGACTCCACCGACACCACAGCGGCCTCTGCCCAAAGCACAACTGACTCCACCGACACCACAGCGGCCTCTGCCCAAAGCACAACTGACTCCACCGACAACACAGTAGCCCTGGCCCACACCACAACTGACTCCACCGACACCACAGCGGCCTCCGCCCACACCACAACTGACTCCACCGACACCACAACGGCCTCCGCCCGCAGCACAACTGACTCCACCAACACCACAGCGGCCTCTGCCCACACCACAGCTGACTCCACCAACACCACAGCGGCCTCCACCCACAGCACAACTGACTCCACCAACACCACAGCGGCCTCCGCCCACACCACAAAGTGACTCCACCAACACGACAGCAGCCTCCACCCACAGCACAACTGACTCCACCGACACCACAGCGGCCTCCGCCCACACCACAACTGACTCCACCAACACCACAGCAGCCTCCGCCCACAGCACAACTGACTCCACCAACAACACAGCGGCCTCCGCCCACAGCACAACTGACTCCACCGACACCACAGCAGCCTCCGCCCACAGCACAACTGACTCCACCGACAACACAGCGGCCTCCGCCTACAGCACAACTGACTCCACCGACACCACAGCAGCCTCCACCCACAGCACAACTGACTCCACCGACACCACAGCGGCCTCCGCCCACACCACAACTGACTCCACCGACACCACAGCGGCCCTCGCCCAAGCCACAGCAGACCCACCAACAACACAGTGGCCCCCGCCCACGCCACAGCTGACTCCACCGACACCACAGCGGCCCACGCCACAGCAGACCCACCAACAACACAGTGGCCCCCGCCCATGCCACAGCTGACTCCACCGACACCACAGGGGCCCCCGCCCACACCACACCTGACTCCACAGCGGCCCCCATCCACATCACAGCTGACTCCACCGACACCACAGCGGCCTCCGCCCACACCACAACTGACTCCACAGACACCACAGCGGCCTCCGCCACACCACAACTTACTCCACCGACACCACAGCGGCCTCCGCCCACACCACAACTGACTCCACCGACACCACAGCGGCCTCTGCCCACACCACAACTGACTCCACCAACACCACAGCGGCCTCCGCCCACACCACAGCTGACTCCACCGACACCACAGCGGCCTCCGCCCACACCACAACTGACTCCACCGACACCACAGCAGCCTCCGCCCACACCACAACTGACTCCACCGACAACACAGCGGCCCCCCGCTCACACCACAGCTGACTCCATCAACACTATAGCGGCCCTCGCCCACACCACAACTGACTCCACCAACACCACAGCGGCCCCCACCCACAGCACAACTGACTCCAACGACACCACAACGGTCTCCGCCCACACCACAGCTGACCCCACCAACAACACATTGGCCCCCACCCACAGCACAACTGACTCCACCAAAAACACAGCAGCCCCCGCCCACACCACAACTGACTCCACCAAAAACACAGCAGCCCCCGCCCACACCACAACTGACTCCACCAACACCACAGCAGCCCCCGCCCACGCCACAACTGAATCCACCAAAAACACAGCAGACCCCGCCCACACCACAGTTGACTCCACCAACAACACAGCAACCCCTACCCACAACACAGCAGCCTTCGCCCACACCATAACTGACTCCACTGACACCACAGCGGCCCCCGCCCACACCACAACTGACTCCACCAAAAACACAGCAGCCTCCGCCCACACCACAACTGACTCCACCAAAAACACAGCAGCCTCCGCCCACACCACAACTGACTCCACAGCGGCCGCAGCCCAAGCCATAGCAGACCCACCAACAACACAGTGGCCCCCGCCCACGCCACAGCTGACTCCACCGACACCACAGCGGCCCCCGCCCACGCCACAGCAGACCCACCAACAACACAGTGGCCCCCGCCCACGCCACAGCTGACTCCACCGACACCACAGAGGCCCCCGCCCACACCACAACTGACTCCACAGCGGCCCCCGTCCACACCACAACTGACTCCACCGACACCACAGCGGCCTCCGCCCACACCACAACTGACTCCACAGACACCACAGCGGCCTCGGCCCACACCACAACTGACTCCACCGACACCACAGCGGCCTCCGCCCACACCACAACTGACTCCACCGACACAACAGCGGCCTCCGCCCACACCACAACTGACTCCACCGACACCACAGCGGCCTCCGCCCACACCACAACTGACTCCACCGACACCACAGCGGCCTCCGCCCACACCACAACTGACTCCACCGACACCACAGCAGCCTCCGCCCACACCACAACTGACTCCACCGACACCACAACGGCCTCGGCCCACACCACAGCTGACCCCACCAACAACATATTGGCCCCCACCCACAGCACAACCGACTCCACCGACACCACAGCGGCCTCCGCCCACACCACAACTGACTCCACCGACACCACAGCGGCCCCCCGCTCACACCACAGCTGACTCCACCAACACCACAGCGGCCCTCGCCCACACCACAACTGACTCCACCAACACCACAGCGGCCCCCACCTACAGCACAACTGACTCCAACGACACCACAATGGCCTCCGCCCACACCACAGCTGACCCCACCAACAACACATTGGCCCCCACACACAGCACAACTGACTCCACCAAAAACACAGCAGCCCTCGCCCACACCACAACTGACTCCACCAAAAACACAGCAGCCCCCGCCCACACCACAACTGACTCCACCAACACCACAGCAGCACCCGCCCACACCACCACTGACTCCACCAAAAACACAGCAGCCCCCACCCACAACACAGCAGCCTTCGCCCACACCACAACTGACTCCACCAACACCACAGCGGCCCCCGCCCACACCACAACTGACTCCACCAAAAACACAGCAGCCCCCGCCCACACCACAGCTGACTCCACCACCAACACAGCAGCCCCTACCCACAACACAGCAGCCTTCGCCCACACCACAACTGACTCCACCAAAAACACAGCAGCCCCCACCCACAACACAGCAGCCTTCGCCCACACCACAACTGACTCCACCAACACCACAGCGGCCCCCGCCCACACCACAACTGACTCCACCAAAAACACAGCAGCCCCCGCCCACACCACAGCTGACTCCACCACCAACACAGCAGCCCCTACCCACAACACAGCAGCCTTCGCCCACACCATAACTGACTCCGCCGACACCAGAGGCCCCCGCCCACACCACAACTGACTCCACCAAAAACACAGCAGCCTCCGCCCACACCACAACTGACTCCACCAAAAACACAGCAGCCTCCGCCCACACCACAACTGACTCCACCAACAACACAGCAGCCCCCGCCCACACCACAACTGACTACACCAAAAACACAGCAGCCCCCGCCCACACCACAACTGACTCCACCAAAAACACAGCAGCCCCCACCCACAACACAGCAGCCTTCGCCCACACCACAGCTGACTCCACTGACACCACAGCAGCCCTCGCCCACACCACAACTGACTCCACCAACACCACAGCGGACCCCACCCACAACACAGCAGCCTTCGACCACACCACAACTGACTCTACCAACACCACAGCGGCCTCTGCCCACGCCACATCTGACTCAACCGACACCACAGTGGCCTCCGCCCACAGCACAACTGACTCCACCGACACCACAGCAGCCTCCGCCCACAGCACAACTGACTCCACCAACAACACAGTAGCCCTGGCCCACACCACAACTGACTCCACCGACACCACAGCGGCCTCCGCCCACACCACAAAGTGACTCCACCAACACCACAGCAGCCTCCGCCCACAGCACAACTGACTCCACCGACACCACAGCGGCCTCCGCCCACAGCACAACTGACACCACCGACACCACAGCAGCCTCCGCCTACAGCACAACTGACTCCACAGACACCACAGCAGCCTCCACCCACAGCACAACTGACTCCACCGACACCACAGCGGCCTCCGCCCACACCACAACTGACTCCACCGACACCACAGCGGCCCCCGCCCAAGCCACAGCAGACCCACCAACAACACAGTGGCCCCCGCCCACGCCACAGCTGACTCCACCGACACCACAGCGACCCACGCCACAGCAGACCCACCAACAACACAGTGGCCCCCACCCACGCCACAGCTGACTCCACCGACACCACAGAGGCCCCCGCCCACACCACAACTGACTCCACAGCGGCCCCCGTCCACACCACAACTGATTCCACCGACACCACAGCAGCCTCCGCCCACACCACAACTGACTCCACAGACACCACAGCGGCCTCCGCCCACACCACAACTGACTCCACCGACACCACAGCGGCCTCCGCCCACACCACAACTGACTCCACCGACACCACAGCAGCCTCCGCCCACAGCACAACTGACTCCGACACCACAGCGGCCTCCGCCCACACCACAACTGACTCCACCCACACAACAACGGCCTCCGCCCACACCACAGCTGACCCCACCAACAACACATTGGCCCCCACCCACAGCACAACCGACTCCACCGACACCACAGCGGCCTCCGCCCACACCACAACTGAATCCACCAACACCACAGCGGCCCCCCCTCACACCACAGCTGACTCCACCAACACCACAGCGGCCCTCGCCCACACCACAACTGACTCCACCAACACCACAGCGGCCCCCACCCACAGCACAACTGACTCCAACGACACCACAACGGCCTCCGCCCACACCACAGCTGACCCCACCAACAACACATTGGCCCCCACACACAGCACAACTGACTCCACCAAAAACACAGCAGCCCCCGCCCACAACACAACTGACTCCACCAAAAACACAGCAGCCCCCGCCACACCACAACTGACTCCACCAACACCACAGCAGCACCCGCCCACACCACCACTAACTCCACCAAAAACACAGCAGCCCCCACCCACAACACAGCAGCCTTCGCCCACACCACAACTGACTCCACCAACACCACAGCGGCCCCCGCCCACACCACAACTGACTCCACCAAAAACACAGCAGCCCCCGCCCACACCACAGCTGATTCCACCAACAACACGGCAGCCCCTACCCACAACACAGCAGCCTTCGCCCACACCATAACTGACTCCACCGACACCACAGAGGCCCCCGCCCACACCACAACTGACTCCACCAAAAACACAGCAGCCTCCGCCCACACCACAACTAACTCCACCAAAAACACAGCAGCCCCCGCCCACACAACTGACTCCACCAACAACACAGCAGCCCCCGCCCACAACACAACTGACTCCACGAAAAACACAGCAGCCTCTGCCCACACCACAACTGACTCCACCAAAAACACAGCAGCCCCCGCCCACACCACAACTGACTCCACCAACAACACAGCAACCACCGCCCACACCACAACTGACTCCACCAAAAACACAGCAGCCTCCGCCCACACCACAACTGACTCCACCAAAAACACAGCAGCCTCCGCCCACACCACAACTGACTCCACCAAAAACACAGCAGCCCCCACCCACAACACAACAGCCTTCGCCCACACCACAGCTGACTCCACTGACACCACAGCAGCCCTCGCCCACACCACAACTGACTCCACCAACACCACAGAGGCCCCCGCCCACACCACAACTGACTCCACCAAAAACACAGCAGCCTCCGCCCACACCACAACTGACTCCACCAAAAACACAGCAGCCCCCGCCCACACCACAACTGACTCCACCAACAACACAGCAGCCCCCGCCCACAACACAACTGACTCCACCAAAAACACAGCAGCCTCCGCCCACACCACAACTGACTCCACCAAAAACACAGCAGCCCCCGCCCACACCACAACTGACTCCACCAACAACACAGCAGCCCCCGCCCACACCACAACTGACTCCACCAAAAACACAGCAGCCTCCGCCCACACCACAACTGACTCCACCAACAACACAGCAGCCCCCGCCCACACCACAACTGACTCCACCAACAACACAGCAGCACCCACCCACAACACAGCAGCCTTCGCCCACACCACAGCTGACTCCACTGACACCACAGCAGCCCTCGCCCACACCACAACTGACTCCACCAACACCACAGCAGCCCTCGTCCACACCACAACTGACTCCACCAACACCACAGCAGCCCTCGTCCACACAACTGACTCCACCAACAACACAGCAGCCCCCGCCCACACCACAACTGACTCCACCAAAAACACAGCAGCCTCCGCCCACACCACAACTGACTCCACCAAAAACACAGCAGCCTCCGCCCACACCACAACTGACTCCACCAAAAACACAGCAGCCCCCACCCACAACACAATAGCCTTCGCCCACACCACAGCTGACTCCACTGACACCACAGCAGCCCTCGCCCACACCACAACTGACTCCACCAAAAACACAGCAGCCCCCACCCACAACACAGCAGCCTTCGCCCACACCACAGCTGACTCCACTGACACCACAGCAGCCCTCGCCCACACCACAACTGACTCCACCAACACCATAGCAGCCCTCGTCCACACCACAACTGACTCCACCAACACCACAGTAGCCCTCGTCCACACCACAACTGACTCCACCAACAACACAGCAGCCCCTGCACACACCACAACTGACTCCACCAAAAACACAGCAGCCTCCGCCCACACCACAACTGACTCCACCAAAAACACAGCAGCCTCCGCCCACACCACAACTGACTCCACCAAAAACACAGCAGTCCCCACCCACAACACAACAGCCTTCGCTCACACCACAGCTGAGTCCACTGACACCACAGCAGCCCTCGCCCACACCACAACTGACTCCACCAAAAACACAGCAGCCCCCACCCACAACACAACAGCCTTCGCCCACACCACAGCTGACTCCACTGACACCACAGCAGCCCTCGTCCACACCACAACTGACTCCACCAACACCACCACTGACTCCACCGACAACACAGCAGCACACAGTGATAATGATGTAACTGTGATCTATATACACATCAGAGGTCTATACACAGTGATAATGATGTAACTGTGATCTATATACACATCAGAGGTCTATACACAGTGATAATGATGTAACTGTGATCTATATACACATCAGAGGTCTATACACAGTGATAGTGATGTAACTGTGATCTATATACACATCAGAGATCTATACACAGTGATAATGATGTAACTGTGATCTATATACACATCAGAGGTCTATACACAGTGATAGTGATGTAACTGTGATCTATATACACATCAGAGATCTGTACACAGTGATAATGATGTAACTGTGATCTATATACACATCAGAGGTCTATACACAGTGATAATGATGTAACTGTGATCTATATACACATCAGAGGTCTATACACAGTGATAGTGATGTAACTGTGATCTATATACACATCAGAGGTCTGTACACAGTGATAATGATGTAACTGTGATCTATATACACATCAGAGGTCTATACACAGTGATAATGATGTAACTGTGATCTATATACACATCAGAGGTCTATACACAGTGATAATGATGTAACTGTGATCTATATACACATCAGAGATCTATACACAGTGATAATGATGTAACTGTGATCTATATACACATCAGAGGTCTATACACAGTGATAATGATGTAACTGTGATCTATATACACATCAGAGGTCTGTACACAGTGATAGTGATGTAACTATGATCTATATACACATCAGAGATCTATACACAGTGATAGTGATGTAACTGTGATCTATATACACATCAGAGATCTGTACACAGTGATAATGATGTAACTGTGATCTATATATACATCAGAGGTCTGTACACAGTGATAATGATGTAACCGTGATCTATATACACATCACAGTGATAATGATGTAACTGTGATCTATATACACATCAGAGATCTATACACAGCGATAATGATGAAACTGTGATCTATATACACATCAGAGATCTGTACACAGTGATAATGATGTAACTGTGATCTATATACACATCAGAGATCTGTAGACAGTCATAATGATGTAACTGTGATCTATATACACATCAGAGGTCTATACACAGTGATAATGATGTAACTGTGATCTATATACACATCAGAGGTCTGTACACAGTGATAATGATGTAACTGTGATCTATATACACATCAGAGATCTGTACACAGTGATAATGATGTAACTGTGATCTATATATACATCAGAGGTCTGTACACAGTGATAATGATGTAACTGTGATCTATATACACATCAGAGGCCTGTACACAGTGATAATGATGTAACTGTGATCTATATACACATCAGAGATCTGTACACAGTGATAATGATGTAACTGTGATCTATATACACATCAGAGATCTGTACACAGTGATAATGATGTAACTGTGATCTATATATACATCAGAGGTCTATACACAGTCATAATGATGTAACTGTGATCTATATACACATCAGAGGTCTATACACAGTGATAATGATGTAACTGTGATCTATATATACATCAGAGGTCTGTACACAGTGATAATGATGTAACTGTGATCTATATACACATCAGAGGTCTGTACACAGTGATAATGATGTAACTGTGATCTATATATACATCAGAGGTCTGTACACAGTGATAATGATGTAACCGTGATCTATATACACATCAGAGGTCTGTACACAGTGAAAATGATGTAACTGTGATCTATATACACATCAGAGGTCTGTACACAGTGAAAATGATGTAACTGTGATGTATATACACATCAGAGGTCTATACACAGTGATAATGATGTAACTGTGATCTATATACACATCAGAGGTCTGTACACAGTGATAATGATGTAACTGTGATCTATATACACATCAGAGGTCTGTACACAGTGATAATGATGTAACTGTGATGTATATACACATCAGAGGTCTATACACAGTGATAATGATGTAACTGTGATCTATATACACATCAGAGGTCTGTACACAGTGATAATGATGTAACTGTGATCTATATACACATCAGAGATCTGTACACAGTGATAATGATTTAACTGTGATCTATATACACATCAGAGATCTGTACACAGTGATAGTGATGTAACTGTGATCTATATACACATCAGAGATCTGTACACAGTGATAATGATGTAACTGTGATCTATATACACATCAGAGGTCTATACACAGTGATAATGATGTAACTGTGATCTATATACACATCAGAGATCTGTACACAGTGATAATGATGTAACTGTGATCTATATACACATCAGAGGTCTATACACAGTGATAATGATGTAACTGTGATCTATATACACATCAGAGATCTGTACACAGTGATAATGATGTAACTGTGATCTATATACACATCAGAGATCTATACACAGTGATAATGATGTAACTGTGATCTATATACACATCAGAGATCTGTACACAGTGATAATGATGTAACTGTGATCTATATACACATCAGAGATCTATACACAGTGATAATGATGTAACTGTGATCTATATACACATCAGAGATCTGTACACAGTAATAATGATGTAACTGTGATCTATATACACATCAGAGGTCTATACACAGTGATAATGATGTAACTGTGATCTATATACACATCAGAGATCTGTACACAGTGATAATGATGTAACTGTGATCTATATACACATCAGAGGTCTGTACACAGTGATAATGATGTAACTGTGATCTATATACACATCAGAGGTCTGTACACAGTGATAATGATGTAACTGTGATCTATATACACATCAGAGATCTGTACACAGTGATAATGATGTAACTGTGATCTATATACACATCAGAGGTCTGTACACAGTGATAATGATGTAACTGTGATCTATATACACATCAGAGGTCTGTACACAGTGATAGTGATGTAACTGTGATCTATATACACATCAGAGATCTGTACACAGTAATAATGATGTAACTGTGATCTATATACACATCAGAGGTCTGTGCACAGTGATAATGATGTAACTGTGATCTATATACACATCAGAGATCTGTACACAGTGATAATGATGTAACTGTGATCTATATACACATCAGAGGTCTATACACAGTGATAATGATGTAACTGTGATCTATATACACATCAGAGGTCTATACACAGTGATAATGATGTAACTGTGATCTATATACACATCAGAGGTCTATGCACAGTGATAATGATGTAACTGTGATCTATATACACAACAGAGGTCTATACACAGTCATAATGATGTAACTGTGATCTATATACACATCAGAGGTCTATACACAGTGATAGTGATGTAACTGTGATCTATATACACATCAGAGATCTGTACACAGTGATAATGATGTAACTGTGATCTATATACACATCAGAGGTCTGTACACAGTGATAGTGATGTAACTGTGATCTATATACACATCAGAGGTCTGTACACAGTGATAATGATGTAACTGTGATCTATATACACATCAGAGGTCTGTACACAGTGATAATGATGTAACTGTGATCTATATACACATCAGAGATCTATACACAGTGATAATGATGTGACTGTGATCTATATACACATCAGAGATCTGTACACAGTGATAATGATGTAACCGTTATCTATATTCACATCAGAGGTCTGTACACAGTGATAATGATGTAACTGTGATCTATATACACATCAGAGATCTATACACAGTGATAATGATGTAACTGTGATCTATATACACATCAGAGATCTGTACACAGTGATAATGATGTAACTGTGATCTATATACACATCAGAGATCTGTACACAGTGATAATGATGTAACCGTTATCTATATTCACATCAGAGGTCTGTACACAGTGATAATGATGTAACTGTGATCTATATACACATCAGAGATCTGTACACAGTGATAATGATGTAACTGTGATCTATATACACATCAGAGGTCTATACACAGTGATAATGATGTAACTGTGATCTATATACACATCAGAGATCTGTACACAGTGATAATGATGTAAACGTGATCTATATTCACATCAGAGGTCTGTACACAGTGATAATGATGTAACTGTGATCTATATACACATCAGAGATCTGTACACAGTGATAATGATGTAACTGTGATCTATATACACATCAGAGGTCTATACACAGTGATAATGATGTAACTGTGATCTATATACACATCAGAGGTCTGTACACAGTGATAATGATGTAACTGTGATCTATATACACATCAGAGATCTATACACAGTGATAATGATGTAACTGTGATCTATATACACATCAGAGGTCTATACACAGTGATAGTGATGTAACTGTGATCTATATACACATCAGAGGTCTATACACAGTGATAATGATGTAACTGTGATCTATATACACATCAGAGATCTGTACACAGTGATAATGATGTAACTGTGATCTATATACACATCAGAGATCTATACACAGTGATAATGATGTAACTGTGATCTATATACACATCAGAGATCTGTACACAGTGATAATGATGTAACTGTGATCTATATACACATCAGAGATCTATACACAGTGATAATGATGTAACTGTGATCTATATACACATCAGAGATCTGTACACAGTAATAATGATGTAACTGTGATCTATATACACATCAGAGGTCTGTACACAGTGATAATGATGTAACTGTGATCTATATACACATCAGAGGTCTGTACACAGTGATAATGATGTAACTGTGATCTATATACACATCAGAGGTCTATACACAGTGATAATGATGTAACTGTGATCTATATACACATCAGAGGTCTATACACAGTGATAATGATGTAACTGTGATCTATATACACATCAGAGGTCTGTACACAGTGATAGTGATGTAACTGTGATCTATATACACATCAGAGATCTGTACACAGTAATAATGATGTAACTGTGATCTATATACACATCAGAGGTCTGTACACAGTGATAATGATGTAACTGTGATCTATATACACATCAGAGATCTGTACACAGTGATAATGATGTAACTGTGATCTATATACACATCAGAGATCTGTACACAGTGATAATGATGTAACTGTGATCTATATACACATCAGAGATCTGTACACAGTGATAATGATGTAACTGTGATCTATATACACATCAGAGGTCTGTACACAGTGATAATGATGTAACTGTGATCTATATACACATCAGAGGTCTGTACACAGTGATAGTGATGTAACTGTGATCTATATACACATCAGAGATCTGTACACAGTAATAATGATGTAACTGTGATCTATATACACATCAGAGGTCTGTACACAGTGATAATGATGTAACTGTGATCTATATACACATCAGAGATCTGTACACAGTGATAATGATGTAACTGTGATCTATATACACATCAGAGGTCTATACACAGTGATAATGATGTAACTGTGATCTATATACACATCAGAGGTCTATACACAGTGATAATGATGTAACTGTGATCTATATACACAACGGAGGTCTATACACAGTGATAGTGATGTAACTGTGATCTATATACACATCAGAGGTCTATACACAGTGATAGTGATGTAACTGTGATCTATATACACATCAGAGATCTGTACACAGTGATAATGATGTAACTGTGATCTATATACACATCAGAGGTCTGTACACAGTGATAGTGATGTAACTGTGATCTATATACACATCAGAGGTCTGTACACAGTGATAATGATGTAACTGTGATCTATATACACATCAGAGGTCTGTACACAGTGATAATGATGTAACTGTGATCTATATACACATCAGAGGTCTATACACAGTGATAATGATGTAACTGTGATCTATATACACATCAGAGATCTATACACAGTGATAATGATGTAACTGTGATCTATATACACATCAGAGGTCTGTACACAGTGATAATGATGTAACTGTGATCTATATACACATCAGAGATCTGTACACAGTGATAATGATGTAACCGTTATCTATATTCACATCAGAGGTCTATACACAGTGATAGTGATGTAACTGTGATCTATATACACATCAGAGATCTGTACACAGTGATAATGATGTAACTGTGATCTATATACACATCAGAGATCTGTACACAGTGATAATGATGTAACCGTTATCTATATTCACATCAGAGGTCTGTACACAGTGATAATGATGTAACTGTGATCTATATATACATCAGAGGTCTATACACAGTGATAATGATGTAACTGTGATCTATATACACATCAGAGATCTGTACACAGTGATAATGATGAAAACGTGATCTATATTCACATCAGAGGTCTGTACACAGTGATAATGATGTAACTGTGATCTATATACACATCAGAGGTCTGTACACAGTGATAATGATGTAACCGTTATCTATATTCACATCAGAGATCTGTACACAGTGATAATGATGTAACCGTTATCTATATTCACATCAGAGGTCTGTACACAGTGATAATGATGTAACTGTGATCTATATACACATCAGAGATCTGTACACAGTGATAATGATGTAACTGTGATCTATATACACATCAGAGGTCTATACACAGTGATAATGATGTAACTGTGATCTATATACACATCAGAGGTCTGTACACAGTGATAATGATGTAACTGTGATCTATATACACATCAGAGATCTATACACAGTGATAATGATGTAACTGTGATCTATATACACATCAGAGGTCTATACACAGTGATAGTGATGTAACTGTGATCTATATACACATCAGAGGTCTATACACAGTGATAATGATGTAACTGTGATCTATATACACATCAGAGATCTGTACACAGTGATAATGATGTAACTGTGATCTATATACACATCAGAGATCTGTACACAGTGATAATGATGTAACTGTGATCTATATACACATCAGAGGTCTATACACAGTGATAATGATGTAACTGTGATCTATATACACATCAGAGATCTGTACACAGTGATAATGATGTAACCGTGATCTATATTCACATCAGAGGTCTGTACACAGTGATAATGATGTAACTGTGATCTATATACACATCAGAGATCTGTACACAGTGATAATGATGTAACTGTGATCTATATACACATCAGAGATCTGTACACAGTGATAATGATGTAACTGTGATCTATATACACATCAGAGGTCTATACACAGTGATAATGATGTAACTGTGATCTATATACACATCAGAGGTCTGTACACAGTGATAATGATGTAACTGTGATCTATATACACATCAGAGGTCTGTACACAGTGATAATGATGTAACTGTGATCTATATACACATCAGAGGTCTATACACAGTGATAGTGATGTAACTGTGATCTATATACACATCAGAGGTCTATACACAGTGATAGTGATGTAACTGTGATCTATATACACATCAGAGATCTGTACACAGTGATAATGATGTAACTGTAATCTATATACACATCAGAGATCTGTACACAGTGATAATGATGTAACCGTTATCTATATTCACATCAGAGGTCTGTACACAGTGATAATGATGTAACTGTGATCTATATACACATCAGAGATCTGTACACAGTGATAATGATGTAACTGTGATCTATATACACATCAGAGGTCTATACACAGTGATAATGATGTAACTGTGATCTATATTCACATCAGAGGTCTGTATACAGTGATAATGATGTAACTGTGATCTATATACACATCAGAGATCTGTACACAGTGATAATGATGTAACCGTGATCTATATTCACATCAGAGGTCTGTACACAGTGATAATGATGTAACTGTGATCTATATACACATCAGAGATCTGTACACAGTGATAATGATGTAACTGTGATCTATATACACATCAGAGATCTGTACACAGTGATAATGATGTAACTGTGATTATATACACATCAGAGGTCTATACACAGTGATAATGATGTAACTGTGATCTATATACACATCAGAGGTCTGTACACAGTGATAATGATGTAACTGTGATCTATATACACATCAGAGATCTATACACAGTGATAATGATGTAACTGTGATCTATATACACATCAGAGGTCTGTACACAGTGATAATGATGTAACTGTGATCTATATACACATCAGAGATCTGTACACAGTGATAATGATGTAACTGTGATCTATATACACATCAGAGGTCTATACACAGTGATAATGATGTAACTGTGATCTATATACACATCAGAGATCTGTACACAGTGATAATGATGTAACTGTGATCTATATACACATCAGAGATCTGTACACAGTAATAATGATGTAACTGTGATCTATATACACATCAGAGGTCTGTACACAGTGATAGTGATGTAACTGTGATCTATATACACATCAGAGGTCTATACACAGTGATAATGATGTAACTGTGATCTATATACACATCAGAGATCTGTACACAGTGATAATGATGTAACTGTGATCTATATACACATCAGAGATCTGTACACAGTAATAATGATGTAACTGTGATCTATATACACATCAGAGGTCTGTACACAGTGATAGTGATGTAACTGTGATCTATATACACATCAGAGATCTATACACAGTGATAATGATGTAACTGTGATCTATATACACATCAGAGATCTATACACAGTGATAACGATGTAACTGTGATCTATATACACATCAGAGGTCTGTACACAGTGATAATGATGTAACTGTGATCTATATACACATCAGAGGTCTATACACAGTGATAGTGATGTAACTGTGATCTATATACACATCAGAGATCGATACAAAGTGATAATGATGTAACTGTGATCTATATACACACATCAGAGGTCTGTATACAGTGATAATGATGTAACTGTGATCTATATACACATCAGAGGTCTGTATACAGTGATAATGATGTAACTGTGATCTATATACACATCAGAGATCTGTACACAGTGATAATGATGTAACTGTGATCTATATACAAATCAGAGGTCTGTACACAGTGATAATGATGTAACTGTGATCTATATACACATCAGAGATCTGTACACAGTGATAATGATGTAACTGTGATCTATATACACATCAGAGGTCTGTACACAGTGATAATGATGTAACTGTGATCTATATACACATCAGAGATCTATACACAGTGATAATGATGTAACTGTGATCTATATACACATCAGAGGTCTATACACAGCGATAATGATGTAACTGTGATCTATATACACATCAGAGGTCTATACACAGTGATAATGATGTAACTGTGATCTATATACACATCAGAGATCTATACACAGTGATAATGATGTAACTGTGATCTATATACACATCTGAGGTCTGTACACAGTGATAATGATGTAACTGTGATCTATATACACATCAGAGGTCTATACACAGTGATAATGATGTAACTGTGATCTATATACACATCAGAGGTCTGTACACAGTGATAATGATGTAACTGTGATCTATATACACATCAGAGGTCTGTATACAGTGATAATGATGTAACTGTGATCTATATACACATCAAAGGTCTGTATACAGTGATAATGATGTAACTGTGATCTATATACACATCAGAGATCTGTACACAGTGATAATGATGTAACTGTGATCTATATACAAATCAGAGGTCTGTACACAGTGATAATGATGTAACTGTGATCTATATACACATCAGAGGTCTGTACACAGTGATAATGATGTAACTGTGATCTATATACACATCAGAGATCTATACACAGTGATAATGATGTAACTGTGATCTATATACACATCAGAGGTCTATACACAGTGATAATGATGTAACTGTGATCTATATACACATCAGAGATCTGTACACAGTGATAATGATGTAACTGTGATCTATATACACATCAGAGGTCTGTACACAGTGATAGTGATGTAACTGTGATCTATATACACATCAGAGGTCTGTATACAGTGATAATGATGTAACTGTGATCTATATACACATCAGAGATCTATACACAGTGATAGTGATGTAACTGTGATCTATATACACATCAGAGATCTATACACAGTGATAATGATGTAACTGTGATCTATATACACATCAGAGGTCTGTATACAGTGATAATGATGTAACTGTGATCTATATACACATCAGAGGTCTATACACAGTGATAATGATGTAACTGTGATCTATATAAACATCAGAGGTCTGTACACAGTGATAGTGATGTAACTGTGATCTATATACACATCAGAGGTCTATACACAGTGATAGTGATGTAACTGTGATCTATATACACATCAGAGATCTGTACACAGTGATAATGATGTAACTGTGATCTATATACACATCAGAGGTCTATACACAGTGATAATGATGTAACTGTGATCTATATACACATCAGAGGTCTATACACAGTGATAACGATGTAACTGTGATCTATATACACATCAGAGGTCTGTATACAGTGATAATGATGTAACTGTGATCTATATACACATCAGAGATCTATACACAGTGATAGTGATGTAACTGTGATCTATATACACATCAGAGATCTATACACAGTGATAATGATGTAACTGTGATCTATATACACATCAGAGGTCTGTACACAGTGATAATGATGTAACTGTGATCTATATACACATCAGAGGTCTGTACACAGTGATAATGATGTAACTGTGATCTATATACACATCAGAGGTCTATACACAGTGATAGTGATGTAACTGTGATCTATATACACATCAGAGATCGATACAAAGTGATAATGATGTAACTGTGATCTATATACACACATCAGAGGTCTGTATACAGTGATAATGATGTAACTGTGATCTATATACACATCAGAGGTCTGTATACAGTGATAATGATGTAACTGTGATCTATATACACATCAGAGATCTGTACACAGTGATAATGATGTAACTGTGATCTATATACAAATCAGAGGTCTGTACACAGTGATAATGATGTAACTGTGATCTATATACACATCAGAGATCTGTACACAGTGATAATGATGTAACTGTGATCTATATACACATCAGAGGTCTGTACACAGTGATAATGATGTAACTGTGATCTATATACACATCAGAGATCTATACACAGTGATAATGATGTAACTGTGATCTATATACACATCAGAGGTCTGTACACAGTGATAATGATGTAACTGTGATCTATATACACATCAGAGGTCTGTACACAGTGATAATGATGTAACTGTGATCTATATACACATCAGAGGTCTATACACAGTGATAGTGATGTAACTGTGATCTATATACACATCAGAGATCGATACAAAGTGATAATGATGTAACTGTGATCTATATACACACATCAGAGGTCTGTATACAGTGATAATGATGTAACTGTGATCTATATACACATCAGAGGTCTGTATACAGTGATAATGATGTAACTGTGATCTATATACACATCAGAGATCTGTACACAGTGATAATGATGTAACTGTGATCTATATACAAATCAGAGGTCTGTACACAGTGATAATGATGTAACTGTGATCTATATACACATCAGAGATCTGTACACAGTGATAATGATGTAACTGTGATCTATATACACATCAGAGGTCTGTACACAGTGATAATGATGTAACTGTGATCTATATACACATCAGAGATCTATACACAGTGATAATGATGTAACTGTGATCTATATACACATCAGAGGTCTATACACAGCGATAATGATGTAACTGTGATCTATATACACATCAGAGGTCTATACACAGTGATAATGATGTAACTGTGATCTATATACACATCAGAGATCTATACACAGTGATAATGATGTAACTGTGATCTATATACACATCTGAGGTCTGTACACAGTGATAATGATGTAACTGTGATCTATATACACATCAGAGGTGTATACACAGTGATAATGATGTAACTGTGATCTATATACACATCAGAGGTCTGTACACAGTGATAATGATGTAACTGTGATCTATATACACATCAGAGGTCTGTATACAGTGATAATGATGTAACTGTGATCTATATACACATCAAAGGTCTGTATACAGTGATAATGATGTAACTGTGATCTATATACACATCAGAGATCTGTACACAGTGATAATGATGTAACTGTGATCTATATACAAATCAGAGGTCTGTACACAGTGATAATGATGTAACTGTGATCTATATACACATCAGAGGTCTGTACACAGTGATAATGATGTAACTGTGATCTATATACACATCAGAGATCTATACACAGTGATAATGATGTAACTGTGATCTATATACACATCAGAGGTCTATACACAGTGATAATGATGTAACTGTGATCTATATACACATCAGAGATCTGTACACAGTGATAATGATGTAACTGTGATCTATATACACATCAGAGGTCTGTACACAGTGATAGTGATGTAACTGTGATCTATATACACATCAGAGGTCTGTATACAGTGATAATGATGTAACTGTGATCTATATACACATCAGAGATCTATACACAGTGATAGTGATGTAACTGTGATCTATATACACATCAGAGATCTATACACAGTGATAATGATGTAACTGTGATCTATATACACATCAGAGGTCTGTATACAGTGATAATGATGTAACTGTGATCTATATACACATCAGAGGTCTATACACAGTGATAATGATGTAACTGTGATCTATATAAACATCAGAGGTCTGTACACAGTGATAGTGATGTAACTGTGATCTATATACACATCAGAGGTCTATACACAGTGATAGTGATGTAACTGTGATCTATATACACATCAGAGATCTGTACACAGTGATAATGATGTAACTGTGATCTATATACACATCAGAGGTCTATACACAGTGATAATGATGTAACTGTGATCTATATACACATCAGAGGTCTATACACAGTGATAACGATGTAACTGTGATCTATATACACATCAGAGGTCTGTATACAGTGATAATGATGTAACTGTGATCTATATACACATCAGAGATCTATACACAGTGATAGTGATGTAACTGTGATCTATATACACATCAGAGATCTATACACAGTGATAATGATGTAACTGTGATCTATATACACATCAGAGGTCTGTACACAGTGATAATGATGTAACTGTGATCTATATACACATCAGAGGTCTGTACACAGTGATAATGATGTAACTGTGATCTATATACACATCAGAGGTCTGTACACAGTGATAATGATGTAACTGTGATCTATATATACATCAGAGATCTATACACAGTGATAGTGATGTAACTGTGATCTATATACACATCAGAGGTCTATACACAGTGATAGTGATGTAACTGTGATCTATATACACATCAGAGATCTGTACACAGTGATAATGATGTAACTGTGATCTATATACACATCAGAGATCTATACACAGTGATAGTGATGTAACTGTGATCTATATACACATCAGAGATCTGTACACAGTGATAATGATGTAACTGTGATCTATATACACATCAGAGATCTATACACAGTGATAATGATGCAACTGTGATCTATATACACATCAGAGGTCTGTACACAGTGAGAATGATGTAACTGATCTATATACACATCAGAGATCTATACACAGTGATAATGATGTAACTGTGATCTATATACACATCAGAGGTCTATACACAGTGATAATGATGTAACTGTGATCTATATACACATCAGAGGTCTGTACACAGTGATAATGATGTAACTGTGATCTATATACACATCAGAGGTCTATACACAGTGATAATGATGTAACTGTGATCTATATACACATCAGAGATCTGTACACAGTGATAGTGATGTAACTGTGATCTATATACACATCAGAGATCTATACACAGTGATAATGATGTAACTGTGATCTATATACACATCAGAGGTCTATACACAGTGATAATGATGTAACTGTGATCTATATACACATCAGAGATCTATACACAGTGATAGTGATGTAACTGATCTATATACACATCAGAGATCTATACACAGTGATAGTGATGTAACTGTGATCTATATACACATCAGAGATCTATACACAGTGATAATGATGCAACTGTGATCTATATACACATCAGAGGTCTGTACACAGTGAGAATGATGTAACTGATCTATATACACATCAGAGATCTATACACAGTGATAATGATGTAACTGTGATCTATATACACATCAGAGGTCTATACACAGTGATAATGATGTAACTGTGATCTATATACACATCAGAGGTCTGTACACAGTGATAATGATGTAACTGTGATCTATATACACATCAGAGATCTATACACAGTGATAGTGATGTAACTGTGATCTATATACACATCAGAGGTCTGTACACAGTGATAATGATGTAACTGTGATCTATATACACATCAGAGGTCTGTACACAGTGATAATGATGTAACTGTGATCTATATACACATCAGAGGTCTATACACAGTGATAGTGATGTAACTGTGATCTATATACACATCAGAGGTCTGTACACAGTGATAATGATGTAACTGTGATCTATATACACATCAGAGGTCTATACACAGTGATAATGATGTAACTGTGATCTCTGTACACATCAGAGATCTATACACAGTGATAATGATGTAACTGTGATCTATATACACATCAGAGATCTATACACAGTGATAATGATGTAACTGTGATCTATATACACATCAGAGGTCTGTACACAGTGATAATGATGTAACTGTGATCTATATACACATCAGAGGTCTATACACAGTGATAGTGATGTAACTGTGATCTATATACACATCAGAGGTCTGTACACAGTGATAATGATGTAACTGTGATCTATATACACATCAGAGGTCTATACACAGTGATAATGATGTAACTGTGATCTCTGTACACATCAGAGGTCTATACACAGTGATAATGATGTAACTGTGATCTATATACACATCAGAGATCTATACACAGTGATAGTGATGTAACTGATCTATATACACATCAGAGATCTATACACAGTGATAGTGATGTAACTGTGATCTATATACACATCAGAGATCTATACACAGTGATAATGATGTAACTGTGATCTATATACACATCAGAGTTCTATACACAGTGATAATGATGTAACTGTGATCTATATACACATCAGAGGTCTGTACACAGTGATAATGATGTAACTGTGATCTATATACACATCAGAGGTCTGTACACAGTGATAATGATGTAACTGTGATCTATATACACATCAGAGGTCTGTACACAGTGATAATGATGTAACTGTGATCTATATACACATCAGAGGTCTATACACAGTGATAATGATGTAACTGTGATCTATATACACATCAGAGATCTGTACACAGTGATAGTGATGTAACTGTGATCTATATACACATCAGAGATCTGTACACAGTGATAATGATGTAACTGTGATCTATATACACATCAGAGGTCTATACACAGTGATAATGATGTAACTGTGATCTCTGTACACATCAGAGATCTATACACAGTGATAATGATGTAACTGTGATCTACATACACATCAGAGGTCTATACACAGTGATAATGATGTAACTGTGATCTATATACACATCAGAGATCTATACACAGTGATAGTGATGTAACTGATCTATATACACATCAGAGATCTATACACAGTGATAGTGATGTAACTGTGATCTATATACACATCAGAGATCTGTACACAGTGATAATGATGTAACTGTGATCTATATACACATCAGAGATCTATACACAGTGATAATGATGTAACTGTGATCTATATACACATCAGAGGTCTGTACACAGTGATAATGATGTAACTGTGATCTATATACACATCAGAGGTCTGTACACAGTGAGAATGATGTAACTGTGATCTATATACACATCAGAGGTCTGTACACAGTGATAATGATGTAACTGTGATCTATATACACATCAGAGATCTATACACAGTGATAATGATGTAACTGTGATCTATATACACATCAGAGGTCTGTACACAGTGATAATGATGTAACTGTGATCTATATACACATCAGAGATCTGTACACAGTGATAATGATGTAACTGTGATCTACAGTGCCTAAAAGTAGTATTCAACCCCCTGCAGATTTAGCTGGTTGACACATGCGGAATTAACTTGGCATTGTGACATTTGTACTGTAGATCAGCCTGGAAGTGGGAAATGCACTGCAGCAAATTTTTTTTTTTTTTTTTTTTTTTTTTAAAAACGTTAAAAGTTAATTCAGAGTGTCATTTATTATTCAACCCCTCAAACCACAAGAATTCTGTTTGGCCCCCCAAAAGTATTAAGAAGTAGTTCAGGCACCAAGAATAATGAGCTTCACATGTGTGGATTAAAGATCTCTTTTGCCAGCCTTTTCTGACTATTTAAGACCCTCCCCAAACTTGTGAACAGCACTCAGACATGGTCAACATGGGAAAGACAAAGGAGCATTCCAAGGCCATCAGAGACAAGATCGTGGAGGGTCACAAGGCTGGCAAGGGGTACAAAACCCTTTCCAAGGAGTTGGGCCTACCTGTCTCCACTGTTGGGAGCATCATCCGTAAGTGGAAGGCTTACGGAACTACTGTTAGCCTTCGACGGCCAGGACAGCCTTTGAAAGTGTCCTCCCGTGCCGAGGCCAGGCTTGTCCGAAGAGTCAAGGCTAACCCAAGGACAACAAGGAAGGAGCTCCGGGAAGATCTCATGGCAGTGGGGACATTGGTTTCAGTCAATACCATAAGTAATGTACTCCACCGCAATGGTCTCCGTTCCAGACGAGCCCGTAAGGTACCTTTACTTTCAAAGCGTCATGTCAAGGCTCGTCTACAGTTTGCTCATGATCACTTGGAGGACTCTGAGACAGACTGGTTCAAGGTTCTATGGTCTGATGAGACCAAGATCGAGATCTTTGGTGCCAACCACACACGTGACGTTTGGAGACTGGATGGCACTGCATACGACCCCAAGAATACCATCCCTACAGTCAAGCATGGTGGTGGCAGCATCATGCTGTGGGGCTGTTTCTCTGCCAAGGGGCCTGGCCATCTGGTCCGCATCCATGGGAAGATGGATAGCACGGCCTACCTGGAGATTTTGGCCAAGAACCTCCGCTCCTCCATCAAGGATCTTAAGATGGGTCGTAATTTCATCTTCCAACAAGACAACAACCCAAAGCACACAGCCAAGAAAACCAAGGCCTGGATCAAGAGGGAAAAAGTCAAGGTGTTGGAGTGGCCTAGTCAGTCTCCTGACCTTAACCCAATTGAAAACTTGTGGAAGGAGCTCAAGAATAAAGTCCACATGAGACACCCAAAGAACCTAGATAACTTGGAGAAGATCTGCATGGAGGAGTGGGCCAAGATAACTCCACAGACCTGTGCCGGCCTGATCAGGTCTTATAAAAGATGATTATTAGCTGTAATTGCAAACAAGGGTTATTCCACAAAATATTAAACATAGGGGTTGTATAATAATTGACCCACACTTTTATGTTTAAAATTTAATAAAATTCAACTGAGCAACATAACTTTTTGGTTTGTAAGATTTATGCTTCTGTTCATAAAACCTACTCTCGTTTGCAGTTTGAAGGCTCTAACTTATTTGCATCTTATCAAACCAGCTAAATCTGCAGGGGGTTGAATACTACTTGTAGGCACTGTATATACACATCAGAGATCTGTACACAGTGATAATGATGTAACTGTGATCTATATACACATCAGAGGTCTATACACAGTGATAATGATGTAACTGTGATCTATATACACATCAGAGGTCTATACACAGTGATAGTGATGTAACTGTGATCTATATACACATCAGAGGTCTGTACACAGTGAAAATTATGTAACTGTGATCTATATACACATCAGAGGTCTGTACACAGTGATAGTGATGTAACTGTGATCTATATACACATCAGAGATCTATACACAGTGATAATGATGTAACTGTGATCTATATACACATCAGAGGTCTGTACACAGTGATAATGATGTAACTGTGATCTATATACACATCAGAGATCTATACACAGTGATAGTGATGTAACTGTGATCTATATACACATCAGAGGTCTATACACAGTGATAGTGATGTAACTGTGATCTATATACACATCAGAGATCTATACACAGTGATAATGATGTAACTGTGATCTATATACACATCAGAGGTCTGTACACAGTGATAATGATGTAACTGTGATCTATATACACATCAGAGGTCTGTACACAGTGATAATGATGTAACTGTGATCTATATACACATCAGAGGTCTGTATACAGTGATAATGATGTAACTGTGATCTATATACACATCAGAGATCTGTACACAGTGATAGTGATGTAACTGTGATCTATATACACATCAGAGGTCTATACACAGTGATAATGATGTAACTGTGATCTATATACACATCAGAGATCTATACACAGTGATAGTGATGTAACTGTGATCTATATACACATCAGAGATCTATACACAGTGATAATGATGTAACTGTGATCTACATACACATCAGAGGTCTGTACACAGTGATAATGATGTAACTGTGATCTATATACACATCAGAGGTCTGTACACAGTGATAATGATGTAACTGTGATCTATATACACATCAGAGGTCTATACACAGTGATAATGATGTAACTGTGATCTATATATACATCAGAGATCTGTACACAGTGATAGTGATGTAACTGTGATCTATATACACATCATAGGTCTATACACAGTGATAGTGATGTAACTGTGATCTATATACACATCAGAGATCTATACACAGTGATAATGATGTAACTGTGATCTATATACACATCAGAGATCTGTACACAGTGATAATGATGTAACTGTGATCTATATACACATCAGAGGTCTGTACACAGTGATAATGATGTAACTGTGATCTATATACACATCAGAGGTCTGTACACAGTGATAATGATGTAACTGTGATCTATATACACATCAGAGATCTATACACAGTGATAGTGATGTAACTGTGATCTATATACACATCAGAGGTCTGTACACAGTGATAATGATGTAACTGTGATCTATATACACATCAGAGGTCTGTACACAGTGATAATGATGTAACTGTGATCTATATACACATCAGAGGTCTATACACAGTGATAATGATGTAACTGTGATCTATATACACATCAGAGATCTGTACACAGTGATAGTGATGTAACTGTGATCTATATACACATCAGAGGTCTATACACAGTGATAATGATGTAACTGTGATCTATATACACATCAGAGATCTATACACAGTGATAGTGATGTAACTGTGATCTATATACACATCAGAGATCTATACACAGTGATAATGATGTAACTGTGATCTACATACACATCAGAGGTCTGTACACAGTGATAATGATGTAACTGTGATCTATATACACATCAGAGGTCTGTACACAGTGATAATGATGTAACTGTGATCTATATACACATCAGAGGTCTATACACAGTGATAATGATGTAACTGTGATCTATATATACATCAGAGATCTGTACACAGTGATAGTGATGTAACTGTGATCTATATACACATCATAGGTCTATACACAGTGATAGTGATGTAACTGTGATCTATATACACATCAGAGATCTATACACAGTGATAATGATGTAACTGTGATCTATATACACATCAGAGATCTGTACACAGTGATAATGATGTAACTGTGATCTATATACACATCAGAGGTCTGTACACAGTGATAATGATGTAACTGTGATCTATATACACATCAGAGGTCTGTACACAGTGATAATGATGTAACTGTGATCTATATACACATCAGAGATCTATACACAGTGATAGTGATGTAACTGTGATCTATATACACATCAGAGGTCTGTACACAGTGATAATGATGTAACTGTGATCTATATACACATCAGAGGTCTGTACACAGTGATAATGATGTAACTGTGATCTATATACACATCAGAGGTCTATACACAGTGATAATGATGTAACTGTGATCTATATACACATCAGAGATCTGTACACAGTGATAGTGATGTAACTGTGATCTATATACACATCAGAGATCTGTACACAGTGATAATGATGTAACTGTGATCTATATACACATCAGAGGTCTATACACAGTGATAATGATGTAACTGTGATCTCTGTACACATCAGAGATCTATACACAGTGATAATGATGTAACTGTGATCTATATACACATCAGAGGTCTATACACAGTGATAATGATGTAACTGTGATCTATATACACATCAGAGATCTATACACAGTGATAGTGATGTAACTGTGATCTATATACACATCAGAGATCTATACACAGTGATAGTGATGTAACTGATCTATATACACATCAGAGATCTGTACACAGTGATAATGATGTAACTGTGATCTATATACACATCAGAGATCTATACACATTGATAATGATGTAACTGTGATCTATATACACATCAGAGGTCTGTACACAGTGATAATGATGTAACTGTGATCTACAGTGCCTACAAGTAGTATTCAACCCCCTGCAGATTTAGCTGGTTGACACATGCGGAATTAACTTGGCATTGTGACATTTGTACTGTAGATCAGCCTGGAAGTGGGAAATGCACTGCAGGAAATTTTTTTTTTTTTTTTTTTTTTTTTTTTTAAAAACGTTAAAAGTTAATTCAGAGTGTCATTTATTATTCAACCCCTCAAACCACAAGAATTCTGTTTGGCCCCCCAAAAGTATTAAGAAGTAGTTCAGGCACCAAGAATAATGAGCTTCACATGTGTGGATTAAAGATCTCTTTTGCCAGCCTTTTCTGACTATTTAAGACCCTCCCCAAACTTGTGAACAGCACTCAGACATGGTCAACATGGGAAAGACAAAGGAGCATTCCAAGGCCATCAGAGACAAGATCGTGGAGGGTCACAAGGCTGGCAAGGGGTACAAAACCCTTTCCAAGGAGTTGGGCCTACCTGTCTCCACTGTTGGGAGCATCATCCGTAAGTGGAAGGCTTACGGAACTACTGTTAGCCTTCGACGGCCAGGACAGCCTTTGAAAGTGTCCTCCCGTGCCGAGGCCAGGCTTGTCCGAAGAGTCAAGGCTAACCCAAGGACAACAAGGAAGGAGCTCCGGGAAGATCTCATGGCAGTGGGGACATTGGTTTCAGTCAATACCATAAGTAATGTACTCCACCGCAATGGTCTCCGTTCCAGACGAGCCCGTAAGGTACCTTTACTTTCAAAGCGTCATGTCAAGGCTCGTCTACAGTTTGCTCATGATCACTTGGAGGACTCTGAGACAGACTGGTTCAAGGTTCTATGGTCTGATGAGACCAAGATCGAGATCTTTGGTGCCAACCACACACGTGACGTTTGGAGACTGGATGGCACTGCATACGACCCCAAGAATACCATCCCTACAGTCAAGCATGGTGGTGGCAGCATCATGCTGTGGGGCTGTTTCTCTGCCAAGGGGCCTGGCCATCTGGTCCGCATCCATGGGAAGATGGATAGCACGGCCTACCTGGAGATTTTGGCCAAGAACCTCCGCTCCTCCATCAAGGATCTTAAGATGGGTCGTAATTTCATCTTCCAACAAGACAACGACCCAAAGCACACAGCCAAGAAAACCAAGGCCTGGTTCAAGAGGGAAAAAGTCAAGGTGTTGGAGTGGCCTAGTCAGTCTCCTGACCTTAACCCAACTGAAAACTTGTGGAAGGAGCTCAAGAATAAAGTCCACATGAGACACCCAAAGAACCTAGATAACTTGGAGAAGATCTGCATGGAGGAGTGGGCCAAGATAACTCCACAGACCTGTGCCGGCCTGATCAGGTCTTATAAAAGACGATTATTAGCTGTAATTGCAAACAAGGGTTATTCCACAAAATATTAAACATAGGGGTTGTATAATAATTGACCCACACTTTTATGTTTAAAATTTAATAAAATTCAACTGAGCAACATAACTTTTTGGTTTGTAAGATTTATGCTTCTGTTCATAAAACCTACTCTCGTTTGCAGTTTGAAGGCTCTAACTTATTTGCATCTTATCAAACCAGCTAAATCTGCAGGGGGTTGAATACTACTTGTAGGCACTGTATATACACATCAGAGATCTGTACACAGTGATAATGATGTAACTGTGATCTATATACACATCAGAGGTCTACACAGTGATAATGATGTAACTGTGATCTATATACACATCAGCGGTCTATACACAGTGATAATGATGTAACTGTGATCTATCTACACATCAGAGATCTGTACACAGTGATAATGATGTAACTGTGATCTATATACACATCAGAGGTCTATACACAGTGATAATGATGTAACTGTGATCTATCTACACATCAGAGATCTGTACACAGTGATAATGATGTAACTGTGATCTATATACACATCAGAGGTCTATACACAGTGATAATGATGTAACTGTGATCTATCTACACATCAGAGATCTATACACAGTGATAATGATGTAACTGTGATCTATATACACATCAGAGGTCTATACACAGTGATAGTGATATAACTGTGATCTATATACACATCAGAGATCTGTACACAGTGATAATGATGTAACTGTGATCTATATACACATCAGAGGTCTATACACAGTGATAATGATGTAACTGTGATCTATATACACATCAGAGATCTGTACACAGTGATAATTATGTAACTGTGATCTATATACACATCAGAGGTCTATACACAGTGATAATGATGTAACTGTGATCTATATACACATCAGAGGTCTGTACAAAGTGATAGTGATGTAACTGTGATCTATATACACATCAGAGATCTGTACACAGTGATAATGATGTAACTGTGATCTATATACACATCAGAGGTCTATACACAGTGATAATGATGTAACTGTGATCTATATACACATCAGAGATCTGTACACAGTGATAATGATGTAACTGTGATCTATATACACATCAGAGGTCTATACACAGTGATAATGATGTAACTGTGATCTATATACACATCAGAGATCTGTACACAGTGATAATGATGTAACTGTGATCTATATACACATCAGAGATCTATACACAGTGATAATGATGTAACTGTGATCTATATACACATCAGAGATCTGTACACAGTGATAATGATGTAACTGTGATCTATATACACATCAGAGGTCTGTACACAGTGATAATGATGTAACTGTGATCTATATACACATCAGAGGTCTGTACACAGTGATAGTGATGTAACTGTGATCTATATACACATCAGAGATCTGTACACAGTGATAGTGATGTAACTGTGATGTATATACACATCAGAGATCTGTACACAGTGATAGTGATGTAACTGTGATCTATATACACATCAGAGATCTGTACACAGTGATAGTGATGTAACTGTGATCTATATACACATCAGAGGTCTGTACACAGTGATAATGATGTAACTGTGATCTATATACACATCAGAGGTCTGTACACAGTGATAATGATGTAACTGTGATCTATATACACATCAGAGGTCTGTACACAGTGATAATGATGTAACTGATCTATATACACATCAGAGATCTATACACAGTGATAGTGATGTAACTGTGATCTACATACACATCAGAGGTCTGTACACAGTGATAATGATGTAACTGTGATCTACATACACATCAGAGGTCTGTACACAGTGATAATGATGTAATTGTGATCTATATACACATCAGAGGTCTATACACAGTGATAATGATGTAACTGTGATCTATATACACATCAGAGATCTGTACACAGTGATAGTGATGTAACTGTGATCTATATACACATCAGAGATCTGTACACAGTGATAATGATGTAACTGTGATCTATATACACATCAGAGGTCTATACACAGTGATAATGATGTAACTGTGATCTCTGTACACATCAGAGATCTATACACAGTGATAATGATGTAACTGTGATCTATATACACATCAGAGATCTATACACAGTGATAGTGATGTAACTGTGATCTATATACACATCAGAGATCTATACACAGTGATAGTGATGTAACTGTGATCTATATACACATCAGAGATCTGTACACAGTGATAATGATGTAACTGTGATCTATATACACATCAGAGATCTATACACAGTGATAATGATGTAACTGTGATCTATATACACATCAGAGGTCTGTACACAGTGAGAATGATGTAACTGTGATCTATATACACATCAGAGGTCTGTACACAGTGATAGTGATGTAACTGTGATCTATATACACATCAGAGGTCTATACACAGTGATAGTGATGTAACTGTGATCTATATACACATCAGAGATCTATACACAGTGATAATGATGTAACTGTGATCTATATACACATCAGAGATCTGTACACAGTGATAATGATGTAACTGTGATCTATATACACATCAGAGGTCTGTACACAGTGACAATGATGTAACTGTGATCTATATACACATCAGAGATCTGTACACAGTGATAGTGATGTAACTGTGATCTATATACACATCAGAGGTCTATACACAGTGATAATGATGTAACTGTGATCTATATACACATCAGAGGTCTATACACAGTGATAATGATGTAACTGTGATCTATATACACATCAGAGGTCTATACACAGTGATAATGATGTAACTGATCTATATACACATCAGAGGTCTATACACAGTGATAATGATGTAACTGTGATCTATATACACATCAGAGGTCTATACACAGTGATAATGATGTAACTGTGATCTATATACACATCAGAGATCTGTACACAGTGATAATGATGTAACTGTGATCTATATACACATCAGAGGTCTGTACACAGTGATAATGATGTAACTGTGATCTATATACACATCAGAGGTCTGTACACAGTGATAATGATGTAACTGTGATCTATATATACATCAGAGATCTGTACACAGTGATAGTGATGTAACAGGGATCTATATACACATCAGAGGTCTATACACAGTGATAATGATGTAACTGTGATCTCTGTACACATCAGAGATCTATACACAGTGATAATGATGTAACTGTGATCTCTGTACACATCAGAGATCTATACACAGTGATAATGATGTAACTGTGATCTATATACACATCAGAGATCTATACACAGTGATAGTGATGTAACTGTGATCTATATACACATCAGAGATCTATACACAGTGATAGTGATGTAACTGTGATCTATATA
Organism: Phyllobates terribilis; assembly: GCF_046119375.1. NCBI lineage: Eukaryota > Metazoa > Chordata > Amphibia > Anura > Dendrobatidae > Phyllobates > Phyllobates terribilis. Next base: position 84,114,655 of record NW_027362772.1, read on the forward strand.
CACATCAGAGATCTATACACAGTGATAATGATGTAACTGTGATCTATATCACATCAGAGATCTATACACAGTGATAGTGATGTAACTGTGATCTATATACACATCAGAGATCTATACACAGTGATAGTGATGTAACTGTGATCTATATACACATCAGAGATCTGTACACAGTGATAATGATGTAACTGTGATCTATATACACATCAGAGATCTATACACAGTGATAATGATGTAACTGTGATCTATATACACATCAGAGGTCTGTACACAGTGAGAATGATGTAACTGTGATCTATATACACATCAGAGGTCTGTACACAGTGATAGTGATGTAACTGTGATCTATATACACATCAGAGGTCTATACACAGTGATAATGATGTAACTGTGATCTCTGTACACATCAGAGATCTATACACAGTGATAATGATGTAACTGTGATCTCTGTACACATCAGAGATCTATACACAGTGATAATGATGTAACTGTGATCTATATACACATCAGAGGTCTATACACAGTGATAATGATGTAACTGTGATCTATATACACATCAGAGATCTATACACAGTGATAGTGATGTAACTGTGATCTATATACACATCAGAGATCTATACACAGTGATAGTGATGTAACTGTGATCTATATACACATCAGAGATCTGTACACAGTGATAATGATGTAACTGTGATCTATATACACATCAGAGGTCTGTACACAGTGAGAATGATGTAACTGTGATCTATATACACATCAGAGGTCTGTACACAGTGATAGTGATGTAACTGTGATCTATATACACATCAGAGGTCTATACACAGTGATAGTGATGTAACTGTGATCTATATACACATCAGAGATCTATACACAGTGATAATGATGTAACTGTGATCTATATACACATCAGAGATCTGTACACAGTGATAATGATGTAACTGTGATCTATATACACATCAGAGGTCTGTACACAGTGATAATGATGTAACTGTGATCTATATACACATCAGAGATCTGTACACAGTGATAGTGATGTAACTGTGATCTATATACACATCAGAGGTCTATACACAGTGATAATGATGTAACTGTGATCTATATACACATCAGAGGTCTATACACAGTGATAATGATGTAACTGTGATCTATATACACATCAGAGGTCTATACACAGTGATAATGATGTAACTGATCTATATACACATCAGAGGTCTATACACAGTGATAATGATGTAACTGTGATCTATATACACATCAGAGGTCTATACACAGTGATAGTGATGTAACTGTGATCTATATACACATCAGAGGTCTATACACAGTGATAATGATGTAACTGTGATCTATATACACATCAGAGATCTGTACACAGTGATAATGATGTAACTGTGATCTATATACACATCAGAGGTCTGTACACAGTGATAATGATGTAACTGTGATCTATATACACATCAGAGGTCTGTACACAGTGATAATGATGTAACTGTGATCTATATATACATCAGAGGTCTGTATACAGTGATAATGATGTAACTGTGATCTATATACACATCAGAGATCTGTACACAGTGATAGTGATGTAACTGTGATCTATATACACATCAGAGGTCTATACACAGTGATAATGATGTAACTGTGATCTATATACACATCAGAGATCTATACACAGTGATAGTGATGTAACTGTGATCTATATACACATCAGAGATCTATACACAGTGATAATGATGTAACTGTGATCTATATACACATCAGAGGTCTGTACACAGTGATAATGATGTAACTGTGATCTATATACACATCAGAGGTCTGTACACAGTGATAATGATGTAACTGTGATCTATATACACATCAGAGGTCTATACACAGTGATAATGATGTAACTGTGATCTATATATACATCAGAGATCTGTACACAGTGATAGTGATGTAACTGTGATCTATATACACATCAGAGGTCTATACACAGTGATAGTGATGTAACTGTGATCTATATACACATCAGAGATCTATACACAGTGATAATGATGTAACTGTGATCTATATACACATCAGAGATCTATACACAGTGATAATGATGTAACTGTGATCTATATACACATCAGAGGTCTATACACAGTGATAATGATGTAACTGTGATCTATATACACATCAGAGATCTGTACACAGTGATAATGATGTAACTGTGATCTATATACACATCAGATATCTGTACACAGTGATAATGATGTAACTGTGATCTATATACACATCAGAGGTCTGTACACAGTGATAATGATGTAACTGTGATCTATATACACATCAGATATCTGTACACAGTGATAATGATGTAACTGTGATCTATATACACATCAGAGGTCTGTACACAGTGATAATGATGTAACTGTGATCTATATACACATCAGATATCTGTACACAGTGATAATGATGTAACTGTGATCTATATACACATCAGAGGTCTGTACACAGTGATAATGATGTAACTGTGATCTATATACACATCAGAGGTTTGTACACAGTGATAATGATGTAACTGTGATCTATATACACATCAGAGGTTTGTACACAGTGATAGTGATGTAACTGTGATCTATATACACATCAGAGGTCTGTACACAGTGATAATGATGTAACTGTGATCTATATACACATCAGAGATCTGTACACAGTGATAATGATGTAACTGTGATCTATATACACATCAGAGGTCTGTACACAGTGATAATGATGTAACTGTGATCTATATACACATCAGAGGTCTGTACACAGTGATAATGATGTAACTGTGATCTATATACACATCAGAGATCTATACACAGTGATAATGATGTAACTGTGATCTATATACACATCAGAGGTCTGTATACAGTGATAATGATGTAACTGTGATCTCTGTACACATCAGAGATCTGTACACAGTGATAATGATGTAACTGTGATCTATATACACATCAGAGGTCTGTACACAGTGATAATGATGTAACTGTGATCTATATACACATCAGAGGTCTATACACAGTGATAATGATGTAACTGTGATCTATATACACATCAGAGGTCTGTATACAGTGATAATGATGTAACTGTGATCTATATACACATCAGAGGTCTATACACAGTGATAGTGATGTAACTGTGATCTATATACACATCAGAGAACTGTACACAGTGATAATGATGTAACTGTGATCTATATACACATCAGAGATCTGTACACAGTGATAATGATGTAACTGTGATCTATATACACATCAGAGGTCTATACACAGTGATAGTGATGTAACTGTGATCTATATACACATCAGAGATCTGTACACAGTGATAGTGATGTAACTGTGATCTATATACACATCAGAGAACTGTACACAGTGATAATGATGTAACTGTGATCTATATACACATCAGAGATCTGTACACAGTGATAATGATGTAACTGTGATCTATATACACATCAGAGGTCTATACACAGTGATAGTGATGTAACTGTGATCTATATACACATCAGAGATCTGTACACAGTGATAGTGATGTAACTGTGATCTATATACACATCAGAGAACTGTACACAGTGATAATGATGTAACTGTGATCTATATACACATCAGAGATCTGTACACAGTGATAATGATGTAACTGTGATCTATATACACATCAGAGGTCTATACACAGTGATAGTGATGTAACTGTGATCTATATACACATCAGAGGTCTATACACAGTGATAATGATGTAACTGTGATCTCTGTACACATCAGAGATCTGTACACAGTGATAATGATGTAACTGTGATCTATATACACATCAGAGGTCTGTACACAGTGATAATGATGTAACTGTGATCTATATACACATCAGAGGTCTATACACAGTGATAGTGATGTAACTGTGATCTATATACACATCAGAGATCTGTACACAGTGATAATGATGTAACTGTGATCTATATACACATCAGAGATCTGTACACAGTGATAATGATGTAACCGTTATCTATATTCACATCAGAGGTCTGTACACAGTGATAATGATGTAACTGTGATCTATATACACATCAGAGATCTGTACACAGTGATAATGATGTAACTGTGATCTATATATACATCAGAGGTCTATACACAGTGATAATGATGTAACTGTGATCTATATACACATCAGAGATCTGTACACAGTGATAATGATGAAAACGTGATCTATATTCACATCAGAGGTCTGTACACAGTGATAATGATGTAACTGTGATCTATATACACATCAGAGATCTGTACACAGTGATAATGATGTAACTGTGATCTATATACACATCAGAGGTCTGTACACAGTGATAATGATGTAACTGTGATCTATATACACATCAGAGGTCTGTACACAGTGATAATGATGTAACTGTGATCTATATACACATCAGAGATCTATACACAGTGATAATGATGTAACTGTGATCTATATACACATCAGAGGTCTATACACAGTGATAATGATGTAACTGTGATCTATATACACATCAGAGGTCTGTACACAGTGATAATGATGTAACTGTGATCTATATACACATCAGAGATCTATACACAGTGATAATGATGTAACTGTGATCTATATACACATCAGAGGTCTATACACAGTGATAGTGATGTAACTGTGATCTATATACACATCAGAGATCTGTACACAGTGATAATGATGTAACTGTGATCTATATACACATCAGAGATCTGTACACAGTGATAATGATGTAACTGTGATCTATATACACATCAGAGGTCTATACACAGTGATAATGATGTAACTGTGATCTATATACACATCAGAGGTCTGTACACAGTGATAATGATGTAACTGTGATCTATATACACATCAGAGGTCTGTACACAGTGATAATGATGTAACTGTGATCTATATACACATCAGAGGTCTAAACACAGTGATAGTGATGTAACTGTGATCTATATACACATCAGAGGTCTATACACAGTGATAGTGATGTAACTGTGATCTATATACACATCAGAGATCTGTACACAGTGATAATGATGTAACTGTGATCTATATACACATCAGAGATCTGTACACAGTGATAATGATGTAACCGTTATCTATATTCACATCAGAGGTCTGTACACAGTGATAATGATGTAACTGTGATCTATATACACATCAGAGATCTGTACACAGTGATAATGATGTAACTGTGATCTATATACACATCAGAGGTCTATACACAGTGATAATGATGTAACTGTGATCTATATACACATCAGAGATCTGTACACAGTGATAATGATGTAACCGTGATCTATATTCACATCAGAGGTCTGTACACAGTGATAATGATGTAACTGTGATCTATATACACATCAGAGATCTGTACACAGTGATAATGATGTAACTGTGATCTATATACACATCAGAGATCTGTACACAGTGATAATGATGTAACTGTGATTATATACACATCAGAGGTCTATACACAGTGATAATGATGTAACTGTGATCTATATACACATCAGAGGTCTGTACACAGTGATAATGATGTAACTGTGATCTATATACACATCAGAGATCTGTACACAGTGATAATGATGTAACTGTGATCTATATACACATCAGAGGTCTATACACAGTGATAATGATGTAACTGTGATCTATATACACATCAGAGATCTGTACACAGTGATAATGATGTAACTGTGATCTATATACACATCAGAGATCTGTACACAGTAATAATGATGTAACTGTGATCTATATACACATCAGAGGTCTGTACACAGTGATAGTGATGTAACTGTGATCTATATACACATCAGAGGTCTATACACAGTGATAATGATGTAACTGTGATCTATATACACATCAGAGGTCTGTACACAGTGATAATGATGTAACTGTGATCTATATACACATCAGAGATCTGTACACAGTGATAATGATGTAACTGTGATCTATATACACATCAGAGGTCTATACACAGTGATAATGATGTAACTGTGATCTATATACACATCAGAGATCTGTACACAGTAATAATGATGTAACTGTGATCTATATACACATCAGAGGTCTGTACACAGTGATAGTGATGTAACTGTGATCTATATACACATCAGAGATCTATACACAGTGATAATGATGTAACTGTGATCTATATACACATCAGAGATCTATACACAGTGATAACGATGTAACTGTGATCTATATACACATCAGAGGTCTGTACACAGTGATAGTGATGTAACTGTGATCTATATACACATCAGAGATCTATACACAGTGATAATGATGTAACTGTGATCTATATACACATCAGAGATCTATACACAGTGATAATGATGTAACTGTGATCTATATACACATCAGAGATCTGTACACAGTGATAATGATGTAACTGTGATCTATATACACATCAGAGATCTGTACACAGTAATAATGATGTAACTGTGATCTATATACACATCAGAGGTCTGTACACAGTGATAGTGATGTAACTGTGATCTATATACACATCAGAGATCTATACACAGTGATAATGATGTAACTGTGATCTATATACACATCAGAGATCTATACACAGTGATAACGATGTAACTGTGATCTATATACACATCAGAGGTCTGTACACAGTGATAATGATGTAACTGTGATCTATATACACATCAGAGGTCTGTACACAGTGATAGTGATGTAACTGTGATCTATAAACACATCAGAGATCGATACAAAGTGATAATGATGTAACTGTGATCTATATACACACATCAGAGGTCTGTATACAGTGATAATGATGTAACTGTGATCTATATACACATCAGAGGTCTGTATACAGTGATAATGATGTAACTGTGATCTATATACACATCAGAGATCTGTACACAGTGATAATGATGTAACTGTGATCTATATACACACATCAGAGATCTGTACACAGTGATAATGATGTAACTGTGATCTATATACACATCAGAGGTCTGTATACAGTGATAATGATGTAACTGTGATCTATATACACATCAGAGATCTGTACACAGTGATAATGATGTAACTGTGATCTATATACAAATCAGAGGTCTGTACACAGTGATAGTGATGTAACTGTGATCTATATACACATCAGAGGTCTGTACACAGTGATAATGATGTAACTGTGATCTATATACACATCAGAGATCTATACACAGTGATAATGATGTAACTGTGATCTATATACACATCAGAGGTCTATACACAGCGATAATGATGTAACTGTGATCTATATACACATCAGAGGTCTATACACAGTGATAATGATGTAACTGTGATCTATATACACATCTGAGGTCTGTACACAGTGATAATGATGTAACTGTGATCTATATACACATCAGAGATCTATACACAGTGATAATGATGTAACTGTGATCTATATACACATCAGACGTCTATACACAGTGATAATGATGTAACTGTGATCTATATACACATCAGAGATCTATACACAGTGATAATGATGTAACTGTGATCTATATACACATCTGAGGTCTGTACACAGTGATAATGATGTAACTGTGATCTATATACACATCAGAGGTCTATACACAGTGATAATGATGTAACTGTGATCTATATACACATCAGAGGTCTGTACACAGTGATAATGATGTAACTGTGATCTATATACACATCAGAGGTCTGTATACAGTGATAATGATGTAACTGTGATCTATATACACATCAAAGGTCTGTATACAGTGATAATGATGTAACTGTGATCTATATACACATCAGAGATCTGTACACAGTGATAATGATGTAACTGTGATCTATATACAAATCAGAGGTCTGTACACAGTGATAATGATGTAACTGTGATCTATATACACATCAGAGATCTGTACACAGTGATAATGATGTAACTGTGATCTATATACACATCAGAGATCTATACACAGTGATAATGATGTAACTGTGATCTATATACACATCAGAGATCTGTACACAGTGATAATGATGTAACTGTGATCTATATACACATCAGAGATCTGTACACAGTGATAATGATGTAACTGTGATCTATATACACATCAGAGATCTATACACAGTGATAATGATGTAACTGTGATCTATATACACATCAGAGGTCTGTACACAGTGATAGTGATGTAACTGTGATCTATATACACATCAGAGGTCTGTATACAGTGATAATGATGTAACTGTGATCTATATACACATCAGAGGTCTATACACAGTGATAATGATGTAACTGTGATCTATATACACATCAGAGATCTGTACACAGTGATAATGATGTAACTGTGATCTATATACACATCAGAGGTCTGTACACAGTGATAGTGATGTAACTGTGATCTATATACACATCAGAGGTCTGTATACAGTGATAATGATGTAACTGTGATCTATATACACATCAGAGATCTATACACAGTGATAGTGATGTAACTGTGATCTATATACACATCAGAGATCTATACACAGTGATAATGATGTAACTGTGATCTATATACACATCAGAGGTCTGTATACAGTGATAATGATGTAACTGTGATCTATATACACATCAGAGGTCTATACACAGTGATAATGATGTAACTGTGATCTATATAAACATCAGAGGTCTGTACACAGTGATAGTGATGTAACTGTGATCTATATACACATCAGAGGTCTATACACAGTGATAGTGATGTAACTGTGATCTATATACACATCAGAGATCTGTACACAGTGATAATGATGTAACTGTGATCTATATACACATCAGAGGTCTATACACAGTGATAATGATGTAACTGTGATCTATATACACATCAGAGGTCTATACACAGTGATAACGATGTAACTGTGATCTATATACACATCAGAGGTCTGTATACAGTGATAATGATGTAACTGTGATCTATATACACATCAGAGATCTGTACACAGTGATAGTGATGTAACTGTGATCTATATACACATCAGAGGTCTATACACAGTGATAATGATGTAACTGTGATCTATATACACATCAGAGATCTATACACAGTGATAGTGATGTAACTGTGATCTATATACACATCAGAGATCTATACACAGTGATAATGATGTAACTGTGATCTATATACACATCAGAGGTCTGTACACAGTGATAATGATGTAACTGTGATCTATATACACATCAGAGGTCTGTACACAGTGATAATGATGTAACTGTGATCTATATACACATCAGAGGTCTGTACACAGTGATAATGATGTAACTGTGATCTATATATACATCAGAGATCTATACACAGTGATAGTGATGTAACTGTGATCTATATACACATCAGAGGTCTATACACAGTGATAGTGATGTAACTGTGATCTATATACACATCAGAGATCTATACACAGTGATAGTGATGTAACTGTGATCTATATACACATCAGAGATCTGTACACAGTGATAATGATGTAACTGTGATCTATATACACATCAGAGATCTATACACAGTGATAATGATGCAACTGTGATCTATATACACATCAGAGGTCTGTACACAGTGAGAATGATGTAACTGATCTATATACACATCAGAGATCTATACACAGTGATAATGATGTAACTGTGATCTATATACACATCAGAGGTCTATACACAGTGATAATGATGTAACTGTGATCTATATACACATCAGAGATCTGTACACAGTGATAGTGATGTAACTGTGATCTATATACACATCAGAGATCTGTACACAGTGATAATGATGTAACTGTGATCTATATACACATCAGAGGTCTATACACAGTGATAATGATGTAACTGTGATCTATATACACATCAGAGGTCTATACACAGTGATAATGATGTAACTGTGATCTATATACACATCAGAGATCTGTACACAGTGATAGTGATGTAACTGTGATCTATATACACATCAGAGATCTGTACACAGTGATAATGATGTAACTGTGATCTATATACACATCAGAGGTCTATACACAGTGATAATGATGTAACTGTGATCTCTGTACACATCAGAGATCTATACACAGTGATAATGATGTAACTGTGATCTATATACACATCAGAGGTCTATACACAGTGATAATGATGTAACTGTGATCTATATACACATCAGAGATCTATACACAGTGATAGTGATGTAACTGATCTATATACACATCAGAGATCTATACACAGTGATAGTGATGTAACTGTGATCTATATACACATCAGAGATCTATACACAGTGATAATGATGTAACTGTGATCTATATACACATCAGAGTTCTATACACAGTGATAATGATGTAACTGTGATCTATATACACATCAGAGGTCTGTACACAGTGATAATGATGTAACTGTGATCTATATACACATCAGAGGTCTGTACACAGTGATAATGATGTAACTGTGATCTATATACACATCAGAGGTCTGTACACAGTGATAATGATGTAACTGTGATCTATATACACATCAGAGGTCTATACACAGTGATAATGATGTAACTGTGATCTATATACACATCAGAGATCTGTACACAGTGATAGTGATGTAACTGTGATCTATATACACATCAGAGATCTGTACACAGTGATAATGATGTAACTGTGATCTATATACACATCAGAGGTCTATACACAGTGATAATGATGTAACTGTGATCTATATACACATCAGAGGTCTGTACACAGTGATAATGATGTAACTGTGATCTATATACACATCAGAGGTCTGTACACAGTGATAATGATGTAACTGTGATCTATATACACATCAGAGGTCTGTACACAGTGAGAATGATGTAACTGTGATCTATATACACATCAGAGGTCTGTACACAGTGATGATGTAACTGTGATCTATATACACATCAGAGATCTATACACAGTGATAATGATGTAACTGTGATCTATATACACATCAGAGGTCTGTACACAGTGATAATGATGTAACTGTGATCTATATACACATCAGAGATCTGTACACAGTGATAATGATGTAACTGTGATCTACAGTGCCTAAAAGTAGTATTCAACCCCCTGCAGATTTAGCTGGTTGACACATGCGGAATTAACTTGGCATTGTGACATTTGTACTGTAGATCAGCCTGGAAGTGGGAAATGCACTGCAGCAAATTTTTTTTTTTTTTTTTTTTTTTAAAACGTTAAAAGTTAATTCAGAGTGTCATTTATTATTCAACCCCTCAAACCACAAGAATTCTGTTTGGCCCCCCAAAAGTATTAAGAAGTAGTTCAGGCACCAAGAATAATGAGCTTCACATGTGTGGATTAAAGATCTCTTTTGCCAGCCTTTTCTGACTATTTAAGACCCTCCCCAAACTTGTGAACAGCACTCAGACATGGTCAACATGGGAAAGACAAAGGAGCATTCCAAGGCCATCAGAGACAAGATCGTGGAGGGTCACAAGGCTGGCAAGGGGTACAAAACCCTTTCCAAGGAGTTGGGCCTACCTGTCTCCACTGTTGGGAGCATCATCCGTAAGTGGAAGGCTTACGGAACTACTGTTAGCCTTCGACGGCCAGGACAGCCTTTGAAAGTGTCCTCCCGTGCCGAGGCCAGGCTTGTCCGAAGAGTCAAGGCTAACCCAAGGACAACAAGGAAGGAGCTCCGGGAAGATCTCATGGCAGTGGGGACATTGGTTTCAGTCAATACCATAAGTAATGTACTCCACCGCAATGGTCTCCGTTCCAGACGAGCCCGTAAGGTACCTTTACTTTCAAAGCGTCATGTCAAGGCTCGTCTACAGTTTGCTCATGATCACTTGGAGGACTCTGAGACAGACTGGTTCAAGGTTCTATGGTCTGATGAGACCAAGATCGAGATCTTTGGTGCCAACCACACACGTGACGTTTGGAGACTGGATGGCACTGCATACGACCCCAAGAATACCATCCCTACAGTCAAGCATGGTGGTGGCAGCATCATGCTGTGGGGCTGTTTCTCTGCCAAGGGGCCTGGCCATCTGGTCCGCATCCATGGGAAGATGGATAGCACGGCCTACCTGGAGATTTTGGCCAAGAACCTCCACTCCTCCATCAAGGATCTTAAGATGGGTCGTAATTTCATCTTCCAACAAGACAACAACCCAAAGCACACAGCCAAGAAAACCAAGGCCTGGATCAAGAGGGAAAAAGTCAAGGTGTTGGAGTGGCCTAGTCAGTCTCCTGACCTTAACCCAATTGAAAACTTGTGGAAGGAGCTCAAGAATAAAGTCCACATGAGACACCCAAAGAACCTAGATAACTTGGAGAAGATCTGCATGGAGGAGTGGGCCAAGATAACTCCACAGACCTGTGCCGGCCTGATCAGGTCTTATAAAAGACGATTATTAGCTGTAATTGCAAACAAGGGTTATTCCACAAAATATTAAACATAGGGGTTGTATAATAATTGACCCACACTTTTATGTTTAAAATTTAATAAAATTCAACTGAGCAACATAACTTTTTGGTTTGTAAGATTTATGCTTCTGTTCATAAAACCTACTCTCGTTTGCAGTTTGAAGGCTCTAACTTATTTGCATCTTATCAAACCAGCTAAATCTGCAGGGGGTTGAATACTACTTGTAGGCACTGTATATACACATCAGAGATCTGTACACAGTGATAATGATGTAACTGTGATCTATATACACATCAGAGGTCTATACACAGTGATAATGATGTAACTGTGATCTATATACACATCAGAGGTCTATACACAGTGAAAATGATGTAACTGTGATCTATATACACATCAGAGGTCTATACACAGTGATAGTGATGTAACTGTGATCTATATACACATCAGAGGTCTATACACAGTGAAAATTATGTAACTGTGATCTATATACACATCAGAGGTCTGTACACAGTGATAGTGATGTAACTGTGATCTATATACACATCAGAGGTCTGTACACAGTGATAATGATGTAACTGTGATCTATATACACATCAGAGATCTATACACAGTGATAATGATGTAACTGTGATCTATATACACATCAGAGGTCTATACACAGTGAAAATGATGTAACTGTGATCTATATACACATCAGAGGTCTGTACACAGTGATAATGATGTAACTGTGATCTATATACACATAAGAGGTCTGTATACAGTGATAATGATGTAACTGTGATCTATATACACATCAGAGATCTGTACACAGTGATAGTGATGTAACTGTGATCTATATACACATCAGAGGTCTATACACAGTGATAATGATGTAACTGTGATCTATATACACATCAGAGATCTATACACAGTGATAGTGATGTAACTGTGATCTATATACACATCAGAGATCTATACACAGTGATAATGATGTAACTGTGATCTATATACACATCAGAGGTCTGTACACAGTGATAATGATGTAACTGTGATCTATATACACATCAGAGGTCTGTACACAGTGATAATGATGTAACTGTGATCTATATACACATCAGAGGTCTGTATACAGTGATAATGATGTAACTGTGATCTATATACACATCAGAGATCTGTACACAGTGATAGTGATGTAACTGTGATCTATATACACATCAGAGGTCTATACACAGTGATAATGATGTAACTGTGATCTATATACACATCAGAGATCTATACACAGTGATAGTGATGTAACTGTGATCTATATACACATCAGAGATCTATACACAGTGATAATGATGTAACTGTGATCTATATACACATCAGAGGTCTGTACACAGTGATAATGATGTAACTGTGATCTATATACACATCAGAGGTCTGTACACAGTGATAATGATGTAACTGTGATCTATATACACATCAGAGATCTATACACAGTGATAATGATGTAACTGTGATCTATATACACATCAGAGATCTGTACACAGTGATAATGATGTAACTGTGATCTATATACACATCAGAGGTCTGTACACAGTGATAATGATGTAACTGTGATCTATATACACATCAGAGGTCTATACACAGTGATAGTGATGTAACTGTGATCTATATACACATCAGAGATCTATACACAGTGATAATGATGTAACTGTGATCTATATACACATCAGAGATCTATACACAGTGATAATGATGTAACTGTGATCTATATACACATCAGAGATCTATACACAGTGATAGTGATGTAACTGTGATCTATATACACATCAGAGATCTATACACAGTGATAATGATGTAACTGTGATCTATATACACATCAGAGGTCTGTACACAGTGATAATGATGTAACTGTGATCTATATACACATCAGAGGTCTGTACACAGTGATAATGATGTAACTGTGATCTATATACACATCAGAGATCTATACACAGTGATAATGATGTAACTGTGATCTATATACACATCAGAGATCTGTACACAGTGATAATGATGTAACTGTGATCTATATACACATCAGAGGTCTGTACACAGTGATAATGATGTAACTGTGATCTATATACACATCAGAGGTCTATACACAGTGATAGTGATGTAACTGTGATCTATATACACATCAGAGATCTATACACAGTGATAATGATGTAACTGTGATCTATATACACATCAGAGATCTGTACACAGTGATAATGATGTAACTGTGATCTATATACACATCAGAGGTCTGTACACAGTGATAATGATGTAACTGTGATCTATATACACATCAGAGGTCTGTACACAGTGATAATGATGTAACTGTGATCTATATACACATCAGAGATCTATACACAGTGATAGTGATGTAACTGTGATCTATATACACATCAGAGGTCTGTACACAGTGATAATGATGTAACTGTGATCTATATACACATCAGAGGTTTGTACACAGTGATAATGATGTAACTGTGATCTATATACACATCAGAGGTCTATACACAGTGATAATGATGTAACTGTGATCTATATACACATCAGAGATCTGTACACAGTGATAGTGATGTAACTGTGATCTATATACACATCAGAGATCTGTACACAGTGATAATGATGTAACTGTGATCTATATACACATCAGAGGTCTATACACAGTGATAATGATGTAACTGTGATCTCTGTACACATCAGAGATCTATACACAGTGATAATGATGTAACTGTGATCTATATACACATCAGAGGTCTATACACAGTGATAATGATGTAACTGTGATCTATATACACATCAGAGATCTATACACAGTGATAGTGATGTAACTGTGATCTATATACACATCAGAGATCTATACACAGTGATAGTGATGTAACTGTGATCTATATACACATCAGAGATCTGTACACAGTGATAATGATGTAACTGTGATCTATATATACATCAGAGATCTATACACATTGATAATGATGTAACTGTGATCTATATACACATCAGAGGTCTGTACACAGTGAGAATGATGTAACTGTGATCTATATACACATCAGAGGTCTGTACACAGTGATAATGATTTAACTGTGATCTATATACACATCAGAGATCTATACACAGTGATAATGATGTAACTGTGATCTATATACACATCAGAGATCTATACACAGTGATAATGATGTAACTGTGATCTATATACACATCAGAGGTCTGTACACAGTGATAATGATGTAACTGTGATCTATATACACATCAGAGATCTGTACACAGTGATAATGATGTAACTGTGATCTACAGTGCCTACAAGTAGTATTCAACCCCCTGCAGATTTAGCTGGTTGACACATGCGGAATTAACTTGGCATTGTGACATTTGTACTGTAGATCAGCCTGGAAGTGGGAAATGCACTGCAGGAAATTTTTTTTTTTTTTTTTTTTTTTTTTTTTTAAAAACGTTAAAAGTTAATTCAGAGTGTCATTTATTATTCAACCCCTCAAACCACAAGAATTCTGTTTGGCCCCCCAAAAGTATTAAGAAGTAGTTCAGGCACCAAGAATAATGAGCTTCACATGTGTGGATTAAAGATCTCTTTTGCCAGCCTTTTCTGACTATTTAAGACCCTCCCCAAACTTGTGAACAGCACTCAGACATGGTCAACATGGGAAAGACAAAGGAGCATTCCAAGGCCATCAGAGACAAGATCGTGGAGGGTCACAAGGCTGGCAAGGGGTACAAAACCCTTTCCAAGGAGTTGGGCCTATTTGTCTCCACTGTTGGGAGCATCATCCGTAAGTGGAAGGCTTACGGAACTACTGTTAGCCTTCGACGGCCAGGACAGCCTTTGAAAGTGTCCTCCCGTGCCGAGGCCAGGCTTGTCCGAAGAGTCAAGGCTAACCCAAGGACAACAAGGAAGGAGCTCCGGGAAGATCTCATGGCAGTGGGGACATTGGTTTCAGTCAATACCATAAGTAATGTACTCCACCGCAATGGTCTCCGTTCCAGACGAGCCCGTAAGGTACCTTTACTTTCAAAGCGTCATGTCAAGGCTCGTCTACAGTTTGCTCATGATCACTTGGAGGACTCTGAGACAGACTGGTTCAAGGTTCTATGGTCTGATGAGACCAAGATCGAGATCTTTGGTGCCAACCACACACGTGACGTTTGGAGACTGGATGGCACTGCATACGACCCCAAGAATACCATCCCTACAGTCAAGCATGGTGGTGGCAGCATCATGCTGTGGGGCTGTTTCTCTGCCAAGGGGCCTGGCCATCTGGTCCGCATCCATGGGAAGATGGATAGCACGGCCTACCTGGAGATTTTGGCCAAGAACCTCCGCTCCTCCATCAAGGATCTTAAGATGGGTCGTAATTTCATCTTCCAACAAGACAACGACCCAAAGCACACAGCCAAGAAAACCAAGGCCTGGTTCAAGAGGGAAAAAGTCAAGGTGTTGGAGTGGCCTAGTCAGTCTCCTGACCTTAACCCAATTGAAAACTTGTGGAAGGAGCTCAAGAATAAAGTCCACATGAGACACCCAAAGAACCTAGATAACTTGGAGAAGATCTGCATGGAGGAGTGGGCCAAGATAACTCCACAGACCTGTGCCGGCCTGATCAGGTCTTATAAAAGACGATTATTAGCTGTAATTGCAAACAAGGGTTATTCCACAAAATATTAAACATAGGGGTTGTATAATAATTGACCCACACTTTTATGTTTAAAATTTAATAAAATTCAACTGAGCAACATAACTTTTTGGTTTGTAAGATTTATGCTTCTGTTCATAAAACCTACTCTCGTTTGCAGTTTGAAGGCTCTAACTTATTTGCATCTTATCAAACCAGCTAAATCTGCAGGGGGTTGAATACTACTTGTAGGCACTGTATATACACATCAGAGATCTGTACACAGTGATAATGATGTAACTGTGATCTATATACACATCAGAGGTCTATACACAGTGATAATGATGTAACTGTGATCTATATACACATCAGCGGTCTATACACAGTGATAATGATGTAACTGTGATCTATCTACACATCAGAGATCTGTACACAGTGATAATGATGTAACTGTGATCTATATACACATCAGAGGTCTATACACAGTGATAATGATGTAAATGTGATCTATATACACATCAGAGATCTGTACACAGTGATAATGATGTAACTGTGATCTATATACACATGAGAGGTCTATACACAGTGATAGTGATATAACTGTGATCTATATACACATCAGAGATCTGTACACAGTGATAATGATGTAACTGTGATCTATATACACATCAGAGGTCTATACACAGTGATAATGATGTAACTGTGATCTATATACACATCAGAGATCTGTACACAGTGATAATTATGTAACTGTGATCTATATACACATCAGAGGTCTATACACAGTGATAATGATGTAACTGTGATCTATATACACATCAGAGGTCTGTACAAAGTGATAGTGATGTAACTGTGATCTATATACACATCAGAGATCTGTACACAGTGATAATGATGTAACTGTGATCTATATACACATCAGAGATCTGTACACAGTGATAATGATGTAACTGTGATCTATATACACATCAGAGGTCTATACACAGTGATAATGATGTAACTGTGATCTATATACACATCAGAGATCTGTACACAGTGATAATGATGTAACTGTGATCTATATACACATCAGAGGTCTATACACAGTGATAATGATGTAACTGTGATCTATATACACATCAGAGATCTGTACACAGTGATAATGATGTAACTGTGATCTATATACACATCAGAGATCTATACACAGTGATAATGATGTAACTGTGATCTATATACACATCAGAGATCTGTACACAGTGATAATGATGTAACTGTGATCTATATACACATCAGAGGTCTGTACACAGTGATAATGATGTAACTGTGATCTATATACACATCAGAGGTCTATACACAGTGATAATGATGTAACTGTGATCTATATACACATCAGAGGTCTGTACACAGTGATAGTGATGTAACTGTGATCTATATACACATCAGAGATCTGTACACAGTGATAGTGATGTAACTGTGATCTATATACACATCAGAGATCTGTACACAGTGATAGTGATGTAACTGTGATCTATATACACATCAGAGATCTGTACACAGTGATAGTGATGTAACTGTGATCTATATACACATCAGAGGTCTGTACACAGTGATAATGATGTAACTGTGATCTATATACACATCAGAGGTCTGTACACAGTGATAATGATGTAACTGTGATCTATATACACATCAGAGGTCTGTACACAGTGATAATGATGTAACTGATCTATATACACATCAGAGATCTATACACAGTGATAGTGATGTAACTGTGATCTATATACACATCAGAGGTCTATACACAGTGATAATGATGTAACTGTGATCTATATACACATCAGAGATCTGTACACAGTGATAGTGATGTAACTGTGATCTATATACACATCAGAGATCTGTACACAGTGATAATGATGTAACTGTGATCTATATACACATCAGAGGTCTATACACAGTGATAATGATGTAACTGTGATCTATATACACATCAGAGATCTATACACAGTGATAATGATGTAACTGTGATCTATATACACATCAGAGGTCTATACACAGTGAAAATGATGTAACTGTGATCTATATACACATCAGAGGTCTGTACACAGTGATAATGATGTAACTGTGATCTATATACACATAAGAGTTCTGTATACAGTGATAATGATGTAACTGTGATCTATATACACATCAGAGATCTGTACACAGTGATAGTGATGTAACTGTGATCTATATACACATCAGAGGTCTATACACAGTGATAATGATGTAACTGTGATCTATATACACATCAGAGATCTATACACAGTGATAGTGATGTAACTGTGATCTATATACACATCAGAGATCTATACACAGTGATAATGATGTAACTGTGATCTATATACACATCAGAGGTCTGTACACAGTGATAATGATGTAACTGTGATCTATATACACATCAGAGGTCTGTACACAGTGATAATGATGTAACTGTGATCTATATACACATCAGAGGTCTGTATACAGTGATAATGATGTAACTGTGATCTATATACACATCAGAGATCTGTACACAGTGATAGTGATGTAACTGTGATCTATATACACATCAGAGGTCTATACACAGTGATAATGATGTAACTGTGATCTATATACACATCAGAGATCTATACACAGTGATAGTGATGTAACTGTGATCTATATACACATCAGAGATCTATACACAGTGATAATGATGTAACTGTGATCTATATACACATCAGAGGTCTGTACACAGTGATAATGATGTAACTGTGATCTATATACACATCAGAGGTCTGTACACAGTGATAATGATGTAACTGTGATCTATATACACATCAGAGGTCTATACACAGTGATAATGATGTAACTGTGATCTATATATACATCAGAGATCTGTACACAGTGATAGTGATGTAACTGTGATCTATATACACATCAGAGGTCTATACACAGTGATAGTGATGTAACTGTGATCTATATACACATCAGAGATCTATACACAGTGATAATGATGTAACTGTGATCTATATACACATCAGAGATCTGTACACAGTGATAATGATGTAACTGTGATCTATATACACATCAGAGGTCTGTACACAGTGATAATGATGTAACTGTGATCTATATACACATCAGAGGTCTGTACACAGTGATAATGATGTAACTGTGATCTATATACACATCAGAGATCTATACACAGTGATAGTGATGTAACTGTGATCTATATACACATCAGAGGTCTGTACACAGTGATAATGATGTAACTGTGATCTATATACACATCAGAGGTTTGTACACAGTGATAATGATGTAACTGTGATCTATATACACATCAGAGGTCTATACACAGTGATAATGATGTAACTGTGATCTATATACACATCAGAGATCTGTACACAGTGATAGTGATGTAACTGTGATCTATATACACATCAGAGATCTGTACACAGTGATAATGATGTAACTGTGATCTATATACACATCAGAGGTCTATACACAGTGATAATGATGTAACTGTGATCTCTGTACACATCAGAGATCTATACACAGTGATAATGATGTAACTGTGATCTATATACACATCAGAGGTCTATACACAGTGATAATGATGTAACTGTGATCTATATACACATCAGAGATCTATACACAGTGATAGTGATGTAACTGTGATCTATATACACATCAGAGATCTATACACAGTGATAGTGATGTAACTGTGATCTATATACACATCAGAGATCTGTACACAGTGATAATGATGTAACTGTGATCTATATATACATCAGAGATCTATACACATTGATAATGATGTAACTGTGATCTATATACACATCAGAGGTCTGTACACAGTGAGAATGATGTAACTGTGATCTATATACACATCAGAGGTCTGTACACAGTGATAATGATTTAACTGTGATCTATATACACATCAGAGATCTATACACAGTGATAATGATGTAACTGTGATCTATATACACATCAGAGATCTATACACAGTGATAATGATGTAACTGTGATCTATATACACATCAGAGGTCTGTACACAGTGATAATGATGTAACTGTGATCTATATACACATCAGAGATCTGTACACAGTGATAATGATGTAACTGTGATCTACAGTGCCTACAAGTAGTATTCAACCCCCTGCAGATTTAGCTGGTTGACACATGCGGAATTAACTTGGCATTGTGACATTTGTACTGTAGATCAGCCTGGAAGTGGGAAATGCACTGCAGGAAATTTTTTTTTTTTTTTTTTTTTTTTTTTTTTAAAAACGTTAAAAGTTAATTCAGAGTGTCATTTATTATTCAACCCCTCAAACCACAAGAATTCTGTTTGGCCCCCCAAAAGTATTAAGAAGTAGTTCAGGCACCAAGAATAATGAGCTTCACATGTGTGGATTAAAGATCTCTTTTGCCAGCCTTTTCTGACTATTTAAGACCCTCCCCAAACTTGTGAACAGCACTCAGACATGGTCAACATGGGAAAGACAAAGGAGCATTCCAAGGCCATCAGAGACAAGATCGTGGAGGGTCACAAGGCTGGCAAGGGGTACAAAACCCTTTCCAAGGAGTTGGGCCTATCTGTCTCCACTGTTGGGAGCATCATCCGTAAGTGGAAGGCTTACGGAACTACTGTTAGCCTTCGACGGCCAGGACAGCCTTTGAAAGTGTCCTCCCGTGCCGAGGCCAGGCTTGTCCGAAGAGTCAAGGCTAACCCAAGGACAACAAGGAAGGAGCTCCGGGAAGATCTCATGGCAGTGGGGACATTGGTTTCAGTCAATACCATAAGTAATGTACTCCACCGCAATGGTCTCCGTTCCAGACGAGCCCGTAAGGTACCTTTACTTTCAAAGCGTCATGTCAAGGCTCGTCTACAGTTTGCTCATGATCACTTGGAGGACTCTGAGACAGACTGGTTCAAGGTTCTATGGTCTGATGAGACCAAGATCGAGATCTTTGGTGCCAACCACACACGTGACGTTTGGAGACTGGATGGCACTGCATACGACCCCAAGAATACCATCCCTACAGTCAAGCATGGTGGTGGCAGCATCATGCTGTGGGGCTGTTTCTCTGCCAAGGGGCCTGGCCATCTGGTCCGCATCCATGGGAAGATGGATAGCACGGCCTACCTGGAGATTTTGGCCAAGAACCTCCGCTCCTCCATCAAGGATCTTAAGATGGGTCGTAATTTCATCTTCCAACAAGACAACGACCCAAAGCACACAGCCAAGAAAACCAAGGCCTGGTTCAAGAGGGAAAAAGTCAAGGTGTTGGAGTGGCCTAGTCAGTCTCCTGACCTTAACCCAATTGAAAACTTGTGGAAGGAGCTCAAGAATAAAGTCCACATGAGACACCCAAAGAACCTAGATAACTTGGAGAAGATCTGCATGGAGGAGTGGGCCAAGATAACTCCACAG
Source organism: Phyllobates terribilis (assembly GCF_046119375.1). Taxonomy (NCBI): domain Eukaryota; kingdom Metazoa; phylum Chordata; class Amphibia; order Anura; family Dendrobatidae; genus Phyllobates; species Phyllobates terribilis. Next base: position 84,137,028 of record NW_027362772.1, read on the forward strand.
ACCTGTGCCGGCCTGATCAGGTCTTATAAAAGACGATTATTAGCTGTAATTGCAAACAAGGGTTATTCCACAAAATATTAAACATAGGGGTTGTATAATAATTGACCCACACTTTTATGTTTAAAATTTAATAAAATTCAACTGAGCAACATAACTTTTTGGTTTGTAAGATTTATGCTTCTGTTCATAAAACCTACTCTCGTTTGCAGTTTGAAGGCTCTAACTTATTTGCATCTTATCAAACCAGCTAAATCTGCAGGGGGTTGAATACTACTTGTAGGCACTGTATATACACATCAGAGATCTGTACACAGTGATAATGATGTAACTGTGATCTATATACACATCAGAGGTCTATACACAGTGATAATGATGTAACTGTGATCTATATACACATCAGCGGTCTATACACAGTGATAATGATGTAACTGTGATCTATCTACACATCAGAGATCTGTACACAGTGATAATGATGTAACTGTGATCTATATACACATCAGAGGTCTATACACAGTGATAATGATGTAAATGTGATCTATATACACATCAGAGATCTGTACACAGTGATAATGATGTAACTGTGATCTATATACACATGAGAGGTCTATACACAGTGATAGTGATATAACTGTGATCTATATACACATCAGAGATCTGTACACAGTGATAATGATGTAACTGTGATCTATATACACATCAGAGGTCTATACACAGTGATAATGATGTAACTGTGATCTATATACACATCAGAGATCTGTACACAGTGATAATTATGTAACTGTGATCTATATACACATCAGAGATCTATACACAGTGATAATGATGTAACTGTGATCTATATACACATCAGAGGTCTGTACAAAGTGATAGTGATGTAACTGTGATCTATATACACATCAGAGATCTGTACACAGTGATAATGATGTAACTGTGATCTATATACACATCAGAGGTCTATACACAGTGATAATGATGTAACTGTGATCTATATACACATCAGAGATCTGTACACAGTGATAATGATGTAACTGTGATCTATATACACATCAGAGGTCTATACACAGTGATAATGATGTAACTGTGATCTATATACACATCAGAGATCTGTACACAGTGATAATGATGTAACTGTGATCTATATACACATCAGAGATCTATACACAGTGATAATGATGTAACTGTGATCTATATACACATCAGAGATCTGTACACAGTGATAATGATGTAACTGTGATCTATATACACATCAGAGGTCTGTACACAGTGATAATGATGTAACTGTGATCTATATACACATCAGAGGTCTATACACAGTGATAATGATGTAACTGTGATCTATATACACATCAGAGGTCTGTACACAGTGATAGTGATGTAACTGTGATCTATATACACATCAGAGATCTGTACACAGTGATAGTGATGTAACTGTGATCTATATACACATCAGAGATCTGTACACAGTGATAGTGATGTAACTGTGATCTATATACACATCAGAGATCTGTACACAGTGATAGTGATGTAACTGTGATCTATATACACATCAGAGGTCTGTACACAGTGATAATGATGTAACTGTGATCTATATACACATCAGAGGTCTGTACACAGTGATAATGATGTAACTGTGATCTATATACACATCAGAGGTCTGTACACAGTGATAATGATGTAACTGATCTATATACACATCAGAGATCTATACACAGTGATAGTGATGTAACTGTGATCTACATACACATCAGAGGTCTGTACACAGTGATAATGATGTAACTGTGATCTACATACACATCAGAGGTCTGTACACAGTGATAATGATGTAACTGTGATCTATATACACATCAGAGGTCTATACACAGTGATAATGATGTAACTGTGATCTATATACACATCAGAGATCTGTACACAGTGATAGTGATGTAACTGTGATCTATATACACATCAGAGATCTGTACACAGTGATAATGATGTAACTGTGATCTATATACACATCAGAGGTCTATACACAGTGATAATGATGTAACTGTGATCTCTGTACACATCAGAGATCTATACACAGTGATAATGATGTAACTGTGATCTATATACACATCAGAGATCTATACACAGTGATAGTGATGTAACTGTGATCTATATACACATCAGAGATCTATACACAGTGATAGTGATGTAACTGTGATCTATATACACATCAGAGATCTGTACACAGTGATAATGATGTAACTGTGATCTATATACACATCAGAGATCTATACACAGTGATAATGATGTAACTGTGATCTATATACACATCAGAGGTCTGTACACAGTGAGAATGATGTAACTGTGATCTATATACACATCAGAGGTCTGTACACAGTGATAGTGATGTAACTGTGATCTATATACACATCAGAGGTCTATACACAGTGATAGTGATGTAACTGTGATCTATATACACATCAGAGATCTATACACAGTGATAATGATGTAACTGTGATCTATATACACATCAGAGATCTGTACACAGTGATAATGATGTAACTGTGATCTATATACACATCAGAGGTCTGTACACAGTGACAATGATGTAACTGTGATCTATATACACATCAGAGATCTGTACACAGTGATAATGATGTAACTGTGATCTATATACACATCAGAGGTCTATACACAGTGATAATGATGTAACTGTGATCTATATACACATCAGCGGTCTATACACAGTGATAATGATGTAACTGTGATCTATCTACACATCAGAGATCTGTACACAGTGATAATGATGTAACTGTGATCTATATACACATCAGAGGTCTATACACAGTGATAATGATGTAAATGTGATCTATATACACATCAGAGATCTGTACACAGTGATAATGATGTAACTGTGATCTATATACACATGAGAGGTCTATACACAGTGATAGTGATATAACTGTGATCTATATACACATCAGAGATCTGTACACAGTGATAATGATGTAACTGTGATCTATATACACATCAGAGGTCTATACACAGTGATAATGATGTAACTGTGATCTATATACACATCAGAGATCTGTACACAGTGATAATTATGTAACTGTGATCTATATACACATCAGAGATCTATACACAGTGATAATGATGTAACTGTGATCTATATACACATCAGAGGTCTGTACAAAGTGATAGTGATGTAACTGTGATCTATATACACATCAGAGATCTGTACACAGTGATAATGATGTAACTGTGATCTATATACACATCAGAGGTCTATACACAGTGATAATGATGTAACTGTGATCTAAATACACATCAGAGATCTGTACACAGTGATAATGATGTAACTGTGATCTATATACACATCAGAGGTCTATACACAGTGATAATGATGTAACTGTGATCTATATACACATCAGAGATCTGTACACAGTGATAATGATGTAACTGTGATCTATATACACATCAGAGATCTATACACAGTGATAATGATGTAACTGTGATCTATATACACATCAGAGATCTGTACACAGTGATAATGATGTAACTGTGATCTATATACACATCAGAGGTCTGTACACAGTGATAATGATGTAACTGTGATCTATATACACATCAGAGGTCTATACACAGTGATAATGATGTAACTGTGATCTATATACACATCAGAGGTCTGTACACAGTGATAGTGATGTAACTGTGATCTATATACACATCAGAGATCTGTACACAGTGATAGTGATGTAACTGTGATCTATATACACATCAGAGATCTGTACACAGTGATAGTGATGTAACTGTGATCTATATACACATCAGAGATCTGTACACAGTGATAGTGATGTAACTGTGATCTATATACACATCAGAGGTCTGTACACAGTGATAATGATGTAACTGTGATCTATATACACATCAGAGGTCTGTACACAGTGATAATGATGTAACTGTGATCTATATACACATCAGAGGTCTGTACACAGTGATAATGATGTAACTGATCTATATACACATCAGAGATCTATACACAGTGATAGTGATGTAACTGTGATCTACATACACATCAGAGGTCTGTACACAGTGATAATGATGTAACTGTGATCTATATACACATCAGAGGTCTATACACAGTGATAATGATGTAACTGTGATCTATATACACATCAGAGATCTGTACACAGTGATAGTGATGTAACTGTGATCTATATACACATCAGAGATCTGTACACAGTGATAATGATGTAACTGTGATCTATATACACATCAGAGGTCTATACACAGTGATAATGATGTAACTGTGATCTCTGTACACATCAGAGATCTATACACAGTGATAATGATGTAACTGTGATCTATATACACATCAGAGATCTATACACAGTGATAGTGATGTAACTGTGATCTATATACACATCAGAGATCTATACACAGTGATAGTGATGTAACTGTGATCTATATACACATCAGAGATCTGTACACAGTGATAATGATGTAACTGTGATCTATATACACATCAGAGGTCTGTACACAGTGATAATGATGTAACTGTGATCTATATACACATCAGAGGTCTGTACACAGTGATAATGATGTAACTGTGATCTATATACACATCAGAGATCTATACACAGTGATAATGATGTAACTGTGATCTATATACACATCAGAGGTCTGTACACAGTGAGAATGATGTAACTGTGATCTATATACACATCAGAGGTCTGTACACAGTGATAGTGATGTAACTGTGATCTATATACACATCAGAGGTCTATACACAGTGATAGTGATGTAACTGTGATCTATATACACATCAGAGATCTATACACAGTGATAATGATGTAACTGTGATCTATATACACATCAGAGATCTGTACACAGTGATAATGATGTAACTGTGATCTATATACACATCAGAGGTCTGTACACAGTGACAATGATGTAACTGTGATCTATATACACATCAGAGATCTGTACACAGTGATAATGATGTAACTGTGATCTATATACACATCAGAGGTCTATACACAGTGATAATGATGTAACTGTGATCTATATACACATCAGAGGTCTATACACAGTGATAATGATGTAACTGATCTATATACACATCAGAGGTCTATACACAGTGATAATGATGTAACTGTGATCTATATACACATCAGAGGTCTATACACAGTGATAGTGATGTAACTGTGATCTATATACACATCAGAGGTCTATACACAGTGATAATGATGTAACTGTGATCTATATACACATCAGAGATCTGTGCACAGTGATAATGATGTAACTGTGATCTATATACACATCAGAGGTCTGTACACAGTGATAATGATGTAACTGTGATCTATATACACATCAGAGGTCTGTACACAGTGATAATGATGTAACTGTGATCTATATATACATCAGAGGTCTGTATACAGTGATAATGATGTAACTGTGATCTATATACACATCAGAGATCTGTACACAGTGATAGTGATGTAACAGGGATCTATATACACATCAGAGGTCTATACACAGTGATAATGATGTAACTGTGATCTCTGTACACATCAGAGATCTACACAGTGATAATGATGTAACTGTGATCTATATACACATCAGAGATCTATACACAGTGATAATGATGTAACTGTGATCTATATACACATCAGAGGTCTATACACAGTGATAATGATGTAACTGTGATCTATATCACATCAGAGATCTATACACAGTGATAGTGATGTAACTGTGATCTATATACACATCAGAGATCTATACACAGTGATAGTGATGTAACTGTGATCTATATACACATCAGAGATCTGTACACAGTGATAATGATGTAACTGTGATCTATATACACATCAGAGATCTATACACAGTGATAATGATGTAACTGTGATCTATATACACATCAGAGGTCTGTACACAGTGAGAATGATGTAACTGTGATCTATATACACATCAGAGGTCTGTACACAGTGATAGTGATGTAACTGTGATCTATATACACATCAGAGGTCTATACACAGTGATAATGATGTAACTGTGATCTCTGTACACATCAGAGATCTATACACAGTGATAATGATGTAACTGTGATCTCTGTACACATCAGAGATCTATACACAGTGATAATGATGTAACTGTGATCTATATACACATCAGAGGTCTATACACAGTGATAATGATGTAACTGTGATCTATATACACATCAGAGATCTATACACAGTGATAGTGATGTAACTGTGATCTATATACACATCAGAGATCTATACACAGTGATAGTGATGTAACTGTGATCTATATACACATCAGAGATCTGTACACAGTGATAATGATGTAACTGTGATCTATATACACATCAGAGATCTATACACAGTGATAATGATGTAACTGTGATCTATATACACATCAGAGGTCTGTACACAGTGAGAATGATGTAACTGTGATCTATATACACATCAGAGGTCTGTACACAGTGATAATGATGTAACTGTGATCTATATACACATCAGAGGTCTATACACAGTGATAATGATGTAACTGTGATCTATATACACATCAGAGATCTATACACAGTGATAATGATGTAACTGTGATCTATATACACATCAGAGATCTGTACACAGTGATAATGATGTAACTGTGATCTATATACACATCAGAGGTCTGTACACAGTGATAATGATGTAACTGTGATCTATATACACATCAGAGATCTGTACACAGTGATAGTGATGTAACTGTGATCTATATACACATCAGAGGTCTATACACAGTGATAATGATGTAACTGTGATCTATATACACATCAGAGGTCTATACACAGTGATAATGATGTAATTGTGATCTATATACACATCAGAGGTCTATACACAGTGATAATGATGTAACTGTGATCTATATACACATCAGAGGTCTGTACACAGTGATAATGATGTAACTGTGATCTATATACACATCAGAGGTCTATACACAGTGATAGTGATGTAACTGTGATCTATATACACATCAGAGGTCTATACACAGTGATAATGATGTAACTGTGATCTATATACACATCAGAGATCTGTACACAGTGATAATGATGTAACTGTGATCTATATACACATCAGAGGTCTATACACAGTGATAGTGATGTAACTGTGATCTATATACACATCAGAGATCTGTACACAGTGATAATGATGTAACTGTGATCTATATACACATCAGAGGTCTGTACACAGTGATAATGATGTAACTGTGATCTATATACACATCAGAGGTCTATACACAGTGATAATGATGTAACTGTGATCTATATACACATCAGAGGTCTGTACACAGTGATAATGATGTAACTGTGATCTATATACACATCAGAGGTCTATACACAGTGATAATGATGTAACTGTGATCTATATACACATCAGAGGTCTGTACACAGTGATAATGATGTAACTGTGATCTATATACACATCAGAGGTCTATACACAGTGATAGTGATGTAACTGTGATCTATATACACATCAGAGGTCTATACACAGTGATAATGATGTAACTGTGATCTATATACACATCAGAGATCTGTACACAGTGATAATGATGTAACTGTGATCTATATACACATCAGAGGTCTATACACAGTGATAGTGATGTAACTGTGATCTATATACACATCAGAGATCTGTACACAGTGATAATGATGTAACTGTGATCTATATACACATCAGAGGTCTATACACAGTGATAGTGATGTAACTGTGATCTATATACACATCAGAGATCTGTACACAGTGATAATGATGTAACTGTGATCTATATACACATCAGAGGTCTGTACACAGTGATAGTGATGTAACTATGATCTATATACACATCAGAGGTCTGTACACAGTGATAATGATGTAACTGTGATCTATATACACATCAGAGGTCTGTACACAGTGATAATGATGTAACTGTGATCTATATACACATCAGAGGTCTATACACAGTGATAATGATGTAACTGTGATCTATATACACATCAGAGATCTGTACACAGTGATAATGATGTAACTGTGATCTATATACACATCAGAGGTCTGTACACAGTGATAGTGATGTAACTATGATCTATATACACATCAGAGATCTGTACACAGTGATAATGATGTAACTGTGATCTATATACACATCAGAGGTCTGTACACAGTGATAATGATGTAACTGTGATCTCTATATACATCAGAGGTCTGTATACAGTGATAATGATGTAACTGTGATCTATATACACATCAGAGATCTGTACACAGTGATAGTGATGTAACTGTGATCTATATACACATCAGAGATCGATACACAGTGATAATGATGTAACTGTGATCTATATACACATCAGAGGTCTATACACAGTGATAATGATGTAACTGTGATCTATATACACATCAGAGGTCTATACACAGTGATAATGATGTAACTGTGATCTATATACACATCAGAGATCTATACACAGTGATAGTGATGTAACTGTGATCTATATACACATCAGAGATCTATACACAGTGATAATGATGTAACTGTGATCTATATACACATCAGAGGTCTGTACACAGTGATAATGATGTAACTGTGATCTATATACACATCAGAGGTCTATACACAGTGATAATGATGTAACTGTGATCTATATACACATCAGAGATCTGTACACAGTGATAGTGATGTAACTGTGATCTATATACACATCAGAGGTCTATACACAGTGATAATGATGTAACTGTGATCTATATACACATCAGAGATCTGTACACAGTGATAGTGATGTAACTGTGATCTATATACACATCAGAGATCTGTACACAGTGATAGTGATGTAACTGTGATCTATATACACATCAGAGATCTATACACAGTGATAATGATGTAACTGTGATCTATATACACATCAGAGATCTATACACAGTGATAATGATGTAACTGTGATCTATATACACATCAGAGGTCTATACACAGTGATAATGATGTAACTGTGATCTATATACACATCAGAGATCTGTACACAGTGATAATGATGTAACTGTGATCTATATACACATCAGATATCTGTACACAGTGATAATGATGTAACTGTGATCTATATACACATCAGAGGTCTGTACACAGTGATAATGATGTAACTGTGATCTATATACACATCAGAGATCTGTACACAGTGATAATGATGTAACTGTGATCTGTATACACATCAGAGGTCTTTACACAGTGATAATGATGTAACTGATCTATATACACATCAGAGGTCTATACACAGTGATAGTGATGTAACTGTGATCTATATACACATCAGAGGTCTATACACAGTGATAATGATGTAACTGTGATCTCTGTACACATCAGAGATCTATACACAGTGATAATGATGTAACTGTGATCTCTGTACACATCAGAGATCTATACACAGTGATAATGATGTAACTGTGATCTATATACACATCAGAGGTCTATACACAGTGATAATGATGTAACTGTGATCTATATACACATCAGAGATCTATACACAGTGATAGTGATGTAACTGTGATCTATATACACATCAGAGATCTATACACAGTGATAGTGATGTAACTGTGATCTATATACACATCAGAGATCTGTACACAGTGATAATGATGTAACTGTGATCTATATACACATCAGAGATCTATACACAGTGATAATGATGTAACTGTGATCTATATACACATCAGAGGTCTGTACACAGTGAGAATGATGTAACTGTGATCTATATACACATCAGAGGTCTGTAAACAGTGATAGTGATGTAACTGTGATCTATATACACATCAGAGGTCTATACACAGTGATAATGATGTAACTGTGATCTATATACACATCAGAGGTCTGTACACAGTGATAATGATGTAACTGTGATCTATATACACATCAGAGATCTGTACACAGTGATAATGATGTAACTGTGATCTATATACACATCAGAGATCTATACACAGTGATAATGATGTAACTGTGATCTATATACACATCAGAGATCTGTACACAGTGATAATGATGTAACTGTGATCTATATACACATCAGAGGTCTGTACACAGTGATAATGATGTAACTGTGATCTATATACACATCAGAGATCTGTACACAGTGATAGTGATGTAACTGTGATCTATATACACATCAGAGGTCTATACACAGTGATAATGATGTAACTGTGATCTATATACACATCAGAGGTCTATACACAGTGATAATGATGTAACTGTGATCTATATACACATCAGAGGTCTATACACAGTGATAATGATGTAACTGATCTATATACACATCAGAGGTCTATACACAGTGATAATGATGTAACTGTGATCTATATACACATCAGAGGTCTATACACAGTGATAGTGATGTAACTGTGATCTATATACACATCAGAGGTCTATACACAGTGATAATGATGTAACTGTGATCTATATACACATCAGAGATCTGTACACAGTGATAATGATGTAACTGTGATCTATATACACATCAGAGGTCTGTACACAGTGATAATGATGTAACTGTGATCTATATACACATCAGAGGTCTGTACACAGTGATAATGATGTAACTGTGATCTATATATACATCAGAGGTCTGTATACAGTGATAATGATGTAACTGTGATCTATATACACATCAGAGATCTGTACACAGTGATAGTGATGTAACTGTGATCTATATACACATCAGAGGTCTATACACAGTGATAATGATGTAACTGTGATCTGTATACACATCAGAGATCTATACACAGTGATAGTGATGTAACTGTGATCTATATACACATCAGAGATCTATACACAGTGATAATGATGTAACTGTGATCTATATACACATCAGAGGTCTGTACACAGTGATAATGATGTAACTGTGATCTATATACACATCAGAGGTCTATACACAGTGATAATGATGTAACTGTGATCTATATATACATCAGAGATCTGTACACAGTGATAATGATGTAACTGTGATCTATATACACATCAGATATCTGTACACAGTGATAATGATGTAACTGTGATCTATATACACATCAGAGGTCTGTACACAGTGATAATGATGTAACTGTGATCTATATACACATCAGAGATCTGTACACAGTGATAATGATGTAACTGTGATCTATATACACATCAGAGGTCTGTACACAGTGATAATGATGTAACTGTGATCTATATACACATCAGAGATCTATACACAGTGATAATGATGTAACTGTGATCTATATACACATCAGAGGTCTGTATACAGTGATAATGATGTAACTGTGATCTCTGTACACATCAGAGATCTGTACACAGTAATAATGATGTAACTGTGATCTATATACACATCAGAGGTCTGTATACAGTGATAATGATGTAACTGTGATCTATATACACATCAGAGGTCTGTATACAGTGATAATGATGTAACTGTGATCTATATACACATCAGAGGTCTATACACAGTGATAGTGATGTAACTGTGATCTATATACACATCAGAGAACTGTACACAGTGATAATGATGTAACTGTGATCTATATACACATCAGAGATCTGTACACAGTGATAATGATGTAACTGTGATCTATATACACATCAGAGGTCTATACACAGTGATAATGATGTAACTGTGATCTATATACACATCAGAGGTCTATACACAGTGATAATGATGTAACTGTGTTCTATATACACATCAGAGGTCTGTACACAGTGATAATGATGTAACTGTGATCTATATACACATCAGAGATCTGTACACAGTGATAATGATGTAACTGTGATCTCTGTACACATCAGAGATCTGTACACAGTGATAGTGATGTAACTGTGATCTATATACACATCAGAGGTCTATACACAGTGATAATGATGTAACTGTGATCTATATACACATCAGAGGTCTGTACACAGTGATAATGATGTAACTGTGATCTATATACACATCAGAGATCTGTACACAGTGATAATGATGTAACTGTGATCTATATACACATCAGAGATCTGTACACAGTGATAATGATGTAACTGTGATCTATATACACATCAGAGATCTGTACACAGTGATAGTGATGTAACTGTGATCTATATACACATCAGAGGTCTGTACACAGTGATAGTGATGTAACTGTGATCTATATACACATCAGAGATCTGTACACAGTGATAGTGATGTAACTGTGATCTATATACACATCAGAGGTCTGTACACAGTGATAACGATGTAACTGTGATCTATATACACATCAGAGGTCTGTATACAGTGATAATGATGTAACTGTGATCTCTGTACACATCAGAAATCTGTACACAGTGATAGTGATGTAACTGTGATCTATATACACATCAGAGGTCTGTACACAGTGATAGTGATGTAACTGTGATCTATATACACATCAGAGATCTATACACAGTGATAATGATGTAACTGTGATCTATATACACATCAGAGGTCTGTATACAGTGATAATGATGTAACTGTGATCTCTGTACACATCAGAGATCTGTACACAGTGATAGTGATGTAACTGTGATCTATATACACATCAGAGGTCTGTACACAGAGATAATGATGTAACTGTGATCTATATACACATCAGAGATCTGTACACAGTGATAGTGATGTAACTGTGATCTATATACACATCAGAGGTCTGTACACAGTGATAGTGATGTAACTGATCTATATACACATCAGAGATCTGTACACAGTGATAATGATGTAACTGTGATCTATATACACATCAGAGGTCTGTATACAGTGATAATGATGTAACTGTGATCTATATACACATCAGAGGTCTATACACAGTGATAATGATGTAACTGTGATCTATATACACATCAGAGATCTGTATACAGTGATATTGATGTAACTGTGATCTATATATACATCAGAGATCTGTACACAGTGATAATGATGTAACTGTGATCTATATATACATCAGAGATCTGTACACAGTGATAATGATGTAACTGTGATCTATATACACATTAGAGGTCTGTACACAGTGATAATGATGTAACTGTGATCTATATACACATCAGAGATCTGTACACAGTGATAGTGATGTAACTGTGATCTATATACACATCAGAGGTCTATACACAGTGATAATGATGTAACTGTGATCTATATACACATCAGAGGTCTATACACAGTGATAATGATGTAACTGATCTATATACACATCAGAGGTCTATACACAGTGATAATGATGTAACTGTGATCTATATACACATCAGAGATCTGTACACAGTGATAATGATGTAACTGATCTATATACACATCAGAGGTCTATACACAGTGATAGTGATGTAACTGTGATCTATATACACATCAGAGATCTGTATACAGTGATAATGATGTAACTGTGATCTATATACACATCAGAGGTCTGTATACAGTGATAATGATGTAACTGTGATCTATATACACATCAGAGGTCTATACACAGTGATAATGATGTAACTGTGATCTATATACACATCAGAGATCTGTATACAGTGATATTGATGTAACTGTGATCTATATATACATCAGAGATCTGTACACAGTGATAATGATGTAACTGTGATCTATATATACATCAGAGATCTGTACACAGTGATAATGATGTAACTGTGATCTATATACACATTAGAGGTCTGTACACAGTGATAATGATGTAACTGTGATCTATATACACATCAGAGATCTGTACACAGTGATAGTGATGTAACTGTGATCTATATACACATCAGAGGTCTATACACAGTGATAATGATGTAACTGTGATCTATATACACATCAGAGGTCTATACACAGTGATAATGATGTAACTGATCTATATACACATCAGAGGTCTATACACAGTGATAATGATGTAACTGTGATCTATATACACATCAGAGATCTGTACACAGTGATAATGATGTAACTGATCTATATACACATCAGAGGTCTATACACAGTGATAATGATGTAACTGATCTATATACACATCAGAGGTCTGTACACAGTGATAATGATGTAACTGTGATCTATATACACATCAGAGATCTGTACACAGTGATAATGATGTAACTGATCTATATACACATCAGAGGTCTATACACAGTGATAGTGATGTAACTGTGATCTATATACACATCAGAGATCTGTACACAGTGATAATGATGTAACTGATCTATATACACATCAGAGGTCTATACACAGTGATAATGATGTAACTGTGATCTATATACACATCAGAGGTCTATACACAGTGATAATGATGTAACTGATCTATATACACATCAGAGGTCTATACACAGTGATAGTGATGTAACTGTGATCTATATACACATCAGAGGTCTATACACAGTGATAATGATGTAACTGTGATCTATATACACATCAGAGATCTGTACACAGTGATAATGATGTAACTGTGATCTATATACACATCAGAGGTCTGTACACAGTGATAATGATGCAACTGTGATCTATATACACATCAGAGGTCTGTACACAGTGATAATGATGTAACTGTGATCTATATATACATCAGAGGTCTGTATACAGTGATAATGATGTAACTGTGATCTATATACACATCAGAGATCTGTACACAGTGATAGTGATGTAACTGTGATCTATATACACATCAGAGGTCTATACACAGTGATAGTGATGTAACTGTGATCTATATACACATCAGAGGTCTATACACAGTGATAATGATGTAACTGTGATCTATATACACATCAGAGATCTATACACAGTGATAGTGATGTAACTGTGATCTATATACACATCAGAGATCTATACACAGTGATAATGATGTAACTGTGATCTATATACACATCAGAGGTCTGTACACAGTGATAATGATGTAACTGTGATCTATATACACATCAGAGGTCTGTACACAGTGATAATGATGTAACTGTGATCTATATATACATCAGAGATCTGTACACAGTGATAGTGATGTAACTGTGATCTATATACACATCAGAGATCTATACACAGTGATAATGATGTAACTGTGATCTATATACACATCAGAGGTCTATACACAGTGATAATGATGTAACTGTGATCTATATACACATCAGAGATCTGTACACAGTGATAATGATGTAACTGTGATCTATATATACATCAGAGATCTGTACATAGTGATAATGATGTAACTGTGATCTATATACACATCAGAGGTCTATACACAGTGATAATGATGTAACTGTGATCTATATATACATCAGAGATCTGTACATAGTGATAATGATGTAACTGTGATCTATATACACATCAGAGGTCTATACACAGTGATAATGATGTAACTGTGATCTATATATACATCAGAGATCTGTACACAGTGATAGTGATGTAACTGTGATCTATATACACATCAGAGATCTATACACAGTGATAATGATGTAACTGTGATCTATATACACATCAGAGGTCTATACACAGTGATAATGATGTAACTGTGATCTATATACACATCAGAGATCTGTACACAGTGATAATGATGTAACTGTGATCTATATATACATCAGAGATCTGTACATAGTGATAATGATGTAACTGTGATCTATATACACATCAGAGGTCTATACACAGTGATAATGATGTAACTCTGATCTATATACACATGAGAGATCTGTACACAGTGATAGTGATGTAACTGTGATCTATATACACATCAGAGATCTATACACAGTGATAATGATGTAACTGTGATCTATATACACATCAGAGGTCTATACACAGTGATAATGATGTAACTGTGATCTATATACACATCAGAGATCTGTACACAGTGATAATGATGTAACTGTGATCTATATACACATCAGAGGTCTATACACAGTGATAATGATGTAACTGTGATCTATATACACATCAGAGATCTGTACACAGTGATAATGATGTAACTGTGATCTATATACACATCAGAGATCTGTACACAGTGATAATGATGTAACTGTGATCTATATACACATCAGAGGTCTGTACACAGTGATAATGATGTAACTGTGATCTATATACACATCAGAGATCTGTACACAGTGATAATGATGTAACTGTGATCTCTGTACACATCAGAGGTCTATACACAGTGATAATGATGTAACTGTGATCTATATACACATCAGAGATCTGTACACAGTGATAATGATGTAACTGTGATCTATATACACATCAGAGGTCTATACACAGTGATAATGATGTAACTGTGATCTATATACACATCAGAGATCTATACACAGTGATAATGATGTAACTGTGATCTATATACACATCAGAGATCTATACACAGTGATAATGATGTAACTGTGATCTATATACACATCAGAGGTCTATACACAGTGATAATGATGTAACTGTGATCTATATACACATCAGAGATCTGTACACAGTGATAATGATGTAACTGTGATCTATATACACATCAGAGATCTATACACAGTGATAATGATGTAACTGTGATCTATATACACATCAGAGGTCTGTACACAGTGATAATGATGTAACTGTGATCTATATACACATCAGAGATCTGTACACAGTGATAGTGATGTAACTGTGATCTATATACACATCAGAGGTCTATACACAGTGATAATGATGTAACTGTGATCTATATACACATCAGAGATCTGTATACAGTGATAGTGATGTAACTGTGATCTATATACACATCAGAGATGTGTACACAGTGATAATGATGTAACTGTGATCTATATACACATCAGAGGTCTATACACAGTGATAATGATGTAACTGTGATCTATATACACATCAGAGGTCTATACACAGTGATAGTGATGTAACTGTGATCTACAGTGCCTACAAGTAGTATTCAACCCCCTGCAGATTTAGCTGGTTTGATAAGATGCAAATAAGTTAGAGCCTTCAAACTGCAAACGAGAGTAGGTTTTATGAACAGAAGCATAAATCTTACAAACCAAAAAGTTATGTTGCTCAGTTGAATTTTATTAAATTTTAAACATAAAAGTGTGGGTCAATTATTATACAACCCCTATGTTTAATATTTTGTGGAATAACCCTTGTTTGCAATTACAGCTAATAATCATCTTTTATAAGACCTGATCAGGCCGGCACAGGTCTGTGGAGTTATCTTGGCCCACTCCTCCATGCAGATCTTCTCCAAGTTATCTAGGTTCTTTGGGTGTCTCATGTGGACTTTATTCTTGAGCTCCTTCCACAAGTTTTCAATTGGGTTAAGGTCAGGAGACTGACTAGGCCACTCCAACACCTTGACTTTTTCCCTCTTGAACCAGGCCTTGGTTTTCTTGGCTGTGTGCTTTGGGTCATTGTCTTGTTGGAAGATGAAATTACGACCCATCTTAAGATCCTTGATGGAGGAGCGGAGGTTCTTGGCCAAAATCTCCAGGTAGGCCGTGCTATCCATCTTCCCATGGATGCGGACCAGATGGCCAGGCCCCTTGGCAGAGAAACAGCCCCACAGCATGATGCTGCCACCACCATGCTTGACTGTAGGGATGGTATTCTTGGGGTCGTATGCAGTGCCATCCAGTCTCCAAACGTCACGTGTGTGGTTGGCACCAAAGATCTCGATCTTGGTCTCATCAGACCATAGAACCTTGAACCAGTCTGTCTCAGAGTCCTCCAAGTGATCATGAGCAAACTGTTGACGAGCCTTGACATGACGCTTTGAAAGTAAAGGTACCTTACGGGCTCGTCTGGAACGGAGACCATTGCGGTGGAGTACGTTACTTATGGTATTGACTGAAACCAATGTCCCCACTGCCATGAGATCTTCCCGGAGCTCCTTCCTTGTTGTCCTTGGGTTAGCCTTGACTGTTCGGACAAGCCTGGCCTCGGCACGGGAGGACACTTTCAAAGGCTGTCCTGGCCGTGGAATTCTAACAGTAGTTCCATAAGCCTTCCACTTACGGATGATGCTCCCAACAGTGGAGACAGGTAGGCCCAACTCCTTGGAAAGGGTTTTATACCCCTTGCCAGCCTTGTGACCCTCCACGATCTTGTCTCTGATGGCCTTGGAATGCTCCTTTGTCTTTCCCATGTTGACCATGTCTGAGTGCTGTTCACAAGTTTGGGGAGGGTCTTAAATAGTCAGAAAAGGCTGGCAAAAGAGATCTTTAATCCACACATGTGAAGCTCATTATTCTTGGTGCCTGAACTACTTCTTAATACTTTAGGGGGACCAAACAGAATTCTTGTGGTTTGAGGGGTTGAATAATAAATGACACTCTGAATTAACTTTTAACGTTTTAAAAAAAAAAAAAAAAAAAAAAAAAAAAACAATATTAGCTGCAGTGCATTTCCCACTTCCAGGCTGATCTACAGTACAAATGTCACAATGCCAAGTTAATTCCGCATGTGTCAACCAGCTAAATCTGCAGGGGGTTGAATACTACTTGTAGGCACTGTATATACACATCAGAGGTCTATACACAGTGATAATGATGTAACTGTGATCTATATACACATCAGAGATCTGTACACAGTGATAATGATGTAACTGTGATCTATATACATCAGAGGTCTATACACAGTGATAATGATGTAACTGTGATCTATATACACATCAGAGATCTGTACACAGTGATAATGATGTAACTGTGATCTATATACACATCAGAGGTCTATACACAGTGATAGTGATGTAACTGTGATCTATATGTAGCACCCTGAGGATTCGGCTGCTACAGGGGTATTACACCTCAAGCCAGAGGTGTGGTATTCCACTCCCGGGTAAGGATGGAGTGTGGAACTGAGCTCAGTAGGCTGCATGCACTACATACATCCCATTTCCGGGGGACAGAACTACGGTACTCCCACCAGTATATGTGCAGGTACGACAGCGTCTGTCCCTGGCTGGAGTGGGAGGGGGGTGGAACATCCCAGTAGTGTAGGGGCAGATAGGGGGAGTAGTCTGGGTAAAGCTAGGAGCTCATTGGGTGCTAGTCACCTGGGCTCACACATAGAGGGAGTATATAAGGTGGGCACCATCTTAGATCAGGGTTCAGTTCAGGCAGAGGAGAAGAGCAGAGGAGCTCAGCCAGAAGGGCTGACAGGGAGCTGTGGCTCCGGCTGGGCCCAGCTCCAGAGCAAGGCCTGCTGAGAGAGAGAGAGAGAGAGGAGTCAGAAGGACCCAGAGAGGAAACAAGAAGGAACCCCAAGATCCCAGAATAAGGACAGAAGGGTGAAGGGTTGGCGCACAAGGGTACCGGAACCCAAGCTGGCAGAGGCCAAAACGAACCTTAACCAGGAACCGGAGGTTGTGGGCAGGATCTGCCACGACCCTCACCAAATCCACTAGAAAGGCACACCGAGCATAGGGTCAGGGAGCCCAGAGGAGGCTTGACCACCAAGAGACCCGAGGGAGCCGGCCAAAAGTGGATCCCTGGTGGGAACGGCCAGAGGAAGGGAGAGTCAGAAAGGAGCTCAGGACCACGCTCCAGAATTGCCTGGGGGTTGGCCGAGTCCAGGACCTGGTGGACGCAGCACGGCTCGGGTGGTCACTCAAGGCCAGAGTGACCAAAAGAACACCAGTAAGTAAAAACCCTGAACTGCATCTCCTGACTCTGAATCTTCTTTTTGCATCATCACAACCCCCATCATCTACACCTGCTGCCCTGAGGCCATACCCCTCCCGTTGGGGGTTATACCATCACTGCTGCACATATACCACCGGCCTCAGTGGACTGCTCTGCAGCGGCGGCTTCAAAGCCGCACTCAACGGGTGGCGTAGTCGACAATCAAGTTAACATCTACTGCCATAGACTGCCACTTAGTTTGACACCCTGGGCACGGACCGGGTCACGGCCACAAGGACTACTACCCCCATCGAGATCCGGCTCCGGGTATCCCCTACAGAACTGGCCCAGGGCGCGTCATATATACACATCAGAGGTCTGTACACAGTGATAATGATGTAACTGTGATCTATATACACATCAGAGATCTATACACAGTGATAATGATGTAACTGTGATCTATATACACATCAGAGATCTGTACACAGTGATAATGATGTAACTGTGATCTATATACACATCAGAGGTCTATACACAGTGATAATGATGTAACTGTGATCTATATACACATCAGAGGTCTGTACACAGTGATAGTGATGTAACTGTGATCTATATACACATCAGAGATCTGTACACAGTGATAATGATGTAACTGTGATCTATATACACATCAGAGGTCTATACACAGTGATAATGATGTAACTGTGATCTATATACACATCAGAGGTCTGTACACAGTGATAGTGATGTAACTGTGATCTATATACACATCAGAGATCTGTACACAGTGATAATGATGTAACTGTGATCTATATACACATCAGAGATCTGTACACAGTGATAATGATGTAACTGTGATCTATATACACATCAGAGGTCTGTACACAGTGATAATGATGTAACTGTGATCTATATACACATCAGAGGTCTATACACAGTGATAATGATGTAACTGTGATCTATATACACATCAGAGATCTGTACACAGTGATAGTGATGTAACTGTGATCTATATACACATCAGAGGTCTGTACACAGTGATAATGATGTAACTGTGATCTATATACACATCAGAGATCTGTACACAGTGATAATGATGTAACTGTGATCTATATACACATCAGAGGTCTGTACACAGTGATAATGATGTAACTGTGATCTATATACACATCAGAGATCTGTACACAGTGATAATGATGTAACTGTGATCTATATACACATCAGAGGTCTGTACACAGTGATAATGATGTAACTGTGATCTATATACACATCAGAGATCTGTACACAGTGATAATGATATAACTGTGATCTATATACACATCAGAGATCTGTACACAGTGATAATGATGTAACTGTGATCTATATACACATCAGAGATCTATACACAGTGATAATGATGTAACTGTGATCTATATACACATCAGAGGTCTATACACAGTGATAATGATGTAACTGATCTATATACACATCAGAGATCTGTACACAGTGATAATGATGTAACTGTGATCTATATACACATCAGAGGTCTATACACAGTGATAGTGATGTAACTGTGATCTATATACACATCAGAGATCTATACACAGTGATAGTGATGTAACTGTGATCTATATACACATCAGAGATCTATACACAGTGATAATGATGTAACTGTGATCTATATACACATCAGAGGTCTGTACACAGTGATAATGATGTAACTGTGATCTATATACACATCAGAGGTCTGTACACAGTGATAGTGATGTAACTGTGATCTATATACACATCAGAGGTCTATACACAGTGATAATGATGTAACTGATCTATATACACATCAGAGATCTGTACACAGTGATAATGATGTAACTGTGATCTATATACACATCAGAGGTCTATACTCAGTGATAATGATGTAACTGTGATCTATATACACATCAGAGATCTGTACACAGTGATAATGATGTAACTGTGATCTATATACACATCAGAGGTCTATACACACTGATAGTGATGTAACTGTGATCTATATACACATCAGAGATCTAAACACAGTGATAGTGATGTAACTGTGATCTATATACACATCAGAGATCTATACACAGTGATAATGATGTAACTGTGATCTATATACACATCAGAGGTCTATACACAGTGATAGTGATGTAACTGTGATCTATATACACATCAGAGATCTATACACAGTGATAGTGATGTAACTGTGATCTATATACACATCAGAGGTCTATACACAGTGATAATGATGTAACTGTGATCTATATACACATCAGAGGTCTATACACAGTGATAATGATGTAACTGTGATCTATATACACATCAGAGGTCTGTACACAGTGATAATGATGTAACTGATCTATAAACACATCAGAGGTCTATACACAGTGATAATGATGTAACTGTGATCTATATACACATCAGAGGTCTATACACAGTGATAATGATGTAACTGTGATCTATATACACATCAGAGGTCTATACACAGTGATAGTGATGTAACTGTGATCTATATACACATCAGAGATCTATACACAGTGATAATGATGTAACTGTGATCTATATACACATCAGAGATCTGTACACAGTGATAATGATGTAACTGTGATCTATATACACATCAGAGGTCTATACACAGTGATAATGATGTAACTGTGATCTATATACACATCAGAGGTCTATACACAGTGATAGTGATGTAACTGTGATCTATATACACATCAGAGGTCTGTACACAGTGATAATGATGTAACTGTGATCTATATACACATCAGAGATCTGTACACAGTGATAATGATGTAACTGTGATCTATATACACATCAGAGGTCTGTACACAGTGATAGTGATGTAACTGTGATCTATATACACATCAGAGGTCTATACACAGTGATAGTGATGTAACTGTGATCTATATACACATCAGAGGTCTATACACAGTGATAATGATGTAACTGTGATCTATATACACATCAGAGATCTGTACACAGTGATAATGATGTAACTGTGATCTATATACACATCAGAGGTCTGTACACAGTGATAGTGATGTAACTGTGATCTATATACACATCAGAGGTCTATACACAGTGAAAATGATGTAACTGTGATCTATATACACATCAGAGGTCTGTACACAGTGATAATGATGTAACTGTGATCTATATACACATCAGAGATCTGTACACAGTGATAATGATGTAACTGTGATCTATATACACATCAGAGATCTGTACACAGTGATAGTGATGTAACTGTGATCTATATACACATCAGAGATCTGTACACAGTGATAGTGATGTAACTATGATCTATATACACATCAGAGATCTGTACACAGTGATAGTGATGTAACTGTGATCTATATACACATCAGAGGTCTGTACACAGTGATAATGATGTAACTGTGATCTATATACACATCAGAGGTCTGTACACAGTGATAGTGATGTAACTGTGATCTATATACACATCAGAGATCTGTACACAGTGATAATGATGTAACTGTGATCTATATACACATCAGAGGTCTATACACAGTGATAATGATGTAACTGTGATCTATATACACATCAGAGGTCTATACACAGTGATAGTGATGTAACTGTGATCTATATACACATCAGAGGTCTATACACAGTGATAGTGATGTAACTGTGATCTATATACACATCAGAGGTCTGTACACAGTGATAGTGATGTAACTGTGATCTATATACACATCAGAGGTCTATACACAGTGATAGTGATGTAACTGTGATCTATATACACATCAGAGGTCTGTACACAGTGATAATGATGTAACTGTGATCTATATACACATCAGAGGTCTGTACACAGTGATAGTGATGTAACTGTGATCTATATACACATCAGAGATCTGTACACAGTGATAATGATGTAACTGTGATCTATATACACATCAGAGGTCTATACACAGTGATAGTGATGTAACTGTGATCTATATACACATCAGAGGTCTATACACAGTGATAGTGATGTAACTGTGATCTATATACACATCAGAGATCTGTACACAGTGATAATGATGTAACTGTGATCTATATACACATCAGAGGTCTGTACACAGTGATAATGATGTAACTGTGATCTATATACACATCAGAGGTCTGTACACAGTGATAATGATGTAACTGTGATCTATATACACATCAGAGGTCTGTACACAGTGATAATGATGTAACTGTGATCTATATACACATCAGAGGTCTGTACACAGTGATAATGATGTAACTGTGATCTATATACACATCAGAGGTCTATACACAGTGATAATGATGTAACTGTGATCTATATACACATCAGAGATCTGTACACAGTGATAATGATGTAACTGTGATCTATATAATACATCAGAGATCTGTACACAGTGATAATGATGTAACTGTGATCTATATACACATCAGAGATCTGTACACAGTGATAATGATGTAACTGTGATCTATATACACATCAGAGGTCTATACACAGTGATAGTGATGTAACTGTGATCTATATACACATCAGAGGTCTATACACAGTGATAGTGATGTAACTGTGATCTATATACACATCAGAGGTCTATACACAGTGATAATGATGTAACTGTGATCTATATACACATCAGAGATCTATACACAGTGATAATGATGTAACTGTGATCTATATACACATCAGAGGTCTGTACACAGTGATAATGATGTAACTGTGATCTATATACACATCAGAGGTCTATACACAGTGATAGTGATGTAACTGTGATCTATATACACATCAGAGGTCTATACACAGTGATAGTGATGTAACTGTGATCTATATACACATCAGAGGTCTATACACAGTGATAATGATGTAACTGTGATCTATATAATACATCAGAGATCTGTACACAGTGATAGTGATGTAACTGTGATCTATATACACATCAGAGGTCTGTACACAGTAATAGTGATGTAACTGTGATCTATATACACATCATAGGTCTATACACAGTGATAATGATGTAACTGTGATCTATATACACATCAGAGATCTATACACAGTGATAATGATGTAACTGTGATCTATATACACATCAGAGGTCTGTACACAGTGATAATGATGTAACTGTGATCTATATACACATCAGAGATCTGTACACAGTGATAATGATGTAACTGTGATCTATATACACATCAGAGATCTGTACACAGTGGTAATGATGTAACTGTGATCTATATACACATCAGAGATCTATACACAGTGATAATGATGTAACTGTGATCTATATACACATCAGAGGTCTGTACACAGTGATAATGATGTAACTGTGATCTATATACACATCAGAGATCTGTACACAGTGATAATGATGTAACTGTGATCTATATACACATCAGAGGTCTGTACACAGTGATAATGATGTAACTGTGATCTATATACACATCAGAGGTCTATACACAGTGATAGTGATGTAACTGTGATCTATATACACATCAGAGGTCTATACACAGTGATAATGATGTAACTGTGATCTATATACACATCAGAGATCTGTACACAGTGATAATGATGTAACTGTGATCTATATACACATCAGAGGTCTGTACACAGTGATAATGATGTAACTGTGATCTATATACACATCAGAGGTCTATACACAGTGATAGTGATGTAACTGTGATCTATATACACATCAGAGGTCTATACACAGTGATAATGATGTAACTGTGATCTATATACACATCAGAGATCTGTACACAGTGATAATGATGTAACTGTGATCTATATACACATCAGAGGTCTATACACAGTGATAGTGATGTAACTGTGATCTATATACACATCAGAGGTCTGTACACAGTGATAATGATTTAACTGTGATCTATATACACATCAGAGATCTGTACACAGTGATAATGATGTAACTGTGATCTATATACACATCAGAGATCTGTACACAGTGGTAATGATGTAACTGTGATCTATATACACATCAGAGGTCTATACACAGTGATAGTGATGTAACTGTGATCTATATACACATCAGAGGTCTATACACAGTGATAGTGATGTAACTGTGATCTATATACACATCAGAGGTCTGTACACAGTGATAGTGATGTAACTGTGATCTATATACACATCAGAGGTCTGTACACAGTGATAGTGATGTAACTGTGATCTATATACACATCAGAGATCTGTACACAGTGATAGTGATGTAACTGTGATCTATATACACATCAGAGATCTGTACACAGTGATAATGATGTAACTGTGATCTATATACACATCAGAGGTCTATACACAGTGATAATGATGTAACTGTGATCTATATACACATCAGAGGTCTATACACAGTGATAATGATGTAACTGTGATCTATATACACATCAGAGGTCTATACACAGTGATAATGATGTAACTGTGATCTATATACACATCAGAGGTCTATACACAGTGATAGTGATGTAACTGTGATCTATATACACATCAGAGATCTGTATACAGTGATAATGATGTAACTGTGATCTATATACACATCAGAGGTCTATACACAGTGATAGTGATGTAACTGTGATCTATATACACATCAGAGGTCTATACACAGTGATAATGATGTAACTGTGATCTATATACACATCAGAGATCTGTACACAGTGATAATGATGTAACTGTGATCTATATACACATCAGAGATCTATACACAGTGATAATGATGTAACTGTGATCTATATACACATCAGAGATCTGTACACAGTGATAATGATGTAACTGTGATCTATATACACATCAGAGGTCTGTACACAGTGATAGTGATGTAACTGTGATCTATATACACATCAGAGGTCTATACACAGTGATAGTGATGTAACTGTGATCTATATACACATCAGAGGTCTATACACAGTGATAGTGATGTAACTGTGATCTATATACACATCAGAGGTCTATACACAGTGATAATGATGTAACTGTGATCTATATACACATCAGAGATCTATACACAGTGATAATGATGTAACTGTGATCTATATACACATCAGAGGTCTATACACAGTGATAATGATGTAACTGTGATCTATATACACATCAGAGATCTGTACACAGTGATAATGATGTAACTGTGATTTATATACACATCAGAGATCTGTACACAGTGATAGTGATGTAACTGTGATCTATATACACATCAGAGGTCTATACACAGTGATAATGATGTAACTGTGATCTATATACACATCAGAGTCTATACACAGTGATAATGATGTAACTGTGATTATATACACATCAGAGATCTATACACAGTGATAATGATGTAACTGTGATCTATATACACATCAGAGGTCTATACACAGTGATAATGATGTAACTGTGATCTATATACACATCAGAGATCTGTACACAGTGATAATGATGTAACTGTGATCTATATACACATCAGAGGGTCTATACACAGTGATAATGATGTAACTGTGATCTATATACACATCAGAGATCTATACACAGTGATAATGATGTAACTGTGATCTACATACACATCAGAGGTCTGTACACAGTGATAATGATGTAACTGTGATCTATATACACATCAGAGATCTGTACACAGTGATAATGATGAAACTGTGATCTATATACACATCAGAGATCTGTACACAGTGATAATGATGTAACTGTGATCTATATACACATCAGAGATCTATACACAGTGATAGTGATGTAACTGTGATCTATATACACATCAGAGATCTATACACAGTGATAATGATGTAACTGTGATCTATATACACATCAGAGGTCTATACACAGTGATAATGATGTAACTGTGATCTATATACACATCAGAGATCTATACACAGTGATAATGATGTAACTGTGATCTACATACACATCAGAGGTCTATACACAGTGATAATGATGTAACTGTGATCTATATACACATCAGAGATCTATACACAGTGATAATGATGTAACTGTGATCTATATACACATCAGAGGTCTATACACAGTGATAGTGATGTAACTGTGATCTATATACACATCAGAGGTCTATACACAGTGATAATGATGTAACTGTGATCTATATACACATCAGAGATCTGTACACAGTGATAATGATGTAACTGTGATCTATATACACATCAGAGATCTATACACAGTGATAATGATGTAACTGTGATCTATATACACATCAGAGGTCTGTACACAGTGATAATGATGTAACTGTGATCTATATACACATCAGAGGTCTATACACAGTGATAGTGATGTAACTGTGATCTATATACACATCAGAGGTCTATACACAGTGATAATGATGTAACTGTGATCTATATACACATCAGAGATCTGTACACAGTGATAATGATGTAACTGTGATCTATATACACATCAGAGATCTGTACACAGTGATAATGATGTAACTGTGATCTATATACACATCAGAGATCTATACACAGTGATAATGATGTAACTGTGATCTATATACACATCAGAGGTCTGTACACAGTGATAATGATGTAACTGTGATCTATATACACATCAGAGGTCTATACACAGTGATAGTGATGTAACTGTGATCTATATACACATCAGAGGTCTATACACAGTGATAGTGATGTAACTGTGATCTATATACACATCAGAGGTCTGTACACAGTGATAATGATGTAACTGTGATCTATATACACATCAGAGGTCTGTACACAGTGATAGTGATGTAACTGTGATCTATATACACATCAGAGGTCTGTACACAGTGATAGTGATGTAACTGTGATCTATATACACATCAGAGGTCTATACACAGTGATAGTGATGTAACTGTGATCTATATACACATCAGAGATCTGTACACAGTGATAGTGATGTAACTGTGATCTATATACACATCAGAGGTCTATACACAGTGATAATGATGTAACTGTGATCTATATACACATCAGAGGTCTATACACAGTGATAGTGATGTAACTGATCTATATACACATCAGAGATCTGTATACAGTGATAATGATGTAACTGTGATCTATATACACATCAGAGGTCTATACACAGTGATAGTGATGTAACTGATCTATATACACATCAGAGGTCTATACACAGTGATAATGATGTAACTGTGATCTATATACACATCAGAGATCTGTACACAGTGATAATGATGTAACTGTGATCTATATACACATCAGAGATCTATACACAGTGATAATGATGTAACTGTGATCTATATACACATCAGAGATCTGTACACAGTGATAATGATGTAACTGTGATCTATATATACACATCAGAGGTCTGTACACAGTGATAATGATGTAACTGTGATCTATATATACACATCAGAGATCTGTACACAGTGATAATGATGTAACTGTGATCTATATACACATCAGAGGTCTATACACAGTGATAATGATGTAACTGTGATCTATATACACATCAGAGGTCTATACACAGTGATAGTGATGTAACTGTGATCTATATACACATCAGAGGTCTATACACAGTGATAATGATGTAACTGTGATTTATATACACATCAGAGATCTATACACAGTGATAATGATGTAACTGTGATCTATATACACATCAGAGGTCTATACACAGTGATAATGATGTAACTGTGATCTATATACACATCAGAGATCTGTACACAGTGATAATGATGAAACTGTGATCTATATACACATCAGAGATCTGTACACAGTGATAATGATGTAACTGTGATCTATATACACATCAGAGATCTATACACAGTGATAGTGATGTAACTGTGATCTATATACACATCAGAGATCTATACACAGTGATAATGATGTAACTGTGATCTATATACACATCAGAGGTCTATACACAGTGATAATGATGTAACTGTGATCTATATACACATCAGAGGTCTATACACAGTGATAATGATGTAACTGTGATCTATATACACATCAGAGATCTGTACACAGTGATAATGATGTAACTGTGATCTATATACACATCAGAGGTCTATACACAGTGATAATGATGTAACTGTGATCTATATACACATCAGAGATCTATACACAGTGATAATGATGTAACTGTGATCTATATACACATCAGAGGTCTATACACAGTGATAATGATGTAACTGTGATCTATATATACACATCAGAGATCTGTACACAGTGATAATGATGAAACTGTGATCTATATACACACAGAGATATATACACAGTGATAATGATGTACCTGTGATCTATATACACATCAGAGA
Source organism: Phyllobates terribilis (assembly GCF_046119375.1). Lineage (NCBI taxonomy): Eukaryota > Metazoa > Chordata > Amphibia > Anura > Dendrobatidae > Phyllobates > Phyllobates terribilis. The sequence goes on from NW_027362772.1 coordinate 84,166,763, forward strand.
TCTATACACAGTGATAATGATGTAACTGTGATCTATATACACATCAGAGATCTATACACAGTGATAGTGATGTAACTGTGATCTATATACACATCAGAGATCTATACACAGTGATAATGATGTAACTGTGATCTATATACACATCAGAGGTCTATACACAGTGATAATGATGTAACTGTGATCTATATACACATCAGAGGTCTATACACAGTGATAATGATGTAACTGTGATCTATATACACATCAGAGATCTGTACACAGTGATAATGATGTAACTGTGATCTATATACACATCAGAGGTCTATACACAGTGATAATGATGTAACTGTGATCTATATACACATCAGAGGTCTGTACACAGTGATAGTGATGTAACTGTGATCTATATACACATCAGAGGTCTATACACAGTGATAATGATGTAACTGTGATCTATATACACATCAGAGATCTGTACACAGTGATAATGATGAAACTGTGATCTATATACACATCAGAGATATATACACAGTGATAATGATGTACCTGTGATCTATATACACCATCAGAGATCTATACACAGTGATAATGATGTAACTGTGATCTACATACACATCAGAGGTCTATACACAGTGATAATGATGTAACTGTGATCTATATACACATCAGAGATCTGTACACAGTGATAATGATGTAACTGTGATCTATATACACATCAGAGATCTGTACACAGTGATAATGATGTAACTGTGATCTATATACACATCAGAGATCTATACACAGTGATAATGATGTAACTGTGATCTATATACACATCAGAGGTCTATACACAGTGATAATGATGTAACTGTGATCTATATACACATCAGAGATCTATACACAGTGATAATGATGTAACTGTGATCTATATACACATCAGAGATCTATACACAGTGATAATGATGTAACTGTGATCTATATACACATCAGAGGTCTGTACACAGTGATAATGATGTAACTGTGATCTATATACACATCAGAGATCTGTACACAGTGATAGTGATGTAACTGTGATCTATATACACATCAGAGGTCTATACACAGTGATAATGATGTAACTGTGATCTATATACACATCAGAGATCTGTACACAGTGATAATGATGTAACTGTGATCTATATACACATCAGAGATCTATACACAGTGATAATGATGTAACTGTGATCTATATACACATCAGAGGTCTGTACACAGTGATAATGATTTAACTGTGATCTATATACACATCAGAGGTCTATACACAGTGATAGTGATGTAACTGTGATCTATATACACATCAGAGGTCTATACACAGTGATAATGATGTAACTGTGATCTATATACACATCAGAGATCTGTACACAGTGATAATGATGTAACTGTGATCTATATACACATCAGAGATCTGTACACAGTGATAATGATGTAACTGTGATCTATATACACATCAGAGATCTATACACAGTGATAATGATGTAACTGTGATCTATATACACATCAGAGGTCTATACACAGTGATAATGATGTAACTGTGATCTATATACACATCAGAGGTCTATACAGCAGTGATAGTGATGTAACTGTGATCTATATACACATCAGAGGTCTGTACACAGTGATAATGATGTAACTGTGATCTATATACACATCAGAGGTCTGTACACAGTGATAGTGATGTAACTGTGATCTATATACACATCAGAGGTCTGTACACAGTGATAGTGATGTAACTGTGATCTATATACACATCAGAGGTCTATACACAGTGATAGTGATGTAACTGTGATCTATATACACATCAGAGATCTGTACACAGTGATAGTGATGTAACTGTGATCTATATACACATCAGAGGTCTATACACAGTGATAATGATGTAACTGTGATCTATATACACATCAGAGGTCTATACACAGTGATAGTGATGTAACTGATCTATATACACATCAGAGATCTGTATACAGTGATAATGATGTAACTGTGATCTATATACACATCAGAGGTCTATACACAGTGATAGTGATGTAACTGATCTATATACACATCAGAGGTCTATACACAGTGATAATGATGTAACTGTGATCTATATACACATCAGAGATCTATACACAGTGATAATGAAGTAACTGTGATCTATATACACATCAGAGATCTGTACACAGTGATAATGATGTAACTGTGATCTATTATACACATCAGAGATCTATAACACAGTGATAATGTAATGATGTAACTGTGATCTATATTCACATCAAGGTCTAACACACACAGTGATAAAGATGTAACTGTGATCTAATACACTTCAGAGGTCTATACACAGTGATAATGCTGTAACTGTGATTTATATACACATCAGAGTCTATCCACAGTGATAATGCTGTACTGTGATTCTATACACATCAGAGGTCTATACACAGTGATATGATGTAACTGTGATTTATATACACATCAGAGGTCTATACACAGTGATAATGATGTAACTTGTGATCTATATACACATCAGAGGTCTATACACAGTGATAATGATGTAACTGTGATCTATATACACATCAGAGGTCTATACACAGTGATAATGATGTAACTGTGATCTATATACACATCAGAGGTCTATACACAGTGATAATGATGTAACTGTGATCTATATACACATCAGAGGTCTATACACAGTGATAATGATGTAACTGTGATCTATATACACATCAGAGGTCTATACACAGTGATAATGATGTAACTGTGATCTATATACACATCAGAGATCTATACACAGTGATAATGATGTAACTGTGATCTATATACACATCAGAGGTCTATACACAGTGATAATGATGTAACTGTGATCTATATACACATCAGAGATCTATACACAGTGATAATGATGTAACTGTGATCTATATACACATCAGAGATCTATACACAGTGATAATGATGTAACTGTGATCTATATACACATCAGAGGTCTATACACAGTGATAATGATGTAACTGTGATCTATATACACATCAGAGAATCTATACACAGTGATAATGATGTAACTGTGATCTATATACACATCAGAGATCTGTACACAGTGATAATGATGTAACTGTGATCTATATACACATCAGAGATCTATACACAGTGATAATGATGTAACTGTGATCTATATACACATCAGAGGTCTATACACAGTGATAATGATGTAACTGTGATCTATATACACATCAGAGGTCTATACACAGTGATAATGATGTAACTGTGATCTATATACACATCAGAGATCTGTACACAGTGATAATGATGTAACTGTGATCTATATACACATCAGAGGTCTATACACAGTGATAATGATGTAACTGTGATCTATATACACATCAGAGATCTATACACAGTGATAATGATGTAACTGTGATCTATATACACATCAGAGGTCTATACACAGTGATAATGATGTAACTGTGATCTATATACACATCAGAGGTCTGTACACAGTGATAGTGATGTAACTGTGATCTATATACACATCAGAGGTCTATACACAGTGATAATGATGTAACTGTGATCTATATACACATCAGAGGTCTGTACACAGTGATAGTGATGTAACTGTGATCTATATACACATCAGAGATCTATACACAGTGATAATGATGTAACTGTGATCTATATACACATCAGAGATCTGTACACAGTGATAATGATGAAACTGTGATCTATATACACATCAGAGATCTATACACAGTGATAATGATGTACCTGTGATCTATATACACATCAGAGATCTATACACAGTGATAATGATGTAACTGTGATCTATATACACATCAGAGATCTGTACACAGTGATAATGATGAAACTGTGATCTATATACACATCAGAGATCTATACACAGTGATAATGATGAAACTGTGATCTATATACACAGAGATCTGTACACAGTGATAATGATGTAACTGTGATCTATATACACATCAGAGATCTATACACAGTGATAGTGATGTAACTGTGATCTATATACACATCAGAGATCTGTACACAGTGATAATGATGTAACTGTGATCTATATACACATCAGAGATCTGTACACAGTGATAATGATGAAACTGTGATCTATATACACATCAGAGATCTGTACACAGTGATAATGATGAAACTGTGATCTATATACACAGAGATCTGTACACAGTGATAATGATGTAACTGTGATCTATATACACATCAGAGATCTATACACAGTGATAGTGATGTAACTGTGATCTATATACACATCAGAGATCTATACACAGTGATAATGATGTAACTGTGATCTATATACACATCAGAGATCTGTACACAGTGATAATGATGTAACTGTGATCTATATACACATCAGAGATCTATACACAGTGATAATGATGTAACTGTGATCTATATACACATCAGAGGTCTATACACAGTGATAATGATGTAACTGTGATCTATATACACATCAGAGATCTATACACAGTGATAATGATGTAACTGTGATCTATATACACATCAGAGATCTATACACAGTGATAATGATGTAACTGTGATCTATATACACATCAGAGGTCTGGTACACAGTGATAATGATGTAACTGTGATCTATATACACATCAGAGATCTGTACACAGTGATAGTGATGTAACTGTGATCTATATACACATCAGAGATCTATACACAGTGATGATGATGTAACTGTGATCTATATACACATCAGAGGTCTGTACACAGTGAGAATGATGTAACTGTGATCTATATACACATCAGAGATCTGTACACAGTGATAATGATGTAACTGTGATCTATATACACATCAGAGGTCTATACACAGTGATAATGATGTAACTGTGATCTATATACACATCAGAGGTCTATACACAGTGATAATGATGTAACTGTGATCTATATACACATCAGAGGTCTGTACACAGTGATAGTGATGTAACTGTGATCTATATACACATCAGAGATCTATACACAGTGATAATGATGTAACTGTGATCTATATACACATCAGAGGTCTGTACACAGTGATAATGATGTAACTGTGATCTATATACACATCAGAGATCTGTACACAGTGATAGTGATGTAACTGTGATCTATATACACATCAGAGATCTATACATAGTGATGATGATGTAACTGTGATCTATATACACATCAGAGGTCTGTACACAGTGATAATGATGTAACTGTGATCTATATACACATCAGAGGTCTGTACACAGTGATAATGATGTAACTGTGATCTATATACACATCAGAGATCTGTACACAGTGATAATGATGTAACTGTGATCTATATACACATCAGAGGTCTATACACAGTGATAATGATGTAACTGTGATCTATATACACATCAGAGATCTGTACACAGTGATAATGATGTAACTGTGATCTATATACACATCAGAGGTCTGTATACAGTGATAATGATGTAACTGTGATCTCTGTACACATCAGAGTATGTGTGGAGGGGCCGCTCTTCTGTATGGAGGGGGCATTCCCGTTTATAGAGTGGGCTCTCCCGTGTATATGTGGCACCCCTGAGGGTTCAGTCGCCACAGGGGTACTGCACCTCAGACCGAGGTGTGGTATCTCCTCTCCGAGGTAAGGAAGGAGCATCTATCGGGACCCCACCACATCCATCCAACACTACACCACTCCTGTCCTGAGGGGGGCTTATAGGCACCAGAGTGCTGCCCCAGCCGGGTTAAGAGGAGATGGGGGGAACCAAAGATAGCCGGAACCATGTAGTGGGTGAGGGTGGAGGACGTACTTTTTGTTACACCACAAAATTCATATTTAATAAACAGCCATCTTGGGCTTATGGTCTTTGATTGTGATCTTCATCACTGAACGTGGCTCTCAACCTGCAGTTGATGGGGACACGGTCCTCGTACTCTGGCCTTGAGACGAGGAGCGGGCAAGAGTTAACGGCTGTCTCTACCTGGTCAAGGTCCCTACCCAAGAAGGCCTGGAGGGGAGCAGAGGAGACAAGCTCCACAGGCAAAAGGATCCCAGGGGGATGCAGACGGAGCGGCATACGCCACCTGTCCTCACTATTCTGGCCTAGCCAGAGGAACTCCTGCTGCAAAAGGGGTACCGGCCCCGATATCTGACTCTGTCACTTCAAGTCTCAGTCGGAGAAGCCCGGAGGCTCAGTGGATCCCACCGGGTAACGGATGGAGCGGAGTTGCCACCCATACCCTTGTTCTGTGCATAGTCCAGAGGGAGACCCAGCCTTGTAACACACACCACATGCGGACAGGAGAGGACCTAGTGGGAAAGTCTAGGAACACTCTGGTGCAGGGGGTCCTGATTGATGCACCCGAACTACCCGGAGTGTGCTGAACCCCTTCCTGGTGGCCGCTGAGGAGCAAGGAGAAGCCTTGCAGCTGACACCTTACTTCGTGAGTAAAGCTTGGAAGACTGCATCCATTGCCTCCGGTTCCTTAGTGCAACGCGGCACCGCACCACATCTCCTACTACTACTCCCCTGATCCGTTCTCTCTGCCCTGAGGCCCTGCTCCGCCTGTGGGGAGTAGTACCATCTTCTGCTGCCACTACATCCCGCCTCAGAGGACTGCCGCAGCGCTGGTGGTGAATCACCAGGCACCACAGGTGGCGTAGTCATCAAATCCACTCGATTACCACCAAACCCTGAAAGCCCATTAAATCTTTTATGTGACGGCCCTGGGCACGGAACGGGTCCAGGCCACGGCTACAACCCCCCAAACATCTGACCCGGCTCCAAGTACCCCCATCTCCCAGGGTGGGCTGTGAGCGTCACATATGGAGGGGGCTCTCCTGTGTGTGGAGGGGGCGCTCCCGTGTATGGAGTGGGCGCCCCCCGTGTATGGAGTGGGCACTCCTGTGTGTGGAGGGGGCGCTCCCTTGTCTGAAGGGGGCGCTCTTGTGGCGCCCTGCTGTGCACTGGTGCCACAGAACCCAGAAGGGTGCATGGATGGACTTCTCCACAAGAGGGCCTCACACATTCACACATCTCCACCCTACCACCTCAGACCAGCACAAGGAGCCCGTTAGGGATATATATATGGAGGGTGGACCCAGGCAGCTTAGTTTTTAGTTTTTTTAGTCAGACAGAGAGAGCAGCGAAGAGGCAGCACGCTGGCTGCTGTGCTTAGGCGAGCCAAGGCCTACAGCACGAGTGAAGGCCTAGTGAGGGCACTGAGTGTGGCCGAAGGCGAGAGGAGAAGGAAGTAGCGAGGGGGCAGAAGAGCATACCAGGCTCACCCCGAGATATATACCGGACACCGGGTCCGCGCCTACGGGGTCCCTTATACCCAGTAGGGACCACCAGAACCCCTGGAGGACTACAGGTCCCAGGTTTACCAAACGCTGACTACAGTACCAGGGCTAGGAGTCACGGAGGCCCCAGCAACCAGGGAGAGTGATCTCCAGCAGAAGGCCCTACCACCAGATCAGCAGGTGCAGAGAGAGACAGTAACCAAGCTAGGCCCAGCTCCAGGCAGGCCAGAAGCTTAGCAAGTAAAGCCACGGATCAGGAGGCCCTATCCCCGCTCACTGGGGAGAGTCCAAAAGTGCACCCTTCATCCGGAGTACCCTGGACCGTGTGCATCATCACCAGTAAAGGTACTGAAGCTTACCCCCGTGTGAGTGTCCGTCTTTCCTCCAGGACCGTCCTGCCGTCTCTCCCCTGCACCACCATCCATTACACCCCACGCTCCACCTGTGGGGAGCCGTTCCATCACAAGCTGCCCTACCATCTGCCTCAGAGGACTGCTCCGCAGCGGCGGCCCCTCCCTTTAGCCGCATTCCACAGGTGGCGTCATGAACTTTCCAAATTCCCTATAAATAACCATCCCCCTTTTCATTGAGCGCCCTGGGTCACGGCCACCGTGATATTCCCCATACCGCCACCCATAGGCCCGGCTGTCGAGTACCCCACGGCCCAGGGTCACGTCACTCTCGTGTATGGAGGGGGTGCTCCCGCGTATGGAAAGGGCGCTGCCGTGTGTGAAGGGGGCGTTCCCGCGTGTGGAGGGGGCGTTTCCGCGTGTGGAGGGTGCGCTCTCGTGTGTGGAGGGGGCGCTCCCGTGTGTGGAGGGGGCGCTCCGGTGTATGGAGGGGGCGTTCCCGTGTATGGAGGGGGCGCTCCCGTGTATGGAGGGGGCGTTCCCGCGTGTGGAGGCAGCGCTCTTGCGTGTGGAGGGGGAATTCCCGTGTGTGGAGGGGGCGTTCCCGCTTGTGGAGGGGGCGCTCTCGTGTGTGGAGGGGGCGCTCCCGTGTGTGGAGGGGGCGCTCCCGTGTATAGAGGGGCGCTCCCGTGTATGGAGGGGGCGCTCCCGTGTATGGAGGGGTGCTCCCGTGTATGGAGGGGCGCTCCCGTGTATGGAGGGGGCGCTACTGTGTGTGGAGGGGGCGCTCCCGTGTGTGGAGGGGGCGCTCCCGTGTATAGAGGGGCGCTCCCGTGTATGGAGGGGGCGCTCCCGTGTATGGAGGGGTGCTCCCGTGTAGGGAGGGGCGCTCCCGTGTATGGAGGGGGCGCTCCCGTGTATGGAGGGGGCGCTACTGTGTGTGGGGGGGGGGCGTTCCCGCGTGTGGAGGAGGCGTTCCCGCGTGTGGAGGGGGCACTCTCGCGCGTGGAAGGGGCTCTCCCGCGTGTGGTGGGGGCGCTCCCGTGTATGGAGGGGGCGCTCTCGTGTATGGAGTGGGCACTCCTGTGTGTGGAGGCGGCGTTCCCGCGTGTGGAGGGGGCGCTCTCGTGTGTGGAGGGGGCGTTCCTGCGTGTGGAGTGGGCGCTCCCGTGTGTGGAGGGGGCGCTCTCATGTGTGGAGGGGGAGTTCCAGCGTGTGGAGGGGGCGCTCTCGTGTGTGGAGGGGGCGCTCCCGTGTGTGGAGGGACCGCTTCTGTGTGTGGAGGGGGCTCTCCCGTGTATGGAGGGGGCGTTCCCGTGTGTGGAGGGGGCGCTCTCATGTGTGGAGGGGGCGCTCCCGTGTATGGAGGGGGCGCTCCCGCGTATGGAGGGAGCGCTCCCGTATATGGAGGGGGCGCTCCCGTGTATGGAGGGGCGCTCCCGTTGTATGGAGGGGCGCTCCCGTGTATGGAGGGGGCGCTCTCGTGTATGGAGTGGACGCTCCCGTGTATGGAGTGGGCGCTCTTGTGTGTGGAGGGGGCACTCTCGTGTGGAGGGGGCGCTCCCGTGTATGGAGGGGGCGCTCCTGTGTATGGAGGGGGTGCTCTTGTGTATGGAGGGGGCGCTCCCGTGTATGGAGGGGGCGCTCCCGTGTATGGAAGGGGCGCTCTCGCGTATGGAGTGGGCGCTCGTGTGTGGAGGGGGCGCTCTCGTGTGGAGGGGGCGCTCCCGTGTATGGAGGGGGCGCTCCTGTGTATGGAGGGGGCGCTCTCGTGTATGGAGGGGGCGCTCCCGTGTATGGAGGGGGCGCTCCCGTGTATGGAAGGGGAGCTCTCGCGTATGGAGTGGGCGCTCTCGTGCATGGAGGGGGCGCTCTCGTGTATGGAGGGGGCGTTCCCGTGTGTGGAGGGGGCGTTCCTGGGATATCATTCGTATTCCTTGTATTGTCAATGATCACCTTGTGGATTGTGACTTGTTTTTGGTGACAGCTTTTGGCTTTTACCAAGTTGGAGGCACAGGTATTGAGCGTGCACAGGTATTGAGCATGCACAGGTATTGAGCGTCCACAGGTATTGAGCGTGCACAGGCATTGAGCGTGCACAGGTATTAAGCGTGCACAGGTATTGAGCGTGCACAGGTATTGAGCGTCCACAGGTATTGAGCGTGCACAGGTATTGAGTGTCCACAGGTATTGAGCGTGCACAGGTATTGAGCGTGGCCAGGTAATGATCGTGCACAGGTATTGAGCGTCCACAGTTATTGAGCGTCCACAGGTATTGAGCGTGCACAGGCATTAAGCGTGCACAGGTATTGAGCGTGCACAGGTATTGAGTGTGCACAGGTATTGAGCGTGCACAGGTATCGAGCGTTCACAGGTATTGAGCGTGCACAGGTATTGAGCGTCCACAGGTATTGAGCGTGCACAGGTACTGAGCGTCCACAGGTATTGAGCGTCCACAGGTATTGAGCGTGCACAGGTATTGAGCGTGCACAGGTATTGAGCGTGCACAGGTATCGAGCGTTCACAGGTATTGAGCGTGCACAGGTATTGAGCGTCCACAGGTATTGAGCGTGCACAGGTACTGAGCGTCCACAGGTATTGAGCGTCCACAGGTATTGAGCGTGCACAGGTATTGAGCGTGCACAGGTATTGAGCGTCCACAGGTATTGAGCGTGCACAGGTACTGAGCGTCCACAGGTATTGAGCGTCCACAGGTATTGAGCGTGCACAGGTATTGAGCGTGCACAGGTATTGAGCGTCCACAGGTATCGAGCGTTCACAGGTATTGAGCGTGCACAGGTATTGAGCGTCCACAGGTATTGAGCGTGCACAGGTACTGAGCGTCCACAGGTATTGAGCGTGCACAGGTATTGAGCGTGCACAGGTATTGAGCGTTCACAGGTATTGAGCGTGCACAGGTACTGAGCGTCCACAGGTGACTGCACCAGGAGACACATGACAGCACCACAGTTACATCCAGGGCAGTAGGTCCAGTAGATCACTTGTGGTCAGTGATCTGTCAGGCCTACATCTCCAAGGTGAATAGTGTATTACAGTAGGAGGATGCCCCTAGAACGTAGTGCCGGAAGCTCAGCTGTGTGTAGCCGAGCACCTGAAGAACGCGGTCACAGACAGGTACAGCAATAGACAAATTCTGGAGAATGATGGAGAATCCCTGACTGCAGGAGAAGGCCTCTGTCTACACCGACCCCATCCGCAAACACCCCCTCCACCTTCCGATACCTGATTGTGTCCCCAATGTGATTCTCCACATGCAGAGGCCTAGAGCAATGGCAGGGGCCATCTCCATCCTCCTGTCTCCCCCGCTCTTCACATTCGTAGGGTATCGAGGGTACAACACATAATTAGTGCTTAGGAACATTATATCTGACATATCATGACCTTTCCACCCTCCGACATTTCCCATCCACTATACATCTTGTCATAGTGGAAATGTCACCACCAGACAAGGAGGATCCACTTACGGTGACAAGGAGGATATCAAGGCCTTGGGTCCATGGCGAGAATCCGGTGAGCAGCTCCTCTGCGACGACGGTCTATGGATCTCCAGGAGCTCGGCCGGATGCAGGTCACTGGATGGCAGGAATCTGCAGACCAACAGACAGGAATAATCAGGGGGTCCGGCACCTCGGATTCAGCAGCTTTTAATTATAGCTCAGACACAAAGAGAGAAGCTCTGACTCAGAGGAGAGAAGCTTCCTAATTGGCACATGGTCCTGATGGCAGGCTCTGGGTGCAGGCTCTGGGTGCAGGCTCTGGGTGCAGGCTCTGGGTGCAGGCTCTGGGTGCAGGCTCTGGGTGCAGGCACTGCATCCTTCCTCTCCTGCGCTGCCATCCCTTGTGATGCTGCAGAGCATTTGTAAAGCTGGGATGGACATGGACTGAATACTAATACATCATCAGCCAGTGAGACATTCATGTGAGATCCTGGGGAGCGGAGAGGACAGAGGCAGGAAAGAAAGGGGAGAGAGAAAGAGGGAGGAGGGAGGCTGCATGCAGGCGAGGGATGCAGCCATGGAGGATTCCTCCAGCAGGGAATGGCTGGGAAGCAATGGCTGGATGGCGCCAGCTTACCCTGCCCGTGACTGCAGCACATCCAGAAGGTGGAAGCCCCCGGAATGCAGATGTGGACATCGATTCCTCCAGCCCCGGATTACATCTGCATTGTAATTAAGTGGCGAGTGGAGAAGTGAGTGTTCTTATGAGCATGTGCACATGTGTCAGCCGGAGGAGGAGGAGGAGGACCCAGCGCTGCCCAGCATCCATCAAGGGTAGCCACTGGCAGGGACGGATCACACTACCACGGGTATCACAATACCACGGGTATCACAGTACCACTCACCACTGGCAGAGATGAATCACAGTGCCGCTATCACAGTACCACAAATATCACAGTACCACTCATCACTGGCATGGACGGATCACACTACCACGGGTATCACAGTACCACGGGTATCACAGTACCACTCATCACCAGCAGGGACGGATCACAGTACCACGGGTATCACAGTACCACAGGTATCACAGTACCACTCACCACTGGCAGGGTCGGATCACAGTGCCGCTATCACAGTACCACAAATATCACAGTACCACTCATCACCAGCAGGGACGGATCACAGTACCACGGGTATCACAGTACCACGGGTATCACAGTACCACTCATCACCAGCAGGGACGGATCACAGTACCACGGGTATCACAGTACCACTCATCACCAGCAGGGACGGATCACAGTACCACGGGTATCACAGTACCACAGGTATCACAGTACCACTCACCACTGGCAGGGTCGGATCACAGTGCCGCTATCACAGTACCACAAATATCACAGTACCACTCATCACCAGCAGGGACGGATCACAGTACCACGGGTATCACAGTACCACGGGTATCACAGTACCACTCATCACCAGCAGGGACGGATCACAGTACCACGGGTATCACAGTACCACTCATCACCAGCAGGGACGGATCACAGTACCACGGGTATCACAGTACCACAGGTATCACAGTACCACTCACCACTGGCAGGGTCGGATCACAGTGCCGCTATCACAGTACCACAAATATCACAGTACCACTCATCACCAGCAGGGACGGATCACAGTACCACGGGTATCACAGTACCACGGGTATCACAGTACCACTCATCACCAGCAGGGACGGATCACAGTACCACGGGTATCACAGTACCACTCATCACCAGCAGGGACGGATCACAGTACCACGGGTATCACAGTACCACGGGTATCACAGTACCACAGGTATCACAGTACGACTCATCACTGGCAGGTACAGATCACAGTGCCGCTATCACAGTACCACGGGTATCACAGTACCACTCATCACTGGCAGGTACAGATTACAGTGCCGCTACCACAGTACCACGGGTATCACAGTACCACTCATCACTGGCAGGTACAGATCACAGTGCCGCTATCACAGTACCACGGGTATCACAGTACCACTCATCACTGGCAGGTACAGATTACAGTGCCGCTACCACAGTACCACGGGTATCACAGTACCACGGGTATCACAGTACCACTCATCACTGGCAGGTACAGATCACAGTGCCGCTATCACAGTACCACGGGTATCACAGTACCTCGGATATCACAGTACCACTCATCACTGGCAGGTACAGATCACAGTGCTGCTATCACAGTACCTCGGGTATCACAGTACCACGGGTATCACAGTACCACTCATCACTGGCAGGTACAGATCACAGTGCCGCTATCACAGTACCTCGGGTATCACAGTACCACGGGTATCACAGTACCACTCATCACTGGCAGGTACAGATCACAGTGCCTCTATCACAGTACCACGGGTATCACAGTACCACTCACGACTGGCAGAGATGAATCACAGTGCCGCTATCACAGTACCACAAATATCACAGTACCACTCATCACTGGCATGGACGGATCACACTACCACGGGTATCACAGTACCACGGGTATCACAGTACCACTCATCACCAGCAGGGACGGATCACAGTACCTCGGGTATCACAGTACCACGGGTATCACAGTACCACTCATCACTGGCAGGTACAGATCACAGTGCCGCTATCACAGTACCACGGGTATCACAGTACCACTCACCACTGGCAGGTACAGATCACAGTGCTGCTATCACAGTACCTCGGGTATCACAGTACCACGGGTATCACAGTACCACTCATCACTGGCAGGTACAGATCACAGTGCCGCTATCACAGTACCTCGGGTATCACAGTACCACAGGTATCACAGTACCACTCATCACTGGCAGGTACAGATCACAGTGCCGCTATCACAGTACCACGGGTATCACAGTACTTCGAATATCACAGTACCACTCATCACTGGCAGGTACAGATCACAGTGCTGCTATCACAGTACCTCGGGTATCACAGTACCACGGGTATCACAGTACCACTCATCACTGGCAGGTACAGATCACAGTGCCGCTATCACAGTACCTCGGGTATCACAGTACCACGGGTATCACAGTACCACTCATCACTGGCAGGTACAGATCACAGTGCCTCTATCACAGTACCACGGGTATCACAGTACCTCGGATATCACAGTACCACTCATCACTGGCAGGTACAGATCACAGTGCTGCTATCACAGTACCTCGGGTATCACAGTACCACGGGTATCACAGTACCACTCATCACTGGCAGGGACAGATCACAGTGCCGCTATCACAGTACCTCGGGTATCACAGTACCACGGGTTTCACAGTACCACTCATCACTGGCAGGTACAGATCACAGTGCCGCTATCTCAGTACTACGGGTATCACAGTACCACTCACCACTGGCAGAGATGAATCACAGTGCCGCTTTCACAGTACCACTCACCACTGGCAGGGTCGGATCACAGTGCCGCTATCACAGTACCACGAATATCACAGTACCACTCATCACTGGCATGGACAGTTTACACTGCCGGTATCACAGTACCACGATGTGACGATACAACTTAAAATCTTAATTAGCCAGACGATTACATTTGTTCATCCAAGAGAAATACCTTTTTGTGTTATATTAGAGACTAGCTATTTAGCCCGTTCTACGCCCGGGTGGCGATCGTTTTTATTGGTATATGGTCTCCCATGCTGGTATGTGCTGCCCCCATCCTGGTATTTGTGCTCCCCAATCCTGTTCCTCTATCCTGTTATGTGCTGCCCTCATCCCTATCCTGGTATGCATGGCTCCCCTCATCCCTATCCTGGTATGCATGGCACCCCTCACCCCCAATCCTGGTATGCATGGCATCCCTCACCCCCAATCCTGGTATGCATGGCACCCCTCATCCCCAATCCTGGTATGCATGGCACCCCTCACCCCCAATCCTGGTATGCATGACACCCCTCATCCCCAATCCTGGTATGCATGGCACCCCTCATCCCCAATCCTGGTATGCATGGCACCCCTCACCCCCAATCCTGGTATGCATGGCACTCCTCATCCCCAATCCTGGTATGCATGTGACTCGCCCCCTGGGCCGTGTGGGGAACCCGGAACCGGGCCTTTTGTGGGATGCTGGGGTTGTAGTCTCCGTGGCGGTGACCCGGTCCCGTGGCTCAGGGTGGTCAAACCAGTGGCAGTCTTTATAGGGTTTTTTTATGGTTTTAATTTCTGACTACGCCACCCGTGGATCGCGGTCAAGGTGTACCGCCGCTGCGAAGCAGACCGCTGAGGCTGGTGTTGTGTGCGCAGCAGAGAATGGGATAACTCCCCACGGGAGGAGTATAGCCTCAGGGCAGTAAGTGTATATGATGGGAGTGATGGTGCACGGGCGTCCCAGTACTAGTAGTGCTGACGCGGTGAGAAAGCTCAGAGACAAGGTGTTGCAGTTCAGGTTCTTTACTCACAGTTCTCATCCAGGTCACTTGTGCACAGATAGGACCGCCCGAGCCGTGCTGCGTCCACCAGGCAGGGGGCTCGATCAACCCCCAGGCAATTCCGGAGTGTGGCACAGGACTCCCTTCTATCCTTTCGTCAGCCATGCCCCACCAGTGACACTACCTCTGTCCAGCTGCCTCGGGTCTTCTCCTGGGAGGACTGGGTGTCCACTTCCCTGACCCTATGTGGTGTGCCTTTCTAGTAGGTGTAGTGAGGGATCGCACCAGTAAATAGTCACGACCGCCGGTTCTTGGTTAAGGATTAGTCACCTCCACCAACTTGGGATCCGGTACCCTGTTCTGCCAACCCGTCACCCGCAATCTCCTGGGTCCTTAGGGTTCCTTCTGCCTTCGTGTCTCTGGGCCTCTCTTGGTGTTCTGTTCCTTTCTGTTCCTTTCTGTTTCTGTTCCCTTCTTCTGGCTCTGGCCTTCACTCTAGGCCTGCCTCGTGGAGCTGGGCCCAGACTGAGCCACAGCTCCCTGTCAGCCCTCTCTGGCCGAACTCCTTCTCCTTTCTTCCAGTGCTGGCTGGGCCTCACAGGCTAGGCCCTGCTCTGTCACTTCCTCTCTCAGACTGAACACTGTTCTAAGATGGTGCCCACCTTATATACCTCCCTCTCTGTGTATGAGCCCAGGTGACTTGCAACCAATGGGCTCCTACCTATGCCCAGAAACCCAACCCCTATCTGCTCCTACATCACTGGGTTTTCCTCCCCCCTCCCCACTCCAGCCAGGGACATGTTCTGTTGTGCCTGCATTACTGTACTAATGGGAGCACCGTTGAGCTGTCCCCCGGAAATGGGGTGTGTGTGATGCATGCAGCTAACTGAGTCCCGGTCCACACACCATCCTTACCCGGGAGTGGGATATCACACCTCTGGTTGAGGTGCAATACCTCTGTAGCGACTGAACCCACGGGGCGCTACACATGGCACCCCTCATCCCCAATCCTGGTATGCGTGGCATCCCTCACTCCCAATCCTGGTATGCATGGCACCCCTCATCCCCCAGTCCTGGTATGCATGGCACCCCTCACCCTCAATCCTGGTATGCATGATACCCCTCATCCCCAATCCTGGCATGCATGGCACCCCTCATCCCCAATCCTGGTATGCATGATACCCCTCACCCCCAATCCTGGTATGCATGGCACCCCTCACCCCCAATCCTGGTATGCATGATACCCTTCATCCCCAATCCTGGTATGTATGGTACCCCTCACTCCCAATCCTGGTATGCATGGCACCCCTCATCCCCCAGTCCTGGTATGCATGGCACCCCTCATCCCCAATCCTGGTATGCATGGCACCCCTCCTCCCCAATCCTGGTATGCATGGCACCCCTCCTCCCCAATCCTGGTATGCATGGCACCCCTCATCCCCAATCCTGGAATGTATGGCACCCCTCACTCCCAATCCTGGTATGCACGGCACCCCTCATCCCCAATCCTGGTATGCATGGCACCCCTCATTCCCAATCCTGGTATGCATGGCACCCCTCATCCCCAATCCTGGTATGCATGGCACCCCTCATCCCCAATCCTGGTATGCATGGCACCCCTCATCCCCAATCCTGGTTTGCATGGCACCCTTCATCCCCAATCCTGGTTTGCATGGCACTCCTCATCCCCAATCCTGGTTTGCATGGCACTCCTCATCCCCAATCCTGGTATACATGGCACCCCTCATCCCCAATCCTGGTATACATGGCACCCCATCTCTCATCCTGGTATGCGTGGCCCCCTCATCCCAAATTTGATATACATGGCACCCCTCATCCCATTCCTGGTATGTATGGCACCCTTCATCCCCCAATCCTGGAATGCATGGCACTCCTCATCCCTCATCCTGGTATGCATGGTACCCCGCATCCCTATTCTGGTATATATGGTACCCCTCATTCTGGTATACATGGCACCCCTCATCCCAATTCTGGTATATATGGCCTCCTCATCCCTCAATCCTGGTATGCATAGCACTCCATCCCTCATCCTGGTATGCATGGTACCCCGCATTCCTATCCTGGTATGCATGGTACCCCTCATCCCTATTCTGGTATGCATGGTACCCCTCATCCTGGTATGCATGGCACCCCATCCCTCATCCTGGTATGCATGGTACCCCACATCCCTATTCTGGTATGTATGGTACCCCTCATCCTGGTATACATGGCACCCCTCATCCCTTTCCTGGTATGCATGGCACACCCCATCCCAATTCTGGTATGTATGGCACCCCTCATCCCCCAATCCTGGTATGCATGGTCCCCTCACTCCCCAATCCTGGTATGCATGGTCCCCTCATCCCCCAATCCTGGTATGCATGGTCCCCTCACCCCCCAATCGTGGTTTGCATGGTCCCCTCACCCCCAATCCTGGTATGCATGGTACTCCTCATCCCCCAATCCTGGTATGTGTGGACCCCTCATCCCCCAATCCTGGTATGTGTGGCCCCCTCATCCCCCAATCCTGGTATGTTTGGCCCCCTCATCCCCGAATCCTGATATGTGTGGCCCCCTCAGCCCCCAATCCTGGTATGTGTGGCCCCCTCATCCACGAATCCTGGTATGTGTGGCCCCTTCATCCCCGAATCCCGGTATGTGTGGACCACTCATCCCCCAATCCTGGTATGTGTGGCCCCCTCATCCCCCAATCCTGGTATGTGTGGCCCCCTCACCCCCCAATCCTGGTATGTGTGGCCCCTTCACCCCCCAATCCTGGTATGTGTGGCCCCCTCACCCCCCAATCCTGGTATGTGTGCCCCCCTCATCCCTTTCACGCTGCACGCATACAAAAAAAAACACTTATACTCACGTTTATTCCCTGTGTACGCGCGTGCCCATATCGCGCTGTCCGGCGCCATTTTGCTGAAAACACACAGTAAAATGGCGCTGGATAGTGCTATGCGCATGCGCCGACTCCAATGCCTTCACTCCTGCCCGGTCTCCGGCGAGAAGAGAGGCGCCGCGGCAACGCTCCTCCACGTCAGGTAGGTATGTAAGTATGGCGCCGGAGATCGCAGTGTGCATTCAGTGTCTACACATACGTGATCTCCGGTGCCATACACTCCCCTTACCTGTAACGGCTCCATGCGTTCTTCTGTCTGGAGCCACACTGCACAGGCGTGTCGCGCTTGCTCAGTCTATAGAGGCTTCAGACAGAGGGACACTTGTAGCATTATATTATAGATTGTTGGATGTTTTATTAATGTTCTGCTTGCTCGTCAGTTTATGTACACTAATTATACTTGTAAAGTGTCCAGCATTCCACTAATCTCATTAGTATCTCAGTAGCCTCTAACTATTGTTCAGAAATAGTCTAGGCCGAAATCGTCTAGGCCAGTTGTGTAAGTGTTGAAATAAGATGCGGCGGAGCCTTCACCACAGGGAGTCTCACATGTAGACCCAGGTGATGTGGACGACCTGAGAAAGATACCTCCACTAATGCTCAATAAGCTTTAGGGGGGGGAGGGTGAGGGCAGTTTCAGGGGGCTGATCCCAGAGAAGCAGAAAGGACTTGAAACAGAGATTGGAGAAAGACTTTACAAGGAGAATGAGAGACATCCTTCAGGACAGTAGATGGATTGCATGGCATTACCCAAGAGACACAGGTTTGAATTCTATATGATTCTAGCCTAAGGGTATCGGCCCTGAGTGGAAAGATTTGGATCTGCTGCATTAACCATCAGAGAGACATGGATACATTTTGGGGAGACCAGGTTGTAACGAAAAAGTCACCTGGCCCCATGGATATGTTGTTTGGGGTTGCCAGGAGGGACCCATCGGTCACCTGCAACCCACGGAGACATTCGGAGAAGCCAGATTGGGACCCGCCGGTCATCTGGCCCCATGGAAACTCTCAGGCCCGGTTGGGACCCTCGCGTCTCCTGGTCTTGCACCTCGATGGGCTGCTAGCTTCCTAAGCTTGCCGCTACCTCCTCTCTGTGGGGTCCCATCAGAAGCAGGGGGCCACTGGTTGAGGTAGTCAACCCTGGAAGTCTCCAAAGTCGCAGCTGTTCTATCCCAGGCGGACAGAGAAGGAAGGGTGAGACTGTGTAATGTTGTACTATCTTGGGTATTTGCTGGGACTGTTCTATATGTTTATTGTCCACTTGGTGGTTCAATAAAGTATTGCCTCACTGTTTTACTCTCACCCTGTGTTGTCTGAGTAGTGTTACGCCCACATTTTGGTGGCAGCGGTGGGATACTACTCAGCCCAGCAGATCTGGGGGAGCTGCAAGGGGACTGGTGTTAGCATACACCATCAAAAGGGCTCCATAACCAGGGCGGCATGTAGACAGACCCAGCAGACCATAGGTGAGGCATACACAGTGGGTTTCGGATGCTACCATGTCCAACCCCACCAGTCCAGCCTTGGGAGGAGGACCAGAGAGGATAAACAACAGCAACAAGATAACGGCAACTACAGGAGCTGTGCCAGCTTCAACGGATTGAATACCAGTCCACCGACACTCATCGGATTTAATTCAGGAACCACAGGATGCAAAGGACGGCATGTGTGGACACAATGGATACCAATCTGTTTTCATCAATTACTAGTGTTGAGCGAGCATGCCGACACTGCTCGGTACTCGCCCGAGCATCTCACTACTCGGGATGTTCGGCGAGCATCGAGCATTTTCGGGTTACTCTGGCGGGAGCTCGGGTCTCCACCCTGCACATTTGGCGCTCTTTACAGAGCCAATGAACATTCAGGGATTGCCAGCCAGTCACTGTAATGCCGCAGCCATGTTGGTTGTGGGCATTACAGTGATTGGCTGGCCGCACAGCGTCACCTCGAGTATTTAAAACCGGGCGCCGCCATCTTGGACACAGTCGCTCCGGATCAGACAGTGTAGGGAGAGTGCTGCTGAGATAGGGAGAGATTTATACTGCGAAATAGTTAGTGTAGGGTCTCTAAAGCCTGCAAAATCAAACAAACAGTCTTTCTGAGGACAAATATCCATCCCAGATATCAGGCAGGCAGGCAGGCTGTATAGGAGACGCAGTGGTTATACCAACAAACACTGCATTACAGTCCTGTGTTCTGCTGCTGGTCAAATTGCTAGACTTAGCCCCAGGTCTCAGGGGCCAGGAAAAATCCTTTTTTTTCATCTAAATCCTCTCTTTTATTTTTTTTCCTCAGTCAGACTGTACAAATACCCTTCTTATTAGCCTTTTGGTATTCCCCCCCCCCCCCAAAAAAAAAAAAAAAATGTTGTGTGTCTGTGACAGTTCAGACACAAATATATCTGTTTAAAAGAGTCTGGTTTTGGCCAGATAACTAGAACTGTGGTTTTGCAGTTCCACGGTTCACATCTCTGTATTTTCCCCTTTTTTGCCTTTTTTCCATAAAAAAAAAACAGTTTGAGTGTCTCGCTGACTGTTCAGACACAAATATATCTATTTAAAAAAGTCTGGTATTCGCCAGGAAATTAGAACTGTGGTTTTCCTCTTCCACGGTTCAAATCTGGGTGTAATCCACCTTTTTGCCTTTTTTCCATAAAAAAAAAACAGTTTGAGTGTCTCGCTGACTGTTCAGACACAAATATATCTGTTTAAAAGATTCTGGTGTAGGCCAGAGAACTAGAACTGTGGTTTTCCTCTTCCACGGTTCAAATCTGGGTGTAATCCACCTTTTTGCCTTTTTTCCATAAAAAAAAACAGTTTGAGTGTCTCGCTGACTGTTCAGACTCAAATATATCTGTTTAAAAGATTCTGGTGTAGGCCAGAGAAATAGAACTGTGGTTTTCCTCTTCCACGGTTCTAATCTACTTTTTATTACCCTTTTTCCATTGATAGTGCGAGTGTAAGCTATTTTACTTCATTTACAATGGGCAAGGCGCGTGGCAAGAGACGTGGAAGTGGACGTTGTGGTGATGGTGCGTGCAGAGGACGGGGCCGTGGCCAAGGTGAAAATGTGCCACAACCAACAGCCACATCTTCTCGCTTCCAGTTCTTGACCGAATTGCTAGGGAAGCACACAACAACACCACTATTGCGAACAGATCAGTGTGAACAGGTTATTAATTGGATAGCAGATAATACTTACAGTCACCTGGGCACCACCACCTCTGGTCAGTCTTCCGCACGGTCAAGTCTTAGTAGCCGTGAGTCTCGACCGCATACTCCTCCTCACCCTGATGCTCCTTCCTTCCACCATGCCGAGTGTTGTCAGACAGCAACTGATCCCACAGTTGGACACTCTGAAGAGCTGTTCACTGGTCCATTTCCATTTTTGGGCGCCTTGCCTGCTCCGCTTGAAGTGGTGGAAGAGGAGATACCATGTAGCGATGGCCAAATATTTGAACAGCCACGGCCACAGGAAGGCGACACTGGCAATTTGTCACAAGAGGTGGACGATGACGAGACACAATTGCCAAGAAGTGAGGAGGAGGACCGTGGTGCGCAAGTGGAAGAAGAGGAGGTGGTGGATGATCTAGTAACTGACCCAACGTGGCAGGAGGACACGCAGAGCGAGGCTATCAGCACACAGGGGGAGGGAGGCAGAGTACTCCAACAGGCAAGAAGAAGCAGTGTGGTGGTCGCAGACAGAAGGCGGGCAACAGTTCCCCGTAACACAAACACGAGGGACGTTGCCAGTACAACCTGTAGGTCTTCCAGAGTCTGGAATTTTTTTAAAGACTCGTCTGATAACCCCAAAAAGGCCATTTGTACCACCTGCCAGGCCAGCATCAGCAGGGGTGACAAAACTACCAGCCTGACCACCACCAGCATGATCAGGCACATGTCAGCAAAGCACCCGACTTTGTGGGGCGAACCCCAGGGTCCACGACCAGTGTCAGCAGGTGTCACCACTGCTTCTTCCGCTGTTGTGCGTGTAAGAGAACCCCCTGTTGTGCGTGCAAGGCAATCCCCTGTCCATACTGCATGCAAAGATGCCCCCTCCTCTCAGTCTTCACTTGTTGTGGCAGTTTCTCAAGAAACAGCATCAACGTCCATGTCCACATCCCACCGCAGCGTTCAATTGTCCATATCCCAGACCTTTGAACGAAAGCTCAAATTCGTAACCACCGCCCCACAGGGCACAGTCCTAAATTCGCACATTTCACGACTGCTTGCGTTGGAAATGCTGCCTTTTAGGCTGGTGGAGACGGAATCCTTCCGCAACCTTATGGCGGTGGCCATCCCTCCGTACTCGGTCCCAAGTCTACACTATTTTGCCTGGTGTGCCATCCCCGCACTACACAAGCACATGTCCCCAAACATCTGCCGTGTCCTCAACAACGCAGTTACTGGGAGAGTCCACCTGACAACGGACATGTGGACAAGTGCTTGTGGCCAGGGACGGTACATCTCCCTGACGGCACACTGGATAAACATAGTGGAAGCCGGGACCCAGTCGGACCTTGGGACGGAACACATCCTCCCTACACCGAGGATTGCGGGCCCTATGTCAGTCAGAGTTGCCCCCACAGTGTACAGCTCCTGCGCATCATCCTCCTCCTCCTACTCATGTTCAGCCTCCATCTCAGATATCACCACATCAGTTACAAGCTGGAAGCACTGCAGTACTGCCTCCGCCAAGCGGCAACAGGCTGTGATGAAACTCATAAGCTTAGGTGATAAACCTCACACTGCTTGTGAGTTGTGGACAGCTGTGAAAGAGCAGGCAGATCTGTGGCTGAGACCGCTGAACCTACATCCAGGCATGGTCGTGTGTGACAATGGCCGTAACCTGGTGGCTGCTCTGAATGGAGGCGAGATCACACATGTACCATGCCTGGCTCATGTGCTTAACCTCGTGGTTCAGCAGTTTCTTAAATCGTACCCCGAGTTGCCAGATCTGCTCGTCAAAGTACGCCGCCTGTCAGCTCATTTTCGGAAGTCGGCTACAGCTTCCGCCGCCCTTGCTGTGTTGCAGCAGCGTTTGCAGCTTCCGGCACACTGACTGGTGTTGGAACTCTACCCTCCACATGTTGCAAAGGATTTGTGAGCAGAAGAGAGCAGTTGTGGAGTACCAGCTGCAACAAGGCCGTCGATATTCCGGTCAGACTCCACACATAAGACCTCAGGAGTGGACCTGGATGTCTGACATGTGTACCATCCTGACAAACTTTGAGGAGTCCACCAAGATGGTGAGTGGCGATGACGCCATCATTAGCATCAGCATTCCACTTGTCTGTCTTTTGAAACGCTCTCTGCAGAGAATTAAAGAGGAGACATTGCAGCCAGAGTATGATGAGATGGATGAAGAACCCGTAGCGGTCGGTTACACACAGCCCAGCCTCATCTCATCCCAACGTGCATTGGGGGACAATGAGGGAGAGGAGGAGGAAGAACAGGAGCTGGTATCATGCGATGTAGACGGTAGTACCTGTACAACTGTCATACCGTCGGTTCAGCGTGGGTGGCCTGAGGACAGGGGGGATGAGGAGGAGGAGAGCATGGTCAGTTGTCATCTTGGTGAGGACACGGAAGTCTTGCCCGTTACCAGTCTGGCACGCATGGCTGACTTTATGTTACGCTGCCTTAACTGTGACCCTCGCGTTGTCAAAATATTGGGTGACAGTCATTACTGGTTGGTGACACTTTTAGACCCCCGCTACAAGAAGAACTTTCTCTCTCTTATTCTTGAGGTATAGAGGTCTACAAAAATGGGGCAGTACCAGAAGGCCCTTGCTGCAGAACTGTTAAAAAAATTCCCATCTGAACAGCGGCAGAGGTCACAGTTCGTTGCCCAACCAAGGCGTACATGCGAGAGAGACGCAACTCCAATCCAGCAGAGGCAGGGGAACACTGTCAACGTTCTGGGACAGTTTTCTGAGACCCGTCCAGCTTACAGGCCCTGAGGTGCGGGGTACTCTCACAAGGAGTGGAAAGTTTCAAAAGATGGTGAGGGAGTACCTTGCCGACCGTACCAGCGTCCTCCGTGATTCCTCTGTGCCTTTTAATTATTGGGTATCCAAGCTGGACACTTGGAATGAACTCGCTCTGTACGCCTTGGAGGTCCTGGGCTGCCCTGCTGCTAGCATGTTATCGGAGCGTGTTTTTAGTGCCGCTGGGGGAATTATAACTGATAAGCGCACTCGCCTGTCAACTGACAATGCTGACAAGCTGTCCCTTATCAAAATGAACAAGGGCTGGATTGGGCCAGACTTCTCATCACCACCAAATGACAGCAGAGTAACATAAAGTCAAATCCACTGACTTATTTCGGGAGGTGTATTCACATGCACCGCTTCAAACCCACACATGGGTATACTCCTCATTTCAGCCGTTTTTTGCTCTTCTCCTTATCCTCAGCCTCCACCACCACTATACCACCAGGGTGACCGTGGTCCGTGTTGCCAGCATTGCAAGTTCCTCCGTCCTAATTTTTGGCAGCTTTTGCTAGGAAGGCATAGGCAAAGACTATGGGAGACCCACTCCCCAATAATGGGAATAATATTTTTAATATGCTGTACTGCATGGCTCTTGTAAGGGGCATTGTAATTTCCTCCGTCCTAATTTTTGGCAGCTTTTGCTTGGAAGGCATAGGCAAAGACTATGGGAGATCAACTCCCCAATAATGGGAATAATGTTTTTAATATGCTGCACTGCATGGCTCTTGTAAGGGGCATTAAAATCGTCTTGTTAAGCTACTGTGACTTCCACGTCTCTTCCAAGGGGCATTGATATTGTCTTTTTATTCCACTGTGACCTTCATGTCTCTTCCAAGGGGCATTAAAACCGTCTTGTTAAGCTACTGTGACCTCCACGTCTCTTCCAAGGGGCATTAAAACCGTCTTGTTAAGCTACTCTAACCTCCACGTCTCTTCCAAGGGGCATTAAAACCGTCTTGTTAAACCACTCTGAACTCCACGTCTCTTCCAAGGGGCATTAAAATTGTCTTGTTAAGCTACTGTGACCTCCACGTCTCTTCCAAGGGGCATTGATATTGTCTTTTTATTCCACTGCGACCTCCACCACTCTTCCAAGGGGCATTGATATTGTATTTTTATTCCACTGCGACCTCCACCACTCTTCCAAGGGGCATTGATATTGTCTTTTTATTCCACTGTAACCTCCACCACTCTTCCAAGGGGCATTGATATTTTCTTTTTATTCCACTGGGACCTCCACCACTCTTCCAAGGGGCATTGATATTGTCTTTTTATTCCACTGGGACCTCCACGTCTCTTCCAAGGAGCATTAAAACTGCCTTGTTAAACCACTCTGAACTCCACGTCTCTTCCAAGGGGCATTAAAACCATCTTGTTAAGCTATTGTGACCTCCACGTCTCTTCCAAGGGGCATTAAAACCGTCTTGTTAAACTACTCTGAACTCCACGTCTCTTCCAAGGGGCATTAAAATCGTCTTGTTAAGCTACTGTGACCTCCACGTCTCTTCCAAGTGTCATTGATATTGTCTTTTTATTCCACTGGGACCTCCACTTCTCTTCCAAGGGGCATTGATATTGTCTTTTTATTCCACTGTGACCTCCACGTCTCTTCCAAGGGGCATTAAAACCGTCTTGTTAAGCTACTGTGACCTCCACGTCTCTTCCACGGGGCATTAAAACTGTCTTGTTAAATCACTCTGAACTCCACAGCTCTTCCAAGGGGCATTAAAACCGTCTTGTTAAACCACTCTGAACTCCACGTCTCTTCCAAGGGGCATTAAAATCGTTTTGTTAAGCTACGGTGACCTCCACATCTCTTCCAAGGGTCATTGATATTGTCTTTTTATTCCACTGGGACATCCACCACTCTTCCAAGGGGCATTGATATTGTCTTTTTATTCCACTGGGTCCTCCACCACTCTTCCAAGGGGCATTGATATTGTCTTTTTATTCCACTGCGACCTCCACCACTCTTCCAATTGGCATTGATATTGTCTTTTTATTCCACTGCGACCTCCACCACTCTTCCAAGGGGCATTGATATTGTCTTTTTATTCCACTGCGACCTCCACCACTCTTCCAAGGGGCATTGATATTGTCTTTTTATTCCACTGTAACCTCCACCACTCTTCCAAGGGGCATTGATATTGTCTTTTTATTCCACTGGGACCTCCACCACTCTTCCAAGGGGCATTGATATTGTATTTTTATTCCACTGCGACCTCCACCACCCTTCCAAGGGGCATTAAAACAGTCTTGTTAAACCACTTTGAACTCCACGTCTCTTCCAAGGGGCATTAAAATCGTCTTGTTAAGCTACTGTGACCTCCACGTCTCTTCCAAGTGTCATTGATATTGTCTTTTTATTCCACTGTGACCTCCACCACTCTTCCAAGGGGCATTGATATTGTCTTTTTATTCCACTGCGACCTCCACCACTCTTCCAAGGGGCATTAAAACCGTCTTGTTAAACCACTCTGAACTCCACGTCTCTTCCAAGGGGCATTAAAATCATCTTGTTAAGCTACTGTGACCTCCACGCCTCTTCCAAGGGTCATTGATATTGTCTTTTTATTCCACTGCGACCTCCACCACTCTTCCAAGGGGCATTGATATTGTCTTTTTATTCCACTGCGACCTCCACCACTCTTCCAAGGGTCATTGATATTGTCTTTTTATTCCACTGGGACCTCCACCACTCTTCCAAGGGTCATTGATATTGTCTTTTTATTCCACTGGGACCTCCACCACTCTTCCAAGGCGCATTGATATTGTCTTTTTATTCCACTGTAACCTCCACCACTCTTCCAAGGGGCATTGATATTGTCTTTTTATTCCACTGGGACCTCCACCACTCTTCCAAGGGTCATTGATATTGTCTTTTTATTCCACTGGGACCTCCACCACTCTTCCAAGGGGCATTGATATTGTATTTTTATTCCACTGCGACCTCCACCACTCTTCCAAGGGGCATTGATATTGTCTTTTTCTTCCACTGTAACCTCCACCACTCTTCCAAGGGGCATTGATATTGTCTCTTTATTCCACTGGGACCTCCACCACTCTTCTAAGGGGCATTGATATTGTATTTTTATTCCACTGCG
Source organism: Phyllobates terribilis (assembly GCF_046119375.1). NCBI lineage: Eukaryota > Metazoa > Chordata > Amphibia > Anura > Dendrobatidae > Phyllobates > Phyllobates terribilis. The sequence goes on from NW_027362772.1 coordinate 84,194,247, forward strand.
ACCTCCACCACTCTTCCAAGGGGCATTGATATTGTCTTTTTATTCCACTGCCATCTCCACCACTCTTCCAAGGGGCATTGATATTGTCTTTTTATTCCATTGCGACCTCCACCACTTTTCCAAGGGGCATTGATATTGTCTTTTTATTCCACTGTAACCTCCACCACTCTTCCAATCGGCATTGATATTGTCTTTTTATTCCACTGGGACCTCCACCACTCTTTCAAGGGGCATTGATATTGTATTTTTATTCCACTGCGACCTCCACCACTCTTCCAAGGGGTATTAAAACCGTCTTGTTAAACCACTCTGAACTCCACGTCTCTTCCAAGGGGCATTAAAATAGTCTTGTTAAGCTACTGTCACCTCCTCGTCTCTTCCAAGGGTCATTGATATTGTCTTTTTATTCCACTGCGACCTCCACCACTCTTCCAAGGGGCATTGATATTGTCTTTTTATTGCACTGCGACCTCCACCACTCTTCCAAGGGGCATTGATATTGTATTTTTATTCCACTGCGACCTCCGCCACTCTTCCAAGGGGCATTAAAACCGTCTTGTTAAACCACTCTGAACTCCACGTCTCTTCCAAGGGGCATTAAAATCGTCTTGTTAAGCTACTGTGACTTCCTCGTCTCTTCCAAGTGTCATTGATATTGTCTTTTTATTCCACTGCGACCTCCACCACTCTTCCAAGGGGCATTGATATTGTCTTTTTATTCCACTGCGACCTCCACCACTCTTCCAAGGGGCATTGATATTGTTTTTTTATTCCACTGTAACCTCCACCACTCTTCCAAGGGGCATTGATATTTTCTTTTTATTCCACTGGGACTTCCACCACTCTTCCAAGGGTCAGTGATATTGTCTTTTTATTCCACTGGGACCTCCACCACTCTTCCAAGGGGCATTGATATTGTCTTTTTATTCCACTGTAACCTCCACCACTCTTCCAAGGGGCATTGATATTGTATTTTTATTCCACTGCAACCTCCACCACTCTTCCAAGGGGCATTAAAACCGTCTTGTTAAACCACTCTGAACTCCACGTCTCTTCCAAGGGGCATTAAAATCGTCTTGTTAAGCTACTGTCACCTCCTCGTCTCTTCCAAGTGTCATTGATATTGTCTCTTTATTCCACTGTGACCTCCACCACTCTTCCAAGGGGCATTGATATTGTCTTTTTATTCCACTGCGACCTCCACCACTCTTCCAAGGGGCAGTGATATTGTCTTTTTATTCCACTGGGACCTCCACCACTCTTCCAAGGGGCATTGGTATTGTATTTTTATTCCACTGCAACCGCCACCACTCTTCCAAGGGGCATTGATATTGTATTTTTATTCCACTGCGACCTCCACCACTCTTCCAAGGTGCATTGATATTGTATTTTTATTCCACTGCGACCTCCACCACTCTTCCAAGGGGCATTGATATTGTCTTTTTATTCCACTGTAACCTCCACCACTCTTCCAAGGGGCATTGATATTGTCTTTTTATTCCACTGTAACCTCCACCACTCTTCCAATGGGCATTGATATTGTCTTTTTATTCCACTGTGACCTCCACTTCTCTTCAAAGGGGCATTAAAACCGTCTTGTTAAACCACTGTGACCTCCACGTCTCTTCCAAGGGGCATTGAAATGTTGTTTTTAGTTACCTCTAACCTCCACGACTCTTCCAACAGGCATTGCATTTCCTCCTAATTTTAGTCAGCTTTTGCTTTTCAATGCATAGGCGAACACTAAGGGAGACCCACTCCCCAATAATGGGTACAAGGTTTTTAGTACGCTGTAATCCACGTCTGTTTCAAGGGCCATTGCAGTTCCTCATAATTTTTGGAAAGCCTTCCATTCACTGCTTAGGCCAACAGTGTACAGGAGACCCAGTTGCTATAAATGGAAAAAACGGTTTAGTTAAGGCCCTCTGAACTCCATGTCACTTCCAAGGGGCATTGGAGTGCCTCGAAATTTTTGGTAGGCATTGCTCTCACTGTATGCCCTATAACTGTGTAGCCGAACCGCTCCTTTTGGTACAGAAACATATCCTACAAGACATCTGTGGTTGACTGGCCTGATATTGATGTGAATGGTCCCTGTTCCTCCTGCTCTTTCTCCTTTGCCACTACCTCATCCATCATTCATCACCTGAAGCTTTGTTTTAACGGGAGTCATAGAACTGGGATAGTAGCAGGAAAACATCCAGCAATCCTCGGAGGAGGTAGGATATGCGCCAAAACGCTGACCACCTCAGGCCTAGCCGCTACTACATACATGCGTTTGCATTCCAAGGAACAGAAAGTTAAGGAGATGGATGGCCTCATGATTATGAATAATTTACTCGTTGTGTAGGAGGCCGACCACTGCTGCGATCTACCTTCTGAACTTTGTGTTGAAGCCTGATTGACCCAGGACCCGCAATTGACGCACCCCCTGGGCCATATTCTTTAGGGGAATACCCGGAGCCGGATCAGATGGGGGTTGTAGTCTCCGAGTGGCTGTGACCCGGTCCGTGCCCAGGGTGTCAAGCTCAGAGTATGTGGCAGTCCTACAGATGTTACAAAGTACGTTATGTCGACTACGCCACCCGTTGGATTGCGGTCACTACGGCCGCCGCTGCAGCAGGGTCCGCTGAGGCTGATGGTGTTGGTGCAGCTTTAGATAGTATAACCCCCAACGGGAGGGGTATGGCCTCAGGGGGTCAGGTGCAGAGGATGGGGGTTGTGGTGGTGCAGCGTAGATGATAATTAAAGACAGAGTCGGGTTGTGCAGTTCAGGGTGTTTACTTACTGCAGATATTCCGGTCACTCCGGCCTTCAGTGACCACCCGAGCCGTGCTGCGTCCACCAGGTCCTGGATTCAGCCAACCCCCAAGCAAGTCCGGAGCGTGTCCCTGAGCCCTCCTTCTTGTCCTTTCTTCTGGCCGTCCCCACCAGGGATCCACCTAGGTCCAGCTCCCTCGGGCCTTCTGTTGGGAGACCCTTGGCCTTGGGTTCCCTGACCCTACACGTGGTTTGCCTTCAGGGTGGATGTGGTGGGTGGCCGTGGCAGATCCTGCCCACGGCCTCCGGTCTCTGGCTGAGGTATGCTTTAGCCCCCACCAGTTTGGGATCCGGTACCCTGTTGCCAACTCTTCACCCTAGGGTTGTACTTGGGTTCTCAGAGTTCCTTCTGTCTCCCCCTCTGGGTCTTTCTTTCTCTCCTCTCTCTCTCTGGGCCTTGGAGCTGCTCTTCTCCTCTGCTCTCTTCAGGTTACACTCTGACAGACTGACCCTGATCTTAGATGGTTCCCACCTTATATACTCCCTCTATGTGTGAGCTCAGGTGACCAGCACCCAATGAGCTCCTAACTTTACCCAGGCTGCTCCCCCTATCTGCCCCTACACTACTGGGATGTACCACCCCCCTCCCACTCCAGCCAGGAACAGACTCGGTCGTACCTGCACATTTCTAAGTGGGAGTACCGTTGGTCTGTTCCTCGGAAATGGGATGTGTGTAGTGCATGCAGCTTTCTGAGCTCAGTTCCACACTCCATCCTTACCCGGGAGTGGAATATCACACCTCTGGGTTGAGGTGCAATACCCCTGTAGCAGCCGAATCCTCAGGGTGCTACACAATCCTCTATGTCTGGAGGACGTGTTGCATCCCAGTGTCCAACTGTGTCCTGGCTTCCACAATATTAACCCAGTGTGAAGGCGTCAGTGAGATGGACCATCCCTGGCCACATTCACTTGTCCACGTGTTTGTGGTTAGGCTGTCCTTCCCACTAAATGCACTGGGGAGGGCACAGGTAATGTTTTGGTATGCGCGCTTGTGTATAAGGCGCACCGGGACAAATAGGAGCGGCTGGGGACCGAGTATGGACACCCGGCCGCCCCCTGCCTGCTGGGGACCGAGTGTGGACACCTGGCCGCCGGGCGGCTGGGGACTGAGTATGGAGACCTCGCTGCCGAAGCAGCCATGAGGTAGTGGCCAGCTTTGGCCTCCTCCAAACTAAAAGGCCCCATTTCAAGTGCAAGCTAGCAGTATGGTATTGCAGCCTGGGGGTGGGTGGGTGGCAGGCTGCACACTTACGCTTGTGACGCGCCCCTGGGCCTGTGTCGCGCTGCGTTGCGCACGCGGGAGCTTACCCGGAGCCGGATCTGTTTAGGGTTGTAGTCTCGTGGCGGTGACCCGGTCCGTGCCCAGGGAGTCAAACTGAACGGCAGTCTGTTAGCGGTAGAAAATGGTTGATGACTACGCCACCCGTTGAATGCAGCCAGGGGGCTGCTGCTGCAGGGCAGACCGCTGAGGCCGGTGGAAGGATGGTGCAGCGTGATAGTATAACCCCCAACGGGAGGGGTATGGCCTCAGGGCAGCCGACGTGGATGATGGGGGTAGCAGGAACCACTCAGAGACGGTATGGTAGCGTTCAGGGTCTTTACTGGTAACAACGATAGACCCTCCCGGAGTACTTGCTAGCGAACGGGGCCTGGTCAGTCCTTGAGCAGATGGGATCTCCCCTGGCCAGGCGTAGTTGTAGGCCTCCCAAGCTGACTGTACTCTTCTGGCTACCTTGCTAGAAGCTGATGTAAGTAGCCCACGTCCCTGAGTGTACCGTGTGGTGCTCACCCGTATGGCCGGTGACTCGGGGCCTTCTAATGGCTTCCGCTCCACGATGGCGGTGCTGGTCCCACGCGTGTGACCGGGCCTTCGGGCTTCTGGGCCAGGGGACCTGAAATCCCCTGCCTGACGGATTCTGCTGCTGGGTAGAAGTTAGTCCCCACAGCCTCGGACTCCGGGTCCGGTAAAGAATCTTCTTAGTCAGGGCGAGCTCTTTAGCTGCCAGCCCCTGACTCCTTGTGACTCTGCTGCTTCCTATGCTGCTCTTGTCTCTACTCTTCCTGGACTCACTAACTCTGCCTCAGCCCCGGGTTTATACAGGGGAAGTTCTTCCCCTCCCAAGGCTGGGCAGGAGGTGTGGCATGCACAGGATCCCTGACCAAAGGACCTCCCACCTGCTCTCAGACGTAATATCTCTATCACTGTGACAACCAGACCCCTGGGGTGTCACACTCCCCCCTAGTGAAATTTAGTACTCCGGGACTAAACACTTTTTAGAAAAATATAACAAGGTATATCAAAGAACAATAAAATACAATAAGGAAACACAATAAGATGGTCACGGATGTCCGCAACCGGGTGCAGTCTTTGAAGAAAAGCAAAGGTGTCCATTTCACCAACACAGGGAGACGTAACCAGGTAGGGGTCTGTCCTACCCCGAGTCCTTAACAGTCTCTAGTCCATCCTGGGTTACGCTCCAACTATATACAAAGGATTCCCGGTAAATCCACCGAAGACTCCTAAAAACAACTAGAAACACAAAATTACACACAAGCAACAATAAACAGGTAAACATTGTAAAACAACTTAAACATTTAGATCCTCCAACGTGCGGGTAACTGGCCTCTAGTGGCCCTAGTGGACCTACGGAGCTGACTGTCTGGCCCTGAACTACAGGGTGTAGGAGCTGTCAAGGGTAAACTGGGCAGCTGTCTACCGGCTCTTTGTCTCACTAGGGGTACGGCAGGCTCACTATAAGCAGAGGGTGGATTCTCCTGTTCCGCTTGGGTGGAGTCTTCTGCCTCCTGGACCGGCTGCTCTTCCAGCTCTACCCGTTGCTCCGTAGGTTCTTGGGATGATGGTTGGAGGAAGGTGAGTACGGGTACCACAACTGCACCATTGACTTGAGTCCAAGACCGAGGGAAGTCCCCGAGCACGGTACTAACCATATCTTCCCTTTCTTCCACGGGTCGATGGTCTTCCTGTTCCTCCTCAGGGTTCCTCAGTTGTTCGGGGCACTTCTTCAGGTGGTCCCGGGATACAATGGCTGTGGTTTCCCCTCCGTCTTTACTGATGGTACAGACCTTCGGGTTCTCGTGGCTTGAGGGCAGTACGGTGTACGGGTCCTTCTCCCACTGGTCGTCCAACTTGTGGAGCCGTCTCTTCCTCTTCAAGACCTGCTCTCCGGGTACCAGGGGAACAGCGGGAGCATACTGGTTGTAAGTCTTCTCTTGTCTTTCCCTAGCCTGACAGAGACTTCGCTCCACGCTCTCCTGTACTTTCCGGTACTGCTGCTGCCTCTCTGTGTCCCAGTCTGTTTCTGGTGAAGTGTCCTCGGGCGTCAGGACTCCCATTTCCAGGTCAACAGGTAACTTACCAGGTCTTGCCCTCATTAGGTAAGCCGGGGTACAGTTGGTGGAACCTACCGGGATGTGGTTGTATAGGTCCACCAGATCGGGCAACTTCTCAGGCCACAGACTGCGTTCTTCCAGGGGCAACGTTTTTAGAAGATCCATTACCACCTGGTTCATTTTCTCACAAAGTCCATTAGTTTGCGGATGGTAGGGTGTCGTCCTTATCTTCCGGCAGCCATACAGATTGCAGAATTCCTGGAAGACCTCCGCTTCAAAGGCAGGTCCCTGGTCCGTCAGCACTTGGTCCGGGTACCCGTGTGGACGGCAAAAGTGCTGCTGGAAGGCTCTAGCTGCTGTTCGAGCCGTTAAGTCCTTGACGGGGACGACAACCAGAAACCGGGAGTAATGATCCACGATGGTTAACGCGTAGACGTAGCCACTTCTGCTGGGGGTCAGTTTTACATGATCCAAGGCTACCAGTTCCAACGGTTGCCGGGTGACGATGGACTGCAGGGGAGTCTTCTGGCTGGCCCGGTCCTTCCTTCTCAGATTGCACGGGCCACAGTCTCTGCACCACTTCTCGATGGTTCCCCTCATGCCTACCCAGTGGAACCGCTCGCGCAGCAGGAACTCCAGCTTTTTCCACCCGAAGTGTCCAGCTCCGTCGTGGTATGCCTCCATCACCATGGCTGCGTCTCTTCGTGGCACCACTACTTGCCAGAGTAGTTCATGCGTCCTGGAGTTAACCATTCTGCGGCACAACTTCCCCTTGTAAAGGAACAGTCGACTCTTCTCTGCCCATAGTTGTTTGGCTTCCTCTGGAGCGTCTGATTCCAGGCTAGCCTCCGGGCGAGTCAGCATCTCCTTCACCAGTCGGACGGCAGGGTCGCTGTCTTGCGTTTCCGCCCAGTTGTAGTGAGGTAAGGGGTTCAACGTAGCAGCTTGCTTACTCCTTACCCGGTGGGAATACTGGATAGTCCCATGACGGTGGAACGCAGGGAGTTCAACTTCTTCCAGTCCCTCCGGATCTTCTCCTCCGTCCGGCAGGTTGGGCATCCTGGACAGGGCGTCCGCGTTGGTATTGGAGCGCCCTGCCCGGTATTTAATTGTGAACTCGTAGTTGGACAGACGGGCCATCCACCTCTGCTCCAGGGCACCGAGTCTTGCCGTGTCCAGGTGTGTCAGCGGGTTGTTATCCGTGTATACGGTGAACCGGGAAGAAGCGAGGTAATGCTTAAAGCGCTCGGTGACTGCCCATACCACGGCCAGGAACTCTAGCTTAAATGAGCTATAATTCTCGGGATTCCTTTCGGTGGGTCGCAGTTTTCGGCTGGCATAGGCGATTACTCGCTCTTTCCCCTGCTGAATCTGGGACAGTACGGCTCCTAGCCCGACGTTACTGGCGTCGGTGTAGAGGATGAAGGGCTGGCTATAGTCCGGATACGCCAAGATTTCATCCCCCGTGAGGGCCATCTTCAGCTGGCGGAAGGACTCTTCCTCTAGCTCTTCCCATTTGAAGGGCGGCTTCTGGTTCTTGGCCTTCCGGGACTGGCCTATCAGGAGGTCCTGCATAGGCGCCGCCTTTTTGGTGAAACCGGGAATAAACCTTCGGTAGTAGCCTACCAACCCTAGGAACTGCCGCACTTCTTTTACGCTGGAAGGGCTTGGCCATCCTTTGATTGCGGTGATCTTATCGGGGTCGGGAGCCACTCCGTCAGCGCTCACCACGTGTCCCAGGTATTGCACCTTTGGTTTCAGGAGGTGACACTTGGAGGGTTTCACCTTTAGGCCGTAACTCGCCAGAGCTTCGAACACCTCCGCCAGGTGTTTCAGGTGGTCCTCATAAGTTTTGGAGTATACGATGACATCGTCCAGGTACAACAGGACCGTCTCGAAGTTTCTGTGGCCCAGACAGCACTCCATTAATCGTTGGAAGGTTCCTGGGGCGTTGCAGAGTCCGAACGGCATGCAGGTGAACTCGCTAAGTCCCATCGGGGTGGTGAATGCGGTCTTCTCCCGGTCCGCCTCTGCTACAGGAACCTGCCAGTACCCGCTAGTGAGATCCAAGGTAGAGAAGAAGTTAGCAGATCTTAAAGCAGCCAATGACTCCTCTATCCTTGGTAAGGGGTACGCATCCTTGTGTGTGATACGGTTGATTTTCCGGTAATCTACACACATCCTCATGGTGTTGTCTTTCTTTTTGACTAAAACTAGTGGGGCTGCCCAGGGGCTACAGCTATCCCGGATTACCCCAGCCTCCTTCATGTCTCTAAGCATCCCCTTGGCGTGTTGGTAATGTGCAGGGGGTACGGGTCGATACCTCTCTTTTATGGGAGGATGATCTCCCGTGGGGATGCGGTGTTCTACCCCCTTGACTCGCCCGAAGTCTAACGGGTGTTTACTAAACACTCTCTCATACTCTTGAACCACCCGATAGACTCCTTGTTTCTGGTGTGAGGGAGTGGAGTCAGTACCCAGATGTAGTTGCTGACACCAGTCCTCCATGTCTTTCTTAGAGCCGTTACCTTCCTCCGGGTGAGATGGAGGCAAGGGTTCCACAGATTGTATAGAATTTTGATTAGTGGTATATAATTTGGCTAGCGTGGCATACCGGGGCAGGTACACTTCCCTCTCCCCGATATTTATTATGCGAACGGGCACCCTCCCATGGCGTACATTGACCACCCCCCGTGCTGTCAAAATGGTGGGCCTACTGTCTGAGTAAACTGGTTCTACCATTGCCTGGTAATCTCTACCTCTCAGACCAATAGCTGCCCGGCACCAAATCATCATTTCACTTTTTGGGGGCATGGCAATAGGAAAAGGGTCACACATTCTTACGCTACCAATCTCACCGCCGGAGAGTTCCACTTGTTGCCGTTGCATCAGTGCCCGGATCTCTTTCTGGAGCACCCGCTGCTCGCCGGAGCTGGCATTCTTGGCAACCTGCTGTAAAAGGAAAATCACCTCTGCAAGACAATTTTCAATTACATTAGTTCCTAGAGTTATTTTTGGGTGACTCTCATGTTTGTCAATATCTACAATGATCAGTCCCTGTGCGGCCAGTTCGACTCTACCAATTTTGATGGTCACCTCTTTAAATCCGATCTGTGGCACGGGCTGACCATTGCTGGCGATGATACTCAAGTCGTCGTCAGGGTAGCGGGTAATATCCGAGTCATTCCAGTACTGCTTGAAGAGCACGTACGGGATGGTGGTGACCTGTGACCCGGTGTCCAGTAGGGCACTCATGGGAATGCCATCCAGTACCACAGGCAAGACTGGACGTCCTCCCACATATCTGTCGCGCCAGTTCGATGGGCCTGGTGATCTTTTTCCTGGGGGTTGGCCCTCTACCCCAGGTTGTGCCCGTTTAAAGAACAGTACCTTTCCATATGTCCGGGTTGATTGCAGCGGCGGCAGATGGGTCGTCCGTCCTCGCTGTATCGGTCACTGGGTCTTCCTCTGGCCGGTGGGGTCCTCCTTGGTCGACGCCACGGGATGTCCTCCGGTCCGGATGCCAGCTGGATCTTCCCTGGAGTGGAAACCTGTAAAGACTGCACAGTTCGGGTTAGCGCAGCAACGCTTTTAGCTAGCTCTTGGACCTGATGGTGTAGGTCTGGAGCCGGGTCATTGTCCAAAGCCTGCGCATCAGCTCCCACAGGCCCTGCTGACAAGGGCGCCGCCTCCTGGTAGTAAGTGGTAGTGGGGCGTCTGTGGGTCACAACGCCACCTGGTGCCGGTTCTCGGAGCACCCGGATGGCTCTGTCCTTGAACTGTGCAAATTCTAGATGAGGGTCCTGTAAGGCCATTGCCCGCAACTGGGTGCGGTGGGCATTGCAATATAAACCCTCTATAAATTGTTCGGTCAACAGCCTGTCCTCGTTTCCCACTCCATTAGGGTCGGTCTGCTTAATGGCCCTCAGGGCCTCTTGTAGGTTGAGTGCATAGTCCCTTATACTCTCATGCGCTCGCTGCTTGCACCCGTAGAATCTAAGTTTAATCTCGGCTGAGGTGCGGGTATCAAAGGTGTCCTTCAGCCGGGTTAGTATCCCTGCGACAGTCTTCCTCCCAGGTGGCCAGGATTTTACTTCCCTTTTGGCTGCCCCAGTTAGTTGGGCCACCAGGATGCTCACTTTTTGCTCTTCTGTGAGGGGGTACACCTGGAAGAGGCTATCCAGCTTTTCTCTAAAGTCATGCAGGGTATGTGACTCCCCTGAGTACTGGGGTAGCCAAGCTGCTCCCGGGATATAGGGCATGGTGAAGGGCATAACTGCAACAGCGGTAGCGCTGGCGGGGGTTGAGGCAGTGGAGCTCTCCTCCGTATCCGACATCTTCCTCCCCCCTAGTGGACCGTGGCCTACCTTGCGATGATCCTGTTCCGTAGGCCGCGGCTCCGCAGTGGATCGTCAGGGTTGAGGACCTTCCGTCGCGCTCCTGTGACGTCGGCGTCTGCTGGGCTCCTTCCAGGACCTTACGCAACGTCCGGACGTGAGGCGGGGCTTCAGTTCTCGCGCGCTTTCGGAGTCCACGCCCCTCTTCTTCCCGCGCGGCGTCCTCAAGATGGCGTCCAATGGCGGGAAAACTCCACGGATGGCGGGAAGAAGGCTGAAGATGGCGCCGGATGGCGGGAATCTTCACCGATGGCGGGAATCTTCACCACTGGTAAGTTTGAACAGTCTTTGCTTTTCAGGCACGCAGTACCCGGTGGTTGCGGGCACGTGATCCTGCCGACTACGCCAAAATTTGACGCGCCCCTGGGCCTGTGTCGCGCTGCGTTGCGCACGCGGGAGCTTACCCGGAGCCGGATCTGTTTAGGGTTGTAGTCTCGTGGCGGTGACCCGGTCCGTGCCCAGGGAGTCAAACTGAACGGCAGTCTGTTAGCGGTAGAAAATGGTTGATGACTACGCCACCCGTTGAATGCAGCCAGGGGGCTGCTGCTGCAGGGCAGACCGCTGAGGCCGGTGGAAGGATGGTGCAGCGTGATAGTATAACCCCCAACGGGAGGGGTATGGCCTCAGGGCAGCCGACGTGGATGATGGGGGTAGCAGGAACCACTCAGAGACGGTATGGTAGCGTTCAGGGTCTTTACTGGTAACAACGATAGACCCTCCCGGAGTACTTGCTAGCGAACGGGGCCTGGTCAGTCCTTGAGCAGATGGGATCTCCCCTGGCCAGGCGTAGTTGTAGGCCTCCCAAGCTGACTGTACTCTTCTGGCTACCTTGCTAGAAGCTGATGTAAGTAGCCCACGTCCCTGAGTGTACCGTGTGGTGCTCACCCGTATGGCCGGTGACTCGGGGCCTTCTAATGGCTTCCGCTCCACGATGGCGGTGCTGGTCCCACGCGTGTGACCGGGCCTTCGGGCTTCTGGGCCAGGGGACCTGAAATCCCCTGCCTGACAGATTCTGCTGCTGGGTAGAAGTTAGTCCCCACAGCCTCGGACTCCGGGTCCGGTAAAGAATCTTCTTAGTCAGGGCGAGCTCTTTAGCTGCCAGCCCCTGACTCCTTGTGACTCTGCTGCTTCCTATGCTGCTCTTGTCTCTACTCTTCCTGGACTCACTAACTCTGCCTCAGCCCCGGGTTTATACAGGGGAAGTTCTTCCCCTCCCAAGGCTGGGCAGGAGGTGTGGCATGCACAGGATCCCTGACCAAAGGACCTCCCACCTGCTCTCAGACGTAATATCTCTATCACTGTGACAACCAGACCCCTGGGGTGTCACACTTGCATTCCAAGAAAACAAAGCAGATGCTAACTTCTATCATCATCATCATGCTCCTCACCTTGGCACTCTCAACTCCCCTGATGGAGAAGCCAGGGCCCACCGGAGGAGTCTCTGGTTGTCTGGTGGGCTCGTCCAATGCTGTCCTAAAGCAGGCCAGGCTAAGAAAAGTGTGGGGAAGGTTCCCGGGACAAATAGTGGCGACTGAGGACTGAGTATGGAGACCTTGCCGCAGACGCAGCCATGAGGTAGTGGCCAGCTTCGGCCTCCTCCAAACTAAAAGGCCCCATTTCAAGTGCAAGCCAGCAGTATGGTATTGCTGCCTGGGAGTGGGTGGGTGGTTGGCTGCATATTTGTGCTTGCATTACAAGGAATGGGGGAGGTACAATTGAACACTGCCCTGGGACAATGACTTGCACGGGGATAGTTGCAAGTCTGCATCTTCTGATGCGGCAAGGATCACTTCTGATGGGCACACTTTTAGGCAGTGACCTGGGTGTCAGAGATGCTTCCAGGGGTCTTCCCCATGCTGTTCCCATGTCTTTTCAGCACTGTATGCATGTGTCACACAGCACATGGCCAGATAAGGTTGTAAAATGTTAAAATGCCATTTCCCGGTGAATGCATTTATCTTGGTTGAAAGCAATATAAAAGTGCAAAAACGCATAAAAAATGCTACTTGTGAACATAGCCCAAGGTGTGGAGGAGTATTTTTGTTTTTGGTAATCTATTTTACCTTATACACAAGTCTTTACCCTGGAATGGAAGTTCCTTAACATATTTCACAGGAAAACCGTTTCAGTTTCGTTTTTGAACGTTTTATTGTGAGCCCATAAAAGTGGCTTGATACCTCTGACCACGTTGTTGACAGCAGTGACCTTGGGGTCAGAAATGCTTCCTGGGGCGATGCCCATGCTGTCCCCATGTCTTTTGAGCACTGTCACTATCGTTTTGGTCACTTTTTAGGCTTTCTACAGACTGCCGGGGGTGCCGCCGCAAAAATGCTCGGGTCTCTCATAGACTAACATTGGGCTCGTTGCTCGGGTCGAGCACCCGAGTATCACGGTGAGCTCAGCCCGAGCTTCGAGCACCCGAGCATTTTAGTGCTCGCTCAACACTATCAATTACGTGTGAAGTTTATTTGCAAGGAAGACATAGAATATGCTCTGAGGAAACTGGATGATGCAAAGTCTTGTTCTCATGAAGGTGAGACCTCTTACATTCCTGTCTGTGCTTAAAGACATGCTGATGGACTGTCTCCAATAAGTGGAGAAGGATGATTGGGATCCTATCATGTCTGGCTAATTAAGACTGTGGGTGCAATGTGACGATACAACTTAAAATCTTAATTAGCCAGACGATTACATTTGTTAATCCAAGAGAAATACCTGATTGTGTTTTATTAGAGATTGCTGGCTGTGTTTTATTATTGTTCTGCTTGCTCATCAGTTTATGTACACTAATTTACCTTGTAAAGTGTCCAGCATCCCACTAATCTCATTAGTATCTCAGGAGCCTTTAACCATTGTTCAAAAATCGTCTAGGCCAATTGTGTAAGTGTTGAAAGAAGATTCGGCAGAGCCTTCACCACAGAGAGTCTCACATGTAGACCCAGGTGATGTGGACAACCTGAGAAAGATACCTCCACTAATGCACACTTAGCTTTTGGGGGAGGAATGTGAGAGCAGTTCTGCAATTCAGGGAGCTGAGCCCAGAAAAGCAGAAAGGACATGTGTTTCTGTAGTAGTCAGACTTGAAACAGAGATTGGAGAAAGACTTTACAAGGAGAATGAGAGACATCCTTCAGGACAGTAGATGGATTGCATGGCATTACCCAAAGAGACACAGATTTGAATTCTATATGATTCTAGCCTAAGAATACCAGCCCTGACTGGAAAGATTCAGATCTGCTCCATTTGACAAACAGAGAGACCATGGATACATGTTGGGGAGACCAGTAGAGGACAAAGAAGTCACCTGGCCCCATGGATATGTTGTTTGGGGTTGCCAGGTGGGACCCACTGGTTTCCTGTGACGCGCCCCCTAGGACCATGGGGTACTCGCCACCGGGTCAGTTCACGGGGGCCTGACCCGGTCCGGGGCCCTAGGCGGTCAATAAAAAGGACAAGGACAGTTTGTTTAGGGGAAAAGTTTTGTGACACCACCCGTGGTGTGCAGCTATAGGGGATAGCCGCTGCTATTCAGATCCACTGGGGCTGATGGTGACGCAGCTGAGATAGTGCAGCTCTCCACGGGCAGAGCTAGGCCCCAGGGCAGTATATTGGATGAATGTTGGGGTGCAGGACTGAGGCTGCAGATAATGACCAGACGACACAAGAATGACGGTTTCCTCTACCTTTACTTGAGGTTTGCTGGAGCAGACCGGGGTACTGATCACAGAAAGTAATGGAGATCCGGGCGGCCTAGGAGCAATTTGGGAATCCACCTCGCCAGGTAGAGTTGTAGGCCTTCCTTCTGCGCTGTCCTCTTTGGCCCTGCCGCCTAAAGCTATGCTGCGGCCCTCTTTCCTGAGCAATCATTAAATCCTCATGCGTATGGCAGGCAGCTCGAGCCTTTTTCAGGCGTCGCTCCGTCGTTGGGCTCCGGGCTCTAGTATTCTGCTGAGCCGCCGGGTGTTTGGTGGGGCGAGGGGACCTGCAGTCTCCTGCCCTCCGGATTTAGTTGCCGGAACTTCAGTACCCGAACAACCACGGACTCCGGTGTCCGGTTTCTGGCGCTTTTTTCTGGGGTGAGCTTGGTCACAGCTCCCCTCCCCAGGTTCTCCCTTGTCGCTCTCCTGTCTCCAACTGACTTTTCTCACTCCAACTGACTTTTCTAAACCCCGCCTCCAGGCTCCAATTTAAAGGGGAAGCTCCCCTGAAACCGGGTTAGAGCTCCCCCTTCTGGTCTGGAGCCAGGAAATGTGTTGGATGCTGGTGTTTACCTAATAAGGGGACCTCTCTTTGCTTCTAGGCATGGCATCACCCCCTGTGAGGGAGGCAATGCCAATTTGGCAACCGGACTCCCGGGGTGCCACATTCCCCCCTAGTTAAATTCAGTACTCCCGGACTGAGGACACCTTTAGAGTTAAACAATTAACAACAATAACGATTCATATTACCAAAAATTTACAAAGTCTCAAAAGGGCAAAAATTGCAGAACAACAAAAAAACAAACAAAAATTGGGAGCAGTCATTGCTGCGCTTATTCTTTACGCCGCTATCGGGGAATTGTCTTTTTCCGGGTACCTGAAGGTTGGTTGGTGGGAACCGCCTTAACCCACTTCGTGTATCGTCCCTGGGCGTGGCTTCAGGACACTCAGTCGGTGGGCCTGGTTTTCGGCCACGCCTGTGGTTTATTTTCAAGGCTAACAATTAACTCAGCTCAATATTGTTCTGACCACATCTAGTCCTGTGGTCGATTTGTCCATAAATATAATAACTATATACACTCACGATTGCTTAAAGGTTCTTACAGGAAGTCTCTGTAGGCTCTCATGCTTAACGGTTGCAAATATATACTATACACTATTATCTTGTTACACCTTAGTCCCTATAACGGGCAAGGAGCTGACCTTTGGTACTACGGGTTGATCTACGCAGTACAGTTATTGCTAATGACCTACACGGGTCTCTAGTGTCTACCGCTGGTGTGGTGGGTGCACTATTCACTACGCTACTTGTGGACCTACGTAGTACTGGTATACCAGATTGCCTTCTCCGAACTCCTGAACTCACCATGGTACTGACAGATTCACCGCTAGCAGGGGGTAGATTCACTCGTTCCACTGCGGTTGTGGCATCTGTAGCTGGGGCCGTCTGGTCTCTCAGCTGTTCTAGAGTCTCTGTGGCTTCTGGTAAGGCTACTTGGGGAAAGGTCAGAACAGGTACCATGATTGCTTGGTTCACCTGCGACCAAGACCGGGGAAATTCTCCAAGGATGGTTTGGACCATATCTTCCACCTTTTCTGTGTGTTGGGGGTTGTTTTGGTCTTCCTCTTGGTGTCTCAATTGATCAGGGCATATCTTTAGGTGGTCTCTTGAGACTGCCGCTGAAGTCTCTCCTCCATCTTTACTGATGAGGCATACCTTTGTGTTGTCGAAATTTGAAGGTAAGACGGTATATGGCTCAACCTCCCACTGATTGTCTAATTTGTGAACTCGCCTCTTCCTTTTGAGTATCTGTTCTCCAGGTGACAAGGGAACTGCAGGTGCGTGCTGATTATAAGTTCTTTCCTGCTTCTGTCTCGCCTGGGACAAACTTCTCTCCACACATTCTTGCACCTTGCGGTATTGCTGCTGCCGCTCCGTATCCCAGTCTGCATCTGGTGATGTCGTCTCAGGTATTAAAACTCCTATGTCTAAGTCAATGGGTAACTTGCCAGGTCTTGCCCTCATCAGTTAGGCGGGTGTACAGTTGGTGGAGTTCACTGGGATGTGGTTATATTGGTCTACCAAATCCGGTAACTTCTCGGCCACAGGCTACGTTCTTCAAGGGGCAGCGTCTTCAACGGGTCTATTACTACCTGATTCATTTTCTCACATAACCCGTTGGTCTGGGGATGATACGGCGTCGTCCTTATTTTCTTATAGCCATACAAGTTACAGAATTCCTGAAACACTTCTGCTTCAAAGGCTGGACCTTGGTCGGTCAGCACTCATTCAGGGTAACCGTGCGGGCTACAAAAGTGTTGTTGAAACGCTTTGGCTGCCGTCTTAGCCGTCTGATCCTTCACTGGCACTACTACCAGGAACCGGGAGTAGTGGTCTTCTATGGTGAGAGAGTAGACATAGCCTGACCGGCTTGGGGCTAGCTTCACGTGGTTGTTCAAGTGGTTGTTTGGTGATTATGGGCTACAGGGGAGCCCTCTAGCTGTCACGGTCTTTCTGTCTAAGGTTGCATGGACCACATTCTCGACACCATCTCTCGATTGCTTTCCTCATGCCAACCCAGTAGAATCGCTCACGTAGCAGGACTTCCAACTTCTTCCACCCGAAGTGTCCTGCTCCATCGTGGTACACTTCTAAGACCATTGGCACATCCCGCCTCGGGACCACCACCTGCCAGACCAGTTTGTGTGTCCGGGAGTTGATACTTCTTCGACACAGCTTTCCCTCGTAGATGAACAGTTTGCCCTTCTCCTTCCACAACTGTTGGACCTCCTGTGGAGCATCTGGATCAGGGTGCGAGTCAGCTTGTGTCAGCAACTCCTTTACCAGGCGGACAGCCGGGTCGCTATCCTGCATCTCTGCCCATCCATGGTAGGGCAATGGGTTGAACGTGGCCTCTCTGTTGGCAGAGCGCTTGTCCCTCACACAGTGGAAGCACTGGGTCACCCCGTGGTGATGGAAAGCGGGTAGCTCTATCTCCTCCAGATCTTCCGGGTCTTCTCCATCTGGCAAGTTGGGCATCCTGGACAACGCATCAGCATTGGTGTTTTTATGCCCCGCCCGATACTTGATGGTAAACTCTAAGTTAGACCATCGGGCCATCCATCGTTGCTCTAGGGCACCAAGCTTCGCAGTCTCCAGGTGCGTCAGCGGGTTGTTATCTGTGAAGACTTTAAATCTGGAGGAGGTAAAGTAGTGTTTGAAGCGCTCCGTTACAGCCCAGACTATGGCTAAAATCTCCAACTTAAAGGAACTATAGTTGTCGGGGTTCCTTTCTGTAGACCTCGTGGCGTGCTCACTTATTAGGAGGGAGAGGTTGTGATTATGTGATATGGTATGTGGGTATAATTTTGTGTATATTTATATTTTATTGATTTTCACAGTATTCTCTTGTTGCTCTGTGTCCCTCTAATGTTGACTTCTCTCGTAGGTTGAGTTGATATTTGTTAATTGATGAATAGCTGCTATTTAGCATCTGATATCAGCTCCCACAGCTTATTATACTGTTATCTGTGCACAGGGTCAGTGAATAATGCTGTTTGCTAATATGGTAATGACATATTGAACCAGCTTGGTGATTTTGTAAAACAATGGAAGGACCAACAATGCCTAACCTGTGAATGAGGAGAAAGGACTTTTAAATATCACAGCCAGGAGAGACACTGGTTAGATGCTGTGTGGGACAATGACGTGAGGACAGCATGTCAGGGAGAATGGGAGAAACCTGGATGACTTTGGAAATACTGCTGGAAGGAATATATATGGAGAAACATATGGACTATTTTATCCTCTGTCTGCTGGATTGTTGGACTCTCATCTCCCAGGTAGTGATGAACGAGCACTAAAATTGCTCGGGTGCTCGTTGCTCGGGTCGAGCACATTGGAATACTCGGGTGCATAGGCGGATTATAATGAGGGCAATCTGGGCTACCACCCGGGGCCTCGGGGCTCCGGGGGGCCCGAGGCTCCGTGGTGTCTATGGCCAGATTACCCTCATTATATGTGCGGCGCCGCGGCACATACTGGCAGACAGTGGCGGGGGGGCCCTGGACCGCTCCGCCAGCAGCGACGCACGGACGCTGCTTCTTCTCCGGCCGGGCCAGTACTGCAGCAGTTAACTTCCCTGTGCTGGGCCGGCGCGTCACTGCTAGGAGACACGGCCCTGTGCGCGGCCGTGTCTCCTAGCTGTGATGTCACGCAGTGTGCGCCCTGCACTGCTACTTACCACCAGAGAGGAGCAGGACTGGATCCGACCCGGGGGATGGTGAGTCTGTGTGTGTCTGTGTGTGAGTGTGTGTGTGAGAGAGAGTGTGTATGTGTGAGAGTGAGTGTGTGAGTGAGTGTGTGTGTGTGCAGGCGGATATCATTGTGTGATGTCTGTTTATATGTATTTTTGTGTTTCAAATGTGTTTATGCGTGTATGTATATGTCTGTATATGTTTGTGTGTGCGTGACTGCTTGCAGCCTCCCGCTGTGTATAGATGGCTACGTGCAGCCTCTCGCTGTGTATAGATGGCTACGTGCGGCCTCCCGCTGTGTATAGATGGCTACGTGCGGCCTCCCGCTGTGTACAGATGGCTACGTGCGGCCTCCCGCTGTGTATAGATGGCTACGTGTGGCCTCCCGCTGTATATAGATGGCTACGTGCGGCCTCCCGCTGTGTACAGATGGCTACGTGCGGCCTCCCGCTGTGTATAGATGGCTACGTGTGGCCTCCCGCTGTGTATAGATGGCTACGTGCGGCCTCTCGCTGTGTATAGATGGCGCCGTGCGGCCTCCCGCCGTGTTTTGATGGCTACGTGCGGCCTCCCGCCGTGTTTAGATGGCTACGTGTGCTCAATATTGAGTCATACAATTAATGTAAGGCTGTGTGCCCATGATGAAGAAATGCTCCGGATTTTTTTTTAGCGTTTCTGCATCTCCCTGGCAGAAAAAACGCATGCAGATTGTACATGTGGATTGTACATGCGGATTGTACATGCGTTTTTCCTGCCAGGGACATGCGGATGTGAAGCGTTCTTCACATGCATTTCTGCATGCGGGTTATCAAGCGCTTTTCCAAGCGATTTTAGCATCACTTGGAAAGTGCTTGACAACTTGGTCACACTATATAAATCCATGCAACCGGCAACCGGCATATATAGTGTGACCGTAAAAGAATGGTAAAAAATAAATATATACTTACCTTCTGATGGTCTGCCGACGTCAGCGGTCGCGTGACCCGTCACATGACTAAATGACGTCACGGCAGGACCATCGCGAGCTGCCGGCAAGCCAGTACACATCGGATAAAGACACCGGGGGCCATCAGAAGGTAAGTATAATATTTATTTTTTATTTTATTCTTTTTTTTACAGGTACTATGGTACCCGGGTCCGGAGGAGAGTCTCCTCTTCTCCTCTTCTCCAGACCTACCAAGCGTTTTTTAAGCGTTTCTGCAGCGGAATTGCTTAAAAAACGCATAGTGGGCACACAGCCTAAAAAAAATTATTATAATTAATATTGTACCAAATTTCACGTGAACTATCACATGATCTATCACAGTGGATCATGTGATACATCAGGTGTGTGTGTGGGGGGGGGGGGGCCGCGCCTTCTAAACTGCCCGGGGCCCTTGCTACTCTTAATCCACCCCTGCTCGGGTGTTCGGTCCGAGCAACGAGCCCAATGTAAGTCTATGGGAAACTCGAGCATTTTTCAGGCGGCTCCCCGCAGCGTTCTGCAGAGGGCCTAAAAATTGCCCAAATCGATGCGAACAGTGCTCAAATGACATGGGAACAGCATGGGGAAGACCCCTGGAAGCATTTCTGACTCCCAGATCACTGCTGTCAACAACGTTGTCGGAGTATTACGCCACTTTTACGGGCTCGCAATAAAACATAAAAAAACGAAACCAAAATGGATTTTCCTGGGAATTATGTTAAGGAACATCCTTTCCAGGGTAATGACTTGTATATAAGGCAAAATAAATAACCAAAAACAAAAATCCTCCTCCACACCTTGGGCTATGTTCACACATAGTGTTTTTGATGCGTTTTTGCACTTTTGCATTGCTTTCAACCGTGACAAATGCATTCACCAGGAAATGTCATTCTAACATTCTACAACCTTATCTGGCCATGTGGTGTGTGAGATATCATCAGACACATCCTGTTTCATTTATGAAGGAGGGTGTAACATACCTGGCGGCGTCCTTGCATGGTGGTCTATCTCCCACTGTGCAAGAG
Organism: Phyllobates terribilis; assembly: GCF_046119375.1. Lineage (NCBI taxonomy): Eukaryota > Metazoa > Chordata > Amphibia > Anura > Dendrobatidae > Phyllobates > Phyllobates terribilis. The sequence continues at coordinate 84,214,759 of NW_027362772.1, forward strand.
GGCGCACTTGATCTCCTGTCCAGAATGTCTCTCTGGCTTCCCTCCATGCTGTCTTGTTTGTGTCTGTGTCTGTTTCTGCTGCTTAAGGGCGGCGCCCGATCACTTCCTGCCTTTTGTACCTGCTGTGGGCCACACCCCTTGTGCGTCCTCAGCCTATCGCTGTCTGTCTCTTGGTATATAGCTCAGCAGCTCCCTTCTATCCCTGCCTGAGCATATGTGTTTCTTTCAGTGTGTGCTTGCACTCTGAAGTTGCCAGGTCCCGTTCCTGTTTTCCCTGTCCGCCCTTCCTGGAGGCTGTATTTCCAGGCCTGTCTGAACTAAGTCCTGTATGTCTCCTGCCTTGCGGTGTCAGCTCCCGTGTCTGAACTGTGTCCTGTATGTCTCCTGCTTTACGGTATTAGTTCCCGTGTCTGAACTAAGTCCTGTATGTCTCCTGCCTTGCGGTGTCAGCTCCCGTGTCTGAACTGTGTCCTGTATGTCTCCTGCTTTACGGTATTAGTTCCCGTGTCTGAACTAAGTCCTGTATTTCTCCTGCCTTGCGGTGTCAGCTCCCGTGTCTGAACTGTGTCCTGTATGTCTCCTGCTTTACGGTATTAGTTCCCGTTTCTGAACTAAGTCCTGTTTGTCTCCTGCTTTACGGTATTAGTTCCCGTGTCTGAACTAAGTCCTGTATTTCTCCTGCCTTGCGGTGTCAGCTCCCGTGTCTGAACTGTGTCCTGTATCTTGTCTGTCCTGTCTGAACACGCTCCTTGCCTGTTCGTCCCGCCTCTCTGGGGGCAGTATTCCCAGACCCGCTCCTGTATCCCGCTGCAGTGTCGGTCTCCTCCGTACACTCAGTTCCAGTCTGAACTCTCTCCTATCCTTTACCTGTTTTGTCTATGTCCATTCCCTTCCTTTTCCTGCAGAGTCTGTACTCGTACCTAACTCCTGCTTGTTGTCTCTGTACTCCCGTTTGTGAGTTTTTGGTCCACTCGCTACTTCACTGCAAGTACCCTGTGGGTGTCTGGCTCTGTCTTTCCCTTCCTGTCTGTTCCGTGTGAACAGAGTCCTGTCCTGCCCTGCTTCTGCCCGCTGCTCCTGCAGTCCTGTCCTGCCCTGCTTCTGCCCGCTGCTCCGGCAGTCCTGTCCTGCCCTGCCTGTACCCTATCCTGCCTGTATTGTTCCTGAGTCCCAGTGTGTACTGGGCCCTATCCTGCCTGTATTGTTCCTGAGTCCCAGTGTGTACTGGGCCCTATCCTGCCTGTATTGTTCCTGAGTCCCGGTGTGTACTGGGTTCTATCCCGCCTGTGTTCCTACCTGCTAGTGCCTCCCCGTCTGCACTCTAGCTGTGCTTGCCTTTACCCGCCTGCCTGCATACCCGCCTGCCTGCATACCCGCCTGCCTGCATACCCGCCTGCCTGCATACCAGTCTGTTCCTGTATTTCCCTGTGTGGGTCAACAGCCGTGTCCGGGGTCTGTCCTGGAGTAGCACCTGGTCCCTCTGCTCGGTTCCTCCTTGGTGCACTGGCGTCGTATGCCGTCGTGCGACCCTGGTCGGATCGGGTGAATACTTAGTCACGCCCCTCCAGGCATTCACTCTCCGGCACGGTCCAGTGGAATCACTACCAATCACATGCACACGCCGCTCTAGCCCGGGCGTGTGCATAACAGCATGCTCAGGCCATGGTTCCCGTTGAGCCCCACGGCCTTCGCTCTCTGAGAAGTTTCCAGTGAAGACTTGCATTAAAATAAATAAATAAATTTTTTTTCCCTTAGCTGAGTTCCAGGCGAATTACGCACCGTCCAGATGGATCTATCAGCTCTCGTTCCTGCGGATCCGCCACGTTACTATGGGGATCCAAGACAGTGTCGTGCATTTGTGGAGCAATGCATGCTACACTTTAAGGCCTACCCTCTTTATTTTCCTTCCGATTGGGCTAAAGTGGCCTTTATTATGTCTTACCTGGCGGGGGATGCCTTGGAATGGATCAACCCCCTATATGAGACACAGGATCCGATCCTCCGGGACCTAATGGCCTTCCTGGTGGCCTTTCTAATGGTCTTCGATGATCCTAACCCGGAGGCTCCTGCTGAAGCTTCACTTCCCAATATCCCGGAGCAGCCCCAATGGGTAATGTGTGTGGGTAGCGTAATAGTTCTCCAGCCCAATGAGACTACTGCCCACCCAGAATCCTCACAGGGTGACTACGCTTTCCGGAATACTTCTTCCAACCTCAAGAGGCAGTCCAGACGTGCTAGACTTAGAGGCAAGCAGTCACGCCTGGGTCTGTCCTCCCTGAGACCTCCTGAACCCTTCGGGGTGCTACCTGGTAACGAAAGGACAGAGACTCTCCTATACTCTGTACCTGATACCTCGCTCGCTTCGTCCAGTGAGTCCAACCTGGTGTACTCCGAAGCAGAGGTTACTCCCGAGTCTCTACACCCCTCCGACCAGGCGGAGGACCTCCAGTTGTGTTTAGAACCCTTCGGGGTGCCACCTGGTGGTGAATGGACAGAGACTTTCCTATACTCGGTACCCGATACCTCGCCTGCTTCCTCCAGTGAGTCCGACCTAGTGTTCTCCGAAGCAGAAGTTACTCCCGAGTCTCTACACCCCTCCGACCAGGCGGAGGACCTCCAGTTGTGTTTAGAACCCTTCGGGGTGCCACCTGGTGGTGAATGGACAGAGACTTTCCTATACTCGGTACCCGATACCTCGCCTGCTTCCTCCAGTGAGTCCGACCTAGTGTTCTCCGAAGCAGAAGTTACTCCCGAGTCTCTACACCCCTCCGACCAGGCGGAGGACCTCCAGTTGTGTTTAGAACCCTTCGGGGTGCCACCTGGTGGTGAATGGACAGAGACTTTCCTATTTCCTGTACTTGATACCTCGCCTGCTTCCTCCAGTGAGTCCGACCTAGTGTTCTCCGAAGCAGAAGTTACTCCCGAGTCTCTACACCCCTCCGACCAGGCGGAGGACCTCCAGTTGTGTTTAGAACCCTTCGGGGTGCCACCTGGTGGTGAATGGACAGAGACTTTCCTATTTCCTGTACCTGATACCTCGCCTGCTTCCTCCAGTGAGTCCGACCTAGTGTACTCTGAAGCAGATGTTTTCTCTGAGCCTCAGTACTCTTCTGACCCGGCGGAGGACCTCCAGTTGTTTCCTGAATCCTCCGGGGTACCACCAGATAACAAAGAGACAGTGACTTTTCCTCATTATGTACCTGATAACCCGTCTATTTCTTCCTGTGAGCTTGACAAGATGTACCTCGAAGCAGAGATTACCCTCAAGTCTCTGTCCCCCTCCAACCCAGTGAACGACTGGTCCTCGAATTCCCTGCGGAAGATTCTGGCAGGCCTGAAGAAGAGGGGGCGTAAGGGGGGAGGTACTGTAACATACCTGGCGGCGTCCTTGCATGGTGGTCTATCTCCCACTGTGCAAGAGGGCGCACTTGATCTCCTGTCCAGAATGTCTCTCTGGCTTCCCTCCATGCTGTCTTGTTTGTGTCTGTGTCTGTTTCTGCTGCTTAAGGGCGGCGCCCGATCACTTCCTGCCTTTTGTACCTGCTGTGGGCCACACCCCTTGTGCGTCCTCAGCCTATCGCTGTCTGTCTCTTGGTATATAGCTCAGCAGCTCCCTTCTATCCCTGCCTGAGCATATGTGTTTCTTTCAGTGTGTGCTTGCACTCTGAAGTTGCCAGGTCCCGTTCCTGTTTTCCCTGTCCGCCCTTCCTGGAGGCTGTATTTCCAGGCCTGTCTGAACTAAGTCCTGTATGTCTCCTGCCTTGCGGTGTCAGCTCCCGTGTCTGAACTGTGTCCTGTATGTCTCCTGCTTTACGGTATTAGTTCCCGTGTCTGAACTAAGTCCTGTATGTCTCCTGCCTTGCGGTGTCAGCTCCCGTGTCTGAACTGTGTCCTGTATGTCTCCTGCTTTACGGTATTAGTTCCCGTGTCTGAACTAAGTCCTGTATTTCTCCTGCCTTGCGGTGTCAGCTCCCGTGTCTGAACTGTGTCCTGTATGTCTCCTGCTTTACGGTATTAGTTCCCGTTTCTGAACTAAGTCCTGTTTGTCTCCTGCTTTACGGTATTAGTTCCCGTGTCTGAACTAAGTCCTGTATTTCTCCTGCCTTGCGGTGTCAGCTCCCGTGTCTGAACTGTGTCCTGTATCTTGTCTGTCCTGTCTGAACACGCTCCTTGCCTGTTCGTCCCGCCTCTCTGGGGGCAGTATTCCCAGACCCGCTCCTGTATCCCGCTGCAGTGTCGGTCTCCTCCGTACACTCAGTTCCAGTCTGAACTCTCTCCTATCCTTTACCTGTTTTGTCTATGTCCATTCCCTTCCTTTTCCTGCAGAGTCTGTACTCGTACCTAACTCCTGCTTGTTGTCTCTGTACTCCCGTTTGTGAGTTTTTGGTCCACTCGCTACTTCACTGCAAGTACCCTGTGGGTGTCTGGCTCTGTCTTTCCCTTCCTGTCTGTTCCGTGTGAACAGAGTCCTGTCCTGCCCTGCTTCTGCCCGCTGCTCCTGCAGTCCTGTCCTGCCCTGCTTCTGCCCGCTGCTCCGGCAGTCCTGTCCTGCCCTGCCTGTACCCTATCCTGCCTGTATTGTTCCTGAGTCCCAGTGTGTACTGGGCCCTATCCTGCCTGTATTGTTCCTGAGTCCCAGTGTGTACTGGGCCCTATCCTGCCTGTATTGTTCCTGAGTCCCGGTGTGTACTGGGTTCTATCCCGCCTGTGTTCCTACCTGCTAGTGCCTCCCCGTCTGCACTCTAGCTGTGCTTGCCTTTACCCGCCTGCCTGCATACCCGCCTGCCTGCATACCCGCCTGCCTGCATACCCGCCTGCCTGCATACCAGTCTGTTCCTGTATTTCCCTGTGTGGGTCAACAGCCGTGTCCGGGGTCTGTCCTGGAGTAGCACCTGGTCCCTCTGCTCGGTTCCTCCTTGGTGCACTGGCGTCGTATGCCGTCGTGCGACCCTGGTCGGATCGGGTGAATACTTAGTCACGCCCCTCCAGGCATTCACTCTCCGGCACGGTCCAGTGGAATCACTACCAATCACATGCACACGCCGCTCTAGCCCGGGCGTGTGCATAACAGAGGGACTCTGAAAGTCACAAAGCCTATTTTTATAGAGCCATCAGGCGGCCTTTACTATTCTTGAAGGGCCAGCAGTCGGCCCTCACGATTCTTAGAGAGCCATCAGCCGGCTGTGCTTTGTTGTTCCCATTACTAAAGAGTGGGTCTCCTATACTGTTATTGCGTATGCAGTGAGTGGCAGGGCTGCCCAAAATTTGGATGCACCCCAATACCACTTTGAAGAGACTTAGAGGAGGGCCTCCTGAAAACAATGTTCCCATTATTAGGAAGTGAGTCTCCCATTGTGTTTGCCTACGCAGTGAATGCAAGGGTTGCCAAAAATTGGGAGGCACTCCAATGCCCCTTGGAAGAGAAGGCCCTGAGGATCCCACCGGGTATCGGAAGGAGCGGAGCTGCCACCTGTACCCTTGTTCTGAGAGGAGCTCAGAGGAAGACCCGGCCTATTCACACACACAGACAGGAAAGGATACGGTCTGTAGTTCAGGAACACTCCGGTGTAGGGTCCCAATCGTATGCTGGACTTACTCGGAGGTTGTCGGTCCCCACCATCCCTGGTGACCGCAGGACTCCGCGGGGAGCAGGGAGTCGCCTTCCTACTGCCATCTCTAATGTGAGTAAATCCTTGGAAGTTCACCCCTATGGCCTCCGGACTGTTTATTCTGCGCTACACCGCATGACGCGGCACCCGTACTCCTCTACTACTACCCTCTCCATCCTGTCTCTCTGCCCTGAGGCCTTGCTCCGCCTGTGGGGACTAGTAATAACTTTGGCCGCCATAACACCATGCCTCAGCGGACTGCAGCGGCGCTGGTGGCCTTCACCAGGTGCCACAGGTGGCATAGTCGTAAATCAGCCACTCAACACGGATAAGCCCACACCATCCTTTTTAATGTGACGGCCCTGAGCACGGGTCGGGTCCGGGCCACGGCTGCACCCCATCTCTCCATCACAGGACCCGACTCCGAGACACCCATCTCCCAGGGTAAACAAGGGCTTCCGAGGAAGAGGCGTCACACTGCTGTCCTCGCTCTGCATGTCCTCCTGCCAGGTTGGGTCAGTTACTATATCATCCACCACCTCATCTTCCACTTCCGCACCCTGGTCCTCCTCCTGACTTTCTGGCAATTGTGTTTCATCATCGTCCACCTCCTGTGACATTTTCCCACCGTCGCCTTCGTGTGACCGTGGCTTCTCAAATATTTGGGCATCGCTACATGCGATCTCCTCTTGCCCCACTTCAAGTGGACTGGGCGAGAGACCCGAATCTATAAATGGAAAAGTGAACAGCTCTTCGGAGTGTCCAAGTGTGGGATCAGTTGTATCTAGGTACTCGGCATGGTGGGAGGAAGGAGGTTCAGGGTGAGGAATATGCGGTCCAGACTCACGGCTACTGAGACTTGACCATGTGGAAGACAGGGTGGTGGTGGTGGCTCGGTGACTGGAAGCATTATCCGCTATCCAACCAACAACCTTTTCACTCTGCTCTGGCTTCAATAGTGGTGTGCTGCAGTCCACTAGGAATTGGGGCAGGAAGGTCGAGCGAGAAGATGTGGGTGTTTGTTGTGGCACAATTTCAGCTTGCCCACGGCCTTGTCCTCGGCCTCTGCATGCACTATCACCATCACATCCAGTTCTCCGTCCGTTGCCACACGCCTTGCTCATTTTAAATGTAGGACAATATCTTCCACGCTCACTACAAATGACTGAATTTGGAGCGAAGTTATATGTGATCCGTGTGAAACCACAGTTTTAAATACCTGGCCTATAGGTAAGTAGTTTGAACAGCAATCTGCTGTGAATTGCTTCACTGACACACTAAAGAAAATTTCTAATTGAGGCCAGAAATGGCAGTATTTACTGACAACGTATATGTGATCCGTTTGATGGAGAAAACAGATTTTTAAATAGCTGGATTTCTAGCGCTGTAATATGGAAAGGACCTGGCTGTATTCTGCAGTGCCAACAAGGAAATGACGCAGAACAACGGTGTTCTCTGGATTGCTTTTTATGCAAATAATGAGGATTAAGATCCAAAGAAAATTATTCCTGCAACAGTCTGTGCTGAAAGTAATGTGCTTAGGTGACAAACCGCACAATGATGAAGAGTTGTGGACAGCTCTGAAAGATCAGACAGATCTTTGGCTGACACCGCTGAATCTACAGCAAGGCATGGTCGTGTGTGACAATGGCCGGAACCTGGTGGCGGCTATGAAGCGAGGCGAGCTCACACACGTTCTATGCCTGGCCCATGTGATTAACCTCGTGCTTCAGCGGTTTCTCAAATCCTCCCCGGAGCTGCCGGATTTGCTTGTTAAAGATGACGCCATAATTAGCGGAATCATCCCGCTTCTCTGTCTTCTGAAATGCTTGCTGCTCACAATTAAAGAGGAGGCATTGCAGGCGGAGCACGATGAGATGGAACAAGAAACCATACAGGGTGATTCCATACAGCCCAGCCTCATCTCATCCCAACGTGGATTGGGTAACAATGAGGAAGCATGGCAGGAGGAAGAACAGGAGCTAGCTTCCTGCGCTATAGACGGTACTACCCGCCCAACTGTCATACCGTCTGTTCAGCGTGGATGGCCTGAGGAGAGGAAGGAGGAGGAGGAGAGCATGGTCAGTCGTCCTCTTGGTGAGGACACGGAAATCTTGCTAGCAGTCTAGCATACATGGCTGAGTTTACGTTACGCTGCCTTTCCTGTGACCCTCGCATTGTCCAAATTTTGGGTAACAGTCATTACTGGATTGTGACACTTCTAGACCCATGCTTCAAGGAGAACTTTATATCTCTTATTCCTGAGGCGGACAGGTCTACAAAAATGGGGCAGTACCAGAAGGCCCTTGTTGCGGAATTATTAAAAAATATTGCCATCTGAAAACGCTAGCGGCAGAGGTCACAGTTCGTTGGACAACCAAGGACTACAGGTGAGAGAGACACAACTTCAATCCAGCAGAGGCAGGGGAACACTGTCAAAGTTCTGGGAGAGTTTTCTCAGACCCTACCATCGCATAGGCCCTGAGGCGCGGGGTACTCTCACAAGGAGTGCAAAGTTTGGGAAGATGCTGAGGGAGTACCTTGCCGACCGTACCAACGTCCTCCGTGATTCCTCTGTGCCTTATAATTATTGGGTATCCAAGCTGGATACATGGAATGAACTGGCTCTCTACTCCTTGGAGGTCCTGGCCTGCCCTGCCGCTAGCGTGTTATCGGAGCGGGTTTTTAGTGCCGCTGGTGGAATTATAACTGATAAGCGCATCCGCCTGTCAACTGAAAATGCTGACAGGCTGACTCTTATAAAAATGAACAAGGGCTCTATTGGGCCAGACTTCTCAACACCACCGAATGATAGAAGCGTAACAAACTGAAATCCAGTGTCTTTTTTTGGGAGGTCTATTTCCATGCACCCCTTCACACCCAGACATGGGTATATGCTTCCTGACTTTGTCTATTTGTCCCCCTCCTTCTCCTCATCCTCCACCACCATATCACCAGGGTGACTGTGGTCCATGATGCAACACCCACATCATTTTTTTAAAGGGTGTTTATGATGTCCGTAAAAAAAAATTTTTTATACAGTTTGTTCATGTATACCCCCCAGGGGTAAATGTTTGTCAGCCCATACACTTAGTGCATGGGCATTACAAGTATAGGAGACCCGCTCCTTTCTAATGGGAACATTTTTTTATGAGGCCCTCCTCCACGTCTCTTCCAAGGGGCATTGGAGTGCCTCCCAATTTTTGGCAGTCCTTGCATTCACTGCATAGGCAAACAGTTTGGGAGACCCACTTCCTAATAATGGGAACATTTTATTTCAGGAGGCCCTCCTCTAAGTCTCTTCAAAGGGGTATTGGGGTGCATCCAAATTTTGGGCAGCCCTGCCACACACTGCATATGCATTAACAGTATAGGAGACCCACTTGTTAATAATGGTAACAACAAAGCATAGCCGGCTGATGGCTCTCTAAGAATAGTGAGGGCCAACTGCTGGCCCTTTAAGAATAGTAAAGGCCGCCTTATGGCTCTATAAAAATAGGCTTTGTGACTTTCAGAGTCTCTCCATCATAAATGAAACAGGATGTGTCTGATGATGTGTCACACACCACATGGCCAGATAAGGTTGTAAAATGTTAAAATGACATTTCCTGGTGAATGCATTTGTCACGTTTTAAAGCAATGCAAAAATGCATCTAAAACGCTACGTGTGAACATAGCCCAAGGTGTGGAGGAGCATTTTTGGTTTTGGTTATTTATTTTGCCTTATATACAAGTCATTACCCTGGAAAGGATGTTCCTTAACATATTTCACAGGAAAATCTATTTTGGTTTTCTATTTGTATGTTTTATTGTGAGTCCGTAAAAGTGGCGTAATACCTCTGACCACGTTGTTGACAGCGGTGACCTGGGAGTCAGAAATGCTTCCAGGGGTCTTCCCCATGCTGTTCCCATGTCATTTGAGCACTGTTCCCATCGATTTGTGCAATTTTTAGGCCCTCTGCAGACCGCCGGGGGGAGCCGCCTGAAAAATGCTCGAGTTTTCCATAGACTTACATTGGGCTCGTTGCTCTGGTCGAGCACCCGAGTATTCCAATGTGCTCGACCCGAGCAACGAGTACCCAAGCATTTTAGTGCTCGCCCATCACTAGTTGGGATGTTTATCTTTCAGACACCCTCACTCCCTGGTCACTTACCTCTCAATATCTCTCTGCATGTACGGCCAGAAGAAACTTTCATGGATCAAGTTTGTAGTCCTTTCCACTGCCAGATGTCCCATGTTTTCGTAAAGTTCTTTGAAGACCAACCTACGGAATACTCTGGGTAGTACCAACTGCCGGTTTTGTCCTCCTTTATGATACAGGATACCGTCTTCACTGAGGTAGAGCTTCGTCCATTCTTTAACTAAAACAGATACTGCTGGTTACTCTCTTCAGTTTACTTGGAAACCGATTTTGGTCCTCATAAAGTAGTATTCTACCAATTATCTGATATTCCCGTTGTGCTCTACGGATTTTCCCTTTTGGTAGTTGTTGAACAGACCGAGGGTGATCTTGTTCTCTCGATTTTATGGTGGTTTTTACCGTCAACGGACACCACAATGGTGTGTCTTCCTCTTGATAAGCTTGTACTGCTTGGGTAGTGCTCTCAATTGCTTCCAGACTGACTTTCTCCAAGCATTCTTGCATGAACTCCTCAGGTTCTAGTGGCATTCTCAACAATCCATCAGCATGTGCATTGCATTTTCCTGGCCTGTACTTGATGCTGAAATTGAAGTCAGTAGTTCAGCAACCAATCTCTGACCTGTTGCATTCAGTTTGGCTGTAGTAAGGACATAGGTCAAAGGGTTGTTGTCAGTGTATACCATATACTCTTTGCTGTAGTAGAGATAATCTCTAAATCGCTCACAGATATCCCATTTCAATGCCAGGAATGTAGATGGTAATTCTTCTCGGCGTCTGTCAATGTTCTAGAACCATAACCAATGACTCTCAATTTTCCATCTTGATGCTGATACAGGGCAGCTCCCAGTCCAACTTGAGAAGCGTCACAATGAAGAACAAATGGTAAGTTGAAATCAGGGTATCCCAAGATGGGTGGTTTTACCAGATAGTTTATTAGTTCTTCCAATACTTCCTGGTGGTCTGTCCAGAGAATGGGCTGTTGGGAGGAAACGGCGTTGTTTCTTTTAAGCCCTGTCCTACCCACGTTCTTTTTCTCCATGGGTGTTGTGGTCTCTGTCGTGCCCCCCAAGAGGAGGTATAGTGGGGAGGAAATCCTGGAGAAGTTCTGAATGTAAGTACGATAGTAGGAGAGGAATCCTAATATCTGCCTCAACTCCCCTACGGTAGAGGGCCGCTTGTCTTTTAAGGCCAGTGTGATGCCCAGCTGCGCTTGGTATCACAGATCCTAGAAGAGTGCATTGATGGATTCCTCCACAAAAGGCCCCCATAACCATTCACACATCTCCACCTTCCACCTCAGACCAGCAGAGGAAGCCCGTTAGGGAGATAAATAGGGAAGGTGGAGCTAGGTAGCCCAGTCAAGAGTCTAGTTCAGTCTGGTTTAGCAGTGAGTCCAGTACAGTCTGGGAAGAGTTACCTCAGAGGACAAAAACCTGTTCCAGCTCCTGCAATTGCTATCCTGCAGTGGAGCTTATCCAGCCCAAGACTCAGTGTAGCTCAGAGAAGTGAGCTTTAGGTGTGCCGGCGCCATAAGATCGGTGAAGCGTGGCAAGCTCCCGTTAGTGTGAGTAGCCTAGTGAGGGCCCGAGTAGGCCGAAGGCGAGTGGAGAGTTAGTACATAGGGGGCAGAGGAGCTTAACTAGCTCACCCCGAAGATTTTACCGGACACCGGGTCCGAAGCTTACCGGGATCTCTATGACCCAGTAAGGCATAGCCGGAATCCCTGGGGAACTACAAGTCACAGGATCGCTAAAGTGCTGATACGTAACAGAGCTGGGAGACACATAGGCCCTGCAAGCTGAGGAGCGTGTAGTCCAAGAGAAGGCCCTACCACAAAGTCAGCCAGCGCAGGACAGAGACAAAGTTAGGCCTAGCTCCAGGCAGGTCAGAAACTTGCTACGCAGAGGCAAGAAACAAGAGGCCATAAACCCGCTCATTGGGGAGGATCCTGACATGCACCCTTCACCCTACAGTGCTCTGGGATGTGCCTGAATTTCCATCTGTAAAAGGTACTGAAGTGACTATCGTGTCTGTCCCTGTTCTTGCTCTGACCCGGCTGGGTCTCGCCTGTCCTGCATCTCCCCTACTTGCGCTGCTCTGAGGCCTATCTCCACCTGTGGGGAGCTATACCATCGAGCTGCCTTATCATCGGCCTCAGTGGACTGCACAGCGCTGGTGATTCTCACCAGAAGCCACAGGTGGCATCACGAACTTTTATAAACTTAACAATTATCCACCCTTTTAAAGAGTGACCCCAGGGTACGGGCCCGGGAGCCGACCACCGCGACTTCCCCAAGGCCAGGCAAAGGCCCGGGTACCGAGTCATCCCCATCCCCTGGGCGGGTCACCAGTACCGGAGCGATTTCTGCTGGGTCCATGGTATATCCTTCTCCGGACACAATTTTCCCTTGCGTTTTGAACAGTTCACACTTCTTTCGGGTCAATTTAACTCTGTGTTGTTGATACCGCTGTAATACAGTCCTCACGTGTTCAACATGCTCCCGGAAGGTTTTGCTGAGTAACACATTGCCATCCAAGTACGGCTGGCAGATATCGTCCCTCAATCCTTCTAAACATGTCTCCATGCTCCTCTGGAATTTTGGTGGAGCTGAACTGAGCTCAAATGTTATGCGGATCCACTCATATAATCCCCACAGTGTGATGAATGCTGTCAAGGGTCTACTGGACTCTTCGACAAACCCTTGGTGGTATGCCTTATCCTGATCGAGGACAGAGAACCAGGTGCTTCTTGATAGGCTATCCAGCATATCTTGTGTGAGGGTCGTGATGACATTCCACTCGTCCTCCAGTCACTCCAAATTAAGGCTATGAGCATGGGTCAACCATTCAAAGAATGAGTCAGACAACAAGCTGGTTCAAACTCAGAGCACGCTCAAAAGACTACTACAGACAACGTTCTCAGCAATGTTCTGTGTTTATTCCTACATACACAAACCTAAATACACTACATAATGGGGAGGGGAAAGGGGTTGTCCGGGGCAGGGTAAGCCATGAGAGTCCAGTGTCTGGCCACTCCTGATTGGTCCACATCTCCTTATCTCAGTCTCTGGGCAGATATTGCAGCCGTCAGCTTATAATCTTGTTTCGTTTCTCTGAAATAAGTCTTGGCAACACTGGAACTGTCTTAGTTTAAGTTTCGATTTGAGTAATACGTAGCAAGGAAAGCTTATTGTTATAAGACACAAAATGGTGGTTAGTACATTAGCAAAAAAGCGTATAAAAGTTACAAAAGTATAAAAGTTACAAAAATATATATTCTCTTTTACCCCGACATTCCCCCCTAAACACTAAGCTTTCCCTTGCTTCGGGGCCTTTGAGACTGTCCATGTGTGGGGAGAGGGGAGGTGGATTTCTTCACCCAATCATCTTAGAAGCTGCCCCCTTATGGGACACCCCCAGACAATCGAGCCCTATCCTGGGTGACACATGGAGTTCTCCCAACTGTCCCTAAACTAAATCTCTCAATTGGACTTTGTCATGGGGGGGGCTGGTCAGGCTTGTTCAAAGGAGTGTATTTCTCCATATCTTCTCTTGATTCAGAAAGGTCCCGGAGGTTGGGACAGCATTGGTTATAGCTTTCCTGTATAAGGGGACTATGCAGCACAGGACCACCAGGCCCAATACTAGTAGACCTCCCATTACTAGACAAACTTGTTGGAGGAATCCCTTGAGCCCTCCCAACCAACCTGAGAAGAAGGAGGTATCTACCCCTGTGTGGTAGCTGTCCACCCTGGGACAGACAGTAAGCATATGGAAAGGATATAGAAGAAGGTAGTCATCTTTTATAGACTCGTTCTGTCTCTCTTGCAGTGGGAGGCGTGAATCCAGGTGCTCTTGCCCTCAAGCTTCAGAGCCGTCGGGGTGGTGAGAAGCACAGTGTACGGTCCCTCGAACCGCGGCTGGAGGCAGTCTTTCCGGACAAACTTCTTCACATACACTAGATCGCCTTGGATGAAATCATGTACTGCATCACCTGTAGATTCTGGGAGAGAAGCAGATACTGGAGAGCGGGTGTTAGTCAATTCTCTAGACAAGGCAATCACAAATTTTATCACTCTATCATGTGTTTCAGACAACTCTTGGGGCCTAATCTCTCCTATCTTGGGTGGGGTCCCAAACAAAATTTTATAGGGAGTCAGCCCATGTTTGGCCTGAGGAGTGAGTGTGATATGATACAATACTATGGGGAGTAGGTCGGGCTAGGGGAGGGGATGATCTTAGGTCATTTTCAAGAGCTGGGTCTTGAGTGTGGAATTCATTCTCTCCACTTTTCCTGAACTGGCAGGATGGTATGCAGTGTGGAGGCCCAAATCTGTTCCCAACATGTTCCAGAGTTCTTCGTAGATATTTGCTGTGAAAGCTGGTCCTTGATCCGATTCTATGACTTGGGGAACTCCAAATCTGCAGGCAATTTCGGTGATCAGTTTCTTGGCTGTGACTTTAGCAGTCATGTTGACAACCGGGTAGGCCTCGGGCCAGGCTGAGAACATATCCACGGCTACCAAAACGTACTCCTATTTTCCTGCTTTAGGCATTTGGATATGGTCGACTTGTATTCTCTGCCAAGGGTAGTCTGGTTTAGCCAGGTGTTGGAGAGGGACCCGTGTCGTACACGTTGGGTTGCAGGTAGCGCAGACAGAGCAGGATTTTGAGTACGCAGTCACAGTGGAAGAGATTCCGGGTGCAAAGTACAGTTTCTTGATACATGCCAAGGCTTGATTCTTTCCTCTGTGTGTAGGCCCGTGAGCCCATGCTGCCACAGCTGAGTACATGCGTCTAGGCAAGCAAGGCTTCCCATCCACTTGGTAAAGAGTCGAGTTGACCTTTGAATCTTTGCGACCTGCCAGCACAGCTCCTGCCGCTTTCCATTGCTTGACTTCTTCAGTGGGGGGGGGTCTTCCTTTGTTCCTCACACAATTTTTCTTCAGGCATCCTGACCCCCCCTGGATTCCACTCGTGTCTCCGCTGGACTTGTATGGTCTTCCGCCGGCTGTTCTTTGGCTCTTGCTCTAGTGAGCGCCACAGCTACGGTTTGCAGGGTCTCCCCCATCTCTTCTTCCTTTTCCTGCCACTTTGATGACACATTCTCCACTGCTGCAGTCTTGGCTGCTTGGTCAGCTAGGTGGTTGCCCCTGGCTTCTCTGGATTCTAGTCTTCCATGAGCCTTGACCTTGATAACAGCAACCTGAATGGGTAGTTCCAGGGCCTTCATTAGGGCCTTAATCCATGAGACATGTTTCACTGGTGTACCTGCAGCTGTGATGAATCCTCTAGACTTCCACAAGAGTCCAGAATCATTGCAAATTCCATGTCCATACCTGGAATCGGTATATATATATATTCGCCTTTGTTCCTGCTGCCAGGTGGCAGGCCTCTGTGAGAGCCACAAGTTCAGCTTCTTGTGCAGACATGTATGGTGGTAGAGCTTCAGCCTTGAGGACTGTTAGGTCCGTTGTGACAGCATATCCCGTGTGGAACTTCCCTTGAGGGTCTGCGAAACGGGATCCATCAGTCCATAGGTGCAAGGCAGGGTCTGCGAGCGGATGTGCCACCATATTCTCTGGAGCAGAAGTCTCTTCCTGCAAAATTTTTATACAATCATGAGGTTCCACCAATGGACCTTCACCCTCTTCACCTTCCCCCCTAGAAGGTGGAAGCAAAGTGGCAGGATTGATAGTCAGACATCTGGTAAATGTTATATTGGAGGGCAACAATAGGGAACACTGCAGCCACAGGTGTCTTTGGTTGGTTAGATGTTTCGGAGATGTTTGTTGCAGAACAGCTGAGAGATCATGGCCGGCCTGTATAACTAGATCATGTCCAAGGACGATATCAGCTGACTTGTCAAGGAGGATGTGAGCAGCGTGGACCGCCTTAAGGCACGTGGGGGCAGTTCGGGCGACAGGGTCCAGGCGGGCTGAGTAGTAGCCCAAAGGCCGATACTTATGATCATAGCGTTGTGCTAGAACTCCAGAGGCATGACCTTCCGATTCCGAGACAAAAAGGTGAAATGGCTGAGTATAGTCTGGTAAGCCCAAGGCCGGGGCAGAGACAACAGCCTGTTTAAGGCGGTCAAAACATAGTCTGTGTTGATGAGAAACACGTGGATCTTCAGCATGAAGCCAAACTGAGCCTTCATCCTTGAGACAGTCGTACAGAGGTTGCATGAGCTTTGAGGCATCAGGGATCCATTGCCTGCAGTAAGTGATGAGGCCAAGGAAAGTCTGCATAGCGGAGTAGGTGGTTGGGAAGGTGATATCCATGATGGCTTGTTTTCTTTCTTCAGTCAGATGTCTAGCACCTTGTGATATACAATGTCCGAGGAAAATGACCTTGGGCAGACACCATTGGACTTCGCCTTTCGAGACTTTACAGTTAGCTGAGTGAAGAAACCAGAATAGGGATGCTGACATCTCTGGCAAATTTTCTTCAGTGCCGCAGAGTAAAAGATCATCCACATACTGTAGAAGGGTGACCTGAGGGTTCTCTTGAACCCATGGCTCCAGAATAGACTTCATAGAATGAGTGAATTGGTTAGGAGAGTTCTGGGCTCTTTGCGGAGTCCTGGTCCATGTAAGCTGTGCTCCTTGAAAGGTGAAGGCAGAAAGAAACCACGAATCTTCATGTAAGGGTATACTGAAGAAGGCGTTGGCCAGATCTAACACCGTAAACAAGGTGGCCGTTGGAGGCAGCTGAGACAAGAGGGTGTTTGGGTTAGGTACCACTGGAGTTTCTAAAATGGTAGCTGCATTGACGGCTCTGAGATCCTGAACCAACTGGTATCTTGGAGACTCTCCCGGAGCGGTTTTCTTTTTTACAGGAAAGAGGGGTGTATTGCATGGAGATACACATCTGACAAGGACTCCTGATTCCAGGAGGGAAGCGATTTGGGTACCCAAGCTTTGTTCTTGTGCAGCCTTGAGGGGGTATTGTGGCAACCGTGGGTACCTGTGTCCAGGCTTGAGGTGTACTCGGACCGGGGGAACCTGCAGGAGACCGACGTCCTCTGGCCCACTGGACCACAGAGAGTGAGGGAACTGTGAGGTATCAAGAAGAGTGTGAGGTTGTATGGTCATCATCATGAGAGGGAAGGCTTTAAGAACACAGCGGTCTTCAGTCCCTTGTTCGGAATGAGGGTCCCGCAAAAGAAGCTCCATACCATGGTTTCCGAAGGTAATTGTTGCCTTCATCCGCTCTAAGAGATCGGCTCCCAACAGATTGACAGGGCAAGTTTCAGAGACCAAGAATCTTGTGAGTACTCCGGTGAACGGTCCTGCAGACACAGGGACTGTGAGTGGAGAGGAAATATGTTGGCCTTCCACCCCAACACAGGTGAGCGTATACAGAAGGAGGGAGCTGTGCAGAGGAAATGACAGATGTGGCCGCCCCAGTGTCCACCAGGAACTCCAGTGGTTGATGGTCCACCTGTAAAGTGACAGTCCCACAGGCGGCCGTGAGATGCGTAGCCGGGAAAGTGGACACTGGTTGACCGAGCCGTCATTGGCGTAGATGAGATGGTTCACGGGAAGGTCCATGGTTGTGTGGACCGTCACGGAACGACCGGTCATGGTACTGTCTGCGGGTTGGACAGTCTCTGAGGATGTGGTCAAGGCTACCACACTCCCAACACAACATTCGTCCTCCAGAATCACGAGATTGTCTTCTGTTTCTAGATGGTCCCTTGTCATCTCTTCTGTCTTGTTTTCTATATGTGGGAGGAGTATCATCACCTGTGCCTTTAACCATTACCCACTTGATTCCATGTTGGTTGCCAGGGGGTGGGTAGCTTTCTTGAGCTTGATATACCATGGCAGGAGCGGTTTTCTTCTTTGGCTTAGTATCCTTTTCCATTTTTAGCATTGATTTTTGGAAAGCTTTAACGATGTCCACCGCGTCGTTGAAAGAAGAAGAACGAATCTCGGGCCGTACTCTCAGGACTTCATCTCTGAGAGCGTCTTGTAGGCCATCTACTAGGGCCTGAACCAACAGGGCGGCATGCATCTTGACGTGAGGACTGTATCCGAGATCCTCAAAATGCATGCTGAGTCTTGCAGCATATCTTTCCACAGATTCATCAGGGTCTTGTTGAACATCTTGTACAGACCCAGCTTGATCTGACAAGCGATCCTGAGCCCAGGCCTTTAACTGTTTCATGTATTCTAGGCCGGATTCATACGTACTAAGAGATCCTGCTTTTGTGGAATCCATGGCCTTTTCGATAGTAGGCAAGAAATATTCCTTGGCCTTCACAGATGTGATTACCTGCCAAATCAGCCCAGGTTGCACCATAAATGGCTCTGGTTGTGTCCAAGCGTCTAGCATACTGCATGGGAGATTTATCGGGATCAGGAAGCTTTGAGACCAGAGTGTCTACTTGTACTGGGGTAAAGGGTTGATATTTAATCATCCCTAAAGGTCCAGGAACTTGTTGAGGACCGGGCAGCGTCGCTTGTTCCTTGGTGGTGTTTGGGGTGGCCGCTAGGGAGGATTCTTCAGGCAACAGAACCGCATTGGGAATCGGTGTCGGGGAGGAAGTTGCCACTAGTAGCTCAAGGGCCAAAGGCATAGCAACATGAACTGCTGGACAACGGACACAGACAATGCGTATCGAGTCCAATCCATGAGGGAGGGTCTCTATGCCTTCCTTGAGGGCCAGTACGTGTTCCTCCATGCACGGCCCGAGTGGGTAGCCGAAAATTCCAGAAGATATGAGTGGTATCGCTAAAGTGCGTCTGGGCATATCCTGATGACTCAATTTTCCTGCATGAAGGAGTACTGAACAGATGGTAGATGCGAGAGTGGAACGTGACTCTTCAGGGTTCCGGGAGTCATAAATAGGACCCACTACATGCATGATGACATCAGCGGGCAGTCTACCCGCACGGGTGACTAAGGTCTGGCCTTGTGAAAGCTCTCCGTTTTCGGCTAAGTGAGCCTGGCATTCTGCAGCCAGAGTAGAACCAGCAGCAAGGGAAATTTTGCGAGCCAATCCTCCAACATGGCTCATACAGGTGTTTGCAGGGTTGACTATGGCCCCCACCCGATGTGTAAGGATGTCACAATAGCCTATTGACAGAGTGACAGGGCGTCCTGATGGGTCTACTAGATTACGGGAGCGGCAGGGGTCACAAACTTCTGAGAGGCTGGGGGGTGGTGTTCTTTCAGCAGTTGCTTGGAGCAAGGGCCGGAGTACGGGTAATGGATGTGGGGTGGAGGATGCCATAGAAGACGTATGTGGTAAAGGAGGGGGGGCTGGAGTATCTTGAGCCCATCCCTCATCTGGCTCCGTATCGTCTTGAGTAACAGTATGTTGGCGGAGGGAGAGCAGTCTGGCCTGAAATTCTGGGGAGTTGAGGAGGATATCCCCAGGGTTGTGGGTGACTCCCATAGGAAACAGGGGAAGCGTCTCAGCATCGTGGACTGGAGCAGAGGGTGTCCCATTAGTTTCAGATGGGTGCTCTGGGACTGCGGGCTTTTCCACCTGTGCTGGTGGCTGGTAATATGCACCGGACGGATCTAGTAGTGGATATAGGCCGGATTGGGGCTTTCCGGGCCTCCCACAACAAGTAAGAGGTGTAGCAAGATGGCCGTGGGAGGGAGGAGTTAGAGTGGAAGTGGGATAGTTCTTGGAGGCAGGAAAAGGTGCAGTAAGATGGCCGTTGGAGGGAGGAGGTGGAGTGGAAGTGGGATTGTTCTTGGAGGCAGGAAAAGGTGTAGTAAGATGGCCGTTGGAGGGAGGAGGTGGAGTGGGATTGTTCTTGGAGGCAGGCTGGGCATCGTGCCATGGGCGGCCCGCCCCACACCATCTACTTCTTTCCAGCCTTCAGACTTCAAATCACTCGCTACTCTAAGATGTGCTTGAGCCTGGTGCAGAAGTCCTCACCCAGCTTTCCCAATTTCTGTGTAACACATTCTTTCTACACTGAAGGCTAAAGCCTGCCTGTACTGGATAAGCTTATCATGTTATACAAATTCCTAACATTCTTCTTGCCTTCTTGCCTTCCCGTAACTCCACTAATTGGCTTAACTCCCACAGCAGCATTCCGCAACTTACGAGATCTTTCAAATTTGAATATACGCAACATTTTCTTATAGAATGCAATGATCTGTCGCGACTCAGATCACTGGTGCAGTCCACAGGTCGCCACCCGTCAGTGTAGAGTACTCCTCAATACACTGATAAGACTGAGAGACCCCTCATCTATCCCTTTTTCCTAACCTTGAATGGCGACTTTACAGTACGACTCACCACGGCACCCTGACTGACAGCAGAACCCCTCCTTATGAGGTTTCTCTGTATAAGACGAAGAGTACACCTCAATCCGTCATGGACCCTGACAGCAGACCACCTCCTTATGAGGTTTCTCTGTATAAGACGAAGAGTACACCTCAATTCGTCACAGATTCTGACAGCACAACACCTCCTTATGAGGTTTCTCTGTATAAGGCGAAGAGTACACCTCAATTCGTCACAGATTCTTTCTCCCTTACACTACAATTCAGGAATGCTTTGAAACCTCGACTATCAGTTACGGGAGGCAGCTATCTAAAGAGAGTTCAGTGACCGGAGGAGGAGGAGATGGTGTTCACACGAGCACGCGCAGGCATGCGACGTCACTCGTTTTAACACTTGCTGGTTCAGGACGTGGTGCGGGACGCCTGAGGTCTCACCACTCGACCGATCACCCACCCAGATCCAACCTGACAACCCAACAGGAACCGCTGCGGCTGACACACAGGCAAGTGAGACATATAAAATACATCTCAACTTACCGTGTTCGATGGAGGTTGATCAGGCCTCAAATTCAGCCACCGCGGTCACCACCAGGGAAATCAGCGATATGGGTCCGGGAGGGCGGCGTACCGCTAGCCACGCCCCACGTTGGGCGCCATTTGTGAGGGTCGTGATGACATTCCACTCGTCCTCCAGTCACTCCAAATTAAGGCTATGAGCATGGGTCAACCATTCAAAGAATGAGTCAGACAACAAGCTGGTTCAAACTCAGAGCACGCTCAAAAGACTACTACAGACAACGTTCTCAGCAATGTTCTGTGTTTATTCCTACATACACAAACCTAAATACACTACATAATGGGGAGGGGAAAGGGGTTGTCCGGGGCAGGGTAAGCCATGAGAGTCCAGTGTCTGGCCACTCCTGATTGGTCCACATCTCCTTATCTCAGTCTCTGGGCAGATATTGCAGCCGTCAGCTTATAATCTTGTTTCGTTTCTCTGAAATAAGTCTTGGCAACACTGGAACTGTCTTAGTTTAAGTTTCGATTTGAGTAATACGTAGCAAGGAAAGCTTATTGTTATAAGACACAAAATGGTGGTTAGTACATTAGCAAAAAAGCGTATAAAAGTTACAAAAGTATAAAAGTTACAAAAATATATATTCTCTTTTACCCCGACACTTGTATCTTTGATATTGGGTGTCGATCAGGTACTGACTTTCGGTTTAGTTCCCGGTATTCACAGCAGAGTTTCAACGTACCGTCCTTCTTCCTAACACAGACAATAGGAGAGGAATAAGACGACTTCAACTTTTGGACCCAACCTCTGTTGATGAGATCTTGTAAATACTCTTTCACTTCACGGTGTAATGGTTTTGGCACAGACATGTAACTTCTGGTTACTGGGGTCGTGTCTTTCAAATCATTTTCAAATGCAACGATGGGATACAGCCTATATCAGAGTCATCTTTGGAGAACACATGACACTCTTCTCTCAGTTTCTGTTTTGCTACCGCTAGATCTTCAGCACACAAGTGTTCCAGGGGTACTGGGGGATCCTAGGACTCCGGGGTGGGTTGTGCATTTTACTCCTCTGGGCAACTCCTGTTCCTTGGTGGGGAGACTGAATTCACGGTAGACCCCTGGGCTGGTCTCACACTGGCTGGATATACCGTTTTAACGGTTTCGATGTGACCTAATGCAGTCTTTGGCTCCAGTCTGGATGCAAACAACAGTCTATCCTTCAGTTCACTTGCTCCGAACAAGAAACTTTGGGGTGATTCATTATTTTTCTGTGAGAGGTTAATGAGTCGGTGGAACAATTCTGAAGTACTCTTTTCTTCATAGTGCCCTTTTAAAATCATCTTCAGCTGTTGCAAGGTCAATTGACTATTCATTTCTAGCATACTACGGAGGTTCAGTCCTGGGCTGATCGCTTTCACCACCCCCTCAACGATCTCATCTGGCTGGTAGCCTTTTTGTAAGTCTGCATCAATCTGGTGTAACAAGTTCCTATAAGACAGTTTCTCTTTCTGTTCACAGTCTCCAATCTGTCCAAGGATCTTGAATTCTTTCCTTATGGTGATTTGTGGTGTTAGAGAGGACTGTCTTCCTGATTTATGTAACCCGAGCAGGTTAAAGATCCTGTCTGAGTCTGTGTAACATACCTGGCGGCGTCCTTGCATGGTGGTCCATCTCCCACTGTGCAAGAGGGCGCACTTGATCTCCTGTCCAGAATGTCTCTCTGGCTTCCCTCCATGCTGTCTGTTTGTGTCTGTTTCTGCTGCTTAAGGGCGGCGCCCGATCACTTCCTGCCTTTTGTACCTGCTGTGGGTCACACCCCTTGTGCGTCCTCAGCCTATTGCTGTCTGTCACTTGGTATATAGCTCAGCAGCTCCCTTCTATCCCTGCCTGAGCATAGTGTTTCCTTCAGTGTGTGCTTGCACTCTGAAGGTGCCAGGTCCCGTCTCTTGTCTCCTGCTTTTTGTATCAGTTCCCGTGTCTGAACTGAGTCCTGTATGTCTCCTGCTTTGCGGTATCAGCTCCCGTGTCTGAACTGTGTCCTGTATGTCTCCTGCTTTGCGGTATCAGCTCCCGTGTCTGAACTGAGTCCTGTATGTCTCCTGCTTTGCGGTATCAGCTCCCGTGTCTGAACTGAGTCCTGTATGTCTCCTGCTTTGCGGTTTCAGCTCCCGTGTCTGAACTGACTCCTTTCTGTGTTCTCTTGTCTGTCCTGTCTGAACACGCTCCTAGCCTGTTCCTCTCGCCTTCTAGTGGCCGATTTCCTAGACCCGCTCCTGTGTCTGGTCTGTCCTGTCTGAACACGCTCCTTGCCTGTTCGTTCCGCCTTCTAGTGGCCGATTTCCTAGACCCGCTCCTGCGTCTGGTCTGTCCTGTCTGAACACGCTCCTTGCCTGTTCGTTCCGCCTCTCTGGGGGCCGTATTCCCAGACCCGCTCCTGTATCCCTCTGCAGTGTCGGTCTCCTCCGTACACTCAGTTCCAGTCTGAACTCTCTCCTGTCCTTTACCTGTTTTGCCTCTATGTCCGTTCCCTTCCTTTTTCTGCAGAGTCTGAACTCGTACCTAACTCCTGCTTATTGTCTCTGCAAGTACTGTGTGAGTATCTGGCTCTGTCTTTCCCTTCCTGTCTGTTCCGTGTGAACTGAGCCCTGTCCTCCCTGCTCAGCCTTGTCTGCACTCTAGCTGTGCTTGCCTGTAACCCTCTGCCTGTATTGTTCCTGAGTCCCGGTGTGTACTGGGTCCTATCCCGCCTGTGTTCCTACCTGCTAGTGCCTCCCTGTCTGCACTCTAGCTGTGCTTGCCTGTAACCCTCTGCCTGTATTGTTCCTGAGTCCCAGTGTGTACTGGGTCCTATCCCGCCTGTGTTCCTACCTGCTAGTGCCTCCCTGTCTGCACTCTAGCTGTGCTTGCCTATACCCGCCTGCCTGCATACTAGTCGTGCCTGCCTATACCCTCCAGTCTGTGTGCCAGCCTACCAGCCTGTTCCTGTATTTCCCTGTGTGGGTCAACAGCCGTGTCCGGGGTCTGTCCTGGAGTAGCACCTGGTCCCTCTGCTCGGTTCCTCCTTGGTGCACTGGCGTCGTATGCCATCGTGCGACCCTGGTCGGATCGGGTGAATACTTAGTCACGCCCCTCCAGGCATTCACTCTCCGGCACGGTCCAGTGGAATCACTACCAATCACACGCACACGCCGCTTAGCCCGGGCGTGTGCATAACAGTCTGTCACCCGTTCAGAGGTTTTGGTCGATTCCTGCAGGGCTGTTGTTAGGGATTTGAATTGTTCTTTCAATTCCTATAGTTCAGTCTGTGGACGGAGATTCCCGCTTTTGGTAATTGGTGCCGCCCCTCCATCCTCCAACTTCAACCTGGTTAGAAACTGTGTTAGCTCCTGGAGGAACGTCCCCATGATGTCTTCAGCTTCTTTCTCCCCCAGCTCATCCATTTTTGCATTAATGGCAGCCAACAGTTGCCTGCGGTTGTGTGCTTTGGAAATCTGTTCTTCTGACATCTTTATATGTTCTGCTAATGTCAATTCTTCACAGGTTAACTGAAGAAGCAGCTCACTACTTCTGTCCATGTGTATTTCCACATCCATTGCCGCTAGTGAGTTTTTGTTTAGGGCTGGTCCCCTTTAACTGGTGTAGCAGAGTTGAATTGAGGTGCTGTGCAGCTGTGTTTTTCCAGACACTTTTCCTCTTCTCCCTCTACACGCTAATTACCGCTCAGGAGTCCCCGTATGGGCCACCAATGTTACACCCATGCCGCCTAAGTTGAAATAGGGAGGAGACTGGTATTACTTGAATTCTTTGGAATCCTGGGGAAACCATTACTCAGGGCGACCATAGGCTGCAGCTTCTCTAAGGCACACGATAGATTCAGTTACTGATCAGACACAACTAACAAGAGTCATCATAAATGGTAGAACAGTATCATTTAATGAGGCACGGCCAGTGCAATGCAAATGTCTCTTTGAGCAACAGGCTCCAATAATAACAGTACAATCTCATTTGCAGCACACAGTCTATTATCCTTTAGCACAGTACAGTACAGTTTTAATGCATGCACAACCACAGGCTTTTCCTTCACAAGGACTCAATAGTACACAGCATTCTTTATCCTGCATGTAGATGGAGGGGGGGACAGTTTGATGGGGAAGATGATCTCTATGACAGGATTCCTTATCTTCCTGCCCAATAATACTCCACACTGTGAGCTCAGGGGGTCTAACTGACCTTTCTTTAGCTTCCCTCCTGGCCTGAATTCTGTTTTCTTGCCTTCTGTGAGATACAGATCATAAGCCACCTTTCTCTTCGGCTCTAGCCAGACAGTATGCAACTTCCCCACAATCCCCCTGGGGCTCTCCCACTCCCCGTCTCCTGTGACTGTGTTAACCCCTCTAGTTGCTTTTAAAGCAACAGCCCTACTTCATCATGTCACACTTGCAATAATTTGCGTGTAACTGTTGGAGCTTGCTTCCCGAGCTTAAAAAAAAAATCTCCAGACACTTTGACTCCGAAACGAAATATGAAATATGGTAAGTACCATGCGTCCGACAATAACGGGACCTATATTTTTAGTGGCAGAATCAGCCAAGGAGCAATATGCATATTCCCTGTCACTCTAAGTGTCTGCGTAGAGCTGTAGCGCAAAAACACTAGGATAGCAGACTGCAACTATGCAATGTGTGGTCTCTACATGAAGGTAAAATCATAATAGAAAATATAATATCACTTTTGTGCTTCTGGGATCAACACGCGATGAGTTATCCCAAACGACAGGTTATTAATACAAATCTGAAGAGTGGAGCCCAGCCTCTGTGATGTCATCACAGGGGGGGGGGTCTCTCCCTTTAGCATAAAATAGTTTGTTGAGATTGAAGCCGTTTTCTTTGGCCCGGAGTATATGTCTATCATAGCGGAGGACCCTGTTCGATAACAGTTTAACGGAGCCCCTCCTCCACCTATATTGAATCGTTGCAGTAGTCTTTATAGTGTAAGTTTCTCTTTTTTTATACTGTTTCATTTGTGTAACTACCTATGTATTTTAATGTCTCCTTTGTAACATCCTTGCATATGTTTTTCTTAAACACTGCCTCCCTTTTGGATTAAATATAAAATTTAATAGTTCTGTTTCTTTTGTCCTGTAATCGTTCCCTCCCCCACAGCCATATACGCTACCAAAACGCAGGCGTCCGACCAGACCTGTATTATATTTCATATCTGGACGGTGGTGGCAGCAAATAATAATAATAATTGGGCTATTGTGAAGCTGACAGTGACCGTCCGGAGGGTGTAAACACGGATTACATGCTTTGGAACCCAGAGGTGTGACACCATACGCTCGCTGGTCACTTTCCGATACCTAAGGAGTGAGTAGTCTGGATCGCGTGCTCGCGATTCCGGACGAAATACTGACAGCGTGACGGCACGGTGAGATATTGGGTGATCTCCCCGGTGTCGTCCATGTGGTGATCCCTGACACACAAACAAACCACGTGTCAGTTTTGTTTTGTTTCTTTCTCTACTTATGCACGGCCGGTGATAATGTCACGCAAGGTGTGGGAAAGACTAAGTGCAACACAAAGGGAAGAGGGGGTGGAAACCCAAACACTAGGGAACGGGGGAGTGGAGACCCCTAGGCAGAGCTAATATCACCTTGCCTACCCTATCGTCCCTATATAGGTTGCACACATCACCGAGCAGGACCCTAAGCCCTGGATGTCCCTAGAGATTGGCCCTCGATAGGGAGGAGACGGGGTGAGCTCTAGACAGGCTCCACTACAAACTAAAGAGAACAAGGTAGACAAACAAAGGGGATAAACTTATCTTGAGCAGACAACAGAGGAGTAATGCCAACTGTCCTCCAAGGGCACCAGAGAAGTAGCCAGCCGACTGCTAGTGCTCCATGCACTAAGGTATATAGTAGTAACACCGGCAATTGCCTGGAGCAAACTGAGAGTTTTTAACTCCCAGGCAAGGATATGTCAATCAGATGGAGGAGGGAAATCGCAGCTGGGTCCTAAAGGAAGAAGGATTAAGATGGCATCTGTAATGCCAAGCGCAGTGACCTTCTACAGCAAGATCCAGAGCAACTGTCTATTATACCTGACGCACCCGTGACACCGACACCTTTTCCACTACAGCCAACCCAGCACATGGAGACCCAATCAGGACTGTTCAAATTTAAAAAAAATTAGGGGCAGACACCACCAAAGCTGCATCAGTTTCAGTAGAGTAGAAGTAATATAATGAAATCTATAGTCCTGTAGTTTATATGTAGCTGGTGTTGATATAACACTAGGGGGCAGCATTGTCCATAGTCCTGTAGTATATATGTAGATGGTGATGATATAACACTAGGGGGCAGCATTGTCTATAGTCCTGTAGTATATATGTAGATGGAGATGATATAACACTAGGAGGCAGGATTGTCTATAGTCATGTAGTATATATGTAGCTGGTGGTGATGATATAACACTAGGGGGCAGCATTGTCTATAGTCCTGTAGTATATATGTAGATGGTGATGATATAACACTAGGGGGCAGCATTGTCTATAGTCCTGTAGTATATATGTAGCTGGTGGTGATGATATAACACTAGGGGGCAGCATTGTCTATAGTCCTGTAGTATATATGTAGATGGTGGTGATATAACACTAGGGGGCAGCACTGTCTATAGTCCTGTAGTATATATGTAGATGGTGGTGATATAACACTAGGGGGCAGCACTGTCTATAGTCCTGTAGTATATATGTAGATGGTGGTGATATAACACTAGAGGGCAGCATTGTCTATAGTCCTGTAGTATATATGTAGATGGTGGTGATATAACACTAGGGGGCAGCATTGTCTATAGTCCTGTAGTATATATGTAGATGGTGATGATATAACACTAGGGGGCAGCATTGTCCATAGTCCTGTAGTATATATCTAGATGGTGATGATATAACACTAGGGGGCAGGATTGTCTATAGTCCTGTAGTATATATGTAGATGGTGATGATATAACACTAGGGGCAGCATTGTCTATAGCCCTGTAGTATATATGTAGCTGGTGTTGATATAACACTAGGGGGCAGCATTGTCCATAGTCCTGTAGTATATATCTAGATGGTGATGATATAACACTAGGGGGCAGCATTGTCTATAGTCCTGTAGTTTATATGTAGCTGGTGTTGATATAACACTAGGGGGCAGCATTGTCCATAGTCCTGTAGTATATATGTAGATGGAGATGATATAACACTAGGAGGCAGGATTGTCTATAGTCATGTAGTATATATGTAGATGGTGATGATATAACACTAGGGGGCAGCATTGTCTATAGTCCTGTAGTATATATGTAGATGGTGGTGATATAACACTAGGGGGCAGCACTGTCTATAGTCCTGTAGTATATATGTAGATGGTGGTGATATAACACTAGGGGGCAGCACTGTCTATAGTCCTGTAGTATATATGTAGATGGTGGTGATATAATACTAGAGGGCAGCATTGTCTATAGTCCTGTAGTATATATGTAGATGGTGGTGATATAACACTAGGGGGCAGGATTGTCTATAGTCCTGTAGTATATATGTAGCTGGTGGTGATGATATAACACTAGGGGGCAGCATTGTCTATAGTCCTGTAGTATATATGTAGATGGTGATGATATAACACTAGGGGGCAGCATTGTCCATAGTCCTGTAGTATATATCTAGATGGTGATGATATAACACTAGGGGGCAGGATTGTCTATAGTCCTGTAGTATATATGTAGATGGTGATGATATAACACTAGGGGCAGCATTGTCTATAGCCCTGTAGTATATATGTAGCTGGTGTTGATATAACACTAGGGGGCAGCATTGTCCATAGTCCTGTAGTATATATCTAGATGGTGATGATATAACACTAGGGGGCAGCATTGTCTATAGTCCTGTAGTATATATGTAGCTGGTGGTGATGATATAACACTAGGGGGCAGCATTGTCCATAGTCCTGTAGTATATATCTAGATGGTGATGATATAACACTAGGGGGCAGCATTGTCTACAGTCCTGTAGTATAAATGTAGATCGTGATGATATAACACTAGGGGGCAGCATTGTCTATAGTCCTGTAGTATATATGTAGATGGTGGTGAAATAACACTAGGGGGCAGCATTGTCTATAATCCTGTAGTATATATGTAGATGGTGATGATATAACACTAGGGGGCAGCATTGTTTATAGTCCTGTAGTATATATGTAGATGGTGGTGATATAACACTAGGGGGCAGCATTGTCTGTAGTCCTGTAGCATATATGTAGATGGTGATGATATAACACTAGGGGGCAGCACTGTCTATAGTCCTGTAGTATATATGTAGCTGGTGGTGATGATATAACACTAGGGGGCAGCATTGTCCATAGTCCTGTAGTATATATCTAGATGGTGATGATATAACACTAGGGGGCAGCATTGTCTACAGTCCTGTAGTATAAATGTAGATCGTGATGATATCACACTAGGGGGCAGCATTGTCTATAGTCCTGTAGTATATATGTAGATGGTGGTGAAATAACACTAGGGGGCAGCATTGTCTATAATCCTGTAGTATATATGTAGATGGTGATGATATAACACTAGGGGGCAGCATTGTTTATAGTCCTGTAGTATATATGTAGATGGTGGTGATATAACACTAGGGGGCAGCATTGTCTGTAGTCCTGTAGTATATATGTAGATGGTGATGATATAACACTAGGGGGCAGCACTGTCTATAGTCCTGTAGTATATATGTAGATGGTGATGATATAACACTAGGGGGCAGCATTGTCTATAGTCCTGTAGTATATATGTAGATGGTGATGATGTAACACTAGGGGGCAGCATTGTCTGTAGTCCTGTAGTATATATGTAGATGGTGATGATATAACACTAGGGAGCAGCATTGTCTATAGTCTTGTAGTATATATGTAGATGGTGGTGATATAACACTAGGGGGCAGCATTGTCTGTAGTCCTGTAGCATATATGTAGATGGTGATGATATAACACTAGGGGGCAGCATTGTCTATAGTCCTGTAGTATATATGTAGCTGGTGATGATATAACACTAGGGAGCAGCATTGTCTATAGTCCTGTAGTATATATGTAGCTGGTGATGATATAACACTAGGGGGCAGCATTGTCTATAGTCCTGTAGTATATATGTAGATGGTGATGATATAACACTAGGAGGCAGCATTGTCTATAGTCTTGTAGTATATATGTAGATGGTGGTGATATAACACTAGGGGGCAGCATTGTCTGTAGTCCTGTAGTATATATGTAGATGGTGATGATATAACACTAGAGGGCAGCACTGTCTATAGTCCTGTAGTATATATGTAGATGGTGATGATATAACACTAGGGGGCAGCTTTGTCTATAGTCCTGTAGTATATATGTAGATGGTGATGATGTAACACTAGAGGGCAGCATTGTCTATAGTCCTGTAGTATATATGTAGATGGTGATGATGTAACACTAGAGGGCAGCATTGTCTATAGTCCTGTAGTGTATATGTAGATGGTGATGATATAACACTAGGGGGCAGCATTGTCTATAGTCCTGTAGTATATATGTAGATGGTGGTGATATAACACTAGGGGGCAGCACTGTCTATAGTCCTGTAGTATATATGTAGATGGTGATGATATAACACTAGGGGGCAGCATTGTCTATAGTCCTGTAGTATATATGTAGATGGTGGTGATATAACACTAGGGGGCAGCACTGTCTTTAGTCCTGTAGTTTATATGTACATGGAGATGATATAACACTAGGGGGCAGCATTGTCTGTAGTCCTGTAGTATATATGTAGATGGAGATGATATAACACTAGGGGGCAGCACTGTCTATAGTCCTGTAGTATATATGTAGATGGTGATGATATAACACTAGGGGGCAGAACTGTCTGTAGTCCTGTACTATATATGTAGATGGTGATGATATAACACTAGGGGGCAGCATTGTCTATAGTCCTGTAGTATATATGTAGATGGTGATGATGTAACACTAGGGAGCAGCATTGTCTATAGTCCTGTAGTGTATATGTAGATGGTGGTGATATAACACTAGGGGGCAGCACTGTCTGTAGTCCTGTAGTATATATGTAGATGGTGATGATATAACACTAGGAGGCAGCATTGTCTATAGTCCTGTAGTATATATGTAGATGGTGATGATATAACACTAGGGGGCAGCATTGTCTATAGTCCTGTAGTATATATGTAGATGGTGGTGATATAACACTAGGGGGCAGCACTGTCTATAGTCCTGTAGTATATATGTAGATGGTGATGATATAACACTAGGGGGCAGCATTGTCTATAGTCCTGTAGTATATATGTAGATGGTGGTGATATAACACTAGGGGGCAGCACTGTCTTTAGTCCTGTAGTTTATATGTACATGGAGATGATATAACACTAGGGGGCAGCATTGTCTGTAGTCCTGTAGTATATATGTAGATGGAGATGATATAACACTAGGGGGCAGCACTGTCTATAGTCCTGTAGTATATATGTAGATGGTGATGATATAACACTAGGGGGCAGAACTGTCTGTAGTCCTGTACTATATATGTAGATGGTGATGATATAACACTAGCGGGCAGCACTGTCTATAGTCTTGTAGTATATATGTAGATGGTGATGATATAACACTAGGGGGCAGCATTGTCTATAGTCCTGTAGTATATATGTAGATGGTGATGATATAACACTAGGGGGCAGCATTGTCTATAGTCCTCTAGTATATATGTAGATGGTAATGATATAACACTAGGGGGCAGCATTGTCTATAGTCTTGTAGTATATATGTAGATGGTGGTGATATAACACTAGGGGGCAGCACTGTCTGTAGTCCTGTACTATATATGTAGATGGTGATGATATAACACTAGGGGGCAGCATTGTCTATAGTCCTGTAGTATATATGTAGATGGTGATGATATAACACTAGGGGGCAGCATTGTCTATAGTCCTGTAGTATATATGTAGATGGTGATGATATAACACTAGGGGGCAGCATTGTCTATAGTCCTGTAGTATATATGTAGATGGTGATGATATAACACTAGGGGGCAGCATTGTCTATAGTCCTGTAGTATATATGTAGATGGTGATGATATAACACTAGGGGGCAGCATTGTCTATAGTCTTGTAGTATATATGTAGATGGTGGTGATATAACACTAGGGGGCAGCACTGTCTGTAGTCCTGTACTATATATGTAGATGGTGATGATATAACACTAGGGGGCAGCATTGTCTATGGTCCTGTAGTATATATGTAGATGGTGATGATATAACACTAGGGGGCAGCATTGTCTATAGTCCTGTAGTATATATGTAGATGATGATGATATAACACTAGGGGGCAGCATTGTCTATAGTCCTGTAGTATATATGTAGATGGTGATGATATAACACTAGGGGGCAGCACTGTCTATAGTCTTGTAGTATATATGTAGATGGTGATGATATAACACTAGGGGCAGCACTGTCTATAGTCCTGTAGTATATATGTAGATGGTGATGATATAACACTAGGGGGCAGCACTGTCTGTAGTCCTGTACTATATATGTAGATGGTGATGATATAACACTAGGGGGCAGCATTGTCTATGGTCCTGTAGTATATATGTAGATGGTGATGATATAACACTAGGGGGCAGCATTGTCTATAGTCCTGTAGTATGTATGTAGATGGTGATGATATAACACTAGGGGGCAGCATTGTCTATAGTCTTGTAGTATATATGTAGATGGTGATGATATAACACTAGGGGGCAGCATTGTCTATAGTCCTGTAGTATATATGTAGATGGTGATTATATTACACTAGGGAGCAGCATTGTCTTTAGTCCTGTAGTATATATGTAGATGATGATGATATAACACTAGGGGGTAGCATTGTCTATAGCCCTGTAGTATATATGTAGATGATGATGATATAACACTAGGGGGCAGCATTGTCTATAGTCCTGTAGTATATATGTAGATGGTGATGATATAACACTAGGGGCAGCATTGTCTATAGTCCTCTAGTATATATGTAGATGGTGATGATATAACACTAGGGGGCAACACTGTCTATAGTCCTGTAGTATACATGTAGATGGTGATGATATAACACTAGGGGCAGCATTGTCTATAGTCCTCTAGTATATATGTAGATGGTGATGATATAACACTAGGGGGCAGCACTGTCTATAGTCCTGTAGTATATATGTAGATGGTGATGATATAACACTAGGGGGCAGCATTGTCTATAGTCCTGTAGTATATATGTAGATGGTGATGATATAACACTAGGGGACAGCATTGTCTATAGTCCTGTAGTATATATGTAGATGGTGGTGATATAACACTAGGGGGCAGCATTGTCTATAGTCTTGTAGTATATATGTAGATGGTGGTGATATAACACTAGGGGGCAGCATTGTCTATAGTCCTGTAGTATATATGTAGATGGTGATGATATAACACTAGGGGGCAGCACTGTCTATAGTCCTGTAGTATATATGTAGATGGTGATGATATAACACTAGGGGACAGCATTGTCTATAGTCCTGTAGTATATATGTAGATGGTGGTGATATAACACTAGGGGGCAGCATTGTCTATAGTCTTGTAGTATATATGTAGAAGGTGATGATATAACACTAGGGGGCAGCATTGTCTATAGTCCTGTAGTATATATGTAGATGGTGATGATATAACACTAGGGGGCAGCACTGTCTATAGTCCTGTAGTATATATGTAGATGGTGATGATATAACACTAGGGGGCAGCATTGTCTATAGTCCTGTAGTATATATGTAGATGGTGATGATATAACACTAGGGGGCAGCATTGTCTATAGTCCTGTAGTATATATGTAGATGGTGATGATATAACACTAGGGAGCAGCATTGTCTATAGTCCTGTAGTATATATGTAGATGGTGATGATATAACACTAGGGAGCAGCACTGTCTATAGTCCTGTAGTATATATGTAGATGGTGATGATATAACACTAGGGGGCAGCATTGTCTATAGTCCTGTAGTATATATGTAGATGGTGATGATATAACACTAGGGGACAGCATTGTCTATAGTCCTGTAGTATATATGTAGATGGTGGTGATATAACACTAGGGGGCAGCATTGTCTATAGTCCTGTAGTATATATGTAGATGGTGGTGATATAACACTAGGGGGCAGCACTGTCTATAGTCCTGTAGTATATATGTAGATGGTGATGATATAACACTAGGGGGCAGCACTGTCTATAGTCCTGTAGTATATATGTAGATGGTGATGATATAACACTAGGGGACAGCATTGTCTATAGTCCTGTAGTATATATGTAGATGGTGGTGATATAACACTAGGGGGCAGCATTGTCTATAGTCCTGTAGTATATATGTAGATGGTGATGATACAACACTAGGGGGCAGCATTGTCTATAGTCTTGTAGTATATATGTAGATGGTGATGATATAACACTAGGGGGCAGCACTGTCTATAGTCCTGTAGTATATATGTAGATGGTGATGATATAACACTAGGGGGCAGCATTGTCTATAGTCCTGTAGTATATATGTAGATGATGATGATATAACACTAGGGGGCAGCATTGTCTATAGTCCTGTAGTATATATGTAGATGGTGATGATATAACACTAGGGGGCAGCACTGTCTATAGTCCTGTAGTATATATGTAGATGGTGATGATATAACACTAGGGGACAGCATTGTCTATAGTCCTGTAGTATATATGTAGATGGTGGTGATATAACACTAGGGGGCAGCATTGTCTATAGTCTTGTAGTATATATGTAGATGGTGATGATATAACACTAGGGGGCAGCACTGTCTGTAGTCCTGTAGTATATATGTAGATGGTGATGATATAACACTAGGGGGCAGCATTGTCTATATTCGGGTAGTATATATGTAGATGGTGATGATATTACACTAGGGGGCAGCATTGTCTATAGCCCTGTAGTATATATGTAGATGGTGATGATATAACACTAGGGGGCAGCATTGTCTATAGTCCTGTAGTATATATGTAGATGATGATATAACACTAGGGGGCAGCATTGTCTATAGTCCTGTAGTATATATGTAGATGGTGATGATATAACACTAGGGGGCAGCATTGTCTATTGTCCTGTAGTATATATGTAGATGGTGATGATATAACACTAGGGGGCAGCATTGTCTATAGTCCTGTAGTATATATGTAGATGGTGGTAATATAACACTAGGGGGCAGCATTGTCTATAGTCCTGTAGTATATATGTAGATGATGATGATATAACACTAGGGGGCAGCATTGTCTATAGTCCTGTAGTATATATGTATATGGTGGTGATATAACACTAGGGGGCAGCATTGTCTATAGTCCTGTAGTATATATGTAGATGATGATGATATAACACTAGGGGGCAGCATTGTTTATAGTCCTGTAGTATATATCTAGATGGAGATGATATAACACTAGGGGGCAGCATTGTCTGTAGTCCTGTAGTATATATGTAGATGGTGATGATATAACACTAGGGGGCAGCATTGTCTATAGTCCTGTAGTATATATGTAGATGGTGATGATATAACACTAGGAGGCAGCATTGTCTATAGTCTTGTAGTATATATGTAGATGGTGGTGATATAACACTAGGGGGCAGCATTGTCTGTAGTCCTGTAGTATATATGTAGATGGTGATGATATAACACTAGAGGGCAGCACTGTCTATAGTCCTGTAGTATATATGTAGATGGTGATGATATAACACTAGGGGGCAGCTTTGTCTATAGTCCTGTAGCATATATGTAGATGGTGATGATGTAACACTAGGGAGCAGCATTGTCTATAGTCCTGTAGTGTATATGTAGATGGTGATGATATAACACTAGGGGGCAGCATTGTCTATAGTCCTGTAGTATATATGTAGATGGTGGTGATATAACACTAGGGGGCAGCACTGTCTATAGTCCTGTAGTATATATGTAGATGGAGATGATATAACACTAGGGAGCAGCATTGTCTATAGTCCTGTAGTATATATGTAGATGGTGATGATATAACACTAGGGGGCAGCATTGTCTATAGTCCTGTAGTGTATATGTAGATGGTGATGATATAACACTAGGGGGCAGCACTGTCTATAGTCCTGTAGTATATATGTAGATGGAGATGATATAACACTAGGGAGCAGCATTGTCTATAGTCCTGTAGTATATATGTAGATGGTGATGATATAACACTAGGGGGCAGCATTGTCTATAGTCCTGTAGTGTATATGTAGATGGTGATGATATAACACTAGGGGGCAGCATTGTCTATAGTCCTGTAGTATATATGTAGATGGTGGTGATATAACACTAGGGGGCAGCACTGTCTATAGTCCTGTAGTATATATGTAGATGGTGATGATATAACACTAGGGGGCAGCATTGTCTATAGTCCTGTAGTATATATGTAGA
The DNA here is from genome assembly GCF_046119375.1 of Phyllobates terribilis. Lineage (NCBI taxonomy): Eukaryota > Metazoa > Chordata > Amphibia > Anura > Dendrobatidae > Phyllobates > Phyllobates terribilis. The sequence continues at coordinate 84,250,778 of NW_027362772.1, forward strand.
TGGTGGTGATATAACACTAGGGGGCAGCACTGTCTTTAGTCCTGTAGTTTATATGTACATGGAGATGATATAACACTAGGGGGCAGCATTGTCTGTAGTCCTGTAGTATATATGTAGATGGAGATGATATAACACTAGGGGGCAGCACTGTCTATAGTCCTGTAGTATATATGTAGATGGTGATGATATAACACTAGGGGGCAGAACTGTCTGTAGTCCTGTACTATATATGTAGATGGTGATGATATAACACTAGGGGGCAGCACTGTCTATAGTCTTGTAGTATATATGTAGATGGTGATGATATAACACTAGGGGGCAGCATTGTCTATAGTCCTGTAGTATATATGTAGATGGTGATGATATAACACTAGGGGGCAGCATTGTCTATAGTTCTGTAGTATATATGTAGATGGTGGTGATATAACACTAGGGGGCAGCATTGTCTATAGTCTTGTAGTATATATGTAGATGGTGGTGATATAACACTAGGGGGCAGCACTGTCTATAGTCCTGTAGTATATATGTAGATGGTGGTGATATAACACTAGGGGGCAGCATTGTCTATAGTCCTGTAGTATATATGTAGATGGTGATGATATAACACTAGGGGGCAGCACTGTCTATAGTCCTGTAGTATATATGTAGATGGTGATGATATAACACTAGGGGGCAGCACTGTCTATAGTCCTGTAGTATATATGTAGATGGTGATGATATAACACTAGGGGACAGCATTGTCTATAGTCCTGTAGTATATATGTAGATGGTGGTGATATAACACTAGGGGGCAGCACTGTCTATAGTCCTGTAGTATATATGTAGATGGTGATGATATAACACTAGGGGGCAGCACTGTCTATAGTCCTGTAGTATATATGTAGATGGTGATGATATAACACTAGGGGACAGCATTGTCTATAGTCCTGTAGTATATATGTAGATGGTGGTGATATAACACTAGGGGGCAGCATTGTCTATAGTCCTGTAGTATATATGTAGATGGTGATGATACAACACTAGGGGGTAGCATTGTCTATAGTCTTGTAGTATATATGTAGATGGTGATGATATAACACTAGGGGGCAGCACTGTCTATAGTCCTGTAGTATATATGTAGATGGTGATGATATAACACTAGGGGGCAGCATTGTCTATAGTCCTGTAGTATATATGTAGATGATGATGATATAACACTAGGGGGCAGCATTGTCTATAGTCCTGTAGTATATATGTAGATGGTGATGATATAACACTAGGGGGCAGCACTGTCTATAGTCCTGTATTATATATGTAGATGGTGATGATATAACACTAGGGGACAGCATTGTCTATAGTCCTGTAGTATATATGTAGATGGTGGTGATATAACACTAGGGGGCAGCATTGTCTATAGTCTTGTAGTATATATGTAGATGGTGATGATATAACACTAGGGGGCAGCACTGTCTGTAGTCCTGTAGTATATATGTAGATGGTGATGATATTACACTAGGGGGCAGCATTGTCTATAGCCCTGTAGTATATATGTAGATGGTGATGATATAACACTAGGGGGCAGCATTGTCTATAGTCCTGTAGTATATATGTAGATGATGATATAACACTAGGGGGCAGCATTGTCTATAGTCCTGTAGTATATATGTAGATGGTGATGATATAACACTAGGGGGCAGCATTGTCTATAGTCCTGTAGTATATATGTAGATGGTGATGATATAACACTAGGGGGCAGCATTGTCTATAGTCCTGTAGTATATATGTAGATGGTGGTAATATAACACTAGGCGGCAGCATTGTCTATAGTCCTGTAGTATATATGTAGATGATGATGATATAACACTAGGGGGCAGCATTGTCTATAGTCCTGTAGTATATATGTATATGGTGGTGATATAACACTAGGGGGCAGCATTGTCTATAGTCCTGTAGTATATATGTAGATGATGATGATATAACACTAGGGGGCAGCATTGTCTATAGTCCTGTAGTATATATGTAGATGGTGATGATATAACACTAGGGGGCAGCATTGTCTATAGTCCTGTAGTATATATGTAGATGGTGGTGATATAACACTAGGGAGCAGCATTGTCTATAGTCCTGTAGTATATATGTAGATGGAGATGATATAACACTAGGGGGCAGCACTGTCTATAGTCCTGTAGTATATATGTAGATGGAGATGATATAACACTAGGGGGCAGCATTGTCTATAGTCCTGTAGTATATATGTAGATGGAGATGATATAACACTAGGGGGCAGCACTGTCTATAGTCCTGTAGTATATATGTAGATGGAGATGATATAACACTAGGGGGCAGCATTGTCTATAGTCCTGTAGTATATATGTAGATGGTGGTGATATAACACTAGGGGGCAGCACTGTCTATAGTCCTGTAGTATATATGTAGATGGAGATGATATAACACTAGGGGGCAGCATTGTCTATAGTCCTGTAGTATATATGTAGATGGTGATGATATAACACTAGGGGGCAGCACTGTCTATAGTCCTGTAGTATATATGTAGATGGAGATGATATAACACTAGGGGGCAGCATTGTCTATAGTCCTGTAGTATATATGTAGATGGTGATGATATAACACTAGGGGGCAGCACTGTCTATAGTCCTGTAGTTTATATGTAGATGGTGATGATATAACACTAGGGAGCAGCATTGTCTATAGTCCTGTAGTATATATGTAGACGGAGATGATATAACACTAGGGGGCAGCATTGTCTATAGTCCTGTAGTATATATGTAGATGGAGATGATATAACACTAGGGAGCAGCACTGTCTATAGTCCTGTAGTATATATGTAGATGGAGATGATATAACACTAGGGGGCAGCATTGTCTATAGTCCTGTAGTATATATGTAGATGGAGATGATATAACACTAGGGGGCAGCATTGTCTATAGTCCTGTAGTATATATGTAGATGGAGATGATATAACACTAGGGGGCAGCATTGTCTATAGTCCTGTAGTATATATGTAGATGGTGGTGATATAACACTAGGGGGCAGCACTGTCTATAGTCCTGTAGTATATATGTAGATGGAGATGATATAACACCAGGGGGCAGCATTGTCTGTAGTCCTGTAGTATATATGTAGATGGTGATGATATAACACTAGGGGGCAGCACTGTCTATAGTCCTGTAGTATATATGTAGATGGTGATGATATAACACTAGGGGGCAGCAGTGTCTATAGTCCTGTAGTATATATGTAGATGGAGATGATATAACACTAGGGAGCAGCACTGTCTATAGTCCTGTAGTATATATGTAGATGGTGATGATATAACACTAGGGGGCAGCATTGTCTATAGTCCTGTAGTATATATGTAGATGGAGATGATATAACACCAGGGGGCAGCATTGTCTGTAGTCCTGTAGTATATATGTAGATGGTGATGATATAACACTAGGGGGCAGCACTGTCTATAGTCCTGTAGTATATATGTAGATGGTGATGATATAACACTAGGGGGCAGCATTGTCTATAGTCCTGTAGTATATATGTAGATGGAGATGATATAACACTAGGGAGCAGCATTGTCTATAGTCCTGTAGTATATATGTAGATGGTGATGATATAACACTAGGGGGCAGCACTGTCTATAGTCCTGTAGTATATATGTAGATGGTGATGATATAACACTAGGGGGCAGCACTGTCTATAGTCCTGTAGTATATATGTAGATGGTGATGATATAACACTAGGGGGCAGCATTGTCTATAGTCCTGTAGTATATATGTAGATGGTGATGATATAACACTAGGGGGCAGCATTGTCTATAGTCCTGTAGTATATATGTAGATGGTGATGATATAACACTAGGGGGCAGCATTGTCTATAGTCTTGTAGTATATATGTAGATGGTGGTGATATAACACTAGGGGGCAGCACTGTCTGTAGTCCTGTACTATATATGTAGATGGTGATGATATAACACTAGGGGGCAGCATTGTCTATGGTCCTGTAGTATATATGTAGATGGTGATGATATAACACTAGGGGGCAGCATTGTCTATAGTCCTGTAGTATATATGTAGATGATGATGATATAACACTAGGGGGCAGCATTGTCTATAGTCCTGTAGTATATATGTAGATGGTGATGATATAACACTAGGGGGCAGCACTGTCTATAGTCTTGTAGTATATATGTAGATGGTGATGATATAACACTAGGGGCAGCATTGTCTATAGTCCTCTAGTATATATGTAGATGGTGATGATATAACACTAGGGGGCAGCACTGTCTATAGTCCTGTAGTATACATGTAGATGGTGATGATATAACACTAGGGGCAGCATTGTCTATAGTCCTCTAGTATATATGTAGATGGTGATGATATAACACTAGGGGGCAGCACTGTCTATAGTCCTGTAGTATATATGTAGATGGTGATGATATAACACTAGGGGGCAGCATTGTCTATAGTCCTGTAGTATATATGTAGATGGTGATGATATTACACTAGGGAGCAGCACTGTCTATAGTCCTGTAGTATATATGTAGATGGTGATGATATAACACTAGGGGACAGCATTGTCTATAGTCCTGTAGTATATATGTAGATGGTGGTGATATAACACTAGGGGGCAGCATTGTCTATAGTCTTGTAGTATATATGTAGATGGTGGTGATATAACACTAGGGGGCAGCACTGTCTATAGTCCTGTAGTATATATGTAGATGGTGGTGATATAACACTAGGGGGCAGCATTGTCTATAGTCCTGTAGTATATATGTAGATGGTGATGATATAACACTAGGGGGCAGCACTGTCTATAGTCCTGTAGTATATATGTAGATGGTGATGATATAACACTAGGGGACAGCATTGTCTATAGTCCTGTAGTATATATGTAGATGGTGGTGATATAACACTAGGGGGCAGCATTGTCTATAGTCTTGTAGTATATATGTAGAAGGTGATGATATAACACTAGGGGGCAGCATTGTCTATAGTCCTGTAGTATATATGTAGATGGTGATGATATAACACTAGGGGGCAGCACTGTCTATAGTCCTGTAGTATATATGTAGATGGTGATGATATAACAGTAGGAGGCAGCATTGTCTATAGTCCTGTAGTATATATGTAGATGGTGATGATATAACACTAGGGAGCAGCACTGTCTATAGTCCTGTAGTATATATGTAGATGGTGATGATATAACACTAGGGGCAGCATTGTCTATAGTCCTGTAGTATATATGTAGATGGTGGTGATATAACACTAGGGGGCAGCATTGTCTATAGTCCTGTAGTATATATGTAGATGGTGGTGATATAACACTAGGGGGCAGCACTGTCTATAGTCCTGTAGTATATATGTAGATGGTGATGATATAACACTAGGGGGCAGCACTGTCTATAGTCCTGTAGTATATATGTAGATGGTGATGATATAACACTAGGGGACAGCATTGTCTATAGTCCTGTAGTATATATGTAGATGGTGGTGATATAACACTAGGGGGCAGCATTGTCTATAGTCCTGTAGTATATATGTAGATGGTGATGATACAACACTAGGGGGCAGCATTGTCTATAGTCTTGTAGTATATATGTAGATGGTGATGATATAACACTAGGGGGCAGCACTGTCTATAGTCCTGTAGTATATATGTAGATGGTGATGATATAACACTAGGGGGCAGCATTGTCTATAGTCCTGTAGTATATATGTAGATGATGATGATATAACACTAGGGGGCAGCATTGTCTATAGTCCTGTAGTATATATGTAGATGGTGGTGATATAACACTAGGGGGCAGCATTGTCTATAGTCTTGTAGTATATATGTAGAAGGTGATGATATAACACTAGGGGGCAGCATTGTCTATAGTCCTGTAGTATATATGTAGATGGTGATGATATAACACTAGGGGGCAGCACTGTCTATAGTCCTGTAGTATATATGTAGATGGTGATGATATAACACTAGGAGGCAGCATTGTCTATAGTCCTGTAGTATATATGTAGATGGTGATGATATAACACTAGGGAGCAGCACTGTCTATAGTCCTGTAGTATATATGTAGATGGTGATGATATAACACTAGGGGACAGCATTGTCTATAGTCCTGTAGTATATATGTAGATGGTGGTGATATAACACTAGGGGGCAGCATTGTCTATAGTCCTGTAGTATATATGTAGATGGTGGTGATATAACACTAGGGGGCAGCACTGTCTATAGTCCTGTAGTATATATGTAGATGGTGATGATATAACACTAGGGGGCAGCACTGTCTATAGTCCTGTAGTATATATGTAGATGGTGATGATATAACACTAGGGGACAGCATTGTCTATAGTCCTGTAGTATATATGTAGATGGTGGTGATATAACACTAGGGGGCAGCATTGTCTATAGTCCTGTAGTATATATGTAGATGGTGATGATACAACACTAGGGGGCAGCATTGTCTATAGTCTTGTAGTATATATGTAGATGGTGATGATATAACACTAGGGGGCAGCACTGTCTATAGTCCTGTAGTATATATGTAGATGGTGATGATATAACACTAGGGGGCAACATTGTCTATAGTCCTGTAGTATATATGTAGATGATGATGATATAACACTAGGGGGCAGCATTGTCTATAGTCCTGTAGTATATATGTAGATGGTGATGATATAACACTAGGGGGCAGCACTGTCTATAGTCCTGTAGTATATATGTAGATGGTGATGATATAACACTAGGGGACAGCATTGTCTATAGTCCTGTAGTATATATGTAGATGGTGGTGATATAACACTAGGGGGCAGCATTGTCTATAGTCTTGTAGTATATATGTAGATGGTGATGATATAACACTAGGGGGCAGCACTGTCTGTAGTCCTGTAGTATATATGTAGATGGTGATGATATAACACTAGGGGGCAGCATTGTCTATATTCGGGTAGTATATATGTAGATGGTGATGATATTACACTAGGGGGCAGCATTGTCTATAGCCCTGTAGTATATATGTAGATGGTGATGATATAACACTAGGGGGCAGCATTGTCTATAGTCCTGTAGTATATATGTAGATGATGATATAACACTAGGGGGCAGCATTGTCTATAGTCCTGTAGTATATATGTAGATGGTGATGATATAACACTAGGGGGCAGCATTGTCTATTGTCCTGTAGTATATATGTAGATGGTGATGATATAACACTAGGGGGCAGCATTGTCTATAGTCCTGTAGTATATATGTAGATGGTGGTAATATAACACTAGGGGGCAGCATTGTCTATAGTCCTGTAGTATATATGTAGATGATGATGATATAACACTAGGGGGCAGCATTGTCTATAGTCCTGTAGTATATATGTATATGGTGGTGATATAACACTAGGGGGCAGCATTGTCTATAGTCCTGTAGTATATATGTAGATGATGATGATATAACACTAGGGGGCAGCATTGTTTATAGTCCTGTAGTATATATCTGGATGGAGATGATATAACACTAGGGGGCAGCATTGTCTGTAGTCCTGTAGTATATATGTAGATGGTGATGATATAACACTAGGGGGCAGCATTGTCTATAGTCCTGTAGTATATATGTAGATGGTGATGATATAACACTAGGAGGCAGCATTGTCTATAGTCTTGTAGTATATATGTAGATGGTGGTGATACAACACTAGGGGGCAGCATTGTCTGTAGTCCTGTAGTATATATGTAGATGGTGATGATATAACACTAGAGGGCAGCACTGTCTATAGTCCTGTAGTATATATGTAGATGGTGATGATATAACACTAGGGGGCAGCTTTGTCTATAGTCCTGTAGCATATATGTAGATGGTGATGATGTAACACTAGGGAGCAGCATTGTCTATAGTCCTGTAGTGTATATGTAGATGGTGATGATATAACACTAGGGGGCAGCATTGTCTATAGTCCTGTAGTATATATGTAGATGGTGGTGATATAACACTAGGGGGCAGCGCTGTCTATAGTCCTGTAGTATATATGTAGATGGAGATGATATAACACTAGGGAGCAGCATTGTCTATAGTCCTGTAGTATATATGTAGATGGTGATGATATAACACTAGGGGGCAGCATTGTCTATAGTCCTGTAGTGTATATGTAGATGGTGATGATATAACACTAGGGGGCAGCACTGTCTATAGTCCTGTAGTATATATGTAGATGGAGATGATATAACACTAGGGAGCAGCATTGTCTATAGTCCTGTAGTATATATGTAGATGGTGATGATATAACACTAGGGGGCAGCATTGTCTATAGTCCTGTAGTGTATATGTAGATGGTGATGATATAACACTAGGGGGCAGCATTGTCTATAGTCCTGTAGTATATATGTAGATGGTGGTGATATAACACTAGGGGGCAGCACTGTCTATAGTCCTGTAGTATATATGTAGATGGTGATGATATAACACTAGGGGGCAGCATTGTCTATAGTCCTGTAGTATATATGTAGATGGTGGTGATATAACACTAGGGGGCAGCACTGTCTTTAGTCCTGTAGTTTATATGTACATGGAGATGATATAACACTAGGGGGCAGCATTGTCTGTAGTCCTGTAGTATATATGTAGATGGAGATGATATAACACTAGGGGGCAGCACTGTCTATAGTCCTGTAGTATATATGTAGATGGTGATGATATAACACTAGGGGGCAGAACTGTCTGTAGTCCTGTACTATATATGTAGATGGTGATGATATAACACTAGGGGGCAGCACTGTCTATAGTCTTGTAGTATATATGTAGATGGTGATGATATAACACTAGGGGGCAGCATTGTCTATAGTCCTGTAGTATATATGTAGATGGTGATGATATAACACTAGGGGGCAGCATTGTCTATAGTCCTGTAGTATATATGTAGATGGTGGTGATATAACACTAGGGGGCAGCATTGTCTATAGTCTTGTAGTATATATGTAGATGGTGGTGATATAACACTAGGGGGCAGCACTGTCTATAGTCCTGTAGTATATATGTAGATGGTGGTGATATAACACTAGGGGGCAGCATTGTCTATAGTCCTGTAGTATATATGTAGATGGTGATGATATAACACTAGGGGGCAGCACTGTCTATAGTCCTGTAGTATATATGTAGATGGTGATGATATAACACTAGGGGGCAGCACTGTCTATAGTCCTGTAGTATATATGTAGATGGTGATGATATAACACTAGGGGACAGCATTGTCTATAGTCCTGTAGTATATATGTAGATGGTGGTGATATAACACTAGGGGGCAGCATTGTCTATAGTCCTGTAGTATATATGTAGATGGTGATGATACAACACTAGGGGGTAGCATTGTCTATAGTCTTGTAGTATATATGTAGATGGTGATGATATAACACTAGGGGGCAGCACTGTCTATAGTCCTGTAGTATATATGTAGATGGTGATGATATAACACTAGGGGGCAGCATTGTCTATAGTCCTGTAGTATATATGTAGATGATGATGATATAACACTAGGGGGCAGCATTGTCTATAGTCCTGTAGTATATATGTAGATGGTGATGATATAACACTAGGGGGCAGCACTGTCTATAGTCCTGTAGTATATATGTAGATGGTGATGATATAACACTAGGGGACAGCATTGTCTATAGTCCTGTAGTATATATGTAGATGGTGGTGATATAACACTAGGGGGCAGCATTGTCTATAGTCTTGTAGTATATATGTAGATGGTGATGATATAACACTAGGGGGCAGCACTGTCTGTAGTCCTGTAGTATATATGTAGATGGTGATGATATTACACTAGGGGGCAGCATTGTCTATAGCCCTGTAGTATATATGTAGATGGTGATGATATAACACTAGGGGGCAGCATTGTCTATAGTCCTGTAGTATATATGTAGATGATGATATAACACTAGGGGGCAGCATTGTCTATAGTCCTGTAGTATATATGTAGATGGTGATGATATAACACTAGGGGGCAGCATTGTCTATAGTCCTGTAGTATATATGTAGATGGTGATGATATAACACTAGGGGGCAGCATTGTCTATAGTCCTGTAGTATATATGTAGATGGTGGTAATATAACACTAGGCGGCAGCATTGTCTATAGTCCTGTAGTATATATGTAGATGATGATGATATAACACTAGGGGGCAGCATTGTCTATAGTCCTGTAGTATATATGTATATGGTGGTGATATAACACTAGGGGGCAGCATTGTCTATAGTCCTGTAGTATATATGTAGATGATGATGATATAACACTAGGGGGCAGCATTGTCTATAGTCCTGTAGTATATATGTAGATGGTGATGATATAACACTAGGGGGTAGCATTGTCTATAGTCCTGTAGTATATATGTAGATGGTGGTGATATAACACTAGGGAGCAGCATTGTCTATAGTCCTGTAGTATATATGTAGATGGAGATGATATAACACTAGGGGGCAGCACTGTCTATAGTCCTGTAGTATATATGTAGATGGAGATGATATAACACTAGGGGGCAGCATTGTCTATAGTCCTGTAGTATATATGTAGATGGAGATGATATAACACTAGGGGGCAGCACTGTCTATAGTCCTGTAGTATATATGTAGATGGAGATGATATAACACTAGGGGGCAGCATTGTCTATAGTCCTGTAGTATATATGTAGATGGTGGTGATATAACACTAGGGGGCAGCACTGTCTATAGTCCTGTAGTATATATGTAGATGGAGATGATATAACACTAGGGGGCAGCATTGTCTATAGTCCTGTAGTATATATGTAGATGGTGATGATATAACACTAGGGGGCAGCATTGTCTATAGTCCTGTAGTATATATGTAGATGGTGGTGATATAACACTAGGGGGCAGCATTGTCTATAGTCTTGTAGTATATATGTAGAAGGTGATGATATAACACTAGGGGGCAGCATTGTCTATAGTCCTGTAGTATATATGTAGATGGTGATGATATAACACTAGGGGGCAGCACTGTCTATAGTCCTGTAGTATATATGTAGATGGTGATGATATAACACTAGGAGGCAGCATTGTCTATAGTCCTGTAGTATATATGTAGATGGTGATGATATAACACTAGGGAGCAGCACTGTCTATAGTCCTGTAGTATATATGTAGATGGTGATGATATAACACTAGGGGGCAGCACTGTCTATAGTCCTGTAGTATATATGTAGAAGGTGATGATATAACACTAGGGGACAGCATTGTCTATAGTCCTGTAGTATATATGTAGATGGTGGTGATATAACACTAGGGGGCAGCATTGTCTATAGTCCTGTAGTATATATGTAGAAGGTGATGATATAACACTAGGGGACAGCATTGTCTATAGTCCTGTAGTATATATGTAGATGGTGATGATATAACACTAGGGGGCAGCACTGTCTATAGTCCTGTAGTATATATGTAGAAGGTGATGATATAACACTAGGGGACAGCATTGTCTATAGTCCTGTAGTATATATGTAGATGGTGGTGATATAACACTAGGGGGCAGCATTGTCTATAGTCCTGTAGTATATATGTAGATGGTGGTGATATAACACTAGGGGGCAGCACTGTCTATAGTCCTGTAGTATATATGTAGATGGTGATGATATAACACTAGGGGGCAGCACTGTCTATAGTCCTGTAGTATATATGTAGATGGTGATGATATAACACTAGGGGACAGCATTGTCTATAGTCCTGTAGTATATATGTAGATGGTGGTGATATAACACTAGGGGGCAGCATTGTCTATAGTCCTGTAGTATATATGTAGATGGTGATGATACAACACTAGGGGGCAGCATTGTCTATAGTCTTGTAGTATATATGTAGATGGTGATGATATAACACTAGGGGGCAGCACTGTCTATAGTCCTGTAGTATATATGTAGATGGTGATGATATAACACTAGGGGGCAACATTGTCTATAGTCCTGTAGTATATATGTAGATGATGATGATATAACACTAGGGGGCAGCATTGTCTATAGTCCTGTAGTATATATGTAGATGGTGATGATATAACACTAGGGGGCAGCACTGTCTATAGTCCTGTAGTATATATGTAGATGGTGATGATATAACACTAGGGGACAGCATTGTCTATAGTCCTGTAGTATATATGTAGATGGTGGTGATATAACACTAGGGGGCAGCATTGTCTATAGTCTTGTAGTATATATGTAGATGGTGATGATATAACACTAGGGGGCAGCACTGTCTGTAGTCCTGTAGTATATATGTAGATGGTGATGATATAACACTAGGGGGCAGCATTGTCTATATTCGGGTAGTATATATGTAGATGGTGATGATATTACACTAGGGGGCAGCATTGTCTATAGCCCTGTAGTATATATGTAGATGGTGATGATATAACACTAGGGGGCAGCATTGTCTATAGTCCTGTAGTATATATGTAGATGATGATATAACACTAGGGGGCAGCATTGTCTATAGTCCTGTAGTATATATGTAGATGGTGATGATATAACACTAGGGGGCAGCATTGTCTATTGTCCTGTAGTATATATGTAGATGGTGATGATATAACACTAGGGGGCAGCATTGTCTATAGTCCTGTAGTATATATGTAGATGGTGGTAATATAACACTAGGGGGCAGCATTGTCTATAGTCCTGTAGTATATATGTAGATGATGATGATATAACACTAGGGGGCAGCATTGTCTATAGTCCTGTAGTATATATGTATATGGTGGTGATATAACACTAGGGGGCAGCATTGTCTATAGTCCTGTAGTATATATGTAGATGATGATGATATAACACTAGGGGGCAGCATTGTTTATAGTCCTGTAGTATATATCTAGATGGAGATGATATAACACTAGGGGGCAGCATTGTCTGTAGTCCTGTAGTATATATGTAGATGGTGATGATATAACACTAGGGGGCAGCATTGTCTATAGTCCTGTAGTATATATGTAGATGGTGATGATATAACACTAGGAGGCAGCATTGTCTATAGTCTTGTAGTATATATGTAGATGGTGGTGATACAACACTAGGGGGCAGCATTGTCTGTAGTCCTGTAGTATATATGTAGATGGTGATGATATAACACTAGAGGGCAGCACTGTCTATAGTCCTGTAGTATATATGTAGATGGTGATGATATAACACTAGGGAGCAGCATTGTCTATAGTCCTGTAGTGTATATGTAGATGGTGATGATATAACACTAGGGGGCAGCATTGTCTATAGTCCTGTAGTATATATGTAGATGGTGGTGATATAACACTAGGGGGCAGCGCTGTCTATAGTCCTGTAGTATATATGTAGATGGAGATGATATAACACTAGGGAGCAGCATTGTCTATAGTCCTGTAGTATATATGTAGATGGTGATGATATAACACTAGGGGGCAGCATTGTCTATAGTCCTGTAGTGTATATGTAGATGGTGATGATATAACACTAGGGGGCAGCACTGTCTATAGTCCTGTAGTATATATGTAGATGGAGATGATATAACACTAGGGAGCAGCATTGTCTATAGTCCTGTAGTATATATGTAGATGGTGATGATATAACACTAGGGGGCAGCATTGTCTATAGTCCTGTAGTGTATATGTAGATGGTGATGATATAACACTAGGGGGCAGCATTGTCTATAGTCCTGTAGTATATATGTAGATGGTGGTGATATAACACTAGGGGGCAGCACTGTCTATAGTCCTGTAGTATATATGTAGATGGTGATGATATAACACTAGGGGGCAGCATTGTCTATAGTCCTGTAGTATATATGTAGATGGTGGTGATATAACACTAGGGGGCAGCACTGTCTTTAGTCCTGTAGTTTATATGTACATGGAGATGATATAACACTAGGGGGCAGCATTGTCTGTAGTCCTGTAGTATATATGTAGATGGAGATGATATAACACTAGGGGGCAGCACTGTCTATAGTCCTGTAGTATATATGTAGATGGTGATGATATAACACTAGGGGGCAGAACTGTCTGTAGTCCTGTACTATATATGTAGATGGTGATGATATAACACTAGGGGGCAGCACTGTCTATAGTCTTGTAGTATATATGTAGATGGTGATGATATAACACTAGGGGGCAGCATTGTCTATAGTCCTGTAGTATATATGTAGATGGTGATGATATAACACTAGGGGGCAGCATTGTCTATAGTCCTGTAGTATATATGTAGATGGTGGTGATATAACACTAGGGGGCAGCATTGTCTATAGTCTTGTAGTATATATGTAGATGGTGGTGATATAACACTAGGGGGCAGCACTGTCTATAGTCCTGTAGTATATATGTAGATGGTGGTGATATAACACTAGGGGGCAGCATTGTCTATAGTCCTGTAGTATATATGTAGATGGTGATGATATAACACTAGGGGGCAGCACTGTCTATAGTCCTGTAGTATATATGTAGATGGTGATGATATAACACTAGGGGACAGCATTGTCTATAGTCCTGTAGTATATATGTAGATGGTGGTGATATAACACTAGGGGGCAGCACTGTCTATAGTCCTGTAGTATATATGTAGATGGTGATGATATAACACTAGGGGGCAGCACTGTCTATAGTCCTGTAGTATATATGTAGATGGTGATGATATAACACTAGGGGACAGCATTGTCTATAGTCCTGTAGTATATATGTAGATGGTGGTGATATAACACTAGGGGGCAGCATTGTCTATAGTCCTGTAGTATATATGTAGATGGTGATGATACAACACTAGGGGGTAGCATTGTCTATAGTCTTGTAGTATATATGTAGATGGTGATGATATAACACTAGGGGGCAGCACTGTCTATAGTCCTGTAGTATATATGTAGATGGTGATGATATAACACTAGGGGGCAGCATTGTCTATAGTCCTGTAGTATATATGTAGATGATGATGATATAACACTAGGGGGCAGCATTGTCTATAGTCCTGTAGTATATATGTAGATGGTGATGATATAACACTAGGGGGCAGCACTGTCTATAGTCCTGTAGTATATATGTAGATGGTGATGATATAACACTAGGGGACAGCATTGTCTATAGTCCTGTAGTATATATGTAGATGGTGGTGATATAACACTAGGGGGCAGCATTGTCTATAGTCTTGTAGTATATATGTAGATGGTGATGATATAACACTAGGGGGCAGCACTGTCTGTAGTCCTGTAGTATATATGTAGATGGTGATGATATTACACTAGGGGGCAGCATTGTCTATAGCCCTGTAGTATATATGTAGATGGTGATGATATAACACTAGGGGGCAGCATTGTCTATAGTCCTGTAGTATATATGTAGATGATGATATAACACTAGGGGGCAGCATTGTCTATAGTCCTGTAGTATATATGTAGATGGTGATGATATAACACTAGGGGGCAGCATTGTCTATAGTCCTGTAGTATATATGTAGATGGTGATGATATAACACTAGGGGGCAGCATTGTCTATAGTCCTGTAGTATATATGTAGATGGTGGTAATATAACACTAGGCGGCAGCATTGTCTATAGTCCTGTAGTATATATGTAGATGATGATGATATAACACTAGGGGGCAGCATTGTCTATAGTCCTGTAGTATATATGTATATGGTGGTGATATAACACTAGGGGGCAGCATTGTCTATAGTCCTCTAGTATATATGTAGATGATGATGATATAACACTAGGGGGCAGCATTGTCTATAGTCCTGTAGTATATATGTAGATGGTGATGATATAACACTAGGGGGTAGCATTGTCTATAGTCCTGTAGTATATATGTAGATGGTGGTGATATAACACTAGGGAGCAGCATTGTCTATAGTCCTGTAGTATATATGTAGATGGAGATGATATAACACTAGGGGGCAGCACTGTCTATAGTCCTGTAGTATATATGTAGATGGAGATGATATAACACTAGGGGGCAGCATTGTCTATAGTCCTGTAGTATATATGTAGATGGAGATGATATAACACTAGGGGGCAGCACTGTCTATAGTCCTGTAGTATATATGTAGATGGAGATGATATAACACTAGGGGGCAGCATTGTCTATAGTCCTGTAGTATATATGTAGATGGTGGTGATATAACACTAGGGGGCAGCACTGTCTATAGTCCTGTAGTATATATGTAGATGGAGATGATATAACACTAGGGGGCAGCATTGTCTATAGTCCTGTAGTATATATGTAGATGGTGATGATATAACACTAGGGGGCAGCACTGTCTATAGTCCTGTAGTATATATGTAGATGGAGATGATATAACACTAGGGGGCAGCATTGTCTATAGTCCTGTAGTATATATGTAGATGGTGATGATATAACACTAGGGGGCAGCACTGTCTATAGTCCTGTAGTTTATATGTAGATGGAGATGATATAACACTAGGGGGCAGCACTGTCTATAGTCCTGTAGTATATATGTAGATGGAGATGATATAACACTAGTGGGCAGCATTGTCTATAGTCCTGTAGTATATATGTAGATGGTGATGATATAACACTAGGGAGCAGCATTGTCTATAGTCCTGTAGTATATATGTAGACGGAGATGATATAACACTAGGGGGCAGCATTGTCTATAGTCCTGTAGTATATATGTAGATGGAGATGATATAACACTAGGGAGCAGCATTGTCTATAGTCCTGTAGTATATATGTAGATGGAGATGATATAACACTAGGGGGCAGCATTGTCTATAGTCCTGTAGTATATATGTAGATGGAGATGATATAACACTAGGGGGCAGCATTGTCTATAGTCCTGTAGTATATATGTAGATGGTGGTGATATAACACTAGGGGGCAGCACTGTCTATAGTCCTGTAGTATATATGTAGATGGAGATGATATAACACCAGGGGGCAGCATTGTCTGTAGTCCTGTAGTATATATGTAGATGGTGATGATATAACACTAGGGGGCAGCACTGTCTATAGTCCTGTAGTATACATGTAGATGGTGATGATATAACACTAGGGGGCAGCATTGTCTATAGTCCTGTAGTATATATGTAGATGGAGATGATATAACACTAGGGAGCAGCACTGTCTATAGTCCTGTAGTATATATGTAGATGGTGATGATATAACACTAGGGGGCAGCATTGTCTATAGTCCTGTAGTATATATGTAGATGGTGATGATATAACACTAGGGGGCAGCACTGTCTATAGTCCTGTAGTATATATGTAGATGGAGATGATATAACACTAGGGGGCAGCATTGTCTATAGTCCTGTAGTATATATGTAGATGGTGATGATATAACACTAGGGGGCAGCACTGTCTATAGTCCTGTAGTATATATGTAGATGGAGATGATATAACACCAGGGGGCAGCATTGTCTGTAGTCCTGTAGTATATATGTAGATGGTGATGATATAACACTAGGGGGCAGCACTGTCTATAGTCCTGTAGTATATATGTAGATGGTGATGATATAACACTAGGGGGCAGCATTGTCTATAGTCCTGTAGTATATATGTAGATGGAGATGATATAACACTAGGGAGCAGCACTGTCTATAGTCCTGTAGTATATATGTAGATGGTGATGATATAACACTAGGGGGCAGCATTGTCTATAGTCCTGTAGTATATATGTAGATGGTGATGATATAACACTAGGGGGCAGCACTGTCTATAGTCCTGTAGTATATATGTAGATGGTGATGATATAACACTAGGGGGCAGCACTGTCTATAGTCCTGTAGTATATATGTAGATGGTGATGATATAACACTAGGGGGCAGCATTGTCTATAGTCCTGTAGTATATATGTAGATGGTGATGATATAACACTAGGGGGCAGCACTGTCTATAGTCCTGTAGTATATATGTAGATGGTGATGATATAACACTAGGGGGCAGCATTGTCTATAGTCCTGTAGTATATATGTAGATGGTGATGATATAACACTAGGGGGCAGCACTGTCTATAGTCCTGTAGTATATATGTAGATGGTGATGATATAACACTAGGGGGCAGCACTGTCTGTAGTCCTGTACTATATATGTAGATGGTGATGATATAACACTAGGGGGCAGCATTGTCTATGGTCCTGTAGTATATATGTAGATGGTGGTGATATAACACTAGGGGGCAGCATTGTCTGTAGTCCTGTAGTATATATGTAGATGGTGATGATATAACACTAGGGGGCAGCATTGTCTGTAGTCCTGTAGTATATATGTAGATGGTGATGATATAACACTAGGGGGCAGCATTGTCTTTAGTCCTGTAGTATATATGTAGATGGTGATGATATAACACTAGGGGGCAGCATTGTCTATAGTCCTGTAGTATATATGTAGATGGTGATGATATAACACTAGGGGGCAGCACTGTCTATAGTCCTGTAGTATATATGTAGATGGTGATGATATAACACTAGGGAGCAGCACTGTCTGTAGTCCTGTACTATATATGTAGATGGTGATGATATAACACTAGGGGGCAGCATTGTCTATGGTCCTGTAGTATATATGTAGATGGTGGTGATATAACACTAGGGGGCAGCATTGTCTGTAGTCCTGTAGTATATATGTAGATGGTGATGATATAACACTAGGGGGCAGCATTGTCTATAGTCTTGTAGTATATATGTAGATGGAGATGATATAACACTAGGGGGCAGCACTGCCTATAGTCCTGTAGTATATATGTAGATGGTGATGATATAACACTAGGGGGCAGCACTGTCTATAGTCTTGTAGTATATATGTAGATGGAGATGATATAACACTACGGGGCAGCACTGTCTATAGTCCTGTAGTATATATGTAGATGGTGGTGATATAACACTAGGGGGCAGCATTGTCTATAGTCCTGTAGTATATATGTAGATGGTGATGATATAACAATAGGGGGCAGCATTGTCTATAGTCCTGTAGTATATATGTAGATGGTGATGATATAACACTAGGGGGCAGCACTGTCTATAGTCCTGTAGTATATATGTAGATGGTGATGATATAACACTAGGGGGCATCACTGTCTATAGTCCTGTAGTATATATGTAGATGGTGATGATATAACACTAGGGGGCAGCATTGTCTATAGTCTTGTAGTATATATGTAGATGGAGATGATATAACACTAGGGGACAGCATTGTCTATAGTCCTGTAGTATATATGTAGATGGTGATGATATAACACTAGGGGGCAGCACTGTCTATAGTCCTGTAGTATATATGTAGATGGTGGTGATATAACACTAGGGGGCAGCATTGTCTATAGTCCTGTAGTATATATGTAGATGGTGATGATATAACAATAGGGGGCAGCATTGTCTATAGTCCTGTAGTATATATGTAGATGGTGATGATATAACACTAGGGGGCAGCACTGTCTATAGTCCTGTAGTATATATGTAGATGGTGATGATATAACACTAGGGGGCATCACTGTCTATAGTCCTGTAGTATATATGTAGATGATGATGATATAACACTAGGGGGCAGCACTGTCTATAGTCCTGTAGTATATATGTAGATGGTGGTGATATAACACTAGGGGGCAGCATTGTCTATAGTCCTGTAGTATATATGTAGATGGTGATGATATAACACTAGGGGGCAGCACTGTCTATAGTCCTGTAGTATATATGTAGATGGTGATGATATAACACTAGGGGGCATCACTGTCTATAGTCCTGTAGTATATATGTAGATGATGATGATATAACACTAGGGGGCAGCACTGTCTATAGTCCTGTAGTATATATGTAGATGGTGGTGATATAACACTAGGGGGCAGCATTGTCTATAGTCCTGTAGTATATATGTAGATGGTGATGATATAACAATAGGGGGCAGCATTGTCTATAGTCCTGTAGTATATATGTAGATGGTGATGATATAACACTAGGGGGCAGCACTGTCTATAGTCCTGTAGTATATATGTAGATGGTGATGATATAACACGAGGGGGCAGCACTGTCTATAGTCCTGTAGTATATATGTAGATGGTGATGATATAACACTAGGGGGCATCACTGTCTATAGTCCTGTAGTATATATGTAGATGATGATGATATAACACTAGGGGGCAGCATTGTCTATAGTCCTGTAGTATATATCTAGATGTAGATGATATAACACTAGGGGGCAGCATTGTCTGTAGTCCTGTAGTATATATGTAGATGATGATGATATAACACTAGGGGGTAGCACTGTCTATAGTCCTGTAGTATATATGTAGATGGTGATGATATAACACTAGGGGGCATCACTGTCTATAGTCCTGTAGTATATATGTAGATGATGATGATATAACACTAGGGGGCAGCATTGTCTATAGTCCTGTAGTATATATCTAGATGTAGATGATATAACACTAGGGGGCAGCATTGTCTGTAGTCCTGTAGTATATATGTAGATGGTGATGATATAACACTAGGGGGCAGCATTGTCTATAGTCCTGTAGTATATATGTAGATGGTGATGATATAACACTAGGGGGCAGCACTGTCTATAGTCCTGTAGTATATATGTAGATGGTGATGATATAACACTAGGGGGCATCACTGTCTATAGTCCTGTAGTATATATGTAGATGATGATGATATAACACTAGGGGGCAGCATTGTCTATAGTCCTGTAGTATATATCTAGATGTAGATGATATAACACTAGGGGGCAGCATTGTCTGTAGTCCTGTAGTATATATGTAGATGGTGATGATATAACACTAGGGGGCAGCATTGTCTATAGTCCTGTAGTATATATGTAGATGGTGATGATATAACACTAGGGGGCAGCATTGTCTATAGCCCTGTAGTATATATGTAGATGATGAAGATATAACACTAGGGGGCAGCATTGTCTATAGTCCTGTAGTATATATGTAGATGGTGGTGATATAACACTAGGGGGCAGCATTGTCTATAGTCCTGTAGTATATATGTAGATGGTGATGATATAACACTAGGGGCAGCATTGTCTCTAGTCCTGTAGTATATATGTAGATGGTGATGATATAACACTAGGGGGCAGCATTGTCTATAGTCCTGTAGTATATATGTAGATGGTGATGATATAACACTAGGGGGCAGCACTGTCTATAGTCCTGTAGTATATATGTAGATGGTGATGATATAACACTAGGGGGCAGCATTGTCTATAGTCCTGTAGTATATATGTAGATGGAGATGATAAAACACTAGGGGGCAGCATTGTCTATAGTCCTGTAGTATATATGTAGATGGTGATGATATAACACTAGGGGGCAGCACTGTCTATAGTCCTGTAGTATATATGTAGATGGTGATGATATAACACTAGGGGGCAGCATTGTCTATAGTCCTGTAGTATATATGTAGATGGAGATGATATAACACTAGGGGGCAGCATTGTCTATAGTCCTGTAGTATATATGTAGATGGTGATGATATAACACTAGGGGCAGCATTGTCTATAGTCCTCTAGTATATATGTAGATGGTGATGATATAACACTAGGGGGCAGCACTGTCTATAGTCCTGTAGTATATATGTAGATGGTGATGATATAACACTAGGGGCAGCATTGTCTATAGTCCTGTAGTATATATGTAGATGGTGGTGATATAACACTAGGGGGCAGCACTGTCTTTAGTCCTGTAGTTTATATGTACATGGAGATGATATAACACTAGGGGGCAGCATTGTCTGTAGTCCTGTAGTATATATGTAGATGGTGGTGATATAACACTAGGGGGCAGCACTGTCTATAGTCCTCTAGTATATATGTAGATGGTGATGATATAACACTAGGGGGCAGCATTGTCTATAGTCCTGTAGTATATATGTAGATGGTGATGATATAACACTAGGGGGCAGCATTGTCTTTAGTCCTGTAGTATATATGTAGATGGTGGTGATATAACACTAGGGGGCAGCACTGTCTATAGTCCTCTAGTATATATGTAGATGGTGATGATATAACACTAGGGGGCAGCATTGTCTATAGTCCTGTAGTATATATGTAGATGGTGATGATATAACACTAGGGGGCAGCATTGTCTATAGTCCTGTAGTATATATGTAGATGGAGATGATATAACACTAGGGGGCAGCACTGTCTATAGTCCTGTAGTATATATGTAGATGGTGGTGATATAACACTAGGGGGCAGCATTGTCTATAGTCCTGTAGTATATATGTAGATAGTGATGATATAACACTAGGGGGCAGCATTGTCTATAGTCCTGTAGTATATATGTAGATGGTGATGATATAACACTAGGGGGCAGCATTGTCTATAGTCCTCTAGTATATATGTAGATGGTGATGATATAACACTAGGGGGCAGCACTGTCTATAGTCCTGTAGTATATATGTAGATGGTGATGATATAACACTAGGGGGCAGCATTGTCTATAGTCCTGTAGTATATATGTAGATGGTGATGATATAACACTAGGGGGCAGCATTGTCTATAGTCCTGTAGTATATATGTAGATGGAGATGATATAACACTAGGGGGCAGCATTGTCTATAGTCCTGTAGTATATATGTAGATGGAGATGATATAACACTAGGGGGCAGCATTGTCTATAGTCCTGTAGTATATATGTAGATGGTGATGATATAACACTAGGGGGCAGCATTGTCTGTAGTCCTGTAGTATATATGTAGATGGTGATGATATAACACTAGGGGGCAGCATTGTCTGTAGTCCTGTAGTATATATGTAGATGGTGGTGATATAACACTAGGGGGCAGCACTGTCTATAGTCCTGTAGTATATATGTAGATGGTGGTGATATAACACTAGGGGGCAGCACTGTCTATAGTCCTGTAGTATATATGTAGATGGAGATGATATAACACTAGGGAGCAGCAATGTCTATAGTCCTGTAGTATATATGTAGATGGTGATGATATAACACTAGGGGGCAGCATTGTCTATAGTCCTGTAGTATATATGTAGATGGTGATGATATAACACTAGGGGGCAGCATTGTCTGTAGTCCTGTAGTATATATGTAGATGGTGATGATATAACACTAGGGGGCAGCATTGTCTATAGTCCTGTAGTATATATGTAGATGGTGATGATATAACACTAG
This sequence comes from Phyllobates terribilis, assembly GCF_046119375.1. Lineage (NCBI taxonomy): Eukaryota > Metazoa > Chordata > Amphibia > Anura > Dendrobatidae > Phyllobates > Phyllobates terribilis. The sequence continues at coordinate 84,273,846 of NW_027362772.1, forward strand.
GGGGCAGCACTGTCTATAGTCCTGTAGTATATATGTAGATGGAGATGATATAACACTAGGGGGCAGCATTGTCTATAGTCCTGTAGTATATATGTAGATGGTGATGATATAACACTAGGGGGCAGCATTGTCTATAGTCCTGTAGTATATATGTAGATGGTGGTGATATAACACTAGGGGGCAGCACTGTCTATAGTCCTGTAGTATATATGTAGATGGTGATGATATAACACTAGGGGGCAGCATTGTCTATAGTCCTGTAGTGTATATGTAGATGGTGATGATATAACACTAGGGAGCAGCAATGTCTATAGTCCTGTAGTATATATGTAGATGGTGATGATATAACACTAGGGGGCAGCATTGTCTATAGTCCTGTAGTATATATGTAGATGGTGATGATATAACACTAGGGGGCAGCACTGTCTATAGTCTTGTAGTATATATGTAGATGGTGATGATATAACACTAGGGGGCAGCATTGTCTATAGTCTTGTAGTATATATGTAGATGGTGATGATATAACACTAGGGGGCAGCATTGTCTATAGTCCTGTAGTATATATGTAGATGGTGATGATATAACACTAGGGGGCAGCATTGTCTATAGTCTTGTAGTATATATGTAGATGGTGATGATATAACACTAGAGGGCAGCATTGTCTATAGTCCTGTAGTATATCTGTAGATGGTGATGATATAACACTAGGGAACAGCAATGTTTATAGTCCTGTAGTATATATGTAGATGGAGATGATATAACACTAGGGGGCAGCATTGTCTATAGTCCTGTAGTATATATGTAGATGGTGGTGATATAACACTAGGGGGCAGCACTGTCTATAGTCCTGTAGTATATATGTAGATGGTGGTGATATAACACTAGGGGGCAGCATTGTCTATAGTCCTGTAGTATATATGTAGATGGTGATGATATAACACTAGGGGGCAGCACTGTCTATAGTCCTGTAGTATATATGTAGATGGTTATGATATAACACTAGGGGGCAGCATTGTCTATAGTCCTGTAGTATATATGTAGATGGAGATGATATAACACTAGGGGGCAGCACTGTCTATAGTCCTGTAGTATATATGTAGATGGAGATGATATAACACTAGGGGGCAGCACTGTCTATAGTCCTGTAGTATATATGTAGATGGAGATGATATAACACTAGAGGGCAGCATTGTCTATAGTCCTGTAGTATATCTGTAGATGGTGATGATATAACACTAGGGGGCAGCATTGTCTATAGTCCTGTAGTATATATGTAGATGGTGGTGATATAACACTAGGGGGCAGCACTGTCTATAGTCCTGTAGTATATATGTAGATGGTGGTGATATAACACTAGGGGGCAGCATTGTCTATAGTCCTGTAGTATATATGTAGATGGTGATGATATAACACTAGGGGGCAGCACTGTCTATAGTCCTGTAGTATATATGTAGATGGAGATGATATAACACTAGGGAGCAGCACTGTCTATAGTCCTGTAGTATATATGTAGATGGAGATGATATAACACTAGGGGGCAGCACTGTCTATAGTCCTGTAGTATATATGTAGATGGTGATGATATAACACTAGGGGGCAGCATTGTCTATAGTCCTGTAGTATATATGTAGATGGAGATGATATAACACTAGGGGGCAGCATTGTCTATAGTCCTGTAGTATATATGTAGATGGTGGTGATATAACACCAGGGGGCAGCATTGTCTATAGTCCTGTAGTATATATGTAGATGGTGATGATATAACACTAGGGGGCAGCACTGTCTATAGTCCTGTAGTTTATATGTAGCTGGTGATGATATAACACTAGGAGGCAGCACTGTCTATAGTCCTGCAGTATATATGTATATGGAGATGATATAACACTAGGGGGCAGCATTGTCTATAGTCCTGTAGTATATATGTAGATGGTGGTGATATAACACTAGGGGGCAGCATTGTCTATAGTCCTGTCGTATATATGTAGATGGTGGTGATATAACACTAGGGGGCAGCATTGTCTATAGTCCTGTAGTATATATGTATATGGTGAAGATATAACACTAGGGGGCAGCATTGTCTCTAGTCCTGTAGTATATATGTAGATGGTGATGATATTACACTAGGGGGCAGCATTGTCTGTAGTCCTGTAGTATATATGTAGATGGTGGTGATATAACACTAGGGGGCAGCATTGTCTATAGTCCTGTAGTATATATGTAGATGGTGATGATATAACACTAGGGGGCAGCATTGTCTATAGTCCTGTAGTATATATGTAGATGGTGATGATATAACACTAGGAGGCAGCACTGTCTATAGCCCTGTAATATATATGTAGATGGTGATGATATAACACTAGCGAGCAGCATTGTCTGTAGTCCTGTAGTATATATGTAGATGGTGGTGATATAACACTAGGGGGCAGCACTGTCTATAGTCCTGTAGTATATATGTAGATGGTGATGATATAACACTAGGGGGCAGCACTGTCTATAGTCCTGTAGTATATATGTAGATGGAGATGATATAACACTAGGGAGCAGCATTGTCTATAGTCCTGTAGTATATATGTAGATGGAGATGATATTACACTAGGGGGCAGCACTGTCTATAGCCCTGTAGTATATATGTAGATGGTGATGATATAACACTAGGGGGCAGCATTGTCTATAGTCCTGTAGTATATATGTAGATGGTGATGATATTACACTAGGGGGCAGCACTGTCTATAGCCCTGTAGTATATATGTAGATGGAGATGATATAACACTAGGGAGCAGCATTGTCTATAGTCCTGTAGTATATATGTAGATGGAGATGATATTACACTAGGGGGCAGCACTGTCTATAGCCCTGTAGTATATATGTAGATGGAGATGATATAACACTAGGGAGCAGCATTGTCTATAGTCCTGTAGTATATATGTAGATGGAGATGATATTACACTAGGGGGCAGCACTGTCTATAGTCCTGTAGTATATATGTAGATGGTGATGATATAACACTAGGGGGCAGCATTGTCTATAGTCCTGTAGTATATATGTAGATGGTGATGATATTACACTAGGGGGCAGCACTGTCTATAGCCCTGTAGTATATATGTAGATGGAGATGATATAACACTAGGGAGCAGCATTGTCTATAGTCCTGTAGTATATATGTAGATGGAGATGATATTACACTAGGGGGCAGCACTGTCTATAGTCCTGTAGTATATATGTAGATGGTGATGATATAACACTAGGGGGCAGCATTGTCTATAGTCCTGTAGTATATATGTAGATGGTGATGATATTACACTAGGGGGCAGCACTGTCTATAGCCCTGTAGTATATATGTAGATGGAGATGATATAACACTAGGGAGCAGCATTGTCTATAGTCCTGTAGTATATATGTAGATGGAGATGATATAACACTAGGGGGCAGCATTGTCTATAGTCCTGTAGTATATATGTAGATGGTGGTGATATAACACGAGGGGGCAGCATTGTCTATAGTCCTGTAGTATATATGTAGATGGTGGTGATATAACACTAGGGGGCAGCATTGTCTATAGTCCTGTCGTATATATGTAGATGGTGGTGATATAACACTAGGGGGCAGCATTGTCTATAGTCCTGTAGTATATATGTATATGGTGAAGATATAACACTAGGGGGCAGCATTGTCTCTAGTCCTGTAGTATATATGTAGATGGTGATGATATTACACTAGGGGGCAGCACTGTCTATAGCCCTGTAGTATATATGTAGATGGTGATGATATTACACTAGGGGGCAGCATTGTCTCTAGTCCTGTAGTATATATGTAGATGGTGATGATATTACACTAGGGGGCAGCATTGTCTATAGTCCTCTAGTATATATGTAGATGGTGATGATATAACACTAGGGAGCAGCATTGTCTATAGTCCTCTAGTATATATGTAGATGGTGATGATATAACACTAGGGAGCAGCATTGTCTATAGCCCTGTAGTATATATGTAGATGGTGATGATATTACACTAGGGGGCAGCACTGTCTATAGTCCTGTAGTATATATGTAGATGGTGATGATATAACACTGGGGAGCAGCATTGTCTGTAGTCCTGTAGTATATATGTAGATGGTGGTGATATAACACTAGGGGGCAGCATTGTCTATAGTCCTGTCGTATATATGTAGATGGTGGTGATATAACACTAGGGGGCAGCATTGTCTATAGTCCTGTAGTATATATGTATATGGTGAAGATATAACACTAGGGGGCAGCATTGTCTCTAGTCCTGTAGTATATATGTAGATGGTGATGATATTACACTAGGGGGCAGCACTGTCTATAGCCCTGTAATATATATGTAGATGGTGATGATATAACACTAGGGGGCAGCACTGTCTGTAGTCCTGTAGTATATATGTAGATGGTGGTGATATAACACTAGGGGGCAGCATTGTCTGTAGTCCTGTAGTATATATGTAGATGGTGGTGATATAACACTAGGGGGCAGCATTGTCTATAGTCCTGTAGTATATATGTAGATGGTGATGATATAACACTAGGGGGCAGCATTGTCTATAGTCCTGTAGTATATATGTAGATGGTGGTGATATAACACTAGGGGGCAGCATTGTCTATAGTCCTGTAGTATATATGTAGATGGTGGTGATATAACACTAGGGGGCAGCATTGTCTATAGTCCTGTAGTATATATGTAGATGGTGATGATATAACACTAGGGGGCAGCATTGTCTATAGTCCTGTAGTATATATGTATATGGTGAAGATATAACACTAGGGGGCAGCATTGTCTCTAGTCCTGTAGTATATATGTAGATGGTGATGATATTACACTAGGGGGCAGCATTGTCTATAGTCCTGTAGTATATATGTAGATGGTGGTGATATAACACTAGGGGGCAGCATTGTCTATAGTCCTCTAGTATATATGTAGATGGTGATGATATAACACTAGGGGGCAGCATTGTCTATAGTCCTGTAGTATATATGTAGATGGTGATGATATAACACTAGGGGGCAGCACTGTCTATAGCCCTGTAGTATATATGTAGATGGAGATGATATAACACTAGGGAGCAGCATTGTCTATAGTCCTGTAGTATATATGTAGATGGAGATGATATAACACTAGGGGGCAGCATTGTCTATAGTCCTGTAGTATATATGTAGATGGTGGTGATATAACACGAGGGGGCAGCATTGTCTATAGTCCTGTAGTATATATGTATATGGTGATGATATAACACTAGGGAGCAGCATTGTCTATAGTCCTGTAGTATATATGTAGATGGTGATGATATAACACTAGAGGGCAGCACTGTCTATAGTCCTGTAGTATATATGTAGATGGTGATGATGTAACACTAGGGGGCAGCATTGTCTATAGTCCTGTAGTATATATGTAGATGGTGATGATATAACACTAGAGGGCAGCACTGTCTATAGTCCTGTAGTATATATGTAGATGGTGATGATGTAACACTAGGGGGCAGCATTGTCTATAGTCCTGTAGTATATATGTAGATGGTGATGATATAACACTAGGGGGCAGCATTGTCTATAGTCCTGTAGTATATATGTAGATGGTGATGATATAACACTAGGGGCAGCATTGTCTATAGTCCTGTAGTATATATGTAGATGGTGATGATATAACACTAGGGGGCAGCATTGTCTATAGTCCTGTAGTATATATGTAGATGGTGATGATATAACACTAGGGGGCAGCATAGTCTATAGTCCTGTAGTATATATGTAGATGATGATGATATAACACTAGGGGGCAGCATTGTCTATCGTCCTGTAGTATATATGTAGATGGTGATGATATAACACTAGGGGGCAGCATTGTCTATAGTCCTGTAGTATATATATATAGATGGAGATGATATAACACTAGGGAGCAGCATTGTCTATAGTCCTGTAGTATATATGTAGATGGTGGTGATATAACACTAGGGGGCAGCACTGTCTATAGTCCTGTAGTATATATATATAGATGGAGATGATATAACACTAGGGGGCAGGATTGTCTATAGTCCTGTAGTATATATATATAGATGGAGATGATATAACACTAGGGGGCAGCATTGTCTATAGTCCTGTAGTATATATGTAGATGGTGGTGATATAACACTAGGGGGCAGCACTGTCTATAGTCCTGTAGTATATATATATAGATGGAGATGATATAACACTAGGGGGCAGGATTGTCTATAGTCCTGTAGTATATATGTAGATGGTGGTGATATAACACTAGGGGGCAGCATTGTCTATAGTCCTGTAGTATATATATAGATGGAGATGATATAACACTAGGGGCAGCATTGTCTATAGTCCTGTAGTATATATGTAGATGGTGTTGATATAACACTAGGGGGCAGCATTGTCTATAGTCCTGTAGTATATATGTAGATGGTGATGATATAACACTAGGGGGCAGCACTGTCTATAGTCCTGTAGTATATATGTAGATGGTGATGATATAACACTAGGGGGCAGCACTGTCTATAGTCCTGTAGTATATATGTAGATGGTGATGATATAACACTAGGGAGCAGCATTGTCTATAGTCCTGTAGTATATATGTAGATGGTGATGATATAACACTAGGGGGCAGCATTGTCTATAGTCCTGTAGTATATATGTAGATGGTGTTGATATAACACTAGGGGGCAGCACTGTCTATAGTCCTGTAGTATATATGTAGATGGTGTTGATATAACACTAGGGGGCAGCACTGTCTATAGTCCTGTAGTATATATGTAGATGGAGATGATATAACACTAGGGGGCAGCATTGTCTATAGTCCTGTAGTATATATGTAGATGGTGATGATATAACACTAGGGGGCAGCATTGTCTATAGTCCTGTAGTATATATGTAGATGGAGATGATATAACACTAGGGGGCAGCATTGTCTATAGTCCTGTAGTATATATGTATATGGTGATGATATAACACTAGGGGGCAGCATTGTCTATATTCGGGTAGTATATATGTAGATGGTGATGATATAACACTAGGGGGCAGCATTGTCTATAGTCCTGTAGTATATATGTAGATGGTGATGATATAACACTAGGGGGCAGCATTGTCTATAGTCCTGTAGTATATATGTATATGGTGATGATATAACACTAGGGGGCAGCATTGTCTATAGCCCTGTAGTATATATGTAGCTGGTGTTGATATAACACTAGGGGGCAGCATTGTCCATAGTCCTGTAGTATATATGTATATGGTGATGATATAACACTAGGGGGCAGCATTGTCTATAGCCCTGTAGTATATATGTAGCTGGTGTTGATATAACACTAGGGGGCAGCATTGTCCATAATCCTGTAGTATATATCTAGATGGTGATGATATAACACTAGGGGGCAGCATTGTCTATAGTCCTGTAGTATATATGTATATGGTGATGATATAACACTAGGGGGCAGCATTGTCTATATTCGGGTAGTATATATGTAGATGGTGATGATATAACACTAGGGGGCAGCATTGTCTATAGTCCTGTAGTATATATGTAGATGGTGGTGATATAACACTAGGGGGCAGCATTGTCTATAGTCCTGTAGTATATATGTAGATGGTGATGATATAACACTAGGGGGCAGCATTGTCTATAGTCCTGTAGTATATATGTATATGGTGAAGATATAACACTAGGGGGCAGCATTGTCTCTAGTCCTGTAGTATATATGTAGATGGTGATGATATTACACTAGGGGGCAGCATTGTCTATAGTCCTGTAGTATATATGTAGATGGTGGTGATATAACACTAGGGGGCAGCATTGTCTATAGTCCTCTAGTATATATGTAGATGGTGATGATATAACACTAGGGGGCAGCATTGTCTATAGTCCTGTAGTATATATGTAGATGGTGATGATATAACACTAGGGGGCAGCACTGTCTATAGCCCTGTAGTATATATGTAGATGGAGATGATATAACACTAGGGAGCAGCATTGTCTATAGTCCTGTAGTATATATGTAGATGGAGATGATATAACACTAGGGGGCAGCATTGTCTATAGTCCTGTAGTATATATGTAGATGGTGGTGATATAACACGAGGGGGCAGCATTGTCTATAGTCCTGTAGTATATATGTATATGGTGATGATATAACACTAGGGAGCAGCATTGTCTATAGTCCTGTAGTATATATGTAGATGGTGATGATATAACACTAGAGGGCAGCACTGTCTATAGTCCTGTAGTATATATGTAGATGGTGATGATGTAACACTAGGGGGCAGCATTGTCTATAGTCCTGTAGTATATATGTAGATGGTGATGATATAACACTAGAGGGCAGCACTGTCTATAGTCCTGTAGTATATATGTAGATGGTGATGATGTAACACTAGGGGGCAGCATTGTCTATAGTCCTGTAGTATATATGTAGATGGTGATGATATAACACTAGGGGGCAGCATTGTCTATAGTCCTGTAGTATATATGTAGATGGTGATGATATAACACTAGGGGCAGCATTGTCTATAGTCCTGTAGTATATATGTAGATGGTGATGATATAACACTAGGGGGCAGCATTGTCTATAGTCCTGTAGTATATATGTAGATGGTGATGATATAACACTAGGGGGCAGCATAGTCTATAGTCCTGTAGTATATATGTAGATGATGATGATATAACACTAGGGGGCAGCATTGTCTATCGTCCTGTAGTATATATGTAGATGGTGATGATATAACACTAGGGGGCAGCATTGTCTATAGTCCTGTAGTATATATATATAGATGGAGATGATATAACACTAGGGAGCAGCATTGTCTATAGTCCTGTAGTATATATGTAGATGGTGGTGATATAACACTAGGGGGCAGCACTGTCTATAGTCCTGTAGTATATATATATAGATGGAGATGATATAACACTAGGGGGCAGGATTGTCTATAGTCCTGTAGTATATATATATAGATGGAGATGATATAACACTAGGGGGCAGCATTGTCTATAGTCCTGTAGTATATATGTAGATGGTGGTGATATAACACTAGGGGGCAGCACTGTCTATAGTCCTGTAGTATATATATATAGATGGAGATGATATAACACTAGGGGGCAGGATTGTCTATAGTCCTGTAGTATATATGTAGATGGTGGTGATATAACACTAGGGGGCAGCATTGTCTATAGTCCTGTAGTATATATATAGATGGAGATGATATAACACTAGGGGCAGCATTGTCTATAGTCCTGTAGTATATATGTAGATGGTGTTGATATAACACTAGGGGGCAGCATTGTCTATAGTCCTGTAGTATATATGTAGATGGTGATGATATAACACTAGGGGGCAGCACTGTCTATAGTCCTGTAGTATATATGTAGATGGTGATGATATAACACTAGGGGGCAGCACTGTCTATAGTCCTGTAGTATATATGTAGATGGTGATGATATAACACTAGGGAGCAGCATTGTCTATAGTCCTGTAGTATATATGTAGATGGTGATGATATAACACTAGGGGGCAGCATTGTCTATAGTCCTGTAGTATATATGTAGATGGTGTTGATATAACACTAGGGGGCAGCACTGTCTATAGTCCTGTAGTATATATGTAGATGGTGTTGATATAACACTAGGGGGCAGCACTGTCTATAGTCCTGTAGTATATATGTAGATGGAGATGATATAACACTAGGGGGCAGCATTGTCTATAGTCCTGTAGTATATATGTAGATGGTGATGATATAACACTAGGGGGCAGCATTGTCTATAGTCCTGTAGTATATATGTAGATGGAGATGATATAACACTAGGGGGCAGCATTGTCTATAGTCCTGTAGTATATATGTATATGGTGATGATATAACACTAGGGGGCAGCATTGTCTATATTCGGGTAGTATATATGTAGATGGTGATGATATAACACTAGGGGGCAGCATTGTCTATAGTCCTGTAGTATATATGTAGATGGTGATGATATAACACTAGGGGGCAGCATTGTCTATAGTCCTGTAGTATATATGTATATGGTGATGATATAACACTAGGGGGCAGCATTGTCTATAGCCCTGTAGTATATATGTAGCTGGTGTTGATATAACACTAGGGGGCAGCATTGTCCATAGTCCTGTAGTATATATGTATATGGTGATGATATAACACTAGGGGGCAGCATTGTCTATAGCCCTGTAGTATATATGTAGCTGGTGTTGATATAACACTAGGGGGCAGCATTGTCCATAATCCTGTAGTATATATCTAGATGGTGATGATATAACACTAGGGGGCAGCATTGTCTATAGTCCTGTAGTATATATGTATATGGTGATGATATAACACTAGGGGGCAGCATTGTCTATATTCGGGTAGTATATATGTAGATGGTGATGATATAACACTAGGGGGCAGCATTGTCTATAGTCCTGTAGTATATATGTAGATGGTGATGATATAACACTAGGGGGCAGCATTGTCCATAATCCTGTAGTATATGTCTAGATGGTGATGATATAACACTAGGGGGCAGCATTGTCTATAGTCCTGTAGTATATATGTATATGGTGATGATATAACACTAGGGGGCAGCATTGTCTATATTCGGGTAGTATATATGTAGATGGTGATGATATAACACTAGGGGGCAGCATTGTCTATAGTCCTGTAGTATATATGTAGATGGTGATGATATAACACTAGGGGGCAGCACTGTCTGTAGTCCTGTAGTATATATGTATATGGTGATGATATAACACTAGGGGGCAGCATTGTCTATAGCCCTGTAGTATATATGTAGATGGTGATGATATAACACTAGGGGGAAGTATTGTCTATAGCCCTGTAGTATATATGTAGATGGTTATGATATAACACTAGGGGGAAGTATTGTCTATAGTCCTGTAGTATATATGTAGATGGTGATGATATAACACTAGGGGGCAGCATTGTCTATAGTCCTGTAGTATATATGTATATGGTGATGATATAACACTAGGGGGCAGCATTGTCTATAGTCCTGTAGTATATATGTAGATGGAGATGATATAACACTAGGGGGCAGCATTGTCTATAGTCCTGTAGTATATATGTAGATGGTGATGATATAACACTAGGGGGCAGCATTGTCTATAGTCCTGTAGTATATATGTAGATGGTGATGATATAACACTAGGGGGCAGCATTGTCTATAGTCCTGTAGTATATATGTAGATCGTGATGATATAACACTAGGGGGCAGCATTGTCTATAGTCCTGTAGTATATATCTAGATGGTGATGATATAACACTAGGGGGCAGCATTGTCTATAGTCCTGTAGTATAAATGTAGATCGTGATGATATAACACTAGGGGGCAGCATTGTCTATAGTCCTGTAGTATATATGTAGATGGTGACGATATAACACTAGGGGGCAGCATTGTCTATAGTCCTGTAGTATATATGTAGATGGTGGTGAAATAACACTAGGGGGCAGCATTGTCTATAGTCCTGTAGTATATATGTAGATGGTGGTGATATAACACTAGGAGGCAGCATTGTCTATAATCCTGTAGTATATATGTAGATAGTGATGATATAACACTAGGGGGCAGCATTGTCTATAGTCCTGTAGTATATATGTAGATCGTGATGATATAACACTAGGGGGCAGCATTGTCTATAGTCCTGTAGTATATATCTAGATGGTGATGATATAACACTAGGGGGCAGCACTGTCTATAGTCCTGTAGTATATATGTAGATCGTGATGATATAACACTAGGGGGCAGCATTGTCTATAGTCCTGTAGTATATATGTAGATCGTGATGATATAACACTAGGGGGCAGCATTGTCTATAGTCCTGTAGTATATATCTAGATGGTGATGATATAACACTAGGGGGCAGCATTGTCTATAGTCCTGTAGTATAAATGTAGATCGTGATGATATAACACTAGGGGGCAGCATTGTCTATAGTCCTGTAGTATATATGTAGATGGTGATGATATAACACTAGGGGGCAGCATTGTCTATAGTCCTGTAGTATATATGTAGATGGTGGTGATATAACACTAGGGAGCAGCATTGTCTATAGTCCTGTAGTATATATGTAGATGGTGATGATATAACACTAGGGGGCAGCATTGTCTATAGTCCTGTAGTATATATGTAGATGGTGGTGATATAACACTAGGGGGCAGCACTGTCTATAGTCCTGTAGTATATATGTAGATGGAGATGATATAACACTAGGGGGCAGCATTGTCTATAGTCCTGTAGTATATATGTAGATGGTGGTGATATAACACTAGGGAGCAGCACTGTCTATAGTCCTGTAGTTTATATGTACATGGAGATGATATAACACTAGGGGGCAGCACTGTCTGTAGTCCTGTAGTATATATGTAGATGGTGATGATATAACACTAGGGGGCAGCATTGTCTATAGTCCTGTAGTATATATCTAGATGGAGATGATATAACACTAGGGGGCAGCATTGTCTGTAGTCCTGTAGTATATATGTAGATGGTGATGATATAACACTAGGGGGCAGCACTGTCTATAGTCCTGTAGTTTATATGTACATGGAGATGATATAACACTAGGGGGCAGCATTGTCTGTAGTCCTGTAGTATATATGTAGATGGTGGTGATATAACACTAGGGGGCAGCATTGTCTATAATCCTGTAGTATATATGTAGATAGTGATGATGTAACACTAGGGGGCAGCATTGTCTATAGTCCTGTAGTATATATGTAGATGGTGATGATATAACACTAGGGGGCAGCACTGTCTGTAGTCCTGTAGTATATATGTAGATGGTGATGATATAACACTAGGGGGCAGCATTGTCTATAGTCCTGTAGTATATATCTAGATGGAGATGATATAACACTAGGGGGCAGCATTGTCTGTAGTCCTGTAGTATATATGTAGATGGTGATGATATAACACTAGGGGGCAGCACTGTCTATAGCCCTGTAGTATATATGTAGATGGAGATGATATAACACTAGGGGGCAGCATTGTTTATAGTCCTGTAGTATATATGTAGATGGTGATGATATAACACTAGGGGGCAGCATTGTCTATAGTCTTGTAGTATATATGTAGATGGTGATGATATAACACTAGGGGGCAGCATTGTCTATAGTCCTGTAGTATATATGTAGATGGTGATGATATAACACTAGGGGGCAGCATTGTCTATAGTCCTGTAGTATATATGTAGATGGTGATGATATAACACTAGGGGGCAGCATTGTCTATAATCCTGTAGTATATATGTAGATAGTGATGATGTAACACTAGGGGGCAGCATTGTCTATAGTCCTGTAGTATATATGTAGATCGTGATGATATAACACTAGGGGGCAGCATTGTCTATAGTCCTGTAGTATATATATAGATGGAGATGATATAACACTAGGGGGCAGGATTGTCTATAGTCCTGTAGTATATATGTAGATGGTGATGATATAACACTAGGGGGCAGCATTGTCTATAGTCCTGTAGTATATATATAGATGGAGATGATATAACACTAGGGGGCAGCATTGTCTATAGTCCTGTAGTATATATGTATATGGTGATGATATAACACTAGGGGGCAGCATTGTCTATAGTCCTGTAGTATATATGTAGATGGTGGTGATATAACACTAGGGGGCAGCATTGTCTATAGTCCTGTAGTATATATATAGATGGAGATGATATAACACTAGGGGGCAGGATTGTCTATAGTCCTGTAGTATATATGTAGATGGTGATGATATAACACTAGGGGGCAGCATTGTCTATAGTCCTGTAGTATATATATAGATGGAGATGATATAACACTAGGGGGCAGCATTATCTATAGTCCTGTAGTATATATGTATATGGTGATGATATAACACTAGGGGGCAGCATTGTCTATAGTCCTGTAGTATATATGTAGATGGTGTTGATATAACACTAGGGGGCAGCATTGTCTATAGTCCTGTAGTATATATGTAGATGGAGATGATATAACACTAGGGGGCAGCATTGTCTATAGTCCTGTAGTATATATGTAGATGGTGATGATATAACACTAGGGGACATCACTGTCTATAGTCCTGTAGTATATATGTAGATGGAGATGATATAACACTAGGGGGCAGCATTGTCTATAGTCCTGTAGTATATATGTAGATGGAGATGATAACACTAGGGGGCAGCATTGTCTATAGTCTTGTAGTATATATGTAGATGGTGATGAGATAACACTAGGGGGCAGCATTGTCTATAGTCCTGTAGTATATATGTATATGGTGATGATATAACACTAGGGGGCAGCATTGTCTATATTCGGGTAGTATATATGTAGATGGTGATGATATAACACTAGGGGGCAGCATTGTCTATAGTCCTGTAGTATATATGTAGATGGTGATGATATAAAACTAGGGGGCAGCATTGTCTATAGTCCTGTAGTATATATGTATATGGTGATGATATAACACTAGGGGGCAGCATTGTCTATAGTCCTGTAGTATATATGTATATGGTGATGATATAACACTAGGGGGCAGCATTGTCTATAGTCCTGTAGTATATATGTAGATGGTGTTGATATAACACTAGGGGGCAGCATTGTCTATAGTCCTGTAGTATATATGTATATGGTGATGATATAACACTAGGGGGCAGCATTGTCTATAGTCCTGTAGTATATATGTAGATGGTGATGATATAACACTAGGGGGCAGCATTGTCTATAGTCCTGTAGTATATATGTAGATGGTGTTGATATAACACTAGGGGGCAGCATTGTCTATAGTCCTGTAGTATATATGTAGATGGTGGTGATATAACACTAGGGAGCAGCACTGTCTATAGTCCTGTAGTATATATGTAGATGGAGATGATATAACACTAGGGGGCAGCATTGTCTATAGTCCTGTAGTATATATGTAGATGGAGATGATATAACACTAGGGGGTAGCACTGTCTATAGTCCTGTAGCATATATGTAGATGGAGATGATATAACACTAGGGGGCAGCATTGTCTATAGTCCTGTAGTATATATGTAGATGGAGATGATATAACACTAGGGGGCAGCATTGTCTATAGTCCTGTAGTATATATGTAGATGGTGTTGATATAACACTAGGGGGCAGCATTGTCTATAGTCCTGTAGCATATATGTAGATGGAGATGATATAACACTAGGAGGCAGCATTGTCTATAGTCCTGTAGTATATATGTAGATGGTGTTGATATAACACTAGGGGGCAGCATTGTCTATAGTCCTGTAGTATATATGTAGATGGTGGTGATATAACACTAGGGGGCAGCATTGTCTATAGTCCTGTAGTATATATGTAGATGGTGATGATATAACACTAGGGAGCAGCATTGTCTATAGTCCTGTAGCATATATGTAGATGGAGATGATATAACACTAGGGGGCAGCATTGTCTATAGTCCTGTAGTATATATGTAGATGGTGTTGATATAACACTAGGGGGCAGCATTGTCTATAGTCCTGTAGTATATATGTAGATGGTGGTGATATAACACTAGGGGGCAGCACTGTCTATAGTCCTGTAGTATATATGTAGATGGTGATGATATAACACTAGGGAGCAGCATTGTCTGTAGTCCTGTAGTATATATGTAGATGGTGGTGATATAACACTAGGGGGCAGCATTGTCTATAGTCCTGTAGTATATATGTAGATGGTGATGATATAACACTAGGGGGCAGCACTGTCTATAGCCCTGTAGTATATATGTAGATGGTGATGATATAACACTAGAGGGCAGCACTGTCTATAGTCCTGTAGTATATATGTAGATGGTGATGATATAACACTAGGGGGCAGCATTGTCTATAGTCCTGTAGTATATATGTAGATGGTGGTGATATAACACTAGGGGGCAGCATTGTCTATAGTCCTGTAGTATATATGTAGATGGTGATGATATAACACTAGGGGGCAGCATTGTCTATAGTCCTGTAGTATATATGTAGATGGTGATGATATAACACTAGGGGACATCACTGTCTATAGTCCTGTAGTATATATGTAGATGGAGATGATATAACACTAGGGGACAGCACTGTCTATAGTCCTGTAGTATATATGTAGATGGAGATGATATAACACTAGGGGGCAGCACTGTCTATAGTCCTGTAGTATATATGTAGATGATGATGATATAACACTAGGGGGCAGCATTGTCTCTAGTCCTGTAGTATATATGTAGATGGAGATGATATAACACTAGGGGGCAGCACTGTCTATAGTCCTGTAGTATATATGTAGATGGAGATGATATAACAGTAGGGGGCAGCACTGTCTATAGTCCTGTAGTATATATGTAGATGGAGATGATATAACACTAGGGGGCAGCACTGTCTATAGTCCTGTAGTATATATGTAGATGATGATGATATAACACTAGGGGGCAGCATTGTCTCTAGTCCTGTAGTATATATGTAGATGGAGATGATATAACACTAGGGGGCAGCACTGTCTATAGTCCTGTAGTATATATGTAGATGGTGATGATATAACACTAGGGGGCAGCATTGTCTATAGTCCTGTAGTATATATGTAGATGGAGATGATATAACACTAGGGGGCAGCACTGTCTATAGTCCTGTAGTATATATGTAGTAGGTGGTGATATAACACTAGGGGGCAGCATTGTCTGTAGTCCTGTAGTATATATGTAGATGGAGATGATATAACACTAGGGGGCAGCACTGTCTATAGTCCTGTAGTATATATGTAGATGATGATGATATAACACTAGGGGGCAGCATTGTCTATAGTCCTGTAGTATATATGTAGTAGGTGGTGATATAACACTAGGGGGCAGCATTGTCTATAGTCCTGTAGTATATATGTAGATGGTGATGATATAACACTAGGGGGCAGCACTGTCTATAGTCCTGTAGTATATATGTAGATGGTGATGATATAACGCTAGGGGGCAGCATTGTCTGTAGTCCTGTAGTATATATGTAGATGGTGATGATATAACACCAGGGGGCAGCACTGTCTATAGTCCTGTAGTAAATATATGTAGATGGTGGTGATATAACACTAGGGGGCAGCATTGTCTGTAGTCCTGTAGTATATATGTAGATGGTGATGATATAACACTAGGGGGCAGCACTGTCTATAGTCCTGTAGTATATATGTAGATGGTGATGATATAACGCTAGGGGCAGCATTGTCTATAGTCCTGTAGAATATATGTAGATGGTGATGATATAACACTAGGGGGCAGCACTGTCTATAGTCCTGTAGTATATATGTAGATGGTGATGATATAACACTAGGGGGCAGCACTGTCTATAGTCCTGTAGTATATATGTAGATGGAGATGATATAACACTAGGAGGCAGCATTGTCTATAGTCCTGTAGTATATATGTAGATGGTGGTGATATAACACTAGGGGGCAGCATTGTCTATAGTCCTGTAGTATATATGTAGATGGTGATGATATAACACTAGGGGGCAGCATTGTCTATAGTCCTGTAGTATATATGTAGATGGTGATGATATAACACTAGGGGGCAGCATTGTCTATAGTCCTGTAGTATATATGTAGCTGGTGATGATATAACACTAGGGGGCAGCACTGTCTATAGCCTGTAGTATATATGTAGATGGTGATGATATAACACTAGAGGGCAGCACTGTCTATAGTCCTGTAGTATATATGTAGATGGTGATGATATAACACTAGAGGGCAGCATTGTCTATAGTCCTGTAGTATATATGTAGATGGTGATGATATAACACTAGAGGGCAGCATTGTCTATAGTCCTGTAGTATATATGTAGATGGTGATGATATAACACTAGAGGGCAGCATTGTCTATAGTCCTGTAGTATATATGTAGATGGTGGTGATATAACACCAGGGGGCAGCATTGTCTATAGTCCTGTAGTATATATGTAGATGGTGGTGATATAACACTAGGGGGCAGCACTGTCTATAGTCCTGTAGTATATATGTAGATGGTGATGATATAACACTAGATGGCAGCACTGTCTATAGTCCTGTAGTATATATGTAGATGGTGATGATATAACACTAGGGGGCAGCACTGTCTATAGTCCTGTAGTATATATGTAGCTGGTGATGATATAACACTAGGGGGCAGCACTGTCTATAGTCCTGTAGTATATATGTAGATGGTGATGATATAACACTAGGGGGCAGCACTGTCTATAGTCCTGTAGTATATATGTAGCTGGTGATGATATAACACTAGGGGGCAGCACTGTCTATAGTCCTGTAGTATATATGTAGATGGTGATGATATAACACTAGAGGGCAGCACTGTCTATAGTCCTGTAGTATATATGTAGATGGTGATGATATAACACTAGGGGCAGCACTGTCTATAGTCCTGTAGTATATATGTAGATGGTGATGATGTAACACTAGGGGGCAGCACTGTCTATAGTCCTGTAGTATATATGTAGATGGTGATGATATAACACTAGGGGGCAGCATTGTCTATAGTCCTGTAGTATATATGTAGATGGTGATGATATAACACTAGGGGGTAGCACTGTCTATAGTCCTGTAGTATATATGTAGATGGTGATGATATAACACTAGGGGGCAGCATTGTCTATAGTCCTGTAGTATATATGTAGATGATGATGATATAACACTAGGGGGCAGCATTGTCTCTAGTCCTGTAGTATATATGTAGATGGAGATGATATAACACTAGGGGGCAGCACTGTCTATAGTCCTGTAGTATATATGTAGATGGTGATGATATAACACTAGGGGGCAGCATTGTCTATAGTCCTGTAGTATATATGTAGATGGAGATGATATAACACTAGGGGGCAGCACTGTCTATAGTCCTGTAGTATATATGTAGTAGGTGGTGATATAACACTAGGGGGCAGCATTGTCTGTAGTCCTGTAGTATATATGTAGATGGAGATGATATAACACTAGGGGGCAGCACTGTCTATAGTCCTGTAGTATATATGTAGATGATGATGATATAACACTAGGGGGCAGCATTGTCTATAGTCCTGTAGTATATATGTAGTAGGTGGTGATATAACACTAGGGGGCAGCATTGTCTATAGTCCTGTAGTATATATGTAGATGGTGATGATATAACACTAGGGGGCAGCACTGTCTATAGTCCTGTAGTATATATGTAGATGGTGATGATATAACGCTAGGGGGCAGCATTGTCTATAGTCCTGTAGTATATATGTAGATGGTGATGATATAACACTAGGGGGCAGCACTGTCTATAGTCCTGTAGTATATATGTAGATGGTGGTGATATAACACTAGGGGGCAGCATTGTCTATAGTCCTGTAGTATATATGTAGATGGTGATGATATAACACTAGGGGGCAGCATTGTCTATAGTCCTGTAGTATATATGTAGATGGAGATGATATAACACTAGGGGGCAGCACTGTCTATAGTCCTGTAGTAAATATATGTAGATGGTGGTGATATAACACTAGGGGGCAGCATTGTCTGTAGTCCTGTAGTATATATGTAGATGGTGATGATATAACACTAGGGGGCAGCACTGTCTATAGTCCTGTAGTATATATGTAGATGGTGATGATATAACGCTAGGGGCAGCATTGTCTATAGTCCTGTAGAATATATGTAGATGGTGATGATATAACACTAGGGGGCAGCACTGTCTATAGTCCTGTAGTATATATGTAGATGGTGATGATATAACACTAGGGGGCAGCACTGTCTATAGTCCTGTAGTATATATGTAGATGGAGATGATATAACACTAGGAGGCAGCATTGTCTATAGTCCTGTAGTATATATGTAGATGGTGGTGATATAACACTAGGGGGCAGCATTGTCTATAGTCCTGTAGTATATATGTAGATGGTGATGATATAACACTAGGGGGCAGCATTGTCTATAGTCCTGTAGTATATATGTAGATGGTGATGATATAACACTAGGGGGCAGCATTGTCTATAGTCCTGTAGTATATATGTAGCTGGTGATGATATAACACTAGGGGGCAGCACTGTCTATAGCCTGTAGTATATATGTAGATGGTGATGATATAACACTAGAGGGCAGCACTGTCTATAGTCCTGTAGTATATATGTAGATGGTGATGATATAACACTAGAGGGCAGCATTGTCTATAGTCCTGTAGTATATATGTAGATGGTGATGATATAACACTAGAGGGCAGCATTGTCTATAGTCCTGTAGTATATATGTAGATGGTGATGATATAACACTAGAGGGCAGCATTGTCTATAGTCCTGTAGTATATATGTAGATGGTGGTGATATAACACCAGGGGGCAGCATTGTCTATAGTCCTGTAGTATATATGTAGATGGTGGTGATATAACACTAGGGGGCAGCACTGTCTATAGTCCTGTAGTATATATGTAGATGGTGATGATATAACACTAGATGGCAGCACTGTCTATAGTCCTGTAGTATATATGTAGATGGTGATGATATAACACTAGGGGGCAGCACTGTCTATAGTCCTGTAGTATATATGTAGCTGGTGATGATATAACACTAGGGGGCAGCACTGTCTATAGTCCTGTAGTATATATGTAGATGGTGATGATATAACACTAGGGGGCAGCACTGTCTATAGTCCTGTAGTATATATGTAGCTGGTGATGATATAACACTAGGGGGCAGCACTGTCTATAGTCCTGTAGTATATATGTAGATGGTGATGATATAACACTAGAGGGCAGCATTGTCTATAGTCCTGTAGTATATATGTAGATGGTGATGATATAACACTAGGGGGCAGCACTGTCTATAGTCCTGTAGTATATATGTAGATGGTGGTGATATAACACTAGGGGGCAGCACTGTCTATAGTCCTGTAGTATATATGTAGATGGTGATGATATAACACTAGGGGCAGCACTGTCTATAGTCCTGTAGTATATATGTAGATGGTGATGATGTAACACTAGGGGGCAGCACTGTCTATAGTCCTGTAGTATATATGTAGATGGTGATGATATAACACTAGGGGGCAGCATTGTCTATAGTCCTGTAGTATATATGTAGATGGTGATGATATAACACTAGGGGGTAGCACTGTCTATAGTCCTGTAGTATATATGTAGATGGTGATGATATAACACTAGGGGGCAGCATTGTCTATAGTCCTGTAGTATATATGTAGATGATGATGATATAACACTAGGGGGCAGCACTGTCTATAGTCCTGTAGTATATATGTAGATGCTGATGATATAACACTAGGGGGCAGCACTGTCTATAGTCCTGTAGTATATATGTAGATGGTGATGATATAACACTAGGGGGCAGCACTGTCTATTGTCCTGTAGTATATATGTAGATGATGATGATATAACACTAGGGGGCAGCACTGTCTATAGTCCTGTAGTATATATGTAGATGATGATGATATAACACTAGGGGGCAGCACTGTCTATTGTCCTGTAGTATATATGTAGATGATGATGATATAACACTAGGGGGCAGCACTGTCTATAGTCCTGTAGTATATATGTAGATGGTGGTGATATAACACTAGGGGGCAGCATTGTCTATAGTCCTGTAGTATATATGTAGATGGTGATGATATAACACTAGGGGCAGCATTGTCTATAGTCCTGTAGTATATATGTAGATGATGATGATATAACACTAGGGGGCAGCACTGTCTATTGTCCTGTAGTATATATGTAGATGATGATGATATAACACTAGGGGGCAGCATTGTCTATAGTCCTGTAGTATATATGTAGATGGAGATGATATAACACTAGGGGGCAGCACTGTCTATAGTCCTGTAGTATATATGTAGATGATGATGATATAACACTAGGGGGCAGCACTGTCTATTGTCCTGTAGTATATATGTAGATGGTGATATAACACTAGGGGGCAGCACTGTCTATAGTCCTGGAGTATATATGTAGATGGTGGTGATATAACACTAGGGGGCAGCACTGTCTATTGTCCTGTAGTATATATGTAGATGGTGATGATATAACACTAGGGGGTAGCACTGTCTATAGTCCTGTAGTATATATGTAGATGGTGATATAACACTAGGGGGCAGCACTGTCTATAGTCCTGGAGTATATATGTAGATGGTGATGATATAACACTAGGGGGCAGCATTGTCTATAGTCCTGTAGTATATATGTAGATGCTGATGATATAACACTAGGGGGT
Organism: Phyllobates terribilis; assembly: GCF_046119375.1. Taxonomy (NCBI): domain Eukaryota; kingdom Metazoa; phylum Chordata; class Amphibia; order Anura; family Dendrobatidae; genus Phyllobates; species Phyllobates terribilis. The sequence goes on from NW_027362772.1 coordinate 84,296,036, forward strand.
AGCACTGTCTATTGTCCTGTAGTATATATGTAGATGGTGATATAACACTAGGGGGCAGCACTGTCTATAGTCCTGGAGTATATATGTAGATGGTGGTGATATAACACTTGGGGGCAGCATTGTCTATATTCCTGTAGTATATATGTAGATGGTGATGATATAACACTAGGGGGCAGCATTGTCTATAGTCCTGTAGTATATATGTAGATGGTGATGATATAAAACTAGGGGGCAGCACAGTCTATATTCCTTTAGTTTATATGTAGATGGTGGTGATATAACACTTGGGGGCAGCATTGTCTATAGTCCTGTAGTATATATGTAGATGGTGATGATATAACACTAGGGGGCAGCATTGTCTATAGTCCTGTAGTATATATGTAGATGGTGATGATGTAACACTAGGGGACATCACTGTCTATAGTCCTGTAGTATATATGTAGATGGAGATGATATAACACTAGGGGGCAGCACTGTCTATAGTCCTGTAGTATATATGTAGTAGGTGGTGATATAACACTAGGGGGCAGCATTGTCTGTAGTCCTGTAGTATATATGTAGATGGAGATGATATAACACTAGGGGGCAGCACTGTCTATAGTCCTGTAGTATATATGTAGATGATGATGATATAACACTAGGGGGCAGCATTGTCTATAGTCCTGTAGTATATATGTAGTAGGTGGTGATATAACACTAGGGGGCAGCATTGTCTATAGTCCTGTAGTAAATATATGTAGATGGTGATGATATTACACTAGGGAGCAGCACTGTCTATAGTCCTGTAGTAAATATATGTAGATGGTGGTGATATAACACTAGGGGGCAGCATTGTCTGTAGTCCTGTAGTATATATGTAGATGGTGATGATATAACACTAGGGGGCAGCACTGTCTATAGTCCTGTAGTATATATGTAGATGGTGATGATATAACGCTAGGGGCAGCATTGTCTATAGTCCTGTAGAATATATGTAGATGGTGATGATATAACACTAGGGGGCAGCACTGTCTATAGTCCTGTAGTATATATGTAGATGGTGATGATATAACACTAGGGGGCAGCACTGTCTATAGTCCTGTAGTATATATGTAGATGGAGATGATATAACACTAGGAGGCAGCATTGTCTATAGTCCTGTAGTATATATGTAGATGGTGGTGATATAACACTAGGGGGCAGCATTGTCTATAGTCCTGTAGTATATATGTAGATGGTGATGATATAACACTAGGGGGCAGCATTGTCTATAGTCCTGTAGTATATATGTAGATGGTGATGATATAACACTAGGGGGCAGCATTGTCTATAGTCCTGTAGTATATATGTAGCTGGTGATGATATAACACTAGGGGGCAGCACTGTCTATAGTCCTGTAGTATATATGTAGATGGTGATGATATAACACTAGAGGGCAGCACTGTCTATAGTCCTGTAGTATATATGTAGATGGTGATGATATAACACTAGAGGGCAGCATTGTCTATAGTCCTGTAGTATATATGTAGATGGTGATGATATAACACTAGAGGGCAGCATTGTCTATAGTCCTGTAGTATATATGTAGATGGTGATGATATAACACTAGAGGGCAGCATTGTCTATAGTCCTGTAGTATATATGTAGATGGTGGTGATATAACACCAGGGGGCAGCATTGTCTATAGTCCTGTAGTATATATGTAGATGGTGGTGATATAACACTAGGGGGCAGCACTGTCTATAGTCCTGTAGTATATATGTAGATGGTGATGATATAACACTAGATGGCAGCACTGTCTATAGTCCTGTAGTATATATGTAGATGGTGATGATATAACACTAGGGGGCAGCACTGTCTATAGTCCTGTAGTATATATGTAGCTGGTGATGATATAACACTAGGGGGCAGCACTGTCTATAGTCCTGTAGTATATATGTAGATGGTGATGATATAACACTAGGGGGCAGCACTGTCTATAGTCCTGTATTATATATGTAGCTGGTGATGATATAACACTAGGGGGCAGCACTGTCTATAGTCCTGTAGTATATATGTAGATGGTGATGATATAACACTAGGGGCAGCACTGTCTATAGTCCTGTAGTATATATGTAGATGGTGATGATGTAACACTAGGGGGCAGCACTGTCTATAGTCCTGTAGTATATATGTAGATGGTGATGATATAACACTAGGGGGCAGCATTGTCTATAGTCCTGTAGTATATATGTAGATGGTGATGATATAACACTAGGGGGTAGCACTGTCTATAGTCCTGTAGTATATATGTAGATGGTGATGATATAACACTAGGGGGCAGCATTGTCTATAGTCCTGTAGTATATATGTAGATGATGATGATATAACACTAGGGGGCAGCACTGTCTATAGTCCTGTAGTATATATGTAGATGCTGATGATATAACACTAGGGGGCAGCACTGTCTATAGTCCTGTAGTATATATGTAGATGGTGATGATATAACACTAGGGGGCAGCACTGTCTATTGTCCTGTAGTATATATGTAGATGATGATGATATAACACTAGGGGGCAGCACTGTCTATAGTCCTGTAGTATATATGTAGATGATGATGATATAACACTAGGGGGCAGCACTGTCTATTGTCCTGTAGTATATATGTAGATGATGATGATATAACACTAGGGGGCAGCACTGTCTATAGTCCTGTAGTATATATGTAGATGATGATGATATAACACTAGGGGGCAGCACTGTCTATTGTCCTGTAGTATATATGTAGATGGTGATATAACACTAGGGGGCAGCACTGTCTATAGTCCTGGAGTATATATGTAGATGGTGGTGATATAACACTAGGGGGCAGCACTGTCTATTGTCCTGTAGTATATATGTAGATGGTGATGATATAACACTAGGGGTTAGCACTGTCTATAGTCCTGTAGTATATATGTAGATGGTGATATAACACTAGGGGGCAGCACTGTCTATAGTCCTGGAGTATATATGTAGATGGTGATGATATAACACTAGGGGGCAGCATTGTCTATAGTCCTGTAGTATATATGTAGATGCTGATGATATAACACTAGGGGGTAGCACTGTCTATTGTCCTGTAGTATATATGTAGATGGTGATATAACACTAGGGGGCAGCACTGTCTATAGTCCTGGAGTATATATGTAGATGGTGGTGATATAACACTAGGGGGCAGCACTGTCTATAGTCCTGGAGTATATATGTAGATGGTGGTGATATAACACTTGGGGGCAGCATTGTCTATATTCCTGTAGTATATATGTAGATGGTGATGATATAACACTAGGGGGCAGCACTGTCTATTGTCCTGTAGTATATATGTAGATGGTGATGATATAACACTAGGGGGCAGCATTGTCTCTAGTCCTGTAGTATATATGTAGATGGTGATGATATAAAACTAGGGGGCAGCATTGTCTATAGTCCTGTAGTATATATGTAGATGGTGATGATATAACACTGGGGAGCAGCATTGTCTATAGTCCTGTAGTATATATGTAGATGGTGGTGATATAACACTAGGGGCAGCATTGTCTATAGTCCTGTAGTATATATGTAGCTGGTGATGATATAACACTAGGGGCAGCATTGTCTATAGTCCTGTAGTATATATGTAGATGGTGATGATATAACACTAGGGGGCAGCATTGTCTATAGTCCTGTAGTATATATGTAGATGGTGATGATATAACACTAGGGGGCAGCACTGTCTATAGTCCTGTAGTATATATGTAGATGGTGGTGATATAACACTAGGGGCAGCATTGTCTATAGTCCTGTAGTATATATGTAGATGGTGATGATATAACACTAGGGGGCAGCATTGTCTATAGTCCTGTAGTATATATGTAGATGGAGATGATATAACACTAGGGGGCAGCATTGTCTATAGTCCTGTAGTATATATGTAGATGGTGATGATATAACACTAGGGGGCAGCATTGTCTATAGTCCTGTAGTATATATGTAGATGGTGATGATATAACACTAGGGGGCAGCATTGTCTATAGTCCTGTAGTATATATGTAGATGGTGATGATATAACACTAGGGGGCAGCACTGTCTATAGTCCTGTAGTATATATGTAGGTGGTGATTATATAACACTAGGGGGCAGCATTGTCTATAGTCCTGTAGTATATATGTAGATGGTGATGATATAACACTAGGGGGCAGCATTGTCTATAGTCCTGTAGTATATATGTAGATGGTGATTATATAACACTAAGGGGCAGCACTGTCTATAGTCCTGTAGTTTATATGTAGATGGTGGTGATATAACACTAGGGGGCAGGATTGTCTATAGTCCTGTAGTATATATGTAGATGGTGATGGTATAACACTAGGGGCAGCATTGTCTATAGTCCTGTAGTATATATGTAGATGGTGGTGATATAACACTAGGGGGCAGCATTGTCTATAGTCCTGTAGTATATATGTAGATGGTGATGATATAACACTAGGGGGCAGCATTGTCTGTAGTCCTGTAGTATATATGTAGATGGTGATGATATAACACTAGGGGGCAGCATTGTCTATAGTCCTGTAGCATATATGTAGATGGTGATGATATAACACTAGGGGGCAGCACTGTCTATAGTCCTGTAGTATATATGTAGATGGTGGTGATATAACACTAGGGGCAGCATTGTCTATAGTCCTGTAGTATATATGTAGATGGTGATGATATAACACTAGGGGGCAGCACTGTCTATAGTCCTGTAGTATATATGTAGATGGTGATGATATAACACTAGGGGGCAGCATTGTCTATAGTCCTGTAGTATATATGTAGATGGTGGTGATATAACACTAGGGGGCAGCATTGTCTATAGTCCGGTAGTATATATGTAGATGGTGATGATATAACACTAGGTAGCAGCATTGTCTGTAGTCCTGTAGTATATATGTAGATGGTGGTGATATAACACTAGGGGGCAGCATAGTCTATAGTCCTGTAATATATATGTAGATGGTGATGATATAACACTAGGGGGCAGCATTTTCTCTAGTCCTGTAGTATATATGTAGATGGTGATGATATAACACTAGGGGGCAGCACAGTCTATAGTCCTGTAGTATATATGTAGAAGGTGATGATATAACACTAGGGGGCAGCACTGTCTATAGTCCTGTAATATATATGTAGATGGTGATGATATAACACTAGGGGGCAGCATTTTCTCTAGTCCTGTAGTATATATGTAGATGGTGATGATATAACACTAGGGGGCAGCACAGTCTATAGTCCTGTAGTTTATATGTAGATGGTGGTGATATAACACTAGGGGGCAGCATTGTCTCTAGTCCTGTAGTATATATGTAGATGGTGGTGATATAACACTAGGGGGCAGCATTGTCTATAGTCCTGTAGTATATATGTAGATGGTGATGATATAACACTAGGGGGCAGCATTGTCTCTAGTCCTGTAGTATATATGTAGATGGTGGTGATATAACACTAGGGGCAGCATTGTCTATAGTCCTGTAGTATATATGTAGATGGTGATGATATAACACTAGGGGGCAGCACTGTCTATAGTCCTGTAGTATATATGTAGATGGTGATGATATAACACTAGGGGGCAGCATTGTCTATAGTCCTGTAGTATATATGTAGATGGTGGTGATATAACACTAGGGGGCAGCATTGTCTATAGTCCGGTAGTATATATGTAGATGGTGATGATATAACACTAGGAGGCAGCACTGTCTATAGTCCTGTAGTATATATGTAGATGGTGATGATATAACACTAGGGGGCAGCACTGTCTATAGTCCTGTAGTATATATGTAGATGGTGATGATATAACACTAGGGGGCAGCATTGTCTATAGTCCTGTAGTATATATGTAGATGGTGATGATATAACACTAGGGGGCAGCATTGTCTATAGTCCTGTAGTATATATGTAGATGGTGGTGATATAACACTAGGGGGCAGCATTGTCTATAGTCCTGTAGTATATATGTAGATGGTGATGATATAACACTAGGGGGCAGCATTGTCTATAGTCCGGTAGTATATATGTAGATGGTGATGATATAACACTAGGGGGCAGCATTGTCTGTAGTCCTGTAGTATATATGTAGATGGTGGTGATATAACACTAGGGGGCAGCATTGTCTATAGTCCTGTAGTATATATGTAGATGGTGGTGATATAACACTAGGGGGCAACACTGTCTATAGTCCTGTAGTATATATGTAGATGGTGATGATATAACACTAGGGGCAGCACTGTCTATAGTCCTGTAGTATATATGTATATGGTGATGATATTACACTAGGGGGCAGCATTGTCCATAGTCCTGTATTATATATGTAGATGGTGGTGATATAACACTAGGGGGCAGCATTGTCTATAGTCCTGTAGTATATATGTAGATGGTGATGATATAACACTAGGGGCAGCACTGTCTATAGTCCTGTAGTATATATGTATATGGTGATGATATTACACTAGGGGGCAGCATTGTCTATAGTCCTCTAGTATATATGTAGATGGTGGTGATATAACACTAGGGGGCAGCACTGTCTATAGTCCTGTAGTATATATGTAGATGGTGATGATATAACACTAGGGGGCAGCACTGTCTGTAGTCCTGTAGTATATATGTAGATGGTGATGATATAACACTAGGGGGCAGCATTGTCTATAGTCCTGTAGTATATATGTAGATGGTGATGATATAACACTAGGGGGCAGCACTGTCTATAGTCCTGTAGTATATATGTAGATGGTGATGATATAACACTAGGGGGCAGAACTGTCTATAGTCCTGTACTATATATGTAGATGGTGATGATATAACACTAGGGGGCAGCACTGTCTATAGCCCTGTAGTATATATGTAGATGGTGAAAATATAACACTAAGGGGCAGCACTGTCTATAGTCCTGTAGTATATATGTAGATGGTGGTGATATAACACTAGGGGGCAGCACTGTCTATAGTCCTGTAGTATATATGTAGATGGTGATGATATAACACTAGGGAGCAGCATTGTCTATAGTCCTGTAGTATATATGTAGATGGAGATGATATAACACTAGGGGGCAGAACTGTCTATAGTCCTGTACTATATATGTAGATGGTGGTGATATAACACTAGGGGGCAGCATTGTCTATAGTCCTGTACTATATATGTAGATGGTGATGATATAACACTAGGGGGCAGCATTGTCTATAGTCCTGTAGTATATATGTAGATGGTGATGATATAACACTAGGGGGCAGCACTGTCTATAGTCCTGTAGTATATATGTAGATGTAGATGATATAACACTAGGGGGCAGCATTGTCTATAGTCCTGTAATATATATGTAGATGGAGATGATATAACACTAGGGGGCAGCATTGTCTATAGTCCTGTAATATATATGTAGATGGAGATGATATAACACTAGGGGGCAGCACTGTCTATAGTCCTGTAGTATATATGTAGATGTAGATGATATAACACTAGGGGGCAGCATTGTCTATAGTCCTGTAATATATATGTAGATGGTGGTGATATAACACTAGGGGGCAGCATTGTCTATAGTCCTGTAGTATATATGTAGATGGTGATGATATAACACTAGGGGGCAGCACTGTCCGTAGTCCTGTAGTATATATGTAGATGGTGATGATATAACACTAGGGGGCAGCATTGTCTATAGTCCTGTAGTATATATGTTGATAGTGATGATATAACACTAGGGGTCAGCATTGTCTATAGTCCTGTAGCATATATGTGGATGATGATGATATAACACTAGGGGGCAGCATTGTCTATAGTCCTGTAGTATATATGTAGATGGTGATGATATAACACTAGGGGGCAGCATTGTCTGTAGTCCTGTAGTATATATGTAGATGGTGATGATATAACACTAGGGGGCAGCATTGTCTATAGTCCTGTAGTATATATGTAGATGGTGATGATATAACACTAGGGGGCAGCATTGTCTGTAGTCCTGTAGTATATATGTAGATGGTGATGATATAACACTAGGGGGCAGCATTGTCTATAGTCCTGTAGTATATATGTAGATGGTGATGATATAACACTAGGGGGCAGCATTGTCTATAGTCCTGTAGTATATATGTAGATGGTGATGATATAACACTAGGGGGCAGCATTGTCTATAGTCCTGTAGTATATATGTAGATGGTGATGATATAACACTAGGGGGCAGCATTGTCTATAGTCCTGTAGTATATATGTAGATGGTGATGATATAACACTAGGGGGCAGCACTGTCTATAGTCCTGTAGTATATATGTAGATGGTGATGATATAACACTAGGGGTCAGCATTGTCTATAGTCCTGTAGTATATATGTAGATGGTGATGATATAACACTAGGGGGCAGCATTGTCTATAGTCCTGTAGTATATATGTAGATGGTGATGATATAACACTAGGGGGTAGCACTGTCTATAGTCCTGTAGTATATATGTAGATGGTGATGATATAACACTAGGGGGCAGCATTGTCTATAGTCCTGTAGTATATATGTAGATGGTGGTGATATAACACTAGGGGGCAGCACAGTCTATAGTCCTGTAGTATATATGTAGATGGTGATGATATAACACTAGGGGGCAGCATTGTCTATAGTCCTGTAGTATATATGTAGCTGGTGATGATATAACACTAGGGGGCAGCACTGTCTATAGTCCTGTAGTATATATGTAGATGGTGATGATATAACACTAGGGGGCAGCATTGTCTATAGTTTTGTAGTATATATGTAGATGATGATGATATAACACTAGGGGACAGCACTGTCTATTGTCCTGTAGTATATATGTAGATGGTGATATAACACTAGGGGGCAGCACTGTCTATAGTCCTGGAGTATATATGTAGATGGTGGTGATATTATACTAGGGGGCAGCATTGTCTGTAGTCCTGTAGTATATATGTAGATGGTGATATAACACTTGGGGGCAGCATTGTCTATAGTCCTGTAGTATATATGTAGATGGTGATGATATAACACTAGGGGGCAGCATTGTCTATAGTCCTGTAGTATATATGTAGATGCTGATGATATAACACTAGGGGGTAGCACTGTCTATTGTCCTGTAGTATATATGTAGATGGTGATATAACACTAGGGGGCAGCACTGTCTATAGTCCTGGAGTATATATGTAGATGGTGGTGATATAACACTAGGGGGCAGCATTGTCTATAGTCCTGTAGTATATATGTAGATGGTGATGATATAAAACTAGGGGACATCACTGTCTATAGTCCTGTAGTATATATGTAGATGGTGATGATATAACACTAGGGGCAGCATTGTCTATAGTCCTGTAGTATATATGTAGATGGTGATGATATAACACTAAGGGCAGCATTGTCTATAGTCCTGTAGTATATATGTAGATGGTGATGATATAACACTAGGGGGCAGCACTGTCTATAGTCCTGTAGTATATATGTAGATGGTGATGATATAACACTAGGGGGCAGCACTGTCTATAGTCCTGTAGTTTATATGTAGATGGTGGTGATATAACACTAGAGGGCAGCACTGTCTATAGCCCTGTAGTATATATGTAGATGGTGATTATATAACACTAAGGGGCAGCACTGTCTATAGTCCTGTAGTTTATATGTAGATGGTGGTGATATAACACTAGGGGGCAGGATTGTCTATAGTCCTGTAGTATATATGTAGATGGTGATGGTATAACACCAGGGGGCAGCATTGTCTATAGTCCTGTAGTATATATGTAGATGGTGATGATATAACACTAGGGGCAGCATTGTCTATAGTCCTGTAGTATATATGTAGATGGTGATGATATAACACTAGGGGGCAGCATTGTCTATAGTCCTGTAGTATATATGTAGATGGTGATGATATAACACTAGGGGGCAGCATTGTCTATAGTCCTGTAGTATATATGTAGATGGTGATGATATAACACTAGGGGGCAGCACTGTCTATAGTCCTGTAGTTTATATGTAGATGGTGGTGATATAACACTAGGGGGCAGGATTGTCTATAGTCCTGTAGTATATATGTAGATGGAGATGATATAACACTAGGGGGCAGCACTGTCTATAGTCCTGTAGTATATATGTAGATGGTGATGATATAACACTAGGGGCAGCATTGTCTATAGTCCTGTAGTATATATGTAGATGGTGGTGATATAACACTAGGGGGCAGCATTGTCTATAGTCCTGTAGTATATATGTAGATGGTGGTGATATAACACTAGGGGGCAGCACTGTCTATAGTCCTGTAGTATATATGTAGATGGTGATGATATAACACTAGGGGGCAGCATTGTCTGTAGTCCTGTAGTATATATGTAGATGGTGATGATATAACACTAGGGGGCAGCACTGTCTATAGTCCTGTAGTTTATATGTAGATGGTGGTGATATAACACTAGGGGGCAGGATTGTCTATAGTCCTGTAGTATATATGTAGATGGTGATGATATAACACTACGGGGCAGCATAGTCTATAGTCCTGTAGTATATATGTAGATGGTGATGATATAACACTAGGGGGCAGCATTGTCTATAGTCCTGTAGTTTATATGTAGATGGTGATGATATAACACTAGGGGGCAGCATTGTCTGTAGTCCTGTAGTATATATGTAGATGGTGATGATATAACACTAGGGGGCAGCACTGTCTATAGTCCTGTAGTTTATATGTAGATGGTGGTGATATAACACTAGGGGGCAGGATTGTCTATAGTCCTGTAGTATATATGTAGATGGTGATGGTATAACACTAGGGGCAGCATTGTCTATAGTCCTGTAGTATATATGTAGATGGTGGTGATATAACACTAGGGAGCAGCATTGTCTATAGTCCTGTAGTATATATGTAGCTGGTGATGATATAACACTAGGGGGCAGCATTGTCTATAGTCCTGTAGTATATATGTAGATGATGATGATATAACACTAGGGGGCAGCATTGTCTGTAGTCCTGTAGTATATATGTAGATGGTGATGATATAACACTAGGGGGCAGCATTGTCTATAGTCCTGTAGTATATATGTAGCTGGTGATGATATAACACTAGGGGGCAGCATTGTCTATAGTCCTGTAGTATATATGTAGATGATGATGATATAACACTAGGGGGCAGCATTGTCTGTAGTCCTGTAGTATATATGTAGATGGTGATGATATAACACTAGGGGGCAGCATTGTCTATAGTCCTGTAGTATATATGTAGATGGTGATGATATAACACTAGGGGGCAGCATTGTCTATAGTCCTCTAGTATATATGTAGATGGTGATGATATAACACTAGGGGGCAGCACTGTCTATAGTCCTGTAGTATATATGTAGATGGTGATGATATAACACTAGGGGGCAGCATTGTCTATAGTCCTGTAGTATATATGTAGATGGTGATGATATAACACTAGGGGGCAGCATTGTCTATAGTCCTGTAGTATATATGTAGATGGAGATGATATAACACTAGGGGGCAGCATTGTCTATAGTCCTGTAGTATATATGTAGATGGAGATGATATAACACTAGGGGGCAGCATTGTCTATAGTCCTGTAGTATATATGTAGATGGTGATGATATAACACTAGGGGGCAGCATTGTCTGTAGTCCTGTAGTATATATGTAGATGGTGATGATATAACACTAGGGGGCAGCATTGTCTGTAGTCCTGTAGTATATATGTAGATGGTGGTGATATAACACTAGGGGGCAGCACTGTCTATAGTCCTGTAGTATATATGTAGATGGTGATGATATAACACTAGGGGGCAGCATTGTCTATAGTCCTGTAGTATATATGTAGATGGTGATGATATAACACTAGGGGGCAGCACTGTCTATAGTCTTGTAGTATATATGTAGATGGTGATGATATAACACTAGGGGGCAGCATTGTCTATAGTCTTGTAGTATATATGTAGATGGTGATGATATAACACTAGGGGGCAGCATTGTCTATAGTCCTGTAGTATATATGTAGATGGAGATGATATAACACTAGAGGGCAGCATTGTCTATAGTCCTGTAGTATATATGTAGATGGTGATGATATAACACTAGGGAGCAGCATTGTCTATAGTCCTGTAGTATATATGTAGATGGAGATGATATAACACTAGGAGGCAGCATTGTCTATAGTCCTGTAGTATATATGTAGATGGTGATGATATAACACTAGGGAGCAGCATTGTCTATAGTCCTGTAGTATATATGTAGATGGAGATGATATAACACTAGGAGGCAGCATTGTCTATAGTCCTGTAGTATATATGTAGATGGTGATGATATAACACTAGGGGGCAGCATTGTCTATAGTCCTGTAGTATATATGTAGATGGTGATGATATAACACTAGGGGGCAGCATTGTCTATAGTCTTGTAGTATATATGTAGATGGTGATGATATAACACTAGAGGGCAGCATTGTCTATAGTCCTGTAGTATATATGTAGATGGTGATGATATAACACTAGGGGACAGCATTGTCTATAGTCCTGTAGTATATATGTAGATGGAGATGATATAACACTAGGGAGCAGCATTGTCTATAGTCCTGTAGTATATATGTAGATGGAGATGATATAACACTAGGAGGCAGCATTGTCTATAGTCCTGTAGTATATATGTAGATGGTGATGATATAACACTAGGGGGCAGCACTGTCTATAGTCCTGTAGTATATATGTAGATGGTGATGATATAACACTAGGGGACAGCATTGTCTATAGTCCTGTAGTATATATGTAGATGGAGATGATATAACACTAGGGAGCAGCACTGTCTATAGTCCTGTAGTATATATGTAGATGGTGATGATATAACACTAGGGGGCAGCATTGTCTATAGTCCTGTAGTATATATGTAGATGGTGATGATATAACACTAGGGGGCAGCACTGTCTATAGTCTTGTAGTATATATGTAGATGGTGATGATATAACACTAGGGGGCAGCATTGTCTATAGTCTTGTAGTATATATGTAGATGGTGATGATATAACACTAGGGGGCAGCATTGTCTATAGTCCTGTAGTATATATGTAGATGGTGATGATATAACACTAGGGGGCAGCATTGTCTATAGTCTTGTAGTATATATGTAGATGGTGATGATATAACACTAGAGGGCAGCATTGTCTATAGTCCTGTAGTATATATGTAGATGGTGATGATATAACACTAGGGAGCAGCAATGTTTATAGTCCTGTAGTATATATGTAGATGGAGATGATATAACACTAGGGGGCAGCATTGTCTATAGTCCTGTAGTATATATGTAGATGGTGGTGATATAACACTAGGGGGCAGCACTGTCTATAGTCCTGTAGTATATATGTAGCTGGTGATGATATAACACTAGGGGGCAGCACTGTCTATAGTCCTGTAGTATATATGTAGATGGTGGTGATATAACACTAGGGGGCAGCATTGTCTATAGTCCTGTAGTATATATGTAGATGGTGATGATATAACACTAGGGGGCAGCACTGTCTATAGTCCTGTAGTATATATGTAGATGGTGATGATATAACACTAGGGGGCAGCATTGTCTATAGTCCTGTAGTATATATGTAGATGGAGATGATATAACACTAGGGAGCAGCACTGTCTATAGTCCTGTAGTATATATGTAGATGGAGATGATATAACACTAGGGGGCAGCACTGTCTATAGTCCTGTAGTATATATGTAGATGGTGATGATATAACACTAGGGGGCAGCATTGTCTATAGTCCTGTAGTATATATGTAGATGGAGATGATATAACACTAGGGGGCAGCATTGTCTATAGTCCTGTAGTATATATGTAGATGGTGGTGATATAACACCAGGGGGCAGCATTGTCTATAGTCCTGTAGTATATATGTAGATGGTGATGATATAACACTAGGGGGCAGCACTGTCTATAGTCCTGTAGTTTATATGTAGCTGGTGATGATATAACACTAGTAGGCAGCACTGTCTATAGTCCTGTAGTATATATGTATATGGAGATGATATAACACTAGGGGGCAGCATTGTCTATAGTCCTGTAGTATATATGTAGATGGTGGTGATATAACACTAGGGGGCAGCATTGTCTATAGTCCTGTCGTATATATGTAGATGGTGGTGATATAACACTAGGGGGCAGCATTGTCTATAGTCCTGTAGTATATATGTATATGGTGAAGATATAACACTAGGGGGCAGCATTGTCTCTAGTCCTGTAGTATATATGTAGATGGTGATGATATTACACTAGGGGGCAGCATTGTCTGTAGTCCTGTAGTATATATGTAGATGGTGGTGATATAACACTAGGGGGCAGCATTGTCTATAGTCCTGTAGTATATATGTAGATGGTGATGATATAACACTAGGGGGCAGCATTGTCTATAGTCCTGTAGTATATATGTATATGGTGAAGATATAACACTAGGGGGCAGCATTGTCTCTAGTCCTGTAGTATATATGTAGATGGTGATGATATAACACTAGGAGGCAGCACTGTCTATAGCCCTGTAATATATATGTAGATGGTGATGATATAACACTAGCGAGCAGCATTGTCTGTAGTCCTGTAGTATATATGTAGATGGTGGTGATATAACACTAGGGGGCAGCACTGTCTATAGTCCTGTAGTATATATGTAGATGGTGATGATATAACACTAGGGGGCAGCATTGTCTATAGTCCTGTAGTATATATGTAGATGGAGATGATATAACACTAGGGAGCAGCATTGTCTATAGTCCTGTAGTATATATGTAGATGGAGATGATATAACACTAGGGGGCAGCATTGTCTATAGTCCTGTAGTATATATGTAGATGGTGGTGATATAACACGAGGGGGCAGCATTGTCTATAGTCCTGTCGTATATATGTAGATGGTGGTGATATAACACTAGGGGGCAGCATTGTCTATAGTCCTGTAGTATATATGTATATGGTGAAGATATAACACTAGGGGGCAGCATTGTCTCTAGTCCTGTAGTATATATGTAGATGGTGATGATATTACACTAGGGGGCAGCACTGTCTATAGCCCTGTAGTATATATGTAGATGGTGATGATATTACACTAGGGGGCAGCATTGTCTCTAGTCCTGTAGTATATATGTAGATGGTGATGATATTACACTAGGGGGCAGCACTGTCTATAGCCCTGTAGTATATATGTAGATGGTGATGATATTACACTAGGGGGCAGCACTGTCTATAGTCCTGTAGTATATATGTAGATGGTGATGATATAACACTGGGGAGCAGCATTGTCTGTAGTCCTGTAGTATATATGTAGATGGTGGTGATATAACACTAGGGGGCAGCATTGTCTATAGTCCTGTCGTATATATGTAGATGGTGGTGATATAACACTAGGGGGCAGCATTGTCTATAGTCCTGTAGTATATATGTATATGGTGAAGATATAACACTAGGGGGCAGCATTGTCTCTAGTCCTGTAGTATATATGTAGATGGTGATGATATTACACTAGGGGGCAGCACTGTCTATAGCCCTGTAATATATATGTAGATGGTGATGATATAACACTAGGGAGCAGCATTGTCTGTAGTCCTGTAGTATATATGTAGATGGTGGTGATATAACACTAGGGGGCAGCACTGTCTATAGTCCTGTAGTATATATGTAGATGGTGATGATATAACACTAGGGAGCAGCATTGTCTGTAGTCCTGTAGTATATATGTAGATGGTGGTGATATAACACTAGGGGGCAGCATTGTCTATAGTCCTGTAGTATATATGTAGATGGTGATGATATAACACTAGGGGGCAGCATTGTCTATAGTCCTGTAGTATATATGTAGATGGTGGTGATATAACACTAGGGGGCAGCATTGTCTATAGTCCTGTAGTATATATGTAGATGGTGATGATATAACACTAGGGGGCAGCATTGTCTATAGTCCTGTAGTATATATGTAGATGGTGGTGATATAACACTAGGGGGCAGCATTGTCTATAGTCCTGTAGTATATATGTAGATGGTGGTGATATAACACTAGGGGGCAGCATTGTCTGTAGTCCTGTAGTATATATGTAGATGGTGATGATATAACACTAGGGGGCAGCATTGTCTATAGTCCTGTAGTATATATGTATATGGTGAAGATATAACACTAGGGGGCAGCATTGTCTCTAGTCCTGTAGTATATATGTAGATGGTGATGATATTACACTAGGGGGCAGCATTGTCTATAGTCCTGTAGTATATATGTAGATGGTGGTGATATAACACTAGGGGGCAGCATTGTCTATAGTCCTGTAGTATATATGTAGATGGTGGTGATATAACACTAGGGGGCAGCATTGTCTGTAGTCCTGTAGTATATATGTAGATGGTGATGATATAACACTAGGGGGCAGCATTGTCTATAGTCCTGTAGTATATATGTATATGGTGATGATATAACACTAGGGAGCAGCATTGTCTATAGTCCTGTAGTATATATGTAGATGGTGATGATATAACACTAGAGGGCAGCACTGTCTATAGTCCTGTAGTATATATGTAGATGGTGATGATGTAACACTAGGGGGCAGCATTGTCTATAGTCCTGTAGTATATATGTAGATGGTGATGATATAACACTAGAGGGCAGCACTGTCTATAGTCCTGTAGTATATATGTAGATGGTGATGATGTAACACTAGGGGGCAGCATTGTCTATAGTCCTGTAGTATATATGTAGATGGTGATGATAAAACACTAGGGGGCAGCATTGTCTATAGTCCTGTAGTATATATGTAGATGGTGATGATATAACACTAGGGGCAGCATTGTCTATAGTCCTGTAGTATATATGTAGATGGTGATGATATAACACTAGGGGGCAGCATTGTCTATAGTCCTGTAGTATATATGTAGATGGTGATGATATAACACTAGGGGGCAGCATTGTCTATAGTCCTGTAGTATATATGTAGATGGTGGTGATATAACACTAGGGGGCAGCATTGTCTATAGTCCTGTAGTATATATGTAGATGGTGATGATATAACACTAGGGGACAGCATTGTCTATAGTCCTGTAGTATATATGTAGATGATGATGATATAACACTAGGGGGCAGCATTGTCTATAGTCCTGTAGTATATATATATAGATGGAGATGATATAACACTAGGGAGCAGCATTGTCTATAGTCCTGTAGTATATATATATAGATGGAGATGATATAACACTAGGGGGCAGGATTGTCTATAGTCCTGTAGTATATATGTAGATGGTGATGATATAACACTAGGGGGCAGCATTGTCTATAGTCCTGTAGTATATATATAGATGGAGATGATATAACACTAGGGGGCAGCATTGTCTATAGTCCTGTAGTATATATGTAGATGGTGTTGATATAACACTAGGGGGCAGCATTGTCTATAGTCCTGTAGTATATATGTAGATGGTGATGATATAACACTAGGGGGCAGCACTGTCTATAGTCCTGTAGTATATATGTAGATGGTGATGATATAACACTAGGGGGCAGCACTGTCTATAGTCCTGTAGTATATATGTAGATGGTGATGATATAACACTAGGGAGCAGCATTGTCTATAGTCCTGTAGTATATATGTAGATGGTGATGATATAACACTAGGGGGCAGCATTGTCTATAGTCCTGTAGTATATATGTAGATGGTGTTGATATAACACTAGGGGGCAGCACTGTCTATAGTCCTGTAGTATATATGTAGATGGTGTTGATATAACACTAGGGGGCAGCACTGTCTATAGTCCTGTAGTATATATGTAGATGGAGATGATATAACACTAGGGGGCAGCATTGTCTATAGTCCTGTAGTATATATGTATATGGTGATGATATAACACTAGGGGGCAGCATTGTCTATATTCGGGTAGTATATATGTAGATGGTGATGATATAACACTAGGGGGCAGCATTGTCTATAGTCCTGTCGTATATATGTAGATGGTGATGATATAACACTAGGGGGCAGCATTGTCTATAGTCCTGTAGTATATATGTATATGGTGATGATATAACACTAGGGGGCAGCATTGTCTATAGCCCTGTAGTATATATGTAGCTGGTGTTGATATAACACTAGGGGGCAGCATTGTCCATAGTCCTGTAGTATATATGTATATGGTGATGATATAACACTAGGGGGCAGCATTGTCTATAGCCCTGTAGTATATATGTAGCTGGTGTTGATATAACACTAGGGGGCAGCATTGTCCATAATCCTGTAGTATATATCTAGATGGTGATGATATAACACTAGGGGGCAGCATTGTCTATAGTCCTGTAGTATATATGTATATGGTGATGATATAACACTAGGGGGCAGCATTGTCTATATTCGGGTAGTATATATGTAGATGGTGATGATATAACACTAGGGGGCAGCATTGTCTATAGTCCTGTAGTATATATGTAGATGGTGATGATATAACACTAGGGGGCAGCACTGTCTATAGTCCTGTAGTATATATGTAGATGGTGATGATATAACACTAGGGGGCAGCATTGTCCATAATCCTGTAGTATATGTCTAGATGGTGATGATATAACACTAGGGGGCAGCATTGTCTATAGTCCTGTAGTATATATGTATATGGTGATGATATAACACTAGGGGGCAGCATTGTCTATATTCGGGTAGTATATATGTAGATGGTGATGATATAACACTAGGGGGCAGCATTGTCTATAGTCCTGTAGTATATATGTAGATGGTGATGATATAACACTAGGGGGCAGCACTGTCTGTAGTCCTGTAGTATATATGTATATGGTGATGATATAACACTAGGGGGCAGCATTGTCTATAGCCCTGTAGTATATATGTAGATGGTGATGATATAACACTAGGGGGAAGTATTGTCTATAGTCCTGTAGTATATATGTAGATCGTGATGATATAACACTAGGGGGGCAGCATTGTCTATAGTCCTGTAGTATATATCTAGATGGTGATGATATAACACTAGGGGGCAGCACTGTCTATAGTCCTGTAGTATATATGTAGATGGTGATGATATAACACTAGGGGGCAGCATTGTCTATAGTCCTGTAGTATATATGTAGATCGTGATGATATAACACTAGGGGGCAGCATTGTCTATAGTCCTGTAGTATATATCTAGATGGTGATGATATAACACTAGGGGGCAGCATTGTCTATAGTCCTGTAGTATAAATGTAGATCGTGATGATATAACACTAGGGGGCAGCATTGTCTATAGTCCTGTAGTATATATGTAGATGGTGACGATATAACACTAGGGGGCAGCATTGTCTATAGTCCTGTAGTATATATGTAGATGGTGGTGAAATAACACTAGGGGGCAGCATTGTCTATAGTCCTGTAGTATATATGTAGATGGTGGTGATATAACACTAGGAGGCAGCATTGTCTATAATCCTGTAGTATATATGTAGATAGTGATGATATAACACTAGGGGGCAGCATTGTCTATAGTCCTGTAGTATATATGTAGATCGTGATGATATAACACTAGGGGGCAGCATTGTCTATAGTCCTGTAGTATATATCTAGATGGTGATGATATAACACTAGGGGGCAGCACTGTCTATAGTCCTGTAGTATATATGTAGATCGTGATGATATAACACTAGGGGGCAGCATTGTCTATAGTCCTGTAGTATATATGTAGATCGTGATGATATAACACTAGGGGGCAGCATTGTCTATAGTCCTGTAGTATATATCTAGATGGTGATGATATAACACTAGGGGGCAGCATTGTCTATAGTCCTGTAGTATATATGTAGATCGTGATGATATAACACTAGGGGGCAGCATTGTCTATAGTCCTGTAGTATATATGTAGATCGTGATGATATAACACTAGGGGGCAGCATTGTCTATAGTCCTGTAGTATATATGTAGATCGTGATGATATAACACTAGGGTGCAGCATTGTCTATAGTCCTGTAGTATATATGTAGATCGTGATGATATAACACTAGGGGGCAGCATTGTCTATAGTCCTGTAGTATATATGTAGATCGTGATGATATAACACTAGGGGGCAGCATTGTCTATAGTCCTGTAGTATATATCTAGATGGTGATGATATAACACTAGGGGGCAGCACTGTCTATAGTCCTGTAGTATATATGTAGATCGTGATGATATAACACTAGGGGGCAGCATTGTCTATAGTCCTGTAGTATATATGTAGATCGTGATGATATAACACTAGGGGGCAGCATTGTCTATAGTCCTGTAGTATATATCTAGATGGTGATGATATAACACTAGGGGGCAGCATTGTCTATAGTCCTGTAGTATAAATGTAGATCGTGATGATATAACACTAGGGGGCAGCACTGTCTATAGTCCTGTAGTATATATGTAGATGGTGATGATATAACACTAGGGGGCAGCACTGTCTCTAGTCCTGTAGTATATATGTAGATGGAGATGATATAACACTAGGGAGCAGCATTGTCTGTAGTCCTGTAGTATATATGTAGATGGTGATGATATAACACTAGGGGGCAGCACTGTCTCTAGTCCTGTAGTATATATGTAGATGGTGATGATATAACACTAGGGGGCAGCATTGTCTATAGTCCTGTAGTATATATGTAGATGGTGGTGATATAACACTAGGGAGCAGCATTGTCTATAGTCCTGTAGTATATATGTAGATGGTGATGATATAACACTAGGGGGCAGCATTGTCTATAGTCCTGTAGTATATATGTAGATGGTGGTGATATAACACTAGGGGGCAGCACTGTCTATAGTCCTGTAGTATATATGTAGATGGAGATGATATAACACTAGGGGGCAGCATTGTCTATAGTCCTGTAGTATATATGTAGATGGTGGTGATATAACACTAGGGAGCAGCACTGTCTATAGTCCTGTAGTTTATATGTACATGGAGATGATATAACACTAGGGGGCAGCATTGTCCATAGTCCTGTAGTATATATGTAGATGGTGATGATATAACACTAGGGGGCAGCACTGTCTGTAGTCCTGTAGTATATATGTAGATGGTGATGATATAACACTAGGGGGCAGCATTGTCTATAGTCCTGTAGTATATATCTAGATGGAGATGATATAACACTAGGGGGCAGCATTGTCTGTAGTCCTGTAGTATATATGTAGATGGTGATGATATAACACTAGGGGGCAGCACTGTCTATAGTCCTGTAGTTTATATGTACATGGAGATGATATAACACTAGGGGGCAGCATTGTCTGTAGTCCTGTAGTATATATGTAGATGGTGGTGATATAACACTAGGGGGCAGCATTGTCTATAATCCTGTAGTATATATGTAGATAGTGATGATGTAACACTAGGGGGCAGCATTGTCTATAGTCCTGCAGTATATATGTAGATGGTGATGATATAACACTAGGGGGCAGCATTGTTTATAGTCCTGTAGTATATATGTAGATGGTGATGATATAACACTAGGGGGCAGCACTGTCTGTAGTCCTGTAGTATATATGTAGATGGTGATGATATAACACTAGGGGGCAGCATTGTCTATAGTCCTGTAGTATATATCTAGATGGAGATGATATAACACTAGGGGGCAGCATTGTCTGTAGTCCTGTAGTATATATGTAGATGGTGATGATATAACACTAGGGGGCAGCACTGTCTATAGCCCTGTAGTATATATGTAGATGGAGATGATATAACACTAGGGGGCAGCATTGTTTATAGTCCTGTAGTATATATGTAGATGGTGATGATATAACACTAGGGGGCAGCATTGTCTATAGTCTTGTAGTATATATGTAGATGGTGATGATATAACACTAGGGGGCAGCATTGTCTATAGTCCTGTAGTATATATGTAGATGGTGATGATATAACACTAGGGGGCAGCATTGTCTATAGTCCTGTAGTATATATGTAGATGGTGATGATATAACACTAGGGGGCAGCATTGTCTATAATCCTGTAGTATATATGTAGATAGTGATGATGTAACACTAGGGGGCAGCATTGTCTATAGTCCTGTAGTATATATGTAGATCGTGATGATATAACACTAGGGGGCAGCATTGTCTATAGTCCTGTAGTATATATATATAGATGGAGATGATATAACACTAGGGGGCAGGATTGTCTATAGTCCTGTAGTATATATGTAGATGGTGATGATATAACACTAGGGGGCAGCATTGTCTATAGTCCTGTAGTATATATGTATATGGTGATGATATAACACTAGGGGGCAGCATTGTCTATAGTCCTGTAGTATATATGTAGATGGTGTTGATATAACACTAGGGGGCAGCATTGTCTATAGTCCTGTAGTATATATGTAGATGGAGATGATATAACACTAGGGGGCAGCATTGTCTATAGTCCTGTAGTATATATGTAGATGGTGATGATATAACACTAGGGGACATCACTGTCTATAGTCCTGTAGTATATATGTAGATGGAGATGATATAACACTAGGGGGCAGCATTGTCTATAGTCCTGTAGTATATATGTAGATGGAGATGATAACACTAGGGGGCAGCATTGTCTATAGTCTTGTAGTATATATGTAGATGGTGATGAGATAACACTAGGGGGCAGCATTGTCTATAGTCCTGTAGTATATATGTATATGGTGATGATATAACACTAGGGGGCAGCATTGTCTATATTCGGGTAGTATATATGTAGATGGTGATGATATAACACTAGGGGGCAGCATTGTCTCTAGTCCTGTAGTATATATGTAGATGGTGATGATATAACACTAGGGGGCAGCATTGTCTATAGTCCTGTAGTATATATGTAGATGGTGATGATATAACACTAGGGGGCAGCATTGTCTATAGTCCTGTAGTATATATGTATATGGTGATGATATAACACTAGGGGGCAGCATTGTCTATAGTCCTGTAGTATATATGTAGATGGTGATGATATAACACTAGGGGGCAGCATTGTCTATAGTCCTGTAGTATATATGTAGATGGTGTTGATATAACACTAGGGGGCAGCATTGTCTATAGTCCTGTAGTATATATGTAGATGGTGGTGATATAACACTAGGGAGCAGCACTGTCTATAGTCCTGTAGCATATATGTAGATGGAGATGATATAACACTAGGGGGCAGCATTGTCTATAGTCCTGTAGTATATATGTAGATGGAGATGATATAACACTAGGGGGCAGCATTGTCTATAGTCCTGTAGTATATATGTAGATGGAGATGATATAACACTAGGGGGCAGCATTGTCTATAGTCCTGTAGTATATATGTAGATGGAGATGATATAACACTAGGGGGCAGCATTGTCTATAGTCCTGTAGTATATATGTAGATGGTGTTGATATAACACTAGGGGGCAGCATTGTCTATAGTCCTGTAGCATATGTGTAGATGGAGATGATATAACACTAGGGGGCAGCATTGTCTATAGTCCTGTAGTATATATGTAGATGGTGTTGATATAACACTAGGGGGCAGCATTGTCTATAGTCCTGTAGTATATATGTAGATGGTGGTGATATAACACTAGGGGGCAGCATTGTCTATAGTCCTGTAGTATATATGTAGATGGTGATGATATAACACTAGGGAGCAGCATTGTCTATAGTCCTGTAGCATATATGTAGATGGAGATGATATAACACTAGGGGGCAGCATTGTCTATAGTCCTGTAGTATATATGTAGATGGTGTTGATATAACACTAGGGAGCAGCATTGTCTATAGTCCTGTAGCATATATGTAGATGGAGATGATATAACACTAGGGGGCAGCATTGTCATAGTCCTGTAGTATATATGTAGACGGTGTTGATATAACATTAGGGGGCAGCATTGTCTATAGTCCTGTAGTATATATGTAGATGGTGGTGATATAACACTAGGGGGCAGCACTGTCTATAGTCCTGTAGTATATATGTAGATGGTGATGATATAACACTAGGGAGCAGCATTGTCTGTAGTCCTGTAGTATATATGTAGATGGTGGTGATATAACACTAGGGGGCAGCATTGTCTATAGTCCTGTAGTATATATGTAGATGGTGATGATATAACACTAGGGGGCAGCACTGTCTATAGCCCTGTAGTATATATGTAGATGGTGATGATATAACACTAGAGGGCAGCACTGTCTATAGTCCTGTAGTATATATGTAGATGGTGATGATATAACACTAGGGGGCAGCATTGTCTATAGTCCTGTAGTATATATGTAGATGGTGGTGATATAACACTAGGGGGCAGCATTGTCTATAGTCCTGTAGTATATATGTAGATGGTGATGATATAACACTAGGGGGCAGCATTGTCTATAGTCCTGTAGTATATATGTAGATGGTGATGATATAACACTAGGGGACATCACTGTCTATAGTCCTGTAGTATATATGTAGATGGAGATGATATAACACTAGGGGGCAGCACTGTCTATAGTCCTGTAGTATATATGTAGATGGAGATGATATAACACTAGGGGGCAGCACTGTCTATAGTCCTGTAGTATATATGTAGATGATGATGATATAACACTAGGGGGCAGCATTGTCTCTAGTCCTGTAGTATATATGTAGATGGAGATGATATAACACTAGGGGGCAGCACTGTCTATAGTCCTGTAGTATATATGTAGATGGAGATGATATAACAGTAGGGGGCAGCACTGTCTATAGTCCTGTAGTATATATGTAGATGGAGATGATATAACACTAGGGGGCAGCACTGTCTATAGTCCTGTAGTATATATGTAGATGATGATGATATAACACTAGGGGGCAGCATTGTCTCTAGTCCTGTAGTATATATGTAGATGGAGATGATATAACACTAGGGGGCAGCACTGTCTATAGTCCTGTAGTATATATGTAGATGGAGATGATATAACACTAGGGGGCAGCACTGTCTATAGTCCTGTAGTATATATGTAGATGGAGATGATATAACACTAGGGAGCAGCACTGTCTATAGTCCTGTAGTATATATGTAGATGGAGATGATATAACACTAGGGGGCAGCACTGTCTATAGTCCTGTAGTATATATGTAGATGATGATGATATAACACTAGGGGGCAGCATTGTCTATAGTCCTGTAGTATATATGTAGATGGTGATGATGTAACACTAGGGGACATCACTGTCTATAGTCCTGTAGTATATATGTAGATGGAGATGATATAACACTAGGGGGCAGCACTGTCTATAGTCCTGTAGTATATATGTAGTAGGTGGTGATATAACACTAGGGGGCAGCATTGTCTGTAGTCCTGTAGTATATATGTAGATGGAGATGATATAACACTAGGGGGCAACACTGTCTATAGTCCTGTAGTATATATGTAGATGATGATGATATAACACTAGGGGGCAGCATTGTCTATAGTCCTGTAGTATATATGTAGATGGTGATGATGTAACACTAGGGGACAGCACTGTCTATAGTCCTGTAGTATATATGTAGATGGAGATGATATAACACTAGGGGGCAGCACTGTCTATAGTCCTGTAGTATATATGTAGTAGGTGGTGATATAACACTAGGGGGCAGCATTGTCTGTAGTCCTGTAGTATATATGTAGATGGAGATGATATAACACTAGGGGGCTACACTGTCTATAGTCCTGTAGTATATATGTAGATGATGATGATATAACACTAGGGAGCAGCATTGTCTATAGTCCTGTAGTATATATGTAGATGGAGATGATATAACACTAGGGGGCAGCACTGTCTATAGTCCTGTAGTATATATGTAGTAGGTGGTGATATAACACTAGGGGGCAGCATTGTCTGTAGTCCTGTAGTATATATGTAGATGGAGATGATATAACACTAGGGGGCAACACTGTCTATAGTCCTGTAGTATATATGTAGATGGTGATGATATAACACTAGGGGGCAGCATTGTCTATAGTCCTGTAGTATATATGTAGATGGTGATGATGTAACACTAGGGGACATCACTGTCTATAGTCCTGTAGTATATATGTAGATGGAGATGATATAACACTAGGGGGCAGCACTGTCTATAGTCCTGTAGTATATATGTAGATGATGATGATATAACACTAGGGGGCAGCATTGTCTCTAGTCCTGTAGTATATATGTAGATGGAGATGATATAACACTAGGGGGCAGCATTGTCTATAGTCCTGTAGTATATATGTAGATGGTGATGATGTAACACTAGGGGACATCACTGTCTATAGTCCTGTAGTATATATGTAGATGGAGATGATATAACACTAGGGGGCAGCACTGTCTATAGTCCTGTAGTATATATGTAGATGATGATGATATAACACTAGGGGGCAGCATTGTCTCTAGTCCTGTAGTATATATGTAGATGGAGATGATATAACACTAGGGGGCAGCATTGTCTATAGTCCTGTAGTATATATGTAGATGGTGATGATGTAACACTAGGGGACATCACTGTCTATAGTCCTGTAGTATATATGTAGATGGAGATGATATAACACTAGGGGGCAGCACTGTCTATAGTCCTGTAGTATATATGTAGTAGGTGGTGATATAACACTAGGGGGCAGCATTGTCTGTAGTCCTGTAGTATATATGTAGATGGAGATGATATAACACTAGGGGGCAACACTGTCTATAGTCCTGTAGTATATATGTAGATGATGATGATATAACACTAGGGGGCAGCATTGTCTATAGTCCTGTAGTATATATGTAGATGGTGATGATGTAACACTAGGGGACATCACTGTCTATAGTCCTGTAGTATATATGTAGATGGAGATGATATAACACTAGGGGGCAGCACTGTCTATAGTCCTGTAGTATATATGTAGTAGGTGGTGATATAACACTAGGGGGCAGCATTGTCTGTAGTCCTGTAGTATATATGTAGATGGAGATGATATAACACTAGGGGGCAACACTGTCTATAGTCCTGTAGTATATATGTAGATGATGATGATATAACACTAGGGGGCAGCATTGTCTATAGTCCTGTAGTATATATGTAGATGGTGATGATGTAACACTAGGGGACAGCACTGTCTATAGTCCTGTAGTATATATGTAGATGGAGATGATATAACACTAGGGGGCAGCACTGTCTATAGTCCTGTAGTATATATGTAGTAGGTGGTGATATAACACTAGGGGGCAGCATTGTCTGTAGTCCTGTAGTATATATGTAGATGGAGATGATATAACACTAGGGGGCTACACTGTCTATAGTCCTGTAGTATATATGTAGATGATGATGATATAACACTAGGGAGCAGCATTGTCTATAGTCCTGTAGTATATATGTAGATGGAGATGATATAACACTAGGGGGCAGCACTGTCTATAGTCCTGTAGTATATATGTAGTAGGTGGTGATATAACACTAGGGGGCAGCATTGTCTGTAGTCCTGTAGTATATATGTAGATTGAGATGATATAACACTAGGGGGCAACACTGTCTATAGTCCTGTAGTATATATGTAGATGGTGATGATATAACACTAGGGGGCAGCATTGTCTATAGTCCTGTAGTATATATGTAGATGGTGATGATGTAACACTAGGGGACATCACTGTCTATAGTCCTGTAGTATATATGTAGATGGAGATGATATAACACTAGGGGGCAGCACTGTCTATAGTCCTGTAGTATATATGTAGTAGGTGGTGATATAACACTAGGGGGCAGCATTGTCTATAGTCCTGTAGTAAATATATGTAGATGGTGATGATATTACACTAGGGAGCAGCACTGTCTATAGTCCTGTAGTAAATATATGTAGATGGTGGTGATATAACACTAGGGGGCAGCATTGTCTGTAGTCCTGTAGTATATATGTAGATGGTGATGATATAACACTAGGGGGCAGCACTGTCTATAGTCCTGTAGTATATATGTAGATGGTGATGATATAACGCTAGGGGCAGCATTGTCTATAGTCCTGTAGAATATATGTAGATGGTGATGATATAACACTAGGGGGCAGCACTGTCTATAGTCCTGTAGTATATATGTAGATGGTGATGATATAACACTAGGGGGCAGCACTGTCTATAGTCCTGTAGTATATATGTAGATGGAGATGATATAACACTAGGAGGCAGCATTGTCTATAGTCCTGTAGTATATATGTAGATGGTGGTGATATAACACTAGGGGGCAGCATTGTCTATAGTCCTGTAGTATATATGTAGATGGTGATGATATAACACTAGGGGGCAGCATTGTCTATAGTCCTGTAGTATATATGTAGCTGGTGATGATATAACACTAGGGGGCAGCACTGTCTATAGCCTGTAGTATATATGTAGATGGTGATGATATAACACTAGAGGGCAGCACTGTCTATAGTCCTGTAGTATATATGTAGATGGTGATGATATAACACTAGAGGGCAGCATTGTCTATAGTCCTGTAGTATATATGTAGATGGTGATGATATAACACTAGAGGGCAGCATTGTCTATAGTCCTGTAGTATATATGTAGATGGTGATGATATAACACTAGAGGGCAGCATTGTCTATAGTCCTGTAGTATATATGTAGATGGTGGTGATATAACACCAGGGGGCAGCATTGTCTATAGTCCTGTAGTATATATGTAGATGGTGGTGATATAACACTAGGGGGCAGCACTGTCTATAGTCCTGTAGTATATATGTAGATGGTGATGATATAACACTAGATGGCAGCACTGTCTATAGTCCTGTAGTATATATGTAGATGGTGATGATATAACACTAGGGGGCAGCACTGTCTATAGTCCTGTAGTATATATGTAGCTGGTGATGATATAACACTAGGGGGCAGCACTGTCTATAGTCCTGTAGTATATATGTAGATGGTGATGATATAACACTAGGGGGCAGCACTGTCTATAGTCCTGTAGTATATATGTAGATGGTGATGATATAACACTAGATGGCAGCACTGTCTATAGTCCTGTAGTATATATGTAGATGGTGATGATATAACACTAGGGGGCAGCACTGTCTATAGTCCTGTAGTATATATGTAGCTGGTGATGATATAACACTAGGGGGCAGCACTGTCTATAGTCCTGTAGTATATATGTAGATGGTGATGATATAACACTAGGGGGCAGCACTGTCTATAGTCCTGTAGTATATATGTAGCTGGTGATGATATAACACTAGGGGGCAGCACTGTCTATAGTCCTGTAGTATATATGTAGATGGTGATGATATAACACTAGAGGGCAGCACTGTCTATAGTCCTGTAGTATATATGTAGATGGTGATGATATAACACTAGGGGCAGCACTGTCTATAGTCCTGTAGTATATATGTAGATGGTGATGATGTAACACTAGGGGGCAGCACTGTCTATAGTCCTGTAGTATATATGTAGATGGTGATGATATAACACTAGGGGGCAGCATTGTCTATAGTCCTGTAGTATATATGTAGATGGTGATGATATAACACTAGGGGGTAGCACTGTCTATAGTCCTGTAGTATATATGTAGATGGTGATGATATAACACTAGGGGGCAGCATTGTCTATAGTCCTGTAGTATATATGTAGATGATGATGATATAACACTAGGGGGCAGCACTGTCTATAGTCCTGTAGTATATATGTAGATGCTGATGATATAACACTAGGGGGCAGCACTGTCTATAGTCCTGTAGTATATATGTAGATGGTGATGATATAACACTAGGGGGCAGCACTGTCTATTGTCCTGTAGTATATATGTAGATGATGATGATATAACACTAGGGGGCAGCACTGTCTATAGTCCTGTAGTATATATGTAGATGATGATGATATAACACTAGGGGGCAGCACTGTCTATTGTCCTGTAGTATATATGTAGATGATGATGATATAACACTAGGGGGCAGCACTGTCTATTGTCCTGTAGTATATATGTAGATGATGATGATATAACACTAGGGGGCAGCACTGTCTATAGTCCTGTAGTATATATGTAGATGATGATGATATAACACTAGGGGGCAGCACTGTCTATTGTCCTGTAGTATATATGTAGATGGTGATATAACACTAGGGGGCAGCACTGTCTATAGTCCTGGAGTATATATGTAGATGGTGGTGATATAACACTAGGGGGCAGCACTGTCTATTGTCCTGTAGTATATATGTAGATGGTGATGATATAACACTAGGGGGTAGCACTGTCTATAGTCCTGTAGTATATATGTAGATGGTGATATAACACTAGGGGGCAGCACTGTCTATAGTCCTGGAGTATATATGTAGATGGTGATGATATAACACTAGGGGGCAGCATTGTCTATAGTCCTGTAGTATATATGTAGATGGAGATGATATAACACTAGGGGGCAGCATTGTCTATTGTCCTGTAGTATATATGTAGATGGTGATGATATAACACTAGGGGGTAGCACTGTCTATTGTCCTGTAGTATATATGTAGATGGTGATGATATAACACTAGGGGGCAGCATTGTCTATTGTCCTGTAGTATATATGTAGATGGTGGTGATATAACACTAGGGGGCAGCACTGTCTATTGTCCTGTAGTATATATGTAGATGGTGATGATATAACACTAGGGGGCAGCATTGTCTATAGTCCTGTAGTATATATGTAGATGGATATGATATAACACTAGGGGGCAGCATTGTCTATTGTCCTGTAGTATATATGTAGATGGTGATGATATAACACTAGGGGGTAGCACTGTCTATTGTCCTGTAGTATATATGTAGATGGAGATGATATAACACTAGGGGGCAGCATTGTCTATTGTCCTGTAGTATATATGTAGATGGTGGTGATATAACACTAGGGGGCAGCACTGTCTATTGTCCTGTAGTATATATGTAGATGGTGATGATATAACACTAGGGGGCAGCACTGTCTATTGTCCTGTAGTATATATGTAGATGATGATGATATAACACTAGGGGGCAGCACTGTCTATAGTCCTGTAGTATATATGTAGATGATGATGATATAACACTAGGGGGCAGCACTGTCTATTGTCCTGTAGTATATATGTAGATGGTGGTGATATAACACTAGGGGGCAGCATTGTCTATAGTCCTGTAGTATATATGTAGATGGTGATGATATAACACTAGGGGGTAGCACTGTCTATTGTCCTGTAGTATATATGTAGATGATGATGATATAACACTAGGGGGCAGCACTGTCTATAGTCCTGTAGTATATATGTAGATGATGATGATATAACACTAGGGGGCAGCACTGTCTATTGTCCTGTAGTATATATGTAGATGGTGATATAACACTAGGGGGCAGCACTGTCTATAGTCCTGGAGTATATATGTAGATGGTGGTGATATAACACTAGGGGGCAGCACTGTCTATTGTCCTGTAGTATATATGTAGATGGTGATGATATAACACTAGGGGGTAGCATTGTCTATAGTCCTGTAGTATATATGTAGATGATGATGATATAACACTAGGGGGCAGCATTGTCTATAGTCCTGGAGTATATATGTAGATGGTGATGATATAACACTAGGGGGCAGCATTGTCTATAGTCCTGTAGTATATATGTAGATGGAGATGATATAACACTAGGGGGCAGCATTGTCTATAGTCCTGTAGTATATATGTAGATGGTGATGATATAACACTAGGGGGTAGCACTGTCTATTGTCCTGTAGTATATATGTAGATGGTGATGATATAACACTAGGGGGTAGCACTGTCTATAGTCCTGTAGTATATATGTAGATGGTGATATAACACTAGGGGGCAGCACTGTCTATAGTCCTGGAGTATATATGTAGATGGTGATGATATAACACTAGGGGGCAGCATTGTCTATAGTCCTGTAGTATATATGTAGATGCTGATGATATAACACTAGGGGGCAGCACTGTCTATAGTCCTGGAGTATATATGTAGATGGTGGTGATATAACACTTGGGGGCAGCATTGTCTATATTCCTGTAGTATATATGTAGATGGTGATGATATAACACTAGGGGGCAGCACTGTCTATTGTCCTGTAGTATATATGTAGATGGTGATGATATAACACTAGGGGGCAGCATTGTCTCTAGTCCTGTAGTATATATGTAGATGGTGATGATATAAAACTAGGGGGCAGCACAGTCTATATTCCTTTAGTTTATATGTAGATGGTGATGATATAACACTTGGGGGCAGCATTGTCTATAGTCCTGTAGTATATATGTAGATGGTGATGATATAAAACTAGGGGGCAGCACAGTCTATATTCCTTTAGTTTATATGTAGATGGTGATGATATAACACTAGGGGGCAGCATTGTCTGTAGTCCTGTAGTATATATGTAGATGGTGATGATATAAAACTAGGGGGCAGCACAGTCTATATTCCTTTAGTTTATATGTAGATGGTGATGATATAACACTTGGGGGCAGCATTGTCTATAGTCCTGTAGTATATATGTAGATGGTGATGATGTAACACTAGGGGACATCACTGTCTATAGTCCTGTAGTATATATGTAGATGGAGATGATATAACACTAGGGGCAGCATTGTCTATAGTCCTGTAGTATATATGTAGATGGTGATGATATAATACTAGGGGGCAGCACTGTCTATAGTCCTGTAGTATATATGTAGATGGAGATGATATAACACCAGGGGGCAGCATTGTCTATAGTCCTGTAGTATATATGTAGATGGTGATGATATAACACTAGGGGGCAGCACTGTCTATAGTCCTGTAGTATATATGTAGTAGGTGGTGATATAACACTAGGGGGCAGCATTGTCTGTAGTCCTGTAGTATATATGTAGATGGAGATGATATAACACTAGGGGGCAGCACTGTCTATAGTCCTGTAGTATATATGTAGATGATGATGATATAACACTAGGGGGCAGCATTGTCTATAGTCCTGTAGTATATATGTAGTAGGTGGTGATATAACACTAGGGGGCAGCATTGTCTATAGTCCTGTAGTAAATATATGTAGATAGTGATGATATTACACTAGGGAGCAGCACTGTCTATAGTCCTGTAGTAAATATATGTAGATGGTGGTGATATAACACTAGGGGGCAGCATTGTCTGTAGTCCTGTAGTATATATGTAGATGGTGATGATATAACACTAGGGGGCAGCACTGTCTATAGTCCTGTAGTATATATGTAGATGGTGATGATATAACGCTAGGGGCAGCACTGTCTATAGTCCTGTAGAATATATGTAGATGGTGATGATATAACACTAGGGGGCAGCACTGTCTATAGTCCTGTAGTATATATGTAGATGGTGATGATATAACACTAGGGGGCAGCACTGTCTATAGTCCTGTAGTATATATGTAGATGGAGATGATATAACACTAGGAGGCAGCATTGTCTATAGTCCTGTAGTATATATGTAGATGGTGGTGATATAACACTAGGGGGCAGCATTGTCTATAGTCCTGTAGTATATATGTAGATGGTGATGATATAACACTAGGGGGCAGCACTGTCTATAGTCCTGTAGTATATATGTAGATGGTGATGATATAACACTAGAGGGCAGCACTGTCTATAGTCCTGTAGTATATATGTAGATGGTGATGATATAACACTAGAGGGCAGCATTGTCTATAGTCCTGTAGTATATATGTAGATGGTGATGATATAACACTAGAGGGCAGCATTGTCTATAGTCCTGTAGTATATATGTAGATGGTGGTGATATAACACCAGGGGGCAGCATTGTCTATAGTCCTGTAGTATATATGTAGATGGTGGTGATATAACACTAGGGGGCAGCACTGTCTATAGTCCTGTAGTATATATGTAGATGGTGATGATATAACACTAGATGGCAGCACTGTCTATAGTCCTGTAGTATATATGTAGATGGTGATGATATAACACTAGGGGGCAGCACTGTCTATAGTCCTGTAGTATATATGTAGCTGGTGATGATATAACACTAGGGGGCAGCACTGTCTATAGTCCTGTAGTATATATGTAGATGGTGATGATATAACACTAGGGGGCAGCACTGTCTATAGTCCTGTAGTATATATGTAGCTGGTGATGATATAACACTAGGGGGCAGCACTGTCTATAGTCCTGTAGTATATATGTAGATGGTGATGATATAACACTAGGGGCAGCATTGTCTATAGTCCTGTAGTATATATGTAGATGGTGATGATGTAACACTAGGGGGCAGCACTGTCTATAGTCCTGTAGTATATATGTAGATGGTGATGATATAACACTAGGGGCAGCATTGTCTATAGTCCTGTAGTATATATGTAGCTGGTGATGATATAACACTAGGGGGCAGCATTGTCTATAGTCCTGTAGTATATATGTAGATGGTGATGATGTAACACTAGGGGGCAGCACTGTCTATAGTCCTGTAGTATATATGTAGATGGTGATGATATAACACTAGGGGGCAGCATTGTCTATAGTCCTGTAGTATATATGTAGATGGTGATGATATAACACTAGGGGGTAGCACTGTCTATAGTCCTGTAGTATATATGTAGATGGTGATGATATAACACTAGGGGGCAGCATTGTCTATAGTCCTGTAGTATATATGTAGATGGTGATGATATAACACTAGGGGGCAGCATTGTCTATAATCCTGTAGTATATATGTAGATGGTGATGATATAACACTAGGGGCAGCACTGTCTATAGTCCTGTAGTATATATGTAGATGGTGATGATGTAACACTAGGGGGCAGCACTGTCTATAGTCCTGTAGTATATATGTAGATGGTGATGATATAACACTAGGGGGCAGCATTGTCTATAGTCCTGTAGTATATATGTAGATGGTGATGATATAACACTAGGGGGCAGCACTGTCTATAGTCCTGTAGTATATATGTAGATGGTGATGATATAACACTAGGGGGCAGCATTGTCTATAGTCCTGTAGTATATATGTAGATGCTGATGATATAACACTAGGGGGCAGCACTGTCTATAGTCCTGTAGTATATATGTAGATGGTGATGATATAACACTAGGGGGCAGCACTGTCTATTGTCCTGTAGTATATATGTAGATGATGATGATATAACACTAGGGGGCAGCACTGTCTATAGTCCTGTAGTATATATGTAGATGATGATGATATAACACTAGGGGGCAGCACTGTCTATTGTCCTGTAGTATATATGTAGATGATGATGATATAACACTAGGGGGCAGCACTGTCTATTGTCCTGTAGTATATATGTAGATGATGATGATATAACACTAGGGGGCAGCACTGTCTATAGTCCTGTAGTATATATGTAGATGATGATGATATAACACTAGGGGGCAGCACTGTCTATAGTCCTGTAGTATATATGTAGATGGTGGTGATATAACACTAGGGGGCAGCACTGTCTATTGTCCTGTAGTATATATGTAGATGGTGGTGATATAACACTACGGGGCAGCACTGTCTTTAGTCCTGTAGTTTATATGTAGATGGTGGTGATATAACACTAGGGGGCAGCATTGTCTATAGTCCTGTAGTATATATGTAGATGATGATGATATAACACTAGGGGGCAGCACTGTCTATAGTCCTGTAGTATATATGTAGATGGTGATATAACACTAGGGGGCAGCACTGTCTATAGTCCTGGAGTATATATGTAGATGGTGATGATATAACACTAGGGGGCAGCATTGTCTATAGTCCTGTAGTATATATGTAGATGCTGATGATATAACACTAGGGGGTAGCACTGTCTATTGTCCTGTAGTATATATGTAGATGGTGATATAACACTAGGGGGCAGCACTGTCTATAGTCCTGGAGTATATATGTAGATGGTGGTGATATAACACTTGGGGGCAGCATTGTCTATATTCCTGTAGTATATATGTAGATGGTGATGATATAACACTAGGGGGCAGCACTGTCTATTGTCCTGTAGTATATATGTAGATGGTGATGATATAACACTAGGGGGCAGCATTGTCTCTAGTCCTGTAGTATATATGTAGATGGTGATGATATAAAACTAGGGGGCAGCATTGTCTATAGTCCTGTAGTATATATGTAGATGGTGATGATATAACACTAGGGGGCAGCATTGTCTATAGTCCTGTAGTATATATGTAGATGGTGATGATGTAACACTAGGGGACAGCACTGTCTATAGTCCTGTAGTATATATGTAGATGGAGATGATATAACACTAGGGGGCAGCATTGTCTCTAGTCCTGTAGTATATATGTAGATGGTGATGATATAACACTGGGGAGCAGCATTGTCTATAGTCCTGTAGTATATATGTAGATGGTGATGATATAACACTAGGGGGCAGCACTGTCTATAGTCCTGTAGTATATATGTAGATGGTGGTGATATAACACTAGGGGCAGCATTGTCTATAGTCCTGTAGTATATATGTAGATGGTGATGATATAACACTAGGGGGCAGAACTGTCTATAGTCCTGTAGTATATATGTAGATGGTGGTGATATAACACTAGGGGCAGCATTGTCTATAGTCCTGTAGTATATATGTAGATGGTGATGATATAACACTAGGGGGCAGCATTGTCTATAGTCCTGTAGTATATATGTAGATGGAGATGATATAACACTAGGGGGCAGCATTGTCTATAGTCCTGTAGTATATATGTAGATGGTGATGATATAACACTAGGGGGCAGCATTGTCTATAGTCCTGTAGTATATATGTAGATGGTGATGATATAACACTAGGGGCAGCATTGTCTATAGTCCTGTAGTATATATGTAGATGGTGATGATATAACACTAGGGGGCAGCATTGTCTATAGTCCTGTAGTATATATGTAGATGGTGATGATATAACACTAGGGGGCAGCACTGTCTATAGTCCTGTAGTATATATGTAGGTGGTGATTATATAACACTAGGGGGCAGCATTGTCTATAGTCCTGTAGTATATATGTAGATGGTGATGATATAACACTAGGGGGCAGCATTGTCTATAGTCCTGTAGTATATATGTAGATGGTGATTATATAACACTAAGGGGCAGCACTGTCTATAGTCCTGTAGTTTATATGTAGATGGTGGTGATATAACACTAGGGGGCAGGATTGTCTATAGTCCTGTAGTATATATGTAGATGGTGATGGTATAACACTAGGGGCAGCATTGTCTATAGTCCTGTAGTATATATGTAGATGGTGGTGATATAACACTAGGGGGCAGCATTGTCTATAGTCCTGTAGTATATATGTAGATGGTGATGATATAACACTAGGGGGCAGCATTGTCTGTAGTCCTGTAGTATATATGTAGATGGTGGTGATATAACACTAGGGGGCAGCATTGTCTATAGTCCTGTAGTATATATGTAGATGGTGATGATATAACACTAGGGGGCAGCATTGTCTATAGTCCTGTAGTATATATGTAGATGGTGATGATATAACACTAGGGGGCAGCACTGTCTATAGTCCTGTAGTATATATGTAGATGGTGGTGATATAACACTAGGGGCAGCATTGTCTATAGTCCTGTAGTATATATGTAGATGGTGATGATATAACACTAGGGGGCAGCACTGTCTATAGTCCTGTAGTATATATGTAGATGGTGATGATATAACACTAGGGGGCAGCATTGTCTATAGTCCTGTAGTATATATGTAGATGGTGGTGATATAACACTAGGGGGCAGCATTGTCTATAGTCCGGTAGTATATATGTAGATGGTGATGATATAACACTAGGTAGCAGCATTGTCTGTAGTCCTGTAGTATATATGTAGATGGTGGTGATATAACACTAGGGGGCAGCATAGTCTATAGTCCTGTAATATATATGTAGATGGTGATGATATAACACTAGGGGGCAGCATTTTCTCTATTCCTGTAGTATATATGTAGATGGTGATGATATAACACTAGGGGGCAGCACAGTCTATAGTCCTGTAGTTTATATGTAGATGGTGGTGATATAACACTAGGGGGCAGCATTGTCTATAGTCCTGTAGTATATATGTAGAAGGTGATGATATAACACTAGGGGGCAGCACTGTCTATAGTCCTGTAATATATATGTAGATGGTGATGATATAACACTAGGGGGCAGCATTTTCTCTAGTCCTGTAGTATATATGTAGATGGTGATGATATAACACTAGGGGGCAGCACAGTCTATAGTCCTGTAGTATATATGTAGATGGAGATGATATAACACTAGGGGGCAGCATTGTCTCTAGTCCTGTAGTATATATGTAGATGGTGGTGATATAACACTAGGGGGCAGCATTGTCTATAGTCCTGTAGTATATATGTAGATGGTGATGATATAACACTAGGGGGCAGCATTGTCTCTAGTCCTGTAGTATATATGTAGATGGTGGTGATATAACACTAGGGGCAGCATTGTCTATAGTCCGGTAGTATATATGTAGATGGTGATGATATAACACTAGGAGGCAGCATTATCTGTAGTCCTGTAGTATATATGTAGATGGTGATGATATAACACTAGGGGGCAGCACTGTCTATAGTCCTGTAGTATATATGTAGATGGTGATGATATAACACTAGGGGGCAGCATTGTCTATAGTCCTGTAGTATATATGTAGATGGTGATGATATAACACTAGGGGGCAGCATTGTCTATAGTCCTGTAGTATATATGTAGATGGTGGTGATATAACACTAGGGGGCAGCATTGTCTATAGTCCTGTAGTATATATGTAGATGGTGATGATATAACACTAGGGGGCAGCATTGTCTATAGTCCGGTAGTATATATGTAGATGGTGATGATATAACACTAGGGGGCAGCATTGTCTGTAGTCCTGTAGTATATATGTAGATGGTGGTGATATAACACTAGGGGGCAGCATTGTCTATAGTCCTGTAGTATATATGTAGATGGTGGTGATATAACACTAGGGGGCAGCATTGTCTATAGTCCTGTAGTATATATGTAGATGGTGATGATATAACACTAGGGGGCAGCACTGTCTATAGTCCTGTAGTATATATGTAGATGGTGATGATATAACACTAGGGGCAGCATTGTCTATAGTCCTCTAGTATATATGTAGATGGTGGTGATATAACACTAGGGGGCAGCACTGTCTGTAGTCCTGTACTATATATGTAGATGGTGATGATATAACACTAGGGGGCAGCACTGTCTGTAGTCCTGTAGTATATATGTAGATGGTGATGATATAACACTAGGGGGCAGCATTGTCTATAGTCCTGTAGTATATATGTAGATGGTGATGATATAACACTAGGGGGCAGCACTGTCTATAGTCCTGTAGTATATATGTAGATGGAGATGATATAACACTAGGGGGCAGCATTGTCTATAGTCCTGTAGTATATATGTAGATGGTGATGATATAACACTAGGGGGCAGCACTGTCTATAGCCCTGTAGTATATATGTAGATGGTGAAAATATAACACTAAGGGGCAGCACTGTCTATAGTCCTGTAGTATATATGTAGA
This sequence comes from Phyllobates terribilis, assembly GCF_046119375.1. Lineage (NCBI taxonomy): Eukaryota > Metazoa > Chordata > Amphibia > Anura > Dendrobatidae > Phyllobates > Phyllobates terribilis. The sequence goes on from NW_027362772.1 coordinate 84,335,428, forward strand.
TGGTGGTGATATAACACTAGGGGGCAGCACTGTCTATAGTCCTGTAGTATATATGTAGATGGTGATGATATAACACTAGGGAGCAGCATTGTCTATAGTCCTGTAGTATATATGTAGATGGAGATGATATAACACTAGGGGGCAGAACTGTCTATAGTCCTGTACTATATATGTAGATGGTGGTGATATAACACTAGGGGGCAGCATTGTCTATAGTCCTGTACTATATATGTAGATGGTGATGATATAACACTAGGGGGCAGCATTGTCTATAGTCCTGTAGTATATATGTAGATGGTGATGATATAACACTAGGGGGCAGCACTGTCTATAGTCCTGTAGTATATATGTAGATGTAGATGATATAACACTAGGGGGCAGCATTGTCTATAGTCCTGTAATATATATGTAGATGGAGATGATATAACACTAGGGGGCAGCATTGTCTGTAGTCCTGTAGTATATATGTAGATGGTGATGATATAACACTAGGGGGCAGCACTGTCCGTAGTCCTGTAGTATATATGTAGATGGTGATGATATAACACTAGGGGGCAGCATTGTCTATAGTCCTGTAGTATATATGTTGATAGTGATGATATAACACTAGGGGTCAGCATTGTCTATAGTCCTGTAGCATATATGTGGATGATGATGATATAACACTAGGGGGCAGCATTGTCTATAGTCCTGTAGTATATATGTAGATGGTGATGATATAACACTAGGGGGCAGCATTGTCTGTAGTCCTGTAGTATATATGTAGATGGTGATGATATAACACTAGGGGGCAGCATTGTCTATAGTCCTGTAGTATATATGTAGATGGTGATGATATAACACTAGGGGGCAGCATTGTCTGTAGTCCTGTAGTATATATGTAGATGGTGATGATATAACACTAGGGGGCAGCATTGTCTATAGTCCTGTAGTATATATGTAGATGGTGGTGATATAACACTAGGGGGCAGCATTGTCTATAGTCCTGTAGTATATATGTAGATGGTGATGATATAACACTAGGGGGCAGCATTGTCTATAGTCCTGTAGTATATATGTAGATGGTGATGGTATAACACCAGGGGGCAGCATTGTCTATAGTCCTGTAGTATATATGTAGATGGTGATGATATAACACTAGGGGCAGCATTGTCTATAGTCCTGTAGTATATATGTAGATGGTGATGATATAACACTAGGGGGCAGCATTGTCTATAGTCCTGTAGTATATATGTAGATGGTGATGATATAACACTAGGGGGCAGCATTGTCTATAGTCCTGTAGTATATATGTAGATGGTGATGATATAACACTAGGGGGCAGCACTGTCTATAGTCCTGTAGTTTATATGTAGATGGTGGTGATATAACACTAGGGGGCAGGATTGTCTATAGTCCTGTAGTATATATGTAGATGGTGATGATATAACACTAGGGGGCAGCACTGTCTATAGTCCTGTAGTTTATATGTAGATGGTGGTGATATAACACTAGGGGGCAGGATTGTCTATAGTCCTGTAGTATATATGTAGATGGTGATGATATAACACTAGGGAGCAGCATGGTCTATAGTCCTGTAGTATATATGTAGATGGAGATGATATAACACTAGGGGGCAGCACTGTCTATAGTCCTGTAGTATATATGTAGATGGTGATGATATAACACTAGGGGCAGCATTGTCTATAGTCCTGTAGTATATATGTAGATGGTGGTGATATAACACTAGGGGGCAGCATTGTCTATAGTCCTGTAGTATATATGTAGATGGTGGTGATATAACACTAGGGGGCAGCACTGTCTATAGTCCTGTAGTATATATGTAGATGGTGATGATATAACACTAGGGGGCAGCATTGTCTGTAGTCCTGTAGTATATATGTAGATGGTGATGATATAACACTAGGGGGCAGCACTGTCTATAGTCCTGTAGTTTATATGTAGATGGTGGTGATATAACACTAGGGGGCAGGATTGTCTATAGTCCTGTAGTATATATGTAGATGGTGATGATATAACACTAGGGGGCAGCATTGTCTGTAGTCCTGTAGTATATATGTAGATGGTGATGATATAACACTAGGGGGCAGCATTGTCTATAGTCCTGTAGTTTATATGTAGATGGTGATGATATAACACTAGGGGGCAGCATTGTCTGTAGTCCTGTAGTATATATGTAGATGATGATGATATAACACTAGGGGGCAGCACTGTCTATAGTCCTGTAGTTTATATGTAGATGGTGGTGATATAACACTAGGGGGCAGGATTGTCTATAGTCCTGTAGTATATATGTAGATGGTGATGATATAACACTAGGGGGCAGCACTGTCTATAGTCCTGTAGTATATATGTAGATGGTGATGATATAACACTAGGGGGCAGCATTGTCTGTAGTCCTGTAGTATATATGTAGATGGTGATGATATAACACTAGGGGGCAGCATTGTCTATAGTCCTGTAGTTTATATGTAGATGGTGATGATGTAACACTAGGGGGCAGCATTGTCTATAGTCCTGTAGTATATATGTAGATGGAGATGATATAACACTAGGGGGCAGCATTGTCTGTAGTCCTGTAGTATATATGTAGATGGTGATGATATAACACTAGGGGGCAGCACTGTCTATAGTCCTGTAGTTTATATGTAGATGGTGGTGATATAACACTAGGGGGCAGGATTGTCTATAGTCCTGTAGTATATATGTAGATGGTGATGGTATAACACTAGGGGCAGCATTGTCTATAGTCCTGTAGTATATATGTAGATGGTGGTGATATAACACTAGGGGGCAGCATTGTCTATAGTCCTGTAGTATATATGTAGATGGTGATGATATAACACTAGGGGGCAGCATTGTCTATAGTCCTGTAGTATATATGTAGATGGTGGTGATATAACACTAGGGAGCAGCATTGTCTATAGTCCTGTAGTATATATGTAGCTGGTGATGATATAACACTAGGGGGCAGCATTGTCTATAGTCCTGTAGTATATATGTAGATGATGATGATATAACACTAGGGGGCAGCATTGTCTGTAGTCCTGTAGTATATATGTAGATGGTGATGATATAACACTAGGGGGCAGCATTGTCTATAGTCCTGTAGTATATATGTAGCTGGTGATGATATAACACTAGGGGGCAGCATTGTCTATAGTCCTGTAGTATATATGTAGATGATGATGATATAACACTAGGGGGCAGCATTGTCTGTAGTCCTGTAGTATATATGTAGATGGTGATGATATAACACTAGGGGGCAGCACTGTCTATAGTCCTGTAGTATATATGTAGATGGTGATGATATAACACTAGGGGGCAGCATTGTCTATAGTCCTGTAGTATATATGTAGATGGTGGTGATATAACACTAGGGGGCAGCATTGTCTATAGTCCTGTAGTATATATGTAGATGGTGATGATATAACACTAGGGGGCAGCACTGTCTATAGTCCTGTAGTATATATGTAGATGGTGATGATATAACACTAGGGGGCAGCATTGTCTATAGTCCTGTAGTATATATGTAGATGGTGGTGATATAACACTAGGGGGCAGCATTGTCTATAGTCCGGTACTATATATGTAGATGGTGATGATATAACACTAGGTAGCAGCATTGTCTGTAGTCCTGTAGTATATATGTAGATGGTGGTGATATAACACTAGGGGGCAGCATTGTCTATAGTCCTGTAATATATATGTAGATGGTGATGATATAACACTAGGGGGCAGCATTTTCTCTAGTCCTGTAGTATATATGTAGATGGTGATGATATAACACTAGGGGGCAGCACAGTCTATAGTCCTGTAGTTTATATGTAGATGGTGGTGATATAACACTAGGGGGCAGCATTGTCTCTAGTCCTGTAGTATATATGTAGATGGTGGTGATATAACACTAGGGGGCAGCACTGTCTATAGTCCTGTAGTATATATGTAGATGGTGATGATATAACACTAGGGGGCAGCATTGTCTCTAGTCCTGTAGTATATATGTAGATGGTGGTGATATAACACTAGGGGGCAGCATTGTCTATAGTCTTGTAGTATATATGTAGATGGTGATGATATAACACTAGGGGGCAGCATTGTCTATAGTCCTGTAGTATATATGTAGATGGTGATGATATAACACTAGGGGGCAGCATTGTCTATAGTCCTGTAGTATATATGTAGATGGTGGTGATATAACACTAGGGGGCAGCATTGTCTATAGTCCTGTAGTATATATGTAGATGGTGATGATATAACACTAGGGGGCAGCATTGTCTCTAGTCCTGTAGTATATATGTAGATGGTGGTGATATAACACTAGGGGGCAGCACTGTCTATAGTCCTGTAGTATATTTGTAGATGGTGATGATATAACACTAGGGGGCAGCACTGTCTATAGTCCTGTAGTATATATGTAGATGGTGGTGATATAACACTAGCGGGCAGCATTGTCTATAGTCCTGTAGTATATATGTAGATGGTGGTGATATAACACTAGGGGCAGCATTGTCTCTAGTCCTGTAGTATATATGTAGATGGTGGTGATATAACACTAGGGGCAGCATTGTCTATAGTCCTGTAGTATATATGTAGATGGTGATGATATAACACTAGGGGGCAGCACTGTCTATAGTCCTGTAGTATATATGTAGATGGTGGTGATATAACACTAGGGGCAGCATTGTCTATAGTCCTGTAGTATATATGTAGATGGTGATGATATAACACTAGGGGGCAGCATTATCTGTAGTCCTGTAGTATATATGTAGATGGTGATGATATAACACTAGGGGGCAGCACTGTCTATAGTCCTGTAGTATATATGTAGATGGTGATGATATAACACTAGGGGGCAGCATTGTCTATAGTCCTGTAGTATATATGTAGATGGTGATGATATAACACTAGGGGGCAGCACTGTCTATAGTCCTGTACTATATATGTAGAAGGTGATGATATAACACTAGGGGGCAGCATTGTCTATAGTCCTGTAGTATATATGTAGATGGTGATGATATAACACTAGGGGGCAGCATTGTCTATAGTCCTGTAGTATATATGTAGATGGTGATGATATAACACTAGGGGGCAGCACTGTCTATCGTCCTGTAGTATATATGTAGATGGTGATGATATAACACTAGGGGGCAGCACTGTCTATAGTCCTGTAGTATATATGTATATGGTGATGATATTACACTAGGGGGCAGCACTGTCTGTAGTCCTGTAGTATATATGTAGATGGTGATGATATTACACTAGGGGGCAGCATTGTCTATAGTCCTGTAGTATATATGTAGATGGTGATGATATAACACTAGGGGGCAGCACTGTCTATAGTCCTGTAGTATATATGTATATGGTGATGATATTACACTAGGGGGCAGCATTGTCTATAGTCCTGTTGTATATATGTATATGGTGATGATATTACACTAGGGGGCAGCACTGTCTGTAGTCCTGTAGTATATATGTAGATGGTGATGATATAACACTAGGGGTCAGCACTGTCTGTAGTCCTGTAGTATATATGTAGATGGTGATGATATAACACTAGGGGGCAGCATTGTCTATAGTCCTGTAGTATATATGTAGATGGTGATGATATAACACTAGGGGGCAGCACTGTCTATAGTCCTGTAGTATATATGTAGATGGTGATGATATAACACTAGGGGGCAGCACTGTCTATAGCCCTGTAGTATATATGTAGATGGTGATGATATAACACTAGGGGGCAGCACTGTCTGTAGTCCTGTAGTATATATGTAGATGGTGATGATATAACACTAGGGGGCAGCATTGTCTATAGTCCTGTAGTATATATGTAGATGGTGATGATATAACACTAGGGGGCAGCACTGTCTATAGTCCTGTAGTATATATGTAGATGGTGGTGATATAACACTAGGGGGCAGCACTGTCTATAGCCCTGTAGTATATATGTAGATGGTGATGATATAACACTAGGGGGCAGCATTGTCTATAGTCCTGTAGTATATATGTAGATGGTGAAAATATAACACTAGGGGGCAGCACTGTCTATAGTCCTGTAGTATATATGTAGATGGAGATGATATAACACTAGGGGGCAGAACTGTCTATAGTCCTGTACTATATATGTAGATGGTGGTGATATAACACTAGGGGGCAGCATTGTCTATAGTCCTGTACTATATATGTAGATGGTGATGATATAACACTAGGGGGCAGCATTGTCTATAGTCCTGTAGTATATATGTAGATGGTGATGATATAACACTAGGGGGCAGCACTGTCTATAGTCCTGTACTATATATGTAGATGGTGGTGATATAACACTAGGGGGCAGCACTGTCTATAGTCCTGTAGTATATATGTAGATGGTGATGATATAACACTAGGGGGCAGCATTGTCTATAGTCCTGTAGTATATATGTAGATGGTGATGATATAACACTAGGGGGCAGCACTGTCTATAGTCCTGTAGTATATATGTAGATGGTGATGATATAACACTAGGGGGCAGCACTGTCTATAGTCCTGTACTATATATGTAGATGGTGATGATATAACACTAGGGGGCAGCATTGTCTATAGTCCTGTAGTATATATGTAGATGGTGATGATATAACACTAGGGGGCAGCACTGTCTATAGTCCTGTACTATATATGTAGATGGTGGTGATATAACACTAGGGGGCAGCACTGTCTATAGTCCTGTAGTATATATGTAGATGGTGATGATATAACACTAGGGGGCAGCATTGTCTATAGTCCTGTAGTATATATGTAGATGGTGATGATATAACACTAGGGGGCAGCACTGTCTATAGTCCTGTAGTATATATGTAGATGGTGATGATATAACACTAGGGGGCAGCACTGTCTATAGTCTTGTAGTATATATGTAGATGGTGATGATATAACACTAGGGGGCAGCACTGTCTGTAGTCCTGTAGTATATATGTAGATGGTGATGATATAACACTAGGGGGCAGCATTGTCTATAGTCCTGTAGTATATATGTAGATGGTGATGATATAACACTAGGGGGCAGCACTGTCTATAGTCCTGTAGTATATATGTAGATGGTGATGATATAACACTAGGGGGCAGCACTGTCTATAGTCCTGTAGTATATATGTAGATGGTGATGATATAACACTAGGGGGCAGCATTGTCTATAGTCCTGTAGTATATATGTAGATGGTGATGATATAACACTAGGGGGCAGCACTGTCTATAGTCCTGTACTATATATGTAGATGGTGGTGATATAACACTAGGGGGCAGCATTGTCTATAGTCCTGTACTATATATGTAGATGGTGATGATATAACACTAGGGGGCAGCATTGTCTATAGTCCTGTAGTATATATGTAGATGGTGATGATATAACACTAGGGGGCAGCACTGTCTATAGTCCTGTAGTATATATGTAGATGATATAACACTAGGGGGCAGCATTGTCTATAGTCCTGTAATATATATGTAGATGGAGATGATATAACACTAGGGGGCAGCATTGTCTGTAGTCCTGTAGTATATATGTAGATGGTGATGATATAACACTAGGGGGCAGCATTGTCCATAGTCCTGTAGTATATATGTAGATGGTGATGATATAACACTAGGGGGCAGCATTGTCTATAGTCCTTTAGTATATATGTTGATGGTGATGATATAACACTAGGGGTCAGCATTGTCTATAGTCCTGTAATATATATGTAGATGGAGATGATATAACACTAGGGGGCAGCATTGTCTGTAGTCCTGTAGTATATATGTAGATGGTGATGATATAACACTAGGGGGCAGCATTGTCCATAGTCCTGTAGTATATATGTAGATGGTGATGATATAACACTAGGGGGCAGCATTGTCTATAGTCCTTTAGTATATATGTTGATGGTGATGATATAACACTAGGGGGCAGCATTGTCTATAGTCTTGTAGTTTATATGTAGATGGTGATGATATAACACTAGGGGGCAGCACTGTCTATAGTCCTGTAGTATATATGTAGATGGAGATGATATAACACTAGAGGGCAGCATTGTCTATAGTCCTGTAGTATATATGTAGATGGTGATGATATAACACTAGGGAGCAGCATTGTCTGTAGTCCTGTAGTATATATGTAGATGGTGATGATATAACACTAGGGGGCAGCATTGTCTATAGTCCTGTAGTATATATGTAGATGGTGATGATATAACACTAGGGGGCAGCATTGTCTATAGTCCTGTAGTATATATGTAGATGGTGGTGATATAACACTAGGGGGCAGCATTGTCTATAGTCCTGTAGTATATATGTAGATGGTGATGATATAACACTAGGGGGCAGCATTGTCTATAGTCCTGTAGTATATATGTAGATGGTGATGATATAACACTAGGGGGCAGCACTGTCTATAGTCCTGTAGTATATATGTAGATGGTGATGATATAACACTAGGGGGAAGCATTGTCTATAGTCCTGTAGTATATATGTAGATGGTGATGATATAACACTAGGGGGCAGCACTGTCTATAGTCCTGTAGTATATATGTAGATGGTGAAGATATAACACTAGGGGGCAGCATTGTCTATAGTCCTGTAGTATATATGTAGATGGAGATGATATAACACTAGGGGGCAGCATTGTCTATAGTCTTGTAGTATATATGTAGATGGTGATGATATAACACTAGGGGGCAGCACTGTCTATAGTCCTGTAGTATATATGTAGATGGTGAAGATATAACACTAGGGGGCAGCATTGTCTATAGTACTGTAGTATATATGTAGATGGAGATGATATAACACTAGGGGGCAGCATTGTCTATAGTCTTGTAGTATATATGTAGATGGTGATGATATAACACTAGGGGGCAGCATTGTCTATAGTCCTGTAGTATATATGTAGATGGTGATGATATAACACTAGGGGGCAGCATTGTCTATAGTCCTGTAGTATATATGTAGATGGTGATGATATAACACTAGGGGGCAGCATTGTCTATAGTCCTGTAGTATATATGTAGATGGTGATGATATAACACTAGGGGGCAGCATTGTCTATAGTCTTGTAGTATATATGTAGATGGTGATGATATAACACTAGGGGGCAGCATTGTCTATAGTCTTGTAGTATATAGGTAGATGGTGATGACATAACACTAGGGGGCAGCATTGTCTATAGTCCTGTAGTATATATGTAGATGGTGATGATATAACACTAGGGGGCAGCATTGTCTATAGTCCTGTAGTATATATGTAGATGATGATGATATAACACTAGGGGGCAGCATTGTCTATAGTCCTGTAGTATATATGTAGATGGTGATGATATAACACTAGGGGGCAGCATTGTCTCTAGTCCTGTAGTATATATGTAGATGGTGATGATATTACACTAGGGGGCAGCATTGTCTATAGTCCTGTAGTATATATGTAGATGGTGATGATATAACACTAGGGTGTAGCATTGTCTATAGTCCTGTAGTATATATGTAGATGGTGATGATATAACACTAGGGGGCAGCATTGTCTATAGTCCTGTAGTATATATGTAGATGGTGATGATATAAAACTAGGGAGCAGCATTGTCTATAGTCCTGTAGTATATATGTAGATGGTGGTGATATAACACTAGGGGGCAGCACTGTCTATAGTCCTGTAGTATATATGTAGATGGTGATGATATAACACTAGGGGGCAGCATTGTCTATAGTCCTGTAGTATATATGTAGATGGTGATGATATAACACTAGGGGGCAGCACTGTCTATAGTCCTGTAGTATATATGTAGATGGTGATGATGTAACACTAGGGGGCAGCATTGTCTATAGTCCTGTAGTATATATGTAGATGGTGGTGATATAACACTAGGGGGCAGCATTGTCTATAGTCCTGTAGTATATATGTAGCTGGTGATGATATAACACTAGGGGGCAGCATTGTCTATAGTCCTGTAGTATATATGTAGATGGTGATGATATAACACTAGGGGGCAGCACTGTCTATAGTCCTGTAGTATATATGTAGATGGTGATGATATAACACTAGGGGGCAGCATTGTCTATAGTCCTGTAGTATATATGTAGATGGTGATGATATAACACTAGGGGGCAACACTGTCTATAGTCCTGTAGTATATATGTAGATGGTGATGATATAACACTAGGGGCAGCACTGTCTATTGTCCTGTAGTATATATGTAGATGGTGATGATATAACACTAGGGGGCAGCACTGTCTATAGTCCTGTAGTATATATGTAGATGGTGATGATATAACACTAGGGGGCAGCATTGTCTATAGCCCTGTAGTATATATGTAGATGGTGGTGATATAACACTAGGGGGCAGCATTGTCTATAGTCCTGTAGTATATATGTAGATGGTGATGATATAACACTAGGGGGCAGCATTGTCTATAGTCCTGTAGTATATATGTAGATGGTGATGATATAACACTAGGGGGCAGCACTGTCTATAGTCCTGTAGTATATATGTATATGGTGGTGATATAACACTAGGGGGCAGCATTGTCTATAGTCCTGTAGTATATATGTAGATGGTGATGATATAACACTAGGGGGCAGCACTGTCTATAGTCCTGTAGTATATATGTAGATGGTGATGATATAACACTACGGGGCAGCATTGTCTATAGTCCTGTAGTATATATGTAGATGGTGATGATATAACACTAGGGGGCAGCACTGTCTATAGTCCTGTAGTATATATGTAGATGGTGATTATATAACACTAGGGGGCAGCACTGTCTATAGTCCTGTAGTATATATGTAGATGGTGATGATATAACACTACGGGGCAGCATTGTCTATAGTCCTGTAGTATATATGTAGATGGTGATGATATAACACTAGGGGGCAGCACTGTCTATAGTCCTGTAGTATATATGTAGATGGTGATGATATAACACTAGGGGGCAGCACTGTCTATAGTCCTGTAGTATATATGTAGATGGTGGTGATATAACACTAGGGGGCAGCATTGTCTATAGTCCTGTAGTATATATGTAGATGGTGATGATATAACACTAGGGGACAGCATTGTCTATAGTCCTGTAGTATATATGTAGATGGTGATGATATAACACTAGGGGGCAGCACTGTCTATAGCCCTGTAGTATATATGTAGATGGAGATGATATAACACTAGGGGCAGCATTGTCTGTAGTCCTGTAGTATATATGTAGATGGTGATGATATAACACTAGGGGGCAGCATTGTCTATAGTCCTGTAGTATATATGTATATGGTGATGATATTACACTAGGGGGCAGCATTGTCTATAGTCCTGTAGTATATATGTAGATGGAGATGATATAACACTAGGGGCAGCATTGTCTATAGTCCTGTAGTATATATGTAGATGGTGATGATATAACACTAGGGGGCAGCATTGTCTATAGCCCTGTAGTATATATGTAGATGGAGATGATATAACACTAGGGGCAGCATTGTCTGTAGTCCTGTAGTATATATGTAGATGGTGATGATATAACACTAGGGGGCAGCATTGTCTATAGTCCTGTAGTATATATGTATATGGTGATGATATAACACTAGGGGGCAGCATTGTCTATAGCCCTGTAGTATATATGTAGATGGAGATGATATAACACTAGGGGCAGCATTGTCTGTAGTCCTGTAGTATATATGTAGATGGTGATGATATAACACTAGGGGGCAGCATTGTCTATAGTCCTGTAGTATATATGTAGATGGTGATGATATAACACTAGGGGGCAGCACTGTCTGTAGTCCTGTAGTATATATGTAGATGGTGATGATATAACACTAGGGGGCAGCACTGTCTATAGTCCTGTAGTATATATGTAGATGGAGATGATATAACACCAGGGGGCAGCACTGTCTATAGTCCTGTAGTATATATGTAGATGGGGATGATATAACACTAGGGGGCAGCATTGTCTATAGTCCTGTAGTATATATGTAGATGGTGATGATATAACACTAGAGGGCAGCATTGTCTATAGTCCTGTAGTATATATGTTTATGGTGATGATATTACACTAGGGGGCAGCACTGTCTGTAGTCCTGTAGTATATATGTAGATGGTGATGATATAACACTAGGGGGCAGCACTGTCTATAGTCCTGTAGTATATATGTAGATGGAGATGATATAACACCAGGGGGCAGCACTGTCTATAGTCCTGTAGTATATATGTAGATGGGGATGATATAACACTAGGGGGCAGCACTGTCTATAGTCCTGTATTATATGTGTAGATGGTGATGATATAACACTAGGGGGCAGCATTGTCTATAGTCCTGTAGTATATATGTAGATGGTGATTATATAACACTAGGGGGCAGCATTGTCTATAGTCCTGTAGTATATATGTAGATGGTGGTGATATAACACTAGGGGGCATTATTGTCTATAGTCCTGTAGTATATATGTAGATGGTGGTGATATAACACTAGGGGGCAGCACTGTCTATAGTCCTGTAGTATATATGTAGATGGTGATGATATAACACTAGAGGGCAGCATTGTCTATAGTCCTGTAGTATATATGTAGATGGTGATGATATAACACTAGGGAGCAGCATTGTCTATAGCCCTGTAGTATATATGTAGATGGTGATGATATAACACTAGGGGGCATTATTGTCTATAGTCCTGTAGTATATATGTAGATGGTGGTGATATAACACTAGGGGGCAGCACTGTCTATAGTCCTGTAGTATATATGTAGATGGTGATGATATAACACTAGAGGGCAGCACTGTCTATAGTCCTGTAGTATATATGTAGATGGAGATGATATAACACTAGGGGCAGCATTGTCTATAGTCCTGTAGTATATATGTAGATGGTGATGATATAACACTAGAGGGCAGCACTGTCTATAGTCCTGTAGTATATATGTAGATGGTGATGATATAACACTAGGGGGCAGCACTGTCTATAGCCCTGTAGTATATATGTAGATGGTGATGATATAACACTAGAGGGCAGCACTGTCTATAGTCCTGTAGTATATATGTATATGGTGATGATATTATACTAGGGGGCAGCATTGTCTATAGTCCTGTAGTTTATATGTAGATGGTGATGATATAACACTAGGGGGCAGCATTGTCTATAGTCCTGTAGTTTATATGTAGATGGTGATGATATAACACTAGGGGGCAGCACTGTCTATAGTCCTGTAGTATATATGTAGATGGTATTGATATAACACTAGGGGGCAGAACTGTCTATAGTCCTGTAGTATATATGTAGATGGAGATGATATAACACTAGAGGGCAGCATTGTCTATAGTCCTGTAGTATATATGTAGATGGTGATGATATAACACTAGGGGGCAGCACTGTCTGTAGTCCTGTAGTATATATGTAGATGGTGATGATATAACACTAGGGGGCAGCACTGTCTATAGTCCTGTAGTATATATGTAGATGGTGATGATATAACACTAGGGGGCAGCATTGTCTGTAGTCCTGTAGTATATATGTAGATGGTGGTGATATAACACTAGGGGGCAGCATTGTCTATAGTCCTGTAGTATATATGTAGATGGTGATGATATAACACTAGGGGGCAGCATTGTCTATAGTCCTGTAGTATATATGTAGATGGTGATGATATAACACTAGGGAGCAGCATTGTCTATAGTCCTGTAGTATATATGTAGATAGTGGTGATATAACACTAGGGGGCAGCATTGTCTATAGTCCTGTAGTATATATGTAGATGGTGATGGTATAGCACTAGGGGGCAGCATTGTCTATAGTCCTGTAGTGTATATGTAGATGGAGATGATATAACACTAGGGGGCAGCATTGTCTATAGTCCTGTAGTATATATGTAGATGATGATGATATAACACTAGGGGGCAGCATTGTCTATAGTCCTGTAGTATATATGTAGATGGTGATGATATAACACTAGGGGGCAGCATTGTCTATAGTCCTGTAGTATATATGTAGATGGTATTGATATAACACTAGGGGGCAGCACTGTCTATAGTCCTGTAGTATATATGTAGATGGTGATGATATAACACTAGGGGGCAGCATTGTCTATAGTCCTGTAGTATATATGTAGATGGAGATGATATAACACTAGGGGGCAGCACTGTCTATAGTCCTGTAGTATATATGTAGATGGTGATGATATAACACTAGGGGGCAGCATTGTCTATAGTCCTGTAGTATATATGTAGATGGAGATGATATAACACTAGGGGGCAGCATTGTCTATAGTCTTGTAGTATATATGTAGATGGTGGAGATATAACACTAGGGGGCAGCATTGTCTATAGCCCTGTAGTATATATGTAGATGGTGGTGATATAACACTAGGGGGCAGCACTGTCTATAGTCCTGTAGTATATATGTAGATGGTGATGATATAACACTAGGGGGCAGCATTGTCTATAGTCCTGTAGTATATATGTAGATGGTGATGATATAACACTAGGGGGCAGCATTGTCTCTAGTCCTGTAGTATATATGTAGATGGTGATGATATAACACTAGGGGGCAGCATTGTCTCTAGTCCTGTAGTATATATGTAGATGGTGATGATATAACACTAGGAGGCAGCATTGTCTCTAGTCCTGTAGTATATATGTAGATGGTGATGATATAACACTAGGGGGCAGCACTGTCTATAGTCCTGTAGTATATATGTAGATGGTGATGATATAACACTAGGGGGCAGCATTGTCTCTAGTCCTGTAGTATATATGTAGATGGTGATGATATAACACTAGGGGGCAGCACTGTCTATAGTCCTGTAGTATATATGTAGATGGTGATGATATTACACTAGGGGGCAGCATTGTCTATAGTCCTGTAGTATATATGTAGATGGTGATGATATAACACTAGGGGGCAGCATTGTCTCTAGTCCTGTAGTATATATGTAGATGGTGATGATATAACACTAGGGGGCAGCATTGTCTATAGTCCTGTAGTATATATGTAGATGGTGATGATATAACACTAGGGGGCAGCATTGTCTATAGTCCTGTAGTATATATGTAGCTGGTGATGACATAACACTAGGGGGCAGCATTGTTTATAGTCCTGTAGTATATATGTAGATGGTGATGATATAACACTAGGGGGCAGCACTGTCTATAGTCCTGTAGTATATATGTAGATGGTGATGATATAACACTAGGGGGCAGCACTGTCTATAGTCCTGTAGTATATATGTAGATGGAGATGATATAACACTAGGGGGCAGCATTGTCTATAGTCCTGTAGTATATATGTAGATGGTGATGATATAACACTAGGGGGCAGCATTGTTTATAGTCCTGTAGTATATATGTAGATGGTGGTGATATAACACTAGGGGCAGCATTGTTTATAGTCCTGTAGTATATATGTAGATGGTGGTGATATAACACTAGGGGGCAGCATTGTTTATAGTCCTGTAGTATATATGTAGATGGTGGTGATATAACACTAGGGGGCAGCATTGTCTATAGTCCTGTAGTATATATGTAGATGGTGGTGATATAACACTAGGGGCAGCATTGTCTATAGTCCTGTAGTATATATGTAGATGGAGATGATATAACACTAGGGGGCAGCATTGTCTATAGTCCTGTAGTATATATGTAGATGGTGATGATATAACACTAGGGGGCAGCATTGTTTATAGTCCTGTAGTATATATGTAGATGGTGATGATATAACACTAGGGGGCAGCATTGTCTATAGTCCTGTAGTATATATGTAGATGGAGATGATATAACACTAGGGGGCAGCATTGTCTATAGTCCTGTAGTATATATGTAGATGGTGATGATATAACACTAGGGGGCAGCATTGTCTATAGTCCTGTAGTATATATGTAGATGGTGATGATATAACACTAGGGGGCAGCATTGTCTATAGTCCTGTAGTATATATGTAGATGGTGATGATATAACACTAGGGGGCAGCATTGTCTATAGTCCTGTAGTATATATGTAGATGGTGATGATATAACACTAGGGGGCAGCATTGTCTATAGCCCTGTAGTATATGTGTAGATGGTGGTGATATAACACTAGGGGGCAGCATTGTCTATAGTCCTGTAGTATATATGTAGATGGTGATGATATAACACTAGGGGGCAGCAATGTCTATAGTCCTGTAGTATATATGTAGATGGTAATGATATAACACTAGGGGGCAGCATTGTCTATAGTCCTGTAGTATATATGTAGATGGTGGTGATATAACACTAGGGGGCAGCACTGTCTATAGTCCTGTAGTATATATGTAGATGGTGGTGATATAACACTAGGGGGCAGCATTGTCTATAGTCCTGTAGTATATATGTAGATGGTGGTGATATAACACTAGGGGGCAGCACTGTCTATAGTCCTGTAGTATATATGTAGATGGAGATGATATAACACTAGGGGGCAGCACTGTCTATAGTCCTGTAGTATATATGTAGATGGTGGTGATATAACACTAGGGGACAGCATTGTCTATAGTCCTGTAGTATATATGTAGATGGTGGTGATATAACACTAGGGGGCAGCACTGTCTATAGTCCTGTAGTATATATGTAGCTGGTGTTGATATAACACTAGGGGGCAGCATTGTCTATAGTCCTGTAGTATATATGTAGATGGTGGTGATATAACACTAGGGAGCAGCATTGTCTATAGTCCTGTAGTATATATGTAGATGGTGGTGATATAACACTAGGGAGCAGCATTGTTTATAGTCCTGTAGTATATATGTAGATGGTGATGATATAACACTAGGGGGCAGCATTGTCTATAGTCCTGTAGTATATATGTAGATGGAGATGATATAACACCAGGGGGCAGCATTGTCTGTAGTCCTGTAGTATATATGTAGATGGTGGTGATATAACACTAGGGGGCAGCATTGTCTATAGTCCTGTAGTATATATGTAGATGGTGGTGATATAACACTAGGGGGCAGCACTGTCTATAGTCCTGTAGTATATATGTAGATGGTGATGATATAACACTAGGGGGCAGCACTGTCTATAGTCCTGTAGTATATATGTAGATGGTGATGATATAACACTAGGGGGCAGCACTGTCTATAGTCCTGTAGTATATATGTAGATGGTGGTGATATAACACTAGGGGGCAGCATTGTCTATAGTCCTGTAGTATATATGTAGATGGTGATGATATAACACTAGGGGGCAGCACTGTCTATAGTCCTGTAGTATATATGTAGATGGTGATGATATAACACTAGGGGGCAGCACTGTCTATAGTCCTGTAGTATATATGTAGATGGTGGTGATATAACACTAGGGGGCAGCATTGTCTATAGTCCTGTAGTATATATGTAGATGATGATGATATAACACTAGGGGGCAGCATTGTCTATAGTCCTGTAGTATATATGTAGATGGTGATGATATAACACTAGGGGGCAGCACTGTCTATAGTCCTGTAGTATATATGTAGATGGTGATGATATAAAACTAGGGGGCAGCACTGTCTATAGTCCTGTAGTATATATGTAGATGGTGGTGATATAACACTAGGGGGCAGCACTGTCTATAGTCCTGTAGTATATATGTAGATGGTGGTGATATAACACTAGGGGGCAGCATTGTCTATAGTCCTCTAGTATATATGTAGATGGTGATGATATAACACTAGGGGGCAGCATTGTCTATAGTCCTGTAGTATATATGTAGATGGTGATGATATAACACTAGGGGGCAGCACTGTCTATAGTCCTGTAGTATATATGTAGATGGTGGTGATATAACACTAGGGGGCAGCACTGTCTATAGTCCTGTAGTATATATGTAGATGGTGGTGATATAACACTAGGGGGCAGCACTGTCTATAGTCCTGTAGTATATATGTAGATGGTGGTGATATAACACTAGGGGGCAGCACTGTCTATAGTCCTGTAGTATATATGTAGATGGTGATGATATAACACTAGGGGGCAGCATTGTCTGTAGTCCTGTAGTATATATGTAGATGGTGATGATATAACACTAGGGGGCAGCATTGTCTATAGTCCTGTAGTATATATGTAGATGGTGATGATATAAAACTAGGGGGCAGCACTGTCTATAGTCCTGTAGTATATATGTAGATGGTGATGATATAACACTAGGGGGCAGCACTGTCTATAGTCCTGTAGTATATATGTAGATGATGATGATATAACACTAGGGGGCAGCATTGTCTATAGTCCTGTAGTATATATGTAGATGGTGATGATATAAAACTAGGGGGCAGCACTGTCTATAGTCCTGTAGTATATATGTAGATGGTGATGATATAACACCAGGGGGCAGCACTGTCTATAGTCCTGTAATATATATGTAGATGGTGGTGATATAACACTAGGGGGTAGCATTGTCTATAGTCCTGTAGTATATATGTAGATGGTGATGATATAACACTAGGGGGTAGCATTGTCTATAGTCCTGTAGTATATATGTAGATGGTGATGATATAACACTAGGGGGCAGCATTGTCTATAGTCCTGTAGTATATATGTAGATGATGATGATATAACACTAGGGGGCAGCACTGTCTATAGTCCTGTAGTATATATGTAGATGGTGGTGATATAACACTAGGGGGCAGCACTGTCTATAGTCCTGTAGTATATATGTAGATGGTGGTGATATAACACTAGGGGGCAGCACTGTCTATAGTCCTGTAGTATATATGTAGATGGTGATGATATAACACTAGGGGGCAGCACTGTCTATAGTCCTGTAGTATATATGTAGATGGTGGTGATATAACACTAGGGGGCAGCACTGTCTATAGTCCTGTAGTATATATGTAGATGGTGATGATATAACACTAGGGGGCAGCATTGTCTATAGTCCTGTAGTATATATGTAGATGATGATGATATAACACTAGGGGGCAGCATTGTCTATAGTCCTGTAGTATATATGTAGATGGTGATGATATAAAACTAGGGGGCAGCACTGTCTATAGTCCTGTAGTATATATGTAGATGGTGGTGATATAACACTAGGGGGCAGCATTGTCTGTAGTCCTGTAGTATATATGTAGATGGTGGTGATATAACACTAGGGGGCAGCATTGTCTATAGTCCTGTAGTATATATGTAGATGGTGGTGATATAACACTAGGGGGCAGCACTGTCTATAGTCCTGTAGTATATATGTAGATGGTGGTGATATAACACTAGGGGGCAGCATTGTCTATAGTCCTGTAGTATATATGTAGATGGTGGTGATATAACACTAGGGGGCAGCATTGTCTGTAGTCCTGTAGTATATATGTAGATGGTGGTGATATAACACTAGGGAGCAGCATTGTCTATAGTCCTGTAGTATATATGTAGATGGTGGTGATATAACACTAGGGGGCAGCATTGTCTGTAGTCCTGTAGTATATATGTAGATGGTGATGATATAACACTAGGGGGCAGCACTGTCTATAGTCCTGTAGTATATATGTAGATGGTGATGATATAACACTAGGGGGCAGCATTGTCTATAGTCCTGTAGTATATATGTAGATGGTGATGATATAACACTAGGGGGCAGCATTGTCTATAGTCCTGTAGTATATATGTAGATGGTGATGATATAAAACTAGGGGGCAGCACTGTCTATAGTCCTGTAGTATATATGTAGATGGTGATGATATAACACTAGGGGGCAGCATTGTCTATAGCCCTGTAGTATATATGTAGATGGTGGTGATATAACACTAGGGGGCAGCACTGTCTATAGTCCTGTAGTATATATGTAGTTGGAGATGATATAACACTAGGGGGCAGCATTGTTTATAGTCCTGTAGTATATATGTAGATGGTGATGATATAACACTAGGGGGCAGCATTGTCTATAGTCCTGTAGTATATATGTAGATGGTGGTGATATAACACTAGGGGGCAGCACTGTCTATAGTCCTGTAGTATATATGTAGTTGGAGATGATATAACACTAGGGGGCAGCATTGTTTATAGTCCTGTAGTATATATGTAGATGGTGGTGATATAACACTAGGGGGCAGCACTGTCTATAGTCCTGTAGTATATATGTAGTTGGAGATGATATAACACTAGGGGGCAGCATTGTTTATAGTCCTGTAGTATATATGTAGATGGTGATGATATAACACTGGGGAGCAGCATTGTCTATAGTCCTGTAGTATATATGTAGATGGTGATGATATAACACTAGGGGGCAGCCTTGTCTCTAGTCCTGTAGTATATATGTAGATGGTGATGATATAACACTAGGGGGCAGCATTGTCTATAGTCCTGTAGTATATATGTAGATGGTGGTGATATAACACTAGGGGGCAGCATTGTCTATAGTCCTGTAGTATATATGTAGTTGGAGATGATATAACACTAGGGGGCAGCATTGTTTATAGTCCTGTAGTATATATGTAGATGGTGATGATATAACACTAGGGGGCAGCATTGTCTATAGTCCTGTAGTATATATGTAGATGGTGATGATATAACACTAGGGGGCAGCATTGTCTATAGTCCTGTAGTATATATGTAGATGGTGATGATATAACACTAGGGGGCAGCATTGTCTATAGTCCTGTAGTATATATGTAGATGGTGATGATATAACACTAGGGGGCAGCATTGTCTATAGTCTTGTAGTATATATGTAGATGGTGATGATATAACACTAGGGGGCAGCATTGTCTATAGTCCTGTAGTATATATGTAGATGGTGATGATATAACACTGGGGGGCAGCACTGTCTATAGTCCTGTAGTATATATGTAGATGGTGGTGATATAACACTAGGGGGCAGCATTGTCTATAGTCTTGTAGTATATATGTAGATGGTGGTGATATAACACTAGGGGGCAGCATTGTCTATAGCCCTGTAGTATATATGTAGATGGTGATGATATAATACTAGGGGGCAGCACTGTCTATAGTCCTGTAGTATATATGTAGATGGTGATGATATAACACTAGGGGGCAGCACTGTCTATAGTCCTGTAGTATATATGTAGATGGTGATGATATAACACTAGGGGGCAGCACTGTCTATAGTCCTGTAGTATATATGTAGATGGTGGTGATATAACACTAGGGGGCAGCATTGTCTATAGTCTTGTAGTATATATGTAGATGGTGGTGATATAACACTAGGGGGCAGCACTGTCTATAGTCCTGTAGTATATATGTAGATGGTGATGATATAACACTAGGGGGCAGCGCTGTCTATAGTCCTGTAGTATATATGTATATGGTGATGATATAACACTAGGGGGCAGCACTGTCTATAGTCCTGTAGTATATATGTAGATGGAGATGATATAACACTAGGGGGCAGCACTGTCTATAGTCCTGTAGTATATATGTAGATGATGATGATATAACACTAGGGGGCAGCACTGTCTATAGTCCTGTAGTATATATGTAGATGATGATGATATAACACTAGGGGGCAGCACTGTCTATAGTCCTGTAGTATATATGTAGATGGTGATGATATAACACTAGGGGGCAGCACTGTCTATAGTCCTGTAGTATATATGTAGATGGTGATGATATAACACTAGGGAGCAGCACTGTCTATAGCCCTGTAGTATATATGTAGATGGAGATGATATAACACTAGGGGGCAGCACTGTCTATAGTCCTGTAGTATATATGTAGATGGAGATGATATAACACTAGGGGGCAGCACTGTCTATAGTCCTGTAGTATATATGTAGATGGTGATGATATAACACTAGGGGGCAGCATTGTCTATAGTCCTGTAGTATATATGTAGATGGTGGTGATATAACACTAGGGGGCAGCATTGTCTATAGTCCTGTAGTATATATGTAGATGGTGATGATATAACACTAGGGGGCAGCACTGTCTATAGTCCTGTAGTATATATGTAGATGGTGATGATATAACACTAGGGGGCAGCATTGTCTATAGTCCTGTAGTATATATGTAGATGGTGGTGATATAACACTAGGGGGCAGCATTGTCTATAGTCCTGTAGTATATATGTAGATGGTGATGATATAACACTAGGGGGCAGCATTGTCTATAGTCCTGTAGTATATATGTAGATGGTGATGATATAACACTAGGGGGCAGCATTGTCTATAGTCCTGTAGTATATATGTAGATGGAGATGATATAACACTAGGGGGCAGCACTGTCTGTAGTCCTGTATTATATATGTAGATGGAGATGATATAACACTAGGGGGCAGCATTGTCTATAGTCCTGTAGTATATATGTAGATGGTGATTATATAACACTAGGGGGCAGCACTGTCTATAGTCCTGTAGTATATATGTAGATGGTGATTATATAACACTAGGGGGCAGCACTGTCTATAGTCCTGTAGTATATATGTAGATGGTGGTGATATAACACTAGGGGGCAGCACTGTCTATAGTCCTGTAGTATATATGTAGATGGTGGTGATATAACACTAGGGGGCAGCATTGTCTATAGTCCTGTAGTATATATGTAGATGGTGATGATATAACACTAGGGGGCAGCATTGTCTATAGTCCTGTAGTATATATGTGGATGGTGATGATATAACACTAGGGGGCAGCATTGTCTATAGTCCTGTAGTATATATGTAGATGGTGGTGATATAACACTAGGGGGCAGCATTGTCTATAGTCCTGTAGTATATATGTAGATGGTGATTATATAACACTAGGGGGCAGCATTGTCTATAGTCCTGTAGTATATATGTAGATGGTGATTATATAACACTAGGGGGCAGCACTGTCTATAGTCCTGTAGTATATATGTAGATGGTGGTGATATAACACTAGGGGGCAGCACTGTCTATAGTCCTGTAGTATATATGTAGATGGTGGTGATATAACACTAGGGGGCAGCATTGTCTATAGTCCTGTAGTATATATGTAGATGGTGATGATATAACACTAGGGGGCAGCATTGTCTATAGTCCTGTAGTATATATGTGGATGGTGATGATATAACACTAGGGGGCAGCATTGTCTATAGTCCGGTAGTATATATGTAGATGGTGGTGATATAACACTAGGGGGCAGCATTGTCTATAGTCCTGTAGTATATATGTGGATGGTGATGATATAACACTAGGGGGCAGCATTGTCTATAGTCCGGTAGTATATATGTAGATGGTGGTGATATAACACTAGGGGGCAGCATTGTCTATAGTCCTGTAGTATATATGTAGATGGTGATGATATAACACTAGGGGGCAGCATTGTCTATAGTCCTGTAGTATATATGTAGATGGTGATGATATAACACTAGGGGGCAGCACTGTCTATAGTCCTGTAGTATATATGTAGATGGTGATGATATAACACTAGGGGGCAGCATTGTCTATAGTCCTGTAGTATATATGTAGATGGTGATGATATAACACTAGGGGGCAGCACTGTCTATAGTCCTGTAGTATATATGTAGATGGTGATGATATAACACTAGGGGGCAGCATTGTCTATAGTCCTGTAGTATATATGTAGATGGTGATGATATAACACTAGGGGGCAGCACTGTCTATAGTCCTGTAGTATATATGTAGATGGTGATGATATAACACTAGGGGGCAGCATTGTCTATAGTCCTGTAGTATATATGTAGATGGTGGTGATATAACACTAGGGGGCAGCACTGTCTATAGTCCTGTAGTATATATGTAGATGGTGATGATATAACACTAGGGGGCAGCATTGTCTATAGTCCTGTAGTATATATGTAGATGGTGATGATATAACACTAGGGGGCAGCACTGTCTATAGTCCTGTAGTATATATGTAGATGGTGATGATATAACACTAGGGGGCAGCATTTTCTATAGTCCTGTACTATATATGTAGATGGTGATGATATAACACTAGGGGGCAGCATTGTCTATAGTCCTGTAGTATATATGTAGATGGTGATGATATAACACTAGGGGGCAGCACTGTCTATAGTCCTGTAGTATATATGGAGATGATATAACACTAGGGGGCAGCACTGTCTATAGTCCTGTAGTATATATGTAGATGGTGATGATATAACACTAGGGGGCAGCATTGTCTATAGTCCTGTAGTATATATGTAGATGGTGATGATATAACACTAGGGGGCAGCACTGTCTATAGTCCTGTAGTATATATGGAGATGATATAACACTAGGGGGCAGCACTGTCTATAGTCCTGTAGTATATATGTAGATGGTGATGATATAACACTAGGGAGCAGCATTGTTTATAGTCCTGTAGTATATATGTAGATGGTGATGATATAACACTAGGGGGCAGCATTGTCTATAGTCCTGTAGTATATATGTAGATGGTGATGATATAACACTAGGGGGCAGCACTGTCTATAGTCCTGTAGTATATATGTAGATGGTGATGATATAACACTAGGGGGCAGCATTGTCTATAGTCCTGTAGTATATATGTAGATGGTGGTGAAATAACACTAGGGGGCAGCATTGTCTATAGTCCTGTAGTATATATGTAGATGGTGATGATATAACACTAGGGGGCAGCACTGTCTATAGTCCTGTAGTATATATGTAGATGGTGGTGAAATAACACTAGGGGGCAGCATTGTCTATTGTCCTGTAGTATATATGTAGATGGTGATATAACACTAGGGGGCAGCATTGTCTATAGTCCTGTAGTATATATGTAGATGGAGATGATATAACACTAGGGGGCAGCATTGTCTGTAGTCCTGTAGTATATATGTAGATGGTGGTGATATAACACTAGGGGGCAGCACTGTCTATAGTCCTGTAATATATATGTAGATGGTGATGATATAACACTAGGGGGCAGCATTGTCTATAGTCCTGTAGTATATATGTAGATGGTGGTGATATAACACTAGGGGGCAGCATTGTCTATAGTCCTGTAGTATATATGTAGATGGTGGTGATATAACACTAGGGGGCAGCATTGTCTATAGTCCTGTAGTATATATGTAGATGGTGGTGATATAACACTAGGGAGCAGCATTGTCTATAGTCCTGTAGTATATATGTAGATGGTGGTGATATAACACTAGGGGGCAGCATTGTCTATAGTCCTGTAGTATATATGTAGATGGTGGTGATATAACACTAGGGGGCAGCATTGTCTATAGTCCTGTAGTATATATGTAGATGGTGGTGATATAACACTAGGGGGCAGCATTGTCTATAGTCCTGTAGTATATATGTAGATGGTGGTGATATAACACTAGGGGGCAGCATTGTCTATAGTCCTGTAGTATATATGTAGATGGTGATGATATAACACTAGGGGGCAGCATTGTCTATAGTCCTGTAGTATATATGTAGATGGAGATGATATAACACTAGGGGGCAGCACTGTCTATAGTCCTGTAGTATATATGTAGATGGTGATGATATAACACTAGGGGGCAGCATTGTCTATAGTCCTGTAGTATATATGTAGATGGTGATGATATAACACTAGGGGGCAGCATTGTCTGTAGTCCTGTAGTATATATGTAGATGGTGGTGATATAACACTAGGGGGCAGCATTGTCTATAGTCCTCTAGTATATATGTAGATGGTGATGATATAACACTAGGGGGCAGCATTGTCTATAGTCCTGTAGTATATATGTAGATGGTGATGATATAACACTAGGGGGCAGCATTGTCTATAGTCCTGTAGTATATATGTAGATGGTGATGATATAACACTAGGGGGCAGCATTGTCTGTAGTCCTGTAGTATATATGTAGATGGTGATGATATAACACTAGGGGGCAGCACTGTCTATAGTCCTGTAGTATATATGTAGATGGTGATGATATAACACTAGGGGGCAGCACTGTCTATAGTCCTGTAGTATATATGTAGATGGTGGTGATATAACACTAGGGGGCAGCATTGTCTATAGTCCTGTAGTATATATGTAGATGGTGGTGATATAACACTAGGGGGCAGCACTGTCTATAGCCCTGTAGTATATATGTAGATGGTGATGATATAACACTAGGGGGCAGCATTGTCTATAGTCCTGTAGTATATATGTAGATGGTGGTGATATAACACTAGGGGGCAGCATTGTCTATAGTCCTGTAGTATATATGTAGATGGTGATGATATAACACTAGGGGCAGCACTGTCTATAGTCCTGTAGTATATATGTAGATGGTGGTGATATAACACTAGGGGGCAGCATTGTCTATAGTCCTGTAGTATATATGTAGATGGTGATGATATAACACTAGGGGGCAGCATTGTCTGTAGTCCTGTAGTATATATGTAGATGGTGGTGATATAACACTAGGGGGCAGCATTGTCTATAGTCCTGTAGTATATATGTAGATGGTGATGATATAACACTAGGGGGCAGCATTGTCTATAGTCCTGTAGTATATATGTAGATGGTGGTGATATAACACTAGGGGGCAGCATTGTCTATAGTCCTGTAGTATATATGTAGATGGTGGTGATATAACACTAGGGGGCAGCATTGTCTATAGTCCTGTAGTAGATATGTAGATGGTGATGATATAACACTAGGGGGCAGCATTGTCTATAGTCCTGTACTATATATGTAGATGGTGATGATATAACACTAGGGGGCAGCACTGTCTATAGTCCTGTAGTATATATGTAGATGGTGGTGATATAACACTAGGGGGCAGCACTGTCTATAGTCCTGTAGTATATATGTAGATGGTGATGATATAACACTAGGGGGCAGCATTGTCTATAGTCCTGTAGTATATATGTAGATGGTGATGATATAACACTAGGGGGCAGCATTGTCTATAGTCCTGTAGTAGATATGTAGATGGTGATGATATAACACTAGGGGGCAGCATTGTCTATAGTCCTGTACTATATATGTAGATGGTGATGATATAACACTAGGGGGCAGCACTGTCTATAGTCCTGTAGTATATATGTAGATGGTGGTGATATAACACTAGGGGGCAGCACTGTCTATAGTCCTGTAGTATATATGTAGATGGTGGTGATATAACACTAGGGGGCAGCATTGTCTATAGTCCTGTAGTATATATGTAGATGGTGGTAATATAACACTAGGGGGCAGCATTGTCTATAGTCCTGTAGTATATATGTAGATGGTGATGATATAACACTAGGGGGCAGCATTGTCTATAGTCCTGTAGTATATATGTAGATGGTGATGATATAACACTAGGGGGCAGCATTGTCTATAGTCCTGTAGTATATATGTAGATGGTGATGATATAACACTAGGGGGCAGCATTGTCTATAGTCCTGTAGTATATATGTAGATGGTGGTGATATAACACTAGGGGGCAGCATTGTCTATAGTCCTGTAGTATATATGTAGATGGTGGTGATATAACACTAGGGGGCAGCATTGTCCATAGTCCTGTAGTATATATGTAGATGGTGATGATATAACACTAGGGGGCAGCTTTGTCTATAGTCCTGTAGTATATATGTAGATGGTGGTGATATAACACTAGGGGGCAGCATTGTCTATAGTCCTGTAGTATATATGTAGATGGAGATGATATAACACTAGGGGGCAGCATTGTCCATAGTCCTGTAGTATATATCTAGATGGTGATGATATAACACTAGGGGGCAGCATTGTCTGTAGTCCTGTAGTATATATGTAGATGGTGATGATATAACACTAGGGGGCAGCACTGTCTATAGTCCTGTAGTATATATGTAGATGGAGGTGATATAACCCTAGGGGGCAGTATTTGTTGAGTAGGTCGCGTTATTTCCTATCAAGGTCCTTTGCAGACGAGCTCATATATAATCTGTGTGATGGACAGCTCCTCGCTGGAGGACTCAGCAGGTGTCACAGTGGTGGACATGAGCAGTCTATGTGGACAGGGTGTCAGGGGTAAAGACAGGCGGCGTCAACCCTCTGGAAGTCCCTGGTCATGCAGTCCTCAGGAGATCCTCTAGGATGGTTAACGTTCCTCAGACTGGCTGCAGACCATCAGGAGCTGCCCGTAGATCCGGACCCTCCATTGTCCTCTCCGTTTGCTGTCCCTTCACATTAGAAGATACGTTCCTTCTTATTGGCCAAGTATATCGCTGAGAGCAGACGCAGGACCAATGTTTCTGGGGACGCATTACAGGAGATATTCCCGTCCATTGGATAAAAATGTTGCACATGAGGAATTTAAAGTGTTTGGAACGGATCACATGAGAATGCCGTCCAGTCTGCAGGCTCCGAAGTAGGGCCGGAGGAGCTGATGGATACATCGCTCGTGTGAAAAGATTCAGTATAACTTTTGTGTTCATCAGTTACTCTTCCACCTTTTCTGGGCTTTCAGTCCTGTGGCCGGTCCTTTCGGTGACTGACAGCTTTCTTTGTATGAGTGTGCGCACAGAGAACGCTGTCAGTCACCGACCGGCACGAAAACACCAGAAACAGAAGAAGTTTAAATGATGAAAACATGGATTATACTGAATCTTTTCTCACAAAATCCCTATATGTATGGAGAGTGGGCGGAAAGCAGAGAAAACCCCATAAAGACGGGGAGAACATGCAAACTCCTTGCAGATGATGTCCGTTCAACACTGAACCCCAGCGCTGCAAAGCTACTGTGCTAACCACTGAGCCAACGTGAGGATGACAAAGGAGTCTGGTGGAGAAGGAGGACCGAGGAGTCTGGTGGAGAAGGAGGACCGAGGAGTCTGGTGGAGAAGGAGGACCGAGGAGTCTGGTGGAGAAGGAGGACCGAGGAGTCTGGTGGAGAAGGAGGACCGAGGAGTCTGGTGGAGAAGGAGGACCGAGGAGTCTGGTGGAGAAGGAGGACCGGGGAGTCTGGTGGAGAAGGAGGACCGAGGAGTCTGGTGGAGAAGGAGGACCGAGGAGTCTGGTGGAGAAGGAGGACCGAGGAGTCTGGTGGAGAAGGAGGACCGAGGAGTCTGGTGGAGAAGGAGGACCGAGGAGTCTGGTGGAGAAGGAGGACCGAGGAGTCTGGTGGAGAAGGAGGACCGAGGAGTCTGGTGGAGAAGGAGGACCGAGGAGTCTGGTGGAGAAGGAGGACCGAGGAGTCTGGTGGAGAAGGAGGACCGAGGAGTCTGGTGGAGAAGGAGGACCGAGGAGTCTGGTGGAGAAGGAGGACCGAGGAGTCTGGTGGAGAAGGAGGACCGGGGAGTCTGGTGGAGAAGGAGGACCGAGGAGTCTGGTGGAGAAGGAGGACCGAGGAGTGTGGTGGAGAAGGAGGACAGGGGAGTCTGGAGGAAGGGGCTAGAGAAGTATGGAGAAGGACAAGTGTCTGGCGGAGAAGGAGGACAGAGGAGTCTGGCGGAGAAGGAGGACAGAGGAGTCTGGCGGAGAAGGAGGACAGAGGAGTCTGGCGGAGAAGGAGGACAGAGGAGTCTGGCGGAGAAGGAGGACCGAGGAGTCTGGCGGAGAAGGAGGACAGAGGAGTCTGGTGGAGAAGGAGGGCAGAGGAGTCTGGCGGAGAAGGAGGACCGAGGAGTCTGGTGGAGAAGGAGGACCGAGGAGTCTGGTGGAGAAGGAGGACCGAGGAGTCTGGTGGAGAAGGAGGACTGAGGAGTCTGGTGGAGAAGGAGGGCAGAGGAGTCTGGCGGAGAAGGAGGACAGAGGAGTCTGGCGGAGAAGGAGGAAAGAGGAGTCTGGCGGAGAAGGAGGACAGAGGAGTCTGGCGGAGAAGGAGGACAGAGGAGTCTGGCGGAGAAGGAGGACAGAGGAGTCTGGATTGAGGATGACAGACAATTCTGGAGGAAGGGGATAGAGGTGTCTGGAGAAGGACAGAAGAGTTTGGAGTAGATTGAGGAGGACTTCCGAATCTGAAGGGAGGACAGAGGAGTCTGGAGGGAGGAGGCCAATGGAGTTTGAGAAGGAACAAGGAGAGAACGATTGGCTGTGTATTTGATTAGTTTCTGGCTTGTTTGAAGTTATTCGTCTCTTTCTGCTTCTTCTTTCACCAATGTCTCAGAATAATTCTAGACAATCTCAATCTGAGCTGGAACCATGAATCGTGGACCTGGAATACACTGATACCATGAGCGGATCCAGGCGTCACAGCCCTGGAGGGTCCTCTCCCATTGGCATGTCCATCTTCGGAGGTCTTGAGCACATGGTATGGCCCGGCTGAGAGGCGAGACATCAGACCAGCGCTGTCACCATTAGAGGTGCCATCTCTCACCTCTTTCCCACAAGCTCCCCCAAGAACGTTTCATCTTGTGAGATAAGACCAATGGTTGGGTTGACTGCAGATACAGAATCCTGGAAGTGGCACCAAGGACTCCTGACCATCACAGTGGTGAAAGGTAAATTATCTGAAATTCAGGAAACCTTCATCGCCAGAGTCTGAAGATCTCATCTCACAATATATATGAAGGTGAGTGAAGAAGCAGACTGTGAGGACCCCCAACCAAACCCCGACGCTCAGCCCCCCTACCGCTCTACCCCCTTTAACAATACAATCATGTAACTCTTACAACTGGATGGGTGAGGATCGGTCACAGCTTTATTAACTCTTTATACTCATTCCATTAGAAAGGCATTTTATTCCACAATAATTCCGCTTGTTGCAGCATGCCCTGGGTCTCCACACCGGCAAGATGGCCAACAAGTGTAACTCTCCAACATGTCTTTTCTATTTCCAGGCCACGGAGGATCCAGCATACTCGTATGCAGGACTCTGACCCCCACCCATCACTCTTAACGCTTGTTCCACTCCGTCCTGGAGTCCTGACAGGAATATGTCCAGTCCAATATCCATTAAGTGAACACCGTCGGGCCGTATGAGGCCTGCTTTATCTCCTTCCAGTTGTCGGTGTCGTACCACTACACCGCCTCTGTCTCTTCTAAATTTTGCCATCCGAATATTTATTACCCGCCTTGTCCGTTCGATGGCCGTGATGTCTCGCGCACCTTGCCATACCGCTATCGGCACAATCTCTGACCATACTATAGTTAGTTTTGTGAAAAATTCTCTTTAGCGCTCAGTGTCTAGTTTCATTATTGCCATTAGTTCTGCGCTCTTGTGATAAGCTATGTCATTTCCCCCGGCCTGTATAACTAAGATGACCGGACCTCTTGCCTCTCTCCCTACCTTGATTACCTCCATTAGTACCTGTGGCCATTGCAGGCCTCTAATACCTCTCCAGTTGAAATATGTGTTATGAAACTCTAATTTCCTCCCGCCTGGGCGGACTTTCGCCCTTTTTTGTGCCCAATATATATACGAGTGGCCTATCACCCACACTGTTGGCTTAGCGTCACCAGTAAAAGAAACAAACCACATTAGGATAACAAGTCCGGTCTTATGTATCTCGCCAAACACGTGGATCGCCATCTCCCTATCCTCTGAACTTCTGTTTCTGACAGTCCTGCTCTTGCTGCTTCCGTGGCCGCGCCTATGCGGAATGAGTGTGTCCCATAATCTTTGGGGTGGTTCCCTGCTGATGTTATACATTGGTTAAATATAGCTTGGAACTGGTATCTTGATAACTGCGTTCCATCAATGTGTGATAGGAAGAAATTACTTTGTGATCTGATGGTTATATATGTTTTTACTATTGTTACCCGACTCAGTGTACCGTTTGTGGGTTGTAGAAGTACCCAAGTGCCCCTGCCCGCTGGAACCGTTTTCGATTTGTGTATGCGTAGACGTATTGCATTATTGGCTATGACTACGTCCTGGTGTAATAAGCCTCCACTGGTGGTAATTTTGGATTGAGGGACTAATTCGCTTATGCATAGCGCCCCGAAGAAGGCGATCACAAATGCAGTAGACAGTAGTGTTGCTTCAAATTGTGAGTATCATGTTAATGGTGTTAGGGATATGATGTGAGAAATCAGTTTTAGTGACACAGGACGGGACGTCTACACTCCTGACTTGGCTGACCCCTTTTCCACCCTTTTATGGATTGTCTGATGATGAATCTTTGTCACATCTCCCCAATTCAGTAGTTGGAAGTGAAATGCTACTCCGGTCAGACACCGCTGCGCTGACGCCCCTGATATGCCCCTCATCATTAGCTGGTGGAGAAATTCTATGGTGACTTGTGATCTGGCTTGTTCACATTGGTCAACCCGTCTGCCTGCTACTAGTCGTGTCCACTCTTCCCATGCCTTACCGTATGCTTGCCACGTTGACGGGGCAACTGACGCTCTGACTAATGGCATCAACTATTCGCCACTAGATCCCATAGGGAGGGTGGTCAACTGTTGCCCGATGGGTGGGCGTTGTGGAAGAGCTCTGTGAAAATCTGCCAATTGAATTGTGATAAAGCGTTATCAGCAGCTTTAGACCCCTCAGCATAGTGGCTAACGCGGACCCATACATTGTGTTTTAGGCACAGGAATGCTAGCCGGCGTAGTAGGCCTAGCACTGGGAGAGACGATGATGCCATCTTATTAATGCAGTGCGCTAGGCTGGTGTTTTTTGTTATGAAGCGTATATTTTTGTTAGCCAGGCACGCGCTCCATATTTCTATTGCTACCACTATTGGGAAGAGTTCCTGGAGTGTCTGTTTTTTTGTCAGCACTTGTTCTGCCCAATACGGAGGCCATAAGCCCGTGCACCACAGGTTATCTAGTATCGCTGCATATCCGCCTGATTCTGCCGCCCCGGTGAATAATCTTAGTTCAATGTTGGACTGTTCTGCTGACATAAATAACGTGTGACCGTTGAATGATTATAAGAAGGTTTTCCGCACCTCTAAGTCCGCCCGTAGCTGCCTGCTGATTCTGATTGTATGACTCGGTTTAGATGCCCCTTTTGTTGCGAGGGATAAACGACAAGAAAAAACCCTTCCGACTGGCATCACCCGGCTCGCGAACACGAGGAGACCTAGTAACACTTGCATC
Source organism: Phyllobates terribilis (assembly GCF_046119375.1). NCBI lineage: Eukaryota > Metazoa > Chordata > Amphibia > Anura > Dendrobatidae > Phyllobates > Phyllobates terribilis. Next base: position 84,368,198 of record NW_027362772.1, read on the forward strand.
TGTTGTAGTGTTACTTTCCGTACTGGGCAAAATCCCTCGATGAGGTGTAATGTTTTTTGTATTTTTTCTGTTGGGAGGCGGAATAACCTTGCCTTGGTGTCGATTTTGATGCCTAAGAAGGACAGCTTTGTTGTGGGGCCTATGGTTTTTGTTTGGCATAATGGGACTCCGAACCGTCGAGAGATGTTTGTGAATTCGTTGAGTAATGATTGGCATTGATATGAGTCTTTGGGTCCGACGAATAGGAAGTCATCTAGGTAATGTGTGACGGACCTACTGCCGGTTTCGTACCTCAACACCCATTCTAGGAAGGAACTGAATAGCTCAAAGTAGTAACAGGATATAGAACAACCCATTGGGAGGCAAGTGTCGTAGAAGTATTCATTGTCCACTTGGCATCCCAGCAGGTGGTAGCAATCTGGGTGCACCGGAAGTAGGCGAAAGGCGGATTCTATGTCGGATTTAGCGAGCAGCGCTCCGGGCCCCGCATCATGTACTAACATTACTGCTCTGTCGAACGACGCGTAGGAGACCGAGGCGTCTTCAGACGAAATACCGTCATTTACAGACTCTCCTTTTGGGTAGGACAGATGGTGGATAAGCCGGAATGAACCTGGCTCTTTTTTGGGGGATTATTCCCAGAGGGGAAACTCTTAGGTTACTGAATGGTGGTGTTGGGAAAGGACCCGCTACTCTGCCTAGAGATACTTCTTTTTGTATTTTTTTTCTAAGTATTTCGGGGTGCTCTTTTGCAGATTTAAGGTTATTTGCAAAGGTGGACGATTTATTGAGTTTGAAAGGGATGAAAAAAACGTATGTGAAACCAAAACGTAACTGCCCCGATGCGTCTTTCTTAGGATATTGGTCTAGCCAGGGGCCCATCGCGGTTACGCTCACCGGGGTCCTTGGATTCTGGCTGTGGGAGTTTAATTGATAATTTGCTTGTGGGGCGAGAACATCTTGCTGCAGGGTGGGCTCCCCCGCAGGCTGAGCATTCATGCTTGTATCTGCATAAGGTGTAGAAGCGACAGTGTCCCTCACTGTACTGCCAGCAGGCCCCTGGTCTACGTACTACCACTGAATTTTGGCCTCCTGTTGCCGATTGTCCAGTAGCCGTTGTTGGAAAGGGATGGTGTTTCTGTGACAGCATTAGTCGCAACCATACATCTGTAGCTTTTACCCCCCAGCCCAGCTGTGGTTGCAGGGCCAACCGCCTCCGGAACTCTTCATCGTAGCGCCACCATGCTGAACCGCCGTGGGCTTTGTACGAGTTATACACCGTATCCTGGTATATGAATAGTTCCGAGCAGCGTTCCGGATGCTTTTGGCCCATTATACAACCCAGCACAGAAAACGCCTTTAACCAGTTACTCATTGTCTTTTATTATTTATTATTATTATTTATTATTATAGCGCCATTTATTCCATGGCGCTTTACATGTGATAGGGATATACATAACAAAAGCATTTACATAATCTTAACAAAACGAGTCAGCGACTGGTACAGGAGGAGTGAGGACCCTGCCCGCGAGGGCTCACAGTCTACAAGGGATGGGTGAGGATACAGTAGGTGAGGGTAGAGCTGGTCGTGCAGCGGTATGGTGGAGAGAGGACCCTGCCCGCGAGGGATCACAATCTACAGGGGATGGGTGAGGATATGACGCGCCCCCTGGGCCATATTCTTTAGGGGGAATATCCGGAGCCGGATCAGATGGGGGTTGTAGTCTTCCGAGTGGCTGTGACCCGGTCCGTGCCCAGGGTGTCAAACTCAGTTGTATGTGGCAGTCCTTACTGATGTTATTAAGTTCTTTTTGTCGACTACGCCACCCGTTGTATTGCGGTCACTATGGCCGCCGCTGCAGCAGGGTCCACTGAGGCTGATGGTGTAGGTGCAGCTTGGGATGGTATAACCCCCAACGGGTGGGGTATAGCCTCAGGGGGTCAGGTGCAGAGGATGGGGGTTGTGGTGGTGCAGCATAGGTGTGAAAGGAAGACAGAGTCGGGTTGTGCAGTTTAGGGTATTTACTCACTGCTGATGTTCCGGTCACTCCAGCTTCGAGTGACCTCCCGAGCCGTGCTGCATCCACCAGGTCCTGGATCCAGCCAACCCCCAAGCGAGTCCGGAGCGTGACCCTGAGCTCTCCTTCTGTCCTTTCTCTGGCCGTCCCCACTAGTGATCCACCCAGGTCCAGCTCCCTTGGGCCTTCTGTTGGGAGACCCTTGGCCTTAGGTTCCCTGACCCTCCACGTGGTATGCCTTCGTGGTGGATGTGGTGGGTGGCCGTGGCAGACGCTGCCCACGGCCTCCGGTCTCTGGCTGGGGTGTGTTTTTGCCCCCACCAGCTTGGGTTCCGGTACCCTGATGCCGACTCTTCACCCGTGGATTGGATTTGGGGTCTCAGAGTCCTCTCTTCTGTTTCCCCCTCTGGGTCTCTCTTGCTTTCTCCTCTCTCTCTCTCAGGCTTCTCTGCTCTGCTCTTCTGCTCTCCAACAGACTCTTTGCAAAAGGCTGACTCACTCCTCCTCTACAGCAGACTGACCCTGTTCTTTGATGGTGCCCACCTTATATACACCCTCTATGTGTGAGCTCAGGTGACCAGCACCCAATGAGCTCCTATCTTTACCCAGGCTGCTCCCCCTATCTGCCCCTACACTACTTGGGATGTACCACCCCCCTCCCACTCCAGCCAGGAACAGACTCGGTCGTACCTGCACATTTCTAAGTGGGAGTACCGTCGGCCTGTTCCTCGGAAATGGGATGTATGTAGTGCATGCAGCCTACCGAGCTCAGTTCCACACTCCATCCTTACCCGGGAGTGGAATATCACACCTCTGGGTTGAGGTGCAATACCCCTGTAGCAGCCGAATCCTCAGGGTGCTACAGATACAGTAGGTGAGGGTAGAGCTGGTCGTGCAGCGGTATGGTGGAGAGAGGACCCTGCCTGCGAGTGTTCACAGTCTACAAGGGATGAGTGAGGATACAGTAGGTGAGGGTAGAGCTAGTCGTGCAGCGGTATGGTGGAGCGAGGACCCTGCCCGCGAGGGCTCACAGTCTACAAGGGATGGGTGAGGATACAGTAGGTGAGGGGAGAGCTGGTCGTGCAGCGGTATGGTGGAGAGAGGACCCTGCCCGCGAGGGATCACAGTCTACAGGGGATGGGTGAGGATACAGTAGGTGAGGGTAGAGCTGGTCGTGCAGTGGTGTTTACTGCAGGTTGTAGGCCTTTCGTCTGTTTCCGTCGAATGGTCTGTCGGCTACCCGTCTCTCTTTGTCTATAGTATGTTGGTCCGTGGATACTAGTGACCAAATGTCAATGTAGTCATTATTCCAAATTTTAATTCTTGTTTCCTTGTCTATGTGTGAACCTAGTGGGCTTATCCTGCAAAAGAATGCGTCCTTGTGTACGCTGGCTAATGGGGGAGTTGTTTTAGTAGGATTATGTATTGCGGCTGATGGCGCGGATAGTTGTTCGACCAGGGCCTTAAGGGCCGCTATTAAGTTGGTGTTACTATTTCCCATTTCAGTTATCCTTATATTGCACTCACCCATTTCTGCGGCTGGAGGAGGGACTCCGATGTTTGGAGGGACTCTGACACCAGTCTCGCTCGGGGTGAGCGGCGTGCCACTGCTCGTAGACCTGCGTGAAATCTCTGCATCGTGCAGGCTGTAAGCTCTGGAGGGTGCCATTGTACTATTTCTGTCCCCCGGAGGACGGGATCAGTGCAGGCGGCTATTGGGGCTCGACGATGCGCTCGACATCTCTGATGCGGAGGATGGTGAGCGCCACCTTGAGGACCGCGACCTGCGACCCCTCCTGTGGGATACCGATCTTCGCTTTGTTTGATACGACCGCTTCCTTCGCCGGTGACTTGTGTGCGATGGCGTAGATCTGTCCTCGGAGGAACTACAGCGAGTTCGCCTGGTGTCTCTCCATCCGTGAGGATGTATGGGGGGTTCTGCGCCATTTACAAGCGTCCCGCCGGGACATGTCGGTGCTATTTGTGGCCAGCTGGAGGGCGTCACGGGAACATTAACTAATAAATGATCAAATGGGCGCTGCGATGCTATAGCGGTGACAAGCGCGTGCGTTGCTGCGCTATTATAGGGGTACATGGAGGAGGCGAGGATGGGTGATGGAGCGTTTAAGCTGCGCGTAGTGTCCATCAGGGGGTATTGATACCGGGAATGGGCGCTAGATGGGCTGCGGTGATTACAGGGGCCACAATGTCCCCTGGATGAGTAGTGTCTTGTGTTCTGTTTTGGGAACTTTTTCGGTTATTTTTATTCGAGGGGTTTCTGCGGGGGGTGTTTGGGGGGGAGGCAGAGCACAGCCCCCGGCAGAGGATTCCCATCCGGAGCTCTGCTCGGCCACAGCCCCTGCTGTGTGTTGCGGGGACTGAGTAATAAATGGATGGCAGCTTCTTCTGTTAGGCTGCGGGGTGGTGTGCCTAAAGCGCTCTGGAGGATGGGAGTGCCGACTGGACCTCCACTCTCCAGGGCACTCCTCGGCGGGATTTGGGACCAGAGTCGTCTTGGGGGTGGGGAACAATGGGCTCTGTGCTGTCCCCAGAGCCGGCGACGGGCAGGAACCCTGAATCCGCTCTGCGCCCGCCACCGACCCTGCAGACAGCACACCTTCAGTTATTAGTGCAGCGGAGCCCTGCGCCCGCTGTGAGTGAGGCGCAGGGCCCGCCACCGCATGAGGAGCAGCCTCCTCCTTTGCCCCGCAGCATCCTGGACTGGGGGGCACGGCCTGCCGGGTCACGTGATGCGCTGCCGGCTCTCTAGCCACGCCTCCTCCAGTAAGCATATCCGGGCCAGAAAAGTCGCACGCCCGCTCCCCAGTTCCTGTGCGCAACCGCTGAGCAAAACACCCCAGCATCTCGCCGGCCAGCGCATGCCGCACCGCCGTTCGGCTCCGGGACCAACAAAGAAAGGGAGGAAGGTGGGCTGTCCCAGTGTTTACGTATCCATGGGACGGCTTGTGGCAGCCGTCCCTTCCACTCTATTGGACCCTTCCGGGGACTTCAGGATCACTGGTCAGTAAGGGGCAGCGAAGGGGGGTCACCAATCGCCACGGCCCGGGGAGGGACCACCACAGTCAGTGACTCCCTCCTTATTTAGTATGGAGTCTACCAACGCACACAAATAACAAAGGTGTCAGAAACCCTCACACCAGAGGCGTAGCTGGGGTTTTGTTTCGGGGGGGGTGAAATTTCTGAGAGTCCCTAACCAGGTACCCTGATTACAGCTATGGTGGCGCTATCGGGGGATGTAGGAGAACCTCAGCAGAAGACCGCTCTGTTACTGGTGAAAATAATCCCTATACAAAGACCAGCACTGATACTACCGCCATATGGTGACATATATTGATAGACACCAGTCCTGCAGAACATATTGGAGATTACAGCACGGTTATATATAGGGACTTACAGCTGACGTTCTTTCTGATGAAATCGTTCACTTTTCCCGTCTTTTCCATCTGGCCCAGACCGACACGACGACTTCTCCAGCCAGAACTCAGAGTCTCAGGTCTGCAGAGATCACAACACAGACACCTCTGACTTCTTACATTTCAGGCTCCGTCTCCATCTAACCCCAACCTGCACAAACCCCTCATCCTGCTGATACCCCAATACTGAGCCACCGCTGCCGTGTCCCTATTACTGCACCTGCTGTGCCCTCTAGATGGTAAAACAAACCTCTGGGATATAGTAATGCCGTGTGCAAGTGCCCTAGAAAACAGTGCCCACATTGTGCCGCCTAGAAAGTAATAATGCCCCATGTGTGCCCCTCTGACAGTCACAATAACCTGAGTTCCCCTATAACAATAAGTGCCCACTTAAGATTTAACAATGTCCTGAGTCTCCACCAATGTACAGCCCCCCTATACACAGTATAATGCCCCCTCACTGTATAGTACCCCCCACACAGTATACTGACCCCTTAGTAGCCTCCAAACTGATGGATCCAACACTGTATGATGGCCCCCACACTGTGCAAAGACCCCACATTATCTCCCACACTGTATGTTTCCCGTACTGTGTAAAGACCCCCCACATTATCTCCCACACTGTATGATGGCCCCCCACACTGTACAAAGACCCCACATTATCTCCCACACTGGATGATGGCTCCACACACTGTACAAAGACCCCACATTATCTCGCACACTGTACAAAGACCCCACATTATCTCCCACACTGTATGATGGCTCCACACACTGTACAAAGACCCCACATTATCTCCCACACTGTATGATGGCCCCCACGCTGTACAAATACCCCACATTATCTCCCACACTGTATGATGGCCCCCACACTGTACAAAGACCCCACATTATCTCCCACACTGTATGATGGCTCCACACACTGTACAAAGACCCCACATTATCTCCCACACTGTATGATGGCCCCACACTGTACAAAGACCCCACATTATCTCCCACACTGTATGATGGTCCCCACACTGTACAAAGACCCCACATTATCTCCCACACTGTATGATGGCCCCACACTGTACAAAGACCCCACATTATCTCCCACACTGTATGATGGTCCCACACTGTACAAAGACCCCACATTATCTCCCACACTGTATGATGGCCCCCACACTGTACAAAGACCCCACATTATCTCCCACACTGTATGATGGCCCCACACTGTACAAAGACCCCACATTATCTCCCACACTGTATGATGGTCCCACACTGTACAAAGACCCCACATTATCTCCCACACTGTATGATGGCCCCCACACTGTACAAAGACCCCACATTATCTCCCACACTGTATGATGGCCCCACACTGTACAAAGACCCCACATTATCTCCAACACTGTATGATGGCCTCCACACTGTACAAAGACCCCACATTATCTCCAACACTGTATGATGGCCTCCACACTGTACAAAGACCCCACATTATCTCCCACACTGTATGATGGTCCCCACACTGTACAAAGAGCCCACATTATCTCCCACACTGTATGATGTTTCCCGTACTGTGTAAAGACCCCACATTATCTCCCACACTGTATGATGGCCCCCACACTGTACAAAGACCCCACATTATCTCCCACACTGTATGATGGTCCCCACACTGTATGATGGTCCCCACACTGTACAAAGACCCCACATTATCCCCCACACTGTATGATGGCTCCACACACTGTACAAAGACCCCACATTATCTCCCACACTGTATGATGGCCTCCACACTGTGCAAAGAACCCACATTATCCCCCACACTGTATGATGGCCTCCACACTGTACAAAGACCCCACATTATCTCCCACACTGTATGATGGCCCCCACACTGTACAAAGACCCCACATTATCTCCCACACTGTATGATGGCCCCCATACTGTACAAAGACCCCACATTATCTCCCACACTGTATGATGGCTCCACACTGTGCAAAGACCCCACATTATCCCCCACACTGTATGATGGCTCCCACACTGTACAAAGACCCAACATTATCTCCCACACTGTATGATGGCCCCCACACTGTACAAAGACCCCACATTATCTCCCACACTGTATGATGGCCCCCATACTGTACAAAGACCCCACATTATCTCCCACACTGTATGATGGCCCCCACACTGTACAAAGACCCCACATTATCTCCCACACTGTATGATGGCCCCCACACTGCACAAAGACCCCACATTATCTCCCACACTGTATGATGGCCCCCACACTGTACAAAGACCCAACATTATCTCCCACACTGTATGATGGCCTCCACACTGTGCAAAGACCCCACATTATCCCCCACACTGTATGATGGCCCCACACACTATACAAAGACCCCACATTATCTCCCACACTGTATGATGGCCCCACACACTGTACAAAGACCCAACATTATCTCCCACACTGTATGATGGCCCCCCACACTGTACAAAGACCCCACATTATCTCCCACACTGTATGATGGCCCCCACACTGTGCAAAGACCCCACATTATCTCCCACACTGTATGATGGCCCCCACACTGTACAAAGACCTCACATTATCTCCCACACTGTATGATGGCCCCCATACTGTACAAAGACCCCACATTATCTCCCACACTGTATGATGGCCCCCACACTGTACAAAGACCCCACATTATCTCCCACACTGTATGATGGCCCCCACACTGCACAAAGACCCCACATTATCTCCCACACTGTATGATGGCCCCCCACTGTACAAAGACCCCACATTATCTCCCACACTGTATGACGGCCTCCACACTGTACAAAGACCCCACATTATCTCCCACACTGTATGATGGCCCCCACACTGTACAAAGACCCCACATTATCTCCCACACTGTATGATGGCCTCCACACTGTACAAAGACCCCACATTATCTCCCACACTGTATGATTGTTCCCGTACTGTGTAAAGACCCCCCACATTATCTCCCACACTGTATGATGGCCCCCACACTGTGCAAAGACCCCACATTATCTCTCACATTGTATGATGGCCCCCATACTGTACAAAGACCCCCCACATTATCCCCCACACTGTATGATGGCTCCCCACACTGTGCAAAGACCCCACATTATCTCCCACACTGTATGATGGCCCCCACACTGTGCAAAGACCCCACATTATCTCCCACACTGTATGATGGCCCCACACTGTACAAAGACCTCACATTATCTCCCACACTGTATGATGGTCCCCACACTGTACAAAGACCCCACATTATCTCCCACACTGTATGATGGCTTCACACTGTACAAAGACCCCACATTATCTCCCACACTGTATAATGGCCCCCACACTGTGCAAAGACCCCACATTATCTGCAACACTGTATGATGGCTCCAACACTGTACAAAGACCCCACATTATCTCCCACACTGTATGATGGCCCCCACACTGTGCAAAGACCCCACATTATCTGCAACACTGTATGATGGCTCCAAACACTGTGCAAAGACCCCCCACATTATCTCCCACACTGTATGATGGCTCCAAACACTGTGCAAAGACCCCCCACATTATCTCCCACACTGTATGATGGCCCCCACACTGTGCAAAGACCCCACATTATCTCCCACACTGTATGATGGCCCCCACACTATACAAAGACCCCACAATATCTCCCACACTGTATGATGGCCCCCACACTGTGCAAAGACCCAACATTATCTCCCACACTGTATGATGGCCCCCACACTGTACAAAGACCCCACATTATCTCCCACACTGTATGATGGCCCCCACACTGTACAAAGACCCCACATTATCTCCCACAGTGTATGATGGCCCCCACACTGTACAAAGACCCCACATTATCTCCCACACTGTATGATTGTTCCCGTACTGTGTAAAGACCCCCCACATTATCTCCCACACTGTATGATGGCCCCCATACTGTACAAAGACCCCCCACATTATCTCCCACACTGTATGATGGCCCCCACACTGTGCAAAGACCCCACATTATCTCCCACACTGTATGATGGCCCCCACACTGTACAAAGACCCCAAATTATCTCCCACACTGTATGATGGCTCCAAACACTGTGCAAAGACCCCACATTATCTCCCACACTGTATGATGGCCCCCACACTGTACAAAGACCCCACATTATCTCCCACACTGTATGATGGCCCCCACACTGTACAAAGACCCCACATTATCTCCCACACTGTATGATGGCCCCCACACTGTACAAAGACCCCACATTATCTCCCACACTGTATGATGGCCCCCACACTGTACAAAGACCCCACATTATCTCCCACACTGTATGATGGCCCCCACACTGTACAAAGACCCCACATTATCTCCCACACTGTATGATGGCCCCCACACTGTACAAAGACCCCACATTATCTCCCACACTGTATGATAGCCCCCACACTGTACTAAGACCCCACATTATCTCCCACACTGTATGATGGCCCCCACACTGTACAAAGACCCCACATTATCTCCCACACTGTATGATGGCCCCCACACTGTACAAAGACCCCACATTATCTCCCACACTGTATGATGGCCCCCACACTGTACAAAGACCCCACATTATCTCCCACACTGTATGATGGCCCCCACACTGTACAAAGACCCCACATTATCTCCCACACTGTATGATAGCCCCCACACTGTACTAAGACCCCACATTATCTCCCACACTGTATGATGGCCCCCACACTGTACTACGACCCCACATTATCTCCGACACTGTATGATGGCCCCCACACTATACAAAGACCCCACATTATCTCCCACACTGTATGATGGCCCCCACACTATACAAAGACCCCACATTATCTCCCACACTGTATGATGGCCCCACACTATACAAAGACCCCACATTATCTCCCACACTGTATGATGGCCCCACACTATACAAAGACCCCACATTATCTCCCACACTGTATGATGGCTCCACACTGTACAAAGACCACACATCATCTCCCACACTGTATGATGGCTCCACACTGTACAAAGACCCCACATTATCTCCCACACTGTATGATGGCTCCAAACACTGTACAAAGACCCCACATTATCTCCCACACTGTATGATGGCTCCCACACTGTACAAAGACCCCACATTATCTCCCACACTGTATGATGGCTCCAAACACTGTACAAAGACCCCACATTATCTCCCACACTGTATGATGGCCCCCACACTGTACAAAGGCCCCACATTATCTCCCACACTGTATGATGGCTCCACACACTGTACAAAGACCCCACATTATCTCCCACACTGTTTGATGGCCCCCACACTGTGCAAAGACCCCACATTATCTCCCACACTGTATGATGGCCCCCACACTGTACAAAGACCCCACATTATCTCCCACACTGTATGATGGCCCCACACTGTACAAAGACCCCACATTATCTCCCACACTGTTTGATGGCCCCCACACTGTGCAAAGACCCCACATTATCTCCCACACTGTATGATGGCCCCCACACTGTACAAAGACCCCACATTATCTCCCACACTGTATGATGGCTCCACACACTGTACAAAGACCCCACATTATCTCCCACACTGTATGATGGCCCCCACACTGTACAAAGACCCCACATTATCTCCCACACTGTATGATGGCCCCCACACTGTACAAAGACCCCACATTATCTCCCACACTGTATGATGGCCCCCACACTGTGCAAAGACCCCACATTATCTCCCACACTGTATGATGGCCCCCACACTGTACAAAGACCCCACATTATCTCCCACACTGTATGATGGCCCCCACACTGTGCAAAGACCCCACATTATCTCCCACACTGTATAATGGCCCCCACACTGCGCAAAGACCCCACATTATCTCCCACACTGTATGATGGCCCCCACACTGTACAAAGACCCCACATTATCTCCCACACTGTATGATGGCCCCCACACTGTACAAAGACCCCACATTATCTCCCACACTGTATGATGGCCCCCACACTGTACAAAGACCCCACATTATCGCGCACACTGTATGATGGCTCCACACACTGTACAAAGACCCCACATTATCTCCCACACTGTTTGATGGCCCCCACACTGTGCAAAGACCCCACATTATCTCCCACACTGTATGATGGCCCCCACACTGTACAAAGACCCCACATTATCTCCCACACTGTATGATGGCTCCACACACTGTACAAAGACCCCACATTATCTCCCACATTGTATGATGGCCCCCACACTGTGCAAAGACCCCACATTATCTCCCACACTGTATGATGGCCCCCACACTGTACAAAGACCCCACATTATCTCCCACACTGTATGATGGTCCCCACACTGTGCAAAGACCCCACATTATTTCCCACACTGTATGATGGCTCCACACACTGTACAAAGACCCCACATTATCTCCTACACTGTATGATGGCCCCCACACTGTACAAAGACCCCACATTATCTCCCACACTGTTTGATGGTCCCCACACTGTACAAAGACCCCACATTATCTCCCACACTGTATGATGGTCCCCACACTGTACAAAGACCCCACATTATCTCCCACACTGTATGATGGCCCCCACACTGTACAAAGACCCCAAATTATCTCCCACACTGTATGATGGCTCCAAACACTGTGCAAAGACCCCACATTATCTCCCACACTGTATGATGGCCCCCACACTGTACAAAGACCCCACATTATCTCCCACACTGTATGATGGCCCCCACACTGTACAAAGACCCCACATTATCTCCCACACTGTATGATGGCCCCCACACTGTACAAAGACCCCACATTATCTCCCACACTGTATGATGGCCCCCACACTGTACAAAGACCCCACATTATCTCCCACACTGTATGATGGCCCCCACACTGTACAAAGACCCCACATTATCTCCCACACTGTATGATGGCCCCCACACTGTACAAAGACCCCACATTATCTCCCACACTGTATGATAGCCCCCACACTGTACTAAGACCCCACATTATCTCCCACACTGTATGATGGCCCCCACACTGTACAAAGACCCCACATTATCTCCCACACTGTATGATGGCCCCCACACTGTACAAAGACCCCACATTATCTCCCACACTGTATGATGGCCCCCACACTGTACAAAGACCCCACATTATCTCCCACACTGTATGATGGCCCCCACACTGTACAAAGACCCCACATTATCTCCCACACTGTATGATAGCCCCCACACTGTACTAAGACCCCACATTATCTCCCACACTGTATGATGGCCCCCACACTGTACTACGACCCCACATTATCTCCGACACTGTATGATGGCCCCCACACTATACAAAGACCCCACATTATCTCCCACACTGTATGATGGCCCCCACACTATACAAAGACCCCACATTATCTCCCACACTGTATGATGGCCCCACACTATACAAAGACCCCACATTATCTCCCACACTGTATGATGGCCCCACACTATACAAAGACCCCACATTATCTCCCACACTGTATGATGGCCCCCACACTGTACAAAGACCCCACATTATCTCCCACACTGTATGATGGCTCCAAACACTGTACAAAGACCCCACATTATCTCCCACACTGTATGATGGCTCCAAACACTGTACAAAGACCCCACATTATCTCCCACACTGTATGATGGCTCCCACACTGTACAAAGACCCCACATTATCTCCCACACTGTATGATGGCTCCAAACACTGTACAAAGACCCCACATTATCTCCCACACTGTATGATGGCCCCCACACTGTACAAAGACCCAACATTATCTCCCACACTGTATGATGGCTCCACACACTGTACAAAGACCCCACATTATCTCCCACACTGTATGATGGCTCCAAACACTGTACAAAGACCCCACATTATCTCCCACACTGTATGATGGCCCCCACACTGTACAAAGGCCCCACATTATCTCCCACACTGTATGATGGCTCCACACACTGTACAAAGACCCCACATTATCTCCCACACTGTTTGATGGCCCCCACACTGTGCAAAGACCCCACATTATCTCCCACACTGTATGATGGCCCCCACACTGTACAAAGACCCCACATTATCTCCCACACTGTATGATGGCCCCACACTGTACAAAGACCCCACATTATCTCCCACACTGTTTGATGGCCCCCACACTGTGCAAAGACCCCACATTATCTCCCACACTGTATGATGGCCCCCACACTGTACAAAGACCCCACATTATCTCCCACACTGTATGATGGCTCCACACACTGTACAAAGACCCCACATTATCTCCCACACTGTATGATGGCCCCCACACTGTACAAAGACCCCACATTATCTCCCACACTGTATGATGGCCCCCACACTGTACAAAGACCCCACATTATCTCCCACACTGTATGATGGCCCCCACACTGTGCAAAGACCCCACATTATCTCCCACACTGTTTGATGGCCCCCACACTGTGCAAAGACCCCACATTATCTCCCACACTGTATGATGGCCCCCACACTGTACAAAGACCCCACATTATCTCCCACACTGTATGATGGCCCCCACACTGTGCAAAGACCCCACATTATCTCCCACACTGTATAATGGCCCCCACACTGCGCAAAGACCCCACATTATCTCCCACACTGTATGATGGCCCCCACACTGTACAAAGACCCCACATTATCTCCCACACTGTATGATGGCCCCCACACTGTACAAAGACCCCACATTATCTCCCACACTGTATGATGGCCCCCACACTGTACAAAGACCCCACATTATGGCGCACACTGTATGATGGCTCCACACACTGTACAAAGACCCCACATTATCTCCCACACTGTTTGATGGCCCCCACACTGTGCAAAGACCCCACATTATCTCCCACACTGTATGATGGCCCCCACACTGTACAAAGACCCCACATTATCTCCCACACTGTATGATGGCTCCACACACTGTACAAAGACCCCACATTATCTCCCACATTGTATGATGGCCCCCACACTGTGCAAAGACCCCACATTATCTCCCACACTGTATGATGGCCCCCACACTGTACAAAGACCCCACATTATCTCCCACACTGTATGATGGTCCCCACACTGTGCAAAGACCCCACATTATCTCCCACACTGTATGATGGCTCCACACACTGTACAAAGACCCCACATTATCTCCTACACTGTATGATGGCCCCCACACTGTACAAAGACCCCACATTATCTCCCACACTGTTTGATGGTCCCCACACTGTACAAAGACCCCACATTATCTCCCACACTGTATGATGGCCCCCACACTGTACAAAGACCCCACATTATCCCCCACACTGTATGATGGCTCCACACACTGTACAAAGACCCCACATTATCTCCCACACTGTATGATGGCCCCCACACTGTACAAAGACCACACATTATCTCCCACACTGTATGATGGTCCCCACACTGTACAAAGACCCCACATTATCTCCCACACTGTATGATGGCCCCCACACTGTACAAAGACCACACATTATCTCCCACACTGTATGATGGTCCCCACACTGTACAAAGACCCCACATTATCTCCCATACTGTATGATGGCCCCCACACTGTACTAAGACCTCACATTATCTCCCACACTGTATGATGGCCCCCACACTGTACAAAGACCCCACATTATCTCCCACACTGTATGATAGCCCCCACACTGTACAAAGACCCCACATTATCTCCCACACTGTATGATGGCCCCCACACTATACAAAGACCCCACATTATCTCCCACACTGTATGATGGCCCCCACACTATACAAAGACCCCACATTATCTCCCACACTGTATGATGGCCCCACACTATACAAAGACCCCACATTATCTCCCACACTGTATGATGGCCCCAGACTATACAAAGACCCCACATTATCTCCCACACTGTATGATGGCCCCCACACTGTACAAAGACCACACATCATCTCCCACACTGTATGATGGCTCCACACTGTACAAAGACCCCACATTATCTCCCACACTGTATGATGGCCCCCACACTGTACAAAGACCCCACATTATCTCCCACACTGTATGATGGCCCCCACACTATACAAAGACCCCACATTATCTCCCACACTGTATGATGGCCCCACACTATACAAAGACCCCACATTATCTCCCACACTGTATGATGGCCCCACACTATACAAAGACCCCACATTATCTCCCACACTGTATGATGGCCCCCACACTGTACAAAGACCCCACATTATCTCCCACACTGTATGATGGCCCCCACACTGTACAAAGACCCCACATTATCTCCTACACTGTATGATGGCCCCCACACTGTACAAAGACCACACATCATCTCCCACACTGTATGATGGCCCCCACACTGTACAAAGACCCCACATTATCCCCCACACTGTATGATGGCTCCAAACACTGTACAAAGACCCCACATTATCTCCCACACTGTATGATGGCTCCCACACTGTACAAAGACCCCACATTATCTCCCACACTGTATGATGGTCCCCACACTGTACAAAGACCCCACATTATCTCGCACACTGTATGATGGCTCCCACACTGTACAAAGACCCCACATTATCTCCCACACTGTATGATGGTCCCCACACTGTACAAAGACCCCACATTATCTCGCACACTGTATGATGGCTCCAAACACTGTACAAAGACCCCACATTATCTCCCACACTGTATGATGGCTCCCACACTGTACAAAGACCACACATTATCTCCCACACTGTATGATGGCTCCACACACTGTACAAAGACCCCACATTATCTCCCACACTGTTTGATGGCCCCCACACTGTGCAAAGACCCCACATTATCTCCCACACTGTATGATGGCTCCACACACTGTACAAAGACCACACATTATCTCCCACACTGTATGATGGCTCCACACACTGTACAAAGACCCCACATTATCTCCCACACTGTATGATGGCTCCACACACTGTACAAAGACCCCACATTATCTCCCACACTGTATGATGGCCCCCACACTGTACAAAGACCCCACATTATCTCCCACACTGTATGATGGCTCCACACACTGTACAAAGACCCCACATTATCTCCCACACTGTATGATGGCTCCACACACTGTACAAAGACCCCACATTATCTCCCACACTGTATGATGGCCCCCACACTGTACAAAGACCCCACATTATCTCCCACACTGTATGATGGCTCCACACACTGTACAAAGACCCCACATTATCTCCCACATTGTATGATGGCCCCAACACTGTGCAAAGACCCCACATTATCTCCCACACTGTATGATGGCCCCCACACTGTACAAAGACCACACATTATCTCCCACACTGTATGATGGCTCCACACACTGTACAAAGACCCCACATTATCTCCCATACTGTATGATGGCCCCCCACACTGTACAAAGACCCCACATTATCTCCCACACTGTATGATGGCCTCCACACTGTACAAAGACCCCACATTATCTCCCACACTGTATGATGGCTCCACACACTGTACAAAGACCCCACATTATCTCCCACATTGTATGATGGCCCCCACACTGTGCAAAGACCCCACATTATCTCCCACACTGTATGATGGCCCCCACACTGTACAAAGACCCCACATTATCTCCCACATTGTATGATGGCCCCCACACTGTGCAAAGACCCCACATTATCTCCCACACTGTATGATGGCCCCCACACTGTACAAAGACTCCACATTATCTCCCACACTGTATGATGGTCCCCACACTGTACAAAGACCCCACATTATCTCCCATACTGTATGATGGCCCCCACACTGTACAAAGACCCCACATTATCTCCCACACTGTATGATAGCCCCCACACTGTACTAAGACCCCACATTATCTCCCACACTGTATGATGGCCCCCACACTGTACAAAGACCCCACATTATCTCCCACACTGTATGATGGCCCCCACACTGTACAAAGACCCCACATTATCTCCCACACTGTATGATGGCCCCCACACTATACAAAGACCCCACATTATCTCCCACACTGTATGATGGCCCCACACTGTACAAAGACCCAACATTATCTCCCACACTGTATGATGGCCCCCACACTATACAAAGACCCCACATTATCTCCCACACTGTATGATGGCCCCCACACTATACAAAGACCCCACATTATCTCCCACACTGTATGATGGCCCCCACACTATACAAAGACCCCACATTATCTCCCACACTGTATGATAGCCCCCACACTGTACAAAGACCCCACAATATCTCCCACACTGTATGATGGCCCCCACACTATACAAAGACCCCACATTATCTCCCACACTGTATGATGGCCCCCACACTATACAAAGATCCCACATTATCTCCCACACTGTATGATGGCCCCACACTATACAAAGACCCCACATTATCTCCCACACTGTATGATGGCTCCACACTGTACAAAGACCCCACATTATCTCCCACACTGTATGATGGCTCCAAACACTGTGCAAAGACCCCACATTATCTCCCACACTGTATGATGGCCCCCACACTATACAAAGACCCCACATTATCTCCCACACTGTATGATGGCCCCCACACTATACAAAGACCCCACATTATCTCCCACACTGTATGATGGCCCCACACTATACAAAGACCCCACATTATCTCCCACACTGTATGATGGCCCCACACTATACAAAGACCCCACATTATCTCCCACACTGTATGATGGCCCCCACACTGTACAAAGACCTCACATTATCTCCCACACTGTATGATGGCCCCCACACTATACAAAGACCCCACATTATCTCCCACACTGTATGATGGCCCCCACACTATACAAAGACCCCACATTATCTCCCACACTGTATGATGGCCCCCACACTGTGCAAAGACCCCACATTATCTCCCACACTGTATGATGGCTCCACACTATACAAAGACCCCACATTATCTCCCACACTGTATGATGGCCCCCACACTGTACAAAGACCTCACATTATCTCCCACACTGTATGATGGCCCCCACACTATACAAAGACCCCACATTATCTCCCACACTGTATGATGGCCCCCACACTATACAAAGACCCCACATTATCTCCCACACTGTATGATGGCCCCCACACTATACAAAGACCCCACATTATCTCCCACACTGTATGATGGCCCCACACTATACAAAGACCCCACATTATCTCCCACACTGTATGATGGCCCCACACTATACAAAGACCCCACATTATCTCCCACACTGTATGATGGCCCCCACACTGTACAAAGACCTCACATTATCTCCCACACTGTATGATGGCCCCCACACTATACAAAGACCCCACATTATCTCCCACACTGTATGATGGCCCCCACACTATACAAAGACCCCACATTATCTCCCACACTGTATGATGGCCCCCACACTATACAAAGACCCCACATTATCTCCCACACTGTATGATGGCCCCCACACTGTGCAAAGACCCCCCACATTATCTCCCACACTGTATGATGGCCCCCACACTGTGCAAAGACCCCACATTATCTCCCACACTGTATAATGGCCCCCACACTGCACAAAGACCCCACATTATCTCCCACACTGTATGATGGCTCCACACACTGTACAAAGACCCCACATTATCTCCCACACTGTATGATGGCCCCCACACTGTACAAAGACCACACATTATCTCCCACACTGTATGATGGCCCCCACACTGTGCACAGACCCCACATTATCTCCCACACTGTATGATGGCCCCCACACTGTACAAAGACCCCACATTATCTCCCACACTGTATGATGGCCCCCACACTGTACAAAGACCCCACATTATCTCGCACACTGTATGATGGCTCCACACACTGTACAAAGACCCCACATTATCTCCCACACTGTATGATGGCCCCCACACTGTACAAAGACCACACATTATCTCCCACACTGTATGATGGCTCCACACACTGCACAAAGACCCCACATTATCTCCCACACTGTATAATGGCCCCCACACTGCACAAAGACCCCACATTATCTCCCACACTGTATGATGGCCCCCACACTGTACAAAGACCCCACATTATCTCCCACACTGTATGATGGCCCCCACACTGTACAAAGACCCCACATTATCTCCCACACTGTATGATGGCCCCCACACTGTACAAAGACTCCACATTATCTCCCACACTGTATGATGGCCCCCACACTGTACAAAGACCCCACATTATCTCCCACACTGTATGATGGCTCCACACACTGTACAAAGACCCCACATTATCTCCCACACTGTATGATGGCCCCCACACTGTACAAAGACCCCACATTATCTCCCACACTGTATGATGGCTCCACACACTGTACAAAGACCCCACATTATCTCCCACACTGTATGATGGCCCCCACACTGTACAAAGACCACACATTATCTCCCACACTGTATGATGGCCCCACACTATACAAAGACCCCACATTATCTCCCACACTGTATGATGGCCCCCACACTGTACAAAGACCACACATCATCTCCCACACTGTATGATGGCCCCACACTATACAAAGACCCCACATTATCTCCCACACTGTATGATGGCTCCACACACTGTACAAAGACCCCACATTATCTCCCACACTGTATGATGGCCCCCACACTGTGCAAAGACCCCACATTATCTCCCACACTGTATGATGGCCCCCACACTATACAAAGACCCCACATTATCTCCCACACTGTATGATGGCCCCACACTATACAAAGACCCCACATTATCTCCCACACTGTATGATGGCCCCACACTGTACAAAGACCCCACATTATCTCCCACACTGTATGATGGCCCCCACACTGTACAAAGACCCCACATTATCTCCCACACTGTATGATGGCCCCCACACTGTACAAAGACCACACATCATCTCCCACACTGTATGATGGCTCCACACTGTACAAAGACCCCACATTATCTCCCACACTGTATGATGGCCCCCACACTGTACAAAGACCCCACATTATCTCCCACACTGTATGATGGCCCCCACACTGTACAAAGACCCCACATTATCTCCCACACTGTTTGATGGCCCCCACACTGTGCAAAGACCCCACATTATCTCCCACACTGTATGATGGCCCCCACACTGTACAAAGACCCCACATTATCTCCCACACTGTATGATGGCTCCACACACTGTACAAAGACCCCACATTATCTCCCACACTGTATGATGGCCCCCACACTGTACAAAGACCCCACATTATCTCCCACACTGTATGATGGCCCCCACACTGTACAAAGACCCCACATTATCTCCCACACTGTATGATGGCCCCCACACTGTGCAAAGACCCCACATTATCTCCCACACTGTATGATGGCCCCCACACTGTACAAAGACCCCACATTATCTCCCACACTGTATGATGGCCCCCACACTGTGCAAAGACCCCACATTATCTCCCACACTGTATGATGGCCCCCACACTGTGCAAAGACCCCACATTATCTCCCACACTGTATAATGGCCCCCACACTGCGCAAAGACCCCACATTATCTCCCACACTGTATGATGGCCCCCACACTGTACAAAGACCCCACATTATCTCCCACACTGTATGATGGCTCCCACACTGTACAAAGACCCCACATTATCGCGCACACTGTATGATGGCTCCACACACTGTACAAAGACCCCACATTATCTCCCACACTGTTTGATGGCCCCCACACTGTGCAAAGACCCCACATTATCTCCCACACTGTATGATGGCCCCCACACTGTACAAAGACCCCACATTATCTCCCACACTGTATGATGGCTCCACACACTGTACAAAGACCCCACATTATCTCCCACATTGTATGATGGCCCCCACACTGTGCAAAGACCCCACATTATCTCCCACACTGTATGATGGCCCCCACACTGTACAAAGACCCCACATTATCTCCCACACTGTATGATGGTCCCCACACTGTGCAAAGACCCCACATTATCTCCCACACTGTATGATGGCCCCCACACTGTGCAAAGACCCCACATTATCTCCCACACTGTATGATGGCCCCCACACTGTACAAAGACTCCACATTATCTCCCACACTGTATGATGGTCCCCACACTGTACAAAGACCCCACATTATCTCCCATACTGTATGATGGCCCCCACACTGTACAAAGACCCCACATTATCTCCCACACTGTATGATAGCCCCCACACTGTACTAAGACCCCACATTATCTCCCACACTGTATGATGGCCCCCACACTGTACAAAGACCCCACATTATCTCCCACACTGTATGATGGCTCCAAACACTGTGCAAAGACCCCACATTATCTCCCACACTGTATGATGGCCCCCACACTATACAAAGACCCCACATTATCTCCCACACTGTATGATGGCCCCCACACTATACAAAGACCCCACATTATCTCCCACACTGTATGATGGCCCCACACTATACAAAGACCCCACATTATCTCCCACACTGTATGATGGCCCCACACTATACAAAGACCCCACATTATCTCCCACACTGTATGATGGCCCCCACACTGTACAAAGACCCCACATTATCTCCCACACTGTATGATGGCCCCCACACTGTACAAAGACCACACATCATCTCCCACACTGTATGATGGCTCCACACTGTACAAAGACCCCACATTATCTCCCACACTGTATGATGGCTCCAAACACTGTGCAAAGACCCCACATTATCTCCCACACTGTATGATGGCCCCCACACTGTACAAAGACCCCACATTATCTCCTACACTGTATGATGGCCCCACACACTGTACAAAGACCCCACATTATCTCCTACACTGTATGATGGCCCCCACACTGTACAAAGACCCCACATTATCTCCCACACTGTATGATGGCTCCACACACTGTACAAAGACCCCACATTATCTCCCACACTGTATGATGGCTCCACACACTGTACAAAGGCCCCACATTATCTCCCACACTGTATGATGGCCCCCACACTGTACAAAGACCCCACATTATCTCCCACACTGTATGATGGCTCCACACACTGTACAAAGACCCCACATTATCTCCCACACTGTATGATGGCTCCACACACTGTACAAAGGCCCCACATTATCTCCCACACTGTATGATGGCCCCCACACTGTACAAAGACCCCACATTATCTCCCACACTGTATGATGGCCCCCACACTGTACAAAGACCCCACATTATCTCCCACACTGTATGATGGCTCCACACACTGTACAAAGACCCCACATTATCTCCCACACTGTATGATGGCTCCACACACTGTACAAAGACCTCACATTATCTCCCACACTGTATGATGGCCCCCACACTATACAAAGACCCCACATTATCTCCCACACTGTATGATGGCCCCCACACTATACAAAGACCCCACATTATCTCCCACACTGTATGATGGCCCCCACACTGTGCAAAGACCCCACATTATCTCCCACACTGTATGATGGCTCCAAACACTGTGCAAAGACCCCCCACATTATCTCCCACACTGTATGATGGCCCCCACACTGTGCAAAGACCCCACATTATCTCCCACACTGTATAATGGCCCCCACACTGCACAAAGACCCCACATTATCTCCCACACTGTATGATGGCCCCCACACTGTACAAAGACCCCACATTATCTCCCACACTGTATGATGGCCCCCACACTGTACAAAGACCCCACATTATCTCGCACACTGTATGATGGCTCCACACACTGCACAAAGACCCCACATTATCTCCCACACTGTATAATGGCCCCCACACTGCACAAAGACCCCACATTATCTCCCACACTGTATGATGGCCCCCACACTGCACAAAGACCCCACATTATCTCCCACACTGTATGATGGCCCCCACACTGTACAAAGACCCCACATTATCTCCCACACTGTATGATGGCCCCCACACTGTACAAAGACCCCACATTATCTCCCACACTGTATGATGGCCCCCACACTGTACAAAGACCCCACATTATCTCCCACACTGTATGATGGCCCCCACACTGTACAAAGACCACACATTATCTCCCACACTGTATGATGGCTCCACACACTGTACAAAGACCCCACATTATCTCCCACACTGTTTGATGGCCCCCACACTGTGCAAAGACCCCACATTATCTCCCACACTGTATGATGGCCCCCACACTGTACAAAGACCCCACATTATCTCCCACACTGTATGATGGCTCCACACACTGTACAAAGACCCCACATTATCTCCCACACTGTATGATGGCCCCCACACTGTACAAAGACCCCACATTATCTCCCACACTGTATGATGGCTCCACACACTGTACAAAGACCCCACATTATCTCCCACACTGTATGATGGCCCCCACACTGTACAAAGACCACACATTATCTCCCACACTGTATGATGGCCCCCACACTGTGCAAAGACCCCACATTATCTCCCACACTGTATGATGGCCCCACACTGTACAAAGACCACACATTATCTCCCACACTGTATGATGGCCCCCACACTGTACAAAGACCCCACATTATCTCCCACACTGTATGATGGCCCCCACACTGTGCAAAGACCCCACATTATCTCTCACACTGTATAATGGCCCCCGCACTGCGCAAAGACCCCACATTATCTCCCACACTGTATGATGGCCCCCACACTGTACAAAGACCCCACATTATCTCCCACACTGTATGATGGCTCCCACACTGTACAAAGACCCCACATTATCGCGCACACTGTATGATGGCTCCACACACTGTACAAAGACCCCACATTATCTCCCACACTGTTTGATGGCCCCCACACTGTGCAAAGACCCCACATTATCTCCCACACTGTATGATGGCCCCCACACTGTACAAAGACCCCACATTATCTCCCACACTGTATGATGGCTCCACACACTGTACAAAGACCCCACATTATCTCCCACACTGTATGATGGCCCCCACACTGTGCAAAGACCCCACATTATCTCCCACACTGTATGATGGCCCCCACACTGTACAAAGACCCCACATTATCTCCCACACTGTATGATGGCTCCACACACTGTGCAAAGACCCCACATTATCTCCCACACTGTATGATGGCTCCACACACTGTACAAAGACCCCACATTATCTCCCACACTGTATGATGGCCCCCACACTGTGCAAAGACCCCACATTATCTCCCACACTGTATGATGGCCCCCACACTGTACAAAGACCCCACATTATCTCCCACACTGTATGATGGTCCCCACACTGTGCAAAGACCCCACATTATCTCCCACACTGTATGATGGCTCCACACACTGTAAAAAGACCCCACATTATCTCCCACACTCTATGATGGCCCCCACACTGTACAAAGACCACACATTATCTCCCACACTGTATGATGGCCCCCACACTGTACAAAGACCACACATTATCTCCCACACTGTATGATGGCCCCCACACTGTACAAAGACCCCACATTATCTCCCACACTGTATGATGGTCCCCACACTGTGCAAAGACCCCACATTATCTCCCACACTGTATGATGGCCTCCACACTGCACAAAGACCCCACATTATCTCCCACACTGTATGATGGCCCCCACACTGTAAAAAGACCCCACATTATCTCGCACACTGTATGATGGCTCCACACACTGTACAAAGACCCCACATTATCTCTCACACTGTATGATGGCCCCTACACTGTACAAAGACCCCACATTATCTCCCACACTGTATGATGGCTCCACACACTGTACAAAGACCCCACATTATCTCCCACACTGTATGATGGCCCCCACACTGTACAAAGACCCCACATTATCTCCCACACTGTATGATGGCTCCACACACTGTACAAAGACCCCACATTATCTCCCACACTGTATGATGGCCCCACACACTGTACAAAGACCCCACATTATCTCCCACACTGTATGATGGCCCCACACACTGTACAAAGACCCCACATTATCTCCCAGACTGTATGATGGCCCCACACACTGTACAAAGACCCCACATTATCTCCCACACTGTATGATGGCTCCACACACTGTACAAAGACTCCACATTATCTCCCACACTGTATGATGGCTCCACACACTGTACAAAGACCCCACATTATCTCCCACACTGTATGATGGCCCCCACACTGTACAAAGACCTCACATTATCTCCCACACTGTATGATGGCCCCCACACTGTACAAAGACCCCACATTATCTCCCACACTGTATGATGGCCCCCACACTGTGCACAGACCTCACATTATCTCCCACACTGTATGATGGCCCCCACACTGTACAAAGACCCCACATTATCTCCCACACTGTATGATGGTCCCCACACTGCACAAAGACCCCACATTATCTCCCACACTGTATGATAGCCCCCACACTGTACAAAGACCCCACATTATCTCCCACACTGTATGATGGCCCCCACACTGTAAAAAGACCCCACATTCTCTCGCACACTGTATGATGGCCCCCACACTGTACAAAGACCCCACATTATCTCGCACACTGTATGATGGCCCCCACACTGTACAAAGACCCCACATTATCTCCCACACTGTATGATGGCCCCCACACTGTAAAAAGACCCCACATTATCTCGCACACTGTATGATGGCCCCCACACTGTACAAAGACCCCACATTATCTCGCACACTGTATGATGGCCCCCACACTGTACAAAGACCCCACATTATCTCCCACACTGTATGATGGCTCCACACACTGTGCAAAGAACCCACATTATCTCCCACACTGTATGATGGCCCCACACTGTACAAAGACCCCACATTATCTCCCACACTGTATGATGGCCCTCACACTGTACAAAGACCCCACATTATCTCCCACACTGTATGATGGCCCCCACACTGTACAAAGACCTCACATTATCTCCCACACTGTATGATGGCCCCACACTGTACAAAGACCCCACATTATCTCCCACACTGTATGATGGCCCCCACACTGTGCACAGACCTCACATTATCTCCCACACTGTATGATGGTCCCCACACTGTACAAAGACCCCACATTATCTCCCACACTGTATGATGGCCCCCACACTGTACAAAGACCCCACATTATCTCCCACACTGTATGATGGTCCCCACACTGTACAAAGACCCCACATTATCTCCCACACTGTATGATGGCCCCCACACTGTACAAAGAACCCACATTATCTCCCACACTGTATGATGGCCCCCACACTGTACAAAGACCTCACATTATCTCCCACACTGTATGATGGTCCCCACACTGTACAAAGACCCCACATTATCTCCCACACTGTATGATGGCCCCCACACTGTACAAAGACCCCACATTATCTCCCACACTGTATGATGGTCCCCACACTGTACAAAGACCCCACATTATCTCCCACACTGTATGATGGCCCCCACACTGTACAAAGAACCCACATTATCTCCCACACTGTATGATGGCTCCCACACTGTGCACAGACCCCACATTATCTCCCACACTGTATGATGGCCCCACACTGTACAAAGACCCCACATTATCTCCCACACTGTATGATGGCCCTCACACTGTACAAAGACCCCACATTATCTCCCACACTGTATGATGGCCCCCACACTGTACAAAGACCTCACATTATCTCCCACACTGTATGATGGCCCCCACACTGTACAAAGACCCCACATTATCTCCCACACTGTATGATGGTCCCCACACTGTACAAAGACCTCACATTATCTCCCACACTGTATGATGGTCCCCACACTGTACAAAGACCCCACATTATCTCCCACACTGTATGATGGCCCCCACACTGTACAAAGACCTCACATTATCTCCCACTCTGTATGATGGCTCCACACACTGTGCAAAGACCCCACATTATCTCCCACACTGTATGATGGCCCCCACACTGTGCAAAGACCCCACATTATCTCCCACACTGTATGATGGCTCCAAACACTGTACAAAGACCCCACATTATCTCCTACACTGTATGATGGCCCCCACACTGTACAAAGACCCCACATTATCTCCTACACTGTATGATGGCCCCTCACTGTACAAAGACCCCACATTATCTCCCACACTGTATGATGGCCCCACACTGTGCAAAGACCCCACATTATCTCCCACACTGTATGATGGCCCCCACACTGTACAAAGACCCCACATTATCTCCCACACTGTATGATGGCCCCACACTGTGCAAAGACCCCACATTATCTCCCACACTGTATGATGGCCCCCACACTGTGCAAAGACCCCACATTATCTCCCACACTGTATGATGGCTCCACACACTGTACAAAGACCACACATTATCTCCCACACTGTATGATGGTCCCCACACTGTGCAAAGACCCCACATTATCTCCCACACTGTATGATGGCATCCACACTGCACAAAGACCCCACATTATCTCCCACACTGTATGATGGCCCCCACACTGTACAAAGACCCCACATTATCTCCCACACTGTATGATGGCCCCCACACTGTACAAAGACCCCACATTATCTCCCACACTGTATGATGGTCCCCACACTGTGCAAAGACCCCACATTATCTCCCACACTGTATGATGGCCCCCACACTGTGCAAAGACCCCACATTATCTCCCACACTGTATGATGGCTCCAAACACTGTACAAAGACCCCACATTATCTCCCACACTGTATGATGGCTCCAAACACTGTACAAAGACCCCACATTATCTCCCACACTGTATGATGGTCCCCACACTGTACAAAGACCCCACATTATCTCCCACACTGTATGATGGCTCCACACTGTGCAAAGACCCCACATTATCTCCCATACTGTATGATGGCCTCCACACTGCACAAAGACCCCACATTATCTCCCACACTGTACAAAGACCCCACACTGTACAAAGACCACACATTATCTCCCACACTGTATGATGGCCCCCACACTGTACAAAGACCCCACATTATCTCCCACACTGTATGATGGCCCCCACACTGTACAAAGACCCCACATTATCTCCCACACTGTATGATGGCTCCACACACTGTACAAAGACCCCACATTATCTCCCACACTGTATGATGGTCCCCACACTGTGCAAAGACCCCACATTATCTCCCACACTGTATGATGGCTCCATACACTGTACTAAGACCCCACATTATCTCCCACAGTGTATGATGGCCCCCACACTGTACAAAGACCCCACATTATCTCCCACACTGTATGATGGCCCCCACACTGTACAAAGACCCCACATTATCTCCCACACTGTATGATGGCTCCACACTGTACAAAGACCCCACATTATCTCCCACACTGTATGATGGCTCCAAACACTGTGCAAAGACCCCACATTATCTCCCATACTGTATGATGGCCCCCCACACTATACAAAGACCCCACATTATCTCCCACTCTGTATGATGGTCCCCACACTGTACAAAAACCCACATTATCTCCCACACTGTATGATTGTCCCCACACTGTACAAAGACTCCACATTATCTCCCACACTGTATGATGGCCCCCACACTGTACAAAGACCCCACATTATCTCCCACACTGTATGATGGCCCCCACACTATACAAAGACCCCACAATATCTCCCACACTGTGATGGCCCCCACACTGTGCAAAGACCCAACATTATCTCCCACACTGTACAAAGACCCCACATAATCTCCCACACTGTATGATGGCTCCAAACACTGTGCAAAGACCCCACATTATCTCCCATACTGTATGATGGCCCCCCACACTATACAAAGACCCACAATATCTCCCACACTGTATGATGGCTCCACACTGTACAAAGACCCCACATTATCTCCCACACTGTATGATGGCCCCCACACTGTACAAAGACCCCACATTATCTCCCACACTGTATGATGGCTCCACACACTGTACAAAGACCCAACATTATCTCCCACACTGTACAAAGACCCCACATTATCTCCCACACTGTATGATGGCCCCCACACTGTACAAAGACCACACATTATCTCCCACACTGTATGATGGCTCCACACACTGTACAAAGACCCCACATTATCTCCCACACTGTATGATGGCTCCACACACTGCAGAAAGACCCCACATTATCTCCCACACTGTATGATGGCTCCACACACTGTACAAAGACCCCACATAATCTCCCACACTGTATGATGGCTCCACACACTGTACAAAGACCCCACATTATCTCCCACACTGTATGATGGCCCCACACTGTACAAAGACCCCACATTATCTCCCATACTGTATGATGGCTCCACACACTGTACAAAGACCCCACATTATCTCCCACACTGTATGATGGCCCCACACTGTACAAAGACCCCACATTATCTCCCACACTGTATGATGGCCCCCACACTGTACAAAGACCCAACATTATCTCCCACACTGTATGATGGCTCCAAACACTGTACAAAGACCCCACATTATCTCCCACACTGTATGATGGTCCCCACACTGTACAAAGACCCCACATTATCTCCCACACTGTATGATGGTCCCCACACTGTACAAAGACCCCACATTATCTCCCACACTGTATGATGGCCCCCACACTGTACAAAGACCCAACATTATCTCCCACACTGTATGATGGCCCCACACTGTACAAAGACCCCACATTATCTCCCACACTGTATGATGGCCCCCACACTGTACAAAGACCCAACATTATCTCCCACACTGTATGATGGCTCCACACTGCACAAAGACCCCACATTATCTCCCACACTGTATGATGGCCCCCACACTGTAGAAAGACCCAACATTATCTCCCACACTGTATGATGGCCCCCACACTGTACAAAGACCCAACATTATCTCCCACACTGTATGATGGCCCCCACACTGTACAAAGACCCCACATTATCTCCCACACTGTATGATGGCCCCCACACTGTACAAAGACCCCACATTATCTCCCACACTGTATGATGGCCCCCACACTGTACAAAGACCCAACATTATCTCCCACACTGTATGATGGCCCCCACACTGTACAAAGACCCCACATTATCTCCCACACTGTATGATGGCCCCCACACTGTACAAAGACCCCACATTATCTCCCACACTGTATGATGGCCCCCACACTGTAGAAAGACCCAACATTATCTCCCACACTGTATGATGGCCCCCACACTGTACAAAGACCCAACATTATCTCCCACACTGTACAAAGACCCCACATTATCTCCCACACTGTATGATGGCCCCCACACTGTACAAAGACCCCACATTATCTCCCACACTGTATGATGGCCCCCACACTGTACAAAGACCACACATTATCTCCCACACTGTATGATGGCTCCACACACTGTGCAAAGACCCCACATTATCTCCCACACTGTATGATGGCTCCACACACTGTACAAAGACCCCACATTATCTCCCACACTGTATGATGGCCCCCACACTGTGCAAAGACCCCACATTATCTCCCACACTGTATGATGGCCCCCACACTGTACAAAGACCCCACATTATCTCCCACACTGTATGATGGTCCCCACACTGTGCAAAGACCCCACATTATCTCCCACACTGTATGATGGCTCCACACACTGTAAAAAGACCACACATTATCTCCCACACTGTATGATGGCCCCCACACTGTACAAAGACCACACATTATCTCCCACACTGTATGATGGCCCCCACACTGTACAAAGACCCCACATTATCTCCCACACTGTATGATGGTCCCCACACTGTGCAAAGACCCCACATTATCTCCCACACTGTATGATGGCCTCCACACTGCACAAAGACCCCACATTATCTCCCACACTGTATGATGGCCCCCACACTGTAAAAAGACCCCACATTATCTCGCACACTGTATGATGGCTCCACACACTGTACAAAGACCCCACATTATCTCCCACACTGTATGATGGCTCCACACACTGTACAAAGACCCCACATTATCTCTCACACTGTATGATGGCCCCTACACTGTACAAAGACCCCACATTATCTCCCACACTGTATGATGGCTCCACACACTGTACAAAGACCCCACATTATCTCCCACACTGTATGATGGCCCCCACACTGTACAAAGACCCCACATTATCTCCCACACTGTATGATGGCTCCACACACTGTACAAAGACCCCACATTATCTCCCACACTGTATGATGGCTCCACACACTGTACAAAGACCCCACATTATCTCCCACACTGTATGATGGCCCCCACACTGTACAAAGACCTCACATTATCTCCCACACTGTATGATGGCCCCCACACTGTACAAAGACCCCACATTATCTCCCACACTGTATGATGGCCCCCACACTGTGCACAGACCTCACATTATCTCCCACACTGTATGATGGCCCCCACACTGTACAAAGACCCCACATTATCTCCCACACTGTATGATGGTCCCCACACTGCACAAAGACCCCACATTATCTCCCACACTGTATGATGGCCCCCACACTGTACAAAGACCCCACATTATCTCCCACACTGTATGATGGCCCCCACACTGTAAAAAGACCCCACATTATCTCGCACACTGTATGATGGCCCCCACACTGTACAAAGACCCCACATTATCTCGCACACTGTATGATGGCCCCCACACTGTACAAAGACCCCACATTATCTCCCACACTGTATGATGGCCCCCACACTGTGCAAAGACCCCACATTATCTCCCACACTGTATGATGGCCCCCACACTGTACAAAGACCCCACATTATCTCCCACACTGTATGATGGCTCCACACACTGTGCAAAGAACCCACATTATCTCCCACACTGTATGATGGCTCCCACACTGTGCACAGACCCCACATTATCTCCCACACTGTATGATGGCCCCACACTGTACAAAGACCCCACATTATCTCCCACACTGTATGATGGCCCTCACACTGTACAAAGACCCCACATTATCTCCCACACTGTATGATGGCCCCCATACTGTACAAAGACCTCACATTATCTCCCACACTGTATGATGGCCCCCACACTGTACAAAGACCCCACATTATCTCCCACACTGTATGATGGCCCCCACACTGTACAAAGACCTCACATTATCTCCCACACTGTATGATGGCTCCACACACTGTGCAAAGACCCCACATTATCTCCCACACTGTATGATGGCCCCCACACTGTGCAAAGACCCCACATTATCTCCCACACTGTATGATGGCTCCAAACACTGTACAAAGACCCCACATTATCTCCTACACTGTATGATGGCCCCCACACTGTACAAAGACCCCACATTATCTCCTACACTGTATGATGGCCCCTCACTGTACAAAGACCCCACATTATCTCCCACACTGTATGATGGCCCCACACTGTGCAAAGACCCCACATTATCTCCCACACTGTATGATGGCCCCCACACTGTACAAAGACCCCACATTATCTCCCACACTGTATGATGGCCCCACACTGTGCAAAGACCCCACATTATCTCCCACACTGTATGATGGCCCCCACACTGTGCAAAGACCCCACATTATCTCCCACACTGTATGATGGCTCCACACACTGTACAAAGACCACACATTATCTCCCACACTGTATGATGGTCCCCACACTGTGCAAAGACCCCACATTATCTCCCACACTGTATGATGGCATCCACACTGCACAAAGACCCCACATTATCTCCCACACTGTATGATGGCCCCCACACTGTACAAAGACCCCACATTATCTCCCACACTGTATGATGGCCCCCACACTGTACAAAGACCCCACATTATCTCCCACACTGTATGATGGTCCCCACACTGTGCAAAGACCCCACATTATCTCCCACACTGTATGATGGCCCCCACACTGTGCAAAGACCCCACATTATCTCCCACACTGTATGATGGCTCCAAACACTGTACAAAGACCCCACATTATCTCCCACACTGTATGATGGCTCCAAACACTGTACAAAGACCCCACATTATCTCCCACACTGTATGATGGTCCCCACACTGTACAAAGACCCCACATTATCTCCCACACTGTATGATGGCTCCACACTGTGCAAAGACCCCACATTATCTCCCATACTGTATGATGGCCCCCACACTGTACAAAGACCCCACATTATCTCCCACACTGTATGATGGCCCCCACACTGTACAAAGACCACACATCATCTCCCACACTGTATGATGGCCCCACACTATACAAAGACCCCACATTATCTCCCACACTGTATGATGGTCCCACACTGTACAAAGACCCCACATTATCTCCCACACTGTATGATGGTCCCACACTGCACAAAGACCCCACATTATCTCCCACACTGTACAAAGACCCCACACTGTACAAAGACCACACATTATCTCCCACACTGTATGATGGCCCCCACACTGTACAAAGACCCCACATTATCTCCCACACTGTATGATGGCCCCCACACTGTACAAAGACCCCACATTATCTCCCACACTGTATGATGGCTCCACACACTGTACAAAGACCCCACATTATCTCCCACACTGTATGATGGTCCCCACACTGTGCAAAGACCCCACATTATCTCCCACACTGTATGATGGCTCCATACACTGTACTAAGACCCCACATTATCTCCCACAGTGTATGATGGCCCCCACACTGTACAAAGACCCCACATTATCTCCCACACTGTATGATGGCCCCCACACTGTACAAAGACCCCACATTATCTCCCACACTGTATGATGGCTCCACACTGTACAAAGACCCCACATTATCTCCCACACTGTATGATGGCTCCAAACACTGTGCAAAGACCCCACATTATCTCCCATACTGTATGATGGCCCCCCACACTATACAAAGACCCCACATTATCTCCCACTCTGTATGATGGTCCCCACACTGTACAAAAACCCACATTATCTCCCACACTGTATGATTGTCCCCACACTGTACAAAGACTCCACATTATCTCCCACACTGTATGATGGCCCCCACACTGTACAAAGACCCCACATTATCTCCCACACTGTATGATGGCCCCCACACTATACAAAGACCCCACAATATCTCCCACACTGTGATGGCCCCCACACTGTGCAAAGACCCAACATTATCTCCCACACTGTACAAAGACCCCACATAATCTCCCACACTGTACAAAGACTCCACATTATCTCCCACACTGTATGATGGCCCCCACACTGTACAAAGACTCCACATTATCTCCCACACTGTATGATGGCCCCCACACTGTACAAAGACCCCACATTATCTCCCACACTGTATGATGGCTCCAAACACTGTGCAAAGACCCCACATTATCTCCCATACTGTATGATGGCCCCCACACTATACAAAGACCCACATTATCTCCCACACTGTATGATGGCTCCACACTGTACAAAGACCCCACATTATCTCCCACACTGTATGATGGCCCCCACACTGTACAAAGACCCCACATTATCTCCCACACTGTATGATGGCTCCACACACTGTACAAAGACCCAACATTATCTCCCACACTGTACAAAGACCCCACATTATCTCCCACACTGTATGATGGCCCCCACACTGTACAAAGACCACACATTATCTCCCACACTGTATGATGGCTCCACACACTGTACAAAGACCCCACATTATCTCCCACACTGTATGATGGCTCCACACACTGCAGAAAGACCCCACATTATCTCCCACACTGTATGATGGCTCCACACACTGTACAAAGACCCCACATAATCTCCCACACTGTATGATGGCTCCACACACTGTACAAAGACCCCACATTATCTCCCACACTGTATGATGGCCCCACACTGTACAAAGACCCCACATTATCTCCCATACTGTATGATGGCTCCACACACTGTACAAAGACCCCACATTATCTCCCACACTGTATGATGGCCCCACACTGTACAAAGACCCCACATTATCTCCCACACTGTATGATGGCCCCCACACTGTACAAAGACCCAACATTATCTCCCACACTGTATGATGGCTCCAAACACTGTACAAAGACCCCACATTATCTCCCACACTGTATGATGGTCCCCACACTGTACAAAGACCCCACATTATCTCCCACACTGTATGATGGCCCCCACACTGTACAAAGACCCAACATTATCTCCCACACTGTATGATGGCCCCCACACTGTACAAAGACCCAACATTATCTCCCACACTGTATGATGGCCCCCACACTGTACAAAGACCCCACATTATCTCCCACACTGTATGATGGCCCCCACACTGTACAAAGACCCCACATTATCTCCCACACTGTATGATGGTCCCCACACTGTACAAAGACCCCACATTATCTCCCACACTGTATGATGGTCCCCACACTGTACAAAGACCCCACATTATCTCCCACACTGTATGATGGCTCCAAACACTGTACAAAGACCCCACATTATCTCCCACACTGTATGATGGTCCCCACACTGTACAAAGACCCCACATTATCTCCCACACTGTATGATGGCCCCCACACTGTACAAAGACCGAACATTATCTCCCACACTGTATGATGGCCCCACACTGTACAAAGACCCCACATTATCTCCCACACTGTATGATGGCCCCCACACTGTACAAAGACCCAACATTATCTCCCACACTGTATGATGGCTCCAAACACTGTACAAAGACCCCACATTATCTCCCACACTGTATGATGGCCCCACACTGTACAAAGACCCCACATTATCTCCCACACTGTATGATGGCCCCCACACTGTACAAAGACCCAACATTATCTCCCACACTGTATGATGGCCCCCACACTGTAGAAAGACCCAACATTATCTCCCACACTGTATGATGGCCCCCACACTGTACAAAGACCCAACATTATCTCCCACACTGTACAAAGACCCCACATTATCTCCCACACTGTATGATGGCCCCCACACTGTACAAAGACCCCACATTATCTCCCACACTGTATGATGGCCCCCACACTGTACAAAGACCACACATTATCTCCCACACTGTATGATGGCTCCAAACACTGTGCAAAGACCCCACATTATCTCCCACACTGCATAATGGCTCCACACACTGTACAAAGACCCCACATTATCTCCCACACTGTATGATGGCCCCCACACTGTACAAAGACCCAACATTATCTCCCACACTGTATGATGGCCCCACACTGTACAAAGACCCCACATTATCTCCCACACTGTATGATGGCCCCCACACTGTACAAAGACCCAACATTATCTCCCACACTGTATGATGGCTCCAAACACTGTACAAAGACCCCACATTATCTCCCACACTGTATGATGGCTCCAAACACTGTACAAAGACCCCACATTATCTCCCACACTGTATGATGGCTCCAAACACTGTACAAAGACCCAACATTATCTCCCACACTGTATGATGGCCCCCACACTGTACAAAGACCCCACATTATCTCCCACACTGTATGATGGCCCCCACACTGTAGAAAGACCCAACATTATCTCCCACACTGTATGATGGCCCCCACACTGTACAAAGACCCAACATCATCTCCCACACTGTACAAAGACCCCACATTATCTCCCACACTGTATGATGGCCCCCACACTGTACAAAGACCACACATTATCTCCCAAACTGTATGATGGCTCCAAACACTGTGCAAAGACCCCACATTATCTCCCACACTGCATAATGGCTCCACACACTGTACAAAGACCCCACATTATCTCCCACAATGTATGATGGTCCCCACACTGTACAAAGACCCCACATTATCTCCCACACTGTATGATGGCCCCCACACTGTACAAAGACCCCACATTATCTCCCACACTGTATGATGGTCCCAACACTGTACAAAGACCCAACATTATCTCCCACACTGTATGATGGCCCCCACACTGTACAAAGACCCCACATTATCTCCCACACTGTATGATGGCCCCCACACTGTACAAAGACCCCACATTATCTCCCACACTGTATGATGGCTCCAAACACTGTGCAAAGACCCCACATTATCTCCCATACTGTATGATGGCCCCCACACTGTACAAAGACCCCACATTATCTCCCACACTGTATGATGGCCCCCACACTGTACAAAGACCCCACATTATCTCCCACACTGTATGATGGCTCCAAACACTGTGCAAAGACCCCACATTATCTCCCATACTGTATGATGGCCCCCACACTGTACAAAGACCCCACATTATCTCCCATACTGTATGATGGTCCCCACACTGTACAAAGACCCCACATTATCTCCCACACTGTATGATGGCCCCCACACTGTACAAAGACCCAACATTATCTCCCACACTGTATGATGGCCCCACACTGTACAAAGACCCCACATTATCTCCCACACTGTATGATGGCTCCACACACTGTACAAAGACCCCAAATTATCTCCCACACTGTACAAAGACCCCACATTATCTCCCACACTGTATGATGGCCCCCCACACTGTACAAAGACCCCACATTATCTCCCACACTGTATGATGGCCCCCACACTGTACAAAGACCCCACATTATCTCCCACACTGTATGATGGCCCCCACACTGTACAAAGACCCCACATTATCTCCCACACTGTATGATGGCCCCCACACTGTACAAAGACCCCACATTATCTCCCACACTGTATGATGGCCCCACACTGTACAAAGACCCCACATTATCTCCCACACTGTATGATGGCCCCCACACTGTACAAAGACCCCACATTATCTCCCACACTGTATGATGGCCCCCACACTGTACAAAGACCCCACATTATCTCCCACACTGTATGATGGCTCCAAACACTGTGCAAAGACCCCACATTATCTCCCATACTGTATGATGGCCCCCACACTGTACAAAGACCCCACATTATCTCCCACACTGTATGATGGCTCCACACACTGTAAAAAGACCCCACATTATCTCCCACACTGTATGATGGTCCCCACACTATACAAAGACCCCACATTATCTCCCACACTGTATGATGGCCCCCACACTGTACAAAGACCCCACATTATCTCCCACACTGTATGATGGTCCCCACACTGTATAAAGACCCCACATTATCTCCCACACTGTATGATGGCCCCCACACTGTACAAAGACTCCACATTATCTCCCACACTGGATGATGGCTCCACACACTGTGCAAAGACCCCACATTATCTCCCACACTGTATGATGGCTCCACACACTGTACAAAGACCCCACATTATCTCCCACACTGTATGATGGTCCCCACACTGTACAAAGACCCCACATTATCTCCCACACTTTATGATGATCCCCACACTGTACAAAGACCCCACATTATCTCCCACACTGTATGATGGTCCCCACACTGTACAAAGACCCCACATTATCTCCCACACTGTATGATGGTCCCCACACTGTACAAAGACCCCACATTATCTCCCACACTGTATGATGGCTCCACACACTGTACAAAGACCCCACATTATCTCCCACACTGTATGATGGCTCCACAACTGTACAAAGACCCCACATTATCTCCCATACTGTATGATGGCCCCCCACACTATACAAAGACCCCACATTATCTCCCACACTGTATGATGGTCCCCACACTGTACAAAGACCACACATTATCTCCCACACTGTATGATGGCCCCCACACTGTACAAAGACCCCACATTATCTCCCACACAGTATGATGGCCCCCACACTGTACAAAGACCACACATTATCTCCCACACTGTATGATGGCCCCCACACTGTATGATGGCCCCCACACTGTACAAAGACCACACATTATCTCCCACACTGTATGATGGCTCCACACACTGTACAAAGACCCAACATTATCTCCCACACTGTATGATGGTCCCCACACTGTACAAAGACCCCACATTATCTCCCACACTGTATGATGGTCCCCACACTGTACAAAGACCCCACATTATCTCCCACACTGTATGATGGTCCCCACACTGTACAAAGACCCCACATTATCTCGCACACTGTATGATGGCCCCCACACTGTACAAAGACCCAACATTATCTCCCACACTGTATGATGGCCCCCACACTGTACAAAGACCCAACATTATCTCCCACACTGCATGATGGCTCCACACACTGTACAAAGACCCCATATTATCTCCCACACTGTATGATGGCCCCCACACTGTACAAAGACCCCACATTATCTCCCACACTGTATGATGGCCCCACACTGTACAAAGACCCCACATTATCTCCCACACTGTATGATGGCCCCCACACTGTACAAAGACCCAACATTATCTCCCACACTGCATGATGGCTCCACACACTGTACAAAGACCCCATATTATCTCCCACACTGTATGATGGCCCCCACACTGTACAAAGACCCAACATTATCTCCCACACTGTACAAAGACCCCACATTATCTCCCACACTGTATGATGGCCCCCACACTGTACAAAGACCCCACATTATCTCCCACACTGTATGATGGCCCCCACACTGTACAAAGACCCAACATTATCTCCCACACTGTACAAAGACCCCACATTATCTCCCACACTGTATGATGGCCCCCACACTGTACAAAGACCCCACATTATCTCCCACACTGTATGATGGCCCCCACACTGTACAAAGACCCCACATTATCTCCCACAATGTATGATGGTCCCCACACTGTACAAAGACCCCACATTATCTCCCACACTGTATGATGGTCCCAACACTGTACAAAGACCCAACATTATCTCCCACACTGTATGATGGCTCCAAACACTGTGCAAAGACCCCACATTATCTCCCATACTGTATGATGGCCCCCACACTGTACAAAGACCCCACATTATCTCCCATACTGTATGATGGTCCCCACACTGTACAAAGACCCCACATTATCTCCCACACTGTATGATGGCCCCCACACTGTACAAAGACCCCACATTATCTCCCACACTGTATGATGGCTCCAAACACTGTGCAAAGACCCCACATTATCTCCCATACTGTATGATGGCCCCCACAGTGTACAAATACCCCACATTATCTCCCACACTGTATGATGGCCCCCACACTATACAAAGACCCCACAATTTCTTCCACACTGTATGATGGCCCCACACTGTGCAAAGACCCCACATTATCTCCCACACTGTATGATGGCCCCACACTGTACAAAGACCCCACATTATCTCCCACACTGTATGATGGCCCCACACACTGTACAAAGACCCCACATTATCTCCCACACTGTACGAAGACCCCACATTATCTCCCACACTGTATGATGGCCCCCCACACTGTACAAAGACCCCACATTATCTCCCACACTGTATGATGGCCCCCACACTGTACAAAGACCCCACATTATCTCCCACACTGTATGATGGCCCCCACACTGTACAAAGACCCCACATTATCTCCCACACTGTATGATGGCCCCCACACTGTACAAAGACCCCACATTATCTCCCACACTGTATGATGGCCCCACACTGTACAAAGACCCCACATTATCTCCCACACTGTATGATGGCCCCCACACTGTACAAAGACCCCACATTATCTCCCATACTGTATGATGGCCCCCACACTGTACAAAGACCCCACATTATCTCCCACACTGTATGATGGCTCCACACACTGTAAAAAGACCCCACATTATCTCCCACACTGTATGATGGTCCCCACACTGTACAAAGACCTCACATTATCTCCCACATTGTACAAAGACCCCACATTATCTGCCACACTGTATGATGGCCCCCACACTGTACAAAGACCCCACATTATCTCCCACACTGTATGATGGCTCCACAATATACAAAGACCCCACATTATCTCCCACACTGTATGATGGCTCCACACACTGTACAAAGACCCCACATTATCTCCCACACTGTATGATGGCTCCACACACTGTATATAGACCCCACATTATCTCCCACACTGTATGATGGCCCCCACACTGTACAAAGACTCCACATTATCTCCCACACTGGATGATGGCTCCACACACTGTACAAAGACCCCACATTATCTCCCACACTGTATGATGGTCCCCACACTGTACAAAGACCCCACATTATCTCCCACACTGTATGATGGTCCCCACACTGTACAAAGACCCCACATTATCTACCACACTGTATGATGGTCCCCACACTGTACAAAGACCCCACATTATCTCCCACACTGTATGATGGTCCCCACACTGTACAAAGACCCCACATTATCTCCCACACTGTATGATGGTCCCCACACTGTACAAAGACCCCACATTATCTCCCACACTGTATGATGGCCCCCACACTGTACAAAGACCCCACATTATCTCCCACACTGTATGATGGCTCCACAATATACAAAGACCCCACATTATCTCCCACACTGTATGATGGCTCCACACACTGTACAAAGACCCCACATTATCTCCCACACTGTATGATGGTCCCCACACTGTATATAGACCCCACATTATCTCCCACACTGTATGATGGTCCCCACACTGTACAAAGACCCCACATTATCTCCCACACTGTATGATGGTCCCCACACTGTACAAAGACCCCACATTATCTACCACACTGTATGATGGTCCCCACACTGTACAAAGACCCCACATTATCTCCCACACTGTATGATGGTCCCCACACTGTACAAAGACCCCACATTATCTCCCACACTGTATGATGGTCCCCACACTGTACAAAGACCCCACATTATCTCCCACACTGTATGATGGTCCCCACACTGTACAAAGACCCCACATTATCTCCCACACTGTATGATGGCCCCCACACTGTACAAAGACCCCACATTATCTCCCACACTGTATGATGGCCCCCACACTGTACAAAGACCCCACATTATCTCCCACACTGTATGATGGCTCCAAACACTGTACAAAGACCCCACATTATCTCCCACACTGTATGATGGCTCCTACACTGTACAAAGACCCCACATTATCTCCCACACTGTATGATGGCCCCCACACTGTACAAAGACCCCACATTATCTCCCACACTGTATGATGGCCCCCACACTGTACAAAGACCCCACATTATCTCCCACACTGTATGATGGCCCCCACACTGTACAAAGACCACACATCTCCCACACTGTATGATGGCCCCCACACTGTACAAAGACCCCACATTATCTCCCACACTGTATGATGGCTCCCACACTGTAGAAAGACCCCACATTATCTCCCACACTGTATGATGGCTCCACACACTGTACAAAGACCCCCCACATTATCTTCCACACTGTATGATTGCCCCCACACTGTACAAAGACCCCACATTATCTCCCACAATGTATGATGGTCCCCACACTGTAGAAAGACCCCACATTATCTCCCACACTGTATGATGGCTCCAAACACTGTGCAAAGACCCCACATTATCTCCCATACTGTATGATGGCCCCCACACTGTACAAAGACCCCACATTATCTCCCACAATGTATGATGGTCCCCACACTGTACAAAGATCCCACATTATCTCCCACACTGTATGATGGTCCCCACACTGTACAAAGACCCAACGTTATCTCCCACACTGTATGATGGCCCCCACACTGTGCAAAGACCCCACATTATCTCCCACACTGTATGATGGCCCCCACACTGTGCAAAGACCCAACATTATCTCCCACACTGTATGATGGTCCCCACACTGTACAAAGACCCAACGTTATCTCCCACACTGTATGATGGCCTCCACACTGTACAAAGACCCCACATTATCTCCCACAATGTATGATGGTCCCCACACTGTACAAAGATCCCACATTATCTCCCACACTGTATGATGGTCCCCACACTGTACAAAGACCCAACGTTATCTCCCACACTGTATGATGGCCCCCACACTGTGCAAAGACCCCACATTATCTCCCACACTGTATGATGGCCCCCACACTGTGCAAAGACCCAACATTATCTCCCACACTGTATGATGGCCCCACACTGTACAAAGACCCCACATTATCTCCTACACTGTATGATGGCTCCAAACACTGTGCAAAGACCCCCCACATTATCTCCCACACTGTATGCTGGCCCCCACACTGTACAAAGACCCCACATTATCTCCCACACTGTATGATGGCTCCAAACACTGTGCAAAGACCCCCCACATTATCTCCCACACTGTATGCTGGCCCCCACACTGTACAAAGACCCCACATTATCTCCCACACTGTATGATGGCTCCAAACACTGTGCAAAGACCCCCCACATTATCTCCCACACTGTATGCTGGCCCCCACACTGTACAAAGACCTCACATTATCTCCCACACTGTATGATGGCCCCCACACTGTACAAAGACCCCACATTATCTCCCACACTGTATGATGGCTCCACACACTGTGCAAAGACCCCACATTATCTCCCACACTGTATGATGGCTCCACACACTGTACAAAGACCCCACATTATCTCCCACACTGTATGATGGCCCCCACACTGTACAAAGGCCCCACATTATCTCCCACACTGTATGATGGCTCCACACACTGTACAAAGACCCCACATTATCTCCCACACTGTATGATGGCTCCACACTGTACAAAGACCCCACATTATCTCCCACACTGTATGATGGCTCCACACACTGTACAAAGACCCCACATTATCTCCCACACTGTATGATGGCCCCCACACTGTACAAAGACCCGACATTATCTCCCACACTGTATGATGGCTCCACACTGTACAAAGACCCCACATTATCTCCCACACTGTATGATGGCCCCCACACTGTACAAAGACCTCACATTATCTCCCACACTGTATGATGGCTCCACACTGTACAAAGACCCCACATTATCTCCCACACTGTATGATGGCTCCACACACTGTACAAAGACCCCACATTATCTCCCACACTGTATGGTGGCCCCCACACTGTACAAAGACCCGACATTATCTCCCACACTGTATGATGGCTCCACACTGTACAAAGACCCCACATTATCTCCCACACTGTATGATGGCTCCACACACTGTACAAAGACCCCACATTATCTCCCACACTGTATGATGGCTCCACACACTGTACAAAGGCCCCACATTATCTCCCACACTGTATGATGGCTCCAAA
This sequence comes from Phyllobates terribilis, assembly GCF_046119375.1. Classification (NCBI taxonomy): domain Eukaryota; kingdom Metazoa; phylum Chordata; class Amphibia; order Anura; family Dendrobatidae; genus Phyllobates; species Phyllobates terribilis. Next base: position 84,412,723 of record NW_027362772.1, read on the forward strand.
CACTGTGCAAAGACCCCCCACATTATCTCCCACACTGTATGCTGGCCCCCACACTGTACAAAGACCCCACATTATCTCCCACACTGTATGATGGCCCCCACACTGTACAAAGACCCCACATTATCTCCCACAATGTATGATGGTCCCCACACTGTACAAAGACCCCACATTATCTCCCACACTGTATGATGGCTCCACACACTGTACAAAGACCCCACATTATCTCCCACACTGTATGATGGCTCCAAACACTGTGCAAAGACCCCCCACATTATCTCCCACACTGTATGCTGGCCCCCACACTGTACAAAGACCCCACATTATCTCCCACACTGTATGATGGCCCCCACACTGTACAAAGACCCCACATTATCTCCCACAATGTATGATGGTCCCCACACTGTACAAAGACCCCACATTATCTCCCACACTGTATGATGGTCCCCACACTGTACAAAGACCCAACATTATCTCCCACACTGTATGATGGCCCCCACACTGTACAAAGACCCCACATTATCTCCCACACTGTATGATGGCTCCAAACACTGTGCAAAGACCCCACATTATCTCCCCCACTGTATGATGGCCCCCACACTGTACAAAGACCCCACATTATCTCCCACACTGTATGATGGCCCCCACACTGTACAAAGACCCCACATTATCTCCCACACTGTATGATGGCTCCACACTGTACAAAGACCCCACATTATCTCCCACACTGTATGATGGCCCCCACACTGTACAAAGACCCCACATTATCTCCCACACTGTATGATGGCTCCACACTGTACAAAGACCCAACATTATCTCCCACACTGTATGATGGCCCCCACACTGTACAAAGACCCCACATTATCTCCCACACTGTATGATGGCTCCAAACACTGTGCAAAGACCCCACATTATCTCCCCCACTGTATGATGGCCCCCACACTGTACAAAGACCCCACATTATCTCCCCCACTGTATGATGGCCCCCACACTGTACAAAGACCCCACATTATCTCCCACACTGTATGATGGCCCCCACACTGTACAAAGACCCCACATTATCTCCCACACTGTATGATGGCTCCACACACTGTGCAAAGACCCCACATTATCTCCCACACTGTATGATGGCCCCCACACTGTACAAAGACCCCACATTATCTCCCACACTGTATGATGGCCCCCACACTGTACAAAGACCCCACATTATCTCCCACACTGTATGATGGCTCCACACTGTACAAAGACCCAACATTATCTCCCACACTGTATGATGGCCCCCACACTGTACAAAGACCCCACATTATCTCCCACACTGTATGATGGCCTCCACACTGTACAAAGACCCCACATTATCTCCCACACTGTATGATGGCTCCACACTGTACAAAGACCCAACATTATCTCCCACACTGTATGATGGCCCCCACACTGTACAAAGACCCCACATTATCTCCCACACTGTATGATGGCTCCACACACTGTGCAAAGACCCCACATTATCTCCCACACTGTATGATGGCCCCCACACTGTACAAAGACCCCACATTATCTCCCACACTGTATGATGGCCCCCACACTGTACAAAGACCCCACATTATCTCCCACACTGTATGATGGCTCCACACTGTACAAAGACCCAACATTATCTCCCACACTGTATGATGGCCCCCACACTGTACAAAGACCCAACATTATCTCCCACACTGTATGATGGCCCCCACACTGTACAAAGACCCCACATTATCTCCCACACTGTATGATGGCTCCAAACACTGTGCAAAGACCCCACATTATCTCCCCCACTGTATGATGGCCCCCACACTGTACAAAGACCCCACATTATCTCCCCCACTGTATGATGGCCCCCACACTGTACAAAGACCCCACATTATCTCCCACACTGTATGATGGCCCCCACACTGTACAAAGACCCCACATTATCTCCCACACTGTATGATGGCTCCACACACTGTGCAAAGACCCCACATTATCTCCCACACTGTATGATGGCTCCACACACTGTACAAAGACCCCACATTATCTCCCACACTGTATGATGGCTCCACACACTGTACAAAGACCCCACATTATCTCCCACACTGTATGATGGCTCCAAACACTGTGCAAAGACCCCCACATTATCTCCCACACTGTATGCTGGCCCCCACACTGTACAAAGACCCCACATTATCTCCCACACTGTATGATGGCTCCACACTGTACAAAGACCCCACATTATCTCCCACAATGTATGATGGTCCCCACACTGTACAAAGACCCCACATTATCTCCCACACTGTATGATGGTCCCCACACTGTACAAAGACCCAACATTATCTCCCACACTGTATGATGGCCCCCACACTGTACAAAGACCCCACATTATCTCCCACACTGTATGATGGCTCCAAACACTGTGCAAAGACCCCACATTATCTCCCATACTGTATGATGGCCCCCACACTGTACAAAGACCCCACATTATCTCCCACACTGTATGATGGCCCCCACACTATACAAAGACCCCACAATATCTCCCACACTGTATGATGGCCCCACACTGTGCAAAGACCCCACATTATCTCCCACACTGTATGATGGCCCCACACACTGTACAAAGAACCCACATTATCTCCCACACTGTACAAAGACCCCACATTATCTCCCACACTGTATGATGGCCCCACACTGTACAAAGACCCCACATTATCTCCCACACTGTATGATGGCCCCCCACACTGTACAAAGACCCCACATTATCTCCAACACTGTATGATGGCCCCACACTGTACAAAGACCCCACATTATCTCCCACACTGTATGATGGCCCCCACACTGTACAAAGACCCCACATCATCTCCCACACTGTATGATGGCCCCCACACTGTACAAAGACCCCACATTATCTCCCACACTGTATGATGGCCCCACACTGTACAAAGACCCCACATTATCTCTCACACTGTATGATGGCCCCCACACTGTACAAAGACCACACATTATCTCCCACACTGTATGATGGCTCCACACTGTACAAAGACCCCACATTATCTCCCACACTGTATGATGGCCCCCACACTGTACAAAGACCCCACATTATCTCCCACACTGTATGATGGCTCCACACTGTACAAAGACCCCACATTATCTCCCACAATGTATGATGGCCCCCACACTGTGCACAGACCCCACATTATCTCCCACACTGTATGATGGCCCACACTGTACAAAGACCCCACATTATCTCCCACACTGTATGATGGCCCCCACACTGTACAAAGACCCCACATTATCTCCCACACTGTATGATGGCCCCCCACACTGTACAAAGACCCCACATTATCTCCTACACTGTATGATGGCTCCACACTGTACAAAGACCTCACATTATCTCCCACACTGTATGATGGCCCCCACACACTGTACAAAGACCCCACATTATCTCCCACACTGTATGATGGCCCCCACACTGTACAAAGACCTCACATTATCTCCCACACTGTATGATGGCCCCCACACTGCACAAAGACCCCACATTATCTCCCACACTGTATGATGGCCCCCACACTGTACAAAGACCTCACATTATCTCCCACACTGTATGATGGCTCCACACTGTACAAAGACCCCATATTATCTCCCACACTGTATGATGGCCCCCACACTGTACAAAGACCCCACATTATCTCCCACACTGTATGATGGCTCCACACACTGTACAAAGACCCCACATTATCTCCCACACTGTATGATGGCTCCACACACTGTACAAAGACCCAACATTATCTCCCACACTGTATGATGGCCCCCACACTGCACAAAGACCCCACATTATCTCCCACACTGTATGATGGCCCCCCACACTGTACAAAGACCCCACATTATCTCCTACACTGTATGATGGCCCCCACACACTGTACAAAGACCCCACATTATCTCCCACACTGTATGATGGCCCCCACACTGTACAAAGACCTCACATTATCTCCCACACTGTATGATGGCCCCCACACTGCACAAAGACCCCACATTATCTCCCACACTGTATGATGGCCCCCACACTGTACAAAGACCTCACATTATCTCCCACACTGTATGATGGCTCCACACTGTACAAAGACCCCATATTATCTCCCACACTGTATGATGGCCCCCACACTGTACAAAGACCCCACATTATCTCCCACACTGTATGATGGCTCCACACACTGTACAAAGACCCCACATTATCTCCCACACTGTATGATGGCCCCCACACTGTACAAAGACCTCACATTATCTCCCACACTGTATGATGGCCCCCACACTGCACAAAGACCCCACATTATCTCCCACACTGTATGATGGCCCCCACACTGTACAAAGACCCCACATTATCTCCCACACTGTATGATGGCTCCACACTGTACAAAGACCCCACATTATCTCCCACACTGTATGATGGCCTCCACACTGTACAAAGACCCCACATTATCTCCCACACTGTATGATGGCCCCCACACTGTACAAAGACCCCACATTATCTCCCACACTGTATGATGGCCCCCACACTGTACAAAGACCCCACATTATCTCCCACACTGTATGATGGCTCCACACACTGTAAAAAGACCTCACATTATCTCCCACACTGTACAAAGACCCCACATTATCTCCCACACTGTATGATGGCTCCACACACTGTACAAAGACCCCACATTATCTCCCACACTGTATGATGGCTCCAAACACTGTGCAAAGACCCCCCACATTATCTCCCACACTGTATGATGGCCCCCACACTGTACAAAGACCCCACATTATCTCCCACACTGTATGATGGCCCCCACACTGTACAAAGACCCCACATTATCTCCCACACTGTATGATGGCTCCACACTGTACAAAGACCCCACATTATCTCCCACAATGTATGATGGTCCCCACACTGTACAAAGACCCCACATTATCTCCCACACTGTATGATGGTCCCCACACTGTACAAAGACCCCACATTATCTCCCACACTGTATGATGGCTCCAAACACTGTGCAAAGACCCCACATTATCTCCCACACTGTATGATGGCCCCCACACTATACAAAGACCCCACAATATCTCCCACACTGTATGATGGCCCCCACACTGTGCAAAGACCCCACATTATCTCCCACACTGTATGATGGCTCCACACTGTACAAAGACCCCACATTATCTCCCACACTGTATGATGGCTCCACACTGTACAAAGACCCCACATTATCTCCCACACTGTATGATGGCCCCACACTGTACAAAGACCCCACATTATCTCCCACACTGTATGATGGCCCCACACACTGTACAAAGACCCCACATTATCTCCCACACTGTATGATGGCCCCCATACTGTACAAAGACCCCACATTATCTCCCACACTGTATGATGGCCCCCACACTGTACAAAGACCACACATTATCTCCCACACTGTATGATGGCCCCCACACTGTACAAAGACCACACATTATCTCCCACACTGTATGATGGCCCCCACACTGTACAAAGACCCCACATTATCTCCCACACTGTATGATTGCTCCACAATATACAAAGACCCCACATTATCTCCCACACTGTATGATGGCTCCACACACTGTACAAAGACCCCACATTATCTCCCACACTGTATGATGGCTCCAAACACTGTGCAAAGACCCCACATTATCTCCCATACTGTATGATGGCCCCCACACTGTACAAAGACCCCACATTATCTCCCACACTGTATGATGGCCCCCACACTGTACAAAGACCACACATTATCTCCCACACTGTATGATGGCCCCCACACTGTACAAAGACCCCACATTATCTCCCACACTGTATGATGGCTCCACACACTGTACAAAGACCCCACATTATCTCCCACACTGTATGATGGCCCCACACTGTACAAAGACCCCACATTATCTCCCACACTGTATGATGGCTCCCCACACTGTACAAAGACCCCACATTATCTCCCACACTGTACAAAGACCCCACATTATCTCCCACACTGTATGATGGCTCCACACACTGTACAAAGACCCCACATTATCTCCCACACTGTATGATGGCTCCACACACTGTACAAAGACCCCACATTATCTCCCACACTGTATGATGGCTCCCCACACTGTACAAAGACCCCACATTATCTCCCACACTGTACAAAGACCCCACATTATCTCCCATACTGTATGATGGCCCCCACACTGTAAAAAGACCCCACATTATCTCCCACACTGTATGATGGCTCCACACTGTACAAAGACCCCACATTATCTCCCACAATGTATGATGGCCCCCACACTGTACAAAGACCCCACATTATCTCCCACACTGTATGATGGCTCCACACTGTACAAAGACCCCACATTATCTCCCACACTGTATGATGGCCCACACTGTACAAAGACCCCACATTATCTCCCACACTGTATGATGGCCCCCACACTGTACAAAGACCTCACATTATCTCCCACACTGTATGATGGCCCCCACACTGTACAAAGACCCCACATTATCTCCCACACTGTATGATGGCCCCCACACTGTACAAAGACCCCACATTATCTCCCACACTGTATGATGGCTCCAAACACTGTGCAAAGACCCTACATTATCTCCCACACTGTATGATGGCTAGACACACTGTACAAAGACCCCACAATATCTCCCACACTGTATGATGGCTCCAAACACTGTGCAAAGACCCTACATTATCTCCCACACTGTATGATGGCCCCACACTGTACAAAGACCCCACATTATCTCCCACACTGTATGATGGCCCCCACACTGTACAAAGACCCCACATTATCTCCCACACTGTATGATGGCTCCACACTGTACAAAGACCCCACATTATCTCCCACACTGTATGATGGCCCCCACACTGTACAAAGACCCCACATTATCTCCCACACTGTATGATGGCCCCCACACTGTACAAAGACCCCACATTATCTCCCATACTGTATGATGGCCTCCACACTGTGCAAAGACCCCACATTATCTCCCATACTGTATGATGGCCCCACACTGTACAAAGACCCCACATTATCTCCCACACTGTATGATGGCTCCACACTGTACAAAGACCCCACATTATCTCCCACACTGTATGATGGCTCCAAAGACTGTGCAAAGACCCCCCACATTATCTCCCACACTGTATGATGGTCCCCACACTGTACAAAGACCCCACATTATCTCCCACACTGTATGATGGCTCCAAACACTGTGCAAAGACCCCACATTATCTCCCACACTGTATGATGGCCCCCACACTGTACAAAGACCACACATTATCTCCCACACTGTATGATGGCTCCACACACTGTACAAAGACCCCACATTATCTCCCACACTGTATGATGGCCCCCACACTGTGCAAAGACCCCACATTATCTCCCACACTGTATGATGGCCCCACACTGTACAAAGACCCCACATTATCTCCCACACTGTATGATGGCCCCACACACTGTACAAAGACCCCACATTATCTCCCACACTGTACAAAGACCCCACATTATCTCCCACACTGTATGATGGCCCCCCACACTGTACAAAGACCCCACATTATCTCCAACACTGTATGATGGCCCCACACTGTACAAAGACCCCACATTATCTCCCACACTTTATGATGGCCCCCACACTGTACAAAGACCTCACATTATCTCCCATACTGTATGATGGCCCCCACACTGTACAAAGACCCCACATTATCTCCCACACTGTATGATGGCCCCACACTGTACAAAGACCCCACATTATCTCCCACACTTTATGATGGCCCCCACACTGTACAAAGACCTCACATTATCTCTCATACTGTATGATGGTCCCCACACTGTACAAAGACCTCACATTATCTCCCACACTGTACAAAGACCCCACATTATCTCCCACACTGATGGCTCCACACTGTACAAAGACCCCACATTATCTCCCACACTGTATGATGGCCCCCACACTGTACAAAGACCCCACATTATCTCCCACACTGTATGATGGCCCCCACACTGTACAAAGACCCCACATTATCTCCCACACTGTATGATGGCTGCACACTGTACAAAGACCCCACATTATCTCCCACACTGTATGATGGCCCCACACTGTACAAAGACCCCACATTATCTCCCACACTGTATGATGGCTCCACACTGTATAAAGACCCCACATTATCTCCCACACTGTATGATGGCTCCAAAGACTGTGCAAAGACCCCACATTATCTCCCATACTGTATGATGGCCCCCACACTGTACAAAGACCCCACATTATCTCCCACAATGTATGATGGTCCCCACACTGTACAAAGACCCCACATTATCTCCCACACTGTATGATGTCCCCCACACTGTACAAAGACCCCACATTATCTCCCACACTGTATGATGGCTCCAAACACTGTGCAAAGACCCCACATTATCTCCCACACTGTATGATGGCCCCCACACTATACAAAGACCCCACATTATCTCCCACACTGTACAAAGACCCCACATTATCTCCCACACTGTATGATGGCCCCACACACTGTACAAAGACCCCACATTATCTCCCACACTGTACAAAGACCCCACATTATCTCCCACACTGTATGATGGCCCCCCACACTGTACAAAGACCCCACATTATCTCCAACACTGTATGATGGCCCCACACTGTACAAAGACCCCACATTATCTGCCACACTGTATGATGGCCCCCACACTGTACAAAGACCCCACATTATCTCCCACACTTTATGATGGCCCCCACACTGAACAAAGACCCCACATTATCTCCCACACTGTATGATGGCTCCACAATATACAAAGACCCCACATTATCTCCCACACTGTATGATGGCTCCACAATATACAAAGACCCCACATTATCTCCCACACTGTATGATGGCTCCACAATATACAAAGACCCCACATTATCTCCCACACTGTATGATGGCCCCCACACTGTACAAAGACCCCACATTATCTCCCACACTTTATGATGGCCCCCACACTGAACAAAGACCCCACATTATCTCCCACACTTTATGATGGCCCCCACACTGTACAAAGACCCCACATTATCTCCCACACTGTATGATGGCTCCACAATATACAAAGACCCCACATTATCTCCCACACTGTATGATGGCTCCACAATATACAAAGACCCCACATTATCTCCCACACTGTATGATGGCCCCCACACTGTACAAAGACCCCACATTATCTCCCACACTTTATGATGGCCCCCACACTGAACAAAGACCCCACATTATCTCCCACACTTTATGATGGCCCCCACACTGAACAAAGACCCCACATTATCTCCCACACTGTATGATGGCCCCCACACTGTACAAAGACCCCACATTATCTCCCACACTTTATGATGGCCCCCACACTGAACAAAGACCTCACATTATCTCCCACACTGTATGATGGCTCCACAATATACAAAGACCCCACATTATCTCCCACACTGTATGATGGCTCCACAATATACAAAGACCCCACATTATCTCCCACACTGTATGATGGCTCCACAATATACAAAGACCCCACATTATCTCCCACACTGTATGATGGCTCCACAATATACAAAGACCCCACATTATCTCCCACACTGTATGATGGCTCCACACACTGTACAAAGACCCCACATTATCTCCCACACTGTATGATGGCCCCCACACTGTACAAAGACCCCACATTATCTCCCACACTGTATGATGGCTCCACACTGTACAAAGACCCCACATTATCTCCCACACTGTATGATGGCCCCACACTGTACAAAGACCCCACATTATCTCCCACACTGTATGATGGCTCCACACTGTACAAAGACCCCACATTATCTCCCACACTGTATGATGGCCCCACACTGTACAAAGACCCCACATTATCTCCAACACTGTATGATGGCCCCACACTGTACAAAGACCCCACATTATCTCCCACACTTTATGATGGCTCCACAATATACAAAGACCCCACATTATCTCCCACACTGTATGATGGCTCCACAATATACAAAGACCCCACATTATCTCCCACACTGTATGATGGCTCCACAATATACAAAGACCCCACATTATCTCCCACACTGTATGATGGCTCCACAATATACAAAGACCCCACATTATCTCCCACACTGTATGATGGCTCCACAATATACAAAGACCCCACATTATCTCCCACACTGTATGATGGCTCCACACACTGTACAAAGACCCCACATTATCTCCCACACTGTATGATGGCCCCCACACTGTACAAAGACCCCACATTATCTCCCACACTGTATGATGGCTCCACAATATACAAAGACCCCACATTATCTCCCACACTGTATGATGGCTCCACAATATACAAAGACCCCACATTATCTCCCACACTGTATGATGGCTCCACAATATACAAAGACCCCACATTATCTCCCACACTGTATGATGGCCCCCACACTGTACAAAGACCCCACATTATCTCCCACACTGTATGATGGCCCCCACACTGTACAAAGACCCCACATTATCTCCCACACTGTATGATGGCCCCACACACTGTACAAAGACCCCACATTATGTCCCACACTGTATGATGGCTCCACACACTGTACAAAGACCCCACATTATCTCCCACACTGTATGATGGCTCCACACACTGTACAAAGACCCCACATTATCTCCCACACTGTATGATGGCTCCACACACTGTACAAAGACCCCACATTATCTCCTACACTGTATGATGGCCCCCACACTGTACAAAGACCCCACATTATCTCCCACACTGTATGATGGCTCCACACACTGTACAAAGACCCCACATTATCTCCCACACTGTATGATGGCCCCACACACTGTACAAAGACCCCACATTATCTCCCACACTGTATGATGGCTCCACACACTGTACAAAGACCCCTCACTATCTCCCACACTGTATGATGGCTCCACACACTGTACAAAGACCCCACATTATCTCCCACACTGTATGATGGCCCCACACTGTACAAAGACCCCACATTATCTCCCACACTGTATGATGGCTCCACACACTGTACAAAGACACCACATTATCTCCCACACTGTATGATGGCTCCACACACTGTACAAAGACCCCACATTATCTCCTACACTGTATGATGGCCCCACACACTGTACAAAGACCCCACATTATCTCCCACGCTGTATGATGGCTCCACACACTGTACAAAGACCCCACATTATCTCCCACACTGTATGATGGCTCCACACACTGTACAAAGACCCCACATTATCTCCTACACTGTATGATGGCCCCCACACTGTACAAAGACCCCACATTATCTCCCACACTGTTTGATGGTCCCCACACTGTACAAAGACCCCACATTATCTCCCACACTGTATGATGGCCCCCACACTGTACAAAGACCCCACATTATCCCCCACACTGTATGATGGCCCCACACTGTACAAAGACCCCACATTATCTCCCACACTGTATGATGGCCCCCACACTGCACAAAGACCCCACATTATCTCCCACACTGTATGATGGCCCCCACACTGTACAAAGACCCCACATTATCCCCCACACTGTATGATGGCCCCCACACTGTGCAAAGACCCCACATTATCTCCCACACTGTATGATGGCCCCCACACTGTACAAAGACCCCACATTATCTCCCACACTGTATGATGGCTCCACACACTGTACAAAGACCCCACATTATCTCCCACACTGTATGATGGCCCCCACACTGTGCAAAGACCCCACATTATCTCCCACACTGTATGATGGCCCCCACACTGCACAAAGACCCCACATTATCTCCCACACTGTATGATGGCCCCCACACTGTACAAAGACCCCACATTATCCCCCACACTGTATGATGGCCCCCACACTTTGCAAAGACCCCACATTATCTCCCACACTGTATGATGGCCCCCACACTGTACAAAGACCCCACATTATCTCCCACACTGTATGATGGCTCCACACACTGTACAAAGACCCCACATTATCTCCCACACTGTATGATGGCCCCCACACTGTACAAAGACCCCACATTATCTCCCACACTGTATGATGGCCCCCACACTGTACAAAGACCCAACATTATCTCCCACACTGTATGATGGCTCCACACACTGTACAAAGACCTCACATTATCTCCCACACTGTATGATGGCCCCCCACACTGTACAAAGACCTCACATTATCTCCCACACTGTATGATGGCTCCACACACTGTACAAAGACCCCACATTATCTCCCACACTGTATGATGGCCCCCACACTGTACAAAGACCCCACATTATCTCCCACACTGTATGATGGCCCCCACACTGTACAAAGACCCCACATTATCTCCCACACTGTATGATGGCCCCCATACTGTACAAAGACCCCACATTATCTCCCACACTGTATGATGGCCCCCACACTGTACAAAGACCCCACATTATCTCCCACACTGTATGATGGCTCCACACACTGTACAAAGACCCCACATTATCTCCCACACTGTATGATGGCTCCCACACTGTACAAAGACCCCACATTATCTCCCACACTGTATGATGGTCCCCACACTGTACAAAGACCCCACATTATCTACCACACTGTATGATGGTCCCCACATTGTACAAAGACCCCACATTATCTCCCACACTGTATGATGGTCCCCACACTGTACAAAGACCCCACATTATCTCCCACACTGTATGATGGCCCTCACACTGTACAAAGACCTCACATTATCTCCCACACTGTATGATGGCCCCCACACTGTACAAAGACCCCACATTATCTCCCACACTGTATGATGGCTCCACACACTGTACAAAGACCCCACATTATCTCCCACACTGTATGATGGCTCCCACACTGTACAAAGACCCCACATTATCTCCCACACTGTATGATGGCTCCACACACTGTACAAAGACCCCACATTATCTCCCACACTGTATGATGGCCCCCACACTATACAAAGACCCCACATTATCTCCCACACTGTATGATGGCCCCCCACACTTTACAAAGACCCCACATTATCTCCCACACTGTATGATGGCTCCACACACTGTACAAAGACCCCACATTATCTCCCACACTGTATGATGGTCCCCACACTGTACAAAGACCCCACATTATCTCCCACACTGTATGATGGCCCCCACACTGTACAAAGACCCAACATTATCTCCCACACTGTATGATGGCTCCACACACTGTACAAAGACCCCACATTATCTCCCACACTGTATGATGGCTCCACACACTGTACAAAGACCCCACATTATCTCCCACACTGTATGATGGCCCCCCACACTGTGCACAGACCCCACATTATCTCCCACACTGTATGATGGCCCCGCACTGTACAAAGACCCCACATTATCTCCCACACTGTATGATGGCCCTCACACTGTACAAAGACCCCACATTATCTCCCACACTGTATGATGGCCCCCACACTGTACACAGACCCCACATTATCTCCCACACTGTATGATGGCTCCACACACTGTACAAAGACCCCACATTATCTCCCACACTGTATGATGGCCCCGCACTGTACAAAGACCCCACATTATCTCCCACACTGTATGATGGCCCCCACACTGTACAAAGACCCCACATTATCTCCCACACTGTATGATGGCCCCCACACTGTACAAAGACCCCACATTATCTCCCACACTGTATGATGGCTGCACACTGTACAAAGACCCCACATTATCTCCCACACTGTATGATGGCCCCACACTGTACAAAGACCCCACATTATCTCCCACACTGTATGATGGCTCCAAACTGTACAAAGACCCCACATTATCTCCCACACTGTATGATGGCTCCAAAGACTGTGCAAAGACCCCACATTATCTCCCACAATGTATGATGGTCCCCACACTGTACAAAGACCCCACATTATCTCCCACACTGTATGATGGTCCCCACACTGTACAAAGACCCAACATTATCACCCACACTGTATGATGGCCCCCACACTGTACAAAGACCCCACATTATCTCCCACACTGTATGATGGCTCCAAACACTGTGCAAAGACCCCACATTATCTCCCACACTGTATGATGGCCCCCACACTATACAAAGACCCCACATTATCTCCCACACTGTACAAAGACCCCACATTATCTCCCACACTGTATGATGGCCCCACACACTGTACAAAGACCCCACATTATCTCCCACACTGTACAAAGACCCCACATTATCTCCCACACTGTATGATGGCCCCCCACACTGTACAAAGACCCCACATTATCTCCAACACTGTATGATGGCCCCACACTGTACAAAGACCCCACATTATCTCCCACACTGTATGATGGCCCCCACACTGTACAAAGACCCCACATTATCTCCCACACTTTATGATGGCCCCCACACTGAACAAAGACCTCACATTATCTCCCACACTGTATGATGGCTCCACAATATACAAAGACCCCACATTATCTCCCACACTGTATGATGGCTCCACAATATACAAAGACCCCACATTATCTCTCACACTGTATGATGGCTCCACAATATACAAAGACCCCACATTATCTCCCACACTGTATGATGGCTCCACAATATACAAAGACCCCACATTATCTCCCACACTGTATGATGGCTCCACACACTGTACAAAGACCCCACATTATCTCCCACACTGTATGATGGCCCCCACACTGTACAAAGACCCCACATTATCTCCCACACTGTATGAAGGCTCCACAATATACAAAGACCCCACATTATCTCCCACACTGTATGATGGCTCCACAATATACAAAGACCCCACATTATCTCCCACACTGTATGATGGCTCCACAATATACAAAGACCCCACATTATCTCTCACACTGTATGATGGCTCCACAATATACAAAGACCCCACATTATCTCCCACACTGTATGATGGCTCCACAATATACAAAGACCCCACATTATCTCCCACACTGTATGATGGTTCCCCACACTGTACAAAGACCCCACATTATCTCCCACACTGTATGATGGTCCCCACACTGTGCACAGACCCCACATTATCTCCCACACTGTATGATGGCTCCACACACTGTACAAAGACCCCACATTATCTCTCACACTGTATGATGGCTCCACACACTGTACAAAGACCCCACATTATCTCTCACACTGTATGATGGCCCCCACACTGTACAAAGACCCCACATTATCTCCCACACTGTATGATGGCTCCACAATATACAAAGACCCCACATTATCTCCCACACTGTATGATGGCTCCACAATATACAAAGACCCCACATTATCTCCCACACTGTATGATGGCTCCACACACTGTACAAAGACCCCACATTATCTCCCACACTGTATGATGGCCCCCACACTGTACAAAGACCCCACATTATCTCCCACACTGTATGATGGCTCCACAATATACAAAGACCCCACATTATCTCCCACACTGTATGATGGCTCCACAATATACAAAGACCCCACATTATCTCCCACACTGTATGATGGCTCCACAATATACAAAGACCCCACATTATCTCCCACACTGTATGATGGCCCCCACACTGTACAAAGACCCCACATTATCTCCCACACTGTATGATGGCCCCCACACTGTACAAAGACCCCACATTATCTCCCACACTGTATGATGGCCCCACACACTGTACAAAGACCCCACATTATGTCCCACACTGTATGATGGCCCCCACACTGTACAAAGACCCCACATTATCTCCCACACTGTATGATGGCCCCACACACTGTACAAAGACCCCACATTATCTCCCACACTGTATGATGGCCCCCACACTGTACAAAGACCCCACATTATCTCCCACACTGTATGATGGCCCCACACACTGTACAAAGACCCCACATTATCTCCCACACTGTATGATGGCCCCCACACTGTACAAAGACCCCACATTATCTCCCACACTGTATGATGGCTCCACACACTGTACAAAGACCCCACATTATCTCCCACACTGTATGATGGCTCCACACACTGTACAAAGACCCCACATTATCTCCCACACTGTATGATGGCTCCACACACTGTACAAAGACCCCACATTATCTCCTACACTGTATGATGGCCCCCACACTGTACAAAGACCCCACATTATCTCCCACACTGTATGATGGCTCCACACACTGTACAAAGACCCCACATTATCTCCCACACTGTATGATGGCCCCACACACTGTACAAAGACCCCACATTATCTCCCACACTGTATGATGGCTCCACACACTGTACAAAGACCCCTCATTATCTCCCACACTGTATGATGGCTCCACACACTGTACAAAGACCCCACATTATCTCCCACACTGTATGATGGCCCCACACACTGTACAAAGACCCCACATTATCTCCCACACTGTATGATGGCTCCACACACTGTACAAAGACACCACATTATCTCCCACACTGTATGATGGCTCCACACACTGTACAAAGACCCCACATTATCTCCTACACTGTATGATGGCCCCACACACTGTACAAAGACCCCACATTATCTCCCACACTGTATGATGGCTCCACACACTGTACAAAGACCCCACATTATCTCCCACACTGTATGATGGCTCCACACACTGTACAAAGACCCCACATTATCTCCTACACTGTATGATGGCCCCCACACTGCACAAAGACCCCACATTATCTCCCACACTGTTTGATGGTCCCCACACTGTACAAAGACCCCACATTATCTCCCACACTGTATGATGGCCCCCACACTGTACAAAGACCCCACATTATCCCCCACACTGTATGATGGCCCCACACTGTACAAAGACCCCACATTATCTCCCACACTGTATGATGGCCCCCACACTGCACAAAGACCCCACATTATCTCCCACACTGTATGATGGCCCCCACACTGTACAAAGACCCCACATTATCTCCCACACTGTATGATGGCCCCCACACTGTACAAAGACCCCACATTATCTCCCACACTGTATGATGGCTCCACACACTGTACAAAGACCCAACATTATCTCCCACACTGTATGATGGCCCCCACACTGTACAAAGACCCCACATTATCTCTCACACTGTATGATGGCCCCCACACTGTACAAAGACCCCACATTATCTCCCACACTGTATGATGGTCCCCACACTGTACAAAGACCCCACATTATCTCCCACACTGTATGATGGTCCCCACACTGTACAAAGACCCCACATTATCTCCCACAGTGTATGATGGCCCCCACACTGTACAAAGACCCCACATTATCTCTCACACTGTATGATGGCCCCCACACTGTACAAAGACCCCACATTATCTCCCACACTGTATGATGGTCCCCACACTGTACAAAGACCCCACATTATCTCCCACACTGTATGATGGTCCCCACACTGTACAAAGACCCCACATTATCTCCCACACTGTATGATGGCTCCACACACTGTACAAAGACCACACATTATCTCCCACACTGTATGATGGCTCCACACACTGTACAAAGACCCCACATTATCTCCCACACTGTATGATGGCCCCCACACTGTACAAAGACCCCACATTATCTCCCACACTGTATGATGGCCCCCACACTGTACAAAGACCCCACATTATCTCCCACACTGTATGATGGTCCCCACACTGTACAAAGACCCCACATTATCTCCCACACTGTATGATGGCCCCCACACTGTACAAAGACCCCACATTATCTCCCACACTGTATGATGGCCCCCACACTGTACAAAGACCCCACATTATCTCCCACACTGTATGATGGCCCCCACACTGTACAAAGACCCCACATTATCTCCCACACTGTATGATGGCCCACACTGTACAAAGACCCCACATTATCTCTCACACTGTATGATGGCCCCCACACTGTACAAAGACCCCACATTATCTCCCACACTGTATGATGGTCCCCACACTGTACAAAGACCCCACATTATCTCCCACACTGTATGATGGTCCCCACACTGTACAAAGACCCCACATTATCTCCCACACTGTATGATGGCTCCACACACTGTACAAAGACCACACATTATCTCCCACACTGTATGATGGCTCCACACACTGTACAAAGACCCCACATTATCTCCCACACTGTATGATGGCCCCCACACTGTACAAAGACCCCACATTATCTCCCACACTGTATGATGGCCCCCATACTGTACAAAGACCCCACATTATCTCCCACACTGTATGATGGCCCCCACACTGTACAAAGACCCCACATTATCTCCCACACTGTATGATGGCTCCACACACTGTACAAAGACCCCACATTATCTCCCACACTGTATGATGGCTCCCACACTGTACAAAGACCCCACATTATCTCCCACACTGTATGATGGTCCCCACACTGTACAAAGACCCCACATTATCTACCACACTGTATGATGGTCCCCACATTGTACAAAGACCCCACATTATCTCCCACACTGTATGATGGTCCCCACACTGTACAAAGACCCCACATTATCTCCCACACTGTATGATGGCCCTCACACTGTACAAAGACCTCACATTATCTCCCACACTGTATGATGGCCCCCACACTGTACAAAGACCCCACATTATCTCCCACACTGTATGATGGCTCCACACACTGTACAAAGACCCCACATTATCTCCCACACTGTATGATGGCTCCCACACTGTACAAAGACCCCACATTATCTCCCACACTGTATGATGGCTCCACACACTGTACAAAGACCCCACATTATCTCCCACACTGTATGATGGCCCCCACACTATACAAAGACCCCACATTATCTCCCACACTGTATGATGGCCCCCCACACTTTACAAAGACCCCACATTATCTCCCACACTGTATGATGGCTCCACACACTGTACAAAGACCCCACATTATCTCCCACACTGTATGATGGTCCCCACACTGTACAAAGACCCCACATTATCTCCCACACTGTATGATGGCCCCCACACTGTACAAAGACCCAACATTATCTCCCACACTGTATGATGGCTCCACACACTGTACAAAGACCCCACATTATCTCCCACACTGTATGATGGCTCCACACACTGTACAAAGACCCCACATTATCTCCCACACTGTATGATGGCCCCCCACACTGTGCACAGACCCCACATTATCTCCCACACTGTATGATGGCCCCGCACTGTACAAAGACCCCACATTATCTCCCACACTGTATGATGGCCCTCACACTGTACAAAGACCCCACATTATCTCCCACACTGTATGATGGCCCCCACACTGTACACAGACCCCACATTATCTCCCACACTGTATGATGGCTCCACACACTGTACAAAGACCCCACATTATCTCCCACACTGTATGATGGCTCCACACACTGTACAAAGACCCCACATTATCTCCCACACTGTATGATGGCCCCACACTGTACAAAGACCCCACATTATCTCCCACACTGTATGATGGCCCTCACACTGTACAAAGACCCCACATTATCTCCCACACTGTATGATGGCCCTCACACTGTGCACAGACCCCACATTATCTCCCACACTGTATGATGGCTCCACACACTGTACAAAGACCACACATTATCTCCCACAATGTATGATGGCTCCACACACTGTACAAAGACCCCACATTATCTCCCACACTGTATGATGGCTCCACACTGTACAAAGACCCCACATTATCTCCCACACTGTATGATGGCCCCCACACTGTACAAAGACCCCACATTATCTCCCACACTGTATGATGGCTCCCACACTGTACAAAGATCCCACATTATCTCCCACACTGTATGATGGCCCCCACACTGTACAAAGACCCCACATTATCTCCCACACTGTATGATGGCCCCACACACTGTACAAAGACCCCACATTATCTCCCACACTGTATGATGGTCCCCACACTGTACAAAGACCCCACATTATCTCCCACACTGTATGATGGCTCCTACACTGTACAAAGACCCCACATTATCTCCCACACTATATGATGGACCCACACACTGTACAAAGACCCCACATTATCTCCCACACTGTATGATGGCCCCCATACTGTACAAAGACCCCACATTATCTCCCACACTGTATGATGGCTCCTACACTGTACAAAGACCCCACATTATCTCCCACACTGTATGATGGCCCCCACACTGTACAAACACCCCACATTATCTCCCACACTGTATGATGGCCCCCACACTGTACAAAGACCCCACATTATCTCCCACACTGTATGATGGCTCCTACACTGTACAAAGACCTCACATTATCTCCCACACTGTATGATGGCCCCCACACTGTGCAAAGACCCCACATTATCTCCCACACTGTATGATGGCCCCCACACTGTGCACAGACCCCACACTGTATGATGGCCCCCACACTGTACAAAGACCCCACATTATCTCCCACACTGTATGATGGCCCCCACACTGTGCACAGACCCCACATTATCTCCCACACTGTATGATGGCCCCCACACTGTACAAAGACTCCACATTATCTCCCACACTGTATGATGGCCCCCACACTGTACAAAGACCCCACATTATCTCCCACACTGTATGATGGCTCCACACTGTACAAAGACCCCGCATTATCTCCCACACTGTATGATGGCCCCCACACTGTACAAAGACCCCACATTATCTCCCACACTGTATGATGGCCCCCACACTGTACAAAGACCCCACATTATCTCCCACACTGTATGATGGCCCCCACACTGTACAAAGACCCAACATTATCTCCCACACTGTATGATGGCCCCCACACTGTACAAAGACCCCACATTATCTC
Source organism: Phyllobates terribilis (assembly GCF_046119375.1). NCBI lineage: Eukaryota > Metazoa > Chordata > Amphibia > Anura > Dendrobatidae > Phyllobates > Phyllobates terribilis. The sequence continues at coordinate 84,433,554 of NW_027362772.1, forward strand.
CCACACTGTATGATGGCCCCCACACTGTACAAAGACCCCACATTATCTCCCACACTGTATGATGGCCCCCACACTGTACAAAGACCCCACATTATCTCCCACACTGTATGATGGCCCCCACACTGTACAAAGACCCCACATTATCTCCCACACTGTATGATGGCCCCCACACTGTACAAAGACCCAACATTATCTCCCACACTGTATGATGGCCCCCACACTGTACAAAGACCCCACATTATCTCCCACACTGTATGATGGCCCCCACACTGTATGATGGCCCCCACACTGTACAAAGACCACACATTATCTCCCACACTGTATGATGGCCCCCACACTGTACAAAGACCCCACATTATCTCCCACACTGTATGATGGCCCCCACACTGTATGATGGCCCCACACTGTACAAAGACCCCACATTATCTCCCACAATGTATGATGGCCTCCACACTGTACAAAGACCCCACATTATCTCCCACAATGTATGATGGCCCCCACACTGTGCACAGACCCCACATTATCTCCCACACTGTATGATGGCTCCACACACTGTGCAAAGACCCCACATTATCTCCCACACTGTATGATGGTCCCCACACTGTACAAAGACCCAACATTATCTCCCACACTGTATGATGGTCCCCACACTGTACAAAGACCCCACATTATCTCCCACACTGTATGACGGTCCCCACACTGTACAAAGACCCAACATTATCTCCCACACTGTATGATGGCCCCCACACTGTACAAAGACCCCACATTATCTCCCACACTGTATGATGGCTCCAAACACTGTGCAAAGACCCCACATTATCTCCCATACTGTATGATGGCCCCACATTATCTCCCACACTGTATGATGGCCCCCACACTGTACAAAGACCCCACATTATCTCCCACAATGTATGATGGTCCCCACACTGTACAAAGACCCCACATTATCTCCCACACTGTATGATGGTCCCCACACTGTACAAAGACCCCACATTATCTCCCACACTGTATGATGGCCCCCACACTGTGCAAAGACCCCACATTATCTCCCACACTGTATGATGGCTCCACACTGTACAAAGACCCCACATTATCTCCCACACTGTATGATGGCCCCCACACTGTACAAAGACCCCACATTATCTCCCACACTGTATGATGGCTCCACACACTGTACAAAGACCCCACATTATCTCCCACACTGTATGATGGCTCCAAAGACTGTGCAAAGACCCCCCACATTATCTCCCACACTGTATGATGGCCCCCACACTGTACAAAGACCCCACATTATCTCCCACACTGTATGATGGCCCCCACACTGTACAAAGACCCCACATTATCTCCCACACTGTATGATGGCCCCCACACAGTACAAAGACCCCACATTATCTCCCACACTGTATGATGGCCCCCACACTGTACAAAGACCCCACATTATCTCCCACACTGTATGATGGCCCCACACTGTACAAAGACCCCACATTATCTCTCACATTGTACAAAGACCCAACATTATCTCCCACATTGTATGATGGCCCCCACACTGTACAAAGACCCCACATTATCTCCCACACTGTATGATGGCCCCCACACTGTACAAAGACCCAACATTATCTCCCACACTGTATGATGGCCCCCACACTGTACAAAGACCCCACATTATCTCCCACACTGTATGATGGCCCCCACACTGTACAAAGACCCAACATTATCTCCCACACTGTACAAAGACCCAACATTATCTCCCACACTGTATGATGGCCCCCACACTGTACAAAGACCCCACATTATCTCCCACACTGTATGATGGCCCCCACACTGTACAAAGACCCCACATTATCTCCCACACTGTATGATGGCCCCACACTGTACAAAGACCCCACATTATCTCCCACACTGTATGATGGCCCCCACACTGTACAAAGACCCCACATTATCTCCCACACTGTATGATGGCTCCACACTGTACAAAGACCCCACATTATCTTCCACACTGTAGGATGGCCCCACACTGTACAAAGACCCCACATTATCTCCCACACTGTATGATGGCCCCCACACTGTACAAAGACCCCACATTATCTCCCACACTGTACAAAGACCCCACATTATCTCCCACACTGTATGATGGCTCCACACACTGTAAAAAGACCTCACATTATCTCCCACACTGTACAAAGACCCCACATTATCTCCCACACTGTATGATGGCTCCACACACTGTACAAAGACCCCACATTATCTCCCACACTGTATGATGGCTCCACACACTGTACAAAGACCCCACATTATCTCCCACACTGTATGATGGCTCCACACACTGTACAAAGACCCCACATTATCTCTCACACTGTATGATGGCCCCCACACTATACAAAGACCCCTCAATATCTCCCACACTGTATGATGGCCCCACACTGTGCAAAGACCCCACATTATCTCCCACACTGTATGATGGCCCCACACTGTGCAAAGACCCCACATTATCTCCCACACTGTATGATGGCCCCACACTGTGCAAAGACCCCACATTATCTCCCACACTGTATGATGGCTCCACACACTGTACAAAGACCCCACATTATCTCCCACACTGTATGATGGCCCCACACTGTACAAAGACCCCACATTATCTCCCACACTGTATGATGGCTCCACACTGTACAAAGACCTCACATTATCTCCCACACTGTATGATGGCCCCACACACTGTACAAAGACCCCACATTATCTCCCACACTGTATGATGGCCCCACACACTGTACAAAGACCCCACATTATCTCCCACACTGTATGATGGCCCCACACACTGTACAAAGACCCCACATTATCTCCCACACTGTATGATGGCCCCACACACTATACAAAGACCCCACATTAACTCCCACACTGTATGATGGCCCCCATACTGTACAAAGACCCCACATTATCTCCCACACTGTATGATGGCCCCCCACACTGTACAAAGACCCCACATTATCTCCAACACTGTATGATGGCCCCCACACTGTACAAAGACCCCACATTATCTCCCACACTGTATGATGGCCCCCATACTGTACAAAGACCACACATTATCTCCCACACTGTATGATGGCTCCACAATATACAAAGACCCCACATTATCTCCCACACTGTATGATGGCTGCACACTGTACAAAGACCCCACATTATCTCCCACACTGTATGATGGTCCCCACACTGTACAAAGACCCCACATTATCTCCCACACTGTATGATGGCTCCACAATATACAAAGACCCCACATTATCTCCCACACTGTATGATGGCCCCCACACTGTAAAAAGACCCCACATTATCTCCCATACTGTATGATGGCTCCACACACTGTACAAAGACCCCACATTATCTCCCATACTGTATGATGGCCCCCACACTGTACAAAGACCCTACATTATCTCCCACACTGTATGATGGCTCCACACTGTACAAAGACCCCACATTATCTCCCACAATGAATGATGGCCCCCACACTGTGCACAGACCCCAAATTCTCCCACAATGTATGATGGCCCCCACACTGTACAAAGACCCCACATTATCTCCCACACTGTATGATGGTCCCCACACTGTACAAAGACCCAACATTATCTCCCACACTGTATGATGGCTCCACACACTGTACAAAGACCCCACATTATCTCCCACAATGTATGATGGCCCCCACACTGTGCACAGACCCCACATTATCTCCCACACTGTATGATGGTCCCCACACTGTGCAAAGACCCAACATTATCTCCCTCACTGTATGATGGCTCCACACTGTACAAAGACCCCACATTATCTCCCACACTGTATGATGGTCCCCACACTGTACAAAGACCCAACATTATCTCCCACTGTATGATGGTCCCCACACTGTACAAAGACCCCACATTATCTCCCACACTGTATGATGGCCCCCCACACTGTACAAAGACCCCACATTATCTCCAACACTGTATGATGGCCCCACACTGTACAAAGACCCCACATTATCTCCCACACTGTATGATGGCCCCACACTGTACAAAGACCCCACATTATCTCCCACACTGTATGATGGCCCCCACACTGTACAAAGACCCCACATTATCTCCCACACTGTATGATGGCCCCCATACTGTACAAAGACCACACATTATCTCCCACACTGTATGATGGCTCCACAATATACAAAGACCCCACATTATCTCCCACACTGTATGATGGCTGCACACTGTACAAAGACCCCACATTATATCCCACACTGTATGATGGCCCCCACACTGTAAAAAGACCCCACATTATCTCCCATACTGTATGATGGCTCCACACACTGTACAAAGACCCCACATTATCTCCCATACTGTATGATGGCCCCCACACTGTACAAAGACCCTACATTATCTCCCACACTGTATGATGGCTCCACACTGTACAAAGACCCCACATTATCTCCCACAATGTATGATGGCCCCCACACTGTGCACAGACCCCAAATTCTCCCACAATGTATGATGGCCCCCACACTGTACAAAGACCCCACATTATCTCCAACACTGTATGATGGTCCCCACACTGTACAAAGACCCCACATTATCTCCCACACTGTATGATGGCCCCCACACTGTGCACAGACCCCACATTATCTCCCACACTGTATGATGGCTCCACACACTGTGCAAAGACCCCACATTATCTCCCACACTGTATGATGGTCCCCACACTGTACAAAGACCCAACATTATCTCCCACACTGTATGATGGTCCCCACACTGTACAAAGACCCCACATTATCTCCCACACTGTATGACGGTCCCCACACTGTACAAAGACCCAACATTATCTCCCACACTGTATGATGGCCCCCACACTGTACAAAGACCCCACATTATCTCCCACACTGTATGATGGCTCCAAACACTGTGCAAAGACCCCACATTATCTCCCACACTGTATGATGGTCCCCACACTGTACAAAGACCCCACATTATCTCCCACAATGTATGATGGTCCCCACACTGTACAAAGACCCCACATTATCTCCCACACTGTATGATGGTCCCCACACTGTACAAAGACCCCACATTATTTCCCACACTGTATGATGGTCCCCACACTGTACAAAGACCCCACATTATTTCCCACACTGTATGATGGCCCCACACTGTACAAAGACCTCACATTATCTCCCACACTGTACAAAGACCCCACATTATCTCCCATACTGTATGATGGCCCACACACTGTACAAAGACCCCACATTATCTCCCATACTGTATGATGGCCCCCACACTGTACAAAGACCCTACATTATCTCCCACACTGTATGATGGCTCCACACTGTACAAAGACCCCACATTATCTCCCACAATGTATGATGGCCCCCACACTGTGCACAGACCCCACATTATCTCCCACAATGTATGATGGCCCCCACACTGTACAAAGACCCCACATTATCTCCCACACTGTATGATGGTCCCCACACTGTACAAAGACCCAACATTATCTCCCACACTGTATGATGGCTCCACACTGTACAAAGACCCCACATTATCTCCCACACTGTATGATGGCCCCCACACTGTGCACAGACCCCACATTATCTCCCACACTGTATGATGGCTCCACACACTGTGCAAAGACCCCACATTATCTCCCACACTGTATGATGGTCCCCACACTGTACAAAGACCCAACATTATCTCCCACACTGTATGATGGTCCCCACACTGTACAAAGACCCCACATTATCTCCCACACTGTATGACGGTCCCCACACTGTACAAAGACCCAACATTATCTCCCACACTGTATGATGGCCCCCACACTGTACAAAGACCCCACATTATCTCCCACACTGTATGATGGCTCCAAACACTGTGCAAAGACCCCACATTATCTCCCATACTGTATGATGGCCCCCACACTGTACAAAGACCCCACATTATCTCCCACAATGTATGATGGTCCCCACACTGTACAAAGACCCCACATTATCTCCCACACTGTATGATGGTCCCCACACTGTACAAAGACCCCACATTATCTCCCACACTGTATGATGGCCCCCACACTGTGCAAAGACCCCACATTATCTCCCACACTGTATGATGGCCCCCACACTGTACAAAGACCCCACATTATCTCCCACACTGTATGATGGCTCCACACACTGTACAAAGACCCCACATTATCTCCCACACTGTATGATGGCTCCAAAGACTGTGCAAAGACCCCCCACATTATCTCCCACACTGTATGATGGCCCCCACACTGTACAAAGACCCCACATTATCTCCCACACTGTATGATGGCCCCCACACTGTACAAAGACCCCACATTATCTCCCACACTGTATGATGGTCCCCACACTGTACAAAGACCCCACATTATCTCCCACACTGTATGATGGCCCCCACACTGTACAAAGACCCAACATTATCTCCCACACTGTATGATGGCCCCACACTGTACAAAGACCCCACATTATCTCCCACACTGTATGATGGCCCCACACTGTACAAAGACCCAACATTATCTCCCACACTGTACAAAGACCCCACATTATCTCCCATACTGTATGATGGCCCCCACACTGTACAAAGACCCCACATTATCTCCCACACTGTATGATGGCCCCACACTGTACAAAGACCCAACATTATCTCCCACATTGTATGATGGCCCCACACTGTACAAAGACCCCACATTATCTCCCACACTGTATGATGGCCCCCACACTGTAAAAAGACCCCACATTATCTCCCATACTGTATGATGGCTCCACACACTGTACAAAGACCCCACATTATCTCCCATACTGTATGATGGCCCCCACACTGTACAAAGACCCTACATTATCTCCCACACTGTATGATGGCCCCCACACTGTACAAAGACCCCACATTATCTCCCACAATGTATGATGGCCCCCACACTGTGCACAGACCCCAAATTCTCCCACAATGTATGATGGCCCCCACACTGTACAAAGACCCCACATTATCTCCCACACTGTATGATGGTCCCCACACTGTACAAAGACCCAACATTATCTCCCACACTGTATGATGGCTCCACACACTGTAAAAAGACCCCACATTATCTCCCACAATGTATGATGGCCCCCACACTGTGCACAGACCCCACAATATCTCCCACACTGTATGATGGCTCCACACACTGTGCAAAGACCCCACATTATCTCCCACACTGTATGATGGTCCCCACACTGTACAAAGACCCCACATTATCTCCCACACTGTATGATGGCCCCCACACTGTACAAAGACCCCACATTATCTCCCACACTGTATGATGGCTCCACACTGTACAAAGACCGAACATTATCTCCCACACTGTATGATGGTCCCCACACTGTACAAAGACCGAACATTATCTCCCACACTGTATGATGGTCCCCACACTGTACAAAGACCCCACATTATCTCCCACACTGTATGATGGCCCCCCACACTGTACAAAGACCCCACATTATCTCCAACACTGTATGATGGCCCCACACTGTACAAAGACCCCACATTATCTCCCACACTGTATGATGGCCCCACACTGTACAAAGACCCCACATTATCTACCACACTGTATGATGGCCCCCACACTGTACAAAGACCCCACATTATCTCCCACACTGTATGATGGCCCCCATACTGTACAAAGACCCCACATTATCTCCCACACTGTATGATGGTCCCCACACTGTACAAAGACCCCACATTATTTCCCACACTGTATGATGGCCCCCACACTGTACAAAGACCTCACATTATCTCCCACACTGTACAAAGACCCCACATTATCTCCCATACTGTATGATGGCCCCCACACTGTACAAAGACCCCACATTATCTCCCATACTGTATGATGGCCCCCACACTGTACAAAGACCCTACATTATCTCCCACACTGTATGATGGCTCCACACTGTACAAAGACCCCACATTATCTCCCACAATGTATGATGGCCCCCACACTGTGCACAGACCCCACATTATCTCCCACACTGTATGATGGCTCCACACACTGTGCAAAGACCCCACATTATCTCCCACACTGTATGATGGTCCCCACACTGTACAAAGACCCAACATTATCTCCCACACTGTATGATGGTCCCCACACTGTACAAAGACCCCACATTATCTCCCACACTGTATGACGGTCCCCACACTGTACAAAGACCCAACATTATCTCCCACACTGTATGATGGCTCCAAACACTGTGCAAAGACCCCACATTATCTCCCATACTGTATGATGGCCCCCACACTGTACAAAGACCCCACATTATCTCCCACAATGTATGATGGTCCCCACACTGTACAAAGACCCCACATTATCTCCCACACTGTATGATGGTCCCCACACTGTACAAAGACCCCACATTATCTCCCACACTGTATGATGGCCCCCACACTGTGCAAAGACCCCACATTATCTCCCACACTGTATGATGGCCCCCACACTGTACAAAGACCCCACATTATCTCCCACACTGTATGATGGCTCCACACTGTACAAAGACCCCACATTATCTCCCACACTGTATGATGGCCCCCACACTGTACAAAGACCCCACATTATCTCCCACACTGTATGATGGCTCCACACACTGTACAAAGACCCCACATTATCTCCCACACTGTATGATGGCTCCAAAGACTGTGCAAAGACCCCCCACATTATCTCCCACCCTGTATGATGGCCCCCACACTGTACAAAGACCCCACATTATCTCCCACACTGTATGATGGCCCCCACACTGTACAAAGACCCCACATTATCTCCCACACTGTATGATGGTCCCCACACTGTACAAAGACCCCACATTATCTCCCACACTGTATGATGGCCCCCACACTGTACAAAGACCCCACATTATCTCTCACACTGTATGATGGTCCCCACACTGTACAAAGACCCCACATTATCTCCCACACTGTATGATGGCCCCCACACTGTACATTGACCCCACATTATCTCCCACACTGTACAAAGACCCCACATTATCTCCCATACTGTATGATGGCCCCCACACTGTACAAAGACCCCACATTATCTCCCACACTGTATGATGGCTCCACAATATACAAAGACCCCACATTATCTCCCACACTGTATGATGGCTCCACACACTGTACAAAGACCCCACATTATCTCCCACACTGTATGATGGTCCCCACACTGTACAAAGACCCCACATTATCTCCCACACTGTATGATGGCCCCCACACTGTACAAAGACTCCACATTATCTCCCACACTGGATGATGGCTCCACACACTGTACAAAGACCCCACATTATCTCCCACACTGTATGATGGTCCCCACACTGTACAAAGACCCCACATTATCTCCCACACTGTATGATGGCTCCACACTGTACAAAGACCCCACATTATCTCCCACACTGTATGATGGCCCCACACTGTGCAAAGACCCCACATTATCTCCCACACTGTATGATGGCTCCACACACTGTACAAAGACCCCACATTATCTCCCACACTGTATGATGGCCCCACACACTGTACAAAGACCCCACATTATCTCCCACACTGTATGATGGCCCCACACACTGTACAAAGACCCCACATTATCTCCCAGACTGTATGATGGCCCCATACACTGTACAAAGACCCCACATTATCTCCCACACTGTATGATGGCCCCACACACTGTACAAAGACCCCACATTATCTCCTACACTGTATGATGGCCCCTATACTGTACAAAGACCCCACATTATCTCCCACACTGTATGATGGCCCCCCACACTGTACAAAGACCCCACATTATCTCCAACACTGTATGATGGCCCCACACTGTGCAAAGACCCCACATTATCTCCCACACTGTATGATGGTCCCCACACTGTACAAAGACCCCACATTATCTCCCATACTGTATGATGGCCCCACACTTTACAAAGACCCCACATTATCTCTCACACTGTATGATGGCCCCCACACTGTACAAAGACCCCACATTATCTCCCACACTGGATAATGGCTCCACACTGTACAAAGACCCCACATTATCTCCCACACTGTATGATGGTCCCCACACTGTACAAAGACCCCACATTATCTCCCACACTGTATGATGGCCCCACACTGTACAAAGACCCCACATTATCTCCCACACTGTATGATGGCCCCACATTATCTCCCATACTGTATGATGGCCCCCACACTGTACAAAGACCCCACATTATCTCCCACACTGTATGATGGCCCCACACTGTACAAAGACCCCACATTATCTCCCACACTGTATGATGGCCCCACATTATCTCCCACACTGTATGATGGCCCCACACACTGTACAAAGACCCAACATTATCTCCCATACTGTATGATGGCCCCACACTGTACAAAGACCCCACATTATCTCCCACACTGTATGATGGCCCCACATTATCTCCCACACTGTATGATGGCCCCACACACTGTACAAAGACCCAACATTATCTCCCACACTGTACAAAGACCCCACATTATCTCCCACACTGTATGATGGCCCCCACACTGTACAAAGACCCCACATTATCTCCCACACTGTATGATGGCCCCCACACTGTATGATGGCCCCCACACTGTACAAAGACCCCACATTATCTCCCACACTGTATGATGGCCCCACACTGTACAAAGACCCCACATTATCTCCCACACTGTATGATGGCTCCACAATATACAAAGACCCCACATTATCTCCCACACTGTATGATGGCCCCCACACTGTACAAAGACCCCACATTATCTCTCACACTGTATGATGGTCCCCACACTGTACATTGACCCCACATTATCTCCCACACTGTACAAAGACCCCACATTATCTCCCATACTGTATGATGGCCCCCACACTGTACAAAGACCCCACATTATCTCCCACACTGTATGATGGCTCCACAATATACAAAGACCCCACATTATCTCCCACACTGTATGATGGCTCCACACACTGTACAAAGACCCCACATTATCTCCCACACTGTATGATGGTCCCCACACTGTACAAAGACCCCACATTATCTCCCACACTGTATGATGGCCCCCACACTGTACAAAGACTCCACATTATCTCCCACACTGGATGATGGCTCCACACACTGTACAAAGACCCCACATTATCTCCCACACTGTATGATGGTCCCCACACTGTACAAAGACCCCACATTATCTCCCACCAAAGACCCCACATTATCTCCCTCACACTGTATGATGTCTCCACACGTACAAAGACCCCCCCCCCCCCCCCCCAAAAAAACCAAAAAACCCCATTATCTCCCACACTGTATGATGGCTCCACACTGTACAAAGACCCCACATTATCTCCCACTCTGTATGTGGCCCACACTGTGCAAAGACCCACATATCTCCCACACTGTATGATGGCTCCACACACTGTACAAAGACCCCACATTATCTCCCAGACTGTATGATGGCCCCCACACTGTACAAAGACCCCACATTATCTCCCACACTGTATGATGGCCCCACACACTGTACAAAGACCCCACATTATCTCCCACACTGTATGATGGCCCCCATACTGTACAAAGACCCCACATTATCTCCCACACTGTATGATGGCCCCCCACACTGTACAAAGACCCCACATTATCTCCAACACTGTATGATGGCCCCACACTGTGCAAAGACCCCACATTATCTCCCACACTGTATGATGGTCCCACACACTGTACAAAGACCCCACATTATCTCCCAGACTGTATGATGGCCCCCACACTATACAAAGACCCCACATTATCTCCCACACTGTATGATGGCCCCACACACTGTACAAAGACCCCACATTATCTCCCACACTGTATGATGGCCCCACACACTGTACAAAGACCCCACATTATCTCCCAGACTGTATGATGGCCCCCACACTGTACAAAGACCCCACATTATCTCCCACACTGTATGATGGCCCCACACACTGTACAAAGACCCCACATTATCTCCCACACTGTATGATGGCCCCCATACTGTACAAAGACCCCACATTATCTCCCACACTGTATGATGGCCCCCCACACTGTACAAAGACCCCACATTATCTCCAACACTGTATGATGGCCCCACACTGTGCAAAGACCCCACATTATCTCCCACACTGTATGATGGTCCCCACACTGTACAAAGACCCCACATTATCTCCCATACTGTATGATGGCCCCACACTGTACAAAGACCCCACATTATCTCTCACACTGTATGATGGCCCCCACACTGTACAAAGACCCCACATTATCTCCCACACTGTATGATGGCCCCCACACTGTACAAAGACCCCACATTATCTCCCACACTGTATGATGGCCCCCACACTGTACAAAGACCCCACATTATCTCCCACACTGGATGATGGCTCCACACTGTACAAAGACCCCACATTATCTCCCACACTGTATGATGGTCCCCACACTGTACAAAGACCCCACATTATCTCCCACACTGTATGATGGCCCCACACTGTACAAAGACCCCACATTATCTCCCACACTGTATGATGGCCCCACACACTGTACAAAGACCCAACATTATCTCCCACACTGTACAAAGACCCCACATTATCTCCCACACTGTATGATGGCCCCCACACTGTACAAAGACCCCACATTATCTCCCACACTGTATGATGGCCCCCACACTGTATGATGGCCCCCACACTGTACAAAGACCCCACATTATCTCCCACACTGTATGATGGCCCCCACACTGTACAAAGACCCCACATTATCTCCCACACTGTATGATGGCCCCCACACTGTACAAAGACCCCACATTATCTCTCACACTGTATGATGGTCCCCACACTGTACAAAGACCCCACATTATCTCCCACACTGTACAAAGACCCCACATTATCTCCCATACTGTATGATGGCCCCCACACTGTACAAAGACCCCACATTATCTCCCACACTGTATGATGGCTCCACACACTGTACAAAGACCCCACATTATCTCCCACACTGTATGATGGTCCCCACACTGTACAAAGACCCCACATTATCTCCCACACTGTATGATGGCCCCCACACTGTACAAAGACTCCACATTATCTCCCACACTGGATGATGGCTCCACACACTGTACAAAGACCCCACATTATCTCTCACACTGTATGATGGTCCCCACACTGTACAAAGACCCCACATTATCTCCCACACTGTATGATGGCTCCACACTGTACAAAGACCCCACATTATCTCCCACACTGTATGATGGCCCCCACACTGTACAAAGACCCCACATTATCTCCCACACTGTATGATGGCTCCACACACTGTACAAAGACCCCACATTATCTGCCACACTGTATGATGGTTCCCCACACTGTACAAAGACCCCACATTATCTCCCACACTGTATGATGGTTCCCCACACTGTACAAAGACCCCACATTATCTCCCACACTGTATGATGGCCCCCACACTGTACAAAGACCCCACATTATCTCCCACACTGTATGATGGCCCCCACACTGTGCAAAGACCCCACATTATCTCCCACACTGTATGATGGCCCCCACACTGTACAAAGACCCCACATTATCTCCCACACTGTATGATGGTCCCCACACTGTACAAAGACCCCACATTATCTCCCACACTGTATGATGGCCCCCACACTGTACAAAGACCCCACATTATCTCTCACACTGTATGATGGTCCCCACACTGTACAAAGACCCCACATTATCTCCCACACTGAATGATGGCCCCCACACTGTACATTGACCCCACATTATCTCCCACACTGTACAAAGACCCCACATTATCTCCCATACTGTATGATGGCCCCCACACTGTACAAAGACCCCACATTATCTCCCACACTGTATGATGGCTCCACAATATACAAAGACCCCACATTATCTCCCACACTGTATGATGGCTCCACACACTGTACAAAGACCCCACATTATCTCCCACACTGTATGATGGTCCCCACACTGTACAAAGACCCCACATTATCTCCCACACTGTATGATGGCCCCCACACTGTACAAAGACTCCACATTATCTCCCACACTGGATGATGGCTCCACACACTGTACAAAGACCCCACATTATCTCTCACACTGTATGATGGTCCCCACACTGTACAAAGACCCCACATTATCTCCCACACTGTATGATGGCTCCACACTGTACAAAGACCCCACATTATCTCCCACACTGTATGATGGCCCCCACACTGTACAAAGACCCCACATTATCTCCCACACTGTATGATGGCTCCACACACTGTACAAAGACCCCACATTATCTCCCACACTGTATGATGGTTCCCCACACTGTACAAAGACCCCACATTATCTCCCACACTGTATGATGGCCCCCACACTGTACAAAGACCCCACATTATCTCCCACACTGTATGATGGCCCCCACACTGTGCAAAGACCCCACATTATCTCCCACACTGTATGATGGCCCCCACACTGTACAAAGACCCAACATTATCTCCCACACTGTATGATGGCTCCACACACTGTACAAAGACCCCACATTATATCCCACACTGTATGATGGCCCCCACACTGTACAAAGACCCCACATTATCTCCCACACTGTATGATGGCTCCACACTGTACAAAGACCCCACATTATCTCCCACACTGTATGATGGCTCCACACACTGTACAAAGACCCCACATTATCTCCCACACTGTATGATGGCCCCACACACTGTACAAAGACCCCACATTATCTCCCACACTGTATGATGGCCCCACACACTGTACAAAGACCCCACATTATCTCCCAGACTGTATGATGGCCCCACACACTGTACAAAGACCCCACATTATCTCCCACACTGTATGATGGTCCCCACACTGTACAAAGACCCCACATTATCTCCCATACTGTATGATGGCCCCACACTGTACAAAGACCCCACATTATCTCTCACACTGTATGATGGCCCCCACACTGTACAAAGACCCCACATTATCTCCCACACTGTATGATGGCCCCCACACTGTACAAAGACCCCACATTATCTCCCACACTGGATGATGGCTCCACACTGTACAAAGACCCCACATTATCTCCCACACTGTATGATGGTCCCCACACTGTACAAAGACCCCACATTATCTCCCACACTGTATGATGGCCCCACACTGTACAAAGACCCCACATTATCTCCCACACTGTATGATGGCCCCACATTATCTCCCATACTGTATGATGGCCCCCACACTGTACAAAGACCCCACATTATCTCCCACACTGTATGATGGCCCCACACACTGTACAAAGACCCAACATTATCTCCCACACTGTACAAAGACCCCACATTATCTCCCACACTGTATGATGGCCCCCACACTGTACAAAGACCCCACATTATCTCCCACACTGTATGATGGCCCCCACACTGTATGATGGCCCCCACACTGTACATTGACCCCACATTATCTCCCACACTGTACAAAGACCCCACATTATCTCCCATACTGTATGATGGCCCCCACACTGTACAAAGACCCCACATTATCTCCCACACTGTATGATGGCTCCACAATATACAAAGACCCCACATTATCTCCCACACTGTATGATGGCTCCACACACTGTACAAAGACCCCACATTATCTCCCACACTGTATGATGCTCCCCACACTGTACAAAGACCCCACAATGTCTCCCACACTGTATGATGGCCCCCACACTGTACAAAGACTCCACATTATCTCCCACACTGGATGATGGCTCCACACACTGTACAAAGACCCCACATTATCTCTCACACTGTATGATGGTCCCCACACTGTACAAAGACCCCACATTATCTCCCACACTGTATGATGGCTCCACACTGTACAAAGACCCCACATTATCTCCCACACTGTATGATGGCCCCCACACTGTACAAAGACCCCACATTATCTCCCACACTGTATGATGGCTCCACACACTGTACAAAGACCCCACATTATCTCCCACACTGTATGATGGTTCCCCACACTGTACAAAGACCCCACATTATCTCCCACACTGTATAATGGCTCCACACACTGTACAAAGACCCCACATTATCTCCCACACTGTATGATGGTTCCCCACACTGTACAAAGACCCCACATTATCTCCCACACTGTATAATGGCTCCACACACTGTACAAAGACCCCACATTATCTCCCACACTGTATGATGGCCCCCACACTGTGCAAAGACCCCACATTATCTCCCACACTGTATGATGGCCCCCACACTGTACAAAGACCCCACATTATCTCCCACACTGTATGATGGTCCCCACACTGTACAAAGACCCCACATTATCTCCCACACTGTATGATGGCCCCCACACTGTACAAAGACCCCACATTATCTCTCACACTGTATGATGGTCCCCACACTGTACAAAGACCCCACATTATCTCCCACACTGTATGATGGCCCCCACACTGTACAAAGACCCCACATTATCTCTCACACTGTATGATGGTCCCCACACTGTACAAAGACCCCACATTATCTCCCACACTGTATGATGGCCCCCACACTGCACAAAGACCCCACATTATCTCCCACACTGTATGATGGTCCCCACACTGTACAAAGACCCCACATTATCTCCCACACTGTATGATGGCCCCCACACTGTACAAAGACCCCACATTATCTCCCACACTGTATGATGGCCCCCACACTGTGTACAGACCCCACATTATCTCCCACACTGTATGATGGCTCCACACACTGTACAAAGACCCCACATTATCTCCCACACTGTATGATGGCCCCCCACACTGTACAAAGACCCCACATTATATCCCACACTGTATGATGGCCCCCTACACTGTACAAAGACCCCACATTATCTCCCACACTGTATGATGGCCCCACACTGTACAAAGACCCCACATTATCTCCCACACTGTATGATGGCCCCCACACTGCACAAAGACCCCACATTATCTCCCACACTGTATGATGGCCCCCACACTGTGCACAGACCCCACATTATCTCCCACACTGTATGATGGTCCCCACACTGTACAAAGACCCCACATTATCTCCCACACTGTATGATGGCCCCCACACTGCACAAAGACCCCACATTATCTCCCACACTGTATGATGGCCCCCACACTGTGCACAGACCCCACATTATCTCCCACACTGTATGATGGCTCCACACACTGTACAAAGACCCCACATTATCTCCCACACTGTATGATGGCCCCCACAATGTGCACAGACCCCACATTATCTCCCACACTGTATGATGGTTCCCCACACTGTACAAAGACCCCACATTATCTCCCACACTGTATGATGGCCCCCACACTGTACAAAGACCCAACATTATCTCCCACACTGTATGATGGCCCCCATACTGTACAAAGACCCCACATTATCTCCCACACTGTATGATGGCCCCCACACTGCACAAAGACCCCACATTATCTCCCACACTGTATGATGGCCCCCCACACTGTACAAAGACCACACATTATCTCCCATACTGTATAATTGCCCCCCACACTGTATGATGGCTCCACACACTGTACAAACACCCCACATTATCTCCCACACTGTATGATGGCTCCAAACACTGTACAAAGACCCCACATTATCTCCCACACTGTATGATGGCCCCCCACACTGTACAAACACCCCACATTATCTCCCACACTGTATGATGGCTCCAAACACTGTACAAACACCCCACATTATCTCCCACACTGTATAATTGCCCCCCACACTGTACAAAGACCCCACATTATCTCCCACACTGTATGATGGCCCCCCACACTGTACAAAGACCCCACATTATCTCCCACACTGTATGATGGCTCCACACACTGTACAAAGACCCCACATTATCTCCCACACTGTATGATGGCTCCACACACTGTACAAAGACCCCACATTATCTCCCACACTGTATGATGGCTCCACACTGTACAAAGACCCCACATTATCTCCAACACTGTATGATGGCTCCACACACTGTACAAAGACCCCACATTATCTCCCACACTGTATGATGGCCTCCACACTGTGCACAGACCCCACATTATCTCCACCACTGTATGATGGTCCCCACACTGTACAAAGACCCCACATTATCTCCCACACTGTATGATGGCCCCCACACTGTACAAAGACCCCACATTATCTCCCACACTGTATGATGGCCCCCACACTGTACAAAGACCCCACATTATCTCCCACACTGTATGATGGCCCCCACACTGTACAAAGACCCCACATTATCTCCCACACTGTATGATGGCCTCCACACTGTGCACAGACCCCACATTATCTCCCACACTGTATGATGGCTCCACACACTGTACAAAGACCCCACATTATCTCCCACACTGTATGATGGCCCCCCACACTGTACAAAGACCCCACATTATCTCCCACACTGTATGATGGCCCCCCACACTGTACAAAGACCCCACATTACCTCTCACACTGTATGATGGCTCCACACACTGTACAAAGACCCCACATTATCTCCCACACTGTATGATGGCTCCACACACTGTACAAAGACCCCACATTATCTCCCACACTGTATGATGGTCCCCACACTGTACAAAGACCCCACATTATCTCCAACACTGTATGATGGTTCCCCACACTGTACAAAGACCCCACATTATCTCCCACACTGTATGATGGCCCCACACTGTACAAAGACCCCACATTATCTCCCACACTGTATGATGGCCCCCACACTGCACAAAGACCCCACATTATCTCCCACACTGTATGATGGCCCCCACACTGTGCACAGACCCCACATTATCTCCCACACTGTATGATGGCTCCACACACTGTACAAAGACCCCACATTATCTTCCACACTGTATGATGGCCCCCCACACTGTACAAAGACCCCACATTATATCCCACACTGTATGATGGCCCCCTACACTGTACAAAGACCCCACATTATCTCCCACACTGTACAAAGACCCCACATTATCTCCCACACTGTATGATGGCCCCCACACTGTACAAAGACCCCACATTATCTCCCACACTGTATGATGGCCCCCACACTGTGCACAGACCCCACATTATCTCCCACACTGTATGATGGTCCCCACACTGTACAAAGACCCCACATTATCTCCCACACTGTATGATGGCCCCCACACTGTACAAAGACCTCAAATTATCTCCCACACTGTACAAAGACCCCACATTATCTCCCACACTGTATGATGGCCCCCACACTGTACAAAGACCCCACATTATCTCCCACACTGTATGATGGCCCCCACACTGTGCACAGACCCCACATTATCTCCCACACTGTATGATGGCCCCCACACTGTACAAAGACCCCACATTATCTCCCACACTGTATGATGGCCCCCACACTGTGCACAGACCCCACATTATCTCCCACACTGTATGATGGCCCCCACACTGTGCACAGACCCCACATTATCTCCCACACTGTATGATGGTCCCCACACTGTACAAAGACCCCACATTATCTCCCACACTGTATGATGGCCCCCACACTGTACAAAGACCTCACATTATCTCCCACACTGTACAAAGACCCCACATTATCTCCCACACTGTATGATGGCCCCCACACTGTACAAAGACCCCACATTATCTCCCACACTGTATGATGGCCCCCACACTGTGCACAGACCCCACATTATCTCCCACACTGTATGATGGCCCCCACACTGTACAAAGACCCCACATTATCTCCCACACTGTATGATGGCCCCCACACTGTGCACAGACCCCACATTATCTCCCACACTGTATGATGGCCCCCACACTGTGCACAGACCCCACATTATCTCCCACACTGTATGATGGTCCCCACACTGTACAAAGACCCCACATTATCTCCCACACTGTATGATGGCCCCCACACTGTACAAAGACCTCACATTATCTCCCACACTGTACAAAGACCCCACATTATCTCCCACACTGTATGATGGCCCCCACACTGTACAAAGACCCCACATTATCTCCCACACTGTATGATGGCCCCCACACTGTGCACAGACCCCACATTATCTCCCACACTGTATGATGGCCCCCACACTGTACAAAGACCCCACATTATCTCCCACACTGTATGATGGCTCCCCACACTGTACAAAGACCCCACATTATCTCCCACACTGTATAATGGCTCCACACACTGTACAAAGACCCCACATTATTTCCCACACTGTATGATGGTTCCCCACACTGTACAAA
Organism: Phyllobates terribilis; assembly: GCF_046119375.1. NCBI lineage: Eukaryota > Metazoa > Chordata > Amphibia > Anura > Dendrobatidae > Phyllobates > Phyllobates terribilis. The sequence continues at coordinate 84,453,815 of NW_027362772.1, forward strand.
GACCCCACATTATCTCCTACACTGTATGATGGCTTCACACTGTACAAAGACCCAACATTATCTCCCACACTGTATAATGGCTCCACACACTGTACAAAGACCCCACATTATCTCCCACACTGTATGATGGCCCCCACACTGTACAAAGACCCCACATTATCTCCCACACTGTATGATGGCCCCCACACTGTACAAAGAGCCCACATTATCTCCCACACTGTATGATGGCCCCCACACTGTACAAAGACCCCACATTATCTCCCACACTGTATGATGGTTCCACACACTGTACAAAGACCCCACATTATCTCCCACACTGTATGATGGTTCCCCACACTGTACAAAGACCCCACATTATCTCCTACACTGTATGATGGTTCCCCACACTGTACAAAGACCCCACATTATCTCCTACACTGTATGATGGCTCCACACTGTACAAAGACCCCACATTATCTCCCACACTGTATGATGGCTCCACACACTGTACAAAGACCCCACATTATCTCCCACACTGTATGATGGCCCCCACACTGTACAAAGACCCCACATTATCTCCCACACTGTATGATGGCTCCACACACTGTACAAAGACCCCACATTATCTCCCACACTGTATGATGGCCCCCCACACTGTACAAAGACCTCACATTATCTCCCACACTGTATGATGGCTCCATACACTGTACTAAGACCCCACATTATCTCCCACACTGTATGATGGCTCCACACACTGTACAAAGACCCCACATGATCTCCCACACTGTATGATGGCTCCATACACTGTACTAAGACCCCACATTATCTCCCACACTGTATGATGGCCCCCACACTGTGCAAATACCCCACATTATCTCCCACAGTGTATGATGGCCCCCTAAGTATCCTACATATAGTATAATGTACCAGGTAGTCCTCAATATAGTATAATGCACCCCCATAGGCATACTGTATATAGTATAATGCACCCCCATAGGCATACTGTATATAGTATAATGCACCCCCATAGGCAGAGTCTATATAGTATAATGCCCCCTCATAAGCATACTGTATATAGTATAATCCCCCCCATAGGCATACTGTATATAGTATAATGCCCCCCATAGGCATACTGTATATAGTATAATGCATCCCCATAGGCATACTCTATATAGTATAATGCATCCCCATAGACATACTGTATATAGTATAATCCCCCCCATAGGCATACTGTATATAGTATAATGCCCCCCATAGGCATACTGTATATAGTATAATGCCCCCCATAGGCATACTGTATATAGTATAATGCCCCCCATAGGCATACTGTATATAGTATAATGCCCCCCATAGGCATACTGTATATAGTATAATGCACCCCCATAGACATACTGTATATAGTATAATGCCCCCCATAGGCATACTGTATATAGTATAATGCCCCCCATAGGCATACTGTATATAGTATAATGCCCCCCATAGGCAGACTCTATATGCACTGCTCAAAAAAATAAAGGGAACACTTAAACACCACAATGTAACTCCAAGTCACTCACACTTCTGTGAAGTCTACCTGTCCAGTTATGAAGCGACGCTGAGTGTGAATCAATTTCTTCTGCTGTTGTGCAAATGGAACAGACATCTGGTAGAAATTATTGACAATTAGCAAGATACCCCCTATATAGGAGCGGTTCTGCAGGTGGTGACCACAGACCATTTCTCTGTTCTCATGCTTTTTGACTGTTGTTTTGGTCGCTTTTTCATTTTGCCATTGCTCTTACCCCTAGAGGTACAGTAGCATGAGGTGGTGTCTACAGTACAACCCACAGAAGTTGCTCAGGTAGTGCAGCTCATCCAGGATGGCACATCAATGCGAGCTGTGGCAAAAAGAGCAGCTGTGTCTGTCAGCACAGTGTCCAGAGCATGGAGCAGATACCAGGAGACGTGGAGGGGTCCGTAGGAGGGCAACAACCCAGCAGCAGGACCGCTACCTCCACCTTTGTGCAAGGAGGAACAGGAGGAGCACTGCCAGAGCCCTGCAAAATGACCTCCAGCAGGCCACAAATGTGCATGTGTCTGCACAAACGGTTAGAAACCGACTCCATGGGGGTGGTATGAGGGCCTGACGTCCACAGATGGGGGTTGTGCTCACAGCCCAACACCGTGCAGGACGCTTGGCTTTTGCCACAGAAGACCAAGATTGGCAAAGTGGCCACTGGCGCCCTGTGCTCTTCACAGATGAAAGCAGGTTCACACTGAGCACATTTGACAGACGTGACAGAGTCTGGAGACGCCGTGGAGAGTGATCTGCTGCCTGCAACATCCTTCAGCATGACCGGTTTGGCAGTGGGTCAATAATGGTGTGGGGTGGCATTTCTTTGGAGGGCCGCACAGCCCTCCATGTGCTCGCCAGAGGTAGCCTGACTGCCATTAGGCACCGAGATGAGATCCTCAGACCCCTTGTGAGACCATATGCTGGTGCGGTTGGCCCTGGGCTCCTCCTAATGCAGGACAATGCCAGACATCATGTGGCTGGAGTGTGTCAGCAGTTCCTGCAAGATGAAAGCATTGAAGCTATGGACTGGCCGCCCGTTCCCGAGACCTGAATCTGATTGAGCACATCTGGGACATCATGTCTCGCTCCATCCACCAACGTCACGTTGCACCACAGACTGTCCAGGAGTTGGCGGATGCTTTAGTCCAGATCTGGGAGGAGATCCCACAGGAGACCACCCGCAACCTCATCAGGAGCATGCCCAGGCGTTGTAGGGAGGACATACAGGCACGTGGAGGCCACACACAATACTCAGCCTCATCAGGAGCATGCCCAGGCGTTGTAGGGAGGTCATACAGGCACGTGGAAGCCACACACAATACTCAGCCTCATCAGGAGCATGCCCAGGCATTGTAGGGAGGTCATACAGGCACGTGGAGGCCACACACAATACTCAGCCTCATCAGGAGCATGTCCAGGCGTTGTAGGGAGGTCATACAGGCACGTGGAGGCCACATACAATACTCAGCCTCATCAGCAGCATGCCCAGGCGTTGTAGGGAGGTCATACAGGCACATGGAGGCCACACACAATACTCAGTCTCATCAGGAGCATGCCCAGGCGTTGTAGGGAGGTCATACAGGCACGTGGAGGCCACACACAATACTCAGCCTCATCAGGAGCATGCCCAGGCGTTGTAGGGAGGTCATACAGGCACGTGGAGGCCACACACAATACTCAGCCTCATCAGGAGCATGCCCAGGCGTTGTAGGGAGGACATACAGGCACGTGGAGGCCACACACAATACTCAGCCTCATCAGGAGCATGCCCAGGCGTTGTAGGGAGGTCATACAGGCACGTGGAGGCCACACACAATACTCAGCCTCATCAGGAGCATGCCCAGGCGTTGTAGGGAGGTCATACAGGCACGTGGAGGCCACACACAATACTCAGCCTCATCAGGAGCATGCCCAGGCGTTGTAGGGAGGTCATACAGGCACGTGGAGGCCACACACAATACTCAGCCTCATCAGGAGCATGCCCAGGCGTTGTAGGGAGGTCATACAGGCACATGGAGGCCACACACAATACTCAGTCTCATCAGGAGCATGCCCAGGCGTTGTAGGGAGGTCATACAGGCACGTGGAGGCCACACACAATACTCAGCCTCATCAGGAGCATGCCCAGGCGTTGTAGGGAGGTCATACAGGCACGTGGAGGCCACACACAATACTCAGCCTCATCAGGAGCATGCCCAGGCGTTGTAGGGAGGTCATACAGGCACGTGGAGGCCACACACAATACTCAGCCTCATCAGGAGCATGCCCAGGCGTTGTAGGGAGGTCATACAGGCACGTGGAGGCCACACACAATACTCAGCCTCATCAGGAGCATGCCCAGGCGTTGTAGGGAGGTCATACAGGCACGTGGAGGCCACACACAATACTCAGCCTCATCAGGATCATGCCCAGGCATTGTAGGGAGGACATACAGGCACGTGGAGGCCACACACAATACTCAGCCTCATCAGGAGCATGCCCAGGCATTGTAGGGAGGACACAGGCACGAGGAGGCCACACACAATACTCAGCCTCATCAGGAGCATGCCCAGGCGTTGTAGGGAGGTCATACAGGCACGTGGAGGCCACACACAATACTCAGCCTCATCAGGAGCATGCCCAGGCGTTGTAGGGAGGTCATACAGGCACGTGGAGGCCACACACAATACTCAGCCTCATCAGGAGCATGCCCAGGCGTTGTAGGGAGGTCATACAGGCACGTGGAGGCCACACACAATACTCAGCCTCATCAGGAGCATGCCCAGGCGTTGGAGGGAGGTCATACAGGCACGTGGAGGCCACACACAATACTCAGCCTCATCAGGAGCATGCCCAAGCGTTGTAGGGAGGTCATACAGGCCCGTGGAGGCCACACACAATACTCAGCCTCATCAGGAGCATGCCCAGGCGTTGCAGGGAGGTCATACAGGCACGTGGAGGCCACATACAATACTCAGCCTCATCAGGAGCATGCCCAGGCGTTGTAGGGAGGTCATACAGGCACGTGGAGGCCACACACAATACTCAGCCTCATCAGGAGCATGCCCAGGCGTTGTAGGGAGAACATACAGGCACATGGAGGCCACACACAATACTCAGCCTCATCAGGAGCATGCCCAGGCGTTGTAGGGAGGACATACAGGCACATGGAGGCCACACACAATACTCAGCCTCATCACGAGCATGCCCAGGCGTTGTAGGGAGGACATACAGGCACGTGGAGGCCACACACAATACTCAGCCTCATCAGGAGCATGCCCAGGCGTTGTAGGGAGGTCATACAGGCCCGTGGAGGCCACACACAATACTCAGCCTCATCAGGAGCATGCCCAGGCGTTGTATGGAGGTCAAACAGGCAAGTGGAGGCCACACACAATACTCAGCCTCATCAGGAGCATGCCCAGGCCTTGTAGGGAGGTCATACAGGCACGTGGAGGCCACACACAATACTCAGCCTCATCAGGAGCATGCCCAGGCCTTGTAGGGAGGTCATACAGGCATGTGGAGGCCACACACAATACTCAGCCTCATCAGGAGCATGCCCAGGCGTTGTAGGGAGGTCATACAGGCACGTGGAGGCCACACACAATACTCAGCCTCATCAGGATCATGCCCAGGCGTTGTAGGGAGGACATACAGGCACGTGGAGGCCACACACAATACTCAGCCTCATCAGGAGCATGCCCAGGCGTTGTAGGGAGGACATACAGGCACATGGAGGCCACACACAATACTCAGCCTCATCAGGAGCATGCCCAGGCGTTGTAGGGAGGACATACAGGCACGTGGAGGCCACACACAATACTCAGCCTCATCAGGAGCATGCCCAGGCGTTGTAGGGAGGTCATACAGGCACGTAGAGGCCACACACAATACTCAGCCTCATCAGGAGCATGCCCAGGCGTTGTAGGGAGGTCATACAAGCACGTGGAGGCCACACACAATACTCGGCCTCATCAGGAGCATGCCCAGGCGTTGTAGGGAGGTCATACAGGCACGTGGAGGCCACACACAATACTCAGCCTCATCAGGAGCATGCCCAGGCGTTGTAGGGAGGTCATACAGGCACGTGGAGGCCACACACAATACTGAACCTCATCAGGAGCATGCCCAGGTGTTGTAGGGAGGTCATACAGGCACGTGGAGGCCACACACAATACTCAGCCTCATCAGGAGCATGCCCAGGCGTTGTAGGGAGGTCATACAGGCCCGTGGAGGCCACACACAATACTCAGCCTCATCAGGAGCATGCCCAGGTGTTGTATGGAGGTCAAACAGGCAAGTGGAGGCCACACACAATACTCAGCCTCATCAGGAGCATGCCCAGGCGTTGTAGGGAGGTCATACAGGCACGTGGAGGCCACACACAATACTCAGCCTCATCAGGAGCATGCCCAGGCGTTGTAGGGAGGTCATACAGGCACGTGGAGGCCACACACAATACTCAGCCTCATCAGGAGCATGCCCAGGCGTTGTAGAGAGGTCATACAGGCACGTGGAGGCCACACACAATACTCAGCCTCATCAGGAGCATGCCCAGGCCTTGTAGGGAGGTCATACAGGCACGTGGAGGCCACACACAATACTCAGCCTCATCAGGAGCATGCCCAGGCGTTGTAGGGAGGTCATACAGGCACGTGGAGGCCACACACAATACTGAGACTCGTCAGGAGCATGCCCAGGCGTTGTAGGGAGGTCATACAGGCACGTGGAGGCCATACACAATACTCAGCCTCATCAGGAGCATGCCCAGGCGTTGTAGGGAGGACATACAGGCACGTGGAGGCCACACACAATACTCAGCCTCATCAGAAGTGACGCGCCCCCTGGGACATATTCCTTTTTGAGGGGAATACCCGGCACCGGATCAGATGGGGGGGTTGTAGTCTCCGAGCGGCTGTGACCCGGTCCCGTGCCCAGGGCGTCAAGCTCAGTGTGATGTGGCAGTCCTACAGATGTTACTAAAGTTCTTTTGTGTCGACTACGCCACCCGTTGTGATGCGGTCACTGTGGCCGCCGCTGCAGCAGGGTCCGCTGAGGCTGATGGTGGGTGCGCAGCTTGGTGAGATAACCCCCAACGGGAGGGGTATAGCCTCAGAGGGGACAGGCGCAGAGGATGGGGGTTGTGGTGGTGTAGTGCAGACGGCAGTGAAGACAGAGTCGGGTTGTGCAGTTAAGGGTGTTTACTTACTGCAGATGTTGTACTGGTCACTCCAGCTGCTAGTGACCACCCGAGCCGTGCTGCGTCCACCAGGTCCTGGATCCAGCCAACCCCCAAACAAGTCCGGAGCGTGGCCCTGAGCTCTCCCTCTGTCCTTTCTTCAGCCGTCCCCACCAGTGATCCACCTAGGTCCAGCTCCCTCGGGCCTTCTGTTGGGACACCCTTGGCCCTGGGTTCCCTGACCCTTCATGTGGTGTGCCTTCGGGGTGAATGTGGTGGGTGACCGTGACAGACACTGCCCACGGTCTCCGGTCTCTGGCTGGGGATTGTTTTCTGCCCCCACCAGCTTGGGTTCCGGTACCCTGATGCTGACTCCTCACCCGGTGCTCTGATTTGGGTTCTTGGGTCCCTTCTCTTCTGTGCTCTGGGTCCTTCTCTTTTCTCCTCTCTCACTCTGGGTCTTGGTCTTTCTTCTCTCCTCTGCTCCTGACTTGTTCTCTGCAGCTGATCCTCTCTGCATCTGACTCTCTGCATCTGACCCTGATTCTAGTTGGTGCCCACCTTATATATCCCTCTATGTGTGAGCTCAGGTGACCAGCACCCAATGAGCTCCTATCTTTACCCAGGCTGCTCCCCCTATCTGCCCCTACACTACATGGGATGTACCACCCCCCTCCCACTCCAGCCAGGAACAGACTCGGTCGTACCTGCACATTTCTAAGTGGGAGTACCGTCGGCCTGTTCCTCGGAAATGGGATGTGTGTAGTGCATGCAGCCTACCGAGCTCAGATCCACTCTCCATCCTTATCCGGGAGTGGAATATCACACCTCTGGGTTGAGGTGCAATACCCCTGTAGCAGCCGAATCCTCAGGGTGCTACATTCCCCCCTGGTAAATCACAGCACGTCCTCGGGCTGTAAGACATAAAACACCAAAACATACAAAATTTTTCATATAAACATATAAAACATATAAAAAACATTATATAAATAACATATCTTAGCAGATAAAACTTTCTCGTCGTCTCCTGTTTCCGGTTCCTCCTCCGGACACTGTGCAACGTGTGTCCGGGAAAAGTGCGACAGTCTCTTAGAAAAACTGGTTTTCCTATAAAACCGGTAGGGGGCGCTTTAGGACGCGCAACTATATACAGGGGAAGTTGGCCGCTCTCAGTCCTCGGCCAGGTAGAGGGAAGGGAATGGCTGCTCACAGTCCTCAGCCTGTAGGATGAAGGGGTTAACGGGTAAACAGTTCACTGGTCCCAACGGGGACTATTTTAGCAGCAACAGTTTCAGTTTCTTTATACCCCCATTGGGTAACTTATTTACAGCACCTGCTCTGCCGCACTCAACGGCGTCTTCCTCCTGCTCTTTGAACTTCAGACCCGTCCGGGTCCTCTTGCTCCTCCTCCTCGCACCGCAACTCCTCCTCCGTCAGGCGGTGTACGTGGAGGGCGTAAGGTCCTTTGGCACACTTGTGCCGGGTAAAGGTGACCTCATCTCCGATGTAGAGGTCACGACCTCTGTGCCCCTCCGGCAGATGGGACTCCACGTCTCTGCGCGTGACAAAGACGTCGCCGTGGGTGTTGTTGTCTCGAATGAAGCCCCACCCGTGCTGCTGGTTGAACTTTATTACAGTCCCGGTGGTACGGGGACTGTGCGCTGCACGGGGGTCCCTCCTGGTCCGGCTCTTCTGCTCGGCACTCCGTACTTGGGCCTGCTGTTCCCGGACCCGCCTCTCTCTCCGCTCCCTCGCGAACTCTTCGAGCTGTTGGCGGCAGCACTCCGCACGCTCTGCTGCAGCGGCCCTAGTTTCCTGAGTGAACCCCATTAGATCTTCTCCGGTGGGGTCCCACTCAAACTGCGCTTCCGCTAGCGGGGGCGAGATCCGTGCCACGGGCTTCGGAGCCGGAATCAGGGGTTCATCCAGGGGTCTTAGTTTCTGCTGCCGTTCCAGCTCATGGTATCCTTCGGGCCAAATGAAGGGCCGCCCGTCCGGCCATGTGAGCTGGCTGAACAAGTCCTCCCCCAGGTGTGGCACCCTTGGTATTGCGGGCGCGGGCGCGGTGGTGGTGGCGCCCGGGTTGCCCAGGCCTTGCGGCCAGGCCTGGGGCACCTGGAAGGTGAAGGGCACCGTTAGGACGGCGGCGCCCTGGGCTACCTGGCCTTGCGACCAGGCCGGAGGCTCCGCGGAGGTAGGGGGCGCTGTTGGTGATGCGGCGCCCGGGGGTACTAGGCCTTGCGACCAGGCTGGTGGTATTTCCTGCTTTGTCACGCTCCGGGTCGAGGCGCGTGACGTCACAGGGGTCGCTGCGGCGGCTTCCGGTCGGGGCCTAGTCCATAGCGGTGACGTGGCGGCTACGGGCACAGCAGGGGGACTTTCGGGCTCTGCGACGGGGAGCTGGGGCAGGTGAGCGGTGTCACGGCTTGGGGTATAGGCGTCCCCTTTACCTGCCTCCATGCGTTCGGCTCCCTCCTCGGCGCCGTCTCCGGCCTTGGGTCCTCCCGCGCCATCCTCAGAGGCGGTCTGCTTCCTCTTCCAGGGTAGCGTGCTCCGCTGACTGGTCTCTGCTTGCTGAGCCATCTCCCGGCTCCACTCCGCCAGTATCTCCCGCTGTACCCGGGCCATCCTCCGTGCGAGGCCCTCCAGGGCAGTTTGTGCACACTCCCGGTCTCGGGGGAGCTGTGCAAGGATCTCCGCTAGACCTAGCGGGGTCGTGGACTCTAGCAGGCTCCTGACCATCGGGTCGGTGCTGCTCTGCTCTGCTTCCGGCAGGCTCCTGGCCAGCGGGCCGGTGCTGCTCTGCCCTCCTTCCTCGGTCTCTAGCAGACTCCTGGCCAGCGGGCCGGTGCTGTTCTGCTTTCTCTCCATCTCCGGGTAAGCTCCTCCGCTACTCCTCGTTAGACCTCCTGCCTCCGGGTGCGCTCGCTCCAGACTCCTCCAAGCGACACCCATCTTTTCTCTTCTCTTTCGTCTCCTCCCACCTTGAGGGCGGTCCCGGGGCAACTCGGTGACTGTCAGCTCCAGGGGTAGTTCTTTCACGCTGACAGACACCTCCAGCATCACAGTCTCTGTTGGTGGGGGCGGTTTCCACTTTTGGCGCCATTTTCGGTCCTGGCCCAGGATGGGAGGTGGCCTCTTGCCCTCCTTTGGCACGCCCATAATGGCGTCCGCTGCTCTTCCAAGGCGGGAAATCTGCGGTTTTGGCGGGAAGCGTCGCCCAGTGGCGGGAAACTCTGCAGATGGCGGGAACAAGCTGGAAATGGCGGACAATCGGCGGGAAACGACTGGTGATGGAGTCCGATGGCGTGGACCCTCCGGAACCGGCGGGAGACTTCTTTCTGAGGTAAACTTGCACTTTTCTTCAGGCACGCAGTACCCGGGTGTTGCGGGCACGTAATCCTGCCGACTACGCCAAAGTTGACGCGCCCCCTGGGACATATTCCTTTTTGAGGGTAATACCCGGCACCGGATCAGATGGGGGGGTTGTAGTCTCCGAGCGGCTGTGACCCGGTCCCGTGCCCAGGGCGTCAAGCTCAGTGTGATGTGGCAGTCCTACAGATGTTACTAAAGTTCTTTTGTGTCGACTACGCCACCCGTTGTGATGCGGTCACTGTGGCCGCCGCTGCAGCAGGGTCCGCTGAGGCTGATGGTGGGTGCGCAGCTTGGTGAGATAACCCCCAACGGGAGGGGTATAGCCTCAGAGGGGACAGGCGCAGAGGATGGGGGTTGTGGTGGTGTAGTGCAGACGGCAGTGAAGACAGAGTCGGGTTGTGCAGTTAAGGGTGTTTACTTACTGCAGATGTTGTACTGGTCACTCCAGCTGCTAGTGACCACCCGAGCCGTGCTGCGTCCACCAGGTCCTGGATCCAGCCAACCCCCAAACAAGTCCGGAGCGTGGCCCTGAGCTCTCCCTCTGTCCTTTCTTCAGCCGTCCCCACCAGTGATCCACCTAGGTCCAGCTCCCTCGGGCCTTCTGTTGGGACACCCTTGGCCCTGGGTTCCCTGACCCTTCATGTGGTGTGCCTTCGGGGTGAATGTGGTGGGTGACCGTGACAGACACTGCCCACGGTCTCCGGTCTCTGGCTGGGGATTGTTTTCTGCCCCCACCAGCTTGGGTTCCGGTACCCTGATGCTGACTCCTCACCCGGTGCTCTGATTTGGGTTCTTGGGTCCCTTCTCTTCTGTGCTCTGGGTCCTTCTCTTTTCTCCTCTCTCACTCTGGGTCTTGGTCTTTCTTCTCTCCTCTGCTCCTGACTTGTTCTCTGCAGCTGATCCTCTCTGCATCTGACTCTCTGCGTCTGACCCTGATTCTAGTTGGTGCCCACCTTATATACACCCTCTATGTGTGAGCTCAGGTGACCAGCACCCAATGAGCTCCTATCTTTACCCAGGCTGCTCCCCCTATCTGCCCCTACACTACATGGGATGTACCACCCCCCTCCCACTCCAGCCAGGAACAGACTCGGTCGTACCTGCACATTTCTAAGTGGGAGTACCGTCGGCCTGTTCCTCGGAAATGGGATGTGTGTAGTGCATGCAGCCTACCGAGCTCAGATTCACTCTCCATCCTTATCCGGGAGTGGAATATCACACCTCTGGGTTGAGGTGCAATACCCCTGTAGCAGCCGAATCCTCAGGATGCTACAGAAGCATGCCCAGGCGTTGTAGGGAGGACATACAGGCACGTGGAGGCCACACACAATACTCAGCCTCATCAGGAGCATGCCCAGGCGTTGTAGGGAGGTCATACAGGCACGTGGAGGCCACACACAATACTCAGCCTCATCAGGAGCATGCCCAGGCGTTGTAGGGAGGTCACACAGGCACGTGGAGGCCACACACAATACTCAGCCTCATCAGGAACATGCCCAGGCATTGTAGGGAGGTCATACAGGCCCGTGGAGGCCACACACAATACTCAGCCTCATCAGGAGCATGCCCAGGCGTTGTATGGAGGTCAAACAGGCAAGTGGAGGCCACACACAATACTCAGCCTCATCAGGAGCATGCCCAGGCGTTGTAGGGAGGTCATACAGGCACGTGGAGGCCACACACAATACTCAGCCTCATCAGGAGCATGCCCAGGCGTTGTATGGAGGTCAAACAGGCAAGTGGAGGCCACACACAATACTCAGCCTCATCAGGAGCATGCCCAGGCGTTGTAGGGAGGTCATACAGGCACGTGGAGGCCACACACAATACTCAGCCTCATCAGGAGCATGCCCAGGCGTTGTAGGGAGGTCATACAGGCACGTGCAGGCCACACACAATACTCAGCCTCATCAGGAGCATGCCCAGGCGCTGTAGGGAGGTCATACAGGCACGTGGAGGCCACACACAATACTCAGCCTCATCAGGAGCATGCCCAGGCGTTGTAGGGAGGTCATACAGGCACGTGGAGGCCACACACAATACTCAGCCTCATCAGGAGCATGCCCAGGTGTTGTAGGGAGGTCATACAGGCACGTAGAGGCCACACACAATACTCAGCCTCATCAGGAGCATGCCCAGGCGTTGTAGGGAGGTCATACAGGCACGTGGAGGCCACACACAATACTCAGCCTCATCAGGAGCATGCCCAGGCGTTGTAGGGAGGTCATACAGGCACGTGGAGGCCACACACAATACTGAACCTCATCAGGAGCATGCCCAGGCGTTGTAGGGAGGTCATACAGGCACGTGGAGGCCACATACAATACTTAGCCTCATCAGGAGCATGCCCAGGTGTTGTAGGGAGGTCATACAGGCACGTAGAGGCCACACACAATACTCAGCCTCATCAGGAGCATGCCCAGGCGTTGTAGGGAGGTCATACAGGCACGTGGAGGCCACACACAATACTCAGCCTCATCAGGAGCATGCCCAGGCGTTGTAGGGAGGTCATACAGGCACGTGGAGGCCACACACAATACTGAACCTCATCAGGAGCATGCCCAGGCGTTGTAGGGAGGTCATACAGGCACGTGGAGGCCACACACAATACTCAGCCTCATCAGGAGCATGCCCAGGCGTTGTAGGGAGGTCATACAGGCCCGTGGAGGCCACACACAATACTCAGCCTCATCAGGAGCATGCCCAGGTGTTGTATGGAGGTCAAACAGGCAAGTGGAGGCCACACACAATACTCAGCCTCATCAGGAGCATGCCCAGGCGTTGTAGGGAGGTCATACAGGCACGTGGAGGCCACACACAATACTCAGCCTCATCAGGAGCATGCCCAGGCGTTGTAGGGAGGTCATACAGGCACGTGGAGGCCACACACAATACTCAGCCTCATCAGGAGCATGCCCAGGCGTTGTAGGGAGGTCATACAGGCACGTGGAGGCCACACACAATACTGAGACTCGTCAGGAGCATGCCCAGGCGTTGTAGGGAGGTCATACAGGCACGTGGAGGCCACACACAATACTCAGCCTCATCAGGAGCATGCCCAGGCATTGTAGGGAGGTCATACAGGCACGTGGAGGCCACACACAATACTCAGCCTTATCAGGAGCATGCCCAGGCGCTGTAGGGAGGTCATGCAGGCACTTGGAGGCCACACACAATACTCAGCCTCATCAGGAGCATGCCCAGGTGTTGTAGGGAGGTCATACAGGCACGTGGAGGCCACACACAATACTCAACCTCATCAGGAGCATGCCCAGGCGTTGTAGGGAGGTCATACAGGCACGTGGAGGCCACACACAATACTCAGCCTCATCAGGAGCATGCCCAGGCGTTGTAGGGAGGTCATACAGGCACGTGGAGGCCACACACAATACTCAGCCTCATCAGGAGCATGACCAGGCGTTGTAGGGAGGTCATACAGGCACGTGGAGGCCACACACAATACTCAGCCTCATCAGGAGCATGACCAGGCGTTGTAGGGAGGTCATACAGGCACGTGGAGGCCACACACAATACTCAGCCTCATCAGGAGCATGCCCAGGCGTTGTAGGGAGGTCATACAGGCACGTGGAGGCCACACACAATACTCAACCTCATCAGGAGCATGCCCAGGCCTTGTAGGGAGGTCGTACAGGCACGTGGAGGCCACACACAATACTCAGCCTCATCAGGAGCATGCCCAGGCGTTGTAGGGAGGTCATACTGTAGCACCCTGAGGACTCGGCTGCTACAGGGGTATTACACCTCAAGCCAGAGGTGTGGTATTCCACTCCCGGGTAAGGATGGGGTGTGGGACTGAGCTCAGTTAGCTGCATACACTACATACATCCCATTTCCGGGGGACAGATCGACGGTACTCCCACCAATATATGTGCAGGTACGACAGTGTCTGTCCCTGGCTGGAGTGGGAGGGGGGTGGAACATCCCAGTAGTGTAGGGGCAGATAGGGGGAGCAGTCTGGGTAAGGCTAGGAGCTCATTGGGTGCTGGTCACCTGAGCTCACACATAGAGGGAGTATATAAGGTGGGCACCATCTTAGATCAGGGTCAGTCAGTCTTTGTAGAGTCAGAGGAGCAGAGCAGAGAAGCTCAGCCAGAAGGGCTGACAGGGAGTTGTGGTTCCGGCTGGGCCCAGCTCCAAGGCCAAGTCTGAGAGAGAGAGAGGAGTCAGAAGGACCCAGAGAGAAGAAGAAGGAACCCCAAGACCCCAGAATACAAACAGCAGGGTGAAGGGTTGGCACCCAGGGTACCGGATCCCAAGCTGGCAGAGAGAAAAGCACACCTTAGCCAGGAACCGGAGGTCGTGGGCAGGATCTGCCACGACCCTCACTAAATCCACTAGGAAGGCATACCAAGTATAGGGTCAGGGAACCCAGAAGAGGTGTACCCACCAAGAGACCCGAGGGAGCCGGACATAAGTGGATCCCTAGTGAGAACGGCCAGAAGAGAGGGAAAGTCAGACAGGAGCTCAGGACCACGCTCCAGAATCGCTTGGGGGTTGGCCGAGTCCAGGACCTGGTGGACGCAGCACGGCTCGGGTGGTTGCTTCAGGCCAGAGTGACCATAAGAACACCCGTAAGTAAAAACCCCTGAACTGCACAGCCCGACTCGGAGTCTTCTTGCTTGATCATCCTGCACCTTCACAACCACCATCCTCTACACCTGACCCCCTGAGGCTATACCCCTCCCATTGGGGGTTATACTACCACAGCTGCACACATACCAACAGCCTCAGCGGACCCTGCTGCAGCGGCGGCCTTTTGACCGCAAATCAACGGGTGGCGTAGTCGACACTAAGCACAACTATAACATCTGTAAAGACTGCCACACACTGAGTTTGACACCCTGGGCACGGACCGGGTCGCCGCCACTCGGAGACTACAACCCCCATCAGATCCGGCTCCGGGTAATCCCCAAACAGCACTGGCCCAGGGGGCGCGTCAACTTTGGCGTAGTCGGCAGGATTTCGTGCCCGCAACCACCGGGTACTGCGTGCCTGAAGAAAAGTTCAAATTTACCTCAAGAAGAAGTCTCCCGCCGGTTCCAGAGGGTCCCCGCCATGGGACGCCATCATGGATCGTTTCCCGCCGGTTGCCCGCCATCTGCAGCTTTTTCCCGCCATCCACGGAGTTTCCCGCCACTGGGAGACGATTCCCGCCATTTCCAGAAGATTTCCCGCCTTGGAAGAGCAGACGCCATTATGGGCGTGCCAGAGGGTGGCAAGAGGTCACCTCCCATCGTGGGCCAGGTCAAGGAATGGCGCCAAAAGCGGAAACCGCCCCCACCAACGGAGACTGTGATGCTAGAGATGTCCATCAGCGTGAGAGAACTGCCCCTGGAACTGACAATCACAAAGTTGCCCCAGGACCACCCCCAATGTGGGCGGAGACAGAACAAGAGAGCGAAGATGGGTGCAGCCTGGAGGAGTCTGGAGAGAGCGCACCCGGAGACAAGAAGTCTGGAGAGGACTCCGGAGAAGTCGTACCCGGAGATGGAAGGAGAGTCAGGCAGCACCGACCCTGTGGTCAGGAGCCTGCTGCAAGCAACAACCCCACTAGGCTTAGTGGAGATCCTGGCACAGCTCCCCCGAGACCGGGAGTGTGCGCAGACTGCGCTGGAGCGCCTCGCATGGAGGATGGCCCAGGTGCAGCGAGAGACGCTGACGGAGTGGAGCCGAGAGATGGCCCTGCAGACAAGAACCCGCCAGCGAAGCACGCCACCCGAGACGAGGAGACAGACCGCCTCTGAGGATGGTGCAGGAGGAGTGAAGGCCGGAGACGGCGCCGAAGAGGGAGCTGAACAGATGGAGGCAGGTAAAGGGGACGTCACTACCCCGAGCCGAGAAATCGCGTGCCTGCCCCAGCTCCCCGTCGCAGAGCCCGAAATTCCCCCTGCCGTGCCCGTCGCTGCATCGTCACCGCTCCAGACAAGGCCTCAAGCAGAAGCCGCGGCCGCGACCCCTGTGACGTCACGCGCCTCAAATCAGAGTGCGACCAAGCAGGAAGCGCCACCGGCCTGGTCGCAAGGCCGAGTGCCCCCGGGCGCCGCAGTGCCAACAGCGCCCTCTACTTCCACTGGGCCACCGGCCTGGTCGCTGGGCCAAGTAACCCCGGGCGCCGCCGTCTTCACGGTGCCCTTTACGTTCAGGGTACCCCAGGCCTGGCCGCAAGGCCTGGCGAACCCGGGCGCCGCTTCCACCACCGCGCCCTCAACATCTAGAGTGCCGCACCTGGGTGAAGACTTATTTGCCCAGCATACGTGCCCGGATGGGCAGCCCTTTATATGGCCACCGGAGTATTACCAACTGGAACTCCAAAAAGCAAGGCCCCTGTGCGAGCCCCTGATTCCGGCTCCGAAGCCCGTTAAGAGGACCCCGCTCCCGCTGGAAGAAGCGCAGTTCGAGTGGGACCCCACCGGAGGAGACCTCATGGGATTCACCCAAGAGACTCGGGCAGCCGCAGCTGAGCGTGCGGAGTGCTGCCGGCAGCAGTTAGAGGTCTTCGACCGGGAGCGAAGAGAGAGGCGGGTCCGAGAGCAGCGGCTGCAGGAACAGAGCGCAGGGCAGAAGAGCAGGACCAGGAGAGACCCCCGTGCAGCTCATGGTCCCCGTACCACCGGGACTGTGATTAAATTCCAACTGCAGCACGGTTGGGGCTTCATCAGGGATCACCACACCTCCGGCGACGTCTTTGTCACCAGAAGAGACGTGGAGTCCCATCTGCCGGAGGGACACAGAGGTCGTGACCTATATGTAGGGGACGAGGTCACGTTCACCCGGCACAAGTGTGCCAAAGGACCCTACGCCCTCCATGTACACCGGCTGACTGAGGAGGAGCTACGGTGTGAAGAGGAGCAAGAGGATCCGGACGGGTCTGAAGGAGGAGCAGGAGTACGCCGTCATTAAAGTACGGTAAAGAGACTGTACATAGTTACCCGTCGGGGTATAAGAACTGTTACTGCTGCTAGTTAAAATATAGTCCCCGTTGGGACCAGCAAATTGAACTGAAACCCGTGTGTCCCTATTCCCACTGACCGAGGACTGAGAGCGGTCATTCCTTTCCTAATACCTGGCCGAGGACTGAGAGCGGCCATATTTCCCCTTGTATATAGTTGCGCTTTCTAAGGCGCCCCCTACCGGTTTTATAGGAAACTGTTGTTTTTACTACAAGAGACTGTTGCACTTTACCCGGTCACAAGTTGCACCGTGGCCGGAGGAACAAGAAAGTTTACAAAAATGTTTATATGAAAAAGTTTTATGCTGATAGTATATATATTGTTTTATATGTTTATGTTTTATGAAAAAAAAAATTGTATGTTTATGGATGTTTATTCTTTTACAGCCCGAGGACGTGCTGTGATTTACCAGGGGGGAATGTAGCACCCTGAGGACTCGGCTGCTACAGGGGTATTACACCTCAAGCCAGGGGTGTGGTATTCCACTCCCGGGTAAGGATGGGGTGTGGGACTGAGCTCAGTTAGCTGCATACACTACATACATCCCATTTCCGGGGGACAGATCGACGGTACTCCCACCAATATATGTGCAGGTACGACAGTATCTGTCCCTGGCTGGAGTGGGAGGGGGGTGGAACATCCCAGTAGTGTAGGGGCAGATAGGGGGAGCAGTCTGGGTAAGGCTAGGAGCTCATTGGGTGCTGGTCACCTGAGCTCACACATAGAGGGAGTATATAAGGTGGGCACCATCTTAGATCAGGGTCAGTCAGTCTTTGTAGAGTCAGAGGAGCAGAGCAGAGAAGCTCAGCCAGAAGGGCTGACAGGGAGTTGTGGTTCCGGCTGGGCCCAGCTCCAAGGCCAAGTCTGAGAGAGAGAGAGGAGTCAGAAGGACCCAGAGAGAAGAAGAAGGAACCCCAAGACCCCAGAATACAAACAGCAGGGTGAAGGGTTGGCACCCAGGGTACCGGATCCCAAGCTGGCAGAGAGAAAAGCACACCTTAGCCAGGAACCGGAGGTCGTGGGCAGGATCTGCCACGACCCTCACTAAATCCACTAAGAAGGCATACCAAGTATAGGGTCAGGGAACCCAGAAGAGGTGTACCCACCAAGAGACCCGAGGGAGCCGGACATAAGTGGATCCCTAGTGAGAACGGCCAGAAGAGAGGGAAAGTCAGACAGGAGCTCAGGACCACGCTCCAGAATCGCTTGGGGGTTGGCCGAGTCCAGGACCTGGTGGACGCAGCACGGCTCGGGTGGTCGCTTCAGGCCAGAGTGACCATAAGAACACCCGTAAGTAAAAACCCCTGAACTGCACAGCCCGACTCTGAGTCTTCTTGCTTGATCATCCTGCACCTTCACAACCACCATCCTCTACACCTGACCCCCTGAGGCTATACCCCTCCCGTTGGGGGTTATACTACCACAGCTGCACACATACCAACAGCCTCAGCGGACCCTGCTGCAGCGGCGGCCTTTTGACCGCAAATCAACGGGTGGCGTAGTCGACACTAAGCACAACTATAACATCTGTAAAGACTGCCACACACTGAGTTTGACACCCTGGGCACGGACCGGGTCGCCGCCACTCGGAGACTACAACCCCCATCAGATCCGGCTCCGGGTAATCCCCAAACAGCACTGGCCCAGGGGGCGCGTCAACTTTGGCGTAGTCGGCAGGATTTCGTGCCCGCAACCACCGGGTACTGCGTGCCTGAAGAAAAGTTCAAATTTACCTCAAGAAGAAGTCTCCCGCCGGTTCCAGAGGGTCCCCGCCATGGGACGCCATCAAGGATCGTTTCCCGCCGGTTGCCCGCCATCTGCAGCTTTTTCCCGCCATCCACGGAGTTTCCCGCCACTGGGAGACGATTCCCGCCATTTCCAGAAGATTTCCCGCCTTGGAAGAGCAGACGCCATTATGGGCGTGCCAGAGGGTGGCAAGAGGTCACCTCCCATCGTGGGCCAGGTCAAGGAATGGCGCCAAAAGCGGAAACCGCCCCCACCAACGGAGACTGTGATGCTAGAGATGTCCATCAGCGTGAGAGAACTGCCCCTGGAACTGACAATCACAAAGTTGCCCCAGGACCACCCCCAATGTGGGCGGAGACAGAACAAGAGAGCGAAGATGGGTGCAGCCTGGAGGAGTCTGGAGAGAGCGCACCCGGAGACAAGAAGTCTGGAGAGGACTCCGGAGAAGTCGTACCCGGAGATGGAAGGAGAGTCAGGCAGCACCGACCCTGTGGTCAGGAGCCTGCTGCAAGCAACAACCCCACTAGGCTTAGTGGAGATCCTGGCACAGCTCCCCCGAGACCGGGAGTGTGCGCAGACTGCGCTGGAGCGCCTCGCATGGAGGATGGCCCAGGTGCAGCGAGAGACGCTGACGGAGTGGAGCCGAGAGATGGCCCTGCAGACAAGAACCCGCCAGCGAAGCACGCCACCCGAGACGAGGAGACAGACCGCCTCTGAGGATGGTGCAGGAGGAGTGAAGGCCGGAGACGGCGCCGAAGAGGGAGCTGAACAGATGGAGGCAGGTAAAGGGGACGTCACTACCCCGAGCCGAGAAATCGCGTGCCTGCCCCAGCTCCCCGTCGCAGAGCCCGAAATTACCCCTGCCGTGCCCGTCGCTGCATCGTCACCGCTCCAGACAAGGCCTCAAGCAGAAGCCGCGGCCGCGACCCCTGTGACGTCACGCGCCTCAAATCAGAGTGCGACCAAGCAGGAAGCGCCACCGGCCTGGTCGCAAGGCCGAGTGCCCCCGGGCGCCGCAGTGCCAACAGCGCCCTCTACTTCCACTGGGCCACCGGCCTGGTCGCTGGGCCAAGTAACCCCGGGCGCCGCCGTCTTCACGGTGCCCTTTACGTTCAGGGTACCCCAGGCCTGGCCGCAAGGCCTGGCGAACCCGGGCGCCGCTTCCACCACCGCGCCCTCAACATCTAGAGTGCCGCACCTGGGTGAAGACTTATTTGCCCAGCATACGTGCCCGGATGGGCAGCCCTTTATATGGCCACCGGAGTATTACCAACTGGAACTCCAAAAAGCAAGGCCCCTGTGCGAGCCCCTGATTCCGGCTCCGAAGCCCGTTAAGAGGACCCCGCTCCCGCTGGAAGAAGCGCAGTTCGAGTGGGACCCCACCGGAGGAGACCTCATGGGATTCACCCAAGAGACTCGGGCAGCCGCAGCTGAGCGTGCGGAGTGCTGCCGGCAGCAGTTAGAGGTCTTCGACCGGGAGCGAAGAGAGAGGCGGGTCCGAGAGCAGCGGCTGCAGGAACAGAGCGCAGGGCAGAAGAGCAGGACCAGGAGAGACCCCCGTGCAGCTCATGGTCCCCGTACCACCGGGACTGTGATTAAATTCCAACTGCAGCACGGTTGGGGCTTCATCAGGGATCACCACACCTCCGGCGACGTCTTTGTCACCAGAAGAGACGTGGAGTCCCATCTGCCGGAGGGACACAGAGGTCGTGACCTATATGTAGGGGACGAGGTCACGTTCACCCGGCACAAGTGTGCCAAAGGACCCTACGCCCTCCATGTACACCGGCTGACTGAGGAGGAGCTACGGTGTGAAGAGGAGCAAGAGGATCCGGACGGGTCTGAAGGAGGAGCAGGAGTACGCCGTCATTAAAGTACGGTAAAGAGACTGTACATAGTTACCCGTCGGGGTATAAGAACTGTTACTGCTGCTAGTTAAAATATAGTCCCCGTTGGGACCAGCAAATTGAACTGAAACCCGTGTGTCCCTATTCCCACTGACCGAGGACTGAGAGCGGTCATTCCTTTCCTAATACCTGGCCGAGGACTGAGAGCGGCCATATTTCCCCTTGTATATAGTTGCGCTTTCTAAGGCGCCCCCTACCGGTTTTATAGGAAACTGTTGTTTTTACTACAAGAGACTGTTGCACTTTACCCGGTCACAAGTTGCACCGTGGCCGGAGGAACAAGAAAGTTTACAAAAATGTTTATATGAAAAAGTTTTATGCTGATAGTATATATATTGTTTTATATGTTTATGTTTTATGAAAAAAAAAATTGTATGTTTATGGATGTTTATTCTTTTACAGCCCGAGGACGTGCTGTGATTTACCAGGGGGGAATGTAGCACCCTGAGGACTCGGCTGCTACAGGGGTATTACACCTCAAGCCAGAGGTGTGGTATTCCACTCCCGGGTAAGGATGGGGTGTGGGACTGAGCTCAGTTAGCTGCATACACTACATACATCCCATTTCCGGGGGACAGATCGACGGTACTCCCACCAATATATGTGCAGGTACGACAGTATCTGTCCCTGGCTGGAGTGGGAGGGGGGTGGAACATCCCAGTAGTGTAGGGGCAGATAGGGGGAGCAGTCTGGGTAAGGCTAGGAGCTCATTGGGTGCTGGTCACCTGAGCTCACACATAGAGGGAGTATATAAGGTGGGCACCATCTTAGATCAGGGTCAGTCAGTCTTTGTAGAGTCAGAGGAGCAGAGCAGAGAAGCTCAGCCAGAAGGGCTGACAGGGAGTTGTGGTTCCGGCTGGGCCCAGCTCCAAGGCCAAGTCTGAGAGAGAGAGAGGAGTCAGAAGGACCCAGAGAGAAGAAGAAGGAACCCCAAGACCCCAGAATACAAACAGCAGGGTGAAGGGTTGGCACCCAGGGTACCGGATCCCAAGCTGGCAGAGAGAAAAGCACACCTTAGCCAGGAACCGGAGGTCGTGGGCAGGATCTGCCACGACCCTCACTAAATCCACTAAGAAGGCATACCAAGTATAGGGTCAGGGAACCCAGAAGAGGTGTACCCACCAAGAGACCCGAGGGAGCCGGACATAAGTGGATCCCTAGTGAGAACGGCCAGAAGAGAGGGAAAGTCAGACAGGAGCTCAGGACCACGCTCCAGAATCGCTTGGGGGTTGGCCGAGTCCAGGACCTGGTGGACGCAGCACGGCTCGGGTGGTCGCTTCAGGCCAGAGTGACCATAAGAACACCCGTAAGTAAAAACCCCTGAACTGCACAGCCCGACTCTGAGTCTTCTTGCTTGATCATCCTGCACCTTCACAACCACCATCCTCTACACCTGACCCCCTGAGGCTATACCCCTCCCGTTGGGGGTTATACTACCACAGCTGCACACATACCAACAGCCTCAGCGGACCCTGCTGCAGCGGCGGCCTTTTGACCGCAAATCAACGGGTGGCGTAGTCGACACTAAGAACAACTATAACATCTGTAAAGACTGCCACACACTGAGTTTGACACCCTGGGCACGGACCGGGTCGCCGCCACTCGGAGACTACAACCCCCATCAGATCCGGCTCCGGGTAATCCCCAAACAGCACTGGCCCAGGGGGCGCGTCAACTTTGGCGTAGTCGGCAGGATTTCGTGCCCGCAACCACCGGGTACTGCGTGCCTGAAGAAAAGTTCAAATTTACCTCAAGAAGAAGTCTCCCGCCGGTTCCAGAGGGTCCCCGCCATGGGACGCCATCACGGATCGTTTCCCGCCGGTTGCCCGCCATCTGCAGCTTTTTCCCGCCATCCACGGAGTTTCCCGCCACTGGGAGACGATTCCCGCCATTTCCAGAAGATTTCCCGCCTTGGAAGAGCAGACGCCATTATGGGCGTGCCAGAGGGTGGCAAGAGGTCACCTCCCATCGTGGGCCAGGTCAAGGAATGGCGCCAAAAGCGGAAACCGCCCCCACCAACGGAGACTGTGATGCTAGAGATGTCCATCAGCGTGAGAGAACTGCCCCTGGAACTGACAATCACAAAGTTGCCCCAGGACCACCCCCAATGTGGGCGGAGACAGAACAAGAGAGCGAAGATGGGTGCAGCCTGGAGGAGTCTGGAGAGAGCGCACCCGGAGACAAGAAGTCTGGAGAGGACTCCGGAGAGGAGAAGTCGTACCCGGAGATGGAAGGAGAGTCAGGCAGCACCGACCCTGTGGTCAGGAGCCTGCTGCAAGCAACAACCCCACTAGGCTTAGTGGAGATCCTGGCACAGCTCCCCCGAGACCGGGAGTGTGCGCAGACTGCGCTGGAGCGCCTCGCATGGAGGATGGCCCAGGTGCAGCGAGAGACGCTGACGGAGTGGAGCCGAGAGATGGCCCTGCAGACAAGAACCCGCCAGCGAAGCACGCCACCCGAGACGAGGAGACAGACCGCCTCTGAGGATGGTGCAGGAGGAGTGAAGGCCGGAGACGGCGCCGAAGAGGGAGCTGAACAGATGGAGGCAGGTAAAGGGGACGTCACTACCCCGAGCCGAGAAATCGCGTGCCTGCCCCAGCTCCCCGTCGCAGAGCCCGAAATTCCCCCTGCCGTGCCCGTCGCTGCATCGTCACCGCTCCAGACAAGGCCTCAAGCAGAAGCCGCGGCCGCGACCCCTGTGACGTCACGCGCCTCAAATCAGAGTGCGACCAAGCAGGAAGCGCCACCGGCCTGGTCGCAAGGCCGAGTGCCCCCGGGCGCCGCAGTGCCAACAGCGCCCTCTACTTCCACTGGGCCACCGGCCTGGTCGCTGGGCCAAGTAACCCCGGGCGCCGCCGTCTTCACGGTGCCCTTTACGTTCAGGGTACCCCAGGCCTGGCCGCAAGGCCTGGCGAACCCGGGCGCCGCTTCCACCACCGCGCCCTCAACATCTAGAGTGCCGCACCTGGGTGAAGACTTATTTGCCCAGCATACGTGCCCGGATGGGCAGCCCTTTATATGGCCACCGGAGTATTACCAACTGGAACTCCAAAAAGCAAGGCCCCTGTGCGAGCCCCTGATTCCGGCTCCGAAGCCCGTTAAGAGGACCCCGCTCCCGCTGGAAGAAGCGCAGTTCGAGTGGGACACCACCGGAGGAGACCTCATGGGATTCACCCAAGAGACTCGGGCAGCCGCAGCTGAGCGTGCGGAGTGCTGCCGGCAGCAGTTAGAGGTCTTCGACCGGGAGCGAAGAGAGAGGCGGGTCCGAGAGCAGCGGCTGCAGGAACAGAGCGCAGGGCAGAAGAGCAGGACCAGGAGAGACCCCCGTGCAGCTCATGGTCCCCGTACCACCGGGACTGTGATTAAATTCCAACTGCAGCACGGTTGGGGCTTCATCAGGGATCACCACACCTCCGGCGACGTCTTTGTCACCAGAAGAGACGTGGAGTCCCATCTGCCGGAGGGACACAGAGGTCGTGACCTATATGTAGGGGACGAGGTCACGTTCACCCGGCACAAGTGTGCCAAAGGACCCTACGCCCTCCATGTACACCGGCTGACTGAGGAGGAGCTACGGTGTGAAGAGGAGCAAGAGGATCCGGACGGGTCTGAAGGAGGAGCAGGAGTACGCCGTCATTAAAGTACGGTAAAGAGACTGTACATAGTTACCCGTCGGGGTATAAGAACTGTTACTGCTGCTAGTTAAAATATAGTCCCCGTTGGGACCAGCAAATTGAACTGAAACCCGTGTGTCCCTATTCCCACTGACCGAGGACTGAGAGCGGTCATTCCTTTCCTAATACCTGGCCGAGGACTGAGAGCGGCCATATTTCCCCTTGTATATAGTTGCGCTTTCTAAGGCGCCCCCTACCGGTTTTATAGGAAACTGTTGTTTTTACTACAAGAGACTGTTGCACTTTACCCGGTCACAAGTTGCACCGTGGCCGGAGGAACAAGAAAGTTTACAAAAATGTTTATATGAAAAAGTTTTATGCTGATAGTATATATATTGTTTTATATGTTTATGTTTTATGAAAAAAAAAATTGTATGTTTATGGATGTTTATTCTTTTACAGCCCGAGGACGTGCTATGATTTACCAGGGGGGAATGTAGCACCCTGAGGACTCGGCTGCTACAGGGGTATTACACCTCAAGCCAGAGGTGTGGTATTCCACTCCCGGGTAAGGATGGGGTGTGGGACTGAGCTCAGTTAGCTGCATACACTACATACATCCCATTTCCGGGGGACAGATCGACGGTACTCCCACCAATATATGTGCAGGTACGACAGTATCTGTCCCTGGCTGGAGTGGGAGGGGGGTGGAACATCCCAGTAGTGTAGGGGCAGATAGGGGGAGCAGTCTGGGTAAGGCTAGGAGCTCATTGGGTGCTGGTCACCTGAGCTCACACATAGAGGGAGTATATAAGGTGGGCACCATCTTAGATCAGGGTCAGTCAGTCTTTGTAGAGTCAGAGGAGCAGAGCAGAGAAGCTCAGCCAGAAGGGCTGACAGGGAGTTGTGGTTCCGGCTGGGCCCAGCTCCAAGGCCAAGTCTGAGAGAGAGAGAGGAGTCAGAAGGACCCAGAGAGAAGAAGAAGGAACCCCAAGACCCCAGAATACAAACAGCAGGGTGAAGGGTTGGCACCCAGGGTACCGGATCCCAAGCTGGCAGAGAGAAAAGCACACCTTAGCCAGGAACCGGAGGTCGTGGGCAGGATCTGCCACGACCCTCACTAAATCCACTAAGAAGGCATACCAAGTATAGGGTCAGGGAACCCAGAAGAGGTGTACCCACCAAGAGACCCGAGGGAGCCGGACATAAGTGGATCCCTAGTGAGAACGGCCAGAAGAGAGGGAAAGTCAGACAGGAGCTCAGGACCACGCTCCAGAATCGCTTGGGGGTTGGCCGAGTCCAGGACCTGGTGGACGCAGCATGGCTCGGGTGGTCGCTTCAGGCCAGAGTGACCATAAGAACACCCGTAAGTAAAAACCCCTGAACTGCACAGCCCGACTCTGAGTCTTCTTGCTTGATCATCCTGCACCTTCACAACCACCATCCTCTACACCTGACCCCCTGAGGCTATACCCCTCCCGTTGGGGGTTATACTACCACAGCTGCACACATACCAACAGCCTCAGCGGACCCTGCTGCAGCGGCGGCCTTTTGACCGCAAATCAACGGGTGGCGTAGTCGACACTAAGAACAACTATAACATCTGTAAAGACTGCCACACACTGAGTTTGACACCCTGGGCACGGACCGGGTCGCCGCCACTCGGAGACTACAACCCCCATCAGATCCGGCTCCGGGTAATCCCCAAACAGCACTGGCCCAGGGGGTGCGTCAATACAGGCACGTGGAGGCCACACACAATACTCAGCCTCATCAGGAGCATGCCCAGGCATTGTAGGGAGGTCATACAGGCACGTGGAGGCCACACACAATACTCAGCCTCATCAGGAGCATGCCCAGGCGCTGTAGGGAGGTCATACAGGCACATGGAGGCCACACACAATACTGAGCCTCATCAGGAGCATGCCCAGGCGTTGTAGGGAGGTCATACAGGCACGTGGAGGCCACACACAATACTCAGCCTCATCAGGAGCATGCCCAGGCGTTGTAGGGAGGTCATACAGGCACGTGGAGGCCACACACAATACTCAGCCTCATCAGATGCATGCCCAGGCGTTGTAGGGAGGTCATACAGGCACGTGGAGGCCACACACAATACTCAACCTCATCAGGAGCATGCCCAGGCGTTGTAGGGAGGTCATACAGGCACGTGGAGGCCACACACAATGCTCAGCCTCATCAGAAGCATGCCCAGGCGTTGTAGGGAGGTCATACAGGCACGTGGAGGCTACACACAATACTCAGCCTCATCAGGAGCATGCCCAGGCGTTGTAGGGAGGTCATACAGGCACGTGGAGGCCACACACAATACTCAGCCTCATCAGGAGCATGCCCAGGCGTTGTAGGGAGGTCATACAGGCACGTGGAGGCCACACACAATACTCAACCTTATCAGGAGCATGTCCAGGCTTTGTAGGGAGGTCATACAGGCACGTGGAGGCCACGCACAATACTCAGCCTCATCAGGAGCATGCCCAGGCGTTGTAGGGAGATCATACAGGCACGTGGAGGCCACACACAATACTCAGCCTCATCAGGAGCATGCCCAGGCGTTGTAGGGAGGTCATACAGGCACGTGGAGGCCACACACAATACTCAGCCTCATCAGGAGCATGCCCAGGCGTTGTAGGGAGGTCATACAGGCACGTGGAGGCCGCACTCAATACTGAGCCTCATCAGGAACATTCCCAGGCGTTGTAGGGAGGTCATACAGGCATGTGGAGGCCACATACAATACTCAGCCTCATCAGGAGCATGCCCAGGCGTTGTAGGGAGGTCATACAGGCACGTGGAGGCCACACACAATACTGAGCCTCATCAGGAGCATGCCCAGGCGTTGTAGGGAGGTCATACAGGCACGTGGAGGCCACACACAATACTGAGCCTCATCAGGAGCATGTCCAGGCGTTGTAGGGAGGTCATACAGGCACGTGGAGGCCACACACAATACTGAGCCTCATCAGGAGCATGCCCAGGCGTTGTAGGGAGGTCATACAGGCACGTGGAGGCCACACACAATACTCAGCCTCATCAGGAGCATGCCCAGGCGTTGTAGGGAGGTCATACAGGCACGTGGAGACCACACACAATACTCAGCCTCATCAGGAGCATGCCCAGGCGTTGTAGAGAGGCCATACAGGCACGTGGAGGCCACACACAATACTGAGCCTCATCAGGAGCATGCCCAGGCGTTGTAGGGAGGTCATACAGGCACGTGGAGGCCACACACAATACTCAGCCTCATCAGGAGCATGCCCAGGCGTTGTAGGGAGGTCATACAGGCACGTGGAGGCCACACACAATACTCAGCCTCATTGTGACTTGTTTTAAGGACATTACATCACAGTTGGATCAGCCTGTAGTGGGTTTTTCCACTTTAATTTTGGGGGGGACTCCACATCCAGGCCTCCGTTGGTTAATAAATGTGATTTCCATTGATGATCTTTGTGTGATTTTGTTGTCAGCACATTCAGCTTCTACAGAACAAAGTATTCAATGAGAAGATTTCATTCATTCAGATCTAGGAGGGGGGATTTCAGTGTTCCCTTTATTTTTTTGAGCAGTGTAGTTTAATGCCCCCCCATAGGCATACTGTATATAGTATAATGCCCCCCATAGGCATACTGTATATAGTATAATGCCCCCCCATAGGCATACTGTATATAGTATAATGCCCCCCCATAGGCATACTGTATATAGTATAATGCCCCCCCATAGGCATACTGTATATAGTATAATGCCCTCTATAGGCATACTGTATATAGTATAATGCCCCCCATAGGCATACTGTATATAGTATAATGCCCCCCCATAGGCATACTGTATATAGTATAATGCCCCCCCATAGGCATACTGTATATAGTATAATGCCCCCCATAGGCATACTGTATATAGTATAATGCCCCCCCATAGGCATACTGTATATAGTATAATGCCCCCCATAGGCATACTGTATATAGTATAATGCCCCCCCATAGGCATACTGTATATAGTATAATGCCCCCCATAGGCATACTGTATATAGTATAATGCCCCCCCATAGGCATACTGTATATAGTATAATGCCCCCCATAGGCATACTGTATATAGTATAATGCCCCCCCATAGGCATACTGTATATAGTATAATGCCCCCCATAGGCATACTGTATATAGTATAATGCACCCCCATAGGCATACTGTATATAGTATAACGCACCCCCATAGGCATACTGTATATAGTATAATGCCCCCTCATAGGCATACTGTATATAGTATAATGTTCCCCCATAGGCATACTGTATATAGTATAATGCACCCCCATAGGCAGACTCTATATAGTATAATGCACCCCCATAGGCAGACTCTATATAGTATAATGCACCCCCATAGGCAGACTCTATATAGTATAATGCACCCCCATAGGCAGACTCTATATAGTATAATACACTCCCATAGGCAGATTCTATATAGTATAATACACTCCCATAGGCAGACTCTATATAGTATAATACACCTCTATAGGCAGACTCTATATAGTATAATACACCTCCATAGGCAGACTCTATATAGCATAATTCATCACCATAGGCAGAGTCTATATAGTATAATGCACCCCCATAGGCAGAGTCTATATAGTATAATGCACCCCCATATAGGCAGACTCTATATAGTATAGTGCACCCCCATAGACCGACTCTATATAGTATAATACACCCCCATAGGCAGACTCTATATACTATAATACACCTCCATAGGCAGACTCTATATAGTATAATACACCTCCATAGGCAGACTCTATATAGTATAATACACCTCCATAGGCAGAGTATATAGTATAATGCACCCCCATAGGTAGACTCTATATAGTATAATGCACTCCCATAGGAAGACTCAATATAGTATAATGCACCCCATAGGCAGACTGTATGTAGCGTAATGCACCCCCATAGGCAGACTATAGTATAATGCACCCCCATAGGCAGACAGTATATAGTATAATGCACCCCCAGAGGCAGACTGTATATAGTATAATGCACCCTATAGGCCTCTATAGTATAATGCACCCCCATAGGCCGACTCTATATAGTATAATGCACCCCATAAGCAAACTCTATATAGTATAATGCACCCCCATAGTCAGAGTCTATATATTATAAAATAAATAAGTAAATACAATACTCACCTCTCCTTGTCATTCCCAGAACTGCTCCGAGTGCCCAAACATCTCAGGACAGCGGGCGCCAAGTGATGACGTCATCGCACCTGGTCAGTGATATCACACGCAGAGGGGGGCTGATGGGAGAGATCATTGATCTTGCGGGGGCAGTCTGGGGCCCGATGCTGGCACTGGGGGGCCTTCCCACCCTCCTGCTCAATGGCCCCATATCAGCCACCTGGCAGTGCAGGGACATCCCTTCTCTGCCCCTCTGTGCACGCCCATACAGTTACACTGGTGTAGCTCTTGGTGGTCCCCTGAGAGCGCGGGACCCAGGGCCACCACCCCTTTTGTCCCCCTCCGGTAGCTGCGCTTCTGCCTCACACATCTCTATCAGCCCCTCCTGACAACGTATCCACAAGAGGTAACCAGAGTAATTCCCTCCATCGGCACACCCAATCCAAAACAAAGGCCAGGGTCATGGATCCACGGATCCACGTCATCCATAACAGGTAACCAGGAGCATGATCTCTACCTGTATACCGCAGATACAACAGGAAACAATGGCCATCACCTGCAGTCCTATGTAACATCACAGATAACACAGTGATAACTCTCTGAGTACAGATAATGTAGTAGATGTCACCTGCAGTCCTATGTAACACCACAGATAACACAGTGATAACTCTGAGTACAGATAATGTAGTATACGTCACCTGCAGTCCCATGTAACACCACAGATAATGTAGTAGACGTCACCTGCAGTCCCATGTAACACCGCAGATAATGTAGTAGACGTCGCCTGCAGTCCCATGTAACACCGCAGATAATGTAGTAGACGTCACCTGCAGTCTTATGTAACACCGCAGATAATGTAGTAGACGTCACCTGCAGTCCCATGTAACACCGCAGATAATGTAGTAGACGTTACCTGCAGTCCTATGTAACACCGCAGATAATGTACTATACGTCACCTGCAGTCCCATGTAACACCACAGATAATGTAGTAGATGTCACCTGCAGTCCTATGTAACACCGCAGATAATGTAGTAGACGTCACTTGCAGTCCTATGTAACACCGCAGATAATGTAGTAGACGTCACCTGCAGTTCCATGTAACACCTCAGATAATGTAGTAGACGTCACCTGCAGTCCCATGTAACACAGTAGATAATGTAGCGGACGTCATCTGCAGTCCCATGTAACACCACCGATAATGTAGTAGACGTCACATGCAGTCCCATGTAACACCGCAGATAATATAGTAGACGTCCCCTGCAGTCCCATGTAACACCGCAGATAATGTAGTAGACGTCACCTGCAGTCCTATGTAACACCGCAGATAATGTAGTAAACGTCACCTTCAGTCCTATGTAACACCGCAGATAATGTAGTAGACGTCACCTGCAGTCCTATGTAACACCGCAGATAATGTAGTAAACGTCACCTTCAGTCCTATGTAACACTGCAGATAATGTAGTAGACGTCCCCTGCAGTCCCATGTAACACCGCAGATAATGTAGTAAACGTCACCTGCAGTCCCATGTAACACCGCAGATAATGTAGTAAACGTCACCTGCAGTCCTATGTAACACTGCAGATAATGTAGTAGACGTCACCTGCAGTCCTATGTAACACCGCAGATAATGTAGTAGACGTCACCTGTAGTCCCATGTAACACCGCAGATAATGTAGTAGACGTCACCTGTAGTCCCATGTAACACCGCAGATAATGTAGTAGACGTCATCTGCAGTCCCATGTAACACCACCGATAATATAGTAGACGTCCCCTGCAGTCCCATGTAACACCGCAGATAATGTAGTAGACGTCACCTGCAGTCCTATGTAACACCGCAGATAATGTAGTAAACGTCACCTGCAGTCCTATGTAACCCTTCAGATAATGTAGTAGACGTCACCTGCAGTCCCATGTAACACCGCAGATAATGTAGTAGACGTCACCTGTAGTCCCATGTAACACCGCAGATAATGTAGTAGACGTCACCTGCAGTCCTATGTAACACCGCAGATAATGTAGTAGACGTCACCTGTAGTCCCATGTAACACCGCAGATAATGTAGTAGACGTCATCTGCAGTCCCATGTAACACCACCGATAATATAGTAGACGTCCCCTGCAGTCCCATGTAACACTGCAGATAATGTAGTAGACGTCCCCTGCAGTCCCATGTAACACCGCAGATAATGTAGTAAACGTCACCTGCAGTCCTATGTAACACTGCAGATAATGTAGTAGACGTCACCTGCAGTCCTATGTAACACCGCAGATAATGTAGTAGACGTCACCTGTAGTCCCATGTAACACCGCAGATAATGTAGTAGACGTCACCTGTAGTCCCATGTAACACCGCAGATAATGTAGTAGACGTCACCTGCAGTCCTATGTAACACCGCAGATAATGTAGTAGACGTCATCTGCAGTCCCATGTAACACCACCGATAATATAGTAGACGTCCCCTGCAGTCCCATGTAACACCGCAGATAATGTAGTAGACGTCACCTGCAGTCCTATGTAACACCGCAGATAATGTAGTAAACGTCACCTGCAGTCCTATGTAACCCTTCAGATAATGTAGTAGACGTCACCTGCAGTCCCATGTAACACCGCAGATAATGTAGTAAACGTCACCTGCAGTCCTATGTAACACTGCAGATAATGTAGTAGACGTCACCTGCAGTCCTATGTAACACCGCAGATAATGTAGTAGACGTCACCTGTAGTCCCATGTAACACCGCAGATAATGTAGTAGACATCATCTGCAGTCCCATGTAACACCACCGATAATATAGTAGACGTCCCCTGCAGTCCCATGTAACACCACAGATAATGTAGTAAACGTCACCTGCAGTCCTATGTAACCCCGCAGATAATGTAGTAGACGTCACCTGCAGTCCTATGTAACACTGCAGATAATGTAGTAGACGTCCCCTGCAGTCCCATGTAACACCGCAGATAATGTAGTAGACGTCACCTGCAGTCCTATGTAACACCGCAGATAATGTAGTAAACGTCACCTTCAGTCCTATGTAACCCCGCAGATAATGTAGTAGACGTCACCTGCAGTCCTATGTAACACCGCAGATAATGTAGTAAACGTCACCTGCAGTCCTATGTAACACCGCAGATAATGTAGTAGACGTCACCTGCAGTCCTATGTAACACCGCAGATAATGTAGTAAACGTCACCTGCAGTCCTATGTAACACCGCAGATAATGTAGTAGACGTCACCTGCAGTCCCATGTAACACCTGCAGTTCTTGTGAATATACTTCCAGTGTCGGCTTTGATTTGAAGGACGCAGCAGGTTTGGGTTTGTCCTCTGCTCGTCCTCATCTGGTGCAAGCTTCGGCCCCTTCCTCGCTCCATGTCCTCATCCGCTTGTTTTCCAGGTGGAGTCTCAGCTACAAAACACAGAAATCAATAGGGTCCCGCTGAGTCCGAGAGACTGAAAGTGGCCGAGCGATAATAGCTACGCTGCTCGGAATGAGCTGCTGATTACCTGCCGTGAGCAGAATCCTCAGCCTCAGAGGTGACGATGAGGAGTCATGAGAAGATTCCCCGTCACATGAGCAATGGCCAAATCACCGTACACAGCCACCAAATGACCAGAAACTTCACCAAATGACCAGAAACTTCACCAAATGACCAGAAACATCACCAAATGGCCAGAAACATCACCAAATGACTAGAAACTTCACCAAGTGACCAGAAACATCACCAAATGACTAGAAACTTCACCAAATGACAAGAAACTTCACCAAATGACCAGAAACATCACCAAATGACTAGAAACTTCACCAAGTGACCAGAAACGTCACCAAATGACTAGAAACGTCACCAAACGACCAGAAACTTCACCAAATGACAAGAAACATCACCAAATGGCCAGAAACTTCACCAAATGACCAGAAACTTCACCAAATGACCAGAAACATCACCAAATGGCCAGAAACTTCAACAAACGACCAGAAACTTCACCAAGTGACCAGAAACATCACCAAATGACTAGAAACTTCACCAAACGACCAGAAACTTCACCAAACGACCAGAAACGTCACCAAATGACCAGAAACTTCACCAAGTGACCAGAAACATCGCTAAACGACCAGAAACATCACCAAATGCCCAGAAACATCGCCAAATGACCAGAAACATCGCCAAATGACCAGAAACATCACCAAATGACCAGAAATGTTGCCAAATGACCAGAAACATCACCAAATGACCAGAAACATCAACAAATGACCAGAAACATCACCAAGTTGCCAAATGACCAGAAACATCGGCAAATGACCAGAAACTTCACCAAATGACCAGAAACTTCACCAAACGACCAGAAACATCGCAAAATGACCAGAAACATCGTCAAATGACCAGAAATGTTGCAAATACTCAAAACCATAATCAAATAAAGAAAAACATGACCAAGTATTCAGAGATGTCATCAGATGAGCAGAATGTGAGCCGCATTGACCCCATCAGTTCGGTTGCAATGAATTTCTATGTTGTTCTTGATCAGATTGAATTCGAGTCGATTTATCTGAACTTCTCCAGTTCTGCTCAATTCCAATAACATCATTTTTGCACCATCGCCTGTTACAAAGCTCCGTTTGCTCCACCTGTGTATACAAACCAGCAGAGCACACATCTGCCCCCAACGGGGAAACATTTTTGGACAGTTTCTACAATTTCCATAACCTAAAAAGTGCAATGTGCTGCGTAGCCCATTATTTACCGGCAGTTGCATCCGTCCTCCACCAGCCGGATAGGACGAGGTCGCTGGGACATTAATTGGGCTATGTTTGATTTACACCTCGTCATGGTGGATGGCTTTTGTGTTTTCTTCATCGAAACAATGTGTAAGGCAGCGCTAGTCATCACGCTGGGGGACACTCGCTGCATCGGATCAATTAAAGCAGACCAGCCACGTTTTCCAGTATTTCACTATCCGGCAGTTTATTACTCTTCATAACTGCTATAGCTGAGTCCAACTCAGTGGCTCGCCGACATACACATATAATGTCCAGGAGCCTTTCCAGTGGCAGACAGGCCCACTTTGCTCCAGTTACAGCCTCCAGCAAAGTCACTTATAGCAACGTCCATATAATGCAGTGTTTTACCTTTACCAGGTTTTAGCTGCTTCAGTCAGTTTTGTTCTGCCACCACTGTGGCTTTACGGCTTCCCAGATGGGGGTCTCCAGCCCTTGTTCCTTCAAAGGCTACTGGTATGTGGTCTCACCTCACATCCAGCCTCTGCCTTCCAGGACTCTTGCCTTCCAAGCCTCTAGCCCTCCAAGGCCCTTACACATACGGATCCAGCCTCTGCCTTTCAGGCTTCACCAGGCTTCACCAGGCCTCTCTAGGCCTCACTAAGCCTCTCCAGGCTAACGGTGTCCCATTACATATCCCCCCCCCCCCCCTCTGTTCAAACTTGTGGGGTTGAACACATATTATACATAATCACATCATAACCCACAGTTCACACAGAGACCATGTACTTGACAATTGCGCTGTTCAGCCCCTGGAACATTAGTCAACGACATTAGCCCATTCCTTAGGGACCTACCATCTGTCATTGTCACTGACTTCGTCAAGTCACATTTCCGGGTCGTAACCTTGTCAGACCTCCCCCGCTCCCAGCGGTCAGTCGTAACCTTGTCAGACCTCCCCCGCTCCCAGCGGTCAGTTATAACCTTGTCAGGTCTCCCCCGCTCCCAGCGGTCAGTCGTAACCTTGTCAGACCTCCCCCGCTCCCAGCGGTCAGTCATAATCTTGTCAGACCTCCCCCGCTCCCAGCGGTCAATACAGCAGTGTGAGTCACATGCCCTGGTATCTAAGGTCCGGTTTGACTCCGTACTGTCCCGTACTCTATTGGGTCGTTTGTATGGGCCACTCAAACCTGAGTTACTGGAGGTCTCACTACCTCTAAACCCATGCCCACTATCCTCAGAACATCTTGAAAGGTCCCTAACTTCAGCTGTAGCCCTTTCTCTGTCTGGTCTCACAATTTCTAGACGGCTGCCCTCTTCTGCTGCTCAGATGATGCTGTCTATCCACACGCAGTCTGGCGAGATTCAACTGTTCTACCTCTCGCAGGTAGGTCACTTGGTACTCCATCAGCATGCACATATATTCCAGGCTTTCTTCCGTTCCTACAGCGGAGAATGACACCATGCCGTCTTCATCTGGCATCCAGTCCTGGCGATCACGTGGACTGCTTACTTTCACCACACCAGACTTCTTTACCATCATCTGCATGGCTTGGCCATTTCTCCCAATGAGCTCTTCCCGCAGACTGTGAGCTTTTCTCATAAGCTCCAGTTGT
This sequence comes from Phyllobates terribilis, assembly GCF_046119375.1. NCBI lineage: Eukaryota > Metazoa > Chordata > Amphibia > Anura > Dendrobatidae > Phyllobates > Phyllobates terribilis. The sequence continues at coordinate 84,489,629 of NW_027362772.1, forward strand.
CTAACGGCTTGTTCCGTCTTCAACCGGAGAAACCGCTTCGTGTGAATACATCGCCAGTGCATGTCACTTAGGATCGCCACCCTCTTCACTGTGACTTTGGTCGTGGACAGGACCACCAGCTGTTTAGCTTCTGAGGTCGAGTACACCTTACAGGCTCCCACGGCCTTCTTAAACTCTTCATGCACGGACTCACTGGTGCATTCTTCTCTCAAATCCTCGGGTACATCTATGAGGCACTTGTACCGAGAGGTTTCTGTCTCACCAGTGGTTTCCAGACGATCAACCAGCTCAGGTTTCAGGGACAACTTACTTTCAGCTTCTTCACCCTGTATGCTTCCCCTGAGCTGACTCACAGCTACAAATTCACGAATTTTCGTCTTGACCACTTCCATCTCATATTTATCTTCTGTTAACACTCTCTTAGCTCTCCTCAGGTCCACCTTCTCATCGTATAAGGGAGTGAGTGCAACTTGTTTGCCCTTTTCCTTCTCCAAGGAGGCCTCGTTCACTGAGTGATACTTTGCCAGGCGACCTTTGAGCTCGAAAACTCCTTTCTCTAGCTCAGCTACTCGCCTCTCAGCAGCCCATCTCTGAAGCGCTTCCTGCTTCAGCTGCTCCTTTAACAGTAGAGTTCTCTCAGACCTCTCTGTCTCCAATGTGCCCACTCGGTTCTCTACAGCCAGTCTCTCAAGCTTCTCTTGCTTCAAATGGGCTTGTAGCGTCTCCTTGAGCTGCTTGATCTCGGCTCTCACATCCACCGAATCATCCGAGCTCGCATTATTCGAGTAGGTATTTGTTTCATACCTCCCATCTCCAGTGGCCAACTCCTGGCCCTGGTCTGTGGCTTCTCCGATAGACTCCGCCATCTTTTTCCGCTCAGCTTCCATCCTACTGATTCTTTCCTTAAGGCACATCTCTGCCCTCTGGAGATTATCACAGAACGTCTGCAGCTCCTTCACCTGAGCTTCCAGACCTAGGGTCTTTTTGCGGAGATCAACATTTTCATCACGGGTGTCCTGCAGAGTGGTCTCAACCACTTGTCGCATGTGCTCTGCATCCGCCTTATCATCCTCTAGTTTTTCTTTAACCCTGAGGAGATCATCATAGTCTGTCTTAATTTGTTGCAGTTCCCCACTGCGTTCACCATATTCCTTCTTGGAGTCACACAGCTCCCGGTTGAACTGTTCTAGGTTTTGTTCACGCCCAGAAACTTCATCCTGCAGCGCCTCCTTCTCAAGCTTCAAAACCTCCTCCTTGGTTTGCGGCGGTCCTCCTTAATTTCCTGGAACATTTGCTTCCATTGGTTAATTTCCTCGTTGCTTTCCTCCAGTTCTCGCTGCAAGTTCCTCACAACCTGGTATATTTTCTGCCGTTCAGACTCTAGGCTCCGCTGGTCTGAGGACACGTTCTCCAGGTTTTCCCATAGTTGCTGCACGTCACTCTGACACTGCTGCCTGATAGGCTCCAGCTCTTGGTCATGACTGGCCACCTCCTCTTTCAGGGCTGTCAGATCCTGATCCTTCTGTCTCAGTACTGTACTGGAGGTTGCTACTGGCAACGTCACCTCCTCTTCTGCCTCTAAAGGAGGATCCACACTTGGAACAAAGGCACACAGCATTACATTTTCTTTATTTTCAATTGCAGCAAAGACTACAGGAGCAACCTTTTTGTGGCCCTTGCGCCGTCGACGACGAGAGGGGGACTCTCTACCCTTGTGTAGCCCCTCCTGACTGAACTCTCCTTCTACTTTTGTAGTGTCACCGTCAGCTACGGGGTCTGTGTCACTCCCCATGGTGTCGTGGACTAACAGGTCACCTCCCACTTTGATGTCAACCCCTTCTACTGGAGCTACCCCGTTATCAACGGTCAAATTGTCATTTTTAGGCGGTACTAATGTGTCACCCTGGCCTGGATGCCACAAAATCTAATAAAGCTGTGTCTGAGAGCAAGGGGGAGGTTCTCTAGTCAGGGGAACATTAGCATGCAATGCCTTCTGTCTCAGACCAGTAGGGGGAGCAGGCTGCCCCTATAAAAGCTGGTGCTGGGGGCAGGGTTAGAGAGAACTTGATGGCCTGTCTCAGCACTGAGACTTGTCCCAGAGCAGAGCAGGGACAGACAGTTGCACTGCACCTAAGAGGAAGTGTGGCAGGAGGAGAGCCACAAGCCAGAGACAAGAGGCGAAGCAAGCCTGTCTTGGCAGATAAGAGACTGACTTTACCAGACTTTGGTGTCTGAGGCTGGGAGGATTCCACATTCCCCAGAAGAGAACCAGTCCGCAAGGGACTGTATATTCCTTGGCCTAAGAAGCCTGGAGGCCCTGCCACAACCGAAGGGACCAGTAAAGCCGTACAAGGCTGGGAGCAGAAAGGAACCCACGTCGCAGGCCATACAGGCGAGAATACACGGAAAGCTTGGAAACGTGGGCTGTTACCCTATAACGAGGAGATAGCCAGAAGGAGCGCAGAAAGCACGGTAGGCCTACACCCTCACCCTGACCAGGGCCAATTTCCCCGTTGCTCTCAGACATCCAGGTCCCCTCCTAGCTGGGACTGTTTATGGGTCAGTTTACCTGTTTTAGTAAAGACCCTGGACTGCAACCTGTTGTCTGTGTGCTCCTTGCTCCTCCAGCACTATCAGCACTGGGACTCTCACTACCATCACTCCCACCATCCATTATACTGCCCTGGGGCCGCACTCTTCCCGTGGGGAGTCACACTACCCTAGCTGCACACCTCATCAGCCCCAGCGGTCTGCATGCAGCGGCGGTTCCTAATAACCGCAATCCACGGGTGGCGTAGTCGGACATAATCAACAACACGTAACGGACTACCACTGGCCTGACCACCCTGAGCCACGGAACCGGGTTGCCACTACTACTCCCATCGTTCCCCCTATTGCCCGGATCCGAGTGCCCCACGGCCCAGGGGGCGAGTCAGCTTTGGCATAGTCGGCAGGATTTCGTGCCCGCAACCACCGGGTACTGCGTGCCTGAAAAAGACTTTTGTAACTTACCTGTGGCGAAGTTTCCCGCCGTCCGGAGTCGTTTCCCGCCATCCGGAGCCGATTCCCGCCATCAGACGCCATCTTGGACCGTTTCCCGCCGTCTTCCCGCCATCCGCAGCTGTTTCCCGCCATCGGACGCCATCTTCAGGATGCCGCGCGGGAAGAAGAGGGGCGTGGACGCCGAAAGCGCGCGAGACCCGAAGCTCCGCCCCACGCACCGACGCTGCGCAAGGTCCTGGAAGGGAGAGAGAGCGACGCTGACGTCATCAGGACGCGACGCCAGGTCCTCGTCCATAGCAGCAGCAGCGGAGCCGCGGCCTACAGGAGAGGATCGTCGGAAGGTAGGCCACGCTTAACTAGGGGGGAGGAAGATGTCGGACACAGAGGCGCCCACTACCACCAACGCAGCTGCAGCAGCGGTGATGCCCTTTTCCCTGCCCTACATCCCTGGAGCGGCCTGGCTGCCCAAATACTCAGGGGAGCCCCATGCCCTAACTGACTTCAAGGAAAGGCTATACAGTTTGTTCCACGTTTACCCCCTGACAGAGGAACAGAAGGTCAGCATATTAACAGGGCAGTTAACTGGCGCAGCCCAGCGGGAGGTAAAATCATGGCCCACTGAGGAGAAAAGGACCGTGAAGGGTATTCTGGCCCGGCTGCGGGGTACCTTTGACACACGTACCTCCGCTGAGATTAAAATGAGGTTCTATGGATGTAAGCAGCGGGCACAGGACAGCATCAGAGACTATGCCCTAAATCTGCAGGAAGCCTTGAGAGCTATTCAACAAACTGACCCTGGCAGTGTGCAGGAAACGGATAAACTGCTAACAGAACAATTCATAGAAGGTCTGCTGTCCAGCGCCCACAGGGCTCAACTGCGCCTCATGTTCTTTCAGAACCCCGACCTGACCTTTGCCCAATTTAAGGACAGGGCCATCAGGGTGCTCCGTGAATCGGCAACCAGTGGCGCTATAAACCCCCGGCGCCCTGCTCTCACCTACCACCAGGAGGCGGCGCCCTCCTCTATGGATCCCGTGGGGGCTGATGCACAGGCCCTGAACCAAGCCCCATCGAAAGACCTGCACCACCAAGTCCAGGAGCTGACCAGGAGCGTCGCGGCGTTGACCAGGACCGTCCAGGCATTGCAAGTGGACCCGTCAAGACCCATCGAGCTGGCTTCAAGTCCGGAGGATGTCCCGTGGCGTCGACAGAGGAGGATCCCGTCGTTCTGAGGGAGGCCCACAGACCGCTACGCAGAGGATGGACAGCCGATTTGTCGTCGATGCAACCAGCCCGGACACATTTCCAGGTACTGTAATTTAAACGGGTCCAACCTGGGGCAGAGGGCCAACCCCCAGGCATAAGATCACCAGGCCCTTACAATTGGCGTAATAAGTACGTTGGGGGGCGCCCGGTTTTACCCGTGGTGCTGGACGGTATCCCCATGAGCGCCTTGCTGGATACTGGGTCGCAAGTAACCACTATCCCTTATGTACTTTTTAAGCAGTATTGGACTGATGCTGATATCACACGGTATCCAGACAGTAATTTGAGCATCATCGCCAGTAATGGCTTACCTGTGCCGCAGATGGGGTTCAAGGAGATGACCATTAAAATTGGTAAAGTTGAACTGCCGGCACAGGGGGTGATTATTGTGGACATTGACCGTCATGAAAGTCACCCTAAAATAACTGTGGGTACTAACGTAATTGAAAATTGTCTTTCAGAGGTAATTGTAATCTTACAACAGGTGGCGGTGAATGCTAGTTCCAGCCAACAGAGAGTCCTCAACAAGGAGATAAAAGCCCTGATGAGACGGCAGCAGGTAGAACTGTCTGGTGGTGAGATCGGTAGCGTGAGGATGAGCGACCCGTTCCCCATTGCCATGCCTCCCAAAAGTGAAATGATGATCTGGTGTCGGACTGCAATCGGGTTGAGAGGTAGAGACTACCAAGCCATGGTAGAACCCGTGTACTCAGACAGCAGGCCCACCATTTTGACAGCCCGGGGGGTGGTTGATGTCCGTCATGGGAGGGTGCCCGTCTGCATCCTCAACATTGGGGAGAGGGAAGTACACTTACCCAGGTACGCTACACTCGCCAAACTGTTTGTTGTCGAACACAAAGCTATCAGGGCCGTGGAACCCTTGCCTTCATCTCCACAGGCGGAGGGTAATGGCTCCCAGAAACAAAAGGAGGACTGGTGCCAGAAACTCCACGTGGGTGCTGACTCCACTCCCCTGCACCAAAAACAAGGAGTCTACCGGGTGGTACAGGAGTACGAGAGAGTCTTTAGTAAGCACCCGCTAGACTTCGGCAGAGTAAAAGGGATAGAACACCACATCCCCACAGGGAGCCACCCACCAATAAAAGAGAGGCACAGACCTGTACCCCCTGCACATTATCAGAATGCAAAGGGCATGTTAAGAGAGATGAAAGAAGCTGGGGTCATTAGAGACAGCTGTAGCCCCTGGGCAGCCCCCTTGGTTCTGGTCAAAAAGAAAGACGGCACCATGAGAATGTGCGTCGACTATAGACAAATCAACCGTATCACTCACAAAGACGCATATCCGCTGCCTAGAATAGAGGAGTCTTTAGCCGCACTAAAATCAGCTAACTTCTTTTCTACTTTGGACCTTACTAGCGGGTACTGGCAGGTTCCTGTGGCAGAGGCTGACAAGGAGAAGACCGCCTTCACCACCCCGATGGGACTGAGTGAGTTCAACTGTATGCCTTTCGGGCTCTGCAACGCGCCAGGGACCTTCCAGCGGCTGATGGAATGCTGTCTAGGGCACCGAAACTTCGAGACGGTTCTCCTTTACCTGGACGACGTGATCGTCTATTCGAAAACCTACGAGGACCATCTAAAGCACCTGGCCGAGGTGTTCGAAGCCCTGGCAGGCTACGGCCTGAAGGTGAAACCATCGAAGTGTCACCTGCTGAAACCAAAGGTCCAGTACCTAGGGCACGTGGTAAGCGCGGAAGGAGTGGCCCCCGACCCTGACAAGGTCACGGCAATCAAGAGCTGGCCAAGCCCCTCGAACATCAAAGAGGTGAGACAGTTTCTCGGGTTGGTAGGCTACTACCGAAGGTTCATCCCCGGGTTCACTAAGATGGCAGCTCCTATGCAGGACCTCCTGATCGGACAGTCTAAGTCCAGGAGTCAAAAGCCACCCTTCAAGTGGGATAAACCGGAAGAGGAGTCCTTCCGCCAGTTGAAGATGGCCCTCACGGGGGATGAGATCCTGGCCTACCCTGATTATGGCCAGGCTTTCATTCTCCACACAGACGCCAGTAATGTGGGACTGGGAGCCGTACTGTCCCAAAACCAACAGGGCAGAGAACGGGTGATCGCATACGCCAGCCGGAAGCTGAGGCCCACCGAGAGAAACCCGGAGAATTACAGCTCCTTCAAGCTAGAATTCTTGGCGGTGGTGTGGGCCGTGACGGAACGCTTCAAGCATTACCTGGCCTCCGCAAAGTTCACCGTGTACACGGACAACAACCCGTTGACCCACCTGGACAATGCAAGACTGGGTGCCCTAGAACAGCGGTGGATGGCCCGTCTCTCCAACTATGACTTCGTGATCAAGTACCGGGTAGGCAAAACCAATGCCAATGCGGACGCCCTATCGAGGATGCCTCACTTACCTGAAGGTAACGAAGACCCAGAAGAGCTGGAGGAGGTAGAACTCCCCGCGTTTCACCGGTATGGAGCCGCTCAATACTCCCACCGCGTGAAGGAGGAGGATCTAACAACCGTGATGATCAATCCGCTACCTCACCACAGCTGGGCCGAGACCCAAGATAGTGACCCTGCAGTCCGCCTGGTGAAAGATCTGCTGACCCGGGAAGACGCCCGCTTAGATCCAGATGCCCCAGAGGAAGCCAAGCAGCTATGGAAGGAAAAGAGCAAGCTGTTCCTCTACGAAGGCAAGTTGTGCAGAAGGATTGTTAACCACCGGATGCACGAGCTGACCTGGCAAGTCGTGGTCCCAAGGCGGGATGCAGCTATGGTCCTGGGGGCTTACCATGACAGAGCGGGACACTTTGGTTGGAAGAAACTGGAGTTCCTGCTAAGAGGAAGGCTCTTTTGGGTTGGCATGAGAGGAGCTGTAGAAAATTGGTGCAGAGACTGTGGCCCTTGTCACCTGAGGAGGAAGGACCGCACCAGCCAGAAGACACCCTTGAGGCCCATGGTCACCACGCAGCCTCTTGAGCTGGTAGCTCTAGACCACGTCAAGTTGGCTCCAAGCCGGTCAGGGTACATCTACGCCCTGACAATCGTGGACCACTATTCCCGTTTTCTAGTGGTGGTCCCGGTAAAGTACTTGACAGCCCAAACAGCGGCCAGAGCCTTCCAGCAATACTTCTGCCGTCCACACGGGTATCCGGAACAGGTCCTGACAGACCAGGGTCCAGCGTTCGAGGCTGAAATCTTCCAGGAGTTCTGCAACCTCTATGGCTGTAAGAAGATTCGGACAACGCCTTACCATCCACAAACAACGGGATGTGTGAGAAGATGAACAATATAGTCATTGATCTCCTGAAGACGTTGCCCCTGGAGGAACGCAGCCTGTGGCCAGAAAAACTGCCGGACCTGATAGACTTATACAATCATATCCCAGTGAATGCTACCAACTGCACCCCGGCTTACCTGATGCGAGCCAGACCAGGTAAGCTGCCCATAGACCTGGAGATGGGAGTCCTAACAACTGAGGACACCTCCCCGGATGCGGACTGGGATACGGAAAGGCAACTGCAGTACAAGAAGGTACAGGAGAGTGTGGAGAAGAGCCTGGCCCAGGTGAGAGAGAGGCAAGAAAAACTCTTCAATCAACACGCCCCTGCTGGTCCCCTAGAACCTGGTGAGCAAGTCCTAAAGAGAAAAAGAAGGCTACATAAGTTGGACGACCAGTGGGAAAGGGAACCCTACACCGTACTGCAGTCTGATCACGACAACCCGAAGGTGTGCGTGATCACTAAGGACGGAGGAGAAACCACTAGTACCGTCTCCAGAGACCATCTCAAAAGATGCCCCGAGCAACTCCGTAGTGCAGAAGAGGATCAGAGTGACCTTGAACCCGCAGAGGACAAGGAAGAAATGATCAGCACCATTCTTGGAGAGTTCCCTCAGTCCTGGACTCGCATAAATGATGCCATAGTGGTACCCGTCCTGCATTTCCTGCAACCGGCACAGCAACAACCAGCACCAGAGCCGGAAGGTGAAGAGGAGCAAGCGGTTCCAGAGGCAGAAGAGCCTGTACCAGCAGCCCAGGAGAGTCAACCCTCTGCTGACAGTGAGCCTGCCATGCCTGCGGTAAGCCAAAGGACCCGCAGACAGCTGCCTGCCCTACCTGTACACCCAGCTGGTAGCTGTACCCCTAACGCTAGTGGGGAAAGCCAGGTTGGTCCACCACCAGACAGTGGGCTACGTAGATCAACCAGGAGCACAAAGGGGCAGATACCCGCTCGCTGGAGAATATAGAGTGTACTAAAATTGTAAATAACCCTGTTGCCAAATGTTGAATTGTTTGCAAAATTACATGCATGTTTGGTAATTCTGTGTTTCAGTTTCTTGCAGTTACCGTAAGGACTCAAAGGTTATGGACTTTTTGTAACCGGGACCTTGTATGGACTGCGTTCGGAGCCTAACCAAGGAATGAACTAAGACTGTGAAGGACTTTTGGTAGGACAGACCCTCACCTGGTTAAGGCTCCCCGTTGTATTGGTGATTTGGACACCCGGTCACAGACCACACTGACCTTAAGAACTCAATTTGTGCGTCGTCTGTCTATTAATGTTTTATAGTTATGCATATTGTCTTTGTTTATTGTTTAGTCCCGGAATACTAAATTTTACTAGGGGGGAATGTGTCACCCTGGCCTGGATGCCACAAAATCTAATAAAGCTGTGTCTGAGAGCAAGGGGGAGGTTCTCTAGTCAGGGGAACATTAGCATGCAATGCCTCCTGTCTCAGACCAGTAGGGGGAGCAGGCTGCCCCTATAAAAGCTGGTGCTGGGGGCAGGGTTAGAGAGAACTTGATGGCCCGTCTCAGCACTGAGAATCGTCCCAGAGCAGAGCAGGGACAGACAGTTGCACTGCACCTAAGAGGAAGTGTGGCAGGAGGAGAGCCACAAGCCAGAGACAAGAGGCGAAGCAAGCCTGTCTTGGCAGATAAGAGACTGACTTTACCAGACTTTGGTGTCTGAGGCTGGGAGGATTCTACATCCTCCAGCAGAGAACCAGTCCGCAAGGGACTGTATATTCCTTGGCCTAAGAAGCCTGGAGGCCCTACCACAACCGAAGGGACCAGTAAAGCCGTACAAGGCTGGGAGCAGAAAGGAACCCACGTCGCAGGCCATACAGGCGAGAAAGCACGGAAAGCTCGGAAACGTGGGCTGTTACCCTATAACGAGGAGATAGCCAGAAGGAGCGCAGAAAGCACGGTAGGCCTACACCCTCACCCTGACCAGGGCCAATTTCCCCGTTGCTCTCAGACATCCAGGTCCCCTCCTAGCTGGGACTGTTTATGGGTCAGTTTACCTGTTTTAGTAAAGACCCTGGACTGCAACCTGTTGTCTGTGTGCTCCTTGCTCCTCCAGCACTATCAGCACTGGGACTCTCACTACCATCACTCCCACCATCCATTATACTGCCCTGGGGCCGCACTCTTTCCGTGGGGAGTCACACTACCCTAGCTGCACACCTCATCAGCCCCAGCGGTCTGCATGCAGCGGCGGTTCCTAATAACCGCAATCCACGGGTGGCGTAGTTGGACATAATCAACAACACGTAACGGACTACCACTGGCCTGACCACCCTGAGCCACGGAACCGGGTTGCCACTACTACTCCCATTGTTCCCCCTATTGCCCGGATCCGAGTGCCCCACGGTCCAGGGGGCGAGTCACTAACAAACGACCAGTAACAAATTTTGGTTTTCTGTACTCCACACTCTTGTGAAAATCTGCCCCCTTTTGAGACTCCGCCCCCTTTTGGACACCCACACCTAAAGGGGGAATTTTACAAAAAAAAAATCAACAATAGTCTTAGGACTCAGTTCACAACATCTCTTACCACCTCCCTGGGCACTCTGGGACAATACTGGCGCCCCCGGAGAGTTCACAGAATAGTCCACTGCCGCCATTCTATACGGTGCTCACAGCTCCTGCCGTTCCTGCACCATGTTCTGTAGACGTTTCTCAAATACCTGCTGCCGTTTTAACCGGCACTTTAATCGCTCAATAGCTTCATTTTCTTTTGCTGCTCCGTTCACAGCCATCGCGGTACACTATTCACACTATACCCTTCACACCGCTCTCCCCGGAAAATTTGTGTGGCCCCGCCGAGCCACAGCAAACCAGGTTTGAGTGCGAGGACAATTTTCGCAACCCCGCCGAGCCACAGCAAGATGCTTGTATCCACACTAGTCGTCCTGTGCCGTTACCCCTAGCAACCAGGCTGCAGTTGCCACTAGCAACTGGGCTGCAGTTGCCCGCATTCTCCAACCACATGAAAGGCAGCGCTAGTCATCATGCCGGGGGACACTCACTGCATCGGGTCAATTAAAGCACACCAGCCACGTTTTCCAGTATTTCACAATCCAGCAGTTTATTACACTTCACTGCTGCTTCTCACCGAGTCCAACTCAGTGACTCGCCAACATACACATATAATGTCCAGGAGCCTTTCCAGTGGCAGACAGGCCCACTTTGCTCCAGTTACAGCCTCCAGCAAAGTCACTTATAGCAATGTCCATATAATGCAGTGTTTTACCTTTGCCCGTTTTAGCTGCTTCAGTCAGTTTTGTTCTGCCACCACTGTGGCTTTACGGCTTCCCAGATGGGGGTCTCCAGCCCTTGTTCCTTCAAAGGCTACTGGTATGTGGTCTCACCTCACATCCAGCCTCTGCCTTCCAGGACTCTTGCCTTCCAAGCCTCTGGCCCTCCAAGGCTACTGGTAGATCTAGTCTCTGCCTTTCAGGCCTCACCAGGCTAACGGTGTCCCACACGGGAACAGGCCTCACGCCTTACACACCTTGTCTCAAATCTACCAGGGTTTATATATCCTCTAGTGCAGAGACAGGACCTGTGCTGATGTCACAGTCATGTGATCAGACATTCTGTGCATACAGGACCTGTGCGATGTCACAGTCATGTGACCAGTCACCTGAGGGAGGTACATGGTCGGCCAAAACACACCCTGGACCATTACAGTAATGCCGCAAGCCGCTGCATTACACTATCTATGTCTTATACTATAAATTACCAGCACTTTGCATTAACTTATCACAGTCTATATCACAATAGATTGCAATACAAAGACACATGACAGAATCCGTATAATGCGATTGGTGTCTTCAGGGGAAGGAGCACGACACTTCGGTCCACACCCCTTACAAATACACAGGTCATTTAGCATCTAGATGAAGCTCTCGATTACTGACTCCAGCTTTCATGTTGTGTGGAAGATTTTGGAAACCGTTGTTGGTCCTCACAAGCTCTCATCTATAATGAGTCAGGGGGGCTATTGCAGAGATGCAAACCCTTAGATTCTTCTATCTGTGACCTGCATCCTAATGTCTGTCTTCATTTTGTGTTGCGCTCCTTTTAGCTGTCAGTCAGTGACTTATTCGGAGATGAGATGAGCGGGTTCGTGTCGGCCGCTGCTCATTATCACCGTACTCAGAGGCAACACTCGTGTATTCTACAACCTCCAGCTGCTAATGGACAATCCTCTTTGTAAGATCTGGCTCATCGTTGGATATCACATGGCTACGTGACCAAGGACTGGATCCGGTCTACAAACCTGCCATTTACATCATGCTGAAATTCTGCTCTGAAGTTGGTTAAGAGCCTTTGATTGCAAGATGAGAATTTCAATGATGGAAAACATCTGCTACGGGGGAATGAAATGCTCCTCCTCGTCTTTCCTGGATGTAGACACATGGAGCTGACATCCCACTAAAGTAGAGGAGAGGCCTGGACCACCACCTTCATCACATAGGATTCCCCTGTGCAATTCCATATTATCAAGGGCAGTGGAAACACTCTTGAGTTTCATTGTTTCTGTTCATGTAGGATCTCAACACATGGATACTCCGCCATAAGAGAATGAAGGTTTCAAGCACATGAGATCATGGAGACGCCAGCATATCCGATTCTGGAGATTTCAGCACATGAGGGGCGAGATTCTGACACATAAGATGATGATGATTCACACAGTACATGATATGACGGAGACGTCAGTATATGAGGTGACCAAGACTATGGCATATCAGATGATGGAGATATCAGGTACATGAGATGATGGAGATATCAGGTACATGAGACGATGGAGATATCGGATACATGAGACGGTGGAGATATCGGATACATGAGACGGTGGAGATATCGGGTACATGAGACGGTGGAGATATCTGGTACATGAGACGGTGGAGATATCGGATACATGAGACGGTGGAGATATCGGATACATGAGACGGTGGAGATATCGGGTACATGAGACGGTGGAGATATCGGGTACATGAGACGGTGGAGATATCGGGTACATGAGACGGTGGAGATATCGGGTACATGAGACGGTGGAGATATAAGGTACATGTGATGGTGGAGATATCAGGTACATGAGATGATGGAGATATCGGGTACATGAGACGGTGGCGATATCGGGTACATGAGACGGTGGAGATATCGGGTACATGAGACGGTGGAGATATCGGGTACATGAGACGGTGGAGATATCGGGTACATGAGACGGTGGCGATATCGGGTACATGAGACGGTGGCGATATCGGGTACATGAGACGGTGGCGATATCGGGTACATGAGACGGTGGAGATATCGGGTACATGAGACGATGGAGATATCGGGTACATGAGACGATGGAGATATCGGGTACATGAGACGGTGGAGATATCAGGTACATGAGACGGTGGAGATATCGGGTACATGAGACGGTGGAGATATCAGCTACACGAGACGGTGGAGATATCAGCTACACGAGACGGTGGAGATATCAGCTACACGAGACGGTGGAGATATCAGCTACACGAGACGGTGGAGATATCAGCTACACGAGACGGTGGAGATATCAGCTACACGAGACGGTGGAGATATCAGCTACACGAGACGGTGGAGATATCAGGTACACGAGACGATGGAGATATCAGCTACATGAGACGATGGAGATATTAGCTACATGAGACGATGGAGATATCAGGTACATGTGATGGTGGAGATATCAGGTACATGAGACGATGGAGATATCAGGTACATGAGATTATGGAGATATAAGGTACATGTGATGGTGGAGATATCAGGTACATGAGATGATGGAGATATCGGGTACATGAGACGGTGGCGATATCGGGTACATGAGACGGTGGAGATATCGGGTACATGAGACGGTGGAGATATCAGCTACACGAGACGGTGGAGATATCAGCTACACGAGACGGTGGAGATATCAGCTACACGAGACGGTGGAGATATCAGCTACACGAGACGGTGGAGATATCAGCTACACGAGACGGTGGAGATATCAGCTACACGAGACGGTGGAGATATCAGCTACACGAGACGGTGGAGATATCAGCTACACGAGACGGTGGAGATATCAGGTACACGAGACGATGGAGATATCAGCTACATGAGACGATGGAGATATTAGCTACATGAGACGATGGAGATATCAGGTACATGTGATGGTGGAGATATCAGGTACATGAGACGATGGAGATATCAGGTACATGAGATGATGGAGATATCAGGTACATGAGATGGTGGAGATATCAGGTACATGAGATGATGGAGACTTCGGCACATAAGATGATATTGGCTCCAGTACATAACCTGATAAATGCTACAGAAGAAGAGTTGATGGAGGTTTCTTTGGCATATGAGACAATGGAGGCTCTTGCCCGTGAGATGATGGAGGCTCCAACACATGAAATGTTCTATGATTCTAAATAATAGAAACTAGTGTTCAGCGAGTATGTTCTGTTAACCCTTTCGCCGAGTATGCTCGGGCCGAGCTCCGAGTATTTACAGCTGCTCGGTGATATGGTTGAATTGCTCCCGTGTGCATGATTTGTGACTGTTTGACAGCTTTATTACATGTGAATGTCTATTTCTTACACATTCCTCCCATGTAATAAAGCTGTCAAACAGTTGCAAATCATGCACACGGGAGCAATTCAACCATATCACCGAGCAGCTGTAAATACTCGGAGCTCGGCCCAAGCATACTCAGACAGAACATACTCGCTCAACCCTAATAGAAACTCTAACACCTGGGATTATGAATCATACACCACATGAGATTATGAAGGCTACTGTGTCAAGGATAACAGTCGGGGGGGGGGGGGTCACGCACAACCCACCGCTGCCACCATTTTGTCAGGGGACACAACTCTGCTGCCTCAAATCATCAGAACAATTACGAAATTGGCTGACGAGTGATGGACGAGGCCGCAGCTCCTTCCACTACCAGGCCGGTTATTGGGGAACTCACAGTGCTCGTATAGTATATACACCTCCGACTCCAACGCATGGAATATATACATCTATACCCCGGTACGGTAATGGCCAACTCCACAATAACAAAAAGAACCACTAGCTGCCACCACCAATCGTTTTATACAGGCCTATTGGACACCCGTTACAGGTAGCGTATGGCTTCAGGGGTGCGGTTTTAAGAGCTATTAAATTTTATATATTTAATCCAGAAAGATAGGCAATGTTTATAAAAAATATACAAGATGATACAAAATGGGAACAAAACAATATGGTATATACAATTACATAAAAAAAGGAATAACAAAAGAAAATGACTAAATCGGATGTCATGAAAATGGCTCAGAGCTTAGCGGAGGGAAGCACTCAGATTGGGTAAATGGACAACCCTCACAGCGAACTGTGACTACCAGAATGAATAAAGACAGAGACCCAAACTATTATTTTTATTAGCTCAATGCTACTCCCACACACCTCTCCTTGATGAACTCATGTAGGGGCTGATTGTGTGATGTTCTAGGCCTTTCAGAATTTTTGAGATCCCCAACTGAAAGGATATCTTAACTCCTGGAGGTCCCAGGTGATAGATATTGTCGTCATGTTACTTATTGTGATTTTATCTGTCTATACAGACTAAACATGGCCTGGATATCATCATCTATCGGACCGTTATTAAGTTGGAGGCGTTAAAATGGCCTTACTGTGATGTGAGTGAATGCGCTATGTTCATCCCTTCTCTATGACACTGAAAATATATCTCCCATAAATATTGAATCAATGCAAAACCCCAATATCCAAATCTGGACACTGGAGACAGAGTGTCTAACTGCAATTGTCCAGTTTTCCTTTGAAGAGAACAAGCGTTAGCTCTGAAGGTGTTAGATTTTAGACTTTTCTCCCTCTTGAATATACGGATCTCAGACTTGCTGTCTTTTTCTCAAAGCATGTAGCTGCTGTAATTACTTGGTCAATGCAGGGGCCCTACTTCAATGGAGGCAGAAGTGTCAGCTCTCTCTTACTTCCCCGGTTTTGATTATTTTCTCTCTCCCCTAGATATAATTAGTCTCTCTCTTCCCAGCTATAATTAATCCCATATGTTCAATGTCAGGGTGACCGGTCCCTTCCCTGGAGAGGTCTTGTGGATTTTTTTTTATTTTTCTCTATAACACACAGTGCATGAGATGATGGAGGTTTCAGGTGCATTAGGTGATGGATGTTTCCAGTACATGAGATGATGCAGGTTTCTGTAACAGGAGATGATAGAGATTTCGGCACATAAGATGATGGAGTCTAAAGCACAAGAGATGATGGCGGCTCAGGCACAAGAGATGATGGCGGCTCAGGCACAAGAGATGATGGAGACTCAGGCACAAGAGATGATGGAGGCTCAGACACAAGAGATGATGGAGGCTCAGACACAAGAGATGATGGAGGCTCAGACACAAGAGATGATGGAGGCTCAGGCACAAGAGATGATGGAGGCTCAGACACAAGAGATGATGGAGGCTCAGACACAAGAGATGATGGAGGCTCAGACACGAGAGATGATGGAGGCTCAGGCACGAGAGATGATGGAGACTCAGGCACGAGAGATGATGGAGGCTAAAGCACAAGAGATGATGGAGGCTAAAGCACAAGAGATGATGGAGGCTCAGACACGAGATGATGGAGGCTCAGGCACAAGAGATGATGGAGGCTAAAGCACAAGAGATGATGGAGGCTAAAGCACAAGAGATGATGGAGGCTCAGACACGAGATGATGGAGGCTCAGGCACAAAAGATGATGGAGGCTAAAGCACAAGAGATGATGGAGGCTAAAGCACAACAGATGATGGAGGCTCAGGCACAAGAGATGATGGAGGCTCAGGCACAAGAGATGATGGCGGCTCAGGCACAAGAGATGATGGAGGCTCAGGCACAAGAGATGATGGAGGCTCAGACACAAGAGATGATGGAGGCTCAGACACAAGAGATGATGGAGACTCAGGCACAAGAGATGATGGCGGCTCAGGCACAAGAGATGATGGAGACTCAGGCACAAGAGATGATGGAGGCTCAGGCACAAGAGATGATGGAGGCTCAGACACAAGAGATGATGGAGGCTCAGACACAAGAGATGATGGAGGCTCAGGCACAAGAGATGATGGCGGCTCAGGCACAAGAGATGATGGAGGCTCAGGCACAAGAGATGATGGAGGCTCAGACACAAGAGATGATGGCGGCTCAGGCACAAGAGATGATGGAGGCTCAGGCACAAGAGATGATGAAGGCTCAGGCACAAGAGATGATGGAGACTCAGGCACAAGAGATGATGGCGGCTCAGACACAAGAGATGATGGAGGCTCAGGCACAAGAGATGATGGAGGCTCAGACACAAGAGATGATGGAGGCTCAGGCACAAGAGATGATGGAGGCTCAGGCACAAGAGATGATGGAGGCTCAGGCACAAGAGATGATGGAGGCTCAGGCACAAGAGATGATGGAGGCTCAGGCACAAGAGATGATGGAGGCTCAGGCACAAGAGATGATGGAGGCTCAGGCACAAGAGATGATGGAGGCTCAGACACAAGAGATGATGGAGGCTCAGGCACAAGAGATGATGGAGGTTTCTGGTACAGTAGGTTATAGAGACTCTGATGTATGAGGGGATGAATGTTTCCAGTATATGAAATGTTATGTACCATGAATGGGAAATGTACAGACTATACTGGACTTCTTACAGTTGCTATGTGTTACTGTCTTATTGCGTTGCTGTAGTGTTCACTTTCCTTAGGTTTGTCCCTTCTCTCTCCCCGTCTCCCTCTCTTGGCTGTGTTGTAGCTATCCCCTCCCTTCTGCTTCCTGCTTCTCTTCATTCTCCATCTTACCACCATTAGAGGCTCATGTGCTCACAGCCTGTCTCAGGAACCTGCGGCTGATGTATGTATTCTTACAAGATTTCTACAAGGAAAATAAAGCTTCTAAATCTTCCCAAGTGCCTGCAGCCGAGTTACAGCTATCTGCGACCATCGCCCTCATGATTAATGTGAAGAGGCCGCCTGGAAACAGCGTCTCAAAGCGCCATATACTAACTGCACAGCCATGGGAACAGAATATGAAATGTGATGCGCCCAACAGGTGAGCGGTTTACTGCAGTGCTGCGTCCGACAGGTGAGCGGTTTACTGCAGTGCTGTACCGACAGGTGAGCGGTTTACTGCAGTGCTGTACCGACAGGGGAGCGGTTTATTGCAGTGCTGCGCCCGACAGGTGAGCGGTTTACTGCAGTGCTGCGTCCGACAGGTGAGCGGTTTACTGTAGTGCTGTACCGACAGGTGAGCGGTTTACTGTAGTGCTGTACCGACAGGTGAGCGGTTTACTGCAGTGCTGCGCCCGACAGGAGAGCGGTTTACTGTAGTGCTGCGCCCGACAGGTGAGCGGTTTACTGCAATTCTGCGCCCGACAGGAGAGCGGTTTACTGCAGTGCTGCGCCCGAAAGGTGAGCGGTTTACTGTAGTGCTGCGCCCAACAGGTGAGCGGTTTACTGCAGTGCTGCGCCCGACAAGAGAGCGGTTTACTACAGTGCTGCGCCCGACAGGAGAGCGGTTTACTGCAGTGCTGCGCCCGACAGGTGAGCGGTTTACTGCAGTGCTGCACCCGACAGGAGAGCGGTTTACTGCAGTGCTGCGCCCGACAGGAGAGCGGTTTACTGCAGTGCTGCGCCCGACAGGGGAGCGGTTTACTGCAGTGCTGCGCCCGACAGGTGAGTGGTTTACTGCAGTGCTGCGCCCGACAGGAGAGCGGTTTACTGCAGTGCTGCGCCCGACAGGTGAGCGGTTTACTGCAGTGCTGCGCCCGACAGGGGAGCGGTTTACTGCAGTGCTGGGCCCGACAGGTGAGCGGTTTACTGCAGTGCTGCGCCCGACAGGGGAGCGGTTTACTGCAGTGCTGCGCCCGACAGGTGAGCGGTTTACTGCAGTGCTGCGCCCGACAGGAGAGCGGTTTACTGCAGTGCTGCGCCCGACAGGTGAGCGGTTTACTGCAGTGCTGCGCCCGACAGGGGAGCGGTTTACTGCAGTGCTGGGTCCGACAGGTGAGCGGTTTACTGCAGTGCTGGGCCCGACAGATGAGCGGTTTACTGCAGTGCTGCGCCCGACAGGTGAGCGGTTTACTGCAGTGCTGCGCCCGACAGGTGAGCGGTTTACTGCAGTGCTGCAGAGAACCCGTACCGTGAAGGATCAGGGAGGACCCGTACCATGAAGGATCGGGGAGGACCCGTACCATGAAGGATCGGGGAGGACCCGTACCATGAAGGATCGGGGAGGACCCGTACCGTGAAGGATCGGGGAGGACCCGTACCGTGAAGGATCGGGGAGGACCCTTACCGTGAAGGATCGGGGAGGACCCGTACTGTGATGGAGGACTCGTACTGTGCTGGAGCACGGAGGACTCGTACTGTGATGGAGGACTCGTGCTGTGCTGGAGCACGGAGGACTCGTGCTGTGCTGGAGCACGGAGGACACGTGCTGTGCTGGAGCACGGAGGACTCGTGCTGTGCTGGAGCATGGAGGACTCGTGCTGTGCTGGAGCACGGAGGACTCGTGCTGAGCTGGAGCATTAAGGAATCATACTGTGCTGGAGCACTGAGGACTAGTGCTGGAGCACGGAGGACTCATACTGTAATGGAGCACGGAGGACTCGTACTGTGCTGGAGCGCGGAGGACTCGTACTGTCCTGGAGCACGGAGGACTCGTGCTGTGCTGGAGCACGGAGGACTCATGCTGTGCTGGAGCGCGGAGGACTCGTGCTGTGCTGGAGCGCGGAGGACTCGTATTGTGCTGGAGCACGGAGGACTCGTACTGTGCTGGAGCACGGAGGACTCGTACTGTGCTGGAGCACGGAGGACTCGTACTGTGCTGGAGGACTCGTGCTGTGCTGGAGCACGGAGGACTTGTGCTGTGCTGGAGCACGGAGGACTCGTGCTGTGCTGGAGCACGGAGGACTCGTGCTGTGCTGGAGCACAGAGGACTCGTGCTGTGCTGGAGTACGGAGGACTCGTGCTGTGCTGGAGCACGGAGGACTCGTGCTGTGCTGGAGCATTAAGGACTCGTACTGTGCTGGAGGACTCGTACTGTGATGGAGCGCGGAGGACTCGTACTGGGATGGAGCATTAAGGACTCGTCCTGTGCTGGAGCATGGAGGACTCGTGCTGTGCTGGAGCACGGAGGACTCGTGCTGTGCTGGAGCACGGAGGACTCGTACTGTGCCGGAGGACACGTACTGTGATGGAGCGTGGAGGACTCGTACTGTCCTGTAGCGCGGAGGACTAGTGCTGTGTTGGAGTGTGGAGGACTCGTGCTGTGCTGGAGCGCGGAGGACTCGTACTGTGCTGGAGCATGGAGGACTCGTACTGTGCTGGAGCACGGAGGACTCGTACTCTGCTGGAGCACGGAGGACTCATACTGTGCTGGAGCGTGGAGGACTCGTGCTGTGCTGGAGCGTGGAGGACTCGTACTGTGCTGGAGCGTGGAGGACTCGTACTGTGCTGGAGCGCGGAGGACTCGTACTGTGCTGGAGCGCGGAGGACTCGTACTGTGCTGGAGCGCGGAGGACTCGTACTGTGCTGGAGCGCGGAGGACTCGTACTGTGCTGGAGCGCGGAGGACTCGTACTGTGCTGGAGCGCGGAGGACTCGTACTGTGCTGGAGCGCGGAGGACTCGTACTGTGCTGGAGCGCGGAGGACTCGTACTGTGCTGGAGCGCGGAGGACTCGTACTGTGCTGGAGCACAGAGGACTTGTACTGTGCTGGAACACGGAGGACTCGTACTGTGCTGGAGCAGGGAGGACTCCTACTGTGCTGGAGTAGGGAGGACTCGTAGTGTGCTGGAGCAGGGAGGACTCGTATTGTTCTGGAGCAGGGAGGACTCGTACTGTGCTGGAGCAGGGAGGACTCGTACTGTGCTGGAGCACGGAGGACTCGTACTGTGCTGGAGCACGGAGGACTCGTACTGTTATGGATAACTCTTACTGTGATGGAGAACTCGTACTGTGCTGGAACACGGAGGACTCGTACTGTTATGGATAACTCTTACTGTGATGGAGAACTCGTACTGTGCTGGAGCACGGAGGACTCGTACTGTGCTAGAGCACAGAGGACTCTTACTGTGCTGGAGCAGGGAGGACTCGTGCTCTGCTGGAGCACGGAGGACTCGTACTGTGCTGGAGCACGGAGGACTCGTACTGTGCTGGAGCACGGAGGACTCGTACTGTTATGGATAACTCTTACTGTGATGGAGAACTCGTACTGTGCTGGAGCACGGAGGACTCGTACTGTGCTGGAGCACGGAGGACTCGTACTGTGCTGGAACACGGAGGACTCGTACTGTGCTGGAGCAGGGAGGACTCGTACTGTGCTGGAGCAGGGAGGACTCCTACTGTGCTGGAGTAGGGAGGACACATAGTGTGCTGGAGCAGGGAGGACTCGTATTGTGCTGGAGCAGGGAGGACTCGTACTGTGCTGGAGCAGGGAGGACTCGTACTGTGCTGGAGCACGGAGGACTCGTACTGTTATGGATAACTCTTACTGTGATGGAGAACTCGTACTGTGCTGGAGCAGGGAGGACTCGTACTGTGCTGGAGCAGGGAGGACTCGTACTGTGCTGGAGCAGGGAGGACTCGTACTGTGCTGGAGCACGAAGGACTCGTACTGTGCTGGAGCAGGGAGGACTCGTACTGTGCTGGAGCACGTAGGACTCGTACTGTGCTGGAGCACGGAGGACTCGTACTGTGATGGAGAACTCGTACTGTGGTGGAGCAGGGAGGACTCATACTGTGGTGGAGCAGGGAGGACTCGTACTGTGCTGGAGCAGGGAGGACTCGTGCTCTGCTGGAGCACGGAGGACTCGTACTGTGCTGGAGCACGGAAGACTCGTACTGTGCTGGAACACGGAGGACTCGTAGTGTGCTGGAGTAGGGAGGACTCGTACTGTGCTGGAGCAGGTAGGACTTTTATTGTGCTGGAGCAGGGAGAACTCGTACTGTGCTGGAGCAGGGAGGACTCGTACTGTGCTGGAGCACGGAGGACTCGTACTGTGATGGATAACTCTTACTGTGCTGGAGAACTCGTACTGTGCTGGAGCACGGAGGACTCGTACTGTGCTGGAGCAGGGAGGACTCGTACTGTGCTGGAGCAGGGAGGACTCGTGCTGTGCTGGAGCAGGGAGGACTCGTACTGTGCTGGAGCAGGGAGGACTCGTACTGTGCTGGAGCACGTAGGACTCGTACTGTGCTGTCGCACGGAGGACTCGTACTGTGCTGTCGCACGGAGGACTCGTGCTGTGCTGGAGCACGGAGGACTCGTGCTGTGCTGGAGCACGGAGGACTCGTGCTGTGCTGGAGCACGGAGGACTCGTACTGTGATGGAGCGCGGAGGACTCATACTGTGATGGAGCGCGGAGGACTCGTGCTGTCCTGGAGCGCAGAGGACTTGTGCTGTGCTGGAGCGCGGAGGACTCGTGCTGTGCTGGAGCGCGGAGGACTCGTGCTGTGCTGGAGCGCGGAGGACTCGTACTGTGCTGGAGCACGGAGGACTCGTACTGTGCTGGAGCACGGAGGACTCGTACTGTGCTGGAGCACGGAGGACTCGTACTGTGCTGGAGCACGGAGGACTCGTACTGTGCTGGAGCACGGAGGACTCATACTTTGAAGGAGGACTCGTGCTGTGCTGGAGCACGGAGGAATCGTGCTGTGCTGGAGCACGGAGGACTCGTACTGTGCTGGAGCGTGGAGGACTCGTACTGTGCTGGAGCGCGGAGGACTCGTACTGTGCTGGAGCGTGGAGGACTCGTACTGTGCTGGAGCGTGGAGGACTCGTACTGTGCTGGAGCGCGGAGGACTCGTAATGTGCTGGAGCACGGAGGACTCGTACTGTGCTGGAGCGCGGAGGACTTGTACTGTGCTGGAGCATGGAGGACTTGTACTGTGCTGGAGCATGGAGGACTTGTACTGTGCTGGAGCACGGAGGACTCGTACTGTGATGGAGGACTCGTACTGTGCTGGAGCACGGAGGACTCGTACTGTGCTGGAGCGCGGAGGACTTGTACTGTGCTGGAGCATGGAGGACTTGTACTGTGCTGGAGCACGGAGGACTCGTATTGTGCTGGAGCAGGGAGGACTCGTACTGTGCTGGAGCAGGGAGGACTCATACTGTGCTGGAGCAGGGAGGGCTCGTACTGTGTTGGAGCAGGGAGGACTTGTACTGTGCTGGAGCAGGGAGGACTCGTACTGTGCTGGAGCAGGGAGGACTCGTACTGTGCTGGAGCAGGGAGGACTC
Source organism: Phyllobates terribilis (assembly GCF_046119375.1). Taxonomy (NCBI): domain Eukaryota; kingdom Metazoa; phylum Chordata; class Amphibia; order Anura; family Dendrobatidae; genus Phyllobates; species Phyllobates terribilis. The sequence continues at coordinate 84,512,459 of NW_027362772.1, forward strand.
GTACTGTGATGGAGCACGGAGGACTCGTACTGTGCTGGAGCACGGAGGACTCGTACTGTGCTGGAGCACGGAGGACTCGTACTGTGCTGGAGCACGGAGGACTCGTACTGTGCTGGAGCAGGGAGGACTCGTACTGTGCTGGAGCAGGGAGGACTCGTACTGTGCTGGAGCAGGGAGGACTCGTACTGTGCTGGAGCAGGGAGGACTCGTACTGTGCTGAAGCACGGAGGACTCGTACTGTGCTGGAGTACGGAGAATTCATACTGTGCTGGAGCACGGAGGACTCGTACTGTGATGGATAACTCTTACTGTGCTGGAGAACTCGTACTGTGCTGGAGCACGGAGGACTCGTACTGTGATGGAGGACTCGTACTGTGCTGGAGCACGGAGGACTCGTACTGTGCTGGAGCAGGGAGGACTCGTACTGTGCTGGAGCAGGGAGGACTCGTACTGTGCTGGAGCAGGGAGGACTCGTACTGTGCTGGAGCACGTAGGACTCGTACTGTGCTGGAGTACGGAGGACTCGTACTGTGATGGAGAACTCGTACTGTGCTGGAGCACGGAGGACTCCCCATTCCTGCTAATACATGTGGGGACAAATGACACCGCAAGAAAGGACCTGGAAACCATCTGCAGTGACTTTGAAGACTTAGGCAAGAAAGTGAAAGAATTGGGAGCGCAGGTGGTCTTCTCATCCATCCTCCCAGTGGATGGCCATGGAACAATGAGGTGGAATAAGATTCTACAGGTGAACAACTGGCTACGTCGATGGTGCCGTCAACAAGGATTTGGATTTCTGGATCACGGAATGAATTACCTATACGAAGGACTACTTCCTAGAGATGGGGTGCACCTTACGAAGACTGGAAAACATGTATTTGGAAGTCGCCTTGCTACACTCATCAGAAGAGCTTTAAACTAGAACAATGTGGGAAGGGAAGCAAAAGGCCAGAAAAAGCCATACAGCTGACAAATACTATTGAGATCTCTGCTACTGGAAGTGGAAAGAAGAACAAAGACAAAACAATCTAAATAATAAAAATATGGGAGGAAGAGAAACCAATCACAAACTAAAATGTTTTTATACAAGTGCACAAAGCATGGGCAACAAACAAGGAGAATTGGAACTACTAATGCAGGAAAAGGAATATGATGTCATTGGAATCACTGAAACTTGGTGGGACGATACACATGATTGGAATAAAAGGCTAAAAGGATACAACTTATTTGCAAGAAACAGACTTGATAAACGAGGAGGAGGTGTCGCATTGTTTGTTAGAAAAGCGTATATCTGCACAGAGATTGAAGCTTCAGAGACTGGGAGTTCTGTGGAAACTGTTTGGGTAAGAATACAAGGAGAGAACAACGGAAAGGACACCATTGTAGGCATTTACTACAGGCCACCTGGGCAAGCTGAAGATATGGATGAACTCTTTATGTATCAAATGACCAAGTTCTCCAAAAAATATGACGTAGTGGTCATGGGAGATTTCAACTATCCAGACATTTGTTGGGAATCTCTCTCAAGTAAAACTAACAGGTCAAGCAAATTCTTATCCTCACTTGCTGACAACTTTATCTTCCAAAAGGTAGGGGAGAAAACAAGGGGATCTGCTACTTTGGATCTAATCCTTATAAACAGGGAGGAAATGGTTGAGGAGGTAAAGGTGGCTGGGACCCTAGGAGGCAGCGATCATGCTATTATAGAATTTTGGATAACTAGAGGAGGAAGACATGTGAAGACTCAAACTTCAAGGTTAGATTTTAGAAAGGCAGATTTTAAGAGACTCAGAAAGAGAATAGGAGGGATCCAATGGCTGGATGTCCTTAAGGACAAAAATGTCCAGGAAGGATGGGAAATTTTTAAAAATGAGATTCTCAAAGCACAATCGTTAACAATCCCGAAAAGTAGGAAGAATGGGAAGCATTTAAGGAAACCAGGATGGATGAACACAGAACTTAAACACATGCTAAAAAGAAAGAAAGAAATGTTTATTAAATGGAAAGAGGGAGGCATATCTAAAGAAGATTATAATGCAGTCTGCAGATCCTGTAGGGCACGTATCAGGTTAGCTAAAGCTGACAATGAATTAAAGCTTGCAAGAGATGTCAAAAGCAATAAAAAAGGATTTTGGGGGTATGTCAAAAGTAAAAGAAAAGTCAAAGATGCTATAGGATTTTTACAGGATGAAAATGGAGAAATGGTAAGAGAGGATGTTGAGAAGGCCGAACTTTTTAATTCCTATTTTGCATCTGTTTTCTCTCAGAAAGAAAATGTAACATCAACTGATCTTCACTGTCCTTTTAAAGGAATAGAGGAATCCAAGTTATCTATAAACAGAAAGATTGTGAGGGAATATTTAGCTAACATAAATGAGTTCAAGTCTCCAGGTCCAGATGAATTACACCCCAGAGTACTGAAGGAGATCGTAGAAGAAATTTTAGAACCACTCTCCATAATCTTTGAAAATTCTTGGAGAACAGGAAAAGTCCCAGAAGACTGGAGAAGAGCAAATGTTGTTCCTATCTTCAAAAAGGGGAAGAAGGTGGACCCAGGGAACTATAGGCCGGTGAGTCTGACTTCTATACCAGGAAAGATCTTTGAACAAATTATTAAACAACATGTATGTAAGTACATGGATAAGAATGAAGTGATTAACCAGAGTCAGCATGGGTTTGTAACTGACAAGTCATGTCAGACTAACTTAATTTCCTTCTATGACAGAATCACTGACTGGGTGGATCAGGGAAATGCTGTAGATATAGTATATCTTGACTTCAGCAAAGCATTTGACAAAGTATCTCACACCATCCTTATTGAAAAAATGACCAAGTATGCAATGGACCAGGCAACTGTTAGGTGGATTCATAACTGGCTTAGTGATCGGATTCAAAGGGTGGTTGTAAATGGCTTCACATCCAGCTGGATGAATGTCTCAAGTGGGGTACCACAGGGCTCCGTCCTGGGACCTGTATTGTTCAACATCTTTATCAATGATTTAGATGAAGGAATTGAGGGTAAACTGATTAAATTTGCTGATGACACAAAGATAGGAGGGATAGCTAATACTAGAGAAGAGAGAGAGAGGATTCAAAAAGACCTAAATAAACTGGAGCAGTGGGCAGCAACCAACAGAATGGTTTTTAACAGGGAAAAATGCAAAGTACTACATCTGGGCAATAAAAATGAAAAAAGCATATACAGAATGGGAGGAATAGAGCTGAGCAACAGTACATGTGAAAAAGACTTAGGTATACTAATAGATCATAGACTGAACATGAGTCAACAGTGTGATGCAGCAGCAAAAAAGGCAAATACAATTCTGGGATGTATTAACAGAAGCATACAGTCCAGATCACGTGAAGTCATTATCGGACTTTACTCCTCTTTGGTCAGACCTCATCTGGAATACTGTGTACAGTTTTGGGCACAGTGATGGAGGACTCGTACTGTGCTGGAGCACGGAGGACTCATACTGTGATGGAGGACGCGTACTGTGCTGGAGCACGGAGGACTCGTACTGTGATGGAGGACTCTTACTGTGCTGGAGCACGGAGGACTCGTACTGTGCTGGAGCACGGAGGACTCGTACTGTGCTGGAGCACGGAGGACTCGTACTGTGCTGGAGCACGGAGGACTCGTACTGTGCTGGAGCACGGAGGACTCGTACTGTGCTGGAGCACGGAGGACTTGTACTGTGCTGGAGCACGGAGGACTCGTACTGTGCTGGAGTGTCAGGCAAAATGTGTTTTTGGTCCCATGTTTTAAAAATTGAAAGCTGTCTTAAATTTCCACCCCTGTCCATTTGTAAGATATAGAACTGCAGTGCTGGCCCGCACCCTAAAAATTTTTATTACCGTCGTAAACCCTCAGCGCAGATCAGCGTCTAGTTTAAACTGGTCTCTCCCTCCAATTCTATTGTTTAGCTGGACAAACGTTTAATGTCAATTTTAATAACTCACAGGACTGTCACAAACACAGGGACCACATTTTTGGAATGCTCACATTTCCCCCTTTATAATTGTATATCTTGCATAACTGAGAAACGACCGGGAACTGGGATAATGGATTCTGAGCTTCTGAGCGTCATAGCGATTTCATATTTGATATCAATCTTCATGAATAGTGGTGACGGTCAAGGTAATGTCTCCCTCTTGGATGTGGGACCCCCCCCCCACACCAAGATATGAAATCTGAAGGATTTTTAGGTCTTCTGCAGCTGTGTGGGCTCGCAAAGCCAAGCCACCCTTGTGAGGTAAATAATGAGTGTCTCCCAGAGTTTTAGCTGCTTGCTAAAAACCAGATCGGCCATTTTCCAAGTCATTCTTCTCAGGGACGTCAGACGCACGCACATCACGCTGCGTGGAAGAATCACCTCTAATTCCCGGGGAGCCGCCACCCCCCACTGAATCTGAGACCATCACTTTGTGAAGCAGGTTTGGCTATTACTTATCCCTTTTATTTTAATAACTGTTTATGCATATATGTAAATTGTCTCTTTTATAATATCTTGTATATCTTTTGTAAACACTGCCCCCCTTTTGGGAGTAGATCATTATAATTTACCAGTTTCACTCCTCTTGTCCTATGTTGAGCAAACACGTTCCTCACTCACTAATTCACGTTACCTACGAGGTACCCGATCCACCTGTTAAGCGAACGGTGGTGGCAGTATACCAGTATTTATGTGATATTGTGGTTTGAGGGTGGCTGGTCGGAGGTATATATACGTTCCTGGAAGGAACTGGTGGTATATATACGTCCTGTCACATCACGTGCCGCAATAGTCGACATAAATTAGAGCAGCTGCACCCGTGCTTATCCTCGGTCAATACCGTGTTTGACCAGCAGGATAAGGGGGCGCCAGAGAGCTGCAAGGTCTGACCCAAAAGTGGGTTTGTTTTCGTGACATGGAGCACGGAAGACTCGTACTGTGATGGAGGAATCGTACTGTGCTGGAGCATGGAGGACTTGTACTGTGCTGGAGCACGGAGGACTCGTACTGTGCTGGAGCACGGAGGACTCGTACTGCGCTGGAGCACGGAGGACTCGTACTGTGCTGGAGCACGGAGGACTCGTACTGTGCTGGAGTACGGAGGACTCGTACTGTGCTGGAGCACGGAGGACTCGTACTGTGCTGGAGCTCGGATGACTCGTACTGTGCTGGAGCACGGAGGACTCGTACTGTGCTGGAGCACGGAGGACTCATACTGTGCTGGAGCACGGTAGACTCGTACTGTGCTGGAGCACGGAGGACTCGTACTGTGCTGGAGCGCGGAGGACTCGTACTGTGCTGGAGCACGGAGGACTCGTACTGTGGTGGAGGACTCGTACTGTGCTGGAGCACGGAGGAATCGTACTGTGATGGAGGACTCGTACTGTGCTGGAGCAGGGAGGACTCGTACTGTGCTGGAGCAGGGAGGACTCGTACTGTGCTGGAGCAGGGAGGATTCTTACTGTGCTGGAGCAGGGAGGACTTGTACTGTGCTGGAGCAGGGAGGACTCGTACTGTGCTGGAGCACGGAGGACTCGTACTGTGCTGGAGCACGGAGGACTCGTACTGTGCTGGAGCTCGGAGGACTCGTAATGTGATGGAGCACGGAGGACTCGTACTGTGCTGGAGCACGGAGGACTCATACTGTGCTGGAGCAGGGAGGACTCGTACTGTACTGGAGCACGTAGGACTCGTACTGTGCTGGAGCATGGAGGACTCGTACTGTGATGGAGAACTCGTACTGTGCTGGAGCACGGAGGACTCGTACTGTGATGGAGCACGGAGGACTCATACTGTGATGGAGCACGGAGGACTCGTACTGTGCTGGAGCACGGAGGACTCATACGGTGCTGGAGCACGGAGGACTCGTACTGTGCTGGAGCAGGGACGACTTGTACTGTGCTGGAGCAGGGACAACTCGTACTGTGCTGGAGCAGGGAGGACTCGTACTGTGCTGGAGCAGGGAGTTCTCGTACTGTGCTGCATCAGGGAGGACTCGTACTGTGCTGGAGCATGGAGGACTCGTACTGTGCTGGAGAACTCGTACTGTACTGGAGCACGGAGGACTCGTACTGTGCTGGAGCACGGAGGACTCGTACTGTGCTGGAGCACATAGGACTCGTACTGTGATGTAGAACTCGTACTGTGCTGGAGCATGGAGCACTCATACTGTGCTGGAGCACGGAGGACTCATACTGTGCTGGAGCATGGAGGACTCGTACTGTGCTGGAGAACTCGTACTGTGCTGGAGAACTCGTACTGTGCTGGAGAACTCGTACTGTGCTGGAGCACGGAGGACTCGTACTCTGCTGGAGCACAGAGGACTCGTACTGTGCTGGAGCACGGAGGACTCGTACTCTGCTGGAGCACAGAGGACTCGTACTGTGCTGGAGCACGGAGGACTCGTGCTGTGCTGGAGCACGGAGGACTCGTGCTGTGCTGGAGCTCGGAGGACTCGTGCTATGCTGGAGCAAGGAGGACTCGTGCTGTGCTGGAGCACGGAGGACTCGTACTGTGCTGGAGCACATAGGACTCGTACTGTGATGTAGAACTCGTACTGTGCTGGAGCATGGAGGACTCATACTGTGCTGGAGCACGGAGGACTCATACTGTGCTGGAGCATGGAGGACTCGTACTGTGCTGGAGAACTCGTACTGTGCTGGAGAACTCGTACTGTGCTGGAGAACTCGTACTGTGCTGGAGCACGGAGGACTCGTACTCTGCTGGAGCACAGAGGACTCGTACTGTGCTGGAGCACGGAGGACTCGTACTCTGCTGGAGCACAGAGGACTCGTACTGTGCTGGAGCACGGAGGACTCGTGCTGTGCTGGAGCACGGAGGACTCGTGCTGTGCTGGAGCTCGGAGGACTCGTGCTATGCTGGAGCAAGGAGGACTCGTGCTGTGCTGGAGCACGGAGGACTCGTGCTGTGCTGGAGCACGGAGGACTCGTACTGTGATGGAGCACGGAGGACTCGTACTGTGATGGAGCGCGGAGGACTAGTGCTGTGTTGGAGCGCGGAGGACTCGTGCTGTGTTGGAGCGCGGAGGACTCGTGCTGTGTTGGAGCGCGGAGGACTCGTGCTGTGCTGAAGCGTGGAGGACTCGTACTGTGCTGTAGCACGCAGGACTCGTACTGTGCTGTAGCACGCAGGACTCGTACTGTGCTGGAGCACGGAGGACTCGTACTGTGCTGGAGCACGGAGGACTCGTACTGTGCTGGAGCACGGAGGACCCGTACTGTGCTGGAGCACGGAGGACTCATACTTTGATGGAGGACTCGTGCTGTGCTGGAGCACGGAGGACTCGTACTGTGCTGGAGCGTGGATGATTCGTACTGTGCTGGAGCGCGGAGGACTCGTACTGTGCTGGAGCGCAGAGGACTCGTACTGTGCTGGAGCGCAGAGGACTCGCACTGTGCTGGAGGACTTGTACTGTGCTAGAGCACGAAGGACTTTTACTGTGCTGGAGCACTGAGGACTCTTATAGTGCTGGAGAAGGGAGGACTCGTACTGTGCTGGAGCAGGGAGGACTCATACTGTGCTGGAGCAGGGAGGACTCGTACTGTGGTGGAGCAGGGAGGACTTGTACTGTGCTGGAGCAGGGAGGACTCATACTGTGATGGAGCACGGATGACTCGTACTGTGCTGGAGCACGTAGGACTCGTACTGTGCTGGAACACGGAGGACTCGTACTGTGCTGGAGCAGGGAGGACTCGTACTGTGCTGGAGCAGGGAGGACTCGTACTGTGCTGGAGCAAGGAGGACTCGTACTGTGCTGGAGAAGGGAGGACTCGTACTGTGCTGGAGCAGGGAGGACTCGTACTGTGCTGGAGCACGGAGGACTCGTACTGTGCTGGAGCACGGAGGACTCGTACTGTGCTGGAGCACGTAGGACTCGTACTGTGCTGGAGCACGGAAGACTCGCACTGTGATTGAGAACACGTACTGTGCTGAAGCACGGAGGACTCATACTGTGCTGGAGCACGGAGGACTCGTACTGTGCTGGAGCACGGAGGACTCGTACTGTGTTGGAGCACGGAAGACTCGTACTGTGCTGGAGCACGGAGGACTCTTACTGTGCTGGAGCACGGAGGACTCTTACTGTGCTGGAGCACGGAGGACTCTTACTGTGCTGGAGCACGGAGGACTCGTACTGTGCTGGAGCACGGAGGACTCGTACTGTGCTGGAGCACGGAGGAGTCGTACTGTGATGGAGGACTCGTACTGTGCTGGAGCACGGAGGACTCATACTGTGATGGAGGACGCGTACTGTGCTGGAGCACGGAAGACTCGTACTGTGATGGAGGAATCTTACTGTGCTGGACCACGGAGGACTCGTACTGTGCTGGAGCAGGGAGGACTCGTACTGTGCTGGAGCAGGGAGGACTCATACTGTGCTGGAGCAGGGAGGACTCGTACTGTGCTGGAGCAGGGAGGACTCGTACTGTGCTGGAGCACGGAGGACTCGTACTGTGCTGGAGCTCGGAGGACTCGTACTGTGCTGGAGCACGGAGGACTCGTACTGTGCTGGAGCACGGAGGACTCGTACTGTGCTGGAGCACGGATGACTCGTAATGTGCTGGAGCATGGAGGACTCGTACCCTGCTGGAGCACGGAGGGCTTGTACTGTGCTGGAGCACTCGTACTGTGATGGAGGACTCTTACTGTGCTGGAGCACGGAGGAGTCGTACTATGCTGGAGCACTGAGGACTCGTACTGTGCTGGAGGACTCATACTGTGCTGGAGCACGGAGGACTTGTACTGTGCTGGAGCACGGAGGACTCGTACTGTGCTGGAGCACAGAGGACTCGTACTGTGCTGGAACACTGAGGACTCGTACTGTGCTGGAGCACGGAGGACTCGTATTGTGATGGAGGACTCATACTGTGCTGGAGCACGGAGGACTCGTAATGTGCTGGAGCATGGAGGACTCGTACCCTGCTGGAGCACGGAGGGCTTGTACTGTGCTGGAGCACTCGTACTGTGATGGAGGACTCTTACTGTGCTGGAGCACGGAGGAGTCGTACTGTGCTGGAGCACTGAGGACTCGTACTGTGCTGGAGGACTCGTACTGTGCTGGAGCACGGAGGACTTGTACTGTGCTGGAGCACGGAGGACTCGTACTGTGCTGGAGCACGGAGGACTCGTACTGTGCTGGAGCACGGAGGACTCGTACTGTGCTGGAGCACGGAGGACTCGTACTGTGCTGGAGCACGGAGGACTCGTACTGTGCTGGAGCACGGAGGACTCGTACTGTGCTGGAGCACGGAGGACTTGTACTGTGCTGGAGCACGGAGGACTCGTACTGTGTCAGGCAAAATGTATTTTTGGTCCCATGTTTTAAAAATTGAAAGCTGTCTTAAATTTCCACCCCTGTCCATTTGTAAGACATAGAACTGCAGTGCTGGCCCCCACCCTAAGAATTTTTATTACCGTCGTAAACCCTCAGCGCAGATCAGCGTCTATTTTAAACTGGCCTCTCCCTCCAATTCTATTGTTTAGCTGGACAAACGTTTAATGTCAATTTTAATAACGCACAGGACTGTCACAAACACAGGGACCACATTTTTGGAATGCTCACCTTTTCCCCTTTTTAATAGTATATCTTGCATAACTGAGAAACGACCGGGAACTGGGATAATGGATTCTGAGCTTCTGAGCGTCATAGCGATTTCATATTTGATATCAATCTTGATGAATAGTGGTGACGGTCAAGATAATGTCTCCCTCTTGGATGTGGGACCCCCCCCCACACCAAGATATGAAATCTGAAGGATTTTTAGGTCTTCTGCAGCTGTGTGGGCTCGCAAAGCCAAGCCACCCTTGTGAGGTAAATAATGAGTGTCTCCCAGAGTTTTGGCTGCTTGCTAAAAACCAGATCGGCCATTTTCCAAGTCATTCTTCTCAGGGACGTCAGACGCACGCACATCACTTTGCATGGAAGAATCAACTCTAATTCCCGGGGAGCCGCCACCCCCCACAGAATCTGAGACCATCACCTTGTGAAGCAGGTTTGGCTATTACTTATCCCTTTTATTTTAATAACTGTTTATGCATATATGTAAATTGTCTCTTTTATAATATCTTGTATATCTTTTGTAAACACTGCCCCCCTTTTGGGAGTAGATCATTATAATTTACCAGTTTCGTTCCTCTTGTCCTATGTTGAGCAAACACGTTCCTCACTCACTAATTCACATTACCTACCAGGTACCCGATCCACCTGTTAAGCGATCGGTGGTGGCAGTATACCAGTATTTATGTGATATTGTGGTTTGAGGGTGGCTGGTCGGAGGTATATATACGTTCCTGGAAGGAACTGGTGGTATATATACGTCCTGTCACATCACGTGCCGCAATAGTCGACATAAATTAGAGCAGCTGCACCCGTGCTTATCCTCGGTCAATACCGTGTTTGACCAGCAGGATAAGGGGGCGCCAGAGAGCTGCAAGGTCTGACCCAAAAGTGGGTTTGTTTTCGTGACATGGAGCACGGAAGACTCGTACTGTGCTGGAGCACGGAGGACTCATACTTTGCTGGAGCACGGAGGACTCGTACTGTGCTGGAGCACGGAGGACTCGTACTGTGCTGGAGCACGGAGGACTCGTACTGTACTGGAGCACGGAAGACTCGTACTGTAATGGGGGACTCGTACTGTGCTGGAGCACGGAGGACTTGTTCTGTGATGGAGGACTCGTACTGTGCTGGAGCACGGAGGACTCGTACTGTGAAGGAGGAATCGTACTGTGCTGGAGCATGGAGAACTTGTACTGTGCTGGAGCATGGAGGACTCGTACTGTGCTGGAGCACGGAGGACTCGTACTGTGCTGGAGCACGGAGGACTCGTACTGTGCTGGAGCACGGAGGACTCGTACTGTGATGTAGAACTCGTACTGTGCTGGAGCATGGAGGACTCGTACTGTGCTGGAGCACGGAGGACTCGTACTGTGCTGGAGCACGGAGGACTCGTACTGTGCTGGAGCACGGAGGACTCGTACTGTGCTGGAGCACGGAGGACTTGTACTGTGCTGGAGAACTCGTACTGTGCTAGAGCACGGAGCGCTCCTACTCTGCAGGAGCAGGGAGGACTCGTTCTGTGCTGGAGCAGGGAGGACTCGTACTGTGCTGGAGCACGGAGGACTCGTACTGTGATGGAGAACTCGTACTGTGCTGGAGAACTCGTACTGTGCTTGAGCACGGAGGACTCGTACTCTGCTGGAGCAGGGAGGACTCGTACTGTGCTGGAGCAGGGAGGACTCGTTCTGTGTTGGAGCAGGGAGGACTCTTACTGTGCTGGAGCACGGAGGATTCGTACTGTGATGGAGCACGGAGGACTCGTACTGTGCTGGAGCATGGAGGACTTCTACTGTGCTGGAGCACGGAGGACTCGTACTGTGCTGGAGCGTGGAGGACTTGTACTGTGCTGGAGCACGGAGGACTCGTACTGTGCTGGAGCATGGAGGACTCATGCTGTGCTGGAGCACGGAGGACTCGTACTGTGCTGGAGCACGGAGGACTCGTACTGTGCTGGAGCACGGAGGACTCGTACTGTGCTGGAGCACGAAGGACTCGTACTGTGCTGGAGCACGGAGGACTCGTACTGTGCTGGAGCACGAAGGACTCGTACTGTGCTGGAGCACGGAGGACTCTTATTGTGATGGAGGACTTCTACGAGGAGGTTAGCTCTCGAGTAGATCAGGGGGAACCAGTGGATGTCGTGTATCTCGACTTCTCAAAAGCGTTCGATAGCGTGCCACATAATAGGTTGGTATACAAAATGAGAATGATGGGGCTGGGGGAAAATGTCTGCAAGTGGGTAGCTAACTGGCTAAAGGATAGAAGGCAGAGGGTGGTTATAAATGGAATATACTCAGATTGGGTAAGCGTCACTAGTGGGGTACCACAGGGGTCTGTACTAGGCCCAATGTTATTTAATATTTTTATTAACGACATAGTCAACGGGATAAATAGTAAAATATCAATATTTGCAGATGACACAAAGTTATGTAAAACAATTAATACAAAAGAGGACAGTGCAGACCTACAGAGGGATTTGGATAAGCTGGGTAGGTGGAGCATTAAATGGCAAATGAGGTTTAATGAGTAGAAATGTAAGGTCATACATATGGGAAGGAAAAATGGAAGTCACCAGTACTCACTGAATGGGAAATCATTGGGGAATTCAGAGATGCAGAAGGACTTGGGCATCTTGATTGATAGCAAACTAAATTGGAGTGCCCAAAGTCAGGCGGCTGCTGTAAGGGCAAACAGGGTAATGGGATGTATCAGAAGAGGTATAGCTGCAAAGGATGAGAACATTGTTCTTCCACTGTACAAAGCACTGGTCAGACCACACTTGGAATACTGTGCTCAGTTATGGGCCCCAATATATAGAAAGGATATAAACGACCTTGAAAAGGTACAAAGGAGGGCAACAAAATTAATAAAGGGAATGGAGGGACTGCAATACCCAGAGAGGTTGGCAAAACTAGGACTATTCAGCCTGGAAAAGAGAAGGTTGAGGGGGGACATAATAAATGTGTACAAATATGTTAGGGGACAGTATAGAGATCTTGCCCGGGATTTGTTCAAAAGGAGGGATATTACGGTAACAAGAGGGCACTCACTAAGACTGGAAGAGAAAAGGTTTCAGCACCAGCATAGGAAGGGGTTCTTTACGGTAAGAGCAGTGAGAATATGGAATTCACTGAGTGAGGAGACGGTAATGTCGGATTCACTACACCAGTTCAAGCGGGGACTGGATGCATTTCTAGATACCAGGCAGATTTCAGCATATACTTAAAAATAAAATAAAATAGTAGGTTGATACAGGGATTTATTCTGACTGCTGGTTTCAGAGTCGAGAGGGAATTTTTCCTCAGGTGAAGATTGGCCAAATCATTTGGGGTTTTTGCCTCCTCTGGATCAACTTTAGCAATTACAGAACTAACAGGTCGAACTTGATGGACGCAAGTCTTTATTCGGCTTTACAAACTATGTTACTATGTTACTATGTAGTGTGCTGGAGCACGGAGGACTTTTACTGTGATGGAGAACTCGTACTGTGCTGGAGCATGGAGGACTCGTACTGTGCTGTAGCACGGAGGACTTGTACTGTGCTGTAGCACGGAGGACTCGTACTGTGCTGGAGCACGGAGGACTCGTACTGTGCTGGAGGCTGGAGGACTCTTATTGTGATGGAGGACTCGTACTGTGATGGAGAACTCGTACTGTGCTGGAGCATGGAGGACTCGTACTGTGCTGGAGCACGGAGGACTCGTACGGAGCTGGAGCACGGAGGACTCGTACGGAGCTGGAGCACGGAGGACTCGTACGGAGCTGGAGCACGGAGGACTCGTACTGTGCTGGAGCACCGAGGTCTCGTACTGTGCTGGAGCACGGAGGACTCGTATTGTGATGGAGGACTCGTACTCTGCTGGAGCACGGAGGACTTTTACTGTGATGGAGAACTCGTACTGTGCTGGAGCATGGAGAACTTGTACTGTGCTGGAGCATGGAGGACTCGTACTGTGCTGGAGCACGGAGGACTCGTACTGTGCTGGATCACGGAGGACTCGTACTGTGCTGGAGCACGGAAGACTCGTACTGTGCTAGAGCACGGAAGACTCGTACTGTGCTGGAGCACGGAGGACTCGTACTGTGCTGGAGCACGGAGGACTAGTACTGTGCTGGAGGACTCGTACTGTGCTGGAGGACTTGTACTGTGCAGGAGCACGGAGGAGTCGTACTGTGCTGGAGGACTCGTACTGTGATGGAGGACTCGTACTGTGCTGGAGCACGGAGGACTCATACTGTGCTGGAGCACGGAGGACTCGTACTGTGCTGGAGGAATCGTACTGTGCTGGAGGACTCATATTGTGCTGGAGGACTCGTACTGTGTTGGAGCGCGGAGGACTCGTACTGTGTTGGAGCGCGGAGGACTCGTGCTGTGCTGGAGCATGGAGGACTCGTACTGTGCTGGAGCACGGAGGAGTCGTACTGTGCTGTAGGACTCGTACTGTTCTGGAGCACGGAGGACTCGTACTGTGCTGGAGCACGGAGGACTCGTACTGTGCTGGAGCTCGGAGGACTCGTACTGTGCTGGAGCTCGGAGGACTCGTACTGTGCTGGAGCTCGGAGGACTCATACTGTGCTGGAGCACGGAGGACTCGTACTGTGCTAGAGTACTCTTACTGAGTTGGAGCGTGGAGGACTCTTGCTGTTCTGGAGCACGGAGGACTCGTACTGTGCTGGAGCACGGAGGTCTCGTACTGTGCTTTAGCACGGAGGACTCGTACTGTGCTGGAGCACGGAGGACTCGTACTGTGCTGGAGCACGGAGGACTCGTATTGTGCAGGAGTACGGAGGACTCGTACTGTGCTGGAGCACGGAGGACTCGTACTGTGCTGGAGCACGGAGGACTCGTACTGTGCTGGAGCACGGAGGACTCGTACTGTGCTGGAGCACGGAGGACTCGTACTGTGATGGAAGACTCGTACTGTGATGGAGCACGGAGGACTCGTACTGTGCTGGAGCACGGAGGACTCGTACTGTGCTGGAGCACGGAGGACTCGTACTGTGATGGAGCTCGGGGGACACATACTGTGATGGAGCTCGGGGACTCGTACTGTGATGGAGCACAGGGGACTCGTACTGTGCTGGAGCACGCAGGACTCGTTTCAGGCAAAATGTATTTTTGTCCGAGTTTTAAAAATGAGAGATGTCCCAAATTTCCACCCCCCTGTCCATTTGTAAGACATAGGACTCACTGTAGCTTCCCCCAACCCAGGAATTTTTATGACGCCATAAAACCTCAGCCCAGAGCAAGTATACTCGTATACCCTGGATTTTTCCCTCCAATTCTATTGTTTAGCTTTACAAACGTTTAATGTTGATTTTAATAATGCACATGACGGTCACAAACACAGGGACCATATTTTTGGAATGCTCACCTTTTTCCCATTATAATAGTATATCTTGCATAACTGAGAAACGACCGGGAACTGGGGAAATGGATTCTGAGCATCATAGAGATTTCATATTTGATATCCATCTTCATGAATAGTGGTGACGGCAAACATGATGTCTCCTTCTTGGATGTGGGACCCCCCCACACCAAGATATGAAATCTGAAGGAGTTTTAGGTCTTCTGCAGCTGGGTGGGTTCACTAAACCAAGCCCCCATGTGAGGTAAACACCATGGGTGTCTCCTAAGGTTTTGGCCCTTTGCTAAAAACCAGAACGGCCATTTTCCAAGTCATTCTTCTCAGGGACGTCAGACGCATGCCCTACACGCTGCGTGGAAGAATCACATCTAATTTCCGGGGAGCTGTCCCCCCCACAGAATCTGAGACCATCACCTCGTGGCGCAGGTTTTCCTATTACTTATCCCTCTTATTTTAATAACTGTTTATGCATATATGTACATTGTCTCTTTTATAATATATTGTATATCTTTTGTAAACACTGCCCACTTTCGGGAGTAAATCATTATTATTTGCCAGCTTCGTTCTTCTTGTCCTATGTCGAGTAAACAAGTTCCTCACCCGCTAATTCACGTTACCTAACGGGTACCCGATCCACCTGTTAAGCGATCGGTGGTGGCAGTATACCAGTATTTGTGATATTGTGGTTTGAGGATGGCTGGTCGGAGGTATATATACGTTCCTGGAAGGAACTGGTGGTATATATACGTCCTGTCACATCACGTGCCGCAATAGTCGACATAAATTAGAGCAGCTGCGCCCGTGCTTATCCTCGGTCAATACCGTGTTTGACCAGCAGGATAAGGGGGCGCCAGAGAGCTGCAAGGTCTGACCCAAAAGTGGGTGTTTTCATGACAACTCGTACTGTGCTGGAGGACTCGTGCCGTGCTGGAGCACGGAAGACTCGTACTGTGCTGGAGGACTCGTACCGTGCTGGAGCATGGAGGAGTCGTACCGTGCTGTAGCTCGGGGGACTCGTACTGTGCTGGAGGACTCGTGCTGTGATTACTTTTCTCATCATTGATTGTCCACTGTTCTTGGTTGTCAGTAGAAGTAGATTGAGACATCTGGGCACCATCATGAAATCTGTTCTGCAGACTGGGAGCAAACTCCACTGTCCAGTGCCCTAGGGTCAGGAATGGCTTCTCCTCAGTAAGAGCATGGCTTCACCTTTCTGTTCAGCTCACGGCTGATAGGTGGGCAGTGTGTGGTGGGCAGCAGATGGAGGATGGAGTGGTGCTTTCTGCACAATTGGCTGCTTGGCTTTGACAGGCAGCCGGCCCCCTCCTCCTCCTCCTCGCTGCCTGCCTATGTGTATGTGAGAAAATGGTTTTAAAGTGCTGTCGGATTTGCTGGCGTCTGTATCACAGTGATCCTGTCAGCTTGTAGAGAGAGACAGCCAGAGATCCAGGCAGGAGCGCTTGCTTCCAATGGCACAGGCATCTGGGATTGCTTGCATGCTGTGCATCGGCTTCTCTGTGCTCTGCTGTGTCTCTGCTGCTGGCAGTGAAGGTAAGAGTCAGTTTGTTCTGGTCTGATACTTTCATGGCTTCACTTCTAATTTATGTTGTATTGCACGCAGATTTTCTTTATTTTATTCCTTTTGGCAGAGGTTTTCTTTATTTACTGCATTTTTCATCTGTGACAAAAAGCCGCCAAGACCCCGTAACATGAGGGTGATAGATGCAATGCTCTCTAAAGTTGCGACTGTCATTGATACGGGGTGCTTTGAAGGTGCATACAATCCTCCTGAGGTCCTCCAGAGAATGTCGGCTGTACTTTGCCTGGGGCGACAAGGTGGGACAGGTCCTTTGAAGTGAGGACACTTACTGTGGAGCTGACAAACTTGATATCTCCATCTGATGACTGACACCATCATTGCACTCGGTTCTGTGTCGCTCCATGCCACATCCAACTTCTTCCCCATTAGACAGATGCTGCAGAAGAGCCAAGCCGGGTAAGGTGTCATCACATTATAGTCTTTCCATAAAATGGTGTCGATTTCACTGCCCGTAGGAAACACCACGTTGGCCGGGACTGATACCCACATATAGGAGACAAATGAATAGTCTGCCCATGAACATGGTGGCAGTGTGTAGGCTTGCCGTCTGTCAAGCGTTGGCCATGCTGAATTGTCAGTGATATTTGACTTCCCAGGAGATACGCCGCATCGGACATATCTCCCTGAGGTAGGGCACGCTCAGCCGATCACACTGCGCTGCTTTATGCCAGTAGCTCCATTCTGGTGCCGGCTATCCGAAATGTGTCAAGGAGAAATGATAGAGCAGACCACAACCACCATGACACTATAGCTGCAGGAATAAACTCCATCAAGAACGCAAGGACCTCAGTGGTCTGTAATGAGGAAGGTGGAATGTGAAGGCTCCCACCACCATGTCTGCACCCATGCCATTGAAGTGGTCCTTTATGCCGTCTGCAATGTGTGAATGAAATCCTTGAGATCCCACACACAACTGTTCTTCACCCATTAGCAGGACTTCCATATGAGAATAACACTGTGTGCCGTCCCTTGGTGCCTTCCTCTTAGGTCTCCTCTCAATCCGAACTCTATAGTCAGGTTACCCAGAGACTGATGGATCCCTGTGTATACAATGCTCATTCCTTTACGTGAACACCACATCTAGGACTTTAGCTGGAGAAACACCATAAACAACTATCGGAAGGCTCATTAGTCTGACAACAATCCTTATTATTCCCCTGTTCATTGGCTGAGCATGCATGTGTTTCCAAAAAGGAGAGAGCTGCTTCAAAACGCTTCCCAGACCGATCTGTTTCATTGCAAATTCACTGTTCCCCTCCAGACTCCTCTGTCCCCTCCAGACTCCTCTATCCCCTCCAGACTCCTCTGTCCTTCTCTAGACACATAGCTCCTCTAGAACCATCTGCACTCATAAGACCCTTTTGTGCATTCCAGAATCTTGTGTCCACTGCAAACTTTTCCTTCCTCACCTAACTTATCTGACCTCATAAGATCCCTTTGTCCCTCCTACAAACTCCTCTGTATTCTCCATACTCTTCTGTCCCTTCAAGATCAGGTTACCTTGATAGGGATCACTCTGTCCCCATCCAGACTTTTTATCTCTTCCCAAGACCTAACTTCCCCCTCCCTCAAACTCCTTTGTCTCTTTTAGACATTTTCCCTTTCAAATGATTGTGTCCTCTCATCAGACTCTTCAGTCTCCTCTAGCTCATTCTCACTTCAGCCTCTTTAGACACCTTTCTCCTCTCCATAAACTCCTGCCCTGTCTAGACCCCTCTGTTCCTTCTATACATATGTGTCCCACTCTAAACCCATCTTTTCCATGATGCAGACTCTTTTGCCTTCTCTAGAACCTGCTATCCACTCTAGAATCAATTGCTCTTCTCCATATTTATCACTCCCAGAAAAACAATGTGAACTCGTGAACTCCAGGCTGCTCTAGCCCCTTCAGATCAATCTGCCTCCTTTAAAATGATATATTCCTTCTAAACACTGGTTGAAATCATGTAATGTCCTGTGTCTGGAGGTCTCGGACATGTTATGTACTATGTGGTGGAGGTCTTCGATCATGTAATGTCCTGCGCATAGAAATTTTACTTATGTTACTTCCCATGTGGTGGAGATCTTTGGTCCAGTAATGTCCCATGTGTTGGAGGTCTTTGGTCCAGTAATGTCCCATGTGTTGGAGGTCTTTGGTCATATAATGTCCTGCTTGTGGAGATCTCAGTCATGTAATGTCCAGTGTTGTTGACGTCCTCGGTCATGTAATGTGTTGCGTGTGGAGGTCTTGGTCATGCAATGTCCCTATTGGTTCACGTCCTCGGTCATGTATTGTTCAGCATGTGGAGTTTTCAGTCATGTAACACCCCGTGTGTTTGAGATCCTCGTTCATGTACTGTCCCATGTGATGGAGGTCTTTGGTCTTGTAGTTTCTTGCGTGTGGAGGTCTTGGTCACTTAATGTCCATAGTGGTTCAGGTTCTCGGTCATGTATTGTCCTGCGTGTTGAGTTCTCAGTCATGTAATGTCCCGTATGGTTAGGTGGTCCTCCGGTCATGTAATGCGCTGCTTGAGGAGATCTTGGTCAAGTAATGTCCTGTGTCTGGAGGTCTCGGACATGTTATGTACTATGTGGTGGAGGTTTTCGATCATGTAATGTCCTGCGCATAGAAATTTTACTTATATTACTTCCCATGTGGTGGAGGTCTTTGGTCATGTAATGTCCTGCTTGTGGAGATCTCAGTCATGTAATGTCCAGTGTCATTGATGTCCTCGGTCATGTAATGTGTTGCGTGTGGAGGTCTTGGTCATGCAATGTCCCTATTGGTTCACGTCCTCGGTCATGTATTGTTCGGCATGTGGAGTTTTCAGTCATGTAACGCCCTGTGTGTTTGAGATCCTCGTTCATGTACTGTCCCATGTGATGGAGGTCTTTGGTCTTGTAGTTTCCTGTGTGTGGAGGTCTTGGTCACTTAATGTCCATAGTGGTTCAGGTTCTCGGTCATGTATTGTCCTGCGTGTTGAGTTCTCAGTCATGTAATATCCCGTATGGTTAGGTGGTTCTCGGTCATGTAATGCACTGCTTGAGGAGATCTTGGTCATGTAATGTCCTGTGGTTGAAGGTCTCGGACATGTTATGTACTATGTGATGGAGGTCTTCGATCATGTAATGTCCTGCGCATAGAAATTTTACTTATGTTACTTCCCATGTGGTGGAGATATTTGGTCCAGTAATGTCCCATGTGTTGGAGGTCTTTGGTCATGTAATGTCCTGCTTATTTAGATCTCAGGCATGTAATGTCCAGTGTCGTTGACGTCCTCGGTCATGTAATGTCCTGCGTGTGGAGGTCTTGGTCATGCAATGTCTCTATTGGTTCACGTCCTCGGTCATGTATTGTTCGGCATGTGAAGTTTTCATTCATGTAACACCCCGTGTGTTTGAGATCCTCATTCATGTACTGTCCCATGTGATGGAGGTCTTTGGTCTTGTAGTTTCCTGCGTGTGGAGGTCTTGGTCATGCAATGTCCCTATTGGTTCACGTCCTCGGTCATGTAATGTGTTGCGTGTGGAGGTCTTGGTCATGCAATGTCCCTATTGGTTCACGTCCTCGGTCATGTATTGTTCGGCATGTGGAGTTTTCAGTCATGTAACACCCTGTGTGTTTGAGATCCTCGTTCATGTACTGTCCCATGTGATGGAGGTCTTTGGTCTTGTAGTTTCCTGCGTGTGGAAGTCTTGGTCACTTAATGTCCATAGTGGTTCAGGTTCTCGGTCATGTATTGTCCTGCGTGTTGAGTTCTCAGTCATGTAATGTCCCGTATGGTTAGGTGGTCCTCGGTCATGTAATGCGCTGCTTGAGGAGATCTTGGTCATGTAATGTCTTGAGTGTGGAGGTCTTGGTCATGTAATATCCTGCTTGTGGAAGTCTCTGTTATGTAATATCCCATGTTCTTCAGTCATGTAATATCCTGGGTGCAGAGGTCTTGGACATTTAATGTGCTGCGTTTGGAGGTCTTGGTAATTTATTGCCTTGGACATTACATGACCAAGACATACCCTTCTACACCCATGTAGTGTGGGGGAGTCTGGAAGTGGATAGAGGAGTCGAAGGGCAACAGAAAAGAGTCTGGAGGGGACAGATAAGTCTTCAGGTGAAAAGAGGACACTAGAGAATACAGAGAAGTCTGAAAGAGTTGGGGTAGAGCATTCTGAAGGGATCAGAGGAGTCTGAAGAGGTGCGAGGCAACAGAGGTATGAAAAGAACAGAGGGGTCTGGAATAAGAGGCCTGTAGGAGGACAAAGAGTCTGAGGGCAACAAACAAGTCTGGACAGGACAGAGAAGGATCTGTAGGTGACAGAGGAGTCTGAAGAGGTGGGAGGCAACAGAGGTATGAAAAGAACAGAAGGGTCTGTAGGTGATAGAGGAGTCTGGAATGGGGTTTAAGGTAACAGACTTTTTTTTTTTAAAAGAAGGATAATGATTATTGTGATGAGAGATCACCACTGTGAGCAGATCCCACTGTGAGCAGATCCCACTGTGAGCAGATCCCACTGTGAACAGATCCTGAGGTCAACTATTCCACAGACTTCTGGCTCACACGAGCGCATGCGTCGGACTAGTTCTGTGCCATGTTTTATGGGATAGCACTCGGACTAATGTTCTTCTGTACGGCACTGCAATGTTCTTCTATAGGGCACCACAATGTTCTATAGGGCACCGCAATGTTCTTCTATAGGGCACCGCAATGTTCTATAGGGCACCGCAATGTTCTTCTATAGGGCACCGCAATGATCTTCTATAGGGCACCGCAATGTTCTTCTATAGGGCACCACAATGTTCTATAGGGCACCGCAATGTTCTTCTATAGGGCACCGCAATGTTCTTCTATAGGGCACCGCAATGTTCTTCTATAGGGCACCACAATGTTCTTCTATAGGGCACTGCTGTGTTCTTCTATAGGGCACCGCAATGTTCTTCTATAGGGCACCGCAATGTTCTTCTATAGGGCACCACAATGTTCTTCTATACGGCACCGCTGTGTTCTTCTATAGGGCACCGCAATGTTCTTCTATAGGGCACCGCTGTGTTCTTCTATAGGGCACCGCAATGTTCTTCTATAGGGCACCGCAATGTTCTTCTATATGGCACCGCAATGTTCTTCTATAGGGCACCGCAATGTTCTTCTATATGGCACCGCAATGTTCTTCTATAGAGCACCGCAATGTTCTTCTATAGGGCACCGCAATGTTCTTCTTTAGGGCACCGCAATGTTCTTCTATAGGGCACCGCAATGTTCTTCTATAGAGCACCGCAATGTTCTTCTATAGGGCACTGCTGTGTTCTTCTATAGGGCACCGCAAGGTTCTTGTATAGGGCACCGCAATGTTCTTCTATAGAGCACCGCAATGTTCTTCTATAGAGCACCGCAATGTTCTTCTATAGAGCACCGCAATGTTCTTCTATAGAGCACCGCAATGTTCTTTTATAGAGCACCGCAATGTTCTTCTATAGGGCACCGCAATGTTCTTCTATAGAGCACCGCAATATTCTTCTATAGAGCACCGCAATGTTCTTCTATAGGGCACCGCAATGTTCTTCTATAGAGCACCGCAATGTTCTTCTATAGGGCACCGCAATGTTCTTCTATAGGGCACCGCAATGTTCTTCTATAGGGCACCGCAATGTTCTTCTATAGGGCACCGCAATGTTCTTCTATAGGGCACTGCTGTGTTGTTCTATAGGGCACTGCTGTGTTCTTCTATAGGGCACCGCAATGTTCTTCTATAGGGCACTGCTGTGTTCTTCTATAGGGCACTGCTGTGTTCTTCTATAGGGCACTGCTGTGATCTTCTATAGGGCACTGCAATGTTCTTCTATAGAGCACCGCAATGTTCTTCTATAGGGCACCTCAATGTTCTTCTATAGGGCACTGCTGTGTTCTTCTATAGGGCACTGCTGTGTTCTTCTATAGGGCACCGCAATGTTCTTCTATAGGGCACTGCTGTGTTCTTCTATAGGGCACTGCTGTGATCTTCTATAGGGCACCGCAATGTTCTTCTATAGGGCACTGCAATGTTCTTCTATAGAGCACCGCAATGTTCTTCTATAGGGCACCGCAATGTTCTTCTATAGGGCACCGCAATGTTCTATAGGGCACTGCTGTGTTCTTCTATAGGGCACTGCTGTGTTCTTCTATAGGGCACTGCTGTGTTCTTCTATAGGGCACCGCAATGTTCTTCTGTAGGGCACCGCAATGTTCTTCTATAGGGCACTGCTGTGTTCTTCTATAGGGCACTGCTGTGTTCTTCTATAGGGCACCGCAATGTTCTTTTATAGAGCACCGCAATGTTCTTCTATAGGGCACCGCAATGTTCTTCTATACGGCACCGCTGAGTTCTTCTATAGAGCACCGCAATGTTCTTCTATAGGGCACCGCAATGTTCTTCTATAGGGCACCGCAATGTTCTTCTATAGGGCACTGCTGTGTTCTTCTATAGGGCACTGCTGTGTTCTTCTATAAGGCACCGCAATGTTCTTCTATAGGGCACTGCAATGTTCTTCTATAGAGCACCGCAATGTTCTTCTATAGGGCACTGCTGTGTTCTTTAATAGGGCACTGCTGTGATCTTCTATAGGGCACCGCAATGTTCTTCTATAGGGCACTGCAATGTTCTTCTATAGAGCACCGCAATGTTCTTCTATAGGGCACTGCAATGTTCTTCTATAGGGCACCGCAATGTTCTTCTATAGGGCACCACAATGTTCTATAGGGCACCGCAATGTTCTTCTATAGGGCACTGCTGTGTTCTTCTATAGGGCACCGCAATGTTCTTCTACAGGGCACTGCTGTGTTCTTCTATAGGGCACTGCTGTGTTCTTCTATAGGGCACTGCTGTGTTCTTCTATAGGGCACTGCTGTGATCTTCTATACGGCACCGCAATGTTCTTTTATAGAGCACCGCAATGTTCTTCTATAGGGCACCGCAATGTTCTTCTGTACGGCACCGCTGAGTTCTTCTATAGAGCACCGCAATGTTCTTCTATAGGGCACTGCAATGTTCTTCTATAGGGCACCGCAATGTTCTTCTATAGGGCACTGCAATGTTCTTCTATAGGGCACTGCAATGTTCTTCTATAGGGCACTGCAATGTTCTTCTATAGGGCACCACAATGTTCTTCTATAGAGCTCCGCCATGTTCTTCTATAGCGCACCGCAATGTTCTTCTATAGGGCACCGCAATGTTCTTCTATAGGGCACTGCAATGTTCTTCTATAGGGCACCACAATGTTCTTCTATAGAGCTCCGCCATGTTCTTCTATAGCGCACCGCAATGTTCTTCTGTAGGGCACCACAATGTTCTTCTATAGGGCACTGCTGTGTTCTTCTATAGGGCACTGCAATGTTCTTCTATAGGGCACCGCAATGTTCTTCTATAGGGCACCGCAATGTTCTTCTATAGGGCACCACAATGTTCTTCTATAGAGCTCCGCCATGTTCTTCTATAGCGCACCGCAATGTTCTTCTGTAGGGCACCACAATGTTCTTCTATAGAGCTCCGCCATGTTCTTCTATAGGGCACCGCAATGTTCTTCTGTAGGGCACTGCAATGTTCTTCTATAGAGCTCCGCAATGTTCTTCTACAGGACACCGCTGTGTTCTTCTATAGGGCACCACAATGTTCTATAGGGCACCGCAATGTTCTTCTATAGGGCACCACAATGTTCTTCTATAGGGCACCGCAATGTTCTTCTATAGAGCACCGCAATGTTCTTCTATAGAGCACCGCAATGTTCTTCTATAGGGCACTGCAATGTTCTTCTGTAGGGCACCGCAATGTTCTTCTGTAGGGCACCGCAATGTTCTTCTATAGAGCACCGCAATGTTCTTCTGTAGGGCACCGCAATGTTCTTCTATAGGGCACTGCAATGTTCTTCTATAGAGCACCGCAATGTTCTTCTGTAGGGCACTGCAATGTTCTTCTACAGGGCACCGCTGTGTTCTTCTATAGGGCACCACAATGTTCTTCTATAGGGCTCCGCAATGTTCTCCTATAGGGCACCTCAATGTTCTTCTATAGAGCTCCGCAATGCTCTTCTACAGGACACCGCTGTGTTCTTCTATAGGGCACCACAATGTTCTATAGGGCACCGCAATGTTCTTCTATAGGGCACCACAATGTTCTTCTATAGGGAACCGCAATGTTCTTCTATAGGGCACTGCAGTGTTCTTCTATAGGGCACCGCAATGTTCTTATATAGGGCACCGCAATGTTCTTCTATAGGGCACTGCAATGTTCTTCTATAGGGAACTGCAATGGTCTTCTATAGGGCACCGCAATGTTCTTCTATAGGGCACCGCAATGTTCTTCTATAGAGCACCGCAATGTTCTTCTATAGGGCACCACAATGTTCTTCTATAGAGCACCGCAATGTTCTTCTATAGGGCACCACAATGTTCTTCTATAGAGCACCACAATGTTCTTCTATAGGGCACCACAATGTTCTTCTATAGGGCACCGCAATGTTCTTCTATAGAGCACCGCAATGTTCTTCTATAGGGCACCGCAATGTTCTTCTATAGGGCACCGCAATGTTCTTCTATAGGGCACCGCAAGGTTCTTGTATAGGGCACCGCAAGGTTCTTGTATAGGGCACCGCAAGGTTCTTGTATAGGGCACCGCAAGGTTCTTCTATAGGGCACTGCAATGTTCTTCTATAGGGCACCACAATGTTCTTCTGTAGGGCACCGCAATGTTCTTCTGTAGGGCACTGCAATGTTCTTCTACAGGGCACCGCTGTGTTCTTCTATAGGGCACCACAATGTTCTTCTATAGGGCTCCGCAATGTTCTTCTATAGGGCACCTCAATGTTCTTCTATAGAGCTCCGCAATGCTCTTATACAGGACACCGCTATGTTCTTCTATAGGGCACCACAATGTTCTATAGGGCACCACAATGTTCTTCTATAGGGCACTGCAATGTTCGTCTATAGGGCACCGCAATGTTCTTCTATAGGGCACTGCAATGTTCTTCTATAGGGCACCGCAATGTTCTTATATAGGGCACCGCAATGTTCTTCTATAGGGCACTGCAATGTTCTTCTATAGGGAACTGCAATGTTCTTCTATAGGGCACCGCAATGTTCTTCTATAGAGCACCGCAATGTTCTTCTATAGGGCACCGCAATGTTCTATAGAGCACCGCAATGTTCTTCTATAGGGCACCGCAAAGTTCTTCTATAGAGCACCGCAATGTTCTTCTACAGGGCACCGCAATGTTCTTCTATAGAGCACCGCAATGTTCTTCTATAGGGCACCACAATGTTCTTCTATAGGGCACCGCAATGTTCTTCTATAAGGCACCGCTGTGTTCTTCTATAGAGCACCGCAATGTTCTTCTATAGGGCATCGCAATGTTCTTCTATAGGGCTCCGCAATGTTCTTCTATAGGGCACCGCTGTGTTCTTCTATAGAGCACCGCAATGTTCTTCTATAGGGCACCGCAATGTTCTTCTATAGGGCACCGCAATGTTCTTCTATAGGGCACCGCTGTGTTCTTCTGTAGGGCACCGCAATGTTCTTCTATAGGGCACCGCAATGTTCTTCTATAGGGCACCGCAATGTTCTTCTATAAGGCACCGCTGTGTTCTTCTATAGAGCACTGCAATGTTCTTCTATAGGGCACCACAATGTTCTTCTATAGGGCACCGCAATGTTCTTCTATAGGGCACCGCAATGTTCTTCTATAGGGCACCGCAATGTTCTTCTATAGGGCACCGCTGTGTTCTTCTATAGAGCACCGCAGTGTCTTCTATAGGGCACCGCAATGTTCTTCTATAGGGCACCGCAATGTTCTTCTATAGGGCACTGCTGTGTTCTTCTATAGGGCACCGCAATGTTCTTCTATAGGGCACCGCAATGTTCTTCTATAGAGCACCGCAATGTTCTTCTATAGAGCACCACAATGTTCTTCTATAGGGCACCGCAATGTTCTTCTTTAGGGCACCACAATGTTCTTCTATAGGGCACCGCAATGTTCTTCTATAGAGCACCGCAATGTTCTTCTATAGAGCACCGCAATGTTCTTCTATAGGGCACCGCAATGTTCTTCTATAGGGCACCGCTGTGTTCTTCTATAGGGCACCGCTGTGTTCTTCTATAGGGCACCGCACTGTTCTTCTATAGGGCACCGCAATGTTCTTCTATAGGGCACCGCAATGTTCTTCTATAGGGCACCACAATGTTCTTCTATAGAGCTCCGCCATGTTCTTCTATAGCGCACCGCAATGTTCTTCTGTAGGGCACCACAATGTTCTTCTATAGAGCTCCGCCATGTTCTTCTATAGGGCACCGCAATGTTCTTCTGTAGGGCACTGCAATGTTCTTCTATAGAGCTCCGCAATGTTCTTCTACAGGACACCGCTGTGTTCTTCTATAGGGCACCACAATGTTCTATAGGGCACCGCAATGTTCTTCTATAGGGCACCACAATGTTCTTCTATAGGGCACCGCAATGTTCTTCTATAGAGCACCGCAATGTTCTTCTATAGAGCACCGCAATGTTCTTCTATAGGGCACTGCAATGTTCTTCTGTAGGGCACCGCAATGTTCTTCTGTAGGGCACCGCAATGTTCTTCTATAGAGCACCGCAATGTTCTTCTGTAGGGCACCGCAATGTTCTTCTATAGGGCACTGCAATGTTCTTCTATAGAGCACCGCAATGTTCTTCTGTAGGGCACTGCAATGTTCTTCTACAGGGCACCGCTGTGTTCTTCTATAGGGCACCACAATGTTCTTCTATAGGGCTCCGCAATGTTCTCCTATAGGGCACCTCAATGTTCTTCTATAGAGCTCCGCAATGCTCTTCTACAGGACACCGCTGTGTTCTTCTATAGGGCACCACAATGTTCTATAGGGCACCGCAATGTTCTTCTATAGGGCACCACAATGTTCTTCTATAGGGAACCGCAATGTTCTTCTATAGGGCACTGCAGTGTTCTTCTATAGGGCACCGCAATGTTCTTATATAGGGCACCGCAATGTTCTTCTATAGGGCACTGCAATGTTCTTCTATAGGGAACTGCAATGGTCTTCTATAGGGCACCGCAATGTTCTTCTATAGGGCACCGCAATGTTCTTCTATAGAGCACCGCAATGTTCTTCTATAGGGCACCACAATGTTCTTCTATAGAGCACCGCAATGTTCTTCTATAGGGCACCACAATGTTCTTCTATAGAGCACCACAATGTTCTTCTATAGGGCACCACAATGTTCTTCTATAGGGCACCGCAATGTTCTTCTATAGAGCACCGCAATGTTCTTCTATAGGGCACCGCAATGTTCTTCTATAGGGCACCGCAATGTTCTTCTATAGGGCACCGCAAGGTTCTTGTATAGGGCACCGCAAGGTTCTTGTATAGGGCACCGCAAGGTTCTTGTATAGGGCACCGCAAGGTTCTTCTATAGGGCACTGCAATGTTCTTCTATAGGGCACCACAATGTTCTTCTGTAGGGCACCGCAATGTTCTTCTGTAGGGCACTGCAATGTTCTTCTACAGGGCACCGCTGTGTTCTTCTATAGGGCACCACAATGTTCTTCTATAGGGCTCCGCAATGTTCTTCTATAGGGCACCTCAATGTTCTTCTATAGAGCTCCGCAATGCTCTTATACAGGACACCGCTATGTTCTTCTATAGGGCACCACAATGTTCTATAGGGCACCACAATGTTCTTCTATAGGGCACTGCAATGTTCGTCTATAGGGCACCGCAATGTTCTTCTATAGGGCACTGCAATGTTCTTCTATAGGGCACCGCAATGTTCTTATATAGGGCACCGCAATGTTCTTCTATAGGGCACTGCAATGTTCTTCTATAGGGAACTGCAATGTTCTTCTATAGGGCACCGCAATGTTCTTCTATAGAGCACCGCAATGTTCTTCTATAGGGCACCGCAATGTTCTATAGAGCACCGCAATGTTCTTCTATAGGGCACCGCAAAGTTCTTCTATAGAGCACCGCAATGTTCTTCTACAGGGCACCGCAATGTTCTTCTATAGAGCACCGCAATGTTCTTCTATAGGGCACCACAATGTTCTTCTATAGGGCACCGCAATGTTCTTCTATAAGGCACCGCTGTGTTCTTCTATAGAGCACCGCAATGTTCTTCTATAGGGCATCGCAATGTTCTTCTATAGGGCTCCGCAATGTTCTTCTATAGGGCACCGCTGTGTTCTTCTATAGAGCACCGCAATGTTCTTCTATAGGGCACCGCAATGTTCTTCTATAGGGCACCGCAATGTTCTTCTATAGGGCACCGCTGTGTTCTTCTGTAGGGCACCGCAATGTTCTTCTATAGGGCACCGCAATGTTCTTCTATAGGGCACCGCAATGTTCTTCTATAAGGCACCGCTGTGTTCTTCTATAGAGCACTGCAATGTTCTTCTATAGGGCACCACAATGTTCTTCTATAGGGCACCGCAATGTTCTTCTATAGGGCACCGCAATGTTCTTCTATAGGGCACCGCAATGTTCTTCTATAGGGCACCGCTGTGTTCTTCTATAGAGCACCGCAGTGTCTTCTATAGGGCACCGCAATGTTCTTCTATAGGGCACCGCAATGTTCTTCTATAGGGCACTGCTGTGTTCTTCTATAGGGCACCGCAATGTTCTTCTATAGGGCACCGCAATGTTCTTCTATAGAGCACCGCAATGTTCTTCTATAGAGCACCACAATGTTCTTCTATAGGGCACCGCAATGTTCTTCTTTAGGGCACCACAATGTTCTTCTATAGGGCACCGCAATGTTCTTCTATAGAGCACCGCAATGTTCTTCTATAGAGCACCGCAATGTTCTTCTATAGGGCACCGCAATGTTCTTCTATAGGGCACCGCTGTGTTCTTCTATAGGGCACCGCTGTGTTCTTCTATAGGGCACCGCACTGTTCTTCTATAGGGCACCGCAATGTTCTTCTATAGGGCACCGCAATGTTCTTCTATAGGGCACCGCAATGTTCTTCTATAGGGCACCGCAATGTTCTTCTATAGGGCACCGCAATGTTCTTCTATAGGGCACCGCAATGTTCTTCTATAGGGCACCGCAATGTTCTTCTATAGGGCACCGCTGTGTTCTTCTATAGGGCACCGCTGTGTTCTTCTATAGGGCACCGCTGTGTTCTTCTATAGGGCACCGCAATGTTCTTCTATAGGGCACCGCAATGTTCTTCTATAGGGCACCGCAATGTTCTTCTATCGGGCACCGCAATGTTCTTCTATCGGGCACCGCAATGTTCTTCTATAGGGCACTGCTGTGTTCTTCTATAGGGCACTGCTGTGTTCTTCTATAGGGCACCGCAATGTTCTTCTATAGGGCACTGCTGTGTTCTTCTATAGGGCACTGCTGTGTTCTTCTATAGGGCACCGCAATGTTCTTCTATAGGGCACTGCAATGTTCTTCTATAAGGCACCGCAATGTTCTTCTATAGGGCACTGCTGTGTTCTTCTATAGGGCACCGCAATGTTCTTCTATAGGGCACCGCAATTTTCTTCTATAGGGCACCGCTGTGTTCTTCTATAGGGCACTGCTGTGTTCTTCTATAGGGCACCGCAATGTTCTTCTATAGGGCACCGCAATGTTCTTCTATAGGGCACCGCAATGTTCTTCTATAGGGCACTGCTGTGTTCTTCTATAGGGCACTGCTGTGTTCTTCTATAGAGCACCGCAATGTTCTTCTATAGGGCACTGCTGTGTTCTTCTATAGGGAACTGCAATGTTCTTCTATAGGGCACCGCAATGTTCTTCTATAGAGCACCGCAATGTTCTTCTATAGGGCACCGCAATGTTCTTCTATAGAGCACCGCAATGTTCTTCTATAGGGCACCGCAATGTTCTTCTATAGGGCACCACAATGTTCTTCTATAGAGCACCGCAATGTTCTTCTATAGGGCACCGCAATGTTCTTCTATAGGGCACCGCAATGTTCTTCTATAGGGCACCACAATGTTCTTCTATAGGGCACCGCAATGTTCTTCTATAGGGCACCGCAATGTTCTTCTATAGGGCACCGCAATGTTCTTCTATAGGGCACCGCAATGTTCTTCTATAGGGCACCGCAATGTTCTTCTATAGGGCACCGCAATGTTCTTCTATAGAGCACCGCAATGTTCTTCTATAGGGCACCGCAATGTTCTTCTATAGGGCACCGCAATGTTCTTCTATAGGGCACCGCAATGTTCTTCTATAGGGCACCGCAATGTTCTTCTATAGAGCACCGCAATGTTCTTCTATAGGGCACCGCAATGTTCTTCTATAGGGCACCACAATGTTCTTCTATAGGGCACCGCAATGTTCTTCTATAGGGCACCGCAATGTTCTTCTATAGGGCACTGCAATGTTCTTCTATAGGGCACCGCAATGTTCTTCTATAGAGCACCGCAATGTTCTTCTATAGGGCACCGCAATGTTCTTCTATAGGGCACTGCAATGTTCTTCTATAGAGCACCGCAATGTTCTTCTATAGGGCACTGCTGATCAGTGTTTTTTTCTCATGCTGATTTGGCGAGTTGCTGCACAAATTGGATTAGACTCACCCATTCAAGTCTGTAGGTGCGTATAAAACATCGGACTGTACTTAGATGACATCTGTGGACTCCCACAATTGAGACATCTTGTTCTCCATATTCTCCTCACCTGTGCTACGGATGGATCATGGATCAGATCACAGTAGACACCTGTATGCTCCCCATATATTATATACACAGCAGAGCGCAGCAGCCGCTGTATGTGCTGCTCCTGTATGCTCCCCATATATTATATACACAGCAGAGCGCAGCAGCCGCTGTATGTGCTGCTCCTGTATGCTCCCCATATATTATATACACAGCAGAGCGCAGCAGCCGCTGTATGTGCTGCTCCTGTATGCTCCCCATACATTATATACACAGCAGAGCGCAGCAGCCGCTGTATGTGCTGCTCCTGTATGCTCCCCATATATTATATACACAGCAGAGGGCAGCAGCCGCTGTATGTGCTGCTCCTGTATGCTCCCCATATATTATATACACAGCAGAGGGCAGCAGCCGCTGTATGTGCTGCTCCTGTATGCTCCCCATATATTATATACACAGCAAAGCGCAGCAGCCGCTGTATGTGCTGCTCCTGTATGCTCCCCATATATTATGTACACAGCAGAGCGCAGCAGCCGCTGTATGTGCTGCTCCTGTAGGCTCCCCATATATTATATACACAGCAGAGCGCAGCAGCCGCTGTATGTGCTGCTCCTGTATGCTCCCCATATATTATATACACAGCAGAGCACAGCAGACGCTGTATGTACTGCTCCTGTATGCTCCCCATATATTATATACACAGCAAAGCGCAGCAGCCGCTGTATGTGCTGCTCCTGTATGCTCCCATATATTATGTACACAGCAGAGCGCAGCAGCCGCTGTATGTGCTGCTCCTGTATGCTCCCATATATTATATACACAGCAGAGCGCAGCAGCCGCTGTATGTGCTGCTCCTGTATGCTCCCCATATATTATATACACAGCAGAGCGCAGCAGCCGCTGTATGTGCTGCTCCTGTATGCTCCCCATACATTATATACACAGCAGAGCGCAGCAGCCGCTGTATGTGCTGCTCCTGTATGCTCCCCATATATTATATACACAGCAGAGGGCAGCAGCCGCTGTATGTGCTGCTCCTGTATGCTCCCCATATATTATATACACAGCAGAGGGCAGCAGCCGCTGTATGTGCTGCTCCTGTATGCTCCCCATATATTATATACACAGCAAAGCGCAGCAGCCGCTGTATGTGCTGCTCCTGTATGCTCCCCATATATTATGTACACAGCAGAGCGCAGCAGCCGCTGTATGTGCTGCTCCTGTAGGCTCCCCATATATTATATACACAGCAGAGCGCAGCAGCCGCTGTATGGGCTGCTCCTGTATGCTCCCCATATATTATATACACAGCAGAGCACAGCAGCCGCTGTATGTACTGCTCCTGTATGCTCCCCATATATTATATACACAGCAAAGCGCAACAGCCGCTGTATGTGCTGCTCCTGTATGCTCCCATATATTATGTACACAGCAGAGCGCAGCAGCCGCTGTATGTGCTGCTCCTGTATGCTCCCATATATTATATACACAGCAGAGCGCAGCAGCCGCTGTATGTGCTGCTCCTGTATGCTCCCCATATATTATATACACAGCAGAGCGCAGCAGCCGCTGTATGTGCTGCTCCTGTATGCTCCCCATATATTATATACACAGCAGAGCGCAGCAGCCGCTGTATGTGCTGCTCCTGTATGCTCCCCATATTTTATATACACAGCAGAGCGCAGCAGCTGCTGTATGTGCTGCTCCTGTATGCTCCCCATATATTATATACACAGCAAAGCGCAGCAGCCACTGTATGTGCTGCTCCTGTATGCTCCCATATATTATGTACACAGCAGAGTGCAGCAGCCGCTGTATGTGCTGCTCCTGTATGCTCCCATATATTATATACACAGCAGGGCGCAGCAGCCGCTGTATGTGCTGCTCCTGTATGCTCCCCATATATTATATACACAGCAGAGCGCAGCAGCCGCTGTATGTGCTGCTCCTGTATGCTCCCCATATATTATATACACAGCAGAGCGCAGCAGCCGCTGTATGTGCTGCTCCTGTATGCTCCCATATATTATATACACAGCATAGCGCAGCAGCCGCTGTATGTGCTGCTCCTGTATGCTCCCCATATATTATATACACAGCAGAGCGCAGCAGCCGCTCTATGTGCTGCTCCTGTATGCTCCCCATATATTATATACACAGCAGAGTGCAGCAGCCGCTGTATGTGCTGCTTCTGTATGCTCCCCATATATTATATACACAGCAGAGCGCAGCAGCCGCTGTATGTGCTGCTCCTGTATGCTCCCATATATTATATACACAGCAGAGCGCAGCAGCCGCTGTATGTGCTGCTCCTATATGCTCCCCATATATTATATACACAGCAGAGCGCAGCAGCCGCTGTATGTGCTGCTCCTGTATGCTCCCCATATATTATATACACAGCAGAGCGCAGCAGCCGCTGTATGTGCTGCTCCTGTATGCTCCCATATATTATGTACACAGCAGAGTGCAGCAGCTGCTGTATGTGCTGCTCCTGTATGCTCCCCATATATTATATACACAGCAGAGCGTAGCAGCCACTGTATGTGCTGCTCCTGTATGCTCCTCATATATTATATTCACGGCAGAGCGCAGCAGCCGCTGTATGTGCTGCTCCTGTATGCTCCCCATATATTATATACACAGCAGAGCGCAGCAGCAGCTGTATGTGCTGCTCCTGTATGCTCCCCATATATTATATACACAGCAGAGCACAGCAGCAGCTGTATGTGCTGCTCCTGTATGCTCCCCATATATTATATACACAGCAGAGCGCAGCAGCAGCTGTATGTGCTGCTCCTGTATGCTCCCCATATATTATATACACAGTAGAGCGCAGCAGCCGCTGTATGTGCTGCTCCTGTATGCTCCCCATATATTATATACACAGCAGAGCGCAGCAGCCGCTGTATGTGCTGCTCCTGTATGCTCCTCATATATTATATACACAGCAGAGCGCAGCATCCGCTGTATGTGCTGCTCCTGTATGCTCCCCATATATTATATACACAGCAGAGCGCAGCAGCCGCTGTATGTGCTGCTCCTGTAGGCTCCCCATATATTATATACACAGCAGAGTGCAGCAGCCGCTGTATGTGCTGCTCCTGTATGCTCCCCATATATTATATACACAGCAGAGCGCAGCAGCCTCTGTATGTGCTGCTCCTGTAGGCTCCCCATATATTATATACACAGCAGAGTGCAGCTACCGCTGTATGTGCTGCTCCTGTATGCTCCCTATATATTATGAGCGCAGCAGCCGCTGTATGTGCTGCTCCTCCATGCTCCCCATATATTATATACACAGCAGAGCGCAGCAGCCGCTGTATGTGCTGCTCCTGTATGCTCCCCATATATTATATACACAGCAGAGCACAGCAGCCGCTGTATGTGCTGCTCCTGTATGCTCCCCATGTATTATATACACAGCAGAGCACAGCAGCAGCTGTATGTGCTGCTCCTGTATGCTCCCCATATATTATATACACAGCAGACCGCAGCAGCCGCTGGATGTGCTGCTCCTGTATGCTTCCCATATATTATATACACAGCAGAGCGCAGCAGCCGCTGTATGTGCTGCTCCTGTATGCTCCCCATATATTATATACACAGCAGAGCACAGCAGCAGCTGTATGTGCTGCTCCTGTATGCTCCCAATATATTATATACACAGCAGACCGCAGCAGCCGCTGTATGTGCTGCTCCTGTATGCTCCCCATATATTATATACACAGCAGAGCACAGCAGCAGCTGTATGTGCTGCTCCTGTATGCTCCCAATATATTATATACACAGCAGACCGCAGCAGCCGCTGTATGTGCTGCTCCTGTATGCTCCCCATATATTATATACACAGCAGAGGGCAGCAGCCGCTGTATGTGCTGCTCCTGTATGCTCCCCATATATTATATACACAGCAGAGCGCAGCAGCCGCTGTATGTGCTGCTCCTGTATGCTCCCCATATATTATATACACAGCAGAGTGCAGCTACCGCTGTATGTGCTGCTCCTGTATGCTCCCCATATATTATATACACAGCAGAGTGCAGCTACCGCTGTATGTGCTGCTCCTGTATGCTCCCCATATATTATATACATAGCAGAGTGCAGCTACCGCTGTATGTGCTGCTCCTGTATGCTCCCCATATATTATATACACAGTAGAGGGCAGCAGCCGCTGTATGTGCTGCTCCTGTATGCTCCCCATATATTATATACACAGCAGAGCGCAGCAGCCGCTGTATGTGCTGCTCCTGTATGCTCCCCATATATTATATACACAGCAGAGCACAGCAGCAGCTGTATGTGCTGCTCCTGTATGCTCCCAATATATTATATACACAGCAGACCGCAGCAGCCGCTGTATGTGCTGCTCCTGTATGCTCCCCATATATTATATACACAGCAGAGGGCAGCAGCCGCTGTATGTGCTGCTCCTGTATGCTCCCCATATATTATATACACAGCAGAGCGCAGCAGCCGCTGTATGTGCTGCTCCTGTATGCTCCCCATATATTATATACACAGCAGAGTGCAGCTACCGCTGTATGTGCTGCTCCTGTATGCTCCCCATATATTATATACACAGCAGAGTGCAGCTACCGCTGTATGTGCTGCTCCTGTATGCTCCCCATATATTATATACATAGCAGAGTGCAGCTACCGCTGTATGTGCTGCTCCTGTATGCTCCCCATATATTATATACACAGTAGAGGGCAGCAGCCGCTGTATGTGCTGCTCCTGTATGCTCCCCATATATTATATACACAGCAGAGCGCAGCAGCCGCTGTATGTGCTGCTCCTGTATGCTCCCCATATATTATATACACAGCAGAGAGCAGCAGCCGCTGTATGTGCTGCTCCTGTATGCTCCCCATATATTATATACACAGCAGAGCACAGCAGCAGCTGTATGTGCTGCTCCTGTATGCTCCCAATATATTATATACACAGCAGACCGCAGCAGCCGCTGTATGTGCTGCTCCTGTATGCTCCCCATATATTATATACACAGCAGAGCACAGCAGCAGCTGTATGTGCTGCTCCTGTATGCTCCCCATATATTATATACACAGCAGACCGCAGCAGCCGCTGTATGTGCTGCTCCTGTATGCTCCCCATATATTATATACACAGCAGAGCACAGCAGCAGCTGTATGTGCTGCTCCTGTATGCTCCCAATATATTATATACACAGCAGACCGCAGCAGCCGCTGTATGTGCTGCTCCTGTATGCTCCCCTTATATTATATACACAGCAGAGCACAGCAGCAGCTGTATGTGCTGCTCCTGTATGCTCCCAATATATTATATACACAGCAGACCGCAGCAGCCGCTGTATGTGCTGCTCCTGTATGCTCCCCATATATTATATACACAGCAGAGCACAGCAGCAGCTGTATGTGCTGCTCCTGTATGCTCCCAATATATTATATACACAGCAGACCGCAGCAGCCGCTGTATGTGCTGCTCCTGTATGCTCCCCATATATTATATACACAGTAGAGGGCAGCAGCCGCTGTATGTGCTGCTCCTGTATGCTCCCCATATATTATATACACAGCAGAGCGCAGCAGCCGCTGTATGTGCTGCTCCTGTATGCTCCCCATATATTATATACACAGCAGAGTGCAGCTACCGCTGTATGTGCTGCTCCTGTATGCTCCCCATATATTATATACACAGCAGAGTGCAGCTACCGCTGTATGTGCTGCTCCTGTATGCTCCCCATATATTATATACATAGCAGAGTGCAGCTACCGCTGTATGTGCTGCTCCTGTATGCTCCCCATATATTATATACACAGTAGAGGGCAGCAGCCGCTGTATGTGCTGCTCCTGTATGCTCCCCATATATTATATACACAGCAGAGCGCAGCAGCCGCTGTATGTGCTGCTCCTGTATGCTCCCCATATATTATATACACAGCAGAGAGCAGCAGCCGCTGTATGTGCTGCTCCTGTATGCTCCCCATATATTATATACATAGCAGAGCGCAGCAGCCACTGTATGTGCTGCTTCTGTATGCTCCCCATGTATTATATACATAGCAGAGTGCAGCTACCGCTGTATGTGCTGCTCCTGTATGCTCCCATATATTATATACACAGCAGAGAGCAGCAGCCACTGTATGTGCTGCTCCTGTATGCTCCCCATATATTATATACACTGCAGAGCACAGCAGCCGCTGTATGTGCTGCTCCTGTATGCTCCCCATGTATTATATACACAGCAGAGCACAGCAGCAGCTGTATGTGCTGCTCCTGTATGCTCCCCATATATTATATACACAGCAGAGGGCAGCAGCCGCTGTATGTGCTGCTCCTGTATGCTCCCCATATATTATATACACACCAGCTGCTGTATGTGCTGCTCCTGTATGCTCCCCATATATTATATACACAGCAGAGCACAACAGCAGCTGTATGTGCTGCTCCTGTATGCTCCCCATATATTATATACACAGCAGACCGCAGCAGCCGCTGGATGTGCTGCTCCTGTATGCTTCCCATATATTATATACACAGCAGAGCGCAGCAGCCTCTGTATGTGCTGCTCCTGTATGCTCCCATATATTATATACACAGCAGAGCGCAGCAGCCGCTGTATGTGCTGCTCCTGTATGCTCCCCATATATTATATACACAGCAGAGCGCAGCAGCCGCTGTATGTGCTGCTCCTGTATGCTCCCCATATATTATATACACAGCAGAGCGGAGCAGCCTCTGTATGTGCTGCTCCTGTATGCTCCCATATATTATATACACAGCAGAGCGCAGCAGCCTCTGTATGTGCTGCTCCTGTATGCTCCCCATATATTATATACACAGCAGAGCGCAGCAGCCGCTGTATGTGCTGCTCCTGTATGCTCCCCATATATTATATACACAGCAGAGCGCAGCAGTCGCTGTATGTGCTGCTCCTCCATGCTCCCCATATATTACATACACAGCAGAGCACAGCAGCCGCTGTATGTGCTGCTCCTGTATGCTCCCCATATATTATATACACAGCAGAGCGCAGCAGCCGCTGTATGTGCTGCTCCTGTATGCTCCCCATATATTATATACACATCAGAGCGCAGCAGCCGCTGTATGTGCTGCTCCTGTATGCTCCCCATATATTATATACACAGCAGAGTGCAGCAGCCGCTGTATGTGCTGCTCCTGCATGCTCCCCATATATTATATACACAGCAGAGCGCAGCAGCCGCTGTATGTGCTGCTCCTGTATGCTCCCCATATATTATATACACAGCAGAGCGCAGCAGCCGCTATATGTGCTGCTCCTGTATGCTCCCCATATATTCTATACACAGCAGAGCGCAGCAGCCGCTGTATGTGCTGCTCCTGTATGCTCCCCATATATTCTATACACAGCAGAGCGCAGCAGCCGCTGTATGTGCTGCTCCTGTATGCTCCCCATATATTATATACACAGCAGAGCGCAGCAGCCGCTATATGTGCTGCTCCTGTATGCTCCCCATATATTATATACACAGCAGAGAGCAGCAGCCGCTGTATGTGCTGCTCCTGTATGCTCCCCATATATTATATACACAGCAGAGCGCAGCAGCCGCTGTATGTACTGCTCCTGTATGCTCCCCATATATTATATACACAGCAGAGCGCAGCAGCCGCTGTATGTGCTGCTCCTGTATGCTCCCCATATATTATATACACAGCACAGCGCAGCAGCCGCTATATGTGCTGCTCCTGTATGCTCCCCATATATTCTATACACAGCAGAGCGCCGTCTTTTTCTCAACCCTGAGTGTACTGAAATGTTACTGCGTGCCGTCATCATCTCCCACCTTGACTACTGCAATATCCTCCTCTGTGGCCTACCTGCCTACCTCTTGCACCTCTGCAGTCCGTCCATAACTCCACTGCCCGACTAATCCACCCCTCTCCTCGCTACTCCTCTGCTTCTACCCTCTGCAAATCCCTTCATTGGCTCCCAATTCCAGTACCTACATCCATAATCTGTCTCCACCGTATATCTCCGAACTAATCTCCCAACATGTAATCTCAGGTCCTGATAGATAGATACAGTTAGGTCCATATATATTTGGACATAGAGAACATTTTTCTAATTTTGGTTCTAGACATTACCACAATGAATTTTAAACAAAACAATTCAGATGCAGTTGAGGTTCAGACTTTCAGCTTTCATTTGAGGGGATCCACATTAACATTGGATGAAGGGTTTAGGAGTTTCAGCTCCTTAACATGTGCCACCCTGTTTTTAAAGGGACCAAAAGTAATTGGACAATTGATTCCGCGGCTATTTCATGGACAGGTGTGGGCAATCCCTTCATTATGTCATTCTCAATTAAGCAGATAAAAGGTCTGGAGTTGATTTGAGGTGTGGTGCTTGCATTTGGAAGGTTTTGCTGTGAAGTAAACATGCGGTGAAAGGAGCTCTCCATGCAGGTGAAACAAGCCATCCTTAAGCTGCAAAAACAGAAAAAACCCATCCGAGAAATTGCTACAATATTAGGAGTGGCAAAATCTACAGTTTGGTACATCCTGAGAAAGAAAGCAAGCACTGGTGAACTCATCAATGCAAAAAGACCTGGGCGCCCACGGAAGACAACAGTGGTGGATGATCGCAGAATAATCTCCATGGTGAAGAGAAACCCCTTCACAACAGCCAACCAAGTGACCACCACTCTCCAGGAGGCAGGCGTATCAATATCCAAATCTACCATAAAGAGAAGACTGCATGAAAGTAACTACAGAGGGTTCACTGCACGGTGCAAGCCACTCATAAGCATCAAGAAGAAAAAGCCTAGACTGGACTTTGCTAAAAAACATCTAAAAAAGCCAGCACAGATCTGGAAGAACATTCTTTGGACAGATGAAACCAAGATCAACCTCTACTAGAATGATGGAAAGAGAAAGGTATGGCGAAGGCGTGGTACAGGTCATGATCCAAAGCATACCACATCATCTGTAAAACACGGCTGAGGCAGTGTGATGGCGCGGGCATGCATGGCTGCCAGTGGCACTGGGTCACTAGTGTTTATTGATGATGTGACACAGGACAGAAGCAGCCGAATGAATTCTGATGTCTTTAGAGCCATACTGTGTGCTCAGATCCAGCCAAATGCAGCCAAACTGATTGGTTGTCGTTTCATGCTACAGATGGACAATGACCCAAAACATAAAGCCAAAGCAACCCAGGAGTTTATTAAAGCAAAGAAGTGGAATATTCTTGAACGGCCAAGTCAGTCACCTGATCTCAACCCAACTGGGCATGCATTTCACTTGTTAAAGACTAAACTTCAGAAGGAAAGGCCCACAAACAAACAGCAACTGAAAACCACCGCAGTGAAGGCCTGGCAGAGCATCAAAAAGTAGGAAAAACAGCGTCTGGTGATGTCCATGAGTTCAAGACTTCAGGCAGTCATTGCCAACAAAGGGTTTTCAACCAAGTACTAGAAATGAACATTTTATTTACAATTATTTCATCTGTCCAATTACTTTTGGTCTCTTTAAAAACAGGGTGTCACATGTTAATGAGCTGAAACTCCTAAACCCTTCATCCAATTTTAATGTGGAAACCCTCAAATGAAAGCTGAAAGTCTGAACTCCAACTGCATCTGAATTGTTGTTTAAAATTCATTGTGGTAATGTCTAGAACCAAAATTAGAAAAATCTTGTCTCTGTCCAAATATATATGGACCTAACTGTATATCTAAAGCAAAAGCAGCACCAGCTTCACTGTGTGCGGCCGGAGCTGCTCGTCACAGCGCATGCGCGGCTCCCAGAGCTGCCACCATGTCATACTGCGCAAGCGCCCCATTCTTACATCAGTGCGAGCCGAGCAGAGTGCAAATGCGTGGGCGGCGCCACCCCTGACTGAATGCGAGTATCACACCCCTATGACTAAACGAGCCGGTAGAATATAAGTATATAAAGTGCTGTATACTCATTATATTAGCGCCAATTTTAATGAAAAAAGCTTGTTAGTGATGCACATTGCACATTGCATCACTAACAACGCAGTGGGGGCAGTTTACATAGCTACTAGGACGTGATAGGTTCCCTTTAATAGACCATTGTCATAGAAAATATTAAGATCCATAACACAGCTCCAGTGAGGGGGCATTCACCACCCCACTCTCCTCTCACACAGAAGGACAGGAGCTTACACTCCTTGGTAGTAAACACATGTTTAACATATGGGAAGAGAGTAAATTACATATAGCTAGGGGGTGAGGAAACCAATTAAGATAGGAAAAGTTAACCATTCAAGTTACCTTTGAAGCCAATACTCCCTACAGAGTACAGGTAATTAGACAGGAGAGATATTTTCTGAGGTTCAGATAACAAGAGGGACATAGGTTTGTGCATAGATGGGAAGTGGAGAAGTCTCCTTTGTCCCCAGGAAGCACGTCCTGAGCTGAAAGGAAAG
This sequence comes from Phyllobates terribilis, assembly GCF_046119375.1. NCBI lineage: Eukaryota > Metazoa > Chordata > Amphibia > Anura > Dendrobatidae > Phyllobates > Phyllobates terribilis. Next base: position 84,554,032 of record NW_027362772.1, read on the forward strand.
TTTACATCTGCAGCCAGTTGGTTCGGTGCCAATGGGAAGTTATGAATGTTGGGGTTTGAATAGATCCGATATTGACGGGACATACATCTTCAATTTCAGGACTAATCGGGGAAGAATGTCCCAACCCCATTTATAAGGCAAGAAATCCCACTTATTAAACCTGACAGGGCACACCTGTGAAGTGAAAACCATTTCCAGTGACTACCTCTTGAAGCTCATCAAGAGAATGCCAAGAGTGTGCAAAACAGTCATCAAAGCAAAAGGTGGCTACTGTGAAGAACCTAGAATATAAGACATATTTTCAGTTGTTTCACACTTTTTTGTTAAGTATATAATTCCACATGTGGTAATTCATAGTTTTGATGCCTTCAGTGTGAATGTACAATTTTCAAAGTCATGAAAATACAGAAAAATCTTTAAATGAGAAGGTGTGTCCAAACTTTTGGTCTGTACTGTATATATTCCATGCGTTGGAATCGGAGATGTATATATCATACGCTCACTGTTAGTTTCCCAATAACTGGCCTATTAGTAGAAACAGCCTGCGGCCTCCTCCGTTGATCGTCTGTCAATCGCGTAATTGTCCGAACGATAGGGGGCAGCAGAGAGCTGTTTGTGACAAAAATAAAACAGTGGGTGGATCTGACCGACCTCCCAGGCTGCGATCTTTGACACAAATAATGGCGACGTTTCGGCTTCAAGTGTGAGCCTTTCTCAAAGCTTGAGAAAGGCTCTCACTTGTAGAAAAAATGTCACCATTATGGGCTGTTAAATAGCACTTTTTTAACCTTTACAAGTTGCTGTGCTGCTTCCAATTTTTTCAGATAGAGTGGGGAAAATAAGTATTTGATCCACTGCCGATTTTGAAAGTTTTCCCCCTACACAGAATGGAGAGATCTGTAATTTTTATCGTCGGTCACTTCACCTGTGAGAGACAGAATCTAAGAATACTCCAGAGGATCCATTGTAGGATTGTTCCAGAATTAATCTGCATTTTACTGCATGAAATAAGTATTTAATACAATAGAAAAACAGAACTTATTATTTGGTGCAGAAATCTTTGTTACAATTACAGAGGTCAGACGTAGATCTTGACTGGGTTTGCACACACTGCAGCAGGGATTTTGGCCCCCTCCTCCTTACAGATCTTCTCCAGATCTTTCAGGTTTTGAGGCTGTCGCTTGGTAAGATTGATGAGTTTCAGCTCCCTCCAAAGATTTTGAGTTGGGTTCAGGCCTGGAGACTGGCTAGGCCACTCCAAGACCTTGAAATGCTTCTTACAGAGCCACTCCTTAGTTGCCCTGTCTGTATGTTTTGGGTCATGGTCATGCTGGAAGACCCAGCCACGACCCATCTTCAATGCTCTTACTGAGGTAAGGAGGTTGTTAGCCAAAATCTTGTGATACATGACCCCATCAATCCTCCCTTCAATACCATTCCCTCGTCCTGTCCCCTTTTGCAGAAAAGCACCCCCAAAGTATGATGTTTCCCCCACCATGCTTCACAGTTGGGATGTTGTTCTTGGAGTTGTACTCATCCTTCTTCTTCCTCCAAACACGGCGAGTGGAGTTAATTTTATTTTGGTCTCATCTGACCACATGATTTTCCCCCATGCCTCCTCTGGATCATCCAGATGGTGATTGGAGAACTTCAGACGGGCCTGGACATGTGTTGGCGTGAGCAGGTAGACATTGCGTGCCCTTCAGGATTTTAATCCATGACGGCGTAGTGTGTTACTAGCGGTAATGATTGAGACTGTGGTCCCCGCTCTCTTCAGGTCATTGACCAGGTCTTGCTGTATAGTTCTTGGCAGATTCCTGACCCTTCTCAGAATCATCCTTACCCCACGAGGCGAGACCTTGCATGGACCCCCAGACCGAGGAAGATTGGCAGTCATCTTGTGTTTCTCCCATTTTCTAATAATTGTGCCAACAGTTATTGCCTTCTCACTAAGCTGCTGCCTATTGTCCTGTAGCCTATCCTAGTCTTGTGCAGGTCTACAATTTTGTCCCTGGTGTCCTTAGACAGCTCTTTGGTCTTGGCCATGGTGGAGAGGTTGGAATGTGAGTATGTGGACAGGTGTCTATTATACAGGTAACGAGTTCAAAGAGGTGCAGTTAATACAGATAATGAGTGCAGAGTAGGAGGCTTCTTACAGAAAAACCATCAGGTCTGTGAGAGGCAGAATTCTTGCCGGTTGGTCGGTGATCGAATACTTATTTCCTGCAGTAAAATGCAGATTAATTCTGGAACAATCCTACAATGGATCCTCTGGATTATTCTTAGATTCTGTCTCTCACAGGTGAAGAGACCGACGAGAACAATCACAGATCTCTCCATTCTGTGGAGGGGGAAAACTTACAGGATCGGGAGCGGGTCAAATACTGGTTACCCACCGTATATGAACCTATATATATATATACACTGTGTATAGATGGATGGATAGATATTGGGTTGGTTGTGGTAAGGGAATTGCCCCCATACACACTGCTGCCATCACACATGAACCTGCTATGAACTCGGTCACCGGGAGGGAAAGCTCCACATTCACATTCTGCATTATTCCTGGAACATGGCCGATAATGGTTTAATTATCAATGTGAAGGGAATTGTTCCAAAGGAGCCGAAGCCGCCGGGACGTCTCGTGGGAAGTCTTTGAAGTTTTAATCGTGTGCAATTGTAGCTGGAGGGGACAGTTCCTCCATCACTGACCGTTCAGCTGCCGGAAAGAAGAGCTCTCATTAAAGATCGGACCGCAGCCTCCATTATCCCTTATAGCCGTCCTATCAGTAAGGATAGATAACAGATAGATAGACTTATAGATAGATAACAGATAGATAGATAATAGATAGATGATAGATAGATAGATGATAGATAGATAAATAACAGATAGATAGATAATAGATAGATGATAGATAGATAAATAACAGATAGATGATAGATAGATGATAGATAGATAAATAACAGATAGATGATAGATAGATAGATGATAGATAGATAACAGATAGATAGATAATAGATAGATGATAGATAGATAACAGATAGATGATAGATAGATGATAGATAGATAATAGATAGATGATAGATAGATGATAGATAGATAAATAACAGATAGATAGATGATAGATAGATGATAGATAGATAGATAACAGATAGATAGACTTATAGATAGATAACAGATAGATAGATAATAGATAGATGATAGATAGATAGATGATAGATAGATAAATAACAGATAGATAGATAATAGATAGATGATAGATAGATAGATAACAGATAGATAGACTTATAGATAGATAACAGATAGATAGATAATAGATAGATGATAGATAGATAGATGATAGATAGATAAATAACAGATAGATAGACTTATAGATAGATAACAGATAGATAGATAATAGATAGATGATAGATAGATAGATGATAGATAGATAAATAACAGATAGATAGACTTATAGATAGATAACAGATAGATAGATAATAGATAGATGATAGATAGATAGATAATAGATGATACATAATAGATAGATGATAGATAGATGATAGATAGATAGATAGATAACAGATAGATAATAGATAGATGATAGATAGATAAATAACAGATAGATAGATAATAGATAGATGATAGATAGATAGATAACAGATAGATAGATAATAGATAGATGATAGATAGATAAATAACAGATAGATGATAGATAGATAGATGATAGATAATAGATAGATAATAGATAGATGATAGATAGATAGATGATAGATAGATAAATAACAGATAGATAGATAATAGATAGATGATAGATAGATAATAGATAGATAATAGATAGATAAATAACAGATAGATAGATAATAGATAGATGATAGATAACAGATAGATAGATGATAGATAAATAACAGATAGATAGATAATAGATAGATGATAGATAGATAGATAATAGATAGATGATAGATAGATAAATAACAGATAGATAATAGATGATAGATAGATAGATAACAGATAGATAGATAATAGATAGATGATAGATAGATAAATAACAGATAGATAGATAATAGATAGATGATAGATAGATAACAGATAGATAGATAATAGATAGATAATAGATAGATAGATAACAGATAGATGATAGATAGATAGATGATAGATAATAGATGATAGATAACAGAGATGATAGATAGATGATAGATAATAGATGATAGATAATAGATAGATAGATAATAGATAGATGATAGATAATAGATAGATAGATAATAGATAGATGATAGATAGATAATAGATGATAGATAATAGATAGATGATAGATAATAGATAGATGATAGATAGATAATAGATGATAGATAATAGATAGATGATAGATAGATAATAGATGATAGATAATAGATAGATGATAGATAATAGATAGATGATAGATAATAGATAGATAATAGATAATAGATGATAGATAATAGATAGATGATAGATAACAGATAGATGATAGATAGATGATAGATAGATAATAGATGATAGATAATAGATAGATGATAGATAATAGATAGATAATAGATAGATGATAAATAGATGATAGATATAGATAGATAGATAATAGATGGATGATAGATAATAGATAGATGATAGATAGATAATAGATAATAGATGATAGATAACAGATAGATGATAGATAGATGATAGATAGATGATAGATAGATAATAGATGATAGATAATAGATAGATAGATAATAGATAGATGATAGATAATAGATAGATAATAGATAGATGATAGATAATAGATAGATGATAGATAGATAATAGATGATAGATAATAGATAGATAGATAATAGATAGATGATAGATAATAGATAGATGATAGATAATAGATAGATGATAGATAGATAGATAGATAATAGATAGATGATAGATAGATGATAGATAATAGATAGATAATAGATAGATGATAGATAATAGATGATAGATAGATAATAGATGATAGATAATAGATAGATAGATAATAGATGATAGATAGATGATAGATAATAGATAGATAGATGATAGATAATAGATAGATAATAGATAGATAGATGATAGATAGATAATAGATGATAGATAGATAATAGATAGATGATAGATAGATGATACATAATAGATAGATGATAGATAGATAATAGATGATAGATAATAGATGATAGATAGATGATAGATAATAGATGATATAATAGATGATAGATAGATAATAGATAGATAATATATAGATGATAGATAATAGATAGATAATAGATAGATGATAGATAATAGATAGATAATAGATAGATAGATAATAGATAGATGATAGATAATAGATGATAGATAGATAATAGATAGATAGATGATAGATAATAGATAGATAATAGATAGATGATAGATAGATGATAGATAATAGATGATAGATAGATAATAGATAGATAATAGATAGATGATAGATAATAGATAGATGATAGATAGATAATAGATGATAGATAATAGATAGATAGATAATAGATAGATGATAGATAATATATAGATGATAGATAATAGATGATAGATAGATTATAGATAGATAATAGATAGATAATAGATAGATGATAGATAATAGATAGATGATTGATAGATAATAGATAGATAATAGATAGATAGATGATAGATAGATAATAGATAGATAATAGATAGATGATAGATAATAGATGATAGATAATAGATAATAGATGATAGATAGATAATAGATAGATAATAGATGATAGATAATAGATAGATAATAGATAGATAATAGATAAATGATAGATAATAGATAGATAATAGATAGATGATAGATAGATAATAGATGATAGATAATAGATAGATAATAGATAGATAATAGATAGATAATATATGATAGATAGATAATAGATAGATGATAGATAATAGATAGATGATAGATAATAGATAGATCATAGATAGATAATAGATGATAGATAGATAATAGATAGATTATAGATAGATAATAGATAGATAATAGATAATAGATGATAGATAATAGATGATAGATAGATAATAGATGATAGATGGATAATAGATAGATGATAGATAGATAATAGATAATAGATGATAGATAGATAATAGATGATAGATGGATAATAGATAGATGATAGAATCATAGAATGGTAGAGTTGGAAGGGACCTCCTGGGTCATCTGGTCCAACCCCCTGCTCAAAGCAGGATTCACTAAATCATCTCAGACAGATGTCTGTCCAGCCTCTGTTTGAAGACGTCCATTGAAGGGGAACTCACCACCTCTCGTGGCAGCCTGTTCCACTCATTAATCACCCTAACTGTCAAAAAGTTTTTTCTAATATCTAATCTGTGTCTCCTCCCATTTAGTTTCATCCCATTGCGTCTAGTCTTTCCTTGTGCAAATGAGAATAAAGATGATCCTTCTACAATGTGACAGCCCTTGACATATTTGTAGACAGCTATTAAGTCTCCTCAGTCTTCTTTTTTGCAAGCTAAACATTCCCAAATCCTGCAACCGTTCCTCATAGGACATGGTTTGCAGACCAGTCACCATTCTGGTCGCTCTTCTCTGAACTTGCTCCAGTTTGTCGATGTCTTTTTTAAAATGTGGTGCCCAAAACTGTACACAGTATTCCAGATGAGGTCTGACCAAAGAGGAGTAAAGACCAATAATGACTTCACGTGATCTAGACTGTATGCTTCTGTTAATACATCCCAGAATTGTATTTGCCTTTTTTGCTGCTGCATCACACTGTTGACTCATGTTCAGTCTATGATCTATTAGTATACCTAAGTCTTTTTCACATGTACTGTTGCTTAGCTCTATTCCTCCCATTCTGTATATGCTTTTTTCATTTTTATTGCCCAGATGTAGTACTTTGCATTTTTCCCTGTTAAAAACCATTCTGTTGGTTGCTGCCCACTGCTCCAGTTTATTTAGGTCTTTTTGAATCCTCTCTCTCTCTTCTCTAGTATTAGCTATCCCTCCTAGCTTTGTGTCATCAGCAAATTTAATCAATTTACCCTCAATTCCTTCATCTAAATCATTGATTCATAGATAATAGATAATAGATGATAGATAATAGATGATAGATAATAGATGATAGATAGATTATAGATAGATAACAGATAGATAATAGATAAATAAATAGATAATACATAGATGATAGATAGATAATAGATAGATAATAGATAGATGATAGATAATAGATAGATTATAGATAGATAACAGATAGATAATAGATAAATAAATAGATAATACATAGATGATAGATAGATAATAGATAGATGATAGATAGATAATAGATGATAGATAGATAATAGATAGATAGATAATAGATAGATAATAGATAGATGATAGATAGATAATAGATAATAGATAGATAATAGACAGATGATAGATATTAGATATAGATAGATAATAGATAGATGATAGATAATAGATAGATATTAGACAGATGATAGATACTAGATATAGATAGATAATAGATAGATGATAGATAATAGATAGATGATAGATACTAGATATAGATAGATAATAGATAGATAATAGATAGATGATAGAAAATAGATAAATAATAGATAGATGATAGATGATAGATAGATAGATAATAAATAATAGATAGATAATAGATAGATAACAGATAGATGATAGATAATAGATAGATAATAGATAATAGATAGATGATAGATAGATGATAGATAGATAATAGATGATAGATAGATAATAGATAGATAATAGATAATAGATAGATGATAGATACATAATAGATAGATAATAGATAGATAATAGATAGATAATAGATGATAGATAGATAGATAATAGATAGATGATAGATAATAGATAGATGATAGATAGATGATAGATACATAATAGATAGATAATAGATAGATAATAGATGATAGATAGATAGATAATAGATAGATGATAGATAATAGATAGATAATAGATAGATGATAGATAATAGATAGATGATAGATAGATAGATAATAGATAGATGATAGATAATAGATAGATAATAGATAGATAACAGATAATAGATAGATAATAGATAGATGATAGATAATACATAGATAATAGATAGATGATAGATACATAATTGATAGATAATAGATAGATAATAGATAGATGATAGATAGATGATAGATAATAGATAATAGATAGATAATAGATAAATGATAGATAATAGATAGATAATAGATAGATAATAGATAATAGATAGATAATAGATAGATGATAGATGATAGATAGATAATAGATAGATGATAGATAATAGATAGATAATAGATAGATGATAGATAATAGATAATAGATAGATGATAGATAATAGATAGATGATAGATAGATAATAGATAGATGATAGATAGATGATAGATAATAGATAGATGATAGATAATAGATAGATGATAGATAGATAATAGATGATAGATAGATGATAGATAATAGATAGATAATAGATAGATGATAGATAGATAATAGATAGATGATAGATAGATGATAGATAATAGATAGATGATAGATAATAGATAGATAATAGATAGATGATAGATAATAGATAATAGATAGATGATAGATAGATAATAGATAGATGATAGATAGATGATAGATAGATGATAGATAGATGATAGATAATAGATAGATGATAGATAATAGATAGATGATAGATAGATGATAGATGATAGATAGATAATAGATAGATGATAGATAATAGATAGATGATAGATAGATGATAGATAGATGATAGATAGATGATAGATAATAGATGATAGATAATAGATAGATGATAGATAGATGATAGATAATAGATAGATGATAGATAGATTATAGATGATAGATAGATGATAGATAATAGATAATAGATAGATAATAGATGATACATGGACAGACAGATGTGAGGGTCGCTGCCTCCTCGTGGCCGGTGGATCTCCTGGATCGGGGGTCTTCATTGATCCTTCTCTATGGCGGGGGGGATGCCGCTGGTGTCTCTTATGAAGCTGCTGGATTCTTTTGTCAGTAGATAGATAATTCTAGATATATTTCTATCTAATAGACGGATCATATGTAACTGACATTCGATCGTTGTTGCAGATGCTAATGTCCCCTCTTCTCTCTTTCCAGTGAATTTATTGGACACGGCGGTGGTCCCGGGGGACTGGGGCTGGCTCACCTACCCCCCTCATGGGGTAAGTACAGTGGGCCGCACACATTGTGTCTGTTTCGGGGTGGATGGGCGAGGATGGCGGCGGCGGCGGCTCCGGCTCACAACACTTCAGGGGTAATTGGCTGTGAAATTGTAGCAGAGTTTGTGTGCGGAGAGTAATTGTGGTGTCTGTGTGCCGCCTCAGAGAGACAACGCGGGCGGCTGAGGAAGGCCTGAGCCCCTCATTCTCCTCCTGTGAGACCCCAGTCTAAACCTGCAGTGACCCCTGAGCAAGATATCACCAGCAAGTGACAGCAAGGAGGCCCCTGGTCCACCCCTGCTGGCAGGACACCGCCGGCAGCATGCCGCAGGCACAGGGCGGTCTCCGGTGATCTCCGCGCATGATACATCCGCTCTGATAAGTGCAGCAGGGTGAGGGCTGTCATCTGATGCTGGCACCGTATAGTCCTCTCTACAGACACAGATGGGGGATGATGGACGCAAAGACCCCCTCTACGATGCAGGGCTTCTATCTATCAAACACTCCCATCATCTTCATCATCGCAGCGCATGAGGAACTAGAAGTCCTATATATTCATACCGAAAATGAAAGCTGCCTGTAATAAAGACCTAACAGAAGTGTCACGGAGGTGGGGGAAGACATTGGTGCCCTGAGTGTAGAGAGTAGATCCTCTACAGTATGAGGGAATAACCTGCACACCATCACATAGGTGGGAGAAGACATTGGTGCCTCGAGTGTAAAGAGTGGATCCTCTCCAGTATGAGGGAATAACCTGGACACCATCACATAGGTGGGAGAAGACATTGGTGCCTCGAGTGTAGAGAGTAGATCCTCTCCAGTATAGGGGAATAACCTGCACACCATCACATAGGTGGGAGAAGACATTGGTGCCTCGAGTGTAGAGAGTGGATCCTCTCCAGTGTGGACGTCATCACATAGGTGGGAGAAGACATTGGTGCCTCGAGTGTAGAGAGTAGATCCTCTCCAGTATACGGGAATAACCTGCACACCATCACTTATGTGGGAGAAGACATTGGTGCCCCGAGTGTAGAGAGTGGATCCTCTCCAGTATGGTGGAATAACCTGGACACCGTCATATAGGTGGGAGAAGACATTGGTGCCTTGAGTGTAGAGAGTAGATCCTCTCCAGTATGAGGGAATAACCTGGACACCATCACATAGGTGGGAGAAGACATTGGTGCCCCGAGTGTAGAGAGTAGATCCTCTCCAGTATGGGGGAATAACCTGCACACCATCACATAGGTGGGGGAAGACATTGGTGCCCCGAGTGTAGAGAGTGGATCCTCTGCAGTATGGGGGAATAACCTGGACACCATCACATAGGTGGGGGAAGACATTGGTGCCTCGAGTGTAGAGAGTGGATCCTCTTCAGTATGGGGGAATAAACTGGACACTGTCACATAGGTGGGGGAAGACATTGGTGCCTCGAGTGTAGAGAGTGGATCCTCTCCAGTATGGGGGAATAACCTGGACATCATCGCATAGGTGGGAGAAGACATTGGTGCCTGGAGTGTAGAGAGTAGATCCTCTCCAGTATGAGGGAATAACCTGGACACCATCACATACTTGGGGGAAGACATTGGTGTCTCGAGTGTAGAGAGTAGATCCTCTCCAGTATGAGGGAATAACCTGCACACCATCACATAGGTGGGGGAAGACATTGGTGCCCCGAGTGTAGAGAGTAGATCCTCTCCAGTATGGGGGAATAACCTGGATACCATCACATAGGTGGGGGAAGACATTGGTGCCCTGAGTGTAGAGAGTAGATCCTCTCCAGTATGGGGGAATAACCTGGACACCATCACATAGGTGGGGGAAGACATTGGTGCCCCGAGTGTAGAGAGTAGATCCTCTCCAGTATGGGGGAATAACCTGCACACCATCACATAGGTGGGAGAAGACATTGGTGCCCCGAGTGTAGAGAGTAGATCCTCTTCAGTATGAGGAAATAACCTGGACACCATCACATAGGTGGTGGAAGACATTGGTGCCCCGAGTGTAGAGAGTAGATCCTCTCCCGTATGGGGTAATAACCTGAACACCATCACATAGGTGGGGGAAGACATTGGTGCCCCGAGTGTAGAGAGTAGATCCTCTCCAGTATGGGGGAATAACCTGAACACTATCACATAGGTGGGAGAAGACATGGTGCCCTGAGTGTAGAGAGTAGATCCTCTCCAGTATGGGGGAATAACCTGCACACCATCACATAGGTGGGAGAAGACATTGGTGCCCCGAGTGTAGAGAGTAGATCCTCTCCAGTATGAGGGAATAACCTGGACACCATCACATAGGTGGGATAAGACATTGGTGCCCCGAGTGTAGAGAGTAGATCCTCTCCAGTATGAGGGAATAACCTGCACACCATCACATAGGTGGGAGAAGACATTGGTGCCTCGAGTGTAGAGAGTGGATCCTCTCCAGTATGGTGGAATAACCTGGACACCATCACATAGGTGGGGGAAGACATTGGTGCCTCGAGTGTAGAGAGTGGATCCTCTCCAGTATGAGGGAATAACCTGGACACCATCACATAGGTGGGAGAAGACATTGGTGCCTCGAGTGTAGAGAGTAGATCCTCTCCAGTATAGGGGAATAACCTGCACACCATCACATAGGTGGGAGAAGATATTGGTGCCTCGAGTGTAGAGAATGGATCCTCTCCAGTGTGGTGTAATAACATGGACACCATCACATAGGTGGGAGAAGACATTGGTGCACGGAGTGTAGAGAGTAGATCCTCTCCAGTATGGGGGAATAACCTGGACATCATCACATAGGTGGGGGAAGACATTGGTGCCCCGAGTGTAGAGAGTAGATCCTCTGCAGTATGAGGGAATAACCTGCACACCATCACATAGGTGGGAGAAGACATTGGTTCCCCGAGTGTATCGAGTAGATCCTCTCCAGTATGAGGGAATAACCTGGACACCATCATATAGGTGGGGAAAGACATTAGTGCCCCGAGTGTAGAGAGTAGATCCTCTCCAGTATGAGGGAATAACCTGCACACCATCACATAGGTGGGAGAAGATGTTGGTGCCCCGAGTGTAGAGAGTAGATCCTCTCCAGTATGGGGGAATAACCTGCACACCATCACATAGGTGGGGGAAGACATTGGTGCTCCGAGTGTAGAGAGTAGATCCTCTCCAGTATGGGGGAATAACCTGGACACCATCACATAGGTGGGGGAAGACATTGGTGCCTCGAGTGTAGAGAGTGGATCCTCTCCAGTATGAGGGAATAACCTGGACACCATCACATAGGTGGGAGAAGACATTGGTGCCTCGAGTGTAGAGAGTAGATCATCTCCAGTATAGGGGAATAACCTGCACACCATCACATAGGTGGGAGAAGACATTGGTGCATCGAGTGTAGAGAATGGATCCTCTCCAGTGTGGTGTAATAACATGGACACCATCACATAGGTGGGAGAAGACATTGGTGCACGGAGTGTAGAGAGTAGATCCTCTCCAGTATGGGGGAATAACCTGGACATCATCACATAGGTGGGGGAAGACATTGGTGCACCGAGTGTAGAGAGTAGATCCTCTGCAGTATGAGGGAATAACCTGCACACCATCACATAGGTGGGAGAAGACATTGGTGCCCCGAGTGTATCGAGTAGATCCTCTCCAGTATGAGGGAATAACCTGGACACCATCATATAGGTGGGGAAAGACATTAGTGCCCCGAGTGTAGAGAGTAGATCCTCTCCAGTATGAGGGAATAACCTGCACACCATCACATAGGTGGGAGAAGATGTTGGTGCCCCGAGTGTAGAGAGTAGATCCTCTCCAGTATGGGGGAATAACCTGCACACCATCACATAGGTGGGGGAAGACATTGGTGCCCCGAGTGTAGAGAGTGGATCCTCTCCAGTATGGGGGAATAACCTGGACACCGTCATATAGGTGGGAGAAGACATTGGTGCCCCGAGTGTAGAGAGGGCATCCTCTCCAGTATGGGGGAATAACCTGGACACCATCACATAGGTGGGGGAAGACACTGGTGCCTCGAGTGTAGAGAGTGGATCCTCTCCAGTATGGGGGAATAAACTGGACACCATCACATAGGTGGGGGAAGACATTGGTGCCTCGAGTGTAGAGAGTGGATCCTCTCCAGTATGGGGGAATAACCTGGACACCATCACATAGGTGGGATAAGACATTGGTGCCCCATGTGTAGAGAGTGGATCCTCTCCAGTATGGGGGAATAACCTGGACACCATCTCATAGGTGGGAGAAGACATTGGTGCCCCATGTGTAGAGAGTGGATCCTCTCCAGTATGGGGGAATAAACTGGACACCATCACATAGGTGGGGGAAGACATTGGTGCCTCGAGTGTAGAGAGTGGATCCTCTCCAGTATGGGGGAATAACCTGGACACCATCACATAGGTGGGATAAGACATTGGTGCCCCATGTGTTGAGAGTGGATCCTCTCCAGTATGGGGGAATAACCTGGACACCATCTCATAGGTGGGAGAAGACATTGGTGCCCCATGTGTAGAGAGTGGATCCTCTCCAGTATAGGGGAATAACCTGGACACCATCACATAGGTGGTGGAAGACATTGGTGCACCGAGTGTAGAGAGTGGATCCTCTCCAGTATGGGAGAATAACCTGGACATCATCACATAGGTGGGAGAAGACATTGGTGCCTCGAGTGTAGAGAGTAGATCCTCTCCAGTATGAGGGAATAACCTGGACACCATCACATAGGTGGGGGAAGACATTGGTGCCTCGAGTGTAGAGAGTAGATCCTCTCCAGTATGAGGGAATAACCTGGACACCATCACATAGGTGGGGGAAGACATTGGTGAACCGATTGTAGAGAGTAGATCGTCTCCAGTATGGTGGAATAACATGGACACCATCACATAGGTGGGAGAAGACATTGGTGCCTCGACTGTAGAGAGTAGATCCTCTCCAGTATGAGGGAATAACCTGGACACCATCACATAGGTGGGAGAAGACATTGGTGCCTCGAGTGTAGAGAGTAGATCCTCTCAAGTATGAGGGAATAACCTGGACACCATCACATAGGTGGGTGAAGACATTGGTGCCCCGAGTGTAGAGAGTGGATCCTCTCCAGTATGGGGGAATAACCTGGACACCATCACATATGTGGGAGAAGACATTGGTGCACCATGTGTAGAGTGGATCCTCTCCAGTATGGGGGAATAACCTGGACACCATCACATAGGTGGGAGAAGACATTGGTGCCTCGAGTGTAGAGAATGGATCCTCTCCAGTGTGGTGTAATAACATGGACACCATCACATAGGTGGGAGAAGACATTGGTGCACGGAGTGTAGAGAGTAGATCCTCTCCAGTATGGGGGAATAACCTGGACATCATCACATAGGTGGGGGAAGACATTGGTGCACCGAGTGTAGAGAGTAGATCCTCTGCAGTATGAGGGAATAACCTGCACACCATCACATAGGTGGGAGAAGATGTTGGTGCCCCGAGTGTAGACAGTAGATCCTCTCCAGTATGGGGGAATAACCTGCACACCATCACATAGGTGGGGGAAGACATTGGTGCCCCGAGTGTAGAGAGTGGATCCTCTCCAGTATGGGGGAATAACCTGGACACCGTCATATAGGTGGGAGAAGACATTGGTGCCCCGAGTGTAGAGAGGGCATCCTCTCCAGTTTTTGGGAATAACCTGGACACCATCACATAGGTGGGGGAAGACATTGGTGCCTCGAGTGTAGATAGTGGATCCTCTCCAGTATGGGGGAATAAACTGGTCACCATCACATAGGTGGGGGAAGACATTGGTGCCTCGAGTGTAGAGAGTGGATCCTCTCCAGTATGGGGGAATAACCTGGACACCATCACATAGGTGGGATAAGACATTGGTGCCCCATGTGTAGAGAGTGGATCCTCTCCAGTATGGGGGAATAACCTGGACACCATCTCATAGGTGGGAGAAGACATTGGTGCCCCATGTGTAGAGAGTGGATCCTCTCCAGTATGGGGGAATAACCTGGACACCATCACATAGGTGGGGGAAGACATTGGCGCCCCATGTGTAGAGAGTAGATCCTCTCCAGTATAGGGGAATAACCTGGACACCATCACATAGGTGGTGGAAGACATTGGTGCACCGAGTGTAGAGAGTGGATCCTCTCCAGTATGGGAGAATAACCTGGACATCATCACATAGGTGGGAGAAGACATTGGTGCCTCGAGTGTAGAGAGTAGATCCTCTCCAGTATGAGGGAATAACCTGGACACCATCACATAGGTGGGGGAAGACATTGGTGCCTCGAGTGTAGAGAGTAGATCCTCTCCAGTATGAGGGAATAACCTGGACACCATCACATAGGTGGGGGAAGACATTGGTGAACCGATTGTAGAGAGTAGACCGTCTCCAGTAGGGTGGAATAACATGGACACCATCACATAGGTGGGAGAAGACATTGGTGCCTTGAGTGTAGAGAGTAGATCCTCTCCAGTATGAGGGAATAACCTGGACACCATCACATAGGTGGGAGAAGACATTGGTGCCTCGAGTGTAGAGAGTAGATCCTCTCAAGTATGAGGGAATAACCTGGACACCATCACATATGTGGGAGAAGACATTGGTGCACCATGTGTAGAGTGGATCCTCTCCAGTATGGGGGAATAACCTGGACACCATCACATAGGTGGGGGAAGACATTGGTGCCCCGAGTGTAGAGAGTAAATCCTCTCCAGTATGAGGGAATAGCTTGGACACCATCACATAGGTGGGAGAAGACATTGGTGCCTCGAGTGTAGAGAGTGGATCCTCTCCAGTATGGGGGAATAATCTGGACACCATCACATAGGTGGGAGAAGACATTGGTGCCCCGAGTGTAGAGAGTAGATCCTCTCCAGTATGGTGGAATAACATGGACATCATCACATAGGTGGGGGAAGACATTGATGCACCGGGTGTAGCGAGTAAATCCTCTACAGTATGGGGGAATAACCTGGACACCATCACATAGGTGGGGGAAGACATTGTTGCCCAGAGTGTAGAGAGTGGATTCTCTCCAGTATGGGGGAATAACCTGGACACCATCACATAGGTGGGGAAGACATTGGTGCCTCGAGTGTAGAGAGTAGATCCTCTCCAGTATGAGGGATTAACCTGGACACCATCACATAGGAGGAGGAAGACATTGGTGCCCTGAGTGTAGAGAGTGGATCCTCTCCAGTATGGGGGAATAACCTGGACACCATCACATAGGTGGGAGAAGACATTGGTGCCCCGAGTGTAGAGAGTAGATCCTCTCCAGTATGAGGGAATAACCTGGACACCATCACATAGGTGGGAGAAGACATTGGTGCCCCGAGTGTAGAGAGTAGATCCTCTCCAGTATGGGGGAATAACCTGCACACCATCACATAGGTGGGGGAAGACATTGGTGCCCCGAGTGTAGAGAGTGGATCCTCTCCAGTATGGGGGAATAACCTGGACACCGTCATAAAGGTGGGCGAAGAAATTGGTGCCCCGAGTGTAGAGAGGGCATCCTCTCCAGTATGGGGGAATAACCTGGACACCATCACATAGGTGGGAGAAGACATTGGTGCCCCGAGTGTAGAGAGTGGATCCTCTCCAGTATGGGGGAATAACCTGCACACCATCACATAGGTGGGGGAAGACATTGGTGCCTCGAGTGTAGAGAGTGGATCCTCTCCAGTATGGGGGAATAAACTGGACACCATCACATAGGTGGCAGAAGACATTGGTGCCTCGAGTGTAGAGAGTGGATCCTCTCCAGTATGGGGGAATAACCTGGACACCATCGCATAGGTGGGATAAGACATTGGTGCCCCATGTGTACAGAGTGGATCCTCTCCAGTATGGGGGAATAACCTGGACACCATCTCATAGGTGGGAGAAGACATTGGTGCCCCATGTGTAGAGAGTGGATCCTCTCCAGTATGGGGGAATAACCTGGACACCATCACATAGGTGGGGGAAGACATTGGCGCCCCATGTGTAGAGAGTAGATCCTCTCCAGTATAGGGGAATAACCTGGACACCATCACATAGGTGGTGGAAGACATTGGTGCACCGAGTGTAGAGAGTGGATCCTCTCCAGTATCGGGGAATAACCTGGACATCATCACATAGGTGGGAGAAGACATTGGTGCCTCGAGTGTAGAGAGTAGATCCTCTCCAGTATGAGGGAATAACCTGGACACCATCACATAGGTGGGGAAAGACATTGGTGCCTCGAGTGTAGAGAGTAAATCCTCTCCAGTATGAGGGAATAACCTGCACACCATCACATAGGTGGGGGAAGACATTGGTGCCCCGAGTGTAGAGAGTAGATCCTCTCCAGTATGGGGGAATAACCTGCACACCATCACATAGGTGGGAGAAGACATTGGTGCCCCGAGTGTAGAGAGTAGATCCTCTCCAGTATGAGGGAATAACCTGGACACCATCACATAGGTGGGGGAAGACATTGGTGCCCCGAGTGTAGAGAGTAGATCCTCTCCAGTATGGGGGAATAACCTGGACACCATCACATAGGTGGGGGAAGACATTGGTGCCCCGAGTGTAGAGAGTAGATCCTCTCCAGTATGGGGGAATAACCTGGACACCATCACATAGGTGGGAGAAGACATTGGTGCCCTGAGTGTAGAGAGTAGATCCTCTCCAGTATGGGGGAATAACCTGCACACCATCACATAGGTGGGAGAAGACATTGGTGCCCCGAGTGTAGAGAGTAGATCCTCTCCAGTATGAGGAAATAACCTGGACACCATCACATAGGTGGGATAAGACATTGGTGCCCCTAGTGTAGAGAGTAGATCCTCTCCAGTATGAGGGAATAACCTGCACACCATCACATAGGTGGGAGAAGACATTGGTGCCTCGAGTGTAGAGAGTGGATCCTCTCCAGTATGGGGGAATAACCTGCACAACATCACTTAGGTGGGAGAAGACATTGGTGCCTCAAGTGTAGAGAGTGGATCCTCTCCAGTATGGTGGAATAACCTGGACACCATCACATAGGTGGGGGAAGACATTGGTGCTCCGAGTGTAGAGAGTAGATCCTCTCCAGTATGGGGGAGTAACCTGGACACCATCACATAGGTGGGGGAAGACATTGGTGCCTCGAGTGTAAAGAGTGGATCCTCTCCAGTATGAGGGAATAACCTGGACACCATCACATAGGTGGGAGAAGACATTGGTGCCTCGAGTGTAGAGAGTAGATCCTCTCCAGTATAGGGGAATAACCTGCACACCATCACATAGGTGGGAGAAGACATTGGTGCCTCGAGTGTAGAGAGTGGATCCTCTCCAGTGTGGTGTAATAACATGGACGTCATCACATAGGTGGGAGAAGACATTGGTGCCTCGAGTGTAGAGAGTAGATCCTCTCCAGTATATGGGAATAACCTGCACACCATCACTTATGTGGGAGAAGACATTGGTGCCCCGAGTGTATCGAGTAGATCCTCTCCAGTATGAGGGAATAACCTGGACACCATCACATAGGTGGGGAAAGACATTGGTGCCCCGAGTGTAGAGAGTAGATCCTCTCCAGTATGAGGGAATAACCTGCACACCATCACATAGGTGGGGGAAGACATTGGTGCCTCGAGTGTAGAGAGTGGATCCTCTCCAGTATGGGGGAATAACCTGGACACCGTCATATAGGTGGGAGAAGACATTGGTGCCTTGAGTGTAGAGAGTAGATCCTCTCCAGTATGAGGGAATAACCTGGACACCATCACATAGGTGGGAGAAGACATTGGTGCCCCGAGTGTAGAGAGTAGATCCTCTCCAGTATGGGGGAATAACCTGCACACCATCACATAGGTGGGGGAAGACATTGGTGCCCCGAGTGTAGAGAGTGGATCCTCTCCAGTATGGGGGAATAACCTGCACACCATCACATAGCTGGGGGAAGACATTGGTGCCTCGAGTGTAGAGAGTGGATCCTCTCCAGTATGGGGGAATAACCTGGACACCATCACATAGGTGGGATAAGACATTGGTGCCCCATGTGTAGAGAGTGGATCCTCTCCAGTATGGGGGAATAACCTGGACACCATCTCATAGGTGGGAGAAGACATTGGTGCCCCATGTGTAGAGAGTGGATCCTCTCCAGTATGGGGGAATAACCTGGACACCATCACATAGGTGGGGGAAGACATTGGCGCCCCATGTGTAGAGAGTAGATCCTCTCCAGTATAGGGGAATAACCTGGACACCATCACATAGGTGGTGGAAGACATTGGTGCACCGAGTGTAGAGAGTGGATCCTCTCCAGCATGGTGGAATAACCTGGACATCATCACATAGGTGGGAGAAGACATTGGTGCCTCGAGTGTAGAGAGTAGATCCTCTCCAGTATGAGGGAATAACCTGGACACCATCACATACTTGGGGGAAGACATTGGTGCCTCGAGTGTAGAGAGTAGATCCTCTCCAGCATGAGGGAATAACCTGCACACCATCACATAGGTGGGGGAAGACATTGGTGCCCCGAGTGTAGAGAGTAGATCCTCTCCAGTATGGGGGAATAACCTGGATACCATCACATAGGTGGGGGAAGACATTGGTGCCCTGAGTGTAGAGAGTAGATCCTCTGCAGTATGAGGGAATAACCTGGACACCATCACATAGGCGGGAGAAGACATTGGTGCCCCGAGTGTATCGAGTAGATCCTCTCCAGTATGAGGGAATAACCTGGACACCATCATATAGGTGGGGAAAGACATTAGTGCCCCGAGTGTAGAGAGTAGATCCTCTCCAGTATGAGGGAATAACCTGCACACCATCACATAGGTGGGAGAAGATGTTGGTGCCCCGATTGTAGAGAGTAGATCCTCTCCAGTATGGGGGAATAACCTGCACACCATCACATAGGTGGGGGAAGACATTGGTGCCCCGAGTGTAGAGAGTGGATCCTCTCCAGTATGGGGGAATAACCTGGACACCGTCATATAGTTGGAAGAAGACATTGGTGCCCCGAGTGTAGAGAGGGCATCCTCTCCAGTATGGGGGAATAACCTGGACACCATCACATAGGTGGGGGAAGACATTGGTGCCTCGAGTGTAGAGAGTGGATCCTCTCCAGAATGGGGGAATAACCTGGACACCATCTCATAGGTGGGAGAAGACATTGGTGCCCCATGTGTAGAGAGTGGATCCTCTCCAGTATGGGGGAATAACCTGGACACCATCACATAGGTGGGGGAAGACATTGGCGCCCCATGTGTAGAGATTAGATCCTCTCCATTATAGGGGAATAACCTGGACACCATCACATAGGTGGTGGAAGACATTGGTGCACCGAGTGTAGAGAGTGGATCCTCTCCAGTATGGGAGAATAACCTGGACATCATCACATAGGTGGGAGAAGACATTGGTGTCTCGAGTGTAGAGAGTAGATCCTCTCCAGTATGAGGGAATAACCTGGACACCATCACATAGGTGGGGGAAGACATTGGTGCCTCGAGTGTAGAGAGTAGATCCTCTCCAGTATGAGGGAATAACCTGGACACCATCACATAAGTGGGGGAAGACATTGGTGAACCGATTGTAGAGAGTAAATCGTCTCCAGTATGGTGGAATAACATGGACACCATCACATAGGTCGGAGAAGACATTGGTGCCTCGAGTGTAGAGAGTAGATCCTCTCCAGTATGAGGGAATAACCTGGACACCATCACATAGGTGGGAGAAGACATTGGTGCCTCGAGTGTAGAGAGTAGATCCTCTCAAGTATGAGGGAATAACCTGGACACCATCACATAGGTGGGTGAAGACATTGGTGCCCCGAGTGTAGAGAGTGGATCCTCTCCAGTATGGGGGAATAACCTGGACACCATCACATATGTGGGAGAAGACATTGGTGCACCATGTGTAGAGTGGATCCTCTCCAGTATGGGGGAATAACCTGGACACCATCACATAGGTGGGGGAAGACATTGGTGCCCCGTGTGTAGAGAGTAAATCCTCTCCAGTATGAGGGAATAGCTTGGACACCATCACATAGGTGGAAGAAGACATTGGTGCCTCGAGTGTAGAGAGTGGATCCTCTCCAGTATGGGGGAATAATCTGGACACCATCACATAGGTGGGAGAAGACATTGGTGCCCCGAGTGTAGAGAGTAGATCCTCTCCAGTATGGTGGAATAACATGGACATCATCACATAGGTGGGGGAAGACATTGGTGCACCGGGTGTAGCGAGTAAATCCTCTCCAGTATGGTGGAATAACCTGGACACCATCACATAGGTGGGGGAAGACATTGTTGCCCAGAGTGTAGAGAGTGGATTCTCTCCAGTATGGGGGAATAACCTGGACACCATCACATAGGTGGGGGAAGACATTGGTGCCTCGAGTGTAGAAAGTAGATCCTCTCCAGTATGAGGGATTAACCTGGACACCATCACATAGGTGGGGGAAGACATTGGTGCCCTGAGTGTAGAGAGTGGATCCTCTCCAGTATGGGGGAATAACCTGGACACCATCACATAGGTGGGAGAAGACATTGGTGCACCATGTGTAGAGTGGATCCTCTCCAGTATGGGGTAATAACCTGGACACCATCACATAGGTGGGGTAAGACATTGGTGCCCCGAGTGTAGAGAGTGGATCCTCTCCAGTATGGGGGAATAACCTGGACACCATCACATAGGTGGGAGAAGACATTGGTGCACCATGTGTAGAGTGGATCCTCTCCAGTGTGGGGGAATAACCTGGACACCATCACATAGGTGGGGGAAGACATTGGTGCCCCGAGTGTAGAGAGTAAATCCTCTCCAGTATGAGGGAATAACCTGGACACCATCACATAGGTGGGAAAAGACATTGGTGCCTCGAGTGCAGAGAGTGGATCCTCTCCAGTATGGGGGAATAACCTGGACACCATCACATACGTGGGGGAAGACATTGTTGCCCCGAGTGTAGAGAGTGGATCCTCTCCAGTATGGGGGAATAATCTGGACACCATCACATAGGCGGGGGAAGACATTGGTGCCCCGAGTGTAGAGAGTGGATCCTCTCCAGCATGAGGGAATAACCTGGACACCATCACATAGGTGGGGGAAGACATTGGTGCCTCGAGTGTAGAGAGTGGATCCTCTCCAGTATGAGGGAATAACCTGGACACCATCACATAGGTGGGAGAAGACATTGGTGCCTCGAGTGTAGAGAGTAGATCCTCTCCAGTATAGGGGAATAACCTGCACACCATCACATAGGTGGGAGAAGACATTGGTGCCTCGAGTGTAGAGAATGGATCCTCTCCAGTGTGGTGTAATAACATGGACACCATCACATAGGTGGGAGAAGACATTGGTGCACGGAGTGTAGAGAGTAGATCCTCTCCAGTATGAGGGAATAACCTGGACACCATCATATAGGTGGGGAAAGACATTAGTGCCCCGAGTGTAGAGAGTAGATCCTCTCCAGTATGAGGGAATAACCTGCACACCATCACATAGGTGGGAGAAGATGTTGGTGCCCCGAGTGTAGAGAGTAGATCCTCTCCAGTATGGGGGAATAACCTGCACACCATCACATAGGTGGGGGAAGACATTGGTGCCCCGAGTGTAGAGAGTAGATCCTCTCCAGTATGGGGGAATAACCTGGACACCGTCATATAGGTGGAAGAAGACATTGGTGCCCCGAGTGTAGAGAGGGCATCCTCTCCAGTATGGGGGAATAACCTGGACACCATCACATAGGTGGGGGAAGACATTGGTGCCTCGAGTGTAGAGAGTGGATCCTCTCCAGTATGGGGGAATAAACTGGACACCATCACATAGGTGGGGGAAGACATTGGTGCCTCGAGTGTAGAGAGTGGATCCTCTCCAGTATGGGGGAATAACCTTGACACCATCACATAGGTGGGATAAGACATTCGTGCCCCATGTGTAGAGTGGATCCTCTCCACTATGGGGGAATAACCTGGACACCATCTCATAGGTGGGAGAAGACATTGGTGCCCAATGTGTAGAGAGTGGATCCTCTCCAGTATGGGGGAATAACCTGGACACCATCACATAGGTGGGGGAAGACATTGGCGCCCCATGTGTAGAGAGTAGATCCTCTCCAGTATAGGGGAATAACCTGGACACCATCACATAGGTGGTGGAAGACATTGGTGCACCGAGTGTAGAGAGTGGATCCTCTCCAGTATGAGGGAATAACCTGGACACCATCACATAGGTGGGGGAAGACATTGGTGAACCGATTGTAGAGAGTAAATCGTCTCCAGTATGGTGGAATAACATGGACACCATCACTTAGGTGGGAGAAGACATTGGTGCCTCGAGTGTAGAGAGTAGATCCTCTCCAGTATGAGGGAATAACCTGGACACCATCACATAGGTGGGAGAAGACATTGGTGCCTCGAGTGTAGAGAGTAGATCCTCTCAAGTATGAGGGAATAACCTGGACACCATCACATAGGTGGGTGAAGACATTGGTGCTCCGAGTGTAGAGAGTGGATCCTCTCCAGTATGGGGGAATAACCTGGACATCATCACATAGGTGGGAGAAGACATTGGTGTCTCGAGTGTAGAGAGTAGATCCTCTCCAGTATGAGGGAATAACCTGGACACCATCACATAGGTGGGGAGAGACATTGGTGCCTCGAGTGTAGAGAGTAGATCCTCTCCAGTATGAGGGAATAACCTGGACACCATCACATAGGTGGGGGAAGACATTGGTGAACCGATTGTAGAGAGTAAATCGTCTCCAGTATGGTGGAATAACATGGACACCATCACTTAGGTGGGAGAAGACATTGGTGCCTCGAGTGTAGAGAGTAGATCCTCTCCAGTATGAGGGAATAACCTGGACACCATCACATAGGTGGGAGAAGACATTGGTGCCTCGAGTGTAGAGAGTAGATCCTCTCAAGTATGAGGGAATAACCTGGACACCATCACATAGGTGGGTGAAGACATTGGTGCCCCGAGTGTAGAGAGTGGATCCTCTCCAGTATGGGGGAATAACCTGGACACCATCACATATGTGGGAGAAGACATTGGTGCACCATGTGTAGAGTGGATCTTCTCCAGTATGGGGGAATAACCTGGACACCATCACATAGGTGGGGGAAGACATTGGTGCCCCGAGTGTAGAGAGTAAATCCTCTCCAGTATGAGGGAATAGCTTGGACACCATCACATAGGTGGGAGAAGACATTGGTGCCTCGAGTGTAGAGAGTGGATCCTCTCCAGTATGGGGGAATAATCTGGACACCATCACATAGGTGGGAGAAGACATTGGTGCCCCGAGTGTAGAGAGTAGATCCTCTCCAGTATGGTGGAATAACATGGACACCATCACATAGGTGGGGAAGACATTGGTGCCTCGAGTGTAGAGAGTAGATCCTCTCCAGTATGAGGGATTAACCTGGACACCATCACATAGGTGGGGGAAGACATTGGTGCCCTGAGTGTAGAGAGTGGATCCTCTCCAGTATGGGGGAATAACCTGGACACCATCACATAGGTGGGAGAAGACATTGGTGCACCATGTGTAGAGTGGATCCTCTCCAGTATGGGGGAATAACCTGGACACCATCACATAGGTGGGGGAAGACATTGGTGCCCCGAGTGTAGAGAGTGGATCCTCTCCAGTATGGGGGAATAACCTGGACACCATCAAATAGGTGGGAGAAGACATTGGTGCACCATGTGTAGAGTGGATCCTCTCCAGTGTGGGGGAATAACCTGGACACCATCACATAGGTGGGGGAAGACATTGGTGCCCCGAGTGTACAGAGTAAATCCTCTCCAGTATGAGGGAATAACCTGGACACCATCACATAGGTGGGAAAAGACATTGGTGCCTCGAGTGTAGAGAGTGGATCCTCTCCAGTATGGGGGAATAACCTGGACACCATCTCATACTTGGGGGAAGACATTGTTGCCCCGAGTGTAGAGAGTGGATCCTCTCCAGTATGGGGGAATAATCTGGACACCATCACATAGGCGGGGGAAGACATTGGTGCCCCGAGTGTAGAGAGTGGATCCTCTCCAGTATGAGGGAATAACCTGGACACCATCACATAGGTGGGAGAAGACATTGGTGCCCCGAGTGTAGAGAGTGGATCCTCTCCAGTATGAGGGAATAGCCTGGACACCATCACGTAGGTGGGTTAAGACATTCGTGCCCAAAGTGTAGAGAGTGGATCCTCTCCAGTATGAGGGAATAACCTGGACACCATCACATAGGTGGGGGAAGACATTGGTGAACCGATTGTAGAGAGTAAATCGTCTCCAGTATGGTGAAATAACATGGACACCATCACATAGGTGGGAGAAGACATTGGTGCCTCGAGTGTAGAGAGTAGATCCTCTCCAGTATGAGGGAATAACCTGGACACCATCACATAGGTGGGAGAAGACATTGGTGCCTCGAGTGTAGAGAGTAGATCCTCTCAAGTATGAGGGAATAACCTGGACACCATCACATAGGTGGGTGAAGACATTGGTGCCCCGAGTGTAGAGAGTGGATCCTCTCCAGTATGGGGGAATAACCTGGACACCATCACATATGTGGGAGAAGACATTGGTGCACCATGTGTAGAGTGGATCCTCTCCAGTATGAGGGAATAGCCTGGACACCATCACGTAGGTGGGTTAAGACATTGGTGCCCAAAGTGTAGAGAGTGGATCCTCTCCAGTATGAGGGAATAACCTGGACACCATCACATAGGTGGGGGAAGACATTGGTGCCCCGAGTGTAGAGAGTAAATCCTTTCCAGTATGGGGGAATAACATGGACACCATCACATAGGTGGGGGAAAACATTGGTGCCCCGAGTGTAGAGAGTGGATCCTCTCCAGTATGAGGGAATAACCTGGACACCATCACATAGGTGGTGGAAAACATTGGTGCCCCGAGTGTAGAGAGTGGATCCTCTCCAGAATGAGGGAATAACCTGGACACCATCTCATAGGTGGGGGAAGACATTGGTGCCCCGAGTGTAGAGAGTGGATCCTCTCCTGTATGAGGGAATAACCTGGACACCATCTCATAGGTGGGGGAAGACATTGGGGCCCCGAGTGTAGAGAGTAGATCCTCTCCAGTATGGTTGAATAACATGGACATCATCACATAGGTGGGAGAAGACATTGGTGCCCAGAGTGTAGAGAGTGGATCCTCTCCAGTATGGGGGAATAAACTGGACACCATCACATAGGTGGGGGAAGACATTGGTGCCCCGAGTGTAGAGAGTGGATCCTCTCCAGTATGGGGGAATAACCTGGACACCATCACATAGGTGGTGGAAGATATTGGTGCACCATGTGTAGAGTGGATCCTCTCCAGTATGAGGGAATAACCTGGACACCATCACATAGGTGGGGGAAGACATTGGTGCACCATGTGTAGAGAGTGGATCCTCTCCAGTATGGGGGAATAACCTGGACACCATCACATAGGTGGGAGAAGACATTGGTGCACCGAGTGTAGAGAGTGGATCCTCTCCAGTATGGGGGAATAATCTGGACACCATCACATAGGCGGGGGAAGACATTGTTGCCCCGAGTGTATAGAGTGGATCCTCTCCAGTAGGAGGGAATAACCTGGACACCATCACATAGGTGGGAGAAGACATTGGTGCCCCGAATGTAGAGAGTGGATCCTCTCCAGTATGAGGGAATAGCCTGGACACCATCACGTAGGTGGGGAAAGAC
This sequence comes from Phyllobates terribilis, assembly GCF_046119375.1. Taxonomy (NCBI): domain Eukaryota; kingdom Metazoa; phylum Chordata; class Amphibia; order Anura; family Dendrobatidae; genus Phyllobates; species Phyllobates terribilis. The sequence continues at coordinate 84,580,858 of NW_027362772.1, forward strand.
ATTGGTGCCCCGAGTGTAGAGAGTGGATCCTCTCCAGTATGAGGGAATAGCCTGGACACCATCACATAGGTGGGGGAAGACATTGGTGCCCCGAGTGTAGAGAGTTTATCCTCTCCAGTATGGGGGAATGACATGGACACCATCACATAGGTGGGGGAAAACATTGGTGCTCCGAGTGTAGAGAGTGGATCCTCTCCAGTATGAGGGAATAACCTGGACACCATCACATAGGTGGTGGAAGACATTGGTGCCTCGAGTGTAGAGAGTGGATCCTCTCCAGTATGGGGGAATAACCTGGACACCATCACATAGGTGGGAGAAGACATTGGTGCCCAGAGTGTAGAGAGTGGATCCTCTCCAGTATGGGGGAATAACCTGGACACCATCACATAGGTGGAGGAAGACATTGGTGCCCCGAGTGTAGAGAGTGGATCCTCTCCAGAATGAGGGAATAACCTGGACACCATCGCATAGGTGGGGGAAGACATTGGTGCCCCGAGTGTAGAGAGTGGATCCTCTCCTGTATGAGGGAATAACCTGGACACCATCACATAGGTGGGGGAAGACATTGGTGCCCCGAGTGTAGAGAGTGGATCCTCTCCAGTATGAGGGAATAACCTGGACACCATCACATAGGTGGGAGAAGACATTGGTGCCTCGAGTGTAGAGAGTAGATCCTCTCCAGTATAGGGGAATAACCTGCACACCATCACATAGGTGGGAGAAGACATTGGTGCCTCGAGTGTAGAGAATGGATCCTCTCCAGTGTGGTGTAATAACATGGACACCATCACATAGGTGGGAGAAGACATTGGTGCACGGAGTGTAGAGAGTAGATCCTCTCCAGTATGAGGGAATAACCTGGACACCATCATATAGGTGGGGAAAGACATTAGTGCCCCGAGTGTAGAGAGTAGATCCTCTCCAGTATGAGGGAATAACCTGCACACCATCACATAGGTGGGAGAAGATGTTGGTGCCCCGAGTGTAGAGAGTAGATCCTCTCCAGTATGGGGGAATAACCTGCACACCATCACATAGGTGGGGGAAGACATTGGTGCCCCGAGTGTAGAGAGTAGATCCTCTCCAGTATGGGGGAATAACCTGGACACCGTCATATAGGTGGAAGAAGACATTGGTGCCCCGAGTGTAGAGAGGGCATCCTCTCCAGTATGGGGGAATAACCTGGACACCATCACATAGGTGGGGGAAGACATTGGTGCCTCGAGTGTAGAGAGTGGATCCTCTCCAGTATGGGGGAATAAACTGGACACCATCACATAGGTGGGGGAAGACATTGGTGCCTCGAGTGTAGAGAGTGGATCCTCTCCAGTATGGGGGAATAACCTTGACACCATCACATAGGTGGGATAAGACATTCGTGCCCCATGTGTAGAGTGGATCCTCTCCACTATGGGGGAATAACCTGGACACCATCTCATAGGTGGGAGAAGACATTGGTGCCCAATGTGTAGAGAGTGGATCCTCTCCAGTATGGGGGAATAACCTGGACACCATCACATAGGTGGGGGAAGACATTGGCGCCCCATGTGTAGAGAGTAGATCCTCTCCAGTATAGGGGAATAACCTGGACACCATCACATAGGTGGTGGAAGACATTGGTGCACCGAGTGTAGAGAGTGGATCCTCTCCAGTATGGGAGAATAACCTGGACATCATCACATAGGTGGGAGAAGACATTGGTGTCTCGAGTGTAGAGAGTAGATCCTCTCCAGTATGAGGGAATAACCTGGACACCATCACATAGGTGGGGAGAGACATTGGTGCCTCGAGTGTAGAGAGTAGATCCTCTCCAGTATGAGGGAATAACCTGGACACCATCACATAGGTGGGGGAAGACATTGGTGAACCGATTGTAGAGAGTAAATCGTCTCCTGTATGGTGGAATAACATGGACACCATCACTTAGGTGGGAGAAGACATTGGTGCCTCGAGTGTAGAGAGTAGATCCTCTCCAGTATGAGGGAATAACCTGGACACCATCACATAGGTGGGAGAAGACATTGGTGCCTCGAGTGTAGAGAGTAGATCCTCTCAAGTATGAGGGAATAACCTGGACACCATCACATAGGTGGGTGAAGACATTGGTGCCCCGAGTGTAGAGAGTGGATCCTCTCCAGTATGGGGGAATAACCTGGACACCATCACATATGTGGGAGAAGACATTGGTGCACCATGTGTAGAGTGGATCTTCTCCAGTATGGGGGAATAACCTGGACACCATCACATAGGTCGGGGAAGACATTGGTGCCCCGAGTGTAGAGAGTAAATCCTCTCCAGTATGAGGGAATAGCTTGGACACCATCACATAGGTGGGAGAAGACATTGGTGCCTCGAGTGTAGAGAGTGGATCCTCTCCAGTATGGGGGAATAATCTGGACACCATCACATAGGTGGGAGAAGACATTGGTGCCCCGAGTGTAGAGAGTAGATCCTCTCCAGTATGGTGGAATAACATGGACACCATCACATAGGTGGGGAAGACATTGGTGCCTCGAGTGTAGAGAGTAGATCCTCTCCAGTATGAGGGATTAACCTGGACACCATCACATAGGTGGGGGAAGACATTGGTGCCCTGAGTGTAGAGAGTGGATCCTCTCCAGTATGGGGGAATAACCTGGACACCATCACATAGGTGGGAGAAGACATTGGTGCACCATGTGTAGAGTGGATCCTCTCCAGTATGGGGGAATAACCTGGACACCATCACATAGGTGGGGGAAGACATTGGTGCCCCGAGTGTAGAGAGTGGATCCTCTCCAGTATGGGGGAATAACCTGGACACCATCAAATAGGTGGGAGAAGACATTGGTGCACCATGTGTAGAGTGGATCCTCTCCAGTGTGGGGGAATAACCTGGACACCATCACATAGGTGGGGGAAGACATTGGTGCCCCGAGTGTACAGAGTAAATCCTCTCCAGTATGAGGGAATAACCTGGACACCATCACATAGGTGGGAAAAGACATTGGTGCCTCGAGTGTAGAGAGTGGATCCTCTCCAGTATGGGGGAATAACCTGGACACCATCTCATACTTGGGGGAAGACATTGTTGCCCCGAGTGTAGAGAGTGGATCCTCTCCAGTATGGGGGAATAATCTGGACACCATCACATAGGCGGGGGAAGACATTGGTGCCCCGAGTGTAGAGAGTGGATCCTCTCCAGTATGAGGGAATAACCTGGACACCATCACATAGGTGGGAGAAGACATTGGTGCCCCGAGTGTATAGAGTGGATCCTCTCCAGTATGAGGGAATAGCCTGGACACCATCACGTAGGTGGGTTAAGACATTGGTGCCCAAAGTGTAGAGAGTGGATCCTCTCCAGTATGAGGGAATAACCTGGACACCATCACATAGGTGGGGGAAGACATTGGTGAACCGATTGTAGAGAGTAAATCGTCTCCAGTATGGTGGAATAACATGGACACCATCACATAGGTGGGAGAAGACATTGGTGCCTCGAGTGTAGAGAGTAGATCCTCTCCAGTATGAGGGAATAACCTGGACACCATCACATAGGTGGGAGAAGACATTGGTGCCTCGAGTGTAGAGAGTAGATCCTCTCAAGTATGAGGGAATAACCTGGACACCATCACATAGGTGGGTGAAGACATTGGTGCCCCGAGTGTAGAGAGTGGATCCTCTCCAGTATGGGGGAATAACCTGGACACCATCACATATGTGGGAGAAGACATTGGTGCACCATGTGTAGAGTGGATCCTCTCCAGTATGAGGGAATAGCCTGGACACCATCACGTAGGTGGGTTAAGACATTGGTGCCCAAAGTGTAGAGAGTGGATCCTCTCCAGTATGAGGGAATAACCTGGACACCATCACATAGGTGGGGGAAGACATTGGTGCCCCGAGTGTAGAGAGTAAATCCTTTCCAGTATGGGGGAATAACATGGACACCATCACATAGGTGGGGGAAAACATTGGTGCCCCGAGTGTAGAGAGTGGATCCTCTCCAGTATGAGGGAATAACCTGGACACCATCACATAGGTGGTGGAAAACATTGGTGCCCCGAGTGTAGAGAGTGGATCCTCTCCAGAATGAGGGAATAACCTGGACACCATCTCATAGGTGGGGGAAGACATTGGTGCCCCGAGTGTAGAGAGTGGATCCTCTCCTGTATGAGGGAATAACCTGGACACCATCTCATAGGTGGGGGAAGACATTGGGGCCCCGAGTGTAGAGAGTAGATCCTCTCCAGTATGGTTGAATAACATGGACATCATCACATAGGTGGGAGAAGACATTGGTGCCCAGAGTGTAGAGAGTGGATCCTCTCCAGTATGGGGGAATAAACTGGACACCATCACATAGGTGGGGGAAGACATTGGTGCCCCGAGTGTAGAGAGTGGATCCTCTCCAGTATGGGGGAATAACCTGGACACCATCACATAGGTGGTGGAAGATATTGGTGCACCATGTGTAGAGTGGATCCTCTCCAGTATGAGGGAATAACCTGGACACCATCACATAGGTGGGGGAAGACATTGGTGCACCATGTGTAGAGAGTGGATCCTCTCCAGTATGGGGGAATAACCTGGACACCATCACATAGGTGGGAGAAGACATTGGTGCACCGAGTGTAGAGAGTGGATCCTCTCCAGTATGGGGGAATAATCTGGACACCATCACATAGGCGGGGGAAGACATTGTTGCCCCGAGTGTATAGAGTGGATCCTCTCCAGTAGGAGGGAATAACCTGGACACCATCACATAGGTGGGAGAAGACATTGGTGCCCCGAATGTAGAGAGTGGATCCTCTCCAGTATGAGGGAATAGCCTGGACACCATCACGTAGGTGGGGAAAGACATTGGTGCCCCGAGTGTAGAGAGTGGATCCTCTCCAGTATGAGGGAATAGCCTGGACACCATCACATAGGTGGGGGAAGACATTGGTGCCCCGAGTGTAGAGAGTTTATCCTCTCCAGTATGGGGGAATGACATGGACACCATCACATAGGTGGGGGAAAACATTGGTGCTCCGAGTGTAGAGAGTGGATCCTCTCCAGTATGAGGGAATAACCTGGACACCATCACATAGGTGGTGGAAGACATTGGTGCCTCGAGTGTAGAGAGTGGATCCTCTCCAGTATGGGGGAATAACCTGGACACCATCACATAGGTGGGGGAAGACATTGGTGCCCCGAGTGTAGAGAGTGGATCCTCTCCAGTATGGGGGAATAACCTGGACACCATCACATAGGTGGTGGAAGACATTGGTGCACCATGTGTAGAGAGTAGATCCTCTCTAGCATGGTTGAATAACATGGACATCATCACATAGGTGGGAGAAGACATTGGTGCCCAGAGTGTAGAGAGTGGATCCTCTCCAGTATGGGGGAATAACCTGGACACCATCACATAGGTGGAGGAAGACATTGGTGCCCCGAGTGTAGAGAGTGGATCCTCTCCAGAATGAGGGAATAACCTGGACACCATCGCATAGGTGGGGGAAGACATTGGTGCCCCGAGTGTAGAGAGTGGATCCTCTCCTGTATGAGGGAATAACCTGGACACCATCACATAGGTGGGGGAAGACATTGGTGCCCCGAGTGTAGAGAGTAGATCCTCTCCAGTATGGTTGAATAACATGGACATCATCACATAGGTGGGAGAAGACATTGGTGCCCAGAGTGTAGAGAGTGGATCTTGTCCAGTATGGGGGAATAACCTGGACACCATCACATAGGTGGGGGAAGACATTGGTGCCCCGAGTGTAGAGAGTGGATCCTCTCCAGTATGGGGGAATAACCTGGACACTATCACATAGGTGGTGGAAGACATTGGTGCACCATGTGTAGAGTGGATCCTCTCCAGTATGGGGGAATAACCTGGACACCATCACATAGGTGGGGGAAGACATTGATGCACCATGTGTAGAGAGTGGATCCTCTCCAGTATGGGGGAATAACCTGGACACCATCACATAGGTGGGAGAAGACATTGGTGCTCCGAGTGTAGAGAGTGGATCCTCTCCAGTATGGTGGAATAGCCTGGACACCATCACATAGGTGGGAGAAGACATTGGTGCCCCGAGTGTAGAGAGTGGATCCTCTCCAGTATGGTGGAATAGCCTGGACACCATCACATAGGTGGGAGAAGACATTGGTGCACCAAGTGTAGAGAGTGGATCGTCTCCAGTATGGGGGAAGCCCCTGGACACCATCACATAGGTGGGAGAAGACATTGGTGCCCCGAGTGTAGAGAGTGGATCCTCTCCAGTATGGTGGAATAGCCTGGACACCATCACATAGGTGGGAGAAGACATTGGTGCACCAAGTGTAGAGAGTGGATCGTCTCCAGTATGGGGGAAGCCCCTGGACACCATCACATAGGTGAGAGAAGACATTGGTGAACCACCAGGGGCAGATTAAGAGTAGCCAGGGTCCCAGGCAGTTTAGAAGACCTCCACTCCAGGTACCCAGTGTATCACATAACATGTCACATGATCCCCTTTGATAGATCATGTGATAGATCATGTGATTAACACACAGGTGCTCTGGTGCAGATCTGTAGATGAAAACACCAGCTATAGCGGCACAGAGGTTTTTCCCTTGTGTAGATAACATAGCGCTATACACAATAGAGCGGGGGGATTCATGAGAGACTGTGACTGTTGGCTGAAATTAATTCTGCTCAATAGTAATATAATTATTTTTTTATATTGCATCACTTATTACTGAGTAAAATTAAATATGCTGAAATTCCCCTATGTACAGTATGAGCCCCACACACAGCCCCCTATACACAGTATGAGCCCTTACATAGCCACCCCATATACAGTATGAGCCCTCACATAGCCCCCTATATACAGTATAAGCTCTCACATAGCCCCCTATATACAGTGTGAGCCCCCACTTAGCCCCTTATATACAGTATGAGCCATCACATAACCCATTATATACAGTATGAGCCCTCACATAGCCCCCTTTTATACAGTATGCATTCACATACAGCCCCCTATATACAGTATGAGCCCTCACATGGCCCACTATATATAGCAGAATGAGCCCCACACATAGCCTCCTATATACAGTATAACCCCACATAGCCCCCATATACAGTATGAGCACCCACATAGCTCCTTATATACAGTATGAGCACCCACATAGCCCCCTATATACACCTTTTGAACAGTTGTTGCTTTAGTATGGAGTCCATTTCTTCTCCTGATTGTAGCGGTGTCTAAAGAACACGACAAGGCAGGATTCAAATATGGCACAGCAGACGAGGAGGCAGAAACAAAACACCGGCTTTATTAAGTAACAGAGGATCTATGCCGGAAGATAGAAATAACAGGTTTTATAACAATGATGTTAATAACATGAATATAAGAAGAAATGGCTGAAACGTATCACAAAACTTTGCTCCAGCTATGGCAATGACAGTACAATACAAACAGTATAAATCAGCTTTACAAACTACTCTCGGCTAATTCTCTATCTGGCTTTTCCGCTAATCGGGCCACGGTGCTACAGCACTAAACTAAACTAAAGAGAATACTGAGCTACACCCTCACACAGTTCAACACCGGTGTTTCACTCACAATTCTGCAGAAATGGAACAGGTAGGCAGCTGCTGCTTGTTTCTGTGGTAGCTGAGCCGGATGAATTGCACTTTAGTTCTTTCTCCTGTAGATTTGGCCTCTTTCCCTCTGCACATCAGGCAAGTCTTATTCTCCTCTCAATGACAAAGGATGGCCGACACTCTGTTATCAGTTACCTCAGGTCACCAATCTTCAGGGAAGCTGTTCTAGAGAAGATTCAGCTCTTTACTTTTGGACACAGTCCTGACAGCAAATCTTGCAATAGTCCGAACTTTATCTTTCCCCAGAGAACATCAGTTCCTCCTATTGTCTCTTCTTATCAGGACACCGGCAAACGTCCTGTTAGTTACCTCAGACACACACGTGGTTTCTCACTTCCTGGTTCTTCTCCCTTCAACAGCACACACCAAAACAACAGGGGGGAGGTGACTAGTCCAACAGCAATAATCAGAGATGAGCAAGGTCTCTTAAAGCCACAGTGTCATTCAATGTCCAGGAAGGGCTGACCCCCTACATGATCTCGGTAACTTGACAGTTTGGATTCAGAGCAGAACATATTGGGAACATTTATTCATGGTGACAGATGAGTGACTGATGTGCTGATAGGTAATGATCCCCGTATGTGCCTGACACTTTAGGAAACTTTTACTGTGATCTCCAGCGTAGAATGTTTTGTTGTTGATGTCATCAAGCATAATAATAGCTGTAATGAATAATGAAGCATATTCCAAAGAACTGATGATAGAAGCAGAGATGGAAGAAGCTGAGCATGTAGGACTGATGGGGAGATTGTGGACCCCCAGTCTATGCCCAGTCTATAGCAGACACAGGCTGAAGGGGAGATTGTGGACCCCCAGTCTATAGCAGACACTTGCTGATGGGGAGATAGTGGACCCCCAGTCTATGCCCGGTCAATAGCAGACACAGGCTGATGGGGAGATTGTGGACCACCAGTCTATAGCAGACACAGGCTGATGGGGAGATTGTGGACCCCCAGTCTATGTCCGGTCTATAGCAGACACAGGCTGATGGGGAGATTGTGGACCCCCAGTCTATGTCCGGTCTATAGCAGACACAGGCTGATGGGGAGATTGTGGACCCCCAGTCTATGCCCGGTCTATAGCAGACACAGGCTGATGGGGAGATTGTGGACCCCCAGTCTATGCCCGGTCTATAGCAGACACAGGCTGATGGGGAGATTGTGGACCCCCAGTCTATGCCCGGTCAATAGCAGACACAGGCTGATGGGGAGATTGTGGACCCCCAGTCTATAGCAGACACAGGCTGATGGGGAGATTGTGGACCCCCAGTCTATGTCCGGTCTATAGCAGACACAGGCTGATGGGGAGATTGTGGACCCCCAGTCTATGTCCTTTCTATAGCAGACACAGGCTGATGGGGAGATTGTGGACTCCCAGTCTATGCCCGGTCTATAGCAGACACAGGCTGATGGGGAGATTGTGGACCCCCAGTCTATGCCCGGTCTATAGCAGACACAGGCTGATGGGGAGATTGTGGACCCCCAGTCTATGCCCGGTCTATAGCAGACACAGGCTGATGGGGAGATAGTGGACCCCCAGTATATGCCCGGTCAATAGCTGACACGGGCTGATGGGGAGATTGTGGACCCCCAGTCTATGCCCGGTCTATAGCAGACACAGGCTGATGGGGAGAATGTGGACCACCAGTCTATGCCAGGTCTATAGCAGACACAGGCTGATGGGGAGATTGTGGACCCCCAGTCTATGCCCGGTCTATAGCAGACACAGGCTGATGGGGGGATTGTGGACTCCCAGTCTATGCCCTTTCTATAGCAGACACAGGCTGATGGGGGGATTGTGAACCCCCAGTCTATGCCCGGTATATAGCAGACACAGGCTGATGGGGAGATTGTGGACCCCCAGTCTATGCCCGGTCTATAGCAGACACAGGCTGATGGGGAGATTGTGGACCCCCAGTTTATGCCCGGTCAATAGCAGACACAGGCTGATGGGGAGAATGTGGACCCCCAGTCTATGCCAGGTCTATAGCAGACACAGGCTGATGGGGAGATTGTGGGCCCCCAGTCTATGCCCGGTCTATAGCAGACACAGGCTGATGGGGGGATTGTGGACCCCCAGTCTATGCCCTTTCTATAGCAGACACAGGCTGATGGGGGGACTGTGGACCCCCAGTCTATGCCCGGTATATAGCAGACACAGGCTGATGGGGAGATTGTGGACCCCCAGTCTATGCCCGGTCTATAGCAGACACCGGCTGATGGGGAGATTGTGGACCCCCAGTCTATGCCCGGTCTATAGCAGACACATACTGATGGGGAGATTGTGGACCCCCAGTCTATGCCCGGTCTATAGCAGACACAGGCTGATGGGGAGATTGTGGACCCCCAGTCTATGTCCGGTCTATAGCAGACACCGGCTGATGGGGGGATTGTGGACCCCCAGTCTATGCCCGGTCTATAGCAGACGCAGGCTGATGGGGAGATTGTGGACCCCCAGTCTATGCCCGGTCTATAGTAGACACAGGCTGATGGGGAGATTGTGGACCCCCAGTCTATGCCCGGTCTATAGCAGACACATACTGATGGGGAGATTGTGGACCCCCAGTCTATGCCCGGTCTATAGCAGACTCAGGCTGATGGAGGGATTGTGGACCCCCAGTCTATGTCCGGTCTATAGCAGACACAGGCTGATGGGGAGATTGTGGACCCCCAGTCTATGCCCGGTCTATAGCAGACACAGGCTGATGGGGAGATTGTGGACCCCCAGTCTATGTCCGGTCTATAGCAGACACCGGCTGATGGGGGGATTGTGGACCCCCAGTCTATGCCCGGTCTATAGCAGACGCAGGCTGATGGGGAGATTGTGGACCCCCAGTCTATGCCCGGTCTATAGTAGACACAGGCTGATGGGGAGATTGTGGACCCCCAGTCTATGCCCGGTCTATAGCAGACACAGGCTGATGGGGGGATTGTGGACCCCCAGTCTATGTCTGGTCTATAGCAGACATAGGCTGATGGGGGGATTGTGGACCCCCAGTCTATGCCCGGTCTATAGCAGACATAGGCTGATGGGGGGATTGTGGACCCCCAGTCTATGCCCGGTCTATAGTAGATACAGGCTGATGGGGGGATTGTGGACCCCCAGTCTATGCCCGGTCTATAGTAGACACAGGCTGATGGGGAGATTGTGGACCCCCAGTCTATGTCTGGTCTATAGCAGACATAGGCTGATGGGGGGATTGTGGACCCCCAGTCTATGCCCGGTCTATAGCAGACACAGGCTGATGGGGGGATTGTGGACCCCCAGTCTAAAGCTTCCACCAGGCCGACTCCACGGTGCAGCCCCTGTATCCTCACCTTGTCCTCCATTCTAGTCCTCCAGCAGTTTCCGTCTTGTGTGTTGACATTAGCTGAAGTCATTAGATAAGTCCTGATGTCGGCAGAATTAGAACCTCCACTTGTTAATTAAGATATCCTCATTTGCGTCTCGTTAGGGGATGTGATCACAATAGCAGCAGACGAGACCGGCCGAACCTCATTTATTAAGAAACTGCAGTGAGGAATTGTGGACCCCCAGTCTCAGGAAGACCAGATATCGACCAGAGAGATGGAGCTGGTCACAAGCTCACCTCTGAGAAGATTCCTCCATTCAGCAAAAAGGAAATTCTCAGCATCCCCTCAGGATATGAAGGGCTTTATAAAGACCATTAATTAGGTTTTTTATTATGTTTTATTTTAAGATGAAGAATAAAACCTCAGAAGACCCTTCTGTTGGGTTCCTCACGTCACGTGGTGAGCGCTCGCCCCATAGGATGCTCACACGTCCATGCTCAGCGGATGGTGGGTACTTTGTGAGATGTCCTCCTGGATCTGATGGGTGGATGGCTCCAGACTTTCTGTAGGAGATTATCCCGTCCCTGGCCGTCACCATGAATGATTGTCAGCCGATCACAGGCAGGTGGTGTTTAGAGCGTTGCTCGGCCTCACATGAATCATTCATGACGGCCATTGATTGGCATCACTTCCACGTCTCACTACAGTTTGTCCTTTACAAGGATGTTCTCAACATTTTACATCCTAAAGAAGAAAACCAAGAAGAACTACTATTGCCAGAGTTCCTTGAAGCTCAGGAAGACGACTCCACAACTTTATTCTCGTAGGAAGAAAGATGAAAGCTGCAGAACAAAGTTGTGATGCTTCTTACATCTAAAGGCGCTGTCCAGCTAAGAACACTGGGGTAGCTGTAACTTGTGGTGCTGGCCGGCCAGCGAGGGCTTGTGTCTTCTTCTCATCAGGAGTAATCAGCTCCCTGTGTTGGTGTATGGGGCAGCACCACACACTTTCTATACTCATGTCAGTCTGCTGGGAAATGCCACTTATTGTGCTTGGCTCTCCCATGCACCTCTGGTCCTGGATCCGCTGTCCTGTCTTATCCTGACCTCATCTGTCCTGTAATCCCTCCACATCTTCACTTCGACTTGTCTGACTTCACTTTTGACTGACCTTTTAGTTCCTGACCCCGGCTATTCCTTTGACCATGGTTTTGTCTTCTGCCCCTCCTATGCTGAACTGACTGGGTAAACTACTCCTGCCCCATGCTCGCTCCATCACACAGCATGGTCAGATCCCCTTCCCTCCGGTCCATCACACAGCGTGTTCAGAACCCCTTCCCTCCGGTCCATCACACAGCGTGGTCAGAACCCCTTCCCTCTGGTCCATCACACAGCGTAGTCAGAACCCCTTCCCTCTGGTCCATCACACAGCGTAGTCAGAACCCCTTCCCTCTGGTCCATCACACAGCGTAGTCAGAACCCCTTCCCTCTGGTCCATCACACAGCGTAGGCAGATCCCCTTCCCTCCGGTCCATCACACAGCGTGGTCAGAACCCCTTCCCTCTGGTCCATCACACAGCGTGGTCAGATCCCCTTCCCTCCAGTCCATCACACAGCGTGGTCAGAACCCCTTCCCTCCGGTCCATCACACAGCGTGGTCAGAACCCTTTCCCTCCGGTCCATCACACAGCGTGGTCAGATCCCCTTCCCTCCGGTCCATCACACAGCGTAGTCAGATCCCTTTCCCTCCGGTCCATCACACAGCGTGGTCAGAACCCTTTCCCTCCGGTCCATCACACAGCGTGGTCAGATCCCCTTCCCTCCGGTCCATCACACAGCGTGGTCAGAACCCCTTCCCTCTGGTCCATCACACAGCGTAGTCAGAACCCCTTCCCTCTGGTCCATCACACAGCGTAGGCAGATCCCCTTCCCTCCGGTCCATCACACAGCGTGGTCAGAACCCCTTCCCTCTGGTCCATCACACAGCGTGGTCAGATCCCCTTCCCTCCAGTCCATCACACAGCGTGGTCAGAACCCCTTCCCTCCGGTCCATCACACAGCGTGGTCAGAACCCTTTCCCTCCGGTCCATCACACAGCGTGGTCAGATCCCCTTCCCTCTGGTCCATCACACAGCGTAGTCAGATCCCTTTCCCTCCGGTCCATTACATAAAGCTGTCAGCCCCCCTCCTTCCCTATGGTTCATGATAAAGAGCGGACAGCTCCTTCTCTACCCTCTGGTCCATCACACAGGGCTATCAGAACCCTCTCCCACATTCTGGTCCGTCAAAAAAGGGCAGGCAACACCGCATCCCACACTTTGGTCCATCACACAGAGTAACAAGCATCCCTTCTCACCCTCCTCCTATCACATAAAGCAGCCAGCACCCTCTCCAACTCTTCAGTCCATTACACAGAGCAGCCAGTAGTCCCCCCCATCATCCGGTCCTTTCCATAGAAAAAACAGCACCCTCCCACCATCCAGTCCATCACTTAGGGCGACCAGCACGCCATCCCCTACTCTGCTCCATTATACAGATTGGCCTGCACCCCTTCCTACCCTGTGGGCGATCACTCAGAAAGGGTAGCACCACCTCCAAGCCTCTGGTCTATCATACGAAGTGGCCATTACCCCCTCCCACCCTTCAATCCATCAAATTGAACAGCCAGAACTCCATCCTATACTCTGGTCCATCACATGGAGCAGCCAGCAGCTCCTCCTATCCTCTGGTCCATCACATGGAGCAGCCAGCAGCACCTCCTACCCTCTGGTCCATCACATGGAGCAGCCAGCAGCACCTCTTACTCTCTGGTCCATCACATGGAGCAGCCAGCAGCACCTCCTACCCTCTGGTCCATCACATGGAGTAGCTAGCAGCTCCTCCTTCCCTCTGGTCCATCACATGGAGCAGCCAGCAGCAGCTCCTACCCTCTGGTCCATCACATGGAGCAGTCAGCAGCATCTCCTACCCTCTGGTCCATCACATGGAGCAGTCAGCAGCTCCTCCTACCCTCTGGTCCATCACATGGAGCAGCCAGCAGCACCTCCTACCCTCTGGTCCATCACATGGAGCAGCCAGCAGCACCTCCTACCCTCTGGTCCATCACATGGAGCAGTCAGCAGCACCTCCTAAGCTCTTGTCCATCACATGGAGCAGCCAGCAGCACCTCCTACCCTCTGTTCCACCACATGGAGCAGCCAGCAGCACCTCCTACCCTCTGGTCCATCACATGGAGCAGCCAGCAGCACCTTCTACCCTGTGGTCCATCACATGGAGCAGCCAGCAGCACCTCCTACCCTCTGGTCCATCACATGGAGCAGCCAGCAGCACCTCCTACCCTCTGGTCCATCACATGGAGCAGCCAGCAGCACCTCCTACCCTCTGGTCCATCACATGGAGCAGTCAGCAGCTCCTCCTACCCTCTGGTCCATCACATGGAGCAGCCAGCAGCACCTCCTACCCTCTGGTCCATCACATGGAGCAGTCAGCAGCACCTCCTACCCTCTGGTCCATCACATGGAGCAGCCAGCAGCACCTCCTACCCTCTGGTCCATCACATGGAGCAGCCAGCAGCACCTCCTACCCTCTGGTCCATCACATGGAGCAGTCAGCAGCACCTCCTACCCTCTGGTCCATCACATGGAGCAGCCAGCAGCACCTCCTACCCTCTGGTCCATCACATGGAGCAGCCAGCAGCACCTCCTACCCTCTGGTCCATCACATGGAGCAGTCAGCAGCTCCTCCTACCCTCTGGTCCATCACATGGAGCAGCCAGCAGCACCTCCTACCCTCTGGTCCATCACATGGAGCAGCCAGCAGCACCTCCTACCCTCTGGTCCACCACATGGAGCAGCCAGCAGCACCTCCTGCCCTCTGGTCCATCACATGGAGCAGTCAGCAGCTCCTCCTACCCTCTGGTCCATCACATGGAGCAGCCAGCAGCACCTCCTACCCTCTGGTCCATCACATGGAGCAGCCAGCAGCACCTCCTGCCCTCTGGTCCATCACATGGAGCAGTCAGCAGCTCCTCCTACCCTCTGGTCCATCACATGGAGCAGCCAGCAGCACCTCCTACCCTCTGGTCCATCACATGGAGCAGCCAGCAGCACCTCCTACCCTCTGTTCCACCACATGGAGCAGCCAGCAGCACCTCCTACCCTCTGGTCCATCACATGGAGCAGCCAGCAGCACCTTCTACCCTGTGGTCCATCACATGGAGCAGCCAGCAGCACCTCCTACCCTCTGGTCCATCACATGGAGCAGCCAGCAGCACCTCCTACCCTCTGGTCCATCACATGGAGCAGTCAGCAGCACCTCCTACCCTCTGGTCCATCACATGGAGCAGCCAGCAGCACCTCCTACCCTCTGGTCCATCACATGGAGCAGCCAGCAGCACCTCCTACCCTCTGGTCCATCACATGGAGCAGTCAGCAGCACCTCCTACCCTCTGGTCCATCACATGGAGCAGCCAGCAGCACCTCCTACCCTCTGGTCCATCACATGGAGCAGCCAGCAGCACCTCCTACCCTCTGGTCCATCACATGGAGCAGTCAGCAGCTCCTCCTACCCTCTGGTCCATCACATGGAGCAGCCAGCAGCACCTCCTACCCTCTGGTCCATCACATGGAGCAGCCAGCAGCACCTCCTACCCTCTGGTCCACCACATGGAGCAGCCAGCAGCTCCTCCTACCCTCTGGTCCATCACATGGAGCAGCCAGCAGCACCTCCTACCCTCTGGTCCATCACATGGAGCAGCCAGCAGCACCTCCTGCCCTCTGGTCCATCACATGGAGCAGTCAGCAGCTCCTCCTACCCTCTGGTCCATCACATGGAGCAGCCAGCAGCACCTCCTACCCTCTGGTCCATCACATGGAGCAGCCAGCAGCACCTCTTACCCTCTGGTCCATCACATGGAGCAGCCAGCAGCTCCTCCTACCCTCTGGTCCATCACATGGAGCAGCCAGCAGCACCTCCTACCCTCTGGTCCATCACATGGAGCAGCCAGCAGCACCTCTTACCCTCTGGTCCATCACATGGAGCAGCCAGCAGCTCCTCCTACCCTCTGGTCCATCACATGGAGCAGCCAGCAGCACCTCCTACCCTCTGGTCCATCACATGGAGCAGTCAGCAGCTCCTCCTACCCTCTGGTCCATCACATGGAGCAGTCAGCAGCTCCTCCTACCCTCTGGTCCATCACATGGAGCAGTCAGCAGCACCTCCTACCCTCTGGTCCATCACATGGAGCAGCCAGCAGCGCCTTCTACCCTCTGGTCCATCACATGGAGCAGCCAGCAGCACCTCCTACCCTCTGGTCCATCACATGGAGCAGTCAGCAGCACCTCTTACCCTCTGGTCCATCACATGGAGCAGTCAGCAGCTCCTCCTACCCTCTGGTCCATCATATGGAGCAGCCAGCAGCACCTCCTACCCTCTGGTCCATCATATGGAGCAGCCAGCAGCACCTCCTACCCTCTGGTCCATCACATGGAGTAGCTAGCAGCTCCTCCTTCCCTCTGGTCCATCACATGGAGCAGCCAGCAGCAGCTCCTACCCTCTGGTCCATCACATGGAGCAGTCAGCAGCATCTCCTACCCTCTGGTCCATCACATGGAGCAGTCAGCAGCTCCTCCTACCCTCTGGTCCATCACATGGAGCAGTCAGCAGCACCTCCTAAGCTCTTGTCCATCACATGGAGCAGCCAGCAGCACCTCCTACCCTCTGTTCCACCACATGGAGCAGCCAGCAGCACCTCCTACCCTCTGGTCCATCACATGGAGCAGCCAGCAGCACCTCCTACCCTCTGGTCCATCACATGGAGCAGCCAGCAGCACTTCCTACCCTCTGGTCCATCACATGGAGCAGCCAGCAGCACCTCCTACCCTCTGGTCCATCACATGGAGCAGCCAGCAGCACCTCCTGCCCTCTGGTCCATCATATGGAGCAGCCAGCAGCACTTCCTACCCTCTGGTCCATCACATGGAGCAGCCAGCAGCACTTCCTACCCTCTGGTCCATCACATGGAGCAGCCAGCAGCACCTCCTACCCTCTGGTCCATCACATGGAGCAGCCAGCAGCACCTCCTGCCCTCTGGTCCATCATATGGAGCAGCCAGCAGCACCTCCTACCCTCTGGTCCATCACATGGAGCAGCCAGCAGCACCTCCTACCCTCTGGTCCATCACATGGAGCAGCCAGCAGCACCTCCTGCCCTCTGGTCCATCATATGGAGCAGCCAGCGGCTCCTCCTACCCTCTGGTCCATCACATGGAGCAGCGAGCAGCACCTCTTACCCTCTGGTCCATCACATGGAGCAGCCAGCAGCACCTCCTACCCTCTGGTCCATCACATGGAGCAGTCAGCAGCACCTCCTACCCTCTGGTCCATCACATGGAGCAGTCAGCAGCATCTCCTACCCTCTGGTCCATCACATGGAGCAGTCAGCAGCTCCTCCTACCCTCTGGTCCATCACATGGAGCAGCTAGCAGCTCCTCCTACCCTCTGGTCCATCACATGGAGCAGTCAGCAGCTCCTCCTACCCTCTGGTCCATCACATGGAGCAGCCAGCAGCTCCTCCTACCCTCTGGTCCATCACATGGAGCAGCTAGCAGCTCCTCCTACCCTCTGGTCCATCACATGGAGCAGTCAGCAGCTCCTCCTACCCTCTGGTCCATCACATGGAGCAGGTAGCAGCTCCTCCTACCCTCTGGTCCATCACATGGAACAGCTAGCAGCGCCTTCTACCTACCCTCTGGTCCATCACATGGAGTGACCAACACTCTTTTTTGCCCTCCTAAGCAGTTTTCAATCTTTAATCATTGAAGTCCAGTCAATAGCTCGTCAGCTAGGACATAAATATGACCAAACGGCCCCAAGTATCATCATCACTCTTCACTTGGTTCATTTCTAATTATTGTCAGCCCATGGTGGAGAGGCTTCCAGTGCCGGCTGCTGGGCTGTGACTCCGGTTGTGTGGACTCCACACGTCTTGCGCTTGTTGGTATTAAATATGTGATTATTTTTCTGCCTACGGCAGTATGTTACGGTGGGGAGTCTCCTCAGCTGTAATTAGCCTCTATGTCTGACCGCGCGGCTTCATTTCATAATACGTTTTAGGAGAATTCACCTGTATAATACAGGAATCAAATTAGTTTCATGAATCTAATAACAGATAAGAACTTTTCAGAGGGATGCACAGTATATTACTGCTGCAGATAAACAGGACGGGATGGCTTCCAGACGTCTGCTCTGTGCTTCCAATTCTAATGATACCACCCAAGAGCGGGGGCTCAGGCGCTTGCTCTTCTGGGTGGGTGCATTGTAGCCAAGTCTGATTCCACCTAGTTTATATAAGGAAAGCTTCACACCTAGGGTAGTATTGATTCTACACCATGGTCATGACCTGGTATAGCAGGCTACAGATTCTGAAGAAGAGTCACAACGATACGGCCATCTTACAGGAAATGCTTGGCTAATCGTCTTTCCCTGGGCAGGGCTCCTGGCCACTCCATAATGTAATGTCTTGAAGGAAGGAAAGAGAGTGCAGAAAATAAACTTCTCATCAATGGTTGTCTAGATAAATTGATGGTCACAACTAATCACCCTGACTTTCTCATTCTTTGAGTTTCCTGCATTCTCGGCCTAGTTTGCCACATAAGCCTCCTCTCCCCATATAACATTGACTCCTCTTGTAGAGCTTTGTCTTCTCCTGTAGATAATGGTCTTTTCCCATAGAGCATGGCCTCTTTACATTGAGTGTGACCTCTACATATTTAGTATGGCCTCCTCCTGTAGAGACTTGCCTCCTCTCACTGAGCTTGTCCTTCTCACATTGAGCATGGCTTTCTCTCATTGAGCATGACTTCTTCCTGTAGAAGCTTCTTCATGTTAAGTGTGGCCTTCTCCCTTCGAGCACAGCCTTCTCCTGTTGACCATGGTCTTTTCCCTTAGATTGTGGCCTATTCATATTGAGGGTGGCTTCCACTGGTTGAGCATAGTCTTCTCCCATTGAGTGTGGCCTCTTCTCATTGAGCGTAGCCTTCTCCTATTGAACGTGGCCTTCTCCCATTGAGCCTGGCTTCCTCTCATTGAGCATTGCTTCCTCTCATAGAGTGTGGCCTTCTCCCTTCGAGCACAGCCTTCTCCTGTTGACCATGGTCTTTTCCCTTAGATTGTGGCCTATTCATATTGAGGGTGGCTTCCACTGGTTGAGCATAGTCTTCTCCCATTGAGTGTGGCCTCTTCTCATTGAGCGTAGCCTTCTCCTATTGAATGTGGCCTTCTCCCATTGAGCCTGGCTTCCTCTCATTGAGCATTGCTTCCTCTCATAGAGTGTGGCCTTCTCCCTTCGAGCACAGCCTTCTCTTGTTGACCATGGTCTTCTCCCATAGATTGTGGCCTATTCATATTGAGGGTGGCTTCCACTAGTTGAGCATAGTCTTCTCCCATTGAGTGTGGCCTACTGCTATAGAGAGTGGCCTCTTCTCATTGAGCGTAGCATTCTCCTATTGAACGTGGCCTTCTCCCATTGAGCCTGGCTTCCTCTCATTAAGCATTGCTTCCTCTCATAGAGTGTAGCCTTCTCCCATAAAGAGTTGCCTTCTCTCATAGTGTTGCCTCTTCCTGTAGAGCATGGCCTTCTCCCATACAGAGTAGCCCCATCCTGTACAATATGGCCTCCTTTTGTAGAGCGCAGTCTCCTCTCGTAGAGCATGGTTTCATCTTGTAGAGCATGGTCCCCTCCCACAAAGCGAGGACTTGTCCTGTAGAGCATGGACTTGTAACGGGGGGCAGGGTGGTAGTCATTGGCGAGGGATGCTCTGGTTTCGTCTTCACCCTGTCCCGCTACAGGAAAATGGGGAGTTGTGTGTCCCTGGGTGTGTGTGGTGTGCTGGGTTCGGTGGTGGCCTTTACTCACTGTCCCTCGGTCCCCCTTAGGTGCACTTCTTCTGAGCCTTGAATAAGAGACGACACGGGTCTTTTAAAAAACAACACGAACCAGTTTACTTTACCAGCACGGCCTTGAAGACAGGTGGGATTACAGGTACAATGCAAGCTGCATATAACGGCATTCAAAGATGGTAAAATACAGTCCGTGCTCCTCACTGTGTGCGGCAGACCTAGGGGACAACTGCCTCTGGACTCTCTCGTAGGGAGCTCCTGCTTTACCCCATGGCTCCCACTGCCCGACTATCAGGGACTATCTCGCTCCTGAGGATGCCCTAGTCCTGACACGTCCAATAATGCCTACTGGCTGGAAGAGGCCTGAGTCCACAAATGGACTACTTGAGTATAGGCTGTACTGTAGTGTGCCCATTGCTGCCAATCCTCCATCTCTTCCCACACACACCCGTCCTTCTTCTCCTCAGTCTCCTAGCACGTCTGTCCTCACTGACTGTTGCTCCTTAACTCCCTCAAACATGGCCGACACCGACTCCCAGTAATTCCTCAGTCTTAATTGTCACTAAGGGCGGCCCAAGCTAGTTAACCCTGTGTAACCCAACTGACACCCAGGAGACAGTAATGGGAATACACAACTCTGCTGCCATCTAATGGCCGTATCATAAATAATACATTTACACATAATAATACATAATACACTACACAGGTTTAATACAAAAGCTTTAGAGGGGAGTGGGAATTCTCTACCACCCTCTCACAGGCACCTTCTTTAGAGCATGGCCTCATCCTGTAGAGCGTGGCCTCATCCTGTAGAGTGTGGCTGCATCCTGCAGAGCGTTGCCTCATCCTGCAGAGCGTGGCCTCATCCTGCAGAGCGGGGCCTCATCCTGTAGAGCGTGGCTTCATCCTGTAGAGCGTGGCCTTATCCTGTAGAGCGTGGCTTCATCCTGCAGAGCGGGGCTTCATCCTGTAGAGCGGGGCTTCATCCTGTAGAGCGTGGCCTCATCCTGCAGAGCGTGGCCTCATCCTGTAGAGCGTGGCCTCATCCTGTAGAGCGTGGCCACAACCTTGTAGAGCGTGGCATCATCCCGTAGAGCGTGGCGTCATCCTGTAGAGCGTGGCCACGTCCTTGTAGAGCGTGGCCACGTCCTTGTAGAGCGTGGCCTCATCCTGCAGAGCAGGGCCTCATCCTGCAGAGCGTGGCCTCATCCTGCAGAGCGTGGCCTCATCCTGCAGAGCGGTGGCCTCATCCTGCAGAGCGTGGCCTCATCCTGCAGAGCGTGGCCTCATCCTGCAGAGCGTGGCCTCATCCTGCAGAGCGGGGCCTCATCCTGTAGAGCGTGGCTTCATCCTGTAGAGCGTGGCCTTATCCTGTAGAGCGTGGCTTCATCCTGCAGAGCGGGGCTTCATCCTGTAGAGCGGGGCTTCATCCTGTAGAGCGTGGCCACATCCTGTAGAGCGTGGCCACAACCTTGTAGAGCGTGGCATCATCCCGTAGAGCGTGGCGTCATCCTGTAGAGCGTGGCCACGTCCTTGTAGAGCGTGGCCACGTCCTTGTAGAGCGTGGCCTCATCCTGCAGAGCGTGGCCTCATCCTGCAGAGCAGGGCCTCATCCTGCAGAGCGTGGCCTCATCCTGCAGAGCGTGGCCTCATCCTGCAGAGCGGTGGCCTCATCCTGCAGAGCGTGGCCTCATCCTGCAGAGCGTGGCCTCATCCTGCAGAGCGTGGCCTCATCCTGTAGAGCGTGGATTCATCCTGTAGAGCGTGGCCTCATCCTGTAGAGCGTGGCCTCATCCTGCAGAGCGTGGCCTTATCCTGTAGAGCGTGGCCTCATCCTGTAGAGCGTGGCCGCATCCTGCAGAGCTTGGCCTCATCCTGTAGAACGTGGCCTCATCCTGCAGAGCTTGGCCTCATCCTGCAGAGCAGGGCCTCATCCTGTAGAGCGTGGCCTCATCCTGTAGAGCGTGGCTTCATCCTGTAGAGCGTGGCCTAATCCTGTAGAGCGTGGCCTCATCCTGTAGAGCATGGCTTCACCCTGCAGAGCGGGGCTTCATCCTGTAGAGCGTGGCCTCATTCTGTAGAGCGCGGCCTCATCCTGCAGAGCGTGGCCTCATCCTGTAGAGCGTGGCCTCATCCTGTAGAGCGTGGCCACGTCCTTGTAGAGCGTGACTTCATCCTGTAGAGCGTGGCGTCATCCTGTAGAGCGTGGCCACGTCCTTGTAGAGCGTGGCCTCATCCTGTAGAGCGTGGCCTCATCCTGCAGAGCGTGGCCTCATCCTGTAGAGTGTGGCCACGTCCTGTAGAGCGTGGCCACGTCCTTGTAGAGCGTGGCTTCATCCTGTAGAGCGTGGCCTCATCCTGTAGAGCGTGGCCACATCCTTGTAGAGCGTGGCTTCATCCTGTAGAGTGTGGCGTCATCCTGTAGAGCGTGGCCTCATCCTGTAGAGCGTGGCCTCATCCTGTAGCGCATGGTCTCATCCTGCAGAGCGTGGCCTCATCCTGTAGAGCGTGGCCTCATACTGTAGAGCGTGGCCACGTCCTTGTAGAGCGTGGCCACGTCCTTGTAGAGCATGGCATCATCCTGTAGAGCGTGGCCTCATCCTGCAGAGCGTGGCCTCATCCTGCAGAGCGTGGCCTCATCCTGTAGTGCATGGTCTCATCCTGTAGAGCGTAGCCTCATCCTGTAGAGCAGGGGTCTCAAACTCAGCTGGGCATATGGGCCGCACACGGAAAAACATTTAATTTGGGGGGCCGCATTATTTGTATGACAAAATGACATTTTTAGTGATACCATTTTATTTTCTATATACCTTTTGAACTGGTCCTCCTCTTGCAGACATGGTCTCCCCTCCAGGTCCCCCATACTGCAGACATGGTCTCTTCTCCAGGTCCCCCATACTGCAGACATGGTCTCCCATTCAGGTCCCCCATACTGCTGACATGGTCTCCCATCCAGGTCCCCCATACTGCAGACATGGTCTCCCATCCAGGTCCCCCATACTGCAGACATAGTCTCCCCTCCAGGTCCCCCATACTGCAGACATGGTCTCCCATCCAGGTCCCCCATACTGCAGACATGATCTCCCATCCAGGTCCCCCATATTGCAGACATGGTCCCCCATCCAGGTCCCCCATATTGCAGACATGGTTTCCCATCCAGGTCCCCCATACTGCAGACATGGTCTCCCATTCAGGTCCCCCATACTGCAGACATGGTCTCCCATCCAGGTCCCCCCATACTGCAGACATGGTCTCCCCTCCAGGTCCCCCATACTGTAGACATGGTCTCCCATCCAGGTCCCCCTTACTGCAGACATGGTCTCCCATCCAGGTCCCCCATATTGCAGACATGGTCCCCCATCCAGGTCCCCCATACTGCAGACATGGTCCTCCATCCAGGTCCCCCATATTGCAGACATGGTCTCCCATCCAGGTCCCCCATACTGCAGACATGGTCTCCCATTCAGGTCCCCCATACTGCAGACATGGTCTCCCATCCAGGTCCCCCCATACTGCAGACATGGTCTTCCCTCCAGGTCCCCCATACTGCAGACATGGTCTCCCATCCAGGTCCCCCATACTGCAGACATGGTCTCCCATCCAGGTCCCCCATATTGCAGACATGGTCCCCCATCCAGGTCCCCCATACTGCAGACATGGTCTCCCATCCAGGTCCCCCATACTGCAGACATGGTCTCCCATCCATGTCCCCCATACTGCAGACATGGTCTCCCATCCAGGTCCCCCATACTGCAGACATGGTCTCCCATCCAGGTCCCCCATACTGCAGACATGGTCTCCCATCCAGGTCCCCCATATTGCAGACATGGTCCCCCATCCAGGTCCCCCATATTGCAGACATGGTCCCCCATCCAGGTCCCCCATATTGCAGACATGGTCTCCCATCCAGGTCCCCCATACTGAAGACATGGTCCCCCATCCAGGTCCCCCATATTGCAGACATGGTCTCCCATCCAGGTTCCCCATAATGCAGACATGGTCCCCCATCCAGGTCCCCCATATTGCAGACATGGTCCCCCATCCAGGTCCCCCATATTTCAGACATGGTCCCTGTCGTCACTGCTTTCTGGTTCTTCTATCCTTTAGTATACAGGCCTGGAGAGAATAAGACACAAGACAGGTAGTATGCGTCAACAGACTCTAACTTTATTACAAAGCATAGGGTTTATATACACCCTGGAGGCAGAAACGGATTTACCATATATGGTCCGATCATACAATTTAGCTGTGCAAACAAAAACTGGTTTCTGTTCTCGTGATGCCTATGCTTGTGTTGAAACATTTAATCAGACACATTCTGATGACTAGCAAGGACACGTTAGTTTCTATTGATACAAGGAAGGAACATTTAGTTGTTGTTTTTGACCTAAGGTAACCGTCAGACTTATATAGCATAGATGGGGTCTTTGAACTTGGGGGACCTCAGCTTCTGCTATAACAGTCCCCCATCCAGGTCCCCCATATTACAAACATGGTCCCCCATACTGTAGACATGGTCCCCCATCCAGGTCCCCCATATTGAAAACATGGTCCCCCATATTGCAGACATGGTCCCCCATATTGCAGACATGGTCCCCCATCCAGGTCCCCCATATTACAGACATGGTCCCCCATATTACAGACATGGTCCCCCATCCAGGTTCCCCCATACTGCGGTCAGGGTCCCCGTCCCCCTATACTGTGGTCAGGGTCCCCGTCCCCCCCATACTGCGGTCAGGGTCCCCGTCCCCCCATACTGCGGTCAGTGCCCCCCTGTGCTGTATTTCACATGACAGAGGGAAAAAAAAAGAGAGATTTTCACCTGTCCTCCGTTTCCTCAGCGTCCTTTCTGCACCTGTGGCCCACGGGCACAGACCCCGTAACGATCGCGGCTCTCTCCAGCCGCCGCCGACATCAGTGCCGTAGTGCAGTGTATTGCCGCGCAGAGACCGGCTCTCTGCACAGCAATACCAGTGTCAGCCGCCGGCCTATCAGAGGCCAGCAGCTGACATCTGCGCATGGCAGTGACATCATACGCCGCTGCGCTGGGATGCAGTGTCAGCTGCTGGCCTCTGATAGGCCGACGGCTGCCACGGGTATTGCTGTGCAGAGAGCCGGTCTCTGCGCGGCAATACACTGGACTACAGCACTGATGTCGGCGGCGGCTGGAGAGAGCCGCGATAGTTACGGGGTCTGTGACTGCGGGCCGCATGAAGCAGCCGGAGGGGCCGCATGCGGCCCGTGTGTTTGAGACCCCTGCTGTAGAGCGTGGCCTCATCCTGTAGAGCGTGGCCTCCTGCCGTAGAGCGTGGCTTCATCGCGTAGAGCGTGGCCTCATCCTGTAGAGCATGGTCTCATCCTGTAGAGCATGGCCTCATCCTGTAGAGCGTGGCCACGTCCTTGTAGAGCGTAGCTTCATCCTGTAGAGCGTGGCGTCATCCTGTAGAGCGTGGCTCCGTCCTTGTAGAGCGTGGCCTCATCCTGTAGAGCGTGGCCTCATCCTGCAGAGCGTGGCCTCATCCTGTAGCGCATGGTCTCATCCTGTAGAGCGTGGCCACGTCCTGTAGAGCGTGGCCTCCTGCCGTAGAGCATAGCCTCATCCTGTAGAGCGTGGCCTCATCCTGTAGAGCATGGCCTCATCCTGTAGCGCATGGCCTCATCCTGTAGAGCGTAGCCTCATCCTGTAGAGCGTGGCCTCATCCTGTAGAGTGTGGCCTCCTGCCATAGAGCGTGGCCTCATCCTGTAGAGCGTGGCCTCATCCTGTAGCGCATGGCCTCATCCTGTAGCGCATGGCCTCATCCTGTAGAGCGTAGCCTCATCCTGTAGAGCGTGGCCTCATCCTGTAGAGTGTGGCCTCCTGCCATAGAGCGTGGCCTCATCCTGTAGAGCGTGGCCTCATCCTGTAGCGCATGGCCTCATCCTGTAGAGCGTGGCCTCATCCTGTAGAGCGTGGCTTCCTGCCGTAGAGTGTGGCCTCATCCTGTAGAGCGTGGCCTCATCCTGTAGAGCGTGGCCGCACCCTGTAGAGCGTGGCCTCATCCTGTAGAGCATGGCCTCATCCTGTAGAGCATGGCCTCCTGCCGTAGAGCATGGCCTCATCCTGTAGAGCGTGGTCTCCTGCCATAGAGCGTGGCCTCATCCTGTAGAGCATGGTCTCATCCTGCAGAGCGGGGCCTCATCCTGTAGAGCGTGGCCTCATCCTGTAGAACGTGGCCTCCTGCCGTAGAGCATGGCCTCATCCTGTAGAGCGTGGCCTCATCCTGTAGAGCGTGGCCTCATCCTGTCGAGCATGGCCTCATCCTGTAGAGCATGGGGTTCTTCCATTGAGCAGGAGACCATTCTTTGTGGATAAATTATGGATAAAGTATTCCAGGTGAAATAATTAATGTGTTACACATGCACCGCACTCAGCCTGGTTTCTCCTGCCCAGCAGATGGCCCCGCGCTCTACCTGGTTTCTCCTGCCCAGCAGATGGCCCCGCGCTCTGCCTGGTTTCTCCTGCCCAGCTGATGGCCCCGCGCTTTGCCTGGTTTCTCCTGCCCAGCAGATGGCCCCACGCTCTGCCTGGTTTCTCCTGCCCAGCAGATGGCCCCACGCTCTGCCTGGTTTCTCCTGCCCAGCAGATGGCCCCGCGCTCTGCCTTGTTTCTCCTGCCCAGCAGATGGCACCGTGCTCTGCCTGGTTTCTCCTGCCCAGCAGATGGCCCAGCGCTCTGCCTGGTTTCTACTGCCCAGCAGATGGCCCCATGCTCTGCCTGGTTTCTCCTGCCCAGCAGATGGCACCGTGCTCTGCCTGGTTTCTCCTGCCCAGCAGATGGCCCCGTGCTCTGCCTGGTTTCTCCTGCCCAGCAGATGGCCCCGTGCTCTGCCTGGTTTCTCCTGCCCAGCAGATGGCCCAGCGCTCTGCCTGGTTTCTCCTGCCCAGCAGATGGCCCCACACTCTGCCTGGTTTCTCCTGCCCAGCAGATGGCACCGTGCTCTGCCTGGTTTCTCCTGGCCAGCAGATGGCCCCGTGCTCTGCCTGGTTTCTCCTGCCCAGCAGATGGCCCCGTGCTCTGCCTGGTTTCTCCTGCCCAGCAGATGGCCCAGCGCTCTGCCTGGTTTCTCCTGCCCATCAGATGGCCCCGCACTCTGCCTGGTTTCTCCTGCCCAGCAGATGGCACCGTGCTCTGCCTGGTTTCTCCAGCCCAGCAGATGGCCCCACGCTCTGCCTGGTTTCTCCTGCCCAGCAGATGGCACCGTGCTCTGCCTGGTTTCTCCTGCCCAGCAGATGGCCTCGCGCTCTGCCTGGTTTCTACTGCCCAGCAGATGGCACTGTGCTCTGCCTGGTTTCTCCTGCCCAGCAGATGGCACTGTGCTCTGCCTGGTTTATCCTGCCCAGCAGATGGCACCGTGCTCTGCCTGCTTTCTCCTGCCCAGCAGATGGCCCCGCGGTCTGCCTGGTTTCTCTTGCCCAGCAGATGGCACCGTGCTCTGCCTAGTTTCTCCTGCCCAGCAGATGGCACCGCGCTCTGCCTGGTTTCTCCTGCCCAGCAGATGGCACCGTGCTCTGCCTGGTTTCTCCTGCCCAGCAGATGGCACTGTGCTCTGCCTGGTTTCTCCTGCCCAGCAGATGGCCCCACGCTCTGCCTGTTTTCTCCTACCCAGCAGATGGCACCGCGCTCTGCCTGGTTTCTCCTGCCCAGCAGATGGCCCCGTGATCTGCCTGGTTTCTCCTGCCCAGTAGATGGCCCCGTGCTCTTCCTGGTTTCTCCTGCCCAGCAGATGGCCCCATGCTCTGCCTGGTTTCTCCTGCCCAGCAGATGGCCCAGCGCTCTGCCTGGTTTCTCCTGCCAAGCAGATGGCCCAGCGCTCTGCCTGGTTTCTCCTGCCCAGAAGATGGCACCGTGCTCTGCCTGGTTTCTCCTGCCCAGCAGATGGCACCGCGCTCTGCCTGGTTTCTCCTGCCCAGCAGATGGCCACGCGCTCTGACTGGTTTCTCCTGCCCAACAGATGGCCCCGCGCTCTGCCTGTTTTCTTCTGCCCAGCAGACGGCTTCGCGCTCAGCCTGGTTTCTCCTGCCCAGCAGATGGCACCGCGCTCTGCCTGCTTTCTCCTGCCCAGCAGATGGCCCCGCGCACTGCCTGGTTTCTCCTGCCCAGCAGATGGCCCCGCGCTCTGCCTGTTTTCTCCTGCCCAGCAGATGTCCCCACGCTCTGCCTGGTTTCTCCTGCCCAGCAGATGGCACCGCACTCTGTCTGGTTTCTCCTGCCCAGCAGATGGCCCCGCGCTCTGCCTGGTTTCTCCTGCCCAACAGATGGCCCCGCGCTCTGCCTGGTTTCTCCTGCCCAGCAGATGGCACCACGCTCTGCCTGGTTTCTTCTGCCCAGAAGATGGCCCCGCGATCTGCCTGGTTTCTCCTGCCCAGCAGATGGCCCCGCGCTCTGCCTGGTTTCTCCTGCCCAGCAGATGGCCCCGCGCTCTGCATGGTTTCTCCTGCCCAGCAGATGGCACCGTGCTCTGCCTGGTTTCTCCTGCCCAGCAGATGGCCCCGCGCTCTGCCTGTTTTTTCCTGCCCAGCAGATGGCCCCGCGCTCTGCCTGGTTTCTCCTGCCCAGCAGATGGCCCCGCGCTCTTCCTGGTTTCTCCTGCCCAGAAGATGGCCCCGCGCTCTGCCTGGTTTCTCCTGCTCAGCAGATGGCACCACGCTCTGCCTGGTTTCTCCTGCCCAGAAGATGGCCCCGCGATCTGCCTGGTTTCTCCTGCCCAGCAGATGGCCCCGCGCTCTGCCTGGTTTCTCCTGCCCAGCAGATGGCCCCGCGCTCTGCATGGTTTCTCCTGCCCAGCAGATGGCACCGTGCTCTGCCTGGTTTCTCCTGCCCAGCAGATGGCCCCGCGCTCTGCCTGGTTTCTCCTGCCCAGCAGATGGCCCCGCGCTCTGCCTGGTTTCTCCTGCCCAGCAGATGGCCCAGCGCTCTGCCTGGTTTCTCCTGCCCAGCAGATGGCCCCGCGCTCTTCCTGGTTTCTCCTGCCCAGAAGATGGCACCGCACTCTGCCTGGTTTCTCCTGCCCAGCAGATGGCCCCACGCTCTGCCTGGTTTCTCCTGCCCACCAGATGGCACCGCGCTCTGCCTGGTTTCTCCTGCTCAGCAGATGGCCCAGCGCTCTGCCTGGTTTCTCCTGCCCAGCAGATGGCCCCGCGCTCTGCCTGGTTTCTCCTGCCCAGCAGATGGCACTGTGCTTTGCCTGGTTTCTCCTGCCCAGCAGATGGCCCCGCGCTCTGTCTCATTTCTCCTGCCCAGCAGATGGCCCCGCGCTCTGCGTGGTTTCTCCTGTCCAGCAGATGGCTCCGCGCTCTGCCTGGTTTCTCCTGCCCAGCAGATGGCCCAGCGCTCTGCCTGGTTTCTCCTGCCCAGCAGATGGCCCAACGCTCTGCCTGGTTTCTCCTGCCCAGCAGATGGCACCGCGCTCTGCCTGGTTTTTCCTGCCCAACAGATGGCCCCGCGCTCTGCCTGGTTTCTCCTGCCCAACAGATGGCCCCGCGCTCTGCCTGGTTTCTCCTGCCCAGCAGATGGCACCACGCTCTGCCTGGTTTCTCCTGCCCAGAAGATGGCCCCGCGATCTGCCTGGTTTCTCCTGCCCAGCAGATGGCCCCGCGCTCTGCCTGGTTTCTCCTGCCCAGCAGATGGCCCCGCGCTCTGCCTGGTTTCTGGTCCCGCGCTCTGCCTGGTTTCTGGTCCCGCGCTCTGCCTGGTTTCTGGTCCCGCGCTCTGCCTGGTTTCTGGCCCCGCGCTCTGCCTGGTTTCTGGCCCCGCGCTCTGCCTGGTTTCTGGCCCCGCGCTCTGCCTGGTTTCTGGCCCCGCGCTCTGCCTGGTCTCTCCTGCCAAGCAGATGGCCCCGCGCTCTGCCTGGTTTCTCCTGCCCAGCAGATGGCCCCGTGCTCTGCCTGGTTTCTCCTGCCCAGCAGATGGCCCCGCGCTCTGCCTGGTTTCTGGCCCCGCGCTCTGCCTGGTTTCTGGCCCCGCGCTCTGCCTGGTTTCTGGCTCCGTGCTCTGCCTGGTTTCTGGCCCCGCGCTCTGCCTGGTTTCTCCTGCCCAGCAGATGGCCCCGCGCTCTGCCTGGTTTCTGGCCCGGCGCTCTGCCTGGTTTCTCCTGCCCAGCAGATGGCCCCGTGCTCTGCCTGGTTTCTCCTGCCCAGCAGATGGCCCCGCGCTCTGCCTGGTTTCTGGCCCCGCGCTCTGCCTAGTTTCTGGCCCCGCGCTCTGCCTGGTTTCTCCTGCCCAGCAGATGGCCCAGCGCTCTGCCTGGTTTCTCCTGCCCAGCAGATGGCCCAACGCTCTGCCTGGTTTCTCCTGCCCAGCAGATGGCACCGCGCTCTGCCTGGTTTTTCCTGCCCAGCAGATGGCCCCGCGCTCTGCCTGGTTTCTCCTGCCCAACAGATGGCCCCGCGCTCTGCCTGGTTTCTCCTGCCCAGCAGATGGCACCACGCTCTGCCTGGTTTCTCCTGCCCAGAAGATGGCCCCGCGATCTGCCTCGTTTCTCCTGCCCAGCAGATGGCCCCGCGCTCTGCCTGGTTTCTCCTGCCCAGCAGATGGCCCCGCGCTCTGCATGGTTTCTCCTGCCCAGCAGATGGCACCGTGCTCTGCCTGGTTTCTCCTGCCCAGCAGATGGCCCCGCGCTCTGCCTGGTTTCTCCTGCCCAACAGATGGCCCCGCGCTCTGCCTGGTTTCTCCTGCCCAGCAGATGGCCCAGCGCTCTGCCTGGTTTCTCCTGCCCAGCAGATGGCCCCGCGCTCTTCCTGGTTTCTCCTGCCCAGCAGATGGTCCCGCGCTCTGCCTGGTTTCTCCTGCCCACCAGATGGCACCGCGCTCTGCCTGGTTTCTCCTGCTCAGCAGATGGCCCAGCGCTCTGCCTGGTTTCTCCTGCCCAGCAGATGGCCCCGCGCTCTGCCTGGTTTCTCCTGCCCAGCAGATGGCACCATGC
Organism: Phyllobates terribilis; assembly: GCF_046119375.1. NCBI lineage: Eukaryota > Metazoa > Chordata > Amphibia > Anura > Dendrobatidae > Phyllobates > Phyllobates terribilis. The sequence goes on from NW_027362772.1 coordinate 84,611,633, forward strand.
TTTGCCTGGTTTCTCCTGCCCAGCAGATGGCCCCGCGCTCTGTCTCGTTTCTCCTGCCTAGCAGATGGCCCCGCGCTCTGCCTGGTTTCTCCTGCCCAGCAGATGGCTCCGCGCTCTGCCTGGTTTCTCCTGCCCAGCAGATGGCCCAGCGCTCTGCCTGGTTTCTCCTGCCCAGCAGATGGCCCAGCGCTCTGCCTGGTTTCTCCTGCCCAGAAGATGGCACTGTGCTCTGCCTGGTTTCTCCTGCCCAGCAGATGGCACCGCTCTCTGCCTGGTTTTTCCTGCCCAGCAGATGGCCCCGCGCTCTGCCTGGTTTCTGGCCCTGCGCTCTGCCTGGTTTCTCCTGCCCAACAGATGGCACCATGCTCTGCCTGGTTTCTCCTGCCCAACAGATGGCACCATGCTCTGCCTGGTTTCTCCTGCCCAGCAGAGGGCACCGCGCTCTGCCTGGTTTCTCCTGCCCAGAAGATGGCCCCGCGCTCTGCCTGGTTTCTCCTGCCCAGCGGATGGCCCTGCGCTCTGCCTGGTTTCTCCTGCCCAGCGGATGGCCCAGTGCTCTGCCTGGTTTCTCCTACCCAGCAGATGGCACCTTGCTCTGCCTGGTTTCTCCTGTCCAGCAGATGGCCCAGCGCTCTGCCTGGTTTCTCCTGCCCAGCAGATGGCACCGTGCTTTGCCTGGTTTCTCCTGTCCAGCAGATGGCCCTGCGCTATGCCTGGTTTCTCCTGTCCAGCAGATGGCCCCGCGCTCTGCCTGGTTTCTCCTGCCCAGCAGATGGCACCGTGCTTTGCCTGGTTTCTCCTGCCCAGCAGATGGCACCCTGCTCTGCCTGGTTTCTCCTGCCCAGCAGATGGCCCCACGCTCTGCCTGGTTTCTCCTGCCCAGCAGATGGCCCCGCGCTCTGCCTGGTTTCTCCTGCCCAGCAGATGGCCCCGCTCTCTGCCTGGTTTCTCCTGCCCAGCAGATGGCCCCGCGCTCTGCCTGGTTTCTCCTGCCCAGCAGATGCCACCGTGCTCTGCCTGGTTTCTCCTGTCCAGCAGATGGCACCCTGCTATGCCTGGTTTCTCTTGCCCAGCAGATGACACCGTGCTCTGCCTGCTTTCTCCTGCCCAGCAGATGGCCCCGCGCTCTGCCTGGTTTCTCCTGCCCAGCAGATGGCCCCACTCTCTGCCTGGTTTCTCCTGCCCAGCAGATGGCACCGTGCTCTGCCTGGTTGCTCCTGCCCAGCGGATGGCCCAGCTCTCTGCCTGGTTTCTCCTGCCCAGCGGATGGCCCCACTCTCTGCCTGGTTTCTCCTGCCCAGCAGATGGCCCCGCGCTCTGCCTGGTTTCTCCTGCCCAGCAGATGGCCCCACTCTCTGCCTGGTTTCTCCTGCCCAGCAGATGGCACCGTGCTCTGCCTGGTTTCTCCTGCCCAGCGGATGGCCCAGTGCTCTGCCTGGTTTCTCCTGCCCAGCGGATGGCCCTGCGCTCTGCCTGGTTTCTCCTGCCCAGCGGATGGCCCCGCGCCCTGCCTGGTTTCTCCTGCCCAGCGGATGGTCCCGCGCTCTGCCTGGTTTCTCCTGTCCAGCAGATGGCCTCGCGCTCTGCCTGGCTTTTCCTGCCCAGCAGATGGCACCGTGCACTGCCTGGTTTCTCCTGCCCAGCAGATGGCCCCGCGCTCTGTCTGGTTTCCCGTGCCCAGCAGATGGCCCCGCACTCTGCCTGGTTTCTGGCTCCGCGCTCTGCCTGGTTTCTGGCCCCGCGCTCTGCCTGGTTTCTGGCTCCGCGCTCTGCCTGGTTTCTGGCTCCATGCTCTGCCTGGTTTCTGGCTCCGCACTCTGCCTGGTTTCTGGCCCCGCACTCTGCCTGGTTTCTGGCCCCGCGCTCTGCCTGGTTTCTGGCTCCGCGCTCTGCCTGGTTTCTGGCTCCATGCGCTGCCTGGTTTCTGGCTCCGCGCTCTGCCTGGTTTCTGGCTCCGCGCTCTGCCTGGTTTCTGGCCCCGCGCTCTGCCTGGTTTATGGCACCGCGCTCTGCCTGGTTTCGCCCCGCGCTCTGCCTGATTTCTGGCTCCGCGCTCTGCCTGGTTTCTGGCCCCGCGCTCTGCCTGGTTTCTGGCCCCGCACTCTGCCTGGTTTTTGGCCCCGCGCTCTGCCTGGTTTCTGGCCCTGCGCTCTGCCTGGTTTCTGGCTCCGCGCTCTGCTTGGTTTCTAGCCCTGCGCTCTGCCTGGTTTCTGTCTCCGCGCTCTGCCTGGTTTCTGGCCCCGCGCTCTGCCTGGTTTCTGGCCCCGCGCTCTGCCTGGTTTCTCCTGCCCAGCTGATGGCCCCGCGCTCTGCCTGGTTTCTGGCCCCGCGCTCTGCCTGGTTTCTCCTGCCCAGCAGATGGCCACGTGCTCTGCCTGGTTTCTCCTGCCCAGCAGATGGCCCCGCGCTCTGCCTGGTTTCTGGCCCCGCGCTCTGCCTGGTTTCTGGCCCCGCGCTCTGCCTGGTTTCTGGCTCCGCGCTCTGCTTGGTTTCTGGCCCCACGCTCTGCCTGGTTTCTGGCTCCGCGCTCTGCCTGGTTTCTGGCTCCGCGCTCTGCCTGGTTTCTGGCCCCGCGCTCTGCCTGGTTTCTGGCCCCACGCTCTGCCTGGTTTCTCCTGCCCAGCAGATGGCCCCGCACTCTGCCTGGTTTCTGGCCCCACGCTCTGCCTGGTTTCTCCTGCCCAGCAGATGGCCCCGCGCTCTGCCTGGTTTCTCCTGCCCTGCAGATGGTCCCGCGCTCTGCCTGGTTTCTGGCTCCGCGCTCTGCCTGGCTTCTGGCCCCGCGCTCTGCCTGGTTTCTGGCCCCACACTCTGCCTGGTTTCTCCTGCCCAGCAGATGACCCCGCGCTCTGCCTGGTTTCTCCTGCCCAGCAGATGGCCCCGCGCTCTGTCTGGTTTCCCCTGCCCAGCAGATGGCCCCGCACTCTGCCTGGTTTCTGGCTCTGCGCTCTGCCTGGTTTCTGGCCCCGCGCTCTGCCTGGTTTCTGGCTCCGCGCTCTGCCTGGTTTCTGGCTCCATGCTCTGCCTGGTTTCTGGCCCCGTGCTCTGCCTGGTTTCTGGCCCCGCGCTCTGCCTGGTTTCTGGCCCCGCGCTCTGCCTGGTTTCTGACCCCGCGCTCTGCCTGGTTTCTGGCCCCGCGCTCTGCCTGGTTTCTGGCCCCGCGCTCTGCCTGGTTTCTGACCCTGCGCTCTGCCTGGTTTCTGGCTCCGCGCTCTGCCTGGTTTCTGGCTCCGCGCTCTGCCTGGTTTCTGGCCCCGCGCTCTGCCGAGTTTCGCCCCGCGCTCTGCCTGGTTTCTGGCTCCGCGCTCTGCCTGGTTTCTGGCCCCGCACTCTAACTGGTTTTTGGCCCCGCGCTCTACCTGGTTTCTGGCTCCGCGCTCTGCCTGGTTTCTGGCCCCGCGCTCTGCCTGGTTTCTGGCCCCGCGCTCTGCCTGGTTTCTGGCCCCGCACTCTGCCTGGTTTCTGACTCTGCGCTCTACCTGGTTTCTGGCCCCGCGCTCTGCCTCGTTTCTCCTGCCCAGCAGATGGCCCCGCGCTCTGCCTGGTTTCTCCTGCCCAGCAGATGGCCCCGCGCTCTGCCTGGTTTCTGGCCCCGTGCTCTGCCTGGTTTCTGGCCCCGCGCTCTGCCTGGTTTCTGGCCCCACGCTCTGCCTGGTTTCTCCTGCCCAGCAGATGGCCCCGCGCTCTGCCTGGTTTCTCCTGCCCTGCAGATGGTCCCGCGCTCTGCCTGGTTTCTGGCCCCGCGCTCTGTCTGGTTTCTGGCCCTGCGCTCTGCCTGGTTTCTCCTGCCCAGCGGATGGTCCCGCGCTCTGCCTGGTTTCTCCTGTCCAGCAGATGGCCCCGCGCTCTGCCTGGCTTTTCCTGCCCAGCAGATGGCACCGTGCACTGCCTGGTTTCTCCTGCCCAGCAGATGGCACCGTGCTCTGCCTGGTTTCTCCGGCCCAGCAGATGGCCCCGCACTCTGCCTGGTTTCTGGCTCCGCGCTCTGCCTGGTTTCTGGCCCCGCGCTCTGCCTGGTTTCTGGCTCCGCGCTCTGCCTGGTTTCTGGCTCCATGCTCTGCCTGGTTTCTGGCTCCGCGCTCTGCCTGGTTTCTGGCTCCGCGCTCTGCCTGGTTTCTGGCCCCGCGCTCTGCCTGGTTTCTGGCCCCGCGCTCTGCCTGGTTTCGCCCCGCGCTCTGCCTGATTTCTGGCTCCGCGCTCTGCCTGGTTTCTGGCCCCGCGCTCTTCCTGGTTTCTGGCCCCGCACTCTGCCTGGTTTTTGGCCCCGCGCTCTGCCTGGTTTCTGGCCCTGCGCTCTGCCTGGTTTCTGGCTCCGCGCTCTGCTTGGTTTCTGGCCCCGCGCTCTGCCTGGTTTCTGGCTCCGCGCTCTGCCTGGTTTCTGGCTCCGCGCTCTGCCTGGTTTCTGGCCCCGCGCTCTGCTTGGTTTCTGGCCCCGCGCTCTGCCTGGTTTCTCCTGCCCAGCTGATGGCCCCTCGCTCTGCCTGGTTTCTGGCCCCGCGCTCTGCCTGGTTTCTCCTGCCCAGCAGATGGCCACGTGCTCTGCCTGGTTTCTCCTGCCCAGCAGATGGCCCCGCGCTCTGCCTGGTTTCTGGCCCCGCGCTCTGCCTGGTTTCTGGCCCCGCGCTCTGCCTGGTTTCTGGCTCCGCGCTCTGCCTGGTTTCTGGCCCCGCGCTCTGTCTGATTTCTGGCCCCGCGCTCTGCCTGGTTTCTCCTGCCCAGCAGATGGCCCCGCGCTCTGCCTGGTTTCTGGCCCCGCGCTCTGCCTGCTTTCTGGCCCCACGCTCTGCCTGGTTTCTACTGCCCAGCAGATGGCCCCGCGCTCTGCCTGGTTTCTCCTGCCCAGCAGATGGCCCCGCGCTCTGCCTGGTTTCTGGCCCCGCGCTCTGCCTGGTTTCTGGCTCCGCGCTCTGCCTGGCTTCTGGCCCCGCGCTCTGCCTGGTTTCTGGCCCCGCGCTCTGCCTGGTTACTCCTGCCCAGCAGATGACCCCGTGCTCTGCCTGGTTTCTCCTGCCCAGCAGATGGCCCCGCGCTCTGTCTGGTTTCCCCTGCCCAGCAGATGGCCCCGCACTCTGCCTGGTTTCTGGCTCTACGCTCTGCCTGGTTTCTGGCCCCGCGCTCTGCCTGGTTTCTGGCTCCGCGCTCTGCCTGGTTTCTGGCTCCATGCTCTGCCTGGTTTCTGGCTCCGCGCTCTGCCTGGTTTCTGGCCCCGCGCTCTGCCTGGTTTCTGGCCCCGCGCTCTGCCTGGTTTCTGGCTCCGCGCTCTGTCTGGTTTCTGGCTCCGCGCTCTGCCTGGTTTCTGGCCCCGCGCTCTGCCTGGTTTCTGGCTCCGCGCTCTGCCTGGTTTCTGGCTCCGCGCTCTGCCTGGTTTCTGGCCCCGCGCTCTGCCTGGTTTCTGGCCCCGCACTCTGCCTGGTTTCTGGCCCCGCGCTCTGCCTCGTTTCTCCTGCCCAGCAGATGGCCCCGCGCTCTGCCTGGTTTCTCTTGCCCAGCAGATGGCCCCGCGCTCTGCCTGGTTTCTGGCTCCGCGCTCTACCTGGTTTCTGGCCCCGCGCTCTGCCTCGTTTCTCCTGCCCAGCAGATGGCCCCGCGCTCTGCCTGGTTTCTCTTGCCCAGCAGATGGCCCCGCGCTCTGCCTGGTTTCTGGCCCCGCGCTCTGCCTGGTTTCTGGCCCCGCGCTCTGCCTGGTTTCTGGCCCCGCGCTCTGCCTGGTTTCTCCTGCCCAGCAGATGGCCCCGCGCTCTGCCTGGTTTCTCCTGCCCTGCAGATGGTCCCGCGCTCTGCCTGGTTTCTGGCTCCGCGCTCTGCCTGGCTTCTGGCCCCGCGCTCTGCCTGGCTTCTGGCCCCGCGCTCTGCCTGGTTTCTGGCCCCGCGCTCTGCCTGGTTTCTGGCCCCGCGCTCTGCCTGGTTTCTGGCCCCGCGCTCTGCCTGGTTTCTGGCTCCGCGCTCTGCCTGGTTTCTGGCTCCGCGCTCTGCCTGGTTTCTGGCCCCGCGCTCTGCCTGGTTTCTGGCCCCGCGCTCTGCCTGCTTTCTCCTGCCCAGCAGATGGCCCCGTGCTCTGCCTGGTTTCTCCTGCCCAGCAGATGGCCCCGCGCTCTGCCTGGTTTCTGGCCCCGCGCTCTGCCTGGTTTCTGGCCCCGCGCTCTGCCTGGTTTCTGGCCCCGCGCTCTGCCTGGTTTCTGGCCCCGCGCTCTGCCTGGTTTCTGGCCCCGCGCTCTGCCTGGTTTCTGGCTCCATGCTCTGCCTGGTTTCTGGCTCCGCGCTCTGCCTGGTTTCTGGCCCCGCGCTCTGCCTGGTTTCTGGCCCCGCGCTCTGCCTGGTTTCTGGCTCCGCGCTCTGTCTGGTTTCTGGCTCCGCGCTCTGCCTGGTTTCTGGCCCCGCGCTCTGCCTGGTTTCTGGCTCCGCGCTCTGCCTGGTTTCTGGCTCCGCGCTCTGCCTGGTTTCTGGCCCCGCGCTCTGCCTGGTTTCTGGCCCCGCGCTCTGCCTGGTTTCTGGCCCCGCGCTCTGCCTCGTTTCTCCTGCCCAGCAGATGGCCCCGCGCTCTGCCTGGTTTCTCTTGCCCAGCAGATGGCCCCGCGCTCTGCCTGGTTTCTGGCTCCGCGCTCTACCTGGTTTCTGGCCCCGCGCTCTGCCTGGTTTCTGGCTCCGCGCTCTGCCTGGTTTCTGGCCCCGCGCTCTGCCTGGTTTCTGGCCCCGCGCTCTGCCTGGTTTCTGGCCCCGCGCTCTGCCTGGTTTCTCCTGCCCAGCAGATGGCCCCGCGCTCTGCCTGGTTTCTCCTGCCCTGCAGATGGTCCCGCGCTCTGCCTGGTTTCTGGCTCCGCGCTCTGCCTGGCTTCTGGCCCCGCGCTCTGCCTGGCTTCTGGCCCCGCGCTCTGCCTGGTTTCTGGCCCCGCGCTCTGCCTGGTTTCTGGCCCCGCGCTCTGCCTGGTTTCTGGCCCCGCGCTCTGCCTGGTTTCTGGCTCCGCGCTCTGCCTGGTTTCTGGCCCCGCGCTCTGCCTGGTTTCTGGCCCCGCGCTCTGCCTGCTTTCTCCTGCCCAGCAGATGGCCCCGCGCTCTGCCTGGTTTCTCCTGCCCAGCAGATGGCCCCGCGCTCTGCCTGGTTTCTGGCCCCGCGCTCTGCCTGGTTTCTGGCCCCGCGCTCTGCCTGGTTTCTGGCAGCGCGCTCTGCCTGGTTTCTGGCCCCGCGCTCTGCCTGGTTTCTGGCCCAGCGCTCTGCCTGGTTTCTGGCCCCGCGCTCTGCCTGGTTTCTGGCCCCGCGCTCTGCCTGGTTTCTGGCCCCGCGCTCTGCCTGGTTTCTGGCCCAGCGCTCTGCCTGGTTTCTGGCCCCGCGCTCTGCCTGGTTTCTGGCCCCGCGCTCTGCCTGGTTTCTGGCCCCGCGCTCTGCCTGGTTTCTGGCCCAGCGTTCTGCCTGGTTTCTGGCCCCGCGCTCTGCCTGATTTCTGGCCCAGCGCTCTGCCTGGTTTCTGGCCCCGCGCTCTGCCTGGTTTCTGGCCCCGCGCTCTGCCTGGTTTCTGGCCCCGCGCTCTGCCTGGTTTCTGGCCCCGCGCTCTGCCTGGTTTCTGGCTCCGCGCTCTGCCTGGTTTCTGTCCCCGCGCTCTGCATGGTTTCTGGCCCCGCGCTCTGCCTGGTTTCTGGCCCCGCGCTCTGCCTGGTTTCTGGCCCCGCGCTCTGCCTGGTTTCTGGCCCCGCGCTCTGCCTGGTTTCTGGCCCCGCGCTCTGCCTGGTTTCTGGCCCCGCGCTCTGCCTGGTTTCTGGCCCCGCGCTCTGCCTGGTTTCTGGCCCAGCGCTCTGCCTGGTTTCTGGCCCCGCGCTCTGCCTGGTTTCTGGCTCCGCGCTCTGCCTGGTTTCTGTCCCCGCGCTCTGCCTGGTTTCTGGCCCCGCGCTCTGCCTGGTTTCTGGCACAGCGCTCTGCCTGGTTTCTGGCCCCCCACTCTGCCTGGTTTCTGGCCCCGCGCTCTGCCTGGTTTCTGGCCCCGCGCTCTGCCTGGTTTCTGGCCCCGCGCTCTGCCTGGTTTCTGGCCCCGCGCTCTGCCTGGTTTCTGGCCCCGCGCTCTGCCTGGTTTCTGGCCCCGCGCTCTGCCTGGTTTCTGGCCCAGCGTTCTGCCTGGTTTCTGGCCCCGCGCTCTGCCTGGTTTCTGGCCCCGCGCTCTGCCTGGTTTCTGGCCCCGCGATCTGCCTGGTTTCTGGCTCCGCGCTCTGCCTGGTTTCTGTCCCCGCGCTCTGCCTGGTTTCTGGCCCCGCGCTCTGCCTGGTTTCTGGCCCAGCGCTCTGCCTGGTTTCTGGCCCCCCACTCTGCCTGGTTTCTGGCCCCGCGCTCTGCCTGGTTTCTGGCCCCGCGCTCTGCCTGGTTTCTGGCCCCGCGCTCTGCCTGGTTTCTGGCCCCGCGCTCTGCCTGGTTTCTGGCCCCGCGCTCTGCCTGGTTTCTGGCCCCGCGCTCTGCCTGGTTTCTGGCCCCGCGCTCTGCCTGGTTTCTGGCCCCGCGCTCTGCCTGGTTTCTCCTGCCCAGCAGATGGCCCCGCGCTCTGCCTGGTTTCTGGCCCCGCGCTCTGCCTGGTTTCTCCTGCCCAGCAGATGGCCCCACGCTCTGCCTGGTTTCTGGCCCCGCGCTCTGCCTGGTTTCTCCTGCCCAGCAGATGGTCCCGCGCTCTGCCTGGTTTCTGGCCCCGCGCTCTGCCTGGTTTCTGGCCCCGCGCTCTGCCTGGTTTCTGGCCCCGCGCTCTGCCTGGTTTCTGGCCCCGCGCTCTGCCTGGTTTCTGGCCCCGCGCTCTGCCTGTTTTCTGGCTCCGCGCTCTGCCTGGTTTCTGGCCCCGCGCTCTGCCTGGTTTCTGGCTCCGCGCTCTGCCTGGTTTCTGGCCCCGCGCTCTGCCTGGTTTCTGGCCCCGCGCTCTGCCTGGTTTCTCCTGCCCAGCAGATGGCCCCGCGCTCTGCCTGGTTTCTGGCCCCGCGCTCTGCCTGGTTTCTGGCCCCGCGCTCTGCCTGATTTCTGGCCCCGTGCTCTGCCTGGTTTCTGGCCCCGCGCTCTGCCTTGTTTTCTGGCCCCGCGCTCTGCCTGGTTTCTGGCCCCGCGCTCTGCCTGATTTCTGGCCCCGCGCTCTGCCTGGTTTCTGGCCCCTCGTTCTGCTTGGTTTCTGGCCCCGCGCTCTGCCTGGTTTCTGGCCCCGCGCTCTGCCTTGTTTTCTGGCCCCGCGCTCTGCCTGATTTCTGGCCCCGCGCTCTGCCTGGTTTCTGGCCCCGCGCTCTGCCTGGTTTCTGGCCCCTCGCTCTGCTTGGTTTCTGGCCCCGCGCTCTGCCTGATTTCTGGCCCCGCGCTCTGCCTGGTTTCTGGCCCCGCGCTCTGCCTGGTTTCTGGCCCCGCGCTCTACCTGGTTTCTGGCCCCGCGCTCTGCCTCGTTCCTGGCCCCGCGCTCTGCCTGGTTTCTGGCCCCGCGCTCTGCCTGGTTTCTGGCCCCGCGCTCTGCCTGGTTTCTGGCCCCTCGCTCTGCTTGGTTTCTGGCCCCGCGCTCTGCCTGGTTTCTGGCCCCGCGCTCTGCCTGGTTTCTGGCCCCGCGCTCTGCCTGGTTACTGGCCCCGCGCTCTGCCTGGTTTCTGGCCCCGTGATCTGCCTGGTTTCTGGCCCCGCGCTCTGCCTGGTTTCTGGCCCCCGCTCTGCCTGGTTTCTGGCCCCGCGCTCTGCCTGGTTTCTGGCCCCTCGCTCTGCTTGATTTCTGGCCCTGCGCTCTGCCTGGTTTCTGGCCCTGCGCTCTGCCTGGTTTCTGGCTCCGCGCTCTGCCTGGTTTCTGGCCCCGCGCTCTGCCTGGTTTCTGGCCCCGCGCTCTGCCTGATTTCTGGCCCCGCGCTCTGCCTGGTTTCTGGCCCCGCGCTCTGCCTGGTTTCTGGCCCCTCGCTCTGCTTGGTTTCTGACCCCGCGCTCTGCCTGGTTTCTGGCCCCGCGCTCTGCCTGGTTTCTGGCCCCGCGCTCTGCCTGGTTTCTGGCCCCGCGCTCTGCCTGGTTTCTGGCCCCGCGCTCTGCCTGGTTTCTGGCCCCGCGCTCTGCCTGGTTTCTGGCCCCTCGCTCTGCTTGGTTTCTGGCCCCGCGCTCTGCCTGGTTTCTGGCCCCGCGCTCTGCCTGGTTTCTGGCCCCGCGCTCTGCCTGGTTTCTGGCCCCTCGCTCTGCTTGGTTTCTGGCCCCGCGCTCTGCCTGGTTTCTGGCCCCTCGCTCTGCCTGGTTTCTGGCCCCGCGCTCTGCCTGGTTTCTGGCCCCTCGCTCTGCTTGGTTTCTGGCCCCGCGCTCTGCCTGCTTTCTGGCCCCGCGCTCTGCCTGGTTTCTGGGCCCGCGCTCTGCCTGGTTTCTGGCCCCGCGCTCTGCTTGGTTTCTGGCCCCGCGCTCTGCCTGGTTTCTGGCCCCGCGCTCTGCCTGGTTTCTGGCCCTGCGCTCTGCCTGGTTTCTGGCCCCGCGCTCTGCCTGGTTTCTGGCCCCGCGCTCTGCCTGGTTTCTTGCCCCGCGCTCTGCCTGGTTTCTGGCCCCGCGCTCTGCCTGGTTTCTGGCCCCGCGCTCTGCCTGGTTTCTGGCCCCGCGCTCTGCCTGGTTTATGGCCCCGCGCTCTGCCTGGTTTCTCCTGCCCAGCAGATGGTCCCGCGCTCTGCCTGGTTTCTGGCCCCGCGCTCTGCCTGGTTTCTGGCCCCGCGCTCTGCCTGGTTTCTGGCCCCGTGCTCTGCCTGGTTTCTGGCCCCGTGCTCTGCCTGGTTTCTGGCCCCGCGCTCTGCCTGGTTTCTGGCTCCGCGCTCTGCCTGGTTTCTGGCCCCGCGCTCTGCCTGGTTTCTGGCCCCGCGCTCTGCCTGGTTTCTCCTGCCCAGCAGATGGCCGCGCGCTCTGCCTGGTTTCTGGCCCCGCGCTCTGCCTGGTTTCTGGCCCCGCGCTCTGCCTGGTTTCTGGCTCCGCGCTCTGCCTGGTTTCTGGCCCCTCGCTCTGCTTGGTTTCTGGCCCCGCGCTCTGCCTGGTTTCTGGCCCCGCGCTCTGCCTGGTTTCTGGCCCCGTGCTCTGCCTGGTTTCTGGCCCCGCGCTCTGCCTGGTTTCTGGCTCCGCGCTCTGCCTGGTTTCTGGCCCCGCGCTCTGCCTCTTTTCTGGCCCCGCGCTCTGCCTGATTTCTGGCCCCGCGCTCTGCCTGGTTTCTGGCCCCGCGCTCTGCCTGGTTTCTGGCCCCTCGCTCTGCTTGGTTTCTGACCCCGCGCTCTGCCTGGTTTCTGGCCCCGCGCTCTGCCTGGTTTTTGGCCCCACGCTCTGCCTGGTTTCTGGCCCCACGCTCTGCCTGGTTTCTGGCCCCGCGCTCTGCCTGGTTTCTGGCCCCGCGCTCTGCCTGGTTTATGGCCCCGCGCTCTGCCTGGTTTCTGGCCCCTCGCTCTGCTTGGTTTCTGGCCCCGCGCTCTGCCTGGTTTCTGGCCCCGCGCTCTGCTTGGTTTCTGGCCCCGCGCTCTGCCTGGTTTCTGGCCCCGCGCTCTGCCTGGTTTATGGCCCCGCGCTCTGCCTGGTTTCTGGCCCCTCGCTCTGCTTGGTTTCTGGCCCCGCGCTCTGCCTGGTTTCTGGCCCCGCGCTCTGCCTGGTTTCTGGCCCCGCGCTCTGCCTGGTTTCTGGCCCCGCGCTCTGCCTGGTTTCTGGCCCCGCGCTCTGCCTGGTTTCTGGCCCCGCGCTCTGCCTGGTTTCTGGCCCCTCGCTCTGCTTGGTTTCTGGCCCCGCGCTCTGCCTGGTTTCTGGCCCCTCGCTCTGCCTGGTTTCTGGCCCCGCGCTCTGCCTGGTTTCTGGCCCCTCGCTCTGCTTGGTTTCTGGCCCCGCGCTCTGCCTGCTTTCTGGCCCCGCGCTCTGCCTGGTTTCTGGGCCCGCGCTCTGCCTGGTTTCTGGCCCCGCGCTCTGCTTGGTTTCTGGCCCCGCGCTCTGCCTGGTTTCTGGCCCCGCGCTCTGCCTGGTTTCTGGCCCCGCGCTCTGCCTGGTTTCTGGCCCCGCGCTCTGCCTGGTTTCTGGCCCCGCGCTCTGCCTGGTTTCTGGCCCCGCGCTCTGCCTGGTTTCTGGCCCCGCGCTCTGCCTGGTTTCTGGCCCCGCGCTCTGCCTGATTTCTGGCCCCGCGCTCTGCCTGGTTTCTGGCCCCGCGCTCTGCCTGGTTTCTGGCCCCTCGCTCTGCTTGGTTTCTGGCCCCGCGCTCTGCCTGGTTTCTGGCCCCGCGCTCTGCCTGGTTTCTGGCCCCTCGCTCTGCTTGGTTTCTGGCCCCGCGCTCTGCCTGGTTTCTGGCCCCGCGCTCTGCCTGGTTTCTGGCCCCGCGCTCTGCCTGGTTTCTGGCCCCGCGCTCTGCTTGGTTTCTGGCCCCGCGCTCTGCCTGGTTTCTGGCCCCGCGCTCTGCCTGGTTTCTGGCCCCGTGCTCTGCCTGGTTTCTGGCCCCGCGCTCTGCCTGGTTTCTGGCCCCGCGCTCTGCCTGGTTTCTGGGCCCGCGCTCTGCCTGGTTTCTGGGCCCGCGCTCTGCCTGGTTTCTGGCCCCGTGCTCTGCCTGGTTTCTGGCCCCGCGCTCTGCCTGGTTTCTGGCCCCGCGCTCTGCCTGGTTTCTGGCCCTGCGCTCTGCCTGGTTTCTGGCCCCGCGCTCTGCCTGGTTTCTGGCCCCGCGCTCTGCCTGGTTTCTGGCCCCGCGCTCTGCCTGATTTCTGGCCCCGCGCTCTGCCTGGTTTCTGGCCCCGCGCTCTGCCTGGTTTCTGGCCCCGCGCTCTGCCTGGTTTCTGGCTCCGCGCTCTGCCTGGTTTCTGGCCCCGCGCTCTGCCTGGTTTCTGGCCCCGCGCTCTGCCTGATTTCTGGCCCCGCGCTCTGCCTGGTTTCTGGCCCCTCGCTCTGCTTGGTTTCTGGCCCCGCGCTCTGCCTGGTTTCTGGCCCCGCGCTCTGCCTGGTTTCTGGCCCCTCGCTCTGCTTGGTTTCTGGCCCCGCGCTCTGCCTGATTTCTGGCCCCTCGCTCTGCTTGGTTTCTGGCCCCGCGCTCTGCCTGGTTTCTGGCCCCGCGCTCTGCCTGGTTTCTGGCCCCGCGCTCTGCCTGGTTTCTGGCCCCGCACTCTGCCTGGTTTCTGGCCCTTCGCTCTGCTTGGTTTCTGGCCCCGCGCTCTGCCTGGTTTCTGGCCCCGCGCTCTGCCTGGTTTCTGGCCCTGCGCTCTGCCTGATTTCTGGCCCCGCGCTCTGCCTGGTTTCTGGCCCCGCGCTCTGCCTGGTTTCTGGCCCCTCGCTCTGCTTGGTTTCTGGCCCCGCGCTCTGCCTGGTTTCTGGCCCCGCGCTCTGCCTGGTTTCTGGCCCCGCGCTCTGCCTGGTTTCTGGCCCCGCGCTCTGCCTGGTTTCTGGCCCCGCGCTCTGCTTGGTTTCTGGCCCCGCGCTCTGCCTGGTTTCTGGCCCCGCGCTCTGCCTGGTTTCTGGCCCCGCGCTCTGCCTGGTTTCTGGCCCCGCGCTCTGCCTGGTTTCTGGCCCCGCGCTCTGCCTGGTTTCTGGCCCCGCGCTCTGCCTGGTTTCTGGCCCCGCGCTCTGCCTGGTTTCTGGCCCCGCGCTCTGCCTGGTTTCTGGCCCCGCGCTCTGCCTGGATTCTGGCCCCGCGCTCTGCCTGGTTTCTGGCCCCGCGCTCTGCCTGGTTTCTGGCCCCGCGCTCTGCCTGGTTTCTGGGCCCGCGCTCTGCCTGGTTTCTGGCCCCGCGCTCTGCCTGGTTTCTGGCCCCTCGCTCTGCCTGGTTTCTGGCCCCGCGCTCTGCCTGGTTTCTGGCCCCGCGCTCTGCCTGGTTTCTGGCCCCGCGCTCTGCCTAGTTTCTGGCCCCGCGCTCTGCCTGGTTTCTGGCCCCGCGCTCTGCCTGGTTTCTGGCCCCGCGCTCTGCCTGGTTTCTGGCCCCTCGCTCTGCCTGGTTTCTGGCCCCGCGCTCTGCCTGGTTTCTGGCCCCACGCTCTGCCTGGTTTCTGGCCCCGCGCTCTGCCTGGTTTCTGGCCCCGCGCTCTGCCTGGTTTATGGCCCCGCGCTCTGCCTGGTTTCTGGCTCCGCGCTCTACCTGGTTTCTGGCCCCGCGCTCTGCCTGGTTTATGGCCCCGCGCTCTGCCTGGTTTCTGGCCCCGCGCTCTGCCTGGTTTCTGGCCCCGCGCTCTGCCTAGTTTCTGGCCCCGCGCTCTGCCTGGTTTCTGGCCCCGCGCTCTGCCTAGTTTCTGGCCCCGCGCTCTGCCTGGTTTCTGGCCCCGCGCTCTGCCTGGTTTCTGGCCCCTCGCTCTGCCTGGTTTCTGGCCCCGCGCTCTGCCTGGTTTCTGGCCCCGCGCTCTGCCTAGTTTCTGGCCCCGCGCTCTGCCTGGTTTCTGGCCCCGCGCTCTGCCTGGTTTCTGGCCCCTCGCTCTGCCTAGTTTCTGGCCCCGCGCTCTGCCTGGTTTCTGGCCCCGCGCTCTGCCTGGTTTCTGGCCCCGCGCTCTGCCTGGTTTCTGGCCCCGCGCTCTGCCTGGTTTCTGGCCCCGCGCTCTGCCTGGTTTCTGGCCCCGCGCTCTGCCTAGTTTCTGGCCCCGCGCTCTGCCTGGTTTCTGGCCCCGCGCTCTGCCTGGTTTCTGGCCCCTCGCTCTGCCTGGTTTCTGGCCCCGCGCTCTGCCTGGTTTCTGGCCCCGCGCTCTGCCTGGTTTCTGGCCCCGCGCTCTGCCTGGTTTCTGGCCCCGCGCTCTGCCTGGTTTCTGGCCCCTCGCTCTGCCTGGTTTCTGGCCCCTCGCTCTGCCTGGTTTCTGGCCCCGCGCTCTGCCTGGTTTCTGGCCCCGCGCTCTGCCTGGTTTCTGGCCCCTCGCTCTGCCTGGTTTCTGGCCCCGCGCTCTGCCTGGTTTCTGGCCCCTCGCTCTGCCTGGTTTCTGGCCCCTCGCTCTGCCTGGTTTCTGGCCCCGCGCTCTGCCTGGTTTCTGGCCCCTCGCTCTGCCTGGTTTCTGGCCCCTCGCTCTGCCTGGTTTCTGGCCCCGCGCTCTGCCTGGTTTCTGGCCCCGCGCTCTGCCTCGTTTCTGGCCCCTCGCTCTGCCTGGTTTCTGGCCCCTCGCTCTGCCTGGTTTCTGGCCCCGCGCTCTGCCTCGTTTCTGGCCCCGCGCTCTGCCTGGTTTCTGGCCCCGCGCTCTGCCTGGTTTCTGGCCCCGCGCTCTGCCTGGTTTCTGGCCCCGCGCTCTGCCTCGTTTCTCCTGCTCGTCCAGTCTGCATTTCACTTAATAAGACAGATTGATATCGCTGATGCTGCAGTTGGAGACACAGAGCCATTTTCTGGCGGCACAAGCTGCGCTCCACACGCCGGCCGCTCGCTCCCTGCTTATAGGCTTAGGATCGATTCCTGCTGTTCTCAGCCCATTTCATTTCCAAAACAAGGGATCCATGACGAGGCGCGGTAATAATCCTATCATTATGCAGAACAGGCAGAGCAGATTAATCTGCAGAGATTCCGCCCCGATGC
This sequence comes from Phyllobates terribilis, assembly GCF_046119375.1. Taxonomy (NCBI): domain Eukaryota; kingdom Metazoa; phylum Chordata; class Amphibia; order Anura; family Dendrobatidae; genus Phyllobates; species Phyllobates terribilis. Next base: position 84,627,055 of record NW_027362772.1, read on the forward strand.
TGGAAACAATCCAAAATGCAGAAAGTCGCCCAACTGTTAAAGGGGATTGTCACCAAGTGTTTGCTCCCCCATCTGGGAGCAGCATCATGTTGGGAAAGAGCCCCTGATTCCAGCCATGTGTCACTTAGTTTACTGGGCGTAGCACTTATGTTGTAGAGTTTTCTGTGCTATAGATGTAGCAGTGCGTAGAAAGCCGAGCGCACCAACACCGCAGCTTTTCTGCACATTGTATAATGACTAGTGTTGAGCGAACACTAAAATACTCGGGTGCTCGAAGCTCGACCCGAGCAACGAGCCCAATGTTAGTCTATGGGAGACCCGAGCATTTTTGCGGCGGCACCCCCGGCAGTCTGTAGAAAGCCTAAAAATGATAGTGACAGTTCTCAAATGACATGGGGACAGCATGGGGATCACCCCAGGAAGCATTTCTGACCCCAAGGTCACTGCTGTCAACAACGTGGTCAGAGGTATTAAGCCACTTTTAAGGACTCACAATAAAACGTTCAAAAACGAAACTGAAACTGCTTTCCTGTGAAATATGTTAAGGAACTTCCTTTCCAGGGTAAAGACTTGTGTATAAGGTAAAATAAATAACCAAAACAAAAATACTCCTCCACACCTTGGGCTATGTTCACAAGTAGCATTTTTTATGCGTTTTTGCACTTTTATATTGCTTTCAACCAAGATAAATGCATTCACCGGGAAATGTCATTTTAACATTTTACAACCTTATCTGGCCATGTGCTGTGTGACACATGCATACAGTGCTGAAAAGACGTGGGAACAGCATGGGGAAGACCCCTGGAAGCATCTCTGACACCCAGGTCACTGCCTAAAAGTGTGCCCATCAGAAGTGATCCTTGCCGCATCAGAAGATGCAGACTTGCAACTATCCCCGTGCAAGTCCTTGTCCCAGGGCAGTGTTCAATTGTACCTCCACCATTCCTTCCAATGCAAGCACAAGTATGCAGCCTGCCACCCACCCACCCCCAGGCTGCAATACCATACTGCTAGCTTGCACTTGAAATGGGGCCTTTTAGTTTGGAGGAGGCCGAAGCTGGCCACTACCTCATGGCTACTTCGGCAGCGAGGTATCCATGCTCAGTCCCCAGCCGCCCGGCGGCCGGGTGTCCACACATGGTCCCCAGCCGCCTGGGGGCGGCCGGGTGTCCATAAACGGTCCCCAGCCGCCCCTATTTCTCCTTGGAACATCCCCCCACACTTTTATTAGCCCAGCTTGCTTTAGGGTAGCATTGGACGAGCCCACCAGACAACCAGACTCCTCCGGTGGGCCCTGGCTTCTCCATCAGGGAAGTTGAGAGTGCCAAGGTGAGGAGCATGATGATGATGATAGAAGTTAGCATCTGCTTTGTTTTCTTGAAATGGAAGCGCATGTATGTAGTAGCGGCTAGGCCTGAGGTGGTCAGCGTTTTGGCGCATATCCTACCTCCTCCGAGGATTGCTGGATGTTTTCCTGCTACTATCCCAGTTCTATGACTCCTGTTAAAACAAAGCTTCAGGTGATGAATGATGGATGAGGTGGTGGCAAAGGAGAAAGAGCAGGAGGAACAGGGACCATTCACATCAATATCAGGCCAGTCAACCACATATATCTTGTAGGATATGTTTCTGTACCAAAAGGAGCGGTTCAGCTACACAGTTATAGGGCATACTGTGAGTGCAATGCCTACCAAAAATTTTGAGGCACTCCAATGCCCCTTGGAAGTGACATGGAGGTCAGAGGGCCGTAAGTAAACCTTTTTTTTCCATTTATAGCAACTGGGTCTCCTGTACACTGTTGGCCTAAGCAGTGAATGGAAGGCTTTCCAAAAATTATGAGGAACTGCAATGCCCCTTGAAACAGACGTGGATTACAGTGTACTAAAAACCTTCTACCCATTATTGGGGAGTGGGTCTCCCTTAGTGTTCACCTTTGCATTGAAAAGCAAAAGCTGACTAAAATTAGGAGGAAATGCAATGCCCGTTGGAAGAGTCGTGGAGGTCACAGTGATATAAAAAGACAATATCAATGCCCCTTGGAAAAGTGGTGGAGGTCACAGTCACAGTAGCTTAACAAGACGGTTTTAATGCCCCTTGGAAGAGACGTGGAGGTCGCAGTAGCTTAACAAGACGGTTTTAATGCCCCTTGGAAGAGCCATGCAGTACAGCATCTTAAAAACATTAGTCCCATTATTGGGGAGTGGGTCTCCCACAGTCTTTGCTTATGCCTTCCAAGCAAAAGCTGCCAAAAATTAGGACGGAGGAACTTGCAATGCTGGCAACATGGACCAAGGTCACCCTGGTGGTATAGTGGTGGTGGTGGAGGCTGAGGATAAGGAGAAGAGCAAAATACAGCCAAAATGAGGAAGCGTATACCCATGTGTGGGTGTGAAGCGGTGCATGGGAATACACCTCCCGAAATAACACAGTGGATTTGACTTTATGTTACTCTGCTGTCATTTGGTGGTGATGAGAAGTCTGGCCCAATCCAGCCCTTGTTCATTTTGATAAGGGACAGCTTGTCAGCATTGTCAGTTGACAGGCGAGTGCGCTTATCAGTTATAATTCCCTCAGCGGCACTAAAAACACGCTCCGATAACACGCTAGCGGCAGGGCAGGCCAGGACCTCCAAGGCGTACAGAGCGAGTTCATTCCAAGTGTCCAGCTTGGATACCCAATAATTAAAAGGCACAGAGGAATTACGGAGGACACTGGTACGGTCGGCAAGGTACTCCCTCACCATCTTTTGAAACTTTCCACTCCTTGTGAGAGTACCCCGCGCCTCAGGGCCTGTAAGCTGGGCGGGTCTTAGAAAACTGTCCCAGAACGTTGATAGTGTTCCCCTGCCTCTGCTGGATTGGGGTTGCGTCTCTCTCGCCTGTACGCCTTGGTTGGTCAACGAACTGTGACCTCTGCCGCTGTTCAGATGGGAATTTTTTTAACAGTTCTGCAGCAAGGGCCTTCTGGTACTGCCCCATTTTTGTAGACCTCTCCACCTCAGGAATAAGAGAGTGAAAGTTCTCCTTGTAGCGGGGGTCTAAAAGTGTCACCAACCAGTAATGACTGTCACCCAACATTTTGACAACACGAGGGTCACGGTTAAGGCAGCGTAACATTTAGTCAGTCATGCGTGATAGACTGATAATAGGCAAGACTTCCGTGTCCTCACCAAGATGAAGACTGACCATGCTTTCCTCCTCCTCCTCCTCCTCCCTGTCCTCAGGCCACCTACGCTGAACCAACGGTATGACAGTTGTACAGGTACTACCGTCTACATCGCATGATACCAGCTCCTGTTCTTCCTCCTCCTCTCCCTCATTGTCCCCCAATGCACGTTGGGATGAGATGAGGCTGGGCTGTGTGTAACCGACCGCTACGGGTTCTTCATCCATCTCATCATACTCTGGCTGCAATGCCTCCTCTTTAATTCTCTGCACAGAGCGTTGCAAAAGACAGACAAGTGGGATGCTGATGCTAATGATGGCGTCATCGCCACTCACCATCTGGGTGGACTCCTCAAAGTTTGTCAGGATGGTACACATGTCAGACATCCAGGTCCACTCCTGAGGTCTTATGTGTGGAGTCTGACCGGAATATCGACGGCCTTGTTGCAGCTGGTACTCCACAACTGCTCTCTTCTGCTCACAAATCCTTTGCAACATGTGGAGGGTAGAGTTCCAACACCAGTTGGTGTGCCGGAAGCTGCAAACGCTGCTGCAACACAGCAAGGGCGGCGGAAGCTGTAGCCAACTTCCGAAAATGAGCTGACAGGCGGCGTACTTTGACAAGCAGATCTGGGGTACAATTTAAGAAACCGCTGAACCACGAGGTTAAGCACATGAGCCAGGCATGGTACATGTGTGATCTCGCCTCGCCTCAGAGCCGCCACCAGGTTACGGCCATTGTCACACACGACCATGCCGGGATGTAGGTTCAGCGGTCTCAGCCACAGATCTGCCTGCTCTTTCACAGCTGTCCACAACTCACAAGCAGTGTGAGGTTTTTCACCTAAGCTTATGAGTTTCAGCACAGCCTGTTGCTGCTTGGCTGAGGCAGTACTGCAGTGCTTCCAGCTTGTAACTGATGTGTTGATATCTGAGATGGAGGCTGAACATGAGGAGGAGGAGGAGGATGATGCGCAGGAGCTGTACACTGTGGGGGCAACTCTGACTGACATAGGGCCCGCAATCCTCGGTGTGGGGAGGATGTGTTCCGTCCCAAGGTCCGACTGGGTCCTGGCTTCCACTATGTTTACCCAGTGTGCCGTCAGGGAGATGTACCGTCCCTGGCCACAAGCACTTGTTCACGTGTCCATTGTCAGGTGGACTCTCCCAGTAACTGCGTTGTTGAGGGCACGGCAGATGTTTTGGGACACGTGCTTGTCTAGTGCGGGGATGGCACACCGGGCAAAATAGTGTCGGCTGGGGACCGAGTTCCAAGGGACGGCCACCGACATAAGGTTGCGGAAGGAGTCCATTTCCACCAGCCTAAAAGGCAGCATTTCCAACGCAAGCAGTTGTGAAATGTGCGAATTTAGGACTGTGGCCTGTGGGACGTTAGCTGCGAATTTCTGCTTTCGTTCAAAGCTCTGGGATATGGACAATTGAACGCTGCGGTGGGACGTGGACGTTGATGCTGTTTCTTGAGAAACTGCCATAATAAGTGAAGACTGAGAGGAGGGGGCATCTTTACATGCAGTATGGACAGGGCATTGCCTTGCACGCACAACAGGTATTTTTTTTACACTTCCAACAGCGGAAGAAGCAGTGATGACACCTGCTGACACTGGTCGTGGACCCTGGGGTTCACCCCACAAAGTCGGGTGCTTTGCTGCCATGTGCCTGATCATGCTGGTGGTGGTCAGGCTGGTAGTTTTGTCACCCTTGCTGATACTGGCATGGCAGGTGGTACAAATGGCCTTTTTGGGGTTATCAGCAGAGTCTTTAAAAAAATTCCAGACTCTGGAAGACCTACAGGTTGTACTGGCAACGTCCCTCGTGTTGGTGTTACGGGGAACTGTTGCCCGCCTTCTGTGTGTGGCCACCACACTACTTCTTCTTGCCTGTTGGGGTACTCTGCCTCCCTCCCCCTATGTGCTGCTGGCCTCACTCTGCGTGTCCTCCTGCCACGTTGGGTCAGTTACTAGATCATCCACCACCTCCTCCTCTTCCACTTCTGCACCACGGTCCTCATCCTCACTTCCTGGCAATTGTGTCTCGTCATCGTCCACCTCTTGTGACAAATTGCCAGCGTTACCTTCCTGTGGCCGTGGCTGTTCAAATATTTGGGCATCGCTACATGGGATCTCCTCTTCCACCACTTCAAGCGGAGCAGGCGAGGGGCACAAATATGGAAATGGACCAGTGAACAGCTCTTCAGAGTGTCCAAGTGTGGGATCAGTTGCTGTCTGACGACACTCGGCATTGTGGGAGGAAGGAGCATCAGGGTGAGGAGGAGTATGCGGTCGAGACTCACGGCTACTAAGAGTTGACCGTGTGGAAGACTGACCAGAGGTGGTGGTGCCCAGGTGACTGGAAGTATTATCTGCTATCCAATTAATAACCTGTTCACACTGATCAGTTTGCAATACTGGTGTTGTTGTGTGCTTCCATAGTAATTCATTCAAGAAGTGGGAGCGAGAAGATGTGGCTGTTGGTTGTGGCACATTTTCACCTTGGCCACCGCCCCGTCCTCTGCACGCACCATCACCAGAACGTCCACTTCCACGTCCCTTGCCACGCGCCTTGCCCATTGTAAATGAAGTAAAATAGCTTACACTCGTACTATCAATGGAAAAAGGGTAATAAAAAGGAGATTTGAACCGTGGAAGAGGAAAACCACAGTTCTAGTTCTCTGGCCTACACCAGAATCTTTTAAACAATCTGAACAATCAGGGAGGCACTATTACTGTTTTTTTTTACGTAAAACAGGCCAAAAGCTGGATAATGCTGAGATTTGAACCGGAGAACTTCAAAACCACAGTTATAGTTATGTGGCGTACACCAGACCCATATAGTATAATACAGCTCCATATGCCCCCATGTAGTATATTGCAGCCCCATATACCCCCATATAGTATAATGTAGCCCCATATGCCCCCATGTAGTATAATGCAGCCCCATATAGTATAATCCAACCCCATATGCCGCGATATAGTATAATGCAGCCCCATATGCCGCCATATAGTATAATACAGCTCCATATGCCCCCATGTAGTATATTGCAGCCCCATATACCCCCATATAGTATAATGCAGCTCCATATGCCCCCATGTAGTATAATGCAGCCCCATATAGTATAATCCAACCCCATATGCCGCCATATAGTATAATGCAGCTCCATATGCCGCCATATAGTATAATACAGCTCCATATGCCCCCATGTAGTATAATACAGCTCCATATGCCCCCATGTAGTATATTGCAGCCCCATATACCCCCATATAGTATAATGCAGCTCCATATGCCCCCATGTAGTATAATGCAGCCCCATATAGTATAATCCAACCCCATATGCCGCCATATAGTATAATGCAGCTCCATATGCAGCCCGATATGCCCCCATATAGTATAATGCAGCCCGATATGCCCCCATATAGTATAATGCAGCCCTATATGCTGTGTGGCAAGACGACTCGCTCGGCTCTCCAGGAGGCAGACTCAGGACACACGTTCTCAGGTTACCTTTCTGCTGGTTTATTGTCTGGAATAAACTCGTGCAGGGTTTCTCAGAAAAAATAAACAAGACCCCTCTGGGTTAAACGGAAAAACAAAACAAAGTATAACTCAGTCCATAGTTGAGCGGGTTCCGCCCGCTCTCGGCAGCATAAACTGCACAGGTAACAAGCTCTGCAGCTTCCACAATACTGTCTGGAGACTTCCCTCTCCAGACCACACTTCACAGGAAAAAAACAGGACTGAGCTTTTACACATTGCTCAGCCACACCCTGAGGGGAGGTAGGGGGAATGGCGTCCCGCCCTCTTTGCCATTCCCATAAAACCGCACACCCTTTAACAGAGTAAATCTACCAGCATATAACACGCTGGCAGAAAAATAAAGGTCTTAGTTCACACAGGAGAGCATCCTGAGTGACACATACCTCCCCTCACATATAAAACCAGTGACACTGTCACAGCTGCAATATAGTATAATGCAGCTCCATATGCCCCCATATAGTATAATGCAGCCCGATATGCCCCCATATAGTATTATGCAGCCCCATATTCCCCCATATAGTATAATGCAGCCTCATATAGTATAATCCAACCCCATATGCCCTATATAGTATAATGCAGCTCCATATGCCCCCATATCGTATAATGCTGCCCCACCATTTGCCCCCATATAGTGTAATGCAGCCCCATATAGTATAATGCAGTCCTATATGCCCCATATAGTATAATGCAGCTCCATATGCCCCCATATAGTATAATATAGGCCCATATGCCCCCATATAGTATAATGCTGCCCCATATAGTATAATGCAGCCCCATATAGTATAATGCAGGCCCATATAGTATAATGCTGCCCCATATAGTATAATGCTGCCCCACATAGTATAATGCAGCCCCATATAGTATAATGCAGGCCCATATAGTATAATGCAGGCCCATATGCCCCCATGTAGTATATTTTCGCCCCATATAGTATAATGCAGGCCCATATAGTATGGTCCTGCAGCAACAACTAAGGGAAGCTCCATCACTGACTACTGGGCGCAGCTACTACTAAGGGAGGCTCCATCACTGACTACCGGGCGCAGCTACAACTAAGAGAGGCTCCATCACTGACTACCGGGCGCAGCTACAACTAAGGGAGGCTCCATCACTGACTACCGGGCGCAGCTTCAACTAAGGGAGGCTCCATCACTGACTACCGGGCGCAGCTACAACTAAGGGAGGCTCCATCACTGACTACTGGGCGCAGCTACAACTAAGGGAGGCTCCATCACTGACTACTGGGCGCAGCTACAACTAAGGGAGGCTCCATCACTGACTACCGGGCGCAGCTACAACTAAGGGAGGCTCCATCACTGACTACCGGGCGCAGCTACAACTAAGGGAGGCTCCATCACTGACTACCGGGCGCAGCTACTACTAAGGGAGGCTCCATCACTGACTACCGGGCGCAGCTACAACTAAGGGAGGCTCCATCACTGACTACCGGGCGCAGCTTCAACTAAGGGAGGCTCCATCACTGACTACCGGGCGCAGCTACTACTAAGGGAGGCTCCATCACTGACTACCGGGCGCAGCTACTACTAAGGGAGGCTCCATCACTGACTACCGGGCGCAGCTACTACTAAGGGAGGCTCCATCACTGACTACCGGGCGCAGCTACTACTAAGGGAGGCTCCATCACTGACTACCGGGCGCAGCTACAACTAAGGGAGGCTCCATCACTGACTACTGGGCGCAGCTACAACTAAGGGAGGCTCCATCACTGACTACCGGGCGCAGCTACAACTAAGGGAGGCTCCATCACTGACTACCGGGCGCAGCTACAACTAAGGGAGGCTCCATCACTGACTACCGGGCGCAGCTACAACTAAGAGAGGCTCCATCACTGACTACCGGGCGCAGCTACAACTAAGGGAGGCTCCATCACTGACTACCGGGCGCAGCTACAACTAAGGGAGGCTCCATCACTGACTACGGAGCGCAGCTACAACTAAGGGAGGCTCCATCACTGACTACCGGGCGCAGCTACTACTAAGGGAGGCTCCATCACTGGCTACCGGGCGCAGCTACAACTAAGGGAGGCTCCATCACTGACTACTGGGCGCAGCTACAACTAAGGGAGGCTCCATCACTGACTACGGAGCGCAGCTACAACTAAGGGAGGCTCCATCACTGGCTACCGGGCGCAGACTGTCAGGTCATGAGGAATCCAAGAACTATCAACATAGCCGTTTCTATTGTGTATAGTTGTGTGAATGGTTGTGAAAGGTGATGGTGTCTGAGTTGGAGTTGTGTTTGATATCAGTTATGCATGTCACACAAACCGTTGTCATCTTCTATCTTTCACAGTGGGACTCTATCAATGAAATGGATGAGTTCTTCAGCCCCATCCATACCTACCAAGTGTGCAATGTCATGACTCCAAACCAAAACAACTGGCTGCGGACAAACTGGGTGCAAAGAGATGGCGCTCGCCGGGTATATGCGGAGATCAAGTTCACACTGAGAGATTGTAACAGTATGCCAGGGGTGCTGGGCACCTGTAAAGAAACCTTCAACTTGTACTACATGGAGAGTGACCGGGACCTGGGCAGCAGCACTAGAGAGAGTCAGTTCATGAAGATCGACACGATAGCTGCAGATGAGAGTTTTACCAATGTGGATCTTGGGGTACGGAGACTCAAGCTTAATACAGAAGTCCGAGATGTGGGGCCCCTGAACAGACGTGGATTTTATTTGGCATTTCAGGACATAGGGGCCTGTATTGCCATTGTATCAGTGAGAGTATATTATAAGAAGTGTCCTTCAATGGTGCGTAACTTGGCTGCCTTCTCAGAAGCAGTGACCGGAGCTGACTCATCATCCTTGGTGGAAGTCCGCGGAGAATGTGTGGGACACTCAGAGGAGAGAGACACCCCAAAAATGTATTGTAGCGCAGAAGGAGAATGGCTTGTTCCCATTGGGAAGTGTGTGTGCAGCGCTGGCTTTGAGGAACGAAGTGATTCTTGTGTAGGTAAGTTTGAAAAACTGGAGAAAAGTATTTCCAGTATCTTCAGTATAACTTTTGAGACTTTATTAATAGCCTATATCCTATTGTAATGCGGTACTAGGTGCCAGGGAGTGGATATAGGCCAAGCAGAATTTTCGAGGTCAGGACTAGAGGAGAACAAAAACATTTCTGGGAGGTTTGTGAGGATTTGAGGGGATTTATCTGCATCAATCTCCCCACTTCAGAAGACCTCCTATCTGTGACTCCTGTGGAAATTTTATGTGGGTGTAGGACAAGTTGTCTTTCTGTCTCAGGCCATGAGAAGCTCACAATACAGTCAACAGGTCACTAGTCTCACGCCATGGCTGTGCTCATCAAAATCAGCCACAGCTCCTCCTAGATTTTCCACCACAGCTCCTTCTTAGATCTCAGGCCACAGCTCTTTCTAGATATCTGGCCACAACTATTCCTAGAACTCAGAAGAACTGCTTCCATGGTCTCAGGTTATAGTCTCTGTCACTGTCTTAAGACACTGATCCTGTCACTTTTTCAGGCCACACAGCTCTTCTCACATTCTCAAGCCACACAGCTCTTCTCACATTCTTAAGCCACACAGCTCTCCTGTGATCCTGTGTTTCATAGTCCTCAGTTCACACAACTCCCCCAATGTTTGTTCTTAGGCTACAAAACTCATTTCAGTTTCTCAGGCCACACAGCTCCTCACACATTCTCAGGTCACACAGCTCCTCCCACATTCTCAGGCCACACTGCTCCTCACACATTCTCAGGTCACACAGCTCCTCCCACATTCTCAGGTCACACAGCTCCTCCCACATTCTCAGGCGACACAGCTCCTTCCACATTATGAGATCCCACAGCTCCTTCCATGTTCTCAGGTTGCACAATTGCTACCACTTTTTCAGGTTAGGCAGCTGCTCCCACGTTCTTAGGTTACATAGCTCCTCCCATCTTCTCAGGCTACACAGCTCCTCTCACGTTTTCAGGTTACACAGCTTATCCCATGTTCTTAAACCACACAGCTCCTCCTGTGATCTCAGGTCTCAATGTTCTCAGGTCATGCAGCTCATCCCACATTCATCCTCAAGCAATACAGCTTCTCCCACTTTCTCAGGTCACACAGCTTTTCCACATTTCAGGTCACACAGCTCCTCCCACATTCTCGGATTAAATAGCTCCTCCCATGTTCTTAGGTCACACAGTACTTCCCATGTTCTCGGGTTACACAGTTCCTCCTGCTCAGTCGGGTCACACAGCTCCTCCCAAGTTCTGAGGTTTTACAGCTCCTCTCACATTCTCAGGTCACACAGCTCCTCCAATGTTCTCAGGTCACACAGCTCCTCCAATGTTCTCAGGTCACACAGCTCCTCTCACATTCTCAGGTCACACAGCTCCTCCCATGTTCGTTCTCAGTTCACACAGCTCCTCCCATGTTCTCAGATCACATAGCTCCTCCAATGTTCTCAGGTCACACAGCTCCTCCCATGTTCTCAGATCACATAGCTCCTCCCATGTTCTCAGGTCACACAGCTCCTCCCATGTTCCCAGGTCACACAGCTCCTCCCATGTTCTCAGGTCACACAGCTCCTCCCATGTTCTCAGGTCACACAGCTCCTCCCACATTCTCAGGCGACTCAGCTCCTTCCACATTCTCAGGTCACACAGCTCCTCCCACATTCTCAGGCCACACAGCTCCTCCCACATTCTCAGGTCACACAGCTCCTCACACATTCTCAGGTCACAAAGCTCCTCCCACATTCTCAGGCGACACAGCTCCTCCCACATTCTCAGGTCACACAGCTCCTCCCACATTCTCAGGTCACACAGCTCCTCACACATTCTCAGGCGACACAGCTCCTTTCACATTCTCAGGTCACACAGCTCCTCCCACGTTCTCAAGTCAAACTGCTTCTCCCTCATTCTTAGGTTTCACAGCTTTTCCCAAGTTTCAGGTCACACAGCTTCTCAGCCTCTCCCACATTCTCAAGTTCCACAGCTCCTCCTACAGTCTCAGGTTGCACAGCTCCTCCCACATTCTCAGGTCACACAGCTCCTTCCACATTCTCAGGTCACACAGCTCCTCCCACATTCTCAGATCACATAGCTCCTCCCACATTCTCAGGCCACACAGCTCCTCCCACATTCTCGGGTCACACAGCTCCTCCCACACTCTCATGTCACACAGCTCCTCACACATTCTCAGGTCACACAGCTCCTCCCACATTCTCAGGTCGCACAGCTCCTCGCACATTCTCAGGCGACAGAGCTCCTTCCACATTCTCAGGCCACACAGCTCCTTCCACATTCTCAGGCCACACAGCTCCTCCAACATTCTCAGGTCACACAGCTCCTCCCACATTCTCAGGCCACACAGCTCCTCACACTTTCTCAGGCGACAGAGCTCCTTCCACATTCTCAGGCCACACAGCTCCTCCCACATTCTCAGGTCACACAGCTCCTTCCACATTCTCAGGTCACACTGCTCCTCCCACATTCTCAGATCACATAGCTCCTCCCACATTCTCAGGCCACACAGCTCCTCCCACATTCTCGGGTCACACAGCTCCTCCCACACTCTCATGTCACACAGCTCCTCACACATTCTCAGGTCACACAGCTCCTCCCACATTCTCAGGTCGCACAGCTCCTCGCACATTCTCAGGCGACAGAGCTCCTTCCACATTCTCAGGCCACACAGCTCCTCCCACATTCTCAGGCCACACAGCTCCTTCCACATTCTCAGGCCACACAGCTCCTCCAACATTCTCAGGTCACACAGCTCCTCCCACATTCTCAGGCCACACAGCTCCTCACACTTTCTCAGGTGACAGAGCTCCTTCCACATTCTCAGGCCACACAGCTCCTCCCACATTCTCAGGTCACAAAGCTCCTCCCACATTCTCAGGTGACACAGCTCCTCCCACATTCTCAGGTCACACAGCTCCTCCCACATTCTCAGGTCACACAGCTCCTCACACGTTCTCAAGTCAAACTGCTTCTCCCTCATTCTTAGGTTTCACAGCTTTTCCCAAGTTTCAGGTCACACAGCTTCTCAGCCTCTCCCACATTCTCAAGTTCCACAGCTCCTCCTACAGTCTCAGGTTGCACAGCTCCTCCCACATTGTCAGGTCACACAGCTCCTTCCACATTCTCAGGTCACACAGCTCCTCCCACATTCTCAGATCACATAGCTCCTCCCACATTCTCAGGCCACACAGCTCCTCCCACATTCTCGGGTCACACAGCTCCTCCCACACTCTCATGTCACACAGCTCCTCACACATTCTCAGGTCACACAGCTCCTCCCACATTCTCAGGTCGCACAGCTCCTCGCACATTCTCAGGCGACAGAGCTCCTTCCACATTCTCAGGCCACACAGCTCCTTCCACATTCTCAGGCCACACAGCTCCTCCAACATTCTCAGGTCACACAGCTCCTCCCACATTCTCAGGCCACACAGCTCCTCACACTTTCTCAGGCGACAGAGCTCCTTCCACATTCTCAGGCCACACAGCTCCTCCCACATTCTCAGGTCACACAGCTCCTTCCACATTCTCAGGTCACACAGCTCCTCCCACATTCTCAGATCACATAGCTCCTCCCACATTCTCAGGCCACACAGCTCCTCCCACATTCTCGGGTCACACAGCTCCTCCCACATTCTGAGGTCCCACAGCTCCTTCCACATTCTCAGGCCACACAGCTCCTCCCACATTCTCAGGTCACACAGCTCCTCTCACATTCTCAGGTCACACAGCTCCTCCAATGTTCTCAGGTCACACAGCTCCTCCAATGTTCTCAGGTCACACAGCTCCTCTCTCATTCTCAGGTCACACAGCTCCTCCCATGTTCATTCTCAGGTCACACAGCTCCTCCCATGTTCTCAGGTCACACAGCTCCTCCCACATTCTCAGGTCGCACAGCTCCTCGCACATTCTCAGGCGACAGAGCTCCTTCCACATTCTCAGGCCACACAGCTCCTTCCACATTCTCAGGCCACACAGCTCCTCCAACATTCTCAGGTCACACAGCTCCTCCCACATTCTCAGGCCACACAGCTCCTCACACTTTCTCAGGCGACAGAGCTCCTTCCACATTCTCAGGCCACACAGCTCCTCCCACATTCTCAGGTCACACAGCTCCTTCCACATTCTCAGGTCACACTGCTCCTCCCACATTCTCAGATCACATAGCTCCTCCCACATTCTCAGGCCACACAGCTCCTCCCACATTCTCGGGTCACACAGCTCCTCCCACACTCTCATGTCACACAGCTCCTCACACATTCTCAGGTCACACAGCTCCTCCCACATTCTCAGGTCGCACAGCTCCTCGCACATTCTCAGGCGACAGAGCTCCTTCCACATTCTCAGGCCACACAGCTCCTCCCACATTCTCAGGCCACACAGCTCCTTCCACATTCTCAGGCCACACAGCTCCTCCAACATTCTCAGGTCACACAGCTCCTCCCACATTCTCAGGCCACACAGCTCCTCACACTTTCTCAGGTGACAGAGCTCCTTCCACATTCTCAGGCCACACAGCTCCTCCCACATTCTCAGGTCACAAAGCTCCTCCCACATTCTCAGGTGACACAGCTCCTCCCACATTCTCAGGTCACACAGCTCCTCCCACATTCTCAGGTCACACAGCTCCTCACACGTTCTCAAGTCAAACTGCTTCTCCCTCATTCTTAGGTTTCACAGCTTTTCCCAAGTTTCAGGTCACACAGCTTCTCAGCCTCTCCCACATTCTCAAGTTCCACAGCTCCTCCTACAGTCTCAGGTTGCACAGCTCCTCCCACATTGTCAGGTCACACAGCTCCTTCCACATTCTCAGGTCACACAGCTCCTCCCACATTCTCAGATCACATAGCTCCTCCCACATTCTCAGGCCACACAGCTCCTCCCACATTCTCGGGTCACACAGCTCCTCCCACACTCTCATGTCACACAGCTCCTCACACATTCTCAGGTCACACAGCTCCTCCCACATTCTCAGGTCGCACAGCTCCTCGCACATTCTCAGGCGACAGAGCTCCTTCCACATTCTCAGGCCACACAGCTCCTTCCACATTCTCAGGCCACACAGCTCCTCCAACATTCTCAGGTCACACAGCTCCTCCCACATTCTCAGGCCACACAGCTCCTCACACTTTCTCAGGCGACAGAGCTCCTTCCACATTCTCAGGCCACACAGCTCCTCCCACATTCTCAGGTCACACAGCTCCTTCCACATTCTCAGGCCACACAGCTCCTCCCACATTCTCAGATCACATAGCTCCTCCCACATTCTCAGGCCACACAGCTCCTCCCACATTCTCGGGTCACACAGCTCCTCCCACATTCTGAGGTCCCACAGCTCCTTCCACATTCTCAGGCCACACAGCTCCTCCCACATTCTCAGGTCACACAGCTCCTCTCACATTCTCAGGTCACACAGCTCCTCCAATGTTCTCAGGTCACACAGCTCCTCCAATGTTCTCAGGTCACACAGCTCCTCTCTCATTCTCAGGTCACACAGCTCCTCCCATGTTCATTCTCAGGTCACACAGCTCCTCCCATGTTCTCAGGTCACACAGCTCATCCTATCTTCTCCAGTTGCACAGCTTCCCACAGTTTCTCAGGTCACACAGATTCTCCCACATTCTAAGGTTGCACAGCTTTTCCTATATTCCCAGGCCACACAGCTTGTTCCACATTCTGAGGTCCCACAGCTCCTTCCATGTTCTCAGGTTGCACAATTGCTACCACTTTCTCAGGTTAGGCAGCTGCTCCCACGTTCTTAGGTTACGTAGCTCCTCCCATCTTCTCAGGCTACACAGCTCCTCTCACGTTTTCAGGTTACACAGCTTATCCCATGTTCTCAAGCCACACAGCTCCTCCTGTGATCTCAGGTCTCAATGTTCTCAAGTCATGCAGCTCATCCCACATTCATCCTCAAGCCATACAGCTTCTCCCACTTTCTCAGGTCACACAGCTTTTCCACATTTCAGGTCACACAGCTCCTCCCACATTCTCGGATTAAATAGCTCCTCCCATGTTCTTAGGTCACACAGTACTTCCCATGTTCTCGGGTTACACAGTTCCTCCTGCTCAGTCGGGTCACACAGCTCCTCCCAAGTTCTGAGGTTTTACAGCTCCTCTCACATTCTCAGGTCACACAGCTCCTCCAATGTTCTCAGGTCACACAGCTCCTCCAATGTTCTCAGGTCACACAGCTCCTCTCACATTCTCAGGTCACACAGCTCCTCCCATGTTCGTTCTCAGTTCACACAGCTCCTCCCATGTTCTCAGATCACATAGCTCCTCCAATGTTCTCAGGTCACACAGCTCCTCCCATGTTCTCAGATCACATAGCTCCTCCCATGTTCTCAGGTCACACAGCTCCTCCCATGTTCCCAGGTCACACAGCTCCTCCCATGTTCTCAGGTCACACAGCTCCTCCCATGTTCTCAGGTCACACAGCTCCTCCCACATTCTCAGGCGACTCAGCTCCTTCCACATTCTCAGGTCACACAGCTCCTCCCACATTCTCAGGCCACACAGCTCCTCCCACATTCTCAGGTCACACAGCTCCTCACACATTCTCAGGTCACAAAGCTCCTCCCACATTCTCAGGCGACACAGCTCCTCCCACATTCTCAGGTCACACAGCTCCTCCCACATTCTCAGGTCACACAGCTCCTCACACATTCTCAGGCGACACAGCTCCTTTCACATTCTCAGGTCACACAGCTCCTCCCACGTTCTCAAGTCAAACTGCTTCTCCCTCATTCTTAGGTTTCACAGCTTTTCCCAAGTTTCAGGTCACACAGCTTCTCAGCCTCTCCCACATTCTCAAGTTCCACAGCTCCTCCTACAGTCTCAGGTTGCACAGCTCCTCCCACATTCTCAGGTCACACAGCTCCTTCCACATTCTCAGGTCACACAGCTCCTCCCACATTCTCAGATCACATAGCTCCTCCCACATTCTCAGGCCACACAGCTCCTCCCACATTCTCGGGTCACACAGCTCCTCCCACACTCTCATGTCACACAGCTCCTCACACATTCTCAGGTCACACAGCTCCTCCCACATTCTCAGGTCGCACAGCTCCTCGCACATTCTCAGGCGACAGAGCTCCTTCCACATTCTCAGGCCACACAGCTCCTTCCACATTCTCAGGCCACACAGCTCCTCCAACATTCTCAGGTCACACAGCTCCTCCCACATTCTCAGGCCACACAGCTCCTCACACTTTCTCAGGCGACAGAGCTCCTTCCACATTCTCAGGCCACACAGCTCCTCCCACATTCTCAGGTCACACAGCTCCTTCCACATTCTCAGGTCACACTGCTCCTCCCACATTCTCAGATCACATAGCTCCTCCCACATTCTCAGGCCACACAGCTCCTCCCACATTCTCGGGTCACACAGCTCCTCCCACACTCTCATGTCACACAGCTCCTCACACATTCTCAGGTCACACAGCTCCTCCCACATTCTCAGGTCGCACAGCTCCTCGCACATTCTCAGGCGACAGAGCTCCTTCCACATTCTCAGGCCACACAGCTCCTCCCACATTCTCAGGCCACACAGCTCCTTCCACATTCTCAGGCCACACAGCTCCTCCAACATTCTCAGGTCACACAGCTCCTCCCACATTCTCAGGCCACACAGCTCCTCACACTTTCTCAGGTGACAGAGCTCCTTCCACATTCTCAGGCCACACAGCTCCTCCCACATTCTCAGGTCACAAAGCTCCTCCCACATTCTCAGGTGACACAGCTCCTCCCACATTCTCAGGTCACACAGCTCCTCCCACATTCTCAGGTCACACAGCTCCTCACACGTTCTCAAGTCAAACTGCTTCTCCCTCATTCTTAGGTTTCACAGCTTTTCCCAAGTTTCAGGTCACACAGCTTCTCAGCCTCTCCCACATTCTCAAGTTCCACAGCTCCTCCTACAGTCTCAGGTTGCACAGCTCCTCCCACATTGTCAGGTCACACAGCTCCTTCCACATTCTCAGGTCACACAGCTCCTCCCACATTCTCAGATCACATAGCTCCTCCCACATTCTCAGGCCACACAGCTCCTCCCACATTCTCGGGTCACACAGCTCCTCCCACACTCTCATGTCACACAGCTCCTCACACATTCTCAGGTCACACAGCTCCTCCCACATTCTCAGGTCGCACAGCTCCTCGCACATTCTCAGGCGACAGAGCTCCTTCCACATTCTCAGGCCACACAGCTCCTTCCACATTCTCAGGCCACACAGCTCCTCCAACATTCTCAGGTCACACAGCTCCTCCCACATTCTCAGGCCACACAGCTCCTCACACTTTCTCAGGCGACAGAGCTCCTTCCACATTCTCAGGCCACACAGCTCCTCCCACATTCTCAGGTCACACAGCTCCTTCCACATTCTCAGGTCACACAGCTCCTCCCACATTCTCAGATCACATAGCTCCTCCCACATTCTCAGGCCACACAGCTCCTCCCACATTCTCGGGTCACACAGCTCCTCCCACATTCTGAGGTCCCACAGCTCCTTCCACATTCTCAGGCCACACAGCTCCTCCCACATTCTCAGGTCACACAGCTCCTCTCACATTCTCAGGTCACACAGCTCCTCCAATGTTCTCAGGTCACACAGCTCCTCCAATGTTCTCAGGTCACACAGCTCCTCTCTCATTCTCAGGTCACACAGCTCCTCCCATGTTCATTCTCAGGTCACACAGCTCCTCCCATGTTCTCAGATCACATAGCTCCTCCAATGTTCTCAGGTCACACAGCTCCTCCCATGTTCTCAGATCACATAGCTCCTCCCATGTTCTCAGGTCACACAGCTCCTCCCATGTTCTCAGGTCACACAGCTCCTCCCATGTTCTCAGGTCACACAGCTCCTCCCATGTTCTCAGGTCACACAGCTCCTCCCACATTCTCAGGCGACTCAGCTCCTTCCACATTCTCAGGTCACACAGCTCCTCCCACATACTCAGGCCACACAGCTCCTCACACATTCTCAGGTCACACAGCTCCTCACACATTCTCAGGTCACACAGCTCCTCCCCCTTTCTCAGGCGACACAGCTCCTCCCAAATTCTCAGGTCACACAGCTCCTCACACATTCTCAGGTCACACAGCTCCTCCCAAATTCTCAGGTCACACAGCTCCTCCCAAATTCTCAGGTCACACAGCTCCTCCCACATTCTCAGGTCACACAGCTCCTCACACATTCTCAGGTTTCACAGCTTTTCCCAAGTTTCAGGTCACACAGCTTCTCAGTCTCTCCCACATTCTCAAGTTCTGCAGCTCCTCCTACATTCTCAGGTTGCACAGCTCCTCCCACATTCTCAGGTCACACAGCTCCTTCCACATTCTCAGGTCACACAGATCCTCCCACATTCTCAGATCACATAGCTATTCCCACATTCTCAGGCCACCCAGCTCCTCACACATTTTGGGGTCACACAGCTCCTCCCACACGCTCAGGTCACACAGCTCCTCACACATTCTCTGGTCACACAGCTCCTCCCACATTCTCAGGTCGCACAGCTCCTCGCACATTCTCAGGCGACAGAGCTCCTTCCACATTCTCAGGCCACTCAGCTCCTTCCACATTCTCAGGTCACACAGCTCCTTCCACATTCTCAGGTCACACAGCTCCTCCCACATTCTCAGGCCACACAGCTCCTCCCACATTCTCAGGCCACACAGCTCCTCCCACAATCTCAGGTCACACAGCTCCTCCCACATTCTCAGGCCACACAGCTCCTCACACTTTCTCAGGCGACAGAGCTCCTTCCACATTCTCAGGCCACACAGCTCCTCCCACATTCTCAGGTCACACA
Organism: Phyllobates terribilis; assembly: GCF_046119375.1. Classification (NCBI taxonomy): domain Eukaryota; kingdom Metazoa; phylum Chordata; class Amphibia; order Anura; family Dendrobatidae; genus Phyllobates; species Phyllobates terribilis. The sequence continues at coordinate 84,646,582 of NW_027362772.1, forward strand.
GCTCCTTCCACATTCTCAGGCCACACAGCTCCTCCCACATTCTCAGGCCACACAGCTCCTCACACATTCTCAGGTCACACAGCTCCTCGCACATTCTCAGGCGACAGAGCTCCTTCCACATTCTCAGGCCACACAGCTCCTCCCACATTCTCAGGCCACACAGCTCCTCGCACATTCTCAGGCGACAGAGTTCCTTCCACATTCTCAGGCCACACAGCTCCTCCCACATTCTCAGGCCACACAGCTCCTCGCACATTCTCAGGCGACAGAGCTCCTTTCACATTCTCAGGTCACACAGCTCCTCCCACGTTCTCAAGTCAAACTGCTTCTCCCACATTCTCAGGTTTCACAGCTTTTCCCAAGTTTCAGGTCACACAGCTTCTCAGTCTCTCCCACATTCTCAAGTTCTGCAGCTCCTCCTACATTCTCAGGTTGCACAGCTCCTCCCACATTTTCAGGTCACACAGCTCCTTCCACATTCTCAGGTCACACAGATCCTCCCACATTCTCAGATCACATAGCTCCTCCCACATTCTCAGGTCACACAGATTCTCCCACATTCTAAGGTTGCACAGCTTTTCCTGTGTTCCCAGGCCACACAGCTTGTTCCACATTCGGAGGTCCCACAGCTCCTTCCATGTTCTCAGGTTGCACAATTGCTACCACTTTCTCAGGTTAGGCAGCTGCTCCCACGTTCTTAGGTTACGTAGCTCCTCCCATCTTCTCAGGCTACACAGCTCCTCTCACGTTTTCAGGTTACACAGCTTATCCCATGTTCTCAAGCCACACAGCTCCTCCTGTGATCTCAGGTCTCAATGTTCTCAAGTCATGCAGCTCATCCCACATTCATCCTCAAGCCATACAGCTTCTCCCACTTTCTCAGGTCACACAGCTTTTCCACATTTCAGGTCACACAGCTCCTCCCACATTCTCGGATTGCATAGCTCCTCCCATGTTCTTAGGTCACACAGTTCTTCCCATGTTCTCGGGTTACACAGTTCCTCCTGCACAGTCGGGTCACACAGCTCCTCCAATGTTCTCAAGTCACACAGCTCCTCCCAAGTTCTGAGGTTCTACAGCTCCTCCCACATTCTCAGGTTCCACAGCTCCTCCCATGTTCTCAGATCACATAGCTCCTCCAATGTTCTCAGGTCACACAGCTCCTCCAATGTTCTCAGATCACACAGCTCCTCCAATGTTCTCAGGTCACACAGCTCCTCCAATGTTCTCAGGTCACACAGCTCCTCCAATGTTGTCAGGTGACACAGCTCCTCCCATGTTCTCAGATCACACAGCTCCTCCCATGTCCTCAGGTCACACAGCTCCTCCCATGTTCTCAGGTCACACAGTTCCTCCCATGTTCTCAGGTCACTCAGCTCCTCCCATGTTCTCACGTCACACAGCTCCTCCAATGTTCTCAGGTCACACAGATCCTCCCACATTCTCAGATCACATAGCTCCTCCCACATTCTCAGGCCACACAGCTCCTCACACATTCTCGGGTCACACAGCTCCTCCCACACTCTCAGGTCACACAGCTCCTCACACATTCTCATGTCACACAGCTCCTCGCACATTCTCAGGCGACAGAGCTCCTTCCACATTCTCAGGCCACTCAGCTCCTTCCACATTCTCAGGTCACACAGCTCCTTCCACATTCTCAGGTCACACAGCTCCTCCCACATTCTCAGGCCACACAGCTCCTCCCACATTCTCAGGCCACACAGCTCCTCCCACATTCTCAGGCCACACAGCTCCTTCCACATTCTCAGGCCACACAGCTCCTCCCACATTCTCAGGTCACACAGCTCCTCCCACATTCTCAGGTCACACAGCTCTTCCCACATTCTCAGGCCACACAGCTCCTCACACTTTCTCAGGCGACAGAGCTCCTTCCACATTCTCAGGCCACACAGCTCCTCCCACATTCTCAGGCCACACAGCTCCTCCCACATTCTCAGGCCACACAGCTCCTTCCACATTCTCAGGTCACACAGCTCCTCGCACATTCTCAAGTGACAGAGCTCCTCCCACATTCTCAGGCCACACAGCTCCTCACACATTCTCAGGTGACAGAGCTCCTTCCACATTCTCAGGCCACACAGCTCCTCCCACATTCTCAGGTCACACAGCTCCTCCCACATTCTCAGGCCACACAGCTCCTCGCACATTCTCAGGTGACAGAGCTCCTTCCACATTCTCAGGCCACACAGCTCCTCCCACATTCTCAGGTCACACCGCTCCTCGCACATTCTCAGGCGACAGAGCTCCTTCCACATTCTCAGGACACACAGCTCCTCCCACATTCTCAGGCCACACAGCTCCTCCCACATTCTCAGGTGACACAGCTCCTCCCACATTCTCAGGTGACACAGCTCCCCCCACATTCTCAGGTCACACAGCTCCTCACACATTCTCAGGCCGCGCAGCTCCTCCCACATTCTTAGGCCACACAGCTCCTCACACCTTCTCAGGTCAAACAGCTCCTCACACATTCTCAGGTCCCACAGCTCCTCCCACATTCTCAGGCCACACAGCTCCTCACACATTCTCAGGTCACACAGCTCCTCCCACATTCTCAGGTCACACAGCTCCTTCCACATTCTCAGGCCACACAGCTCCTCACACATTCTCAGGTCACACAGCTCCTCCCACATTCTCAGGTCACACAGCTCCTCCCACATTCTCAGGCGACACAGCTCCTTCCACATTCTCAGGTCACACAGCTCCTCCCACATTCTCAGGCCACACAGCTCCTCACACATTCTCAGGTCACACAGCTCCTCCCACGTTCTCAGGTCACACAGCTCCTCCCACATTCTCAGACGACACAGCTCCTCCCACATTCTCAGGTCACACAGCTCCTCCCACATTCTCAGGTCACACAGCTCCTCCCACATTCTCAGGCCACACAGCTCCTCACACATTCTCAGGTCACACAGCTCCTCACACATTCTCAGGTCACACAGCTCCTCCCATGTTCTCAGGTCACACAGCTCATCCTATCTTCTCCAGTTGCACAGCTTCCCACAGTTTCTCAGGTCACACAGATTCTCCCACATTCTAAGGTTGCACAGCTTTTCCTATATTCCCAGGCCACACAGCTTGTTCCACATTCTGAGGTCCCACAGCTCCTTCCATGTTCTCAGGTTGCACAATTGCTACCACTTTCTCAGGTTAGGCAGCTGCTCCCACGTTCTTAGGTTACGTAGCTCCTCCCATCTTCTCAGGCTACACAGCTCCTCTCATGTTTTCAGGTTACACAGCTTATCCCATGTTCTCAAGCCACACAGCTCCTCCTGTGATCTCAGGTCTCAATGTTCTCAGGTCATGCAGCTCATCCCACATTCATCCTCAAGCCATACAGCTTCTCCCACTTTCTCAGGTCACACAGCTTTTCCACATTTCAGGTCACACAGCTCCTCTCACATTCTCAGATTGCATAGCTCCTCCCATGTTCTTGGGTCACACAGTTATTCCCATGTTCTCGGGTTACACAGTTCCTCCTGCACAGTCGGGTCACACAGCTCCTCCAATGTTCTCAGGTCACACAGCTCCTCCCAAGTTCTGACGTTCTACAGCTCCTCCCACATTCTCAGGTTCCACAGCTCCTCCCATGTTCTCAGATCACATAGCTCCTCCAATGTTCTCAGGTCACACAGCTCCTCCAATGTTCTCAGATCACACAGCTCCTCCCATGTTCTCAGGTCACACAGCTCCTCCCATGTTCTCAGGTCACACAGTTCCTCCCATGTTCTCAGGTCACTCAGCTCCTCCCATGTTCTCACGTCACACAGCTCCTCCAATGTTCTCAGGTCACACAGCTCCTCCCATTTTCTCAGGTCACACAGCTCCTCCCATTTTCTCAGGTCACACAGCTCCTCCAATGTTCTCAGGTCACACAGCTCCTCCCATGTTCTCAGATCACACAGCTCCTCCCATGTTCTCAGGTCACACAGCTCCTCCCATGTTCTCAGGTCACACAGCTCCTCCCATGTTCTCACGTCACTCAGCTCCTCCAATGTTCAGGTCACACAGCTCCTCCCATTTTCTCAGGTCACACAGCTCCTCCAATGTACTCAGATCACACGTTCTCAGTACACACAGCTTGCCAGGGATCTATAGATCCAATTATCACAGAGACCAACCGCTGTGATCTTTGGAGCTGCTCTCTGCTGCCCCCTATTGTCTGGACAATTACATGATTGGCCAACCATCTACCTAGGAAGCCTCAGGCTGTTCCTACTAATAAGTTATCAGAAAACTAACAGTGAGCGCATGGCTTATACACCTACAAATTCCAACGTATGCAATATGTTTATATACCGCTGTATGATCACTGCTAACTCCACGATAACCCCAGGATATTTGTTGCCACCACCAATCCATTTTTAAACACAGGCCGATTGGACACCTGGAATAGGTATGGCTTTAAGGCGCAGTTTACAGAACAAAAGAAACAGAACAATTACATTTTATATTTAATCCAAAGGGAGGCAGAGTTTATGAAAAAATATACAAAAGATTTTACAAAGGGAACAAAACAATACACCATATGCAGTTACATAAAATAAAAGGGATTAATAGAGACGATTCAGTTTAGCCAAAGGAGAGCGCTTTGATTGGCCGTTTCAGTGAACGGGGTTCCAGCATACCCAATATGTATCTCTCTGCACTAACACAGATCATAATTTGGCTTGATCTTTTATCAGCCCCTGAGTCCCATCCATACACTCCCCCATGATGACCTCACGTGGGCAGGGTTATGGGCTGGTCTCAGCCCTTCATGATTTTATGAAATCTCCAACTTATACGATAGCTCCTCACTGGATGATAGCAGAAGTTGGAGAATGACGCCGTATTTTCCAATTGGATTTTATCTTTTACTTAGAGACCAAACATGGCATAACTGTTGTGAGTTATCTGTCCACTGGGGATTTATGGCTCATCGGCAGGTGTCACAGATATGAAAAAATATGCATAATCTTCCCCACGTTGCCCCGGCATTGAAAATGTATATCCCATCCCTATATGCTTTATAGAAACATTAATATTCATGTTTTTTTATTGGTGCCTCAGCATCCAGTCAATATAGGTATAAGAAAGGAATGTGCACCTGTGAACGACAATGCTATTGACAAAGAGTGTGCGATATTCCCTTTGATCCTTAACAAGCTGTTTCCTATCTATTCAGTCTGTACTCTTTGTCTCTACGCAATACACATCCTCATTCAGTCACCTGGCCCATATGTTAGTTTCAAAAGAGTTTTATTAACGTTTTAACATTGATTTTTAACATAAAACATAAAGGGGAGTCAAAATGGAAGCCCCAGTCATAGGGACTACGTAATAAAGGATGGGGGGGAGGAAAGACATAAGAGAAAAGGGGGAAGGGGTATAAAATATATCGGTAAATATCATTGGCTTACATACAGTAAGTCTTGATTTAGAAATGCAAATTAAAAGGTAGCATCATCATATAATACATTGGGTATATTATGATATACTAGGTACATATATATGAACTCCAGGGACCTAGAGGTCCTTTAATGCAGCACAACTATGGAAGAGCTCCAAGGTGTCTGATCTAGCAGCTTCAATACGCTCCTATAACATCAGTGGGTCAATTTTTCTCTTCATTGAATCAATGGATAAAACTGATGTCTTCCATTTTGAGGCTATATGGATCCGTGCAGCCATAGTGGTAAAATTAAGTAAGTTAAAGGATTTATTGGGTAATCCTAGAGGTTTATCCCCAAAAAGTAGAACAAATGGGCCAAGATGGATCGACCCCCCCAATTACACTCCCAATCAAGGTTTTAACCTCCTGCCAGAATGTTTTCACCAAGGAGCATGTCCACCATATATGTCTCATGTCACCTAAAGAATCACAACCTCTGAAATATCTGTTGTATTGGGATATATCTTAGGCAATGTCACTGGCACATGATATCTTACCTGGCCCATATGTTAAACTGTGTCTGTGGTTATCCAACTCTCTGAAAAGACTTCTGTCTTAGTTACCTGTCAATTGTATAGCTCTTTGTCCTACAAGAAGCTTTTGCATGTTAATTAAGCTGGTTCATTATTCCATTTCCTACCTGTGTCAGTCTATTGTACAATCCTACATCTAATAGCCCCGTCACACTTAGCGACGCTGCAACGATTCCGACAACGATACGACCTGTCAGGGATCGTTGCTGCGTCGCTATGTGGTCGCTGGTGAGCTGTCAAACAGGCAGGCTCACCAACGATCAGGGGAGCAGCGACATCGTGGAAAGAATCTTTCCACGATGTCCTGCTCCTGGTTACGAGCCTGCTGAAGCTGGAGCAGGCTGGTAACTATGGTAAACATCGGGTTACTAGGGGCACACGCGCTCCTAGTAACCCGTTGTTTATCATGGTTACCACTCTGCTACAGTGAGCAGTAGGTTACCGCTCACTTTAGCAGGCTCGTAGCCATGATAAACAGCGGGTTACTAGGTGCGCGTGTGCCCCTAGTAACCCGATGTTTATCATAGTTACCAGCCTGATCGCTGCTCCCGCTGGTCACACACAGCGATGTGTGCTGACCAGCGGGAGGGCAAGGACCAAAAAATGGTCCAGGACACTTTGCAGCGATCAGCGACCTCACAGCAGGGGCCTGATCGCTGCAAAGTGTCACACATAGCGGCATCGCTGGTGAGGTCGCTGTTGCGTCACCAAAACCGTGACACAGCAGCGATCTCGCTAGCGATCTCGCTATGTGAGACGGGGGCTTTAGTGTCAGCTCAGATTACAAATGACAGAGGGAAGGAGGGAGGGTGGCGAGTGACTTCAGACATTTTTAATATTTTCTATGACACCTCCGAAATTTACAGATCGTTTCCCAGGCCTACCTCTTCGGTATCTCCTTGGCGGGACAGCCCGTCGGCGTTGCCATGTTTGCTATCCTTCTTCTGCTGAATGGTACAATCGTACTGCTGTAGAGCCAGGCTCCACCGCAGTAGTTTACCATCGTCACCGGACACCCGGTGCAGCCAGCTGTGGTCAGTCACTATGGTGAAGTTAAGGCCATATAGGTAGGGATGCAGCTTCCACTATAGCGAGGCATTCCTTTTCCACAGTGCCGTATGCACTATACGGCACTGTGGAGAAGTGCCGTATAGTGCTGTATATATATAAACAGTAAAAGGATTAAAACTGATGGAGTTGGCCCATTGAAAAATAACCTGGGTAAAATCATAGAGGGCGATGAGGGTAAAGCGAACCTACTCAATAGCTTCTTCTCCACTGTTTTCACAAAAGAAAACAATTTATCGGAGGAAATGCAGAGTGATAAAGTAAACCCTCCGCTAAATATCACCCACCTAACCCAGGAGGAAGCTCAGAAACGCCTAAATAATATCAAAATAGACAAGTCACCAGGCCCAGATGGCATACACCCCCGGGTACTAAAAGAATTAAGTAATGTGATAGACAGACCGCTGTATCTTATATTCAAGCACTCTTTATGGACAGGGACTGTCCCACTAGACTGGCGACAAGCAAATGTGGTACCAATATTCAAAAAGGGGTCTAAAAGTGACCCTGGGAACTATAGAGCAGTCAGCTTAACGTCTGTTGTGGGTAAATTGTTTGAAGGATTTCTTAGAGATGCTATTGTAGAATATCTTAATGATAATAACTGTCTAACTCCATATCAACATGGATTCATGAGGGATCGCTCCTGATGGCCTTCTACGAGGAGGTGAGCTCACAGCTGGACCGGGGAGAGTCAGTGGATGTTGTAGACCTTGACTTCTCCAAAGCGTTTGATACCGTGCCACACAAAAGGTTGGTATATAAAATGAGAATGCTTGGTCTGGGGGATAATGTGTGCAAGTGGGTAAATAGCTGGCTGAGTGATAGAAAGCAGAGGGTGGTTATCAATGGAGTAAGCTCAGGGGGTGTCAGGGTTACTAGCGGGGGGCCTCAAGGGTCTGTCTTGGGCCCTATATTATTTAATATATTTATTAATGATCTAGTGGAAGGGTTGCATAGTAAAATAGCAATATTTGCAGATGATACTAACCTTTGTAAAGTAGTTAATACAGATGAGGATAGGGCACAGCTACAGGAGGATTTAGATAAATTGGGGAGTTGGGCCAAAAAATGGCAAATGGGGTTCAATGGCAATAAATGTAAGGTCATGCACATGGGAAAGAAAAACAGCAGTCACCCATACATATTAAATGGGAAACCGTTGGGGAAATCTGACATGGAGAAGGACCTGGGCGTCTTGGTTAATAGCAAATTAAATTGGAGTGCCCAGTGTCAGGCAGCAGCTGCGAAGGCAAATAGAGTTATGGCATGCATCAGAAGAGGAATAGGAGCATGTGATGAGAACATTGTTCTTCCTCTGTATAAAGCGCTGGTAAGGCCGCACTTAGAATATTGTGCACAGTTCTGGGCTCCGGTGCTCAGGAAAGACATATTGGAGCTAGAGAGGGTACAAAGGAGGGCGACTAAGGTAATAAAGGGAATGGAGGGACTAGAATACCCAGAGAGGTTGTCAAAATTAGGCCTATTTACGTTGGAAAAGAGAAGGCTTAGGGGAGACCTCATAAACATATATAAATACATCAGGGGGCAGTACAGAGATCTCTCCCATGACCTGTTTATACCAAGGATGGTGACAAAGACGAGAGGGCACACTATGCGTCTGGAGGAAAGGAGGTTCCTGCACCGGCATAGAAGGGGATTCTTTACGGTCAGAGCCGTGAGACTCTGGAACTCTCTGGGAGAGGAAGTGGTGATGTCCAACTCAGTTAATGAGTTCAAGAGAGGCCTGGACGCCTTTCTTGAGAACAATAAAATTACATCTTATGCTTAGTGATAGTTAATTAATCCAGGGATTTAATCTGACTGCCAGATTGGAGTCGGGAAGTGAATTTTTCCTCAATGATGTAAATTGGCCTATACCGCATGTTTTTTTTTGCCTTCCCCTGGATCAACGCTGCGGAATAGCTGCAGTGCGCAAGAAATAGGCTGAACTGGATGGACGCTTGTCTTTTTTCGGCCTTATAAACTATGTAACTATGTAACTTCCCAGGGTAAGAGCTTGTGACTGAGGAACATCACCAGATGCTCTTCCCCCTGCCCGTTTACCTGGCTGAGCACAGCTTTTTGACCCAACACACTGGCATCCATCTGGACTACAAACCACCGAACGAAGTCCGGGGCCTGCAGAACTGGGTAACTGGCCAGGGCAGTCTTTAGCTCCACGAAGGACCATTCACAGCCAACTGTCCAGTTGACTGTTATTGGTAAATTCTTTTTCGTGAGGTTTGTCAGAGGCTTAGCAATGGCACTATAGTAGGGAACAAACTTCCTATAGTACCTTGCCATACCTAAGAAGGACATCACCTGCTTCTTGGTCTTGGGGGTGGGCTAGGAGGTGATGGCATCAACCTTCCTGGGCTCTAGCTTCAGAGTTCCGGCATCCACTCGGTGACCGAGGTACTGCACCTCACGCCTACCTGACACTTTCTGAGCTTTTTAGTCAACCCAGCACACTGGACCCGCCTGAGCACCTTCTCCAGGTGCCCCAGGTGTTCCTTAAATGTGGGCCTGAAGATGGCAATGTCATCCAGGAAAGCAACAGCAAAACCCTTTAGTCGCTCAAGCAGTTGGTTGACTAATCGCTGGAAAGTGGCAGGTGCATTTCTCATACCAAAGGGCATGATGAAGGATTCATACCGCCCGAATGGGGTAATGAAGGCGGATCTCTCCTGGGCCTCCTTGGACATAGGAATCTGCCAGTATGCTCGACTCAAATCCATAATTGGCTAAGCAATCCCGTAGCTCATCCATGTGTGGCATTGGGTAGCTGTGATGGCATTTAGCTTCCTGTAGTCCACACAGAACCGGGTTGTCCGGTGTTTTTTGAGGACCAGGACTACAGGCGTGGTCCATGCACTTTTGGATCAGCCCCAGGCAAAACATTTCATCTATCTACGTTATGTCTTTCTGCACCTCTACAGAGACATGGTAAGGGGATATGCGGACTGGGGGGTGACTCCCTGTGTGCACCTGGTGGACAGCTAGCTGCTTCCTCCCTGGTACACACGTGAAGATGGTCAGGTAAGGCTGTAACACCTCCCGCAGCTGGGACTTCTGGTCTGTGGATAGCTGCAGGTTGAATTCCGCATCCTCAATAGACCCTCCATCCCGGGCTGCAGCCAGCAAATCAACCAGGACCTCTGTCTCGCCTTCGGCGGGAAGGCTATACACAGGAAGGGCACAGGCTTCCCTGTCATGATGAGCTTTCATCATGTTGACGTGAAAGACCTTCTGCCTCTTCATGACATGGTCAATGGTAACCACATAATTTACATCATTGAGGCGCTGATGTATGGGGTATGGACCTTCTCAGACCTCCTGAAGCTTGTTCTGGGTCATTGGGACTAGGATCCACACCTTCTGACCCACTTCATACACCCATTCCCGGGCGTTCTGGTCATCCTACGGCTTCTGGTTGGCCTGGGCCTGCACCATATTCCCATATACCAGCTGTGTCATTGCCTGCATTTTGTCACGGAGCCGCATGACATACTCTATGATGGACACTTAGGGTGTGTTCAGTTCCCCTTCCCAGGATTCTCTTAACAGACCAATGGGCCCCCGGACTCGTCTTCCATAGAGGAGCTAGAAAGGGGAGAACCCCGTTGAGGCCTGTGGTACCTCTCTGTAAGCAAAGATGGTGTGGGAGGTACCGCTCCCTGTCGCGCCCATGTGACTCGACCAGCATTTTCAGCATTTGCTTAAGGGTACCATTGAATCATTCACACAAACCACTGGTCTGTGGGTGATATGAGCTTGATACCAGATGCTGCACCTGCATTTTCTTACAGAGAGCTTCCATTAACCGAGACATGAACTGAGTCCCCTGGTCGGTAAGCATCTCCCTGGGAAATCCTACTTTAAAAAAAGATAGCTAAAAGGGCATCGGCCACCTTATCGGCCCTAACTGAGGACAGAGCTACTGCCTCCGGGGACCGGGTAGCATAGTCTACCACAGTAAGGATGAACTGTTTTCCAGAGCTGCTGGAGATGGCCAGCGGGCCAGTGATGTCCACAGCAACCCTCTGGAATGGCTCCTATATCACCGAAAAAGGGATCAGGGGAGCTTCGGGTGCACGCCCCGACTTCCCCACTCACTTTGACACGTGATACAGGACCGGCAGTAGTTGGCAATGACTGTCCCCATTTTGGGCCAATAGAAGTGGTGTGACTGCCGGGCCTTAGTTTTGTGGACCCCCAAGTGTCCAGCTAGCGGAATCTCATGGGCAACCCACAACAACTCCTCCCTAAACTGTCTCTCCCTCATCCACTCCTGTTGGGAGTTACACGGACCCATTTCTCGGTACAACCTCCCCTGGGCCCTGCATACTCTCTCCTTATTGGGCCTGGAGATGCGCTTGTCTGCGAGGTCCCTTAACGTCTCTACACTGGCATCTGAGGCCAGTGTCACCTGGAACTCCTGACTAGAGGTAGCCAGAATCGACCTTAAGGCTCCTACCTCATTGGAACCGCCTGAGACCTGCTCTGGGTCCGCAGCCAGTTCTGTTATCCCACCGGGTGATGAGGGCCTAGAACGCAGCGCATCACTTGTGTTCTGGGCACTCATACTACGGGTGACAGCGGCTATGTAGGCTGTCTCACCGGGGGATACCAAACCTTCCCCATCAGCCAGACAAGCTGTGGGTACCACTTCCACTTCCTCCCCGAATACCTCCGGAGCAGTGCTAAGCATGGGGCAGTTGCCAGTGGCCATGCCACAGTCTGTCATGACACTGGTCGGCTGCAAGGGACCACCTGCTTCATGGTCTCCGCGCCTACTCCCATCGCCCTTAGCACTCATGCTGGCTCCTTTTTGGTGATCTTCAGCAACATCACCTCGCAGTGTGACATGGCTGAGCTCTCCTGTACCACAAGATATATTATCATCAGGCATCACATTAACATTCACATAATTGCCATTTTCATCACAGGAATTACCAGATCCAGGAGGGTTGTGAGGTATGTGTTGGGTAACCAACAGTCCCAGATCAGTCCCCAATAGAACATTTGTGGGGATGTTCTTGGATACCCCCACTTCTCTTAATTCTCTCCCCACACCCCAGTCTAGGAAAACGCGGGCCATAGGAAAAGGTCAGAGAACACCCACAATCCCGGTGACAGTCAGCGTTTTCCCAGGGATAAGGTCTTCGGGGGACACCAACTCAGGGCGGATGAGGGTTCGTCCTTGAGCCCCATAGTGATGGTACCACCCACGGTAACTGATTGCACCCCCGCAACTGCCCCACCCACAAAAAGAACACCTTGGGCTTGGGTGTGGGGTTCTTCTGCCTCTGTGGGCAGGTAAGGCAGATGTAACCAGTTGGGTCGCAGGTATAGCATGGGCGGGAGTCAGATGCAGGCTGGGTGCTGGAAGATGGGGCAGGACCCCCTGAGGGCTGGCTGGCAGAGACACTGGGGTGGTTGTCAGCTTACCTCCTTTCCGGCTGGCGACGGCTGACTTCCGCACCTCTGGTGTGCCGTTGGCCTCATAGGCATCTGCAATCTGGGCTGCTTTAGCGGCCTCCTTTGGTTCGTGGTCCAGCACAAACTGTTGCACCTCCACAGGGCAAAGATGAAGCTACTGGTGCTTCACCATTTGATCCTTCAACTCCTCAAAGGTGGTGACTGACAGTCCTTGGACCCACTGCTCAAAGGTGGTCCTGAGTCCACCCACCACATCACTATAGCTGTCATGTGGTCCACGCTGGAGGGCTTGGAACTTTTTCCGGTAAACCTCAGGAGTAAGCTGGTACTTTTTATCAGGGCCTGCTTGACGGCCTCATAGTCTCCATCTTGGTCTCGAGGGAGAGAAGGTAACACCTCCAGAGCTTTTCCTCTGAGCCCTGGAGTTAAATATCTGGACCACTGGTCCGTGGGCAGCTGATACTGCCTGCAGGCTGTTTCAAACCCCTGAAGAAATATGTCCAAATACCCGTTCTTTTCCATTACAGGAAAATGCTTGGGACAGGGTTTAAAGCTGTGGGCATGGCTGGACTCAAGGTTCGATGAGGTGGATGGCTCCTTCTGGATGCGGGGTAACTTCAGGCGATTACAGCCGCTAATCTTGCTCAGCAGCCTCTCGGTCGGCTTGGGCTTGTTGCTCAGCAGCCTCTCGGTCGTCTCTCTCAGCCTGTCCTTGTTCTGCTCGCTCTTGGAATCACAGAATAAGCTTCAGACATCCCTCACAATCATCTGTGCCGAGTTGCTCCAAGACCATCTGCGGGAGGGTGTCCACACTACCCTGGTTGCGAATATAGCTGGCATCCACATGTGGGACCTCTGCAGCAGCGCCATCCAGGTGTCACACGCACGCCGCTAGGTTCAGATAGGGGCGAGGCAGGTTACATGAATTCTTTGGAATCCTGGGGGAACCGTTAGTCAGGGCGACCATAGACCATGTGCTGCAGCTTCCCTCAAGCACACAGGGGTATTGACCCTCAGGCATAGACATGCAGGTTGTTTCATTTGCTGATCAGACACACTTGACAAGAGTCCTCATAACGGTAGAACAGTAGCATATAATAAGAAGCAGCACAGCCAGTGCAAGTTAAGTCTTATGAGCAACAGGCTCCAGTGACAAACAGTACAGTTTCCTTAGCAGCACAGCAGTTCACAGTCTTCCCAGTAGTACAGGACAGCACAGTTCTAATGTAAAGGCACATTAATGAACACAGCATTCTTTACAGCGCAGTGAGATGGAGGAGGGGGGAGGGTTTGCTGAGGGAGATGATCCCTGTGACTCCATTTCTTCCAGTCCTTATCTTTCTGCCTGACAATACTCTGCACTGTTAGTTCAGGAACTCTACCTGACCTGTGCTTAGCTTCACTTCTGACTTGAATCCTTTTCACTTGCAGGGGCGCTTCTGTGAGATACAGAACACACACACTACCTGTTCTCTTCGGCTCCAGCCAGACGGTATACAACTTCCCTACAATCCCCCTGGGGCTCTGCTAAAACACTCCCCTTCTCCTGTGACTGTGTTAACCCCTCTAGTTGCTGGATGCTTCTGGAGTACAACACTTCCTGTCTCCTGTGCTTGTGTCATTTGTAATAGTTGCTGAATGCTTTTGAAGCAACAGCACTACTTCTGCATGTCACACTCTTCCCTCCTTTTTGAATGTCGTCCTCGACATTCGTCTTATTTGGTCAATCTGACCAATTCTAAGACAGTGGTGAAAGTTGGATAACTTTATATACAAATTGGCATTGTGAAATTGGTATAACGTTCATAAACATTGATAACAACCTATTCTTACAACCTTTTTCTTGTAGGATGCCTGTAAGAAATAAACAAATAACACAATTAAAATAATCAGCATCTCTTCAGCTGGAGCTTTTTGTATGTCTTCAACCATCTCCCTCTATCTTTGCTTTAACAGTTCTTTGTTTCTACAAAGTCTTTTCAGGATAATCAAAGCATGAAAACAAATCTTTCCACCAGGCAACATCCTCCATACTGCCTTTCGGTGGTGAATACCACTCCAGTGAGCTTACCTGGTCCGCGGGCTGAGATACCTGCTTCCAATGGACAGTCCTTGGCACTTGACTCAGTTCAAGTGTCTCATACGTTAGCATCACGGGCCTCCTCACTTCTCGACATCCTCCTGGTGGGTTGATCCCCAGAGACCACAGGTTCTTCAGTCACAGAAGTTTCTTCCGCCGCACTCATTTCCCGTGCTTTCTCAGATGCTCTTGGAGCTGCCTCTGTAAGTTCCTGTACTTCTCCTGAGTCGCTTGTTTCTGCACGGTCTGGTAATTCCGCTCCTCCTGAGTGTCGATCGGTCTCTTCAGGGGCCGGTGTTCTATCATCAGATCTGAATTGGACTTCATCTGTACTTCTTGGTATGAACTCTGGAGCCTCCGGACTTAGTTCATTCTCCTGAGGATGGTACATCCCTTTCCTTGCCGGTCCGAGAAATACAACGGTGTGTTCTTCTCCATCAGAACTTTCAAGGTCACTATCCACCTCCGGAGCTTCAGTCTGTGGTGGTCCCTTAGTCGATCTCGGACAATGTCGGTCTACTTCTTGTTGTGGTGGGAGATAATCACAGGATATCAGTAAATTCCGATGGACTATTATGATTTTCTTGTCTCCCATTTCCAATCGGATTTCATACACTGGGCTGTCATCAGCTTTCCTCCTTACGACCACATACACCTTGTCTTCCCAGTATGCACAAAGTTTTCCTGGACCGCCTTTCTCACTAACGTTCTTGACTAGTACCCGGCTTCCCGGTGCCAATTCTGCTCCATAACATTTCCGATCATAGTACTCCTTACTCTTGCTCTTTCCTTGCGTAACCACTTTGGACACTATGTTGTATGCCTCTGCCATCCATTCCTTCCATTTCCGAACGTACTCCGCATACGTTCTGTAAGTCTCTGACACCGGAGTATCGAACATGATGTCGATTGGCAGTCTTGGCGATCGTCCATACAATAGGAAAAAGGGTGAGTAACCCGTTGCATCGCTCTTTGTACAGTTATAGGCATGCACCTCTTTTGACAGACAACTCTTCCAGTCTTTCTTCTCATCAGCTATTAAAGTGCGCAACATAGACAATAATGTCCAGTTAGAACGTTCCACTTGTCCATTACCCTCTGGGTGATAGGGCGTTGTGTGGGATCTCTGAATTCTACAGTACTTTCCTAGCTTGGCAAAGAGCTGGTTCTCAAATTCTCTTCCTTGGTTGTGGTGTAACCTCGTAGGGAACCCAAACCTCAAAATAAAATCATTGAAGATCTTCTCTGCTGCTGTTTGACCCGACTTATTGGTGGTGGCATATGCTTGAGCAAATCGAGTGAAATGGTCCATCACCACCAAGATGTATTCGTAACCACCGTTGCACGTCTCGAGATGTAGAAAGTCTATTGAGAGCATCTCAAACGGATACGTAGTTTGGATGTTGCCCATAGGTGCCCGGGTTGATGTGTTGGGACATTTATCTTTCAGACACCCTCACTCCCTGGTCACGTACCTCTCAATATCTCTCTGCTTGTATGGACAGAAGAATCGTTCACGGATCAAGTTGGTTGTCCTTTCCACTCTCAGGTGTCCCATGTTTTCATGGAGTTCGTTGAAGACCAACCTACGGAATACTCAGGGTAGTACCAACTGCTGGCTTTGTCCTCCTTTACGATACAGGATACCATCTTCACTGAGGTAGAGCTTTGTCCATTTTTTAATTAAAAGAGATATTGCTGGTGATTCTCTCCTGTTTACTTGGAAACCGATTTTGGTCCACATAAAGTAGTATTCTACCAATTATCTGATCTTCCCGTTGTGCTCTACAGATTTTCCCTTTTGGTAATTGTTGAATAGACCGAGGGTGATCTTGTTCTCTTGCTTTTATGGTGGTTTCCACCGTCAAGGGACACCACAATGGTGCGTCTTCCTCTTCATAAGCTTGTACTGCTTGGGTAGTGCTCTCAATTGCTTCCAGACTGACTTCCTCCGAGCATTCTTGAATGAACTCCTCAGGCTCTAGTGGCATTCTTGATAATCCGACAGCATCCGCATTGCATTTTCCTGGCCTGTACTTGATGCTGAAATTGAAGACAGCTAGTTCAGCAACTCATCTCTGACCCGTTGCATTCAGTTTGACTGTAGTGAGGACATTGGTCAAAGGGTTGTTGTCAGTGTATGCCTCAAACTCTTTGCTGTAGTAGAGATAATCTCTAAATTGTTCACAGATAGCCCATTTCAATGCCAGGAACTCCAATTTTCCGGAATGTAGATGGTAGATGGTAATTCTTCTCAGCATCTGTCATTGTTCTAGAACCGTAACTGATGACTCTCATTTTTCCATCTTGATGCTGATACAGGGCAGCTCCCAGTCCAACTTGAGAAGTGTCACAATGAAGACCAAATGGTAAGTTGAAATCAGGATATCCCAAGATGGGTGGTTTTACCAGGTAGTCTACTAGTTCTTTCAATACCTCCTGGTGGTCTGCTGTCCAGAAAATGGGCTGTTGGGACGAAACGGAGTTGTTTCTTTTAAGCCCGGTCCTACCCGTGTTCTTCTTTTTCTCCGTGGGTGTAGTTGTCTCTGTCGTCCCCCCCCAAGAGGAGGTATAGTGGGGTGGCCATCCTGGAGAAGTCCTGAATGTAAGTACGATAGTAGCAGAGGAATCCTAATATCTGCCTCAACTCCCTGACGGTAGAGGGCCGCTAGTCTTTTAAGGCCAGTACCGGAGCGATTTCTGCTGGGTCCATGGTATATCCTTCTCCGGACACAGTTTTCCCTAGAAATCGGACTTGTCTTTTGAACAGTTCACATTTATTTGGGGTCAACTTAACTCCGTGTTGTTGATATCGTTGTCCTCACGTGCTCAACATGCTCCCGGAAGGTTTTGCTGTGTACCACATTGTCATCCAAGTACGGCTGGCAGATATCGTCCCTCAATCCTTCTAAACATGTCTCCATGCTCCTCTGGAATTCTGCTGGAGCTGAACTGAGCCCAAATGTTATGCGGATCCATTCATATAATCCCCACAGTGTGATGAATGCTGTCAAGGGTCTTCTGGACTCTTCGACAAACCCTTTGTGGTATGCCTTACCCTGATTGAGGACAGAGAACCAGGTGCTTCCTGATAGGCTATCCAGAATATCTTGGATCTTTGATATCGGGTGTCGATTAGGTACTGACTTTCGGTTTAGTTCCCGGTAATCACAACAGAGTTTCAACGTACCGTCCTTCTTCCTAACACAGACAATAGGAGAGGAATAAGACGACTTCGACTTTTGGACCCAACCTCTGTTGATGAGATCTTGTAAATATTCTTTCACTTCACAATGTAATGGTTTCGGCACAGACATGTAACTTTTGGTTACTGGGGTCGTGTCTTTCAAATGATTTTCAAATGCAACGATGGGATACAACCTATATCAGAGTCATCTTTGGAGAATGCATGACACTCTTCTCTCAGCATCTGTTTTGCTACCGCTCGATCTTCAGCACACAAGTGTTCCAGGGGTACTGGAGGATCCTAGGACTCCATGGTGGGTTGTGCATTTTCCTCCCCTGGGCAACTCCTGTTCCTTGGTGGCGAGACTGAATTCACGGTAGACCCCAGGGCGGGTCTCACACTGGCTGGATATACCGTTTTAATGGTTTCAATGTGACCTAACACAGTCTTTGGCTCCAGTCTAATTTCGTGTTTTGTAGTATTCATCACCGGTACTGTCACTCGAGCAAACCCACCAGTAGGAATCGTAAACACAGTCTCACCTTGAACTTGGCCTTCCGGAAGTTCTGAGGAGTCTTTTGGCACGAACAGTCTTTTCTGGACTTCCCGGTTCTACCCGGACTCCACACCTCACCCCCACCATTTGGTTTGCAGGGATGATGGTTGGGCGCCAGCCTACCTTGACTTCTTTTAGGTCCATTGTATTCTGTGCTTTCATTACTCTATGAATCACATTTTCCGCCACGGCGTTGGGTATGGCAAGCGATGTGGCAATTGCATCCACCACCAGCGTCACTGACTTGTGTTTCGTGATGAACTCTCTGATTACATTATAACCCAGAATAGGATCCTCTGCCATGTTATGATCACTGGTCACAAGAAAAGCTACCAAAAGCTCAATGGTGTTGCTGTTCTTCGTGGCCCTGAGTTGAAAAGTCACTTCCACCCACCCAGCCTATGAAAGGGATTTCGGTCTGGTTGACGGCTTTGCTGTGGAGTTCCACTGGTCCTAAGAGTTCTTTTAGTGACTGAAGGCAAGTGTGTGGCAGGTAGCACTTTTTCCATTCTTCATTTAAAAGGCTCGCTTGGGCTCCTGAGTCCCACAGTGCTTTTACCAGGAGTCCATCTAGCTGGCACTGTATAAAGCATCTTTCACCGATTAGGCTGATGAGGCTATCTTTACTGACCGAGGAATCCTCCTCCCAGGAGTACATCGTTTGACCTCTGCACTGGGCATTAATAACTGATGCCCCTGTCTCTCTTGCAGCTGTTGTAGATGGGAACACACTTGGGAATAGTACTGACGCAGCCGTTTTACGTCATGCGCCGTTCTGGAGTTTGGTGAGATTTGGATTTGCTTCTGGGGCCTCCTCCGTGTCGCGGTTACCAGTCGCCTCACACTGGCAACCTCCTGTCTTTTAATCCAAATGACCATGACCATTGGCATTCCTTGACATAATGTCCTTCCTCACCACATCTTAGACAGTGGACACACACCGTACTCTGATTTGATGAATGGCACGCTTCACAAGCCGGGTATCTTCTGTTTTGGCACCCACTCCTGGGTCTGAGGGATACCGGTTCTGGACTGGCACGAATCAACTTTTTCCCCTCAATCAACTCGGCTCGCAGTTCTCCTATTACTTCCTCCCAGTCAGCACTTGCAGGCCTCCTTTTTGTTGGTGATTTAAGGTTCCCTCTCGGAGGTGGCACTGGAGGGTCTCCATGATGGTCTTTGGACTGGCCACCGGGGGTCTCCAACTTCAGCTGACTCATTTTGGTGATTTTAGGAGCAGAGCCTTTCTTTAACTTCGGTTCGCTCTCTGACTCCAAACTAGCTGCCTCATTCATTTATTCAATTAGGACTTCGTCCAGAATGCCAGAATCTTCTAGGTACCGTTTCAGCTGCAACTTGATGTCTTTGATGATTAATCCCATTCCCAATGATCTCAAGAACTTCTTCTGGACTAGTCCAGCATCAAACCTCTCTTCCGCTTCTACATCTCTGGATGCAAACAACAGTCTATCCTTCAGTTCAATTGCTCTGAACAAGAAACTTTGGGGTGATTCATTCTTTTTCTGTGAGAGGTTAATGAGTCGGTGGAACAATTCTGATGTACTCTCTTCTTTATAGTGCCCTTTTAAAATCATCTTCAGCTGTTGCAAGGTCAATTGACTTTTCATTTCTAGCATACTACGGAGGTTCAGTCCTGGGCTGATCGCTTTCACCACCTCCTCGAGGATCTCATCTGGCTGGTAGCCTTTCTGTAAGCCTGCATCGATCTGGTGCAACAAGTTCCTATAAGACCGTTTCTCTTTCTGTTCACACTCTCCAATCTGTCCCAGGATCTTGAATTATTTCCTTATGGTGATTTGTGGTGTTAGAGAGAACTGTCTCCCTGATTTATCTAACCCGAGCAGGTTAAAGGTCCTGTCTTTGTCTATCACCCGTTCAGAGGTTTTGGTTGATTCCTGCAGGGCTGTTGTCAGGGCTTTGAATTGTTCTTTTAAAAATAAAAAACTAAAAAATAAAATAAATAATTAACCTGGTCCACTATTCAATTTCCTACCTGTGTCAGTTTATTGTACAATCCTACATCTAAGTGTCAGCTCAGATTACAAATGACAGAGGCATGGAGGGAGGGGGGCGAGTGACTTTAGAAATTTTTAATATTTTCTATGACACAGCTCCTCACACTTTCTCTTGTCACACAGCTCTTCCCTGTTCTCAGGTCACACAGCTCCTCCCGTGTTCTCAGGTCACACAGCTCCTCCCATGTTCTCAGGTCACACAGCTCCTCCCGTGTTCTCAGGTCAAACAGCTCCTCCCGTGTTCTCAGGTCACACAGCTCCTCCAATGTTCTCAGGTCACACAGCTCCTCCCATGTTCTCAGGTCACAGCTCCTCCAATGTTCTCAGGTCACACAGCTCCTGCCATGTTCTCAGGTCACACAGCTCCTCCAATGTTCTCAAGTCACACAGCTCCTCCCTGTTCTCAGGTCACACAGCTCCTCCCGTGTTCTCAGGTCACACAGCTCCTCCCATGTTCTCAGGTCACACAGCTCCTCTAATGTTCTCAGGTCAAACAGCTCCTCCGATGTTCTCAGGTCACACAGCTCCTCCAATGTTCTCAGGTCACACAGCTCCTCCCATGTTCTCAGGTCACACAGCTCCTCCAATATTCTCAGGTCAAACAGCTCCTCCCGTGTTCTCAGGTCACACAGCTCCTCCAATGTTCTCAGGTCAAACAGCTCCTCCCATGTTCTCAGGTCAAACAGCTCCTCCAATGTTCTCAGGTCACACAGCTCTTTCCTTGTTGTAGAAAAAGGAGTGAGTTGGAAATCCATGGGAGGAGAACCAGTGGGTTTTATGACTCCAGCTGCTGTAGCTCAGCAACAGTGGAAAAGTGAAAAAAACGGCACTTCCACAGGTAAAATAAAAGCATTAAATACGATACTAAACAATACCAGCAATAAATAAAAGCACTTTATGCCATAAAACCCGACATACAAAGATAAAAAAACTTTTTTTTTTATCTTTGTATGTCAGGTTTTATGGCATAAAGTGTTTTTATTTATTGCTGGTATTGTTTAGTATCGTATTTAATGCTTTTATTTTACCTGTTGAAGTGCCGGTTTTTTCACTTTTCCGCTCCTCCCATGTTCTCAGGTCACACAGCTCCTCCTATAATCTCAGGTCTCAATGTTCTCTGGTCATACATCTCCTCCCACGTTCTCAGGTCACACAGCTCCTCCTATGATCTCAGGTCTCAATCTTCTCTGGTCACACAGCTCCTCCTATGATCTCAGGTCTCAATGTTCTCTGGTCATACAGCTCCTCCCACGTTCTCAGGTCACACAGCTCCTCCTATGATCTCAGGTTTCAATGTTCTCTGGTCACACAGCTCCTCCTATGATCTCAGGTCTCAATGTTTTCTGGTCATACAGCTCCTCCCATGTTCTCAGGTCACACAGCTCCTCCTGTGATCTCAGGTCTCAATGTTCTCTGGTCATACAGCTCCTCCCACGTTCTCAGGTCACACAGCTCCTCCTGTGATCTCAGGTCTCAATGTTCTCTGGTCATACAGCTACTCCCACGTTCTCAGGTCACACAGCTCCTCCTGTGATCTCAGGTCTCAATGTTCTCTGGTCATACAGCTCCTCTCACGTTCTCAGGTCACACAGCTCCTCCTATGATCTCAGGTCTCAATGTTCTCTGGTCATACTGCTCCTCCCACGTTCTCAGGTCACACACCTCCTCCTGTGATCTCAGGTCTCAATGTTCTCTGGTCATACAGCTCCTCCATGTTCTCAGGTCACACAGCTCCTCCTGTGACCTCAGGTCTCAATGTTCTCTGGTCATACAGCTCCTCCCACGTTCTAGTGTGGTGACACAGCATTTCTTCTTAATTATCCAGACGTAAGTTTAGTAGGCCAGGAGACATACACTATTATCTTTATGTTGACTTTTGAATTTATGTGTTTTTCTTTGGTTGGTCAAGAAGGACAGACTATTGTTTGTATAATTCTGGATGATGACACTGGAGTTGATATCTACTGCAACTTATTGTCTGTTATCACTGAAGAACAGAGACGTTAAGGGTGTCCACACTACCCTGGTTGCGAATATAGCTGGCATCCACATGTGGGACCTCTGCAGCAGCGCCATCCAGGTGTCACACGCACGCCGCTAGGTTCAGATAGGGGCGAGGCAGGTTACATGAATTCTTTGGAATCCTGGGGGAACCGTTAGTCAGGGCGACCATAGACCATGTGCTGCAGCTTCCCTCAAGCACACAGGGGTATTGACCCTCAGGCATAGACATGTAGGTTGTTTCATTTGCTGATCAGACACACTTGACAAGAGTCCTCATAACGGTAGAACAGTAGCATATAATAAGAAGCAGCACAGCCAGTGCAAGTTAAGTCTTATGAGCAACAGGCTCCAGTGACAAACAGTACAGTTTCCTTAGCAGCACAGCAGTTCACAGTCTTCCCAGTAGTACAGGACAGCACAGTTCTAATGTAAAGGCACATTAATGAACACAGCATTCTTTACAGCGCAGTGAGATGGAGGAGGGGGGAGGGTTTGCTGAGGGAGATGATCCCTGTGACTCCATTTCTTCCAGTCCTTATCTTTCTGCCTGACAATACTCTGCACTGTTAGTTCAGGAACTCTACCTGACCTGTGCTTAGCTTCACTTCTGACTTGAATCCTTTTCACTTGCAGGGGCGCTTCTGTGAGATACAGAACACACACACTACCTGTTCTCTTCGGCTCCAGCCAGACGGTAAACAACTTCCCTACAATCCCCCTGGGGCTCTGCTAAAACACTCCCCTTCTCCTGTGACTGTGTTAACCCCTCTAGTTGCTGGATGCTTCTGGAGTACAACACTTCCTGTCTCCTGTGCTTGTGTCATTTGTAATAGTTGCTTAATGCTTTTTGAAGCAACAGCACTACTTCTGCATGTCACACTCTTCCCTCCTTTTTGAATGTCGTCCTCGACATTCGTCTTATTTGGTCAATCTGACCAATTCTAAGACAGTGGTGAAAGTTGGATAACTTTATATACAAATTGGCATTGTGAAATTGGTATAACGTTCATAAACATTGATAACAACCTATTCTTACAACCTTTTTCTTGTAGGATGCCTGTAAGAAATAAACAAATAACACAATTAAAATAATCAGCATCTCTTCAGCTGGAGCTTTTTGTATGTCTTCAACCATCTCCCTCTATCTTTGCTTTAACAGTTCTTTGTTTCTACAAAGTCTTTTCAGGATAATCAAAGCATGAAAACAAATCTTTCCACCAGGCAACATCCTCCATACTGCCTTTCGGTGGTGAATACCACTCCAGTGAGCTTACCTGGTCCGCGGGCTGAGATACCTGCTTCCAATGGACAGTCCTTGGCACTTGACTCAGTTCAAGTGTCTCATACGTTAGCATCACGGGCCTCCTCACTTCTCGACATCCTCCTGGTGGGTTGATCCCCAGAGACCACAGGTTCTTCAGTCACAGAAGTTTCTTCCGCCGCACTCATTTCCCGTGCTTTCTCAGATGCTCTTGGAGCTGCCTCTGTAAGTTCCTGTACTTCTCCTGAGTCGCTTGTTTCTGCACGGTCTGGTAATTCCGCTCCTCCTGAGTGTCGATCGGTCTCTTCAGGGGCCGGTGTTCTATCATCAGATCTGAATTGGACTTCATCTGTACTTCTTGGTATGAACTCTGGAGCCTCCGGACTTAGTTCATTCTCCTGAGGATGGTACATCCCTTTCCTTGCCGGTCCGAGAAATACAACGGTGTGTTCTTCTCCATCAGAACTTTCAAGGTCACTATCCACCTCCGGAGCTTCAGTCTGTGGTGGTCCCTTAGTCGATCTCGGACAATGTCGGTCTACTTCTTGTTGTGGTGGGAGATAATCACAGGATATCAGTAAATTCCGATGGACTATTATGATTTTCTTGTCTCCCATTTCCAATCGGATTTCATACACTGGGCTGTCATCAGCTTTCCTCCTTACGACCACATACACCTTGTCTTCCCAGTATGCACAAAGTTTTCCTGGACCGCCTTTCTCACTAACGTTCTTGACTAGTACCCGGCTTCCCGGTGCCAATTCTGCTCCATAACATTTCCGATCATAGTACTCCTTACTCTTGCTCTTTCCTTGCGTAACCACTTTGGACACTATGTTGTATGCCTCTGCCATCCATTCCTTCCATTTCCGAACGTACTCCGCATACGTTCTGTAAGTCTCTGACACCGGAGTATCGAACATGATGTCGATTGGCAGTCTTGGCGATCGTCCATACAATAGGAAAAAGGGTGAGTAACCCGTTGCATCGCTCTTTGTACAGTTATAGGCATGCACCTCTTTTGACAGACAACTCTTCCAGTCTTTCTTCTCATCAGCTATTAAAGTGCGCAACATAGACAATAATGTCCAGTTAGAACGTTCCACTTGTCCATTACCCTCTGGGTGATAGGGCGTTGTGTGGGATCTCTGAATTCTACAGTACTTTCCTAGCTTGGCAAAGAGCTGGTTCTCAAATTCTCTTCCTTGGTTGTGGTGTAACCTCGTAGGGAACCCAAACCTCAAAATAAAATCATTGAAGATCTTCTCTGCTGCTGTTTGACCCGACTTATTGGTGGTGGCATATGCTTGAGCAAATCGAGTGAAATGGTCCATCACCACCAAGATGTATTCGTAACCACCGTTGCACGTCTCGAGATGTAGAAAGTCTATTGAGAGCATCTCAAACGGATACGTAGTTTGGATGTTGCCCATAGGTGCCCGGGTTGATGTGTTGGGACATTTATCTTTCAGACACCCTCACTCCCTGGTCACGTACCTCTCAATATCTCTCTGCTTGTATGGACAGAAGAATCGTTCACGGATCAAGTTGGTTGTCCTTTCCACTCTCAGGTGTCCCATGTTTTCATGGAGTTCGTTGAAGACCAACCTACGGAATACTCAGGGTAGTACCAACTGCTGGCTTTGTCCTCCTTTACGATACAGGATACCATCTTCACTGAGGTAGAGCTTTGTCCATTTTTTAATTAAAAGAGATATTGCTGGTGATTCTCTCCTGTTTACTTGGAAACCGATTTTGGTCCACATAAAGTAGTATTCTACCAATTATCTGATCTTCCCGTTGTGCTCTACAGATTTTCCCTTTTGGTAATTGTTGAATAGACCGAGGGTGATCTTGTTCTCTTGCTTTTATGGTGGTTTCCACCGTCAAGGGACACCACAATGGTGCGTCTTCCTCTTCATAAGCTTGTACTGCTTGGGTAGTGCTCTCAATTGCTTCCAGACTGACTTCCTCCGAGCATTCTTGAATGAACTCCTCAGGCTCTAGTGGCATTCTTGATAATCCAACAGCATCCGCATTGCATTTTCCTGGCCTGTACTTGATGCTGAAATTGAAG
Source organism: Phyllobates terribilis (assembly GCF_046119375.1). Lineage (NCBI taxonomy): Eukaryota > Metazoa > Chordata > Amphibia > Anura > Dendrobatidae > Phyllobates > Phyllobates terribilis. Next base: position 84,672,290 of record NW_027362772.1, read on the forward strand.
ACAGCTAGTTCAGCAACTCATCTCTGACCCGTTGCATTCAGTTTGACTGTAGTGAGGACATAGGTCAAAGGGTTGTTGTCAGTGTATGCCTCAAACTCTTTGCTGTAGTAGAGATAATCTCTAAATTGTTCACAGATAGCCCATTTCAATGCCAGGAACTCCAATTTTCCGGAATGTAGATGGTAGATGGTAATTCTTCTCAGCATCTGTCATTGTTCTAGAACCGTAACTGATGACTCTCATTTTTCCATCTTGATGCTGATACAGGGCAGCTCCCAGTCCAACTTGAGAAGTGTCACAATGAAGACCAAATGGTAAGTTGAAATCAGGATATCCCAAGATGGGTGGTTTTACCAGGTAGTCTACTAGTTCTTTCAATACCTCCTGGTGGTCTGCTGTCCAGAAAATGGGCTGTTGGGACGAAACGGAGTTGTTTCTTTTAAGCCCGGTCCTACCCGTGTTCTTCTTTTTCTCCGTGGGTGTAGTTGTCTCTGTCGTCCCCCCCCAAGAGGAGGTATAGTGGGGTGGCCATCCTGGAGAAGTCCTGAATGTAAGTACGATAGTAGCAGAGGAATCCTAATATCTGCCTCAACTCCCTGACGGTAGAGGGCCGCTAGTCTTTTAAGGCCAGTACCGGAGCGATTTCTGCTGGGTCCATGGTATATCCTTCTCCGGACACAGTTTTCCCTAGAAATCGGACTTGTCTTTTGAACAGTTCACATTTATTTGGGGTCAACTTAACTCCGTGTTGTTGATATCGTTGTCCTCACGTGCTCAACATGCTCCCGGAAGGTTTTGCTGTGTACCACATTGTCATCCAAGTACGGCTGGCAGATATCGTCCCTCAATCCTTCTAAACATGTCTCCATGCTCCTCTGGAATTCTGCTGGAGCTGAACTGAGCCCAAATGTTATGCGGATCCATTCATATAATCCCCACAGTGTGATGAATGCTGTCAAGGGTCTTCTGGACTCTTCGACAAACCCTTTGTGGTATGCCTTACCCTGATTGAGGACAGAGAACCAGGTGCTTCCTGATAGGCTATCCAGAATATCTTGGATCTTTGATATCGGGTGTCGATTAGGTACTGACTTTCGGTTTAGTTCCCGGTAATCACAACAGAGTTTCAACGTACCGTCCTTCTTCCTAACACAGACAATAGGAGAGGAATAAGACGACTTCGACTTTTGGACCCAACCTCTGTTGATGAGATCTTGTAAATATTCTTTCACTTCACAATGTAATGGTTTCGGCACAGACATGTAACTTTTGGTTACTGGGGTCGTGTCTTTCAAATGATTTTCAAATGCAACGATGGGATACAACCTATATCAGAGTCATCTTTGGAGAATGCATGACACTCTTCTCTCAGCATCTGTTTTGCTACCGCTCGATCTTCAGCACACAAGTGTTCCAGGGGTACTGGAGGATCCTAGGACTCCATGGTGGGTTGTGCATTTTCCTCCCCTGGGCAACTCCTGTTCCTTGGTGGCGAGACTGAATTCACGGTAGACCCCAGGGCGGGTCTCACACTGGCTGGATATACCGTTTTAATGGTTTCAATGTGACCTAACACAGTCTTTGGCTCCAGTCTAATTTCGTGTTTTGTAGTATTCATCACCGGTACTGTCACTCGAGCAAACCCACCAGTAGGAATCGTAAACACAGTCTCACCTTGAACTTGGCCTTCCGGAAGTTCTGAGGAGTCTTTTGGCACGAACAGTCTTTTCTGGACTTCCCGGTTCTACCCGGACTCCACACCTCACCCCCACCATTTGGTTTGCAGGGATGATGGTTGGGCGCCAGCCTACCTTGACTTCTTTTAGGTCCATTGTATTCTGTGCTTTCATTACTCTATGAATCACATTTTCCGCCACGGCGTTGGGTATGGCAAGCGATGTGGCAATTGCATCCACCACCAGCGTCACTGACTTGTGTTTCGTGATGAACTCTCTGATTACATTATAACCCAGAATAGGATCCTCTGCCATGTTATGATCACTGGTCACAAGAAAAGCTACCAAAAGCTCAATGGTGTTGCTGTTCTTCGTGGCCCTGAGTTGAAAAGTCACTTCCACCCACCCAGCCTATGAAAGGGATTTTGGTCTGGTTGACGGCTTTGCTGTGGAGTTCCACTGGTCCTAAGAGTTCTTTTAGTGACTGAAGGCAAGTGTGTGGCAGGTAGCACTTTTTCCATTCTTCATTTAAAAGGCTCGCTTGGGCTCCTGAGTCCCACAGTGCTTTTACCAGGAGTCCATCTAGCTGGCACTGTATAAAGCATCTTTCACCGATTAGGCTGATGAGGCTATCTTTACTGACCGAGGAATCCTCCTCCCAGGAGTACATCGTTTGACCTCTGCACTGGGCATTAATAACTGATGCCCCTGTCTCTCTTGCAGCTGTTGTAGATGGGAACACACTTGGGAATAGTACTGACGCAGCCGTTTTACGTCATGCGCCGTTCTGGAGTTTGGTGAGATTTGGATTTGCTTCTGGGGCCTCCTCCGTGTCGCGGTTACCAGTCGCCTCACACTGGCAACCTCCTGTCTTTTAATCCAAATGACCGTGACCATTGGCATTCCTTGACATAATGTCCTTCCTCACCACATCTTAGACAGTGGACACACACCGTACTCTGATTTGATGAATGGCACGCTTCACAAGCCGGGTATCTTCTGTTTTGGCACCCACTCCTGGGTCTGAGGGATACCGGTTCTGGACTGGCACGAATCAACTTTTTCCCCTCAATCAACTCGGCTCGCAGTTCTCCTATTACTTCCTCCCAGTCAGCACTTGCAGGCCTCCTTTTTGTTGGTGATTTAAGGTTCCCTCTCGGAGGTGGCACTGGAGGGTCTCCATGATGGTCTTTGGACTGGCCACCGGGGGTCTCCAACTTCAGCTGACTCATTTTGGTGATTTTAGGAGCAGAGCCTTTCTTTAACTTCGGTTCGCTCTCTGACTCCAAACTAGCTGCCTCATTCATTTATTCAATTAGGACTTCGTCCAGAATGCCAGAATCTTCTAGGTACCGTTTCAGCTGCAACTTGATGTCTTTGATGATTAATCCCATTCCCAATGATCTCAAGAACTTCTTCTGGACTAGTCCAGCATCAAACCTCTCTTCCGCTTCTACATCTCTGGATGCAAACAACAGTCTATCCTTCAGTTCAATTGCTCTGAACAAGAAACTTTGGGGTGATTCATTCTTTTTCTGTGAGAGGTTAATGAGTCGGTGGAACAATTCTGATGTACTCTCTTCTTTATAGTGCCCTTTTAAAATCATCTTCAGCTGTTGCAAGGTCAATTGACTTTTCATTTCTAGCATACTACGGAGGTTCAGTCCTGGGCTGATCGCTTTCACCACCTCCTCGAGGATCTCATCTGGCTGGTAGCCTTTCTGTAAGCCTGCATCGATCTGGTGCAACAAGTTCCTATAAGACCGTTTCTCTTTCTGTTCACACTCTCCAATCTGTCCCAGGATCTTGAATTATTTCCTTATGGTGATTTGTGGTGTTAGAGAGAACTGTCTCCCTGATTTATCTAACCCGAGCAGGTTAAAGGTCCTGTCTTTGTCTATCACCCGTTCAGAGGTTTTGGTTGATTCCTGCAGGGCTGTTGTCAGGGCTTTGAATTGTTCTTTTAAAAATAAAAAACTAAAAAATAAAATAAATAATTAACCTGGTCCACTATTCAATTTCCTACCTGTGTCAGTTTATTGTACAATCCTACATCTAAGTGTCAGCTCAGATTACAAATGACAGAGGCATGGAGGGAGGGGGGCGAGTGACTTTAGAAATTTTTAATATTTTCTATGACACAGCTCCTCACACTTTCTCTTGTCACACAGCTCTTCCCTGTTCTCAGGTCACACAGCTCCTCCCGTGTTCTCAGGTCACACAGCTCCTCCCATGTTCTCAGGTCACACAGCTCCTCCCGTGTTCTCAGGTCAAACAGCTCCTCCCGTGTTCTCAGGTCACACAGCTCCTCCAATGTTCTCAGGTCACACAGCTCCTCCCATGTTCTCAGGTCACAGCTCCTCCAATGTTCTCAGGTCACACAGCTCCTGCCATGTTCTCAGGTCACACAGCTCCTCCAATGTTCTCAAGTCACACAGCTCCTCCCTGTTCTCAGGTCACACAGCTCCTCCCGTGTTCTCAGGTCACACAGCTCCTCCCATGTTCTCAGGTCACACAGCTCCTCTAATGTTCTCAGGTCAAACAGCTCCTCCGATGTTCTCAGGTCACACAGCTCCTCCAATGTTCTCAGGTCACACAGCTCCTCCCATGTTCTCAGGTCACACAGCTCCTCCAATATTCTCAGGTCAAACAGCTCCTCCCGTGTTCTCAGGTCACACAGCTCCTCCAATGTTCTCAGGTCAAACAGCTCCTCCCATGTTCTCAGGTCAAACAGCTCCTCCAATGTTCTCAGGTCACACAGCTCTTTCCTTGTTGTAGAAAAAGGAGTGAGTTGGAAATCCATGGGAGGAGAACCAGTGGGTTTTATGACTCCAGCTGCTGTAGCTCAGCAACAGTGGAAAAGTGAAAAAAACGGCACTTCCACAGGTAAAATAAAAGCATTAAATACGATACTAAACAATACCAGCAATAAATAAAAGCACTTTATGCCATAAAACCCGACATACAAAGATAAAAAAACTTTTTTTTTTATCTTTGTATGTCAGGTTTTATGGCATAAAGTGTTTTTATTTATTGCTGGTATTGTTTAGTATCGTATTTAATGCTTTTATTTTACCTGTTGAAGTGCCGGTTTTTTCACTTTTCCGCTCCTCCCATGTTCTCAGGTCACACAGCTCCTCCTATAATCTCAGGTCTCAATGTTCTCTGGTCATACATCTCCTCCCACGTTCTCAGGTCACACAGCTCCTCCTATGATCTCAGGTCTCAATCTTCTCTGGTCACACAGCTCCTCCTATGATCTCAGGTCTCAATGTTCTCTGGTCATACAGCTCCTCCCACGTTCTCAGGTCACACAGCTCCTCCTATGATCTCAGGTTTCAATGTTCTCTGGTCACACAGCTCCTCCTATGATCTCAGGTCTCAATGTTTTCTGGTCATACAGCTCCTCCCATGTTCTCAGGTCACACAGCTCCTCCTGTGATCTCAGGTCTCAATGTTCTCTGGTCATACAGCTCCTCCCACGTTCTCAGGTCACACAGCTCCTCCTGTGATCTCAGGTCTCAATGTTCTCTGGTCATACAGCTCCTCCCACGTTCTCAGGTCACACAGCTCCTCCTGTGATCTCAGGTCTCAATGTTCTCTGGTCATACAGCTCCTCTCACGTTCTCAGGTCACACAGCTCCTCCTATGATCTCAGGTCTCAATGTTCTCTGGTCATACTGCTCCTCCCACGTTCTCAGGTCACACACCTCCTCCTGTGATCTCAGGTCTCAATGTTCTCTGGTCATACAGCTCCTCCATGTTCTCAGGTCACACAGCTCCTCCTGTGACCTCAGGTCTCAATGTTCTCTGGTCATACAGCTCCTCCCACGTTCTAGTGTGGTGACACAGCATTTCTTCTTAATTATCCAGACGTAAGTTTAGTAGGCCAGGAGACATACACTATTATCTTTATGTTGACTTTTGAATTTATGTGTTTTTCTTTGGTTGGTCAAGAAGGACAGACTATTGTTTGTATAATTCTGGATGATGACACTGGAGTTGATATCTACTGCAACTTATTGTCTGTTATCACTGAAGAACAGGGCTCAGGGTCATAGAACAATGATGTTTGCTAATATGCAGATTACATCTTGTACCAGGCCAGCTAGTTTATTGACCTGCAGAGCAATGGAACTATGCAAATTGATTAAATGCTCAAACATGAGTGTGGCGCCCCTGAGTGTTCGGTCACCACAGAGGTATTGCATCTCACCCAGAGGTGTGGTATCTCACTCTCAGGTAAGGATGGAGTGTGGCTCAGGACCATTACACTACATCCACTACACCACATTTCCGGGGGACAGGGCGAGATTGCTCCTATGGGAGAGCACAGTCCCTGATCCCTGGCTGGAGTGGGGAGGAACCACTTAGAGAGGGGGAACTATGTAGTGGATGGGTGGAGGATGTAGATCTTGGGAGCACTGGAGTAGGAGTATAAGTATGGGAGCCATCTTAGATCAAGTAAGTGAGTCCCGACAGAGAGTTCCAGTCCAGACGGACTGAGGTGAAGACAGGGAGCAGGGGCTCTGTATGAGCTCTGCTCCACAGGCGGGCCTAGTCAGGAGGCCTGAGCCTGAGAGGAGTGGGAGCAGGAAGGCTCCAGGAACAGAAGGGGCCCCAGGGGTACGGGCCGTGCAGCAAGCCACCCATACACCCGCCACTACTAGAAAGTAGGGGGGTCAGGCCAGAAAAAGGGAACCGGTCCCTCATCTAGCACAGAGCTACAAGGCCCAACTAGGAAACCGGAGGCTGCAGTACTTCAAGTACCGCAGGCCACAAGTCCACACCAGTCTCACTAAGAAGGTAGCCACATAGGACCCAGGGGACGGAACACACGTCGCCCGCCAAGGCCCGAGGATACCGGATAGAAGTGCCACTGGGTGTGAGGTGCAGGGAGCAGGCCAGAGAAAGGACACACAGAAGGGGGTCCTGTAAAATACTCCGGAGTTACCTGAGGGTCGGCTGAACCCCTCACTGCGTGAACACAGGACGCCGTGGGCCTTGCACTGGCGCCTGTAACTGGAACTGCTATAATCGTGAGTAAAGACCCTGGGACTGCACTATCTGACTCCGTGTGATTACTGACTACCTGCACCATAACCACCATCATCTACACTCGTTGCCCTGGAGCTACACTCTTCCTGTGGGGAGTTACACTACCTTAGCTGCTATACCACCGGCTTCAGAGGACTGTTCTGTAGCGGCGGTTCCTATTGACCGCATTCCACAGGTGGCGTAGTCGGAGATTAAACACCTTTACACATAGACTACCCCTGGTTTGACCGCCCTGGGTCACGGACCGGGTCGCCGCCACGGTGACTACAACCTCCAGTGTCTACAGGTCCGGGTCCGGGTACCCCACGGCTCAGGGGGCGTGTCAGAGCCCCTGCCACCTTCCCCCCTGACCTGTGGATGATGAGAGGGACTTTACAAAATGACAGCCAAGAGAGACTCTTGAGGACAGCAACCAGAACACATGATCCATCAAGAGGGACTCAGATTTGACTCCACGGGATGTGCGTTTTGGGGACCTCGGTCCCAGCTGGAAGTACACAGATCTGCTCCATTGACCATCGCTGCACCCTCAGAGACATTTTGAAGAACCCAGGTTGGGACAATGAGGTCACCTGGCCACATACCGCCATGGCCTGTTAGCTTGACGTTACCTCCTCTCTGTGGGTGGCTGTCTAAAGCGGGGTGCCACTGGTGGGGGTAGTCAGTCCTGGAACCCCCAGAGTCGCATTGGCTTCAATCTTGACGGGCCAGCGGAAGGGTGAGACTGTGTAATTTGCTCCATCTTGGGTATTTGCTGGGACTGTTGTACATGTTATTGTCTGTTTGGTGGAAGTGTCTCCACGTCTAGGTTTAAGGGGCAATGACCTTCAATTGTATAGAAGTAAGCCGGTGGCCGGTCCTTATCTCTGCCCTGATCACCGGTGGGAATGTGCTGCCCACATCATCTTATGGTACCCCATGAAAGCTCGTCTCCTATTATCGTCTGTGGACTGAGAATATTTTATTCTTGATTATCGGAGCTGTATGACAGCTCTGCGATGTAACGTCCGACACTCCTGTCTCTGCTCCTTGGGCCCCCGTAGGGCGCGCTACGAAGGGAACATTACATTTCCAGTCTCATAAAGCTCGTGCCGCCCAGGATCCAACTGTGTAAATGCTGATAGATTGGCGCCTGGTGGACTTGTGGCTGCAGCCAGTCATTTTGGAGCGGGCTGCTGATATAATGAGCGAGTCTGGGGTCCCAGCGAGACTCTTTAGAGGGTTATTTGTTTGTTCGGTTCTATAATGGCTACTTAGTGGAAAGGTGTCCTCTTCTTCAAACATGGAAATGATGTTTGCGCAGATTGGCACCATCTCCCCCGACGTCCAACTGCAGAACTTTATTCAAGGTTAATCCTGACGGTGGAGACTTTTATTAATGACTTGGAAGATATTACATTAAGGGTTGTTACTGTCTTCACAGACGGACAGGGTTGGACAGTGCTGCTAGATGCCGGCACTTGTGCAATTAACTGCAGCTGTTTTGTAGATATTACCCCTTATTTCTTTTCTTTTGTGTAGAGCTTGTTGCCTAGGAGACCAGCCACCGCTGCTGTATATCTTGCAGGCCACCTTGCTGCATAATGGCAATGCACTCCGCATGGTCCTCCACACAGTATAATGCACTCCCTATGGTCCTCTACACAGTATAATGCACTCCCTATGGTCCTCTACACAGTATAATGCACTCCCCATGGTCCTCCACACAGTATAATGCACTCCCCATGGTCCTCCACACAGTATAATGCACTCCCCATGGTCCTCCACACAGTATAATGCACTCCCCATGGTCCTCTACACAGTATAATGCGCTCCCCATGGTCCTCTACACAGTATAATGCGCTCCCCATGGTCCTCCACACAGTATAATGCACTCCCCATGTTCCTCTACACAGTATAATGCACTCCCCATTGTCCTCCACACAGTATAATGCACTCCCCATGTTCCTCTACACAGTATAATGCACTCCCCATGGTCCTCTACACAGTATAATGCACTCCCCATGGTCCTCCATACAGTATAATGCACTCCCCATGGTCCTCCACAAAGTATAATGCACTCCCCATGTTCCTCTACACAGTATAATGCACTTCCCATGTTCCTCCACACAGTATGATACACTCCCCATGGTCCTCCACACAGTATGATGCACTCCCCATGGTCCTCCACACAGTATAATGCACTCCCTATGGTCCTCTACACAGTATAATGCACTCCCCATGGTCCTCCACACAGTATAATGCACTCCCCATGGTCCTCCACACAGTATAATTCACTCCCCATGGTCCTCCACACAGTATAATGCACTCCCCATGGTCCTCTACACAGTATAATGCGCTCCCCATGGTCCTCTACACAGTATAATGCGCCCCATGGTCCTCCACACAGTATAATGCACTCCCCATGTTCCTCTACACAGTATAATGCACTCCCCATGTTCCTCTACACAGTATAATACACTCCCCATGGTCCTCTACACAGTATAATGCACTCCCCATGGTCCTCCATACAGTATAATGCACTCCCCATGGTCCTCCACAAAGTATAATGCACTCCCCATGTTCCTCTACACAGTATAATGCACTCCCCATGTTCCTCCACACAGTATGATGCACTCCCCATGGTCCTCCACACAGTATAATGCGCTCCCCATCGTCCTCCACACAGTATAATGCACTCCCCATGTTCCTCTACACAGTATAATACACTCCCCATGGTCCTCCACACAGTATAATGCACTCCCCATGTTCCTCTACACAGTATAATGCACTCCCCATGGTCATCCACACAGTACAATGCACTCCCCATGGTCCTCCACACAGTATAATGCACTCCCCATGGTACTCCACACAGTATAATGCACTCCCCATGGTCCTCCACACAGTATAATGCACTCTCCATGGTCCTCCACACAGTATAATGCACTCCCCATGGTCCTCCACACAGTATAATGCACTCCCCATGGTACTCCACACAGTATAATGCACTCCCCATGGTCCTCCACACAGTATAATGCACTCCCCATGGTCCTCCACACAGTATAATGCACGCCCCATGGTACTCCACACAGTATAATGCACTCCCCATGGTACTCCACACAGTATAATGCACTCCCCATGGTACTCCACACAGTATAATGCACTCCCCATGTTCCTCTACACAGTATAATGCACTCCCCATGGTCCTCCACACAGTATAATGCACTCCCTATGTTCCTCTACACAGTATAATGCACTCCCCATGGTCCTCCACACAGTATAATGCACTCCCCATGGTCCTCCACACAGTATAATGCACTCCCCATGGTACTCCACACAGTATAATGCACTCCCCATGGTCCTCTATACAGTATAATGCACTCCCCATGGTCCTCCACACAGTATAATGCACTCCCCATGGTCCTTCACACAGTATAATGCACTCCCCATGGTCCTCCACACAGTATAATGCACTCCCTATGGTCCAGCACACATTATAATGCACTCCCCATGGTCCTACACGCAGTATAATGCCCTCCCTATGGTCCTCCACACAGTATAATGCATTCCCTATGGTCCTGCACACAGTATAATGCACTCCCCATGGTCCTGCACACCATCCTGGTATTCATGTCCCCCATCCAGGTATTCATGTCCCGCATCCAGGTATTCATGTCCCGCATCCAGGTTTTCATGTCTCCCATCCAGGTATTCATGTCCCGCATCCAATCATTCATGTCCCCCATCCAGGTATTCATGTCCCCCATCCAGGTATTCATGTCCCCCATCCAGGTATTCATGTCCCGCATCCAGGTATTCATGTCTCTCATCCTGGCATCCATGTCCCGCATCCAATCATTCATGTCCCGCATCCAGTCATTCATGTCCCCCATCCAGGCATTCATGTCCTCCATCCTGGCATTCATGTCCCTCATCCTGGTATCCATGTCCCCCATCCAGGTATTCATGTCCCCCATCCAGATATACATGTCCCCCATCCAGGCTTACATATCCCCCATCCAGGCATTCATGTCCCCCATCCAGAAATTCATGTCCCCCATGCGGGCATTCATGTCCCCCATCCAGGCATTCATGTCCCCCATCCAGGCATTCATGTCCCCCATCCAGGTATTCATGTCCCCCATCCAGGCATTCATGTCCCGCATCCAGGCATTCATGTCCCGCATCCATGTCCCCCATCCAGGCATTCATGTCCCCCATCCAGGCATTCATGTCCCCCATCCAGGCATCCATGTCCCCCACCCAGGCATCCATGTCCCGCATCCAGGCATCCATATCCAGCATCCTGGCATCCATGTCCCGCATCCAGTCATTCATGTCCCGCATCCAGGTATTCATGTCCCCCATCCAGGTATAAATGTCCCCCATCCTGGTATACATGTTCCTCATCCATCCTGGTATACATGTCCCCCATCCTGGTATTCATGTCCCCCATCCAGGCATTCATGTCCCCCATCCTGGTATTCATGTCCCCCATCCAGGCATTCATGTCCTGCATCCATGTCCCCCATCCAGGTATTCATGTCCTGCATCCAGGTGTTCATGTCTCCCATCCAGGTATTCATGTCCCGCATCCAGGTATTCATGTCTCCCATCCTGGCATCCATGTCCCGCATCCAGTCATTCATGTCCCGCATCCAGTCATTCATGTCCCCCATCCAGGCATTCATGTCCCCCATCCAGGAATTCATGTCCCCCATCCAGGCATTCATGTCCCTCATCCTGGTATCCATGTCCCCCATCTGGGAATTCATGTCCCCCATCCAGGCATTCATGTCCCCCATCTGGGAATTTATGTCCCCCATCCGGGCATTCATGTCCCCCATCCAGGTATATATGTCCCCCATCCAAGTATTCATGTCCCCCATCCAGGTATTCATGTCCCCCATCCAGGCATACATGTCCCCCATCCAGGCATTCATGTCCGCCATCCAGGCATTCATGTCTCCCATCCAGGTATTCATGTCCCGAATCCAGGCATTCATGTCCCCCATCCTGGTATTCATGTCCCCCATCCTGGTATTCATGTCCCCCATCCAGGTATATATGTCCCCCATCCAGGTATACATGTTCCTCATCCATCCTGGTATACATGTCCCCCATCCTAGTATTCATGTCCCCCATCCAGGCATTCATGTCCCCCATCCAGGTATTCATGTCCCCCATCCTGGTATTCATGTCCCCCATCCTGGTATTCATGTCCCCCATCCAGGTATACATGTCCCCCATCCTGGTATACATGTTCCTCATCCATCCTGGTATACATGTCCCCCATCCTGGTATTCATGTCCCCCATCCAGGCATTCATGTCCCCCATCCAGGCATTCATGTCCCCCATCCAGGTATTCATGTCCCCCATCCTGGTATTCATGTCCCCCATCCTGGTATTCATGTCCCCCATCCAGGTATACATGTCCCCCATCCTGGTATACATGTTCCTCATCCATCCTGGTATACATGTCCCCCATCCTGGTATTCATGTCCCCCATCCAGGCATTCATGTCCCCCATCCAGGTATTCATGTCCCGCATCCAGGTGTTCATGTCTCCCATCCAGGTATTCATATACAGCATCCAGGTATTCATGTCTCCCATCCTGGCATCCATGTCCCGCATCCAGTCATTCATGTCCCGCATCCAGTCATTCATGTCCCCCATCCAGGCATTCATGTCCCCCATCCAGGAATTCATGTCCCCCATCCAGGCATTCATGTCCCTCATCCTGGTATCCATGTCCCCCATCCAAGTATGGTATTCATGTCGCCCTTTTCAGGTATGCATGTCCCCCATCCAGGCATACATGTCCCCCATCCAGGCATTCATGTCCCCCATCTGGGAATTCATGTCCCCCATCCGGGCATTCATGTCCCCCATCTGGGAATTTATGTCCCCCATCCGGGCATTCATGTCCCCCATCCAGGTATACATGTCCCCCATCCAGGCTTTCATGTCCCCTATCCGGGCATTCATGTCCCTCATCCAGGTATTCATGTCCCGCATCCAGGCATTCATGTCCCGCATCCATGTCCCACATCCAGGTATTCATGTCCCCCATGCTGATATTCATGTCCCCCATCCTTGTATTCATGTCCCCCATCCAGATATAACTGGAATTGAAGGTAGTGCATTACCATTATGCAGCAAGATGGCTTTTAGGCTTGTTTTGGATGAAGAGCCTCCATTCCTCTGGAAAATAACATATCTTCAGAGCTTCCATTAAACTGTTGATGTTGTTTCATGTCATAAGCTCGCCCTCCATGAAGAAGTATTGGACAAGATCTTTATCATGGTTGTGGACCAAATAAATCTGAACAGCAGCCGCTAGGAGCTGGGAACCTAAGAGCTCAGCCATATCTTCATACAATGTGCCCCACCCTGGCATACATGTACCCCATCCAGATATTCATGAACCCCATCCAGGTATTCATGCCCCCCATCCAGGTATACATGTCCCCCATCCTGGTATTCATGTCCCCCATCCTGGTATTCATGTTCCCCATCCTGGTATATGTGTCCCCCATCCTGGTATTCATGTCCCCTATCCTGGTATACATGTCCCCTATCCTGGTATACATGTCCCCTATCCTGGTATACATGTCCCCCATCCAGGTGTACATGTCCCCCATCCAGTTATTCATGTCCCCCATCCTGGTATTCATGTCCCCCATCCTGGTGTACATGTCCCCCATCCAGGTATGCATGTCCCCCAACCAGGTATGCATGTCCCCCATCCCGGTATTCATGTCCCCCATCCTGGTATACATGTCCCCCATCCAGGTATACATGTCCCTCATCCATCCTTGTATACATGTCCCCCATCCTGGTATTCATGTCCCCCATCCTGGTATTGATGTCCCCCATCTGGTATTGATGTCCCTCATCCTGGTATACATGTCCCCATCCAGGTATTCATGTCCCCCATCCTGGTATACATGTCCCCCATCCAGGCATTCATGTCCCCCATCCAGGTATTCATGTCCCCCATCCAGGTATTCATGTCCCCCATCCTGGTATACATGTCCCCCATCCAGGTATGCATGTCCCCCATCCAGGTATTAATGTCCCCCATCCTGGTATACATGTCCCCCATCCAGGTATACATGTCCCCCGTCCTGGTATACATGTCCCCCATCCAGGTATACATGTCCCTCATCCATCCTGGTATACATGTCCCCCATCCTGGTATTCATGTCCCCCATCCTGGTATTGATGTCCCCCATCCTGGTATTGATGTCCCTCATCCTGGTATACATGTCCCTCATCCTGGTATACATGTCCCCATCCAGGAATTCATGCCCCCCATCCTGGTATACATAGTGACCTTTCACATCCACAGCCCGTCTCTGCAGACTTCCATCTTCTCCGGTTTTCTGCAGCACATTCTGACATGGTGCCTTTAAAAATAATAGTGTGATTATAATGCCCCTAAATAAAAATATCTACTCTATGCATAGTTGCTGAATAATTGCCCCTCACTGTGCTTCCTGCACAAATAAGACCCCCACACTGTCTCTTTTATGGTACATGGCCTCCACACTGCCCTCTCTCTTTCAAACATCGCCCCTCTTCACACTGTCCTCTCATACTGTGCCCTCCCTTTGCTGTACAGTCTCTGTTATTGTGCCCACTACTCGGCATAATTTTCACTGCTTGCTGTGCCCCCAGACTGTCCCCCCATGCTTCCTCCTCTCTATACTGCTCCTCCACAATACCCAGTCTCTATATTGTGCTCCTGCACACTTTTTTCCCCCCATACTGTCTCCTCACACATTCCCTCCCTACTTCCCATCCTCACACTTCTTCATCACCCATTCCCTGTCCTGCTCCTCATTCTGTTTCCTCACACATCCCCCCACCCTCTCTCCCCCCTTCCCATCTCCCCATACTGTCTCCTTACATACCCCTCTCCCCATTCTATCTTCTTGTATGTCTGCTCCCCATATTTCTTCTTCACCCATAATAATCTCATGCGAGGAGTAGAATCGGCCCGCTACAGTGAAGTTCATTACTGTAATAACACTGACATGAGATTATTCTTTCTTGCAGCTTGCGATCTTGGATACTTCAAATCTTCACCCGGAGACCAACTCTGCTCCAAGTGTCCCCCATTTAGTCATTCCGATACCTTGGCTTCCCAGATCTGTGATTGTGATAACAACTATTACCGTTCCGCTACCGATCCGCCTTCTATAGCCTGCACACGTGAGTATAGTTCAGGGCGGCAGGATTTCGTCATCTCCTTTAGGAAGGTGTAGGGTTGTACCCTAAACCACTCATCTCTCTGAGCAGAACTCTCCGCCACAGTTGAGGGCTCCACAGTTGTCCCCAGGTTTCTTGTTCTTCCGGGCCCTCACCTTCCGTCTCCACATCAGAAACTTCTCTGGAGGCCGCCAGTTCCTCAATCACTTGGAAATTAACCAATATGACTTAAAACTGCTTTTCAATATAAATGAACAGCTTCTCCTGACGGACGAAAATGCCGCAGCTGTCGGCTGCACACTATAGCGAGCGCCCTGCTGCACCAGTCACAGTTGGTGTTGACACCACCTGGGGCCGCTTAGCTGCTTCGAGTCTGCTGTGAATAGTGACTACGGCATCTAGATGGTTAACAGAGCATGGGGGCTTCCTCTTTATCCCCATAGGCTTCCTGAGTTCATGATTGGGTGGTCCTGGTGGCCAAATAATGGCCTTAGAGTCTGCCGGCTATAGGGACCTGTTCAGAAAATGGCGACATTTAGGAGGTAAAAATTAAAATGTTTCATTTCTGGAATGCCACATTGCATTAACTCCTGCAATGCACCTGAAGGGTTAATAAACTACGTGAAAGCAGTTCTAAATACGTTGAGGGGTGCAGTTTTTAAATGTTTGGATATTTTTGAATGTATATGTAGCACCCCGAGGGCTCGGCTGCTACAGGGGTATTGCACCTCAGACCAGAGGTGTGGTATTCCACTCCCGGGTAAGGATGGAGTGTGGACCAGGGCTCGGTAGGCTGCATGCACCACACACACCCCATTTCCGAGGGACAGCTCAACGGTGCTCCCACTAGACAGAGTGCAGGCACGACAGCTTCTGTTCCTGGCTGGAGTGGGGAGGGGGGTGGAAAACCCAGTGGTGTAGGAGCAGATAGGGGTGGGTTTCTGGGCATAGGTAGGAGCCCATTGGTTGCTAGTCACCTGGGCTCGGGTGTCAGAAGAAGGTATAAAAGGTGGGCACCATCTTAGAACAGTAGTCGAGTTCAGCCAGTTCAGTCAGGAGGAGAAGAGGAGAGGAGCTCAGCCAGAGAGGGCTGACAGGGAGCTGTGGCTCAGTCTGGGCCCAGCTCCAGAGGCAGGCCTGGAGTGGAGGCCAGAAGCAGCAGAGAGAGAGGAGGAGGAACAGAAAGGAAGATAAGAAAGGAACTGGAACAGAGGAGAAAGGAAGCAAAGAACACAGAGAAAGGCCCAGAGACACGAAGGCAGAAGGAACCCCATATGCCCAGAGGAGATACTGGGTGAAGGGTTGGCAGAATAGGGTACCGGAACCCAAATTGGTGGAGGCGACTAATCCTCAGCCAAAACCGGAGGTTGTGACCACATCTTGGTGCGACCCCTCACTACATCCACCAGAAAGGCATACCGCATAGGGTCAGGGAAACCGGGAGAGGTTTCGCCAACAGAAGGCCCGAGGAAGCTGGACAAAGGTGGGTCACTGGTGGGGACGGCCAGTAGAAAGGAAGAGAGGGGAGCTCTGAACCACACTCTGGAATTGCCTGGGAGTTGACCGAGTCCCTCACCTGGTGGACGCAGCATGGCTTGGGCAGTCATCGCCTGCAGCATTGACCTGAATAACAACCTTGAGTAAAGCTTTGGAAACTGCAATTACAAGTCTCTGTGTTTCATCGCCGCACCAGCACCATCAGTACTGGGACACTCACACCATCACTACCACCATCATCCACATCAGCTGCCCTGAGGCCATACTCCTCCCGTGGGGAGTTATCCCATACTCGGCTGCGCAAACAACATCAGCCTCAGCGGTCTGCAGCGCAGCGGCGGTCCCCACTGACCGCAATCCACGGGTGGCGTAGTCGGACACTTATTCCAATACAAATAGACTGCCACTGGTTTGACCACCCTGGGCACGGACCGGGTCACCGCCACGGAGAACTACAACCCCCAGCGATCCGGCTCCGGGTATTCCCCCTGCATAGCAGCAGCAACACAGGCCCAGGGGGCGCGTCATATAGGTCCCCAAAGTCACTTCAAACTCACCTGAACAGGTCCCTAGAAAAATAAGTTTTTGTAAATTTCCTTGAAAACAAATGAAAAAATGACTGCTACAATTGTAAATCTTCCAACATTCTAAAAAAAAAATACAAGAACGTTTTACAGATGGTGCCGATGTCTCGCCGACATGAGAGAAACGTTATTAACTATTGTGTGTGGTGTGACTGTCTGGATTAAAGGGATAATCATCATTTAAAGTTTGAAAATTGGTAATTTTTAGACATTTTTGATACATTTCTGATATTTTTTATAAATAAATGCAAAACATATCGACCTATAGTAAATGTACCATTACCCTAAAGTGCAATGTGTCATGAAAAAACAATCTCAAAATCACCGGGATACATTGAAACTTAAAGTAACACATGTCAGATTTGAAAGCTTTGGCCTGGTCACTAAGGGCTTAAAATTCTGGTGCTTGCCTCCGTCGTCTGCAGCAGGCCCACCGTGTGGCATCCAACACTCGCGCCCTTCTCCAGGTCACCCGGTCATTGCTTCAGTTCAGATATCTTGCTTTTATACTGTTCTGTAGTTAAACCCTTTGATTTGTAATAATGACAAAATAATAATAATAATATTCACCTGGAAGGAGTCTTGTAAGCTTAAGTTTCGGGCCCTTCCTTCTGTACAGACGCCCATGTGGTGGAAGTGTTCAGTTTAGGGCCCTTCCTTCTGTACAGACGCCCATGTGTTGGAAGTGTTCAGTTTAGGGCCCTTCCTTCTATACAGATGCCCATGTGGTGGAAGTGTTCAGTTTAGGGCCCTTCCTTCTGTACAAACTCCCATGTGGTGGAAGTGTTCAGTTTAGGGCCCTTCCTTCTGTACAAACGCCCATGTGTTGGAAGTGTTCAGTTTAGGGCCCTTCCTTCTGTACAAACGCCCATGTGGTGGAAGTGTTCAGTTTAGGGCCCTTCCATCTGTACAAACGCCCATGTTTTGGAAGTGTTCAGTTTAGGGCCCTTCCTTCTGTACAGATGCCCATGTGGTGAAAGTGTTCAGTTTTGTCCTTTTTTCACCGTCTTCCTTTCTAGGTCCACCTTCTGCTCCAGTCAATCTCATCTCCAGCGTTAATGGCACCACCATAAATTTGGAGTGGAACCCACCAAGGGACACAGGTGGGCGCAGAGATGCCACATACAATGTCATTTGCCGTCGTTGTGCTTGGGATGCAGGTCAATGTGAGCCCTGTGGGGGCGGTGTTCGTTATACCCCCCAACAAATGAGCCTCACAAAGACTTCCCTTACAGTGGCAAATCTCCAGGCCCATATGAACTATACCTTCTGGGTGGAGGCTGTCAACGGGGTGTCCGACTTTAGCTTGGAGCAAAGGATGTTCTCCACAGTGAATATAACGACGAACCAGGCAGGTAGGACCCTCTGCAAAACCTGTGTGTTCTATAACTGGGGCCATATTGTTCTTCAGTATGATAATCGTCATCATAGCTTGACTAAATCCCAAGAAGGTTTTCTTCTACTCCTTATGCTGAATGTTCTTAGGGTGTTTGATGTCTATACATCAATTCCTGTGCCTCTGACTTAGCACAAAGGCTAAGGGTCCACACTGTATATTCAGAGAGATAGGAAATTAAGGAAGAGTCTGTCGAGGCCTCCATGGAAGCATCCCAATGACTAAGAGGTTGAATCAGCAGAGCGTGACGTAGAGAAGACCTCACATATAAAGCCTCCAGAACTGCAGGTCATATCAGGAAGCGAGGTTCACGAGTGGGCACAAATGGAGAGTGGAAATTAATGGAGGGTGGTCACTGAGGAAGAGTGATCACTGAAGGAGAGTGATTACTGATGGATGATGGTCACTGATGGAGGGTGGTCACAGATGGATGGTGGTCACTGATGGATGGTGGTCACTGAGGAAGAGTGATCACTGAAGGAGAGTGATTACTGATGGATGGTGGTCACTGATGGAGGGTGGTCACAGATGGATGGTGGTCACTGATGGATGGTGGTCACTGAGGAAGAGTGATCACTGAAGGAGAGTGATTACTGATGGATGGTGGTCACAGATGGATGGTGGTCACTGATGGATGGTGGTCGCTGATGGATGGTGGTCACTGAGGAAGAGTGATCACTGAAGGAGAGTGATTACTGATGGATGGTGGTCACAGATGGATGGTGGTCACTGATGGATGGTGGTCGCTGATGGATGGTAGTCACTGAGGAAGAGTGATCACTGAAGGAGAGTGATTACTGATGGATGGTGGTCACTGATGGAGGGTGGTCACAGATGGATGGTGGTCACTGATGGATGGTGGTCACTGAGGAAGAGTGATCACTGAAGGAGAGTGATTACTTCACTAAAGAATAGAAGAATAAAGAATAGAAGAAGCTGTTGGACAGTGGTCATTAAGGAGCGTGGTCACTGAGTGAGAATAGAAACTGATGGAGAGGGGTCGCCGGATTGAGAGTGATCAGTAAAGGAGAGTAGAAACTGATGGCGAGTGATGACTAAGAGAGGGTGATCACTGAAGGAGAAGATGAAGAGTGGTTGCTGAGGGAGAGGTGCTGTTGAACGAGAGTGGTCATTGATGGGGAATGATCACTGATGTACAGTGGCTACTAAGGGAGAGTTGTCACGGATGGAAAGTGGTCGCCTATGGACAGTGGACATTGATGGAGAGTGGTCACAGATGGATGGTGGTCACTGATGGATAGTGGTCACTGATGGATGGTGGTCGCTGATGCATGGTGGTCACTGGTCACTGATGGATGGTGGTCACTGATGGAGGGTGGTCACTGATGGATGGTGGTTGCTGATGGAGGGTGGTCACAGATGGATGGTGGTCACAGATGGATGGTGGTCATTGATGGATGGTGGTCACAGATGGATGGTGGTCACTGATGGATGGTGGTCGCTGATGGATAGTGGTCGCTGATGGATAGTGGTCACAGATGGATGGTGGTCACAGATGGATGGTGGTCGCTGATGGATGGTGGTCGCTGATGGAGGGTGGTCACTGATGGAGGGTGGTCACTGATGGATGGTGGTCACTGATGGATGGTGGTCGCTGATGGATGGTGGTCACAGATGGATGGTGGTCACTGATGGATGGTGGTCACTGATGGATGGTGGTCACAGATGGATGGTGGTCACTGATGGATGGTGGTCACTGATGGATGGTGGTCGCTGATGGATGGTGGTCACGGATGGTGGTCACAGATGGATGGTGGTCACTGATGGATGGTGGTCACAGATGGATGGTGGTCACTGATGGATGGTGGTCACTGATGGAGGGTGGTCACTGATGGATGGGGGTCACTGATGGAGGGTAGTCACTGATGGAGGGTGGTCACTGATGGATGGTGGTCGCTGATGGATGGTGGTCACAGATGGATGGTGGTCACGGATGGTGGTCACTGATGGATGGTGGTCACTGATGGATGGTGGTCACAGATGGATGGTTGTCACTGATGGATGGTGGTCACTGATGGATGGTGGTCACTGATGGATGGTGGTCAAAGATGGATGGTGGTCACTGATGGATGGTGGTCATAGATGGATGGTGGTCACTGATGGATGGTGGTCGCTGAAGGAAAATGGTCACTATGGGAGAGTGGATACTTCAGAGGAGTGGTAGCAAAGACAAAATTGATTGCTGTTGGAGAGTGGTCACTGAGGGAAAGTGGTCACTGATGGAGGGTGGTCACTGATGGAGGGTGGTCACTAATGGACGGTGGTCACTGATGGAGGGTGGTCACTGATGGATGGTGGTCACTGATTGATGGTGGTCACTGAGGGAAAGTGGTTACTGAAAAAGAGAGGTCACTAAAATATGATTGACGGTAAGAGAGGAAGAAGATTATTTATAGGATATATGGGATTATTGGGATAATATTTCATCATTTTTTAGCAGGTTAAATAATTGCAGCTTTTCTGTCATCTGTCAGCCCCTTCTCAAGTTGTGGTAATTCGTAAAGAGAAGATCTCGCAAAACAGCGTGACCCTAATATGGCAAGAACCTGACCAGCCAAACGGCATCATATTGGAGTACGAGATCAAATACTTTGAGAAGGTGATTACTTAGAACTATCCAATACATTATACCTTTTTTGTCCGTGAGTTTGTATATAACTTTTCCCCTTTAATGTCATAATCTGTCCAAATCCGTTCAGAAATACGCTGAAATTTGTGGTTGCGTAAATCTGCACACCCTACACTAATACTGTGGTGCAGTCCTCTGTGAATTTCTGGCAGCGTTCAGTCTTTTTGGGTTGGGGTCTATCAGCACGACACATCTAGAACTGGCGATCTTTGCCCCCTCCTCCTTGCAGCAGCTCCACATCTGTCAGATTGTGAGGGCATCTCCTATGTACAGCGCCCTCTGCAGGTCACCACAGACACTTGGGTTCAGGTCTGAGCTTGGGCTCTGCCGTTCCAGAACTTCCATCTTCTTCTGGTGAATCCATTTGTTGATTTGGAGGTCGCTTACGGTCGTTGTTGCACTGAAAGATGAAATTCCTCATCTTCAGCTTTTTAGCAAAGGCCTGAAGGTTTAATTGTGAAATTGACTAACATTTGAATCTTTCCATAATTCCTACCCCTTGACTTAAGTCCCAGTCCCAGCTGCCGAAAAACAGTCCCACAGCATAATGCTGCCTCCACCATGTCTCACTGTGGGTTTGGGGTTCCTTTGGTGATGCACAGTGTTGGCTTTGCACCTTTTTGGAATTATGGCAAAAAAAAATTCATCCTTGGTTTCATCAGACCATAACTCATTTTCCCACATGATTTTGGTCAGACTTAGTCAGGCTGAAAGTATTTGGATGTTTTTCATTGTAAGAAAAGGCCAGACATATAAAGAATACAGGATGCAGTACACAAGCAGGACTTGCCAGAAATTCCTGCAGCTCCTTTAATGTTGCTGTCTGGCTCTTGGCCACCTCTTGGACCAATTATCTTCTTGTCTTTTCATCAATTTTTTAGGGCCGTACAGATGGAAATGTTTTTGTACCCATGCTCTCTCCGCTGCTATCCTTGATATATTTAATACGTTTTTACACTTTTATCCATGATGTTTCTGTGACGCCTCAATATTCCCAGCACTGCCCCTGCTGTTCTCAGTCTCAGCCATTTCCCCTGCACCTGTGCTGCCATTCTCTGCCTTCACCGTTTTCCCAGCTCCTGTGCTGCCATTCTCATTCTACACTGTTACCCCTGCTCCTGTGCTGCCATTCTCCACCTTCACCATTTCCCCTGCTCTTGTGCTGCCTTTCTCCACCTTCACCATTTCCCCTGCTCCTGTGCTGCCATTCTCCACCTTCACCGCTTCCCCTGCTCCTGTGCTTTACTTTTCAGTCTCTACCATTTACCCTGCTCTTGTGCTGCTGTTCTCAGTCTCCACAGTTTCCCCTGCTCCTGTGCTGCTGTTCTCAGTCTCCACCATTTCCCCTGCTTCTCTGCTGCCATTCTCCACCTTGTCCGCTTCCTCTGTTCTTGTGCTGCCATTCTCAGTCTCCACCGTTTCCCCTGTTCCTGTGCTGATCCATGCACTTAATAGCCTCTGTCAGGACTGTACACATACTGGCTGGTGACCAGTCCATGTATTATTATTTATCCTATTTAGTATATCAAGGCTGCATTATACAATATATGTACTTTTTACCTTTTGTGTCTCCCCCATTTCCTCATAGACTGTAAGCTTGCGAGCAGGGCCCTCACTCCTTTCGATTTGAGATATGCTTATTCTGTGTTGTCTGTATATGTCCCCCCTAAAATTTGTAAAGTGCTGCGGAATATGTTGGCGCTATAAAAATAAAAACTATTATTATTATTATTATTCTCAGTCCCTACCATTTACTCTGCTCCTGTGCTGCCATTTTCTACCTTATCCACTTCCCCTGCTCCTGTACTGCCGTTATCAGTCTCCACTGTTTCCCCTGCTCCTGTGCTGCTGTTCTCCGTCTCCACGGTTTCCCCTGCTCCTGTGCTGCTGTTCTCAGTCTCGACCATTTCCCCTGTTCCTGTGCTGCCATTCTCCACCTTCACCATTTCCCCTGCTCCTGTGCTGCTGTTATCAGTCTCCTCCATTTCCCCTGCTCCTGTGGTGTCATTCTCCACCTTTACCGCTTCCCCTGCTCCTGTGCTGCCGTTATCAGTCTCCGCTATTTCCCCTGTTCCTGTGCTGCCATTCTCCACTTTCACCATTTCCCCTGCTCCTGTGCTCCTGTTATCAATCTCCACCATTTCTCCTGCTCCTGTGCTGCCATTCTCTACTCTACATAGTTACCCCTGCTCATGTGCTTCCATTCTCCACCTTCACCACTTCCCTTGCTCCTGTGCTGCTGTTCTCAGTCTCAGCCATTTTCCCTGCTCCTGTGCTGCCATTCTCTGCCTTCACCGTTTTCCTTGCTCCTGTGCTGCCATTTTCATTCTACACTGTTACCCCTGCTCATTTGCTGCCATTCTCCACCTTCACCGCTTCCCCTGCTCTTGTGCTGCCATTCTCCACCTTCACCGCTTCCCCTGCTCCTGGGCTTTACTTTTCAGTCTCTACCATTTACCCTGCTCCTGTGCTTCCATTCTCAGTCTCCACAGTTTCCCCTGCTCCTGTGCTGCTGTTCTCAGTCTCCACCATTTCACCGGCTCCTGTTCTGCCATTCTTTGCCTTCACCATTTCCCCTGATCTTGTGCTGCAATTGTCCACATTCACTGTTTCCCCTGCTTCTCTGCTGCCATTCTCCACCTTGTCCGCTTCCCCTGTTCTTGTGCTGCTATTCTCAGTCTCCACCATTTCCCCTGCTCCTGTGCTGATATTCTCAGTCTCTACCATTTACTCTGCTCCTGTGCTGCCTTTCTCTACCTTATCCACTTCTCCTGCTCCTGTGCTGCTGTTATCAGTCTCCACTGTTTCCCCTGCTCCTGTGCTGCTGTTTTCCATCTCCACGGTTTCCTCTGCTTCTGTGCTGCCCTTCTCCACTCTACACCATTTCCCCTGTGCCTGTGCTGCTGTTCTCAGTCTTCACCGCTTTCCCTTCTCCTGTGCTGCCGTTATCAGTCTGCATTGTTTCCCCTACTCCTGTGCTGCCGTTCTCCACCATTTCCCCTGCTCCTGTGCTGTGTTTTCTGTCTCCACCACTTCCCCTGCTCCTGAGCTGCTGTTCTCCACCATTTCCCCTGCTCCTGTGCTGTGTTTTCAGTCTCCACCACTTCTCCTGCTCCTGTGCTGCCATTCTCCACCATTTCCCCTGCTCCTGTACTGCTGTTATCAGTCTGCACTGTTTCCCCTGCTTCTGTGCTGCTGTTCTCCACCATTTCCCCTGCTCCTGTGCTGCTGTTATCAGTCTGCACTGTTTTCCCTGCTCCTGTGCTGCTGCTCTCCACCATTTCCCCTGCTCCTGTGCTGCCGTTATCAGTTTGCACTGTTTCCCCTGCTCCTGTGCTACCGTTTTCAGTCTAAACCTCTTCCGCTGCTCCTGTGCTGCCTTTCTCCACCATTTCCCCTGCTCCTGTGCTGTCGTTCTCCACCATTTCCCCTGCTCCTGTGCTGCCGTTCTCCACCACTTCCCCTGCTCCTGTGCTGCCGGTCTCCACCATTTCCCCTGCTCCTGTGCTGCCGTTTTCAGTCTCCACCATTTCCCCTGCTCCTGTGCTGCCATTCTCCACCATTTCCCCTGCTCCTGTGCTGCCATTCTCCAACATTTCCCCTGCTCCTGTGCTGTCGTTCTCCACCATTTCCCCTGCTCCTGTGCTGCCATTCTCCACCACTTCCCCTGCTCCTGTGCTGCCATTTCCCACCATTTCCCCTGCTCCTGTGCTGCCGTTCTCTACCATTTCCCCTGCTCCTGTGCTGCCATTCTCCACCACTTCCCCTGCTCCTGTGCTGCCGTTTCCCACCATTTCCCCTGCTCCTGTGCTGCCGTTCTCTACCATTTCCCCTGCTCCTGTGCTGCCGTTCTCCACCATTTCCCTTGCTCCTGTGCTGCCGTTCTCCACCATTTCTTCTGCTCCCGTGCTGCCGTTCTCCACCATTTCCCCTGCTCCAGTGCTGCCATTCTCCACCATTTCCCCTGCTCCTGTGCTGTCGTTCTCCACCATTTCCCCTGCTCCTGTGCTGCCATCCTCCAACACTTCCCCTGCTCCTGTGCTGCCGTTCTCCACCATTTTCCCTGCTCCTGTGCTGCCATTCTCCACCATTTCCCCTGCTACTGTGCTGCCGTTCTCCGCCATTTCCACTGCTCCTGTGCTGTTGTTCTCCACCATTTCCCCTGCTCCTGTGCTGCCATTCTCCACCATTTCCCCTGCTCCTGTGCTGCCATTCTCCACCATTTCCCCTGCTCCTGTGCTGCCGTTCTCCACCATTTCCCTTGCTCCTGTGCTGCCGTTCTCCATCATTTCCCCTGCTCCTGTGCTGTCAATCTCCACCATTTCCTCTGCTCCTGTGCTGCCGTTCTCCACCATTTCCTCTGCTCCCGTGCTGCCGTTCTCCACCATTTCCCCTGCTCCTGTGCTGTCATTCTCCACCATTTCCCCTGCTCCTGTGCTGCCGTTCTCCACCATTTCCCCTGCTCCTTTGCTGCCGTTCTCCACCATTTCCCCTGCTCCTGTGCTGCCGTTCTCCACCATTTCCCCTGCTCCTGTGCTGCCGTTCTCCACCATTTCCCCTGCTCCTGTGCTGGCGTTCTCCACCACTTCCCCTGCTCCTGTGCTGTCGTTCTCCACCATTTCCCCTGCTCTTGTGCTGCCATCCTCCACCACTCCACCACTTCCCCTGCTCCTGTGCTGCCGTTTTCCACCATTTCCCCTGCTCCTGTGCTGCCGTTCTCTACCATTTCCCCTGCTCCTGTGCTGGCGTTCTCCACCATTTCCCTTGCTCTTGTGCTGCCGTTCTGCACCATTTCCCTTGCTCCTGTGCTGATGTTCTCCACTATTTCCCCTGCTCCTCTGCTGCCTTTCTCCACCATTTCCCCTGCTCCTGTGCTGTCGTTCTCCACCATTTCCCCTGCTCCTGTGCTGCCATTCTCCACCATTTCCCTTGCTCCTGTGCTGCCGTTCTCCACCATTTCACCTGCTCCTGTGCTGCCGTTCTCCACCATTTCCCCTGCTCCTGTGCTGCCATTCTCCGCCATTTCCCCTGCTCCTGTGCTGCCATTCTCCACCATTTCCCCTGCTCCTGTGCTGCCATTCTCCACCATTTCCCCTGCTCCTGTGCTGTCATTCTCCACCATTTCCCCTGCTCCTGTGCTGCCATTCTCCACCATTTCCACTGCTCCTTTGCTGCCGTTCTCCACCATTTCCCTTGCTCCTGTGCTGCCGTTCTCCACCATTTCCCCTGCTCCTGTGCTGCCGTTCTCCACCATTTCCCCTGCTCCTGTGCTGCCGTTCTACACCATTTCCCCTGCTCCTGTGCTGCCGTTCTCCACCATTTCCCCTGCTCCTGTGCTGTCGTTCTCCACCATTTCCCCTGCTTCTGTGCTGCCATCCTCCACCACTTCCCCTGCTCCTGTGCTGCCGTTCTCCACCATTTCCCCTGCTCCTGTGCTGCCAGTCTCCACCATTTCCCCTGCTCCTGTGCTGCCGTTCGCCACCATTTCCACTGCTCCTGTGCTGTTGTTCTCCACCATTTCCCCTGCTCCTGTGCTGCCATTCTCCACCACTTCCCCTGCTCCTGTGCTGCCGTTTTCCACCATTTCCCCTGCTCCTGTGCTGCCGTTCTCTACCATTTCCCCAGCTCCTGTGCTGCCGTTCTCCACCATTTCCCTTGCTCCTGTGCTGTCGTTCTCCACCATTTCCCTTGCTCCTGTGCTGCCGTTCTCCACCATTTCCCCTGCTCCTGTGCTGCCGTTCTCCACCATTTCCCTTGCTCCTGTGCTGCCGTTCTTCATCATTTCCCCTGCTCCTGTGCTGTCAATCTCCACCATTTCCTCTGGTCCTGTGCAACCGTTCTCCACCATTTCCCCTGCTCCTGTGCTGCCGTTCTCCACCATTTCCCCTGCTCCTGTGCTGCCGTTCTCCACCATTTCCCCTGCTCCTGTGCTGTCGTTCTCCACCATTTCCCCTGCTCCTGTGCTGCCATCCTCCACCACTTCCCCTGCTCCTGTGCTGCCGTTTTCCACCATTTCCCCTGCTCCTGTGCTGCCGTTCTCTACCATTTCCCCTGCTCCTGTGCTGCCATTCTCCACCATTTCCCTTGCTCCTGTGCTGCCGTTCTGCACCATTTCCCTTGCTTCTGTGCTGGGGTTCTCCACCATTTCCCTTGCTCCTGTGCTGCCGTTCTCCATCATTTCCCCTGCTCCTGTGCTGTCAATCTCCACCATTTCCTCTGCTCCTCTGCAACCGTTCTCCACCATTTCCTCTGCTCCTGTGCTGCCGTTCTCCACCATTTCCCCTGCTCCTGTGCTGCCGTTCTACACTATTTCCCCTGCTCCTTTGCTGCTGTTCTTCACCATTTCCCTTGCTCCTGTGCTGCCATTCTCCACCATTTCCCCTGCTCCTGTGCTGCCGTTCTCCACCATTTCCCCTGCTCCTGTGCTGCCGTTCTCCACCATTTCCCCTGCTCCTGTGCTGCCGTTCTCCACCACTTCCCCTGCTCCTGTGCTGCCGTTCTCCACCATTTCCCCTGCTCCTGTGCTGCCATTCTCCACCATTTCCCCTGCTCCTGTGCTGCCGTTCGCCACCATTTCCACTGCTCCTGTGCTGTTGTTCTCCACCATTTCCCCTGCTCCTGTGCTGCCATTCTCCACCACTTCCCCTGCTCCTGTGCTGCCGTTTTCCACCATTTCCCCTGCTCCTGTGCTGCCGATCTCTACCATTTCCCCAGCTCCTGTGCTGCCATTCTCCACCATTTCCCTTGCTCCTGTGCTGTCGTTCTGCACCATTTCCCTTGCTCCTGTGCTGCCGTTCTCCACCATTTCCCCTGCTCCTGTGCTGCCGTTCTCCACCATTTCCCTTGCTCCTGTGCTGCCGTTCTCCATCATTTCCCCTGCTCCTGTGCTGTCAATATCCACCATTTCCTCTGCTCCTGTGCAACCGTTCTCCACCATTTCCCCTGCTCCTGTGCTGCCGTTCTCCACCATTTCCCCTGCTCCTGTGCTGCCGTTCTCCACCATTTCCCCTGCTCCTGTGCTGTCGTTCTCCACCATTTCCCCTGCTCCTGTGCTGCCATCCTCCACCACTTCCCCTGCTCCTGTGCTGCCGTTTTCCACCATTTCCCCTGCTCCTGTGCTGCTGTTCTCTACCATTTCCCCTGCTCCTGTGCTGCCGTTCTCCACCATTTCCCTTGCTCCTGTGCTGCCGTTCTGCACCATTTCCCTTGCTCCTGTGCTGGGGTTCTCCACTATTTCCCCTGCTCCTGTGCTGCCGTTCTCCACCATTTCCCTTGCTCCTGTGCTGCCGTTCTCCACCATTTCCCCTGCTCCTGTGCTGCCGTTCTCCACCATTTCCTCTGCTCCTGTGCTGCCGTTCTCCACCATTTACCCTGCTCCTGTGCTGCCGTTCTCCACCATTTCCCTTGCTCCTGTGCTGCCGTTCTCCACCATTTCCCCTGCTCCTGTGCTGCCATTCTCCACCATTTTCCCTGCTCCTGCGCTGCCATTCTCCACCATTTCCCTTGCTCCTGTGCTGCCGTTCTCCACCGTTTCCCCTGCCTCTGTGCTGCCGTTCTCCACCATTTCCCCTGCTCCTGTGCTGCCGTTCTCCACCATTTCCTCTGCTCCTGTGCTGCCGTTCTCCACCATTTCCCTTGCTCCTGTGCTGCCGTTCTCCACCATTTCTCGTGCTCCTGTGCTGCCGTTCTCCACCATTTCCCCTGCTCCTGTGCTGCCGTTCTCCACCATTTCCCCTGCTCCTGTGCTGCCTTTCTCCACCATTTCCCCTGCTCCTGTGCTGTCGTTCTCTACCATTTCCCCTGCTCCTGTGCTGCCGTTCTCCACCATTTCCCTTGCTCTTGTGCTGCCGTTCTCCACCATTTCACCTGCTCCTGTGCTGCCGTTCTCCACTATTTCCCCTGCTCCTGTGCTGCCGTTCTCCACCATTTCCTCTTCTCCTGTGCTGCCGTTCTCCACCATTTCCCCTGCTCCTGAGCTGCCATTTTCAGTCTCCTCCATTTCCCTTGCTCCTGTGCTTCCGTTCTCCACCATTTCGCCTGCTCCTGTGCTGCTGTTCTCCACTATTTCCCCTGCTCCTGTGCTGCCGTTCTCCACCATTTCCCCTGCTCCTGTGCTGCCATTCTCCACCATTTCCCCTGCTCCTGTGCTGCCATTTTCAGTCTCCACCATTTCCCTTGCTCCTGTGCTGCCGTGCTCCACCATTTCGCCTGCTCCTGTGCTGCTGTTCTCCACCATTTCCCCTGCTCCTCAGTCTTCACCGTTTTCCCTCTTAGGTAACGTGCCTGCCTAGCATTTCTCGGACCCCTTTGGAGCACAGCGCCCCTAATATCTTAGTGTAATTATGTGATAAGATATAGAAATTATATTCTTCTTACAATGAAGATCTAATATCAGCAGAACATTTTCCACCGTTTTGCTCCGGGCAGAGATCTGATGTTTGGTTGTTTTCCTTCCTGCACCTCCCTGATCCACCGCACTTGTTTATACACTATAGCTACCATGTGTTTTATTCGCTCCTATTCATCAGGATTCTGCGACATTTGCTATATTTTTTATTTTAGGATAAGGAGATGCAAAGCTATTCTACACTGAAGGCTGCGGAGACTCGGGCCGTAGTGACCGGACTCAAGCCGTCGACCCGCTATGTCTTCCAGGTCCGGGCCCGCACCTCTGCTGGCTGTGGGCGATTCAGCCAAACGGTAGAAGTGGAAACTACAAAAGAATGTAAGTAATGTGGAACATGAAGTGAAAACTACATATATATATATATATATATATATATATACATATATAGGGATACTTTACATCTGCCTACTGTTACATACTGTAATATGTGCTGTATTGTCATTATACTCCATATCTGCAGTTATATACTGTAATATGTGCTGTATAGTCATTATACTCCATATCTGCCCTGTTATATACTGTAATATGTGCTGTATAGTCATTATACTCCATATCTGCAGTTATATACTGTAATATGTGCTGTATAGTCATTATACTTCATATCTGCCCTGTTATATAGTGTAATATGTGCTGTATAGTCATTATACTCCATATCTGCCTGCTATATATACTGTAATATGTGCTGTATAGTCATTATACTTCATATCTGCCCTGTTATATAGTGTAATATGTGCTGTATAGTCATTATACTCCATATCTGCCTGCTATATATACTGTAATATGTGCTGTATAGTCATTATACTCCATATCTGCCCTGTTATATACTGTAATATGTGCTGTATAGTCATTATACTCCATATCTGCAGTTATATACTGTAATATGTGCTGTATAGTCATTATACTTCATATCTGCCCTGTTATATAGTGTAATATGTGCTGTATAGTCATTATACTCCATATCTGCCTGCTATATATACTGTAATATGTGCTGTATAGTCATTATACTTCATATCTGCCCTGTTATATAGTGTAATATGTGCTGTATAGTCATTATACTCCATATCTGCCTGCTATATATACTGTAATATGTGCTGTATAGTCATTATACTCCATATCTGCCCTGTTATATACTGTAATATGTGCTGTATAGTCATTATACTCCATATCTGCAGTTATATACTGTAATATGTGCTGTATAGTCATTATACTTCATATCTGCCCTGTTATATAGTGTAATATGTGCTGTATAGTCATTATACTCCATATCTGCCTGCTATATATACTGTAATATGTGCTGTATAGTCATTATACTCCATATCTGCCCTGTTATATAGTGTAATATGTGCTGTATGGTCATTATACTCCATATCTGCCCTGTTATATAGTGTAATATGTGCTGTATGGTCATTATACTCCATATCTGCCCTGTTATATACTGTATTATGTGCTGTATGGTCATTATACTCCATATCTGCCTGTTATATACTGTATTATGGGATGTGTAGTCATTATACTCCATATCTGCCCTGTTATATACTGTAATATGTGCTGTATAGTCATTATACTCCATATCTGCCCTGTTATATAGTGTAATATGTGCTGTATAGTCATTATACTCCATATCTGCCTACTATATATACTGTAATATGTGCTGTATAGTCATTATACTCCATATCTGCCCTGTTATATACTGTAATATGTGCTGTATAGTCATTATACTCCATATCTGCCTGTTATATACTGTATTATGGGATGTATAGTCATTATACTCCATATCTGCCTGTTATATACTGTATTATGGGATGTATAGTCATTATACTCCATATCTGCCTGTTATATACTGTATTATGGGATGTATAGTCATTATACTCCATATCTGCCAGTTATATACTGTATTATGGGATGTATAGTCATTATACTCCATATCTGCCTGTTATATACTGTAATATGGTATGTATAGTCATTATACTCCATATCTGCCCTGTTATATACTGTAATTTGTGCTGTATAGTCATTATACTCCATATCTGCCTGTTATATACTGTATTATGGGATGTATAGCCATTATACTCCATATCTGCCTGTTATATACTGTATTATGGGATGTATAGTCATTATACTCCATATCTGCCCTGTTATATACTGTATTATGGGATGTATAGTCATTATACTCCATATCTGCCTGTTATATACTGTATTATGGGATGTGTAGCCATTATACTCCATATCTGCCTGTTATATACTGTATTATGGGATGTATAGCCATTATACTCCATATCTGCCCTGTTATATACTGTATTATGTGCTGTATAGTCATTATACTCCATATTTGCCTGTTATATACTGTATTATGGGATGTATAGCCATTATACTCCATATCTGCCTGTTACAGTTATATGAAAAAGTTTGGGCACCCCTATTAATCTTAAGCTTAATGTTTTATATAAATTGGTGTTTTTGCAGCAGCTATTTCAGTTTGATATATGTAATAACTGTTGGACACAGGAATGTTTCTGCCTTGAAATGAGGTTTATTGTACTAACAGAAAATGTGCAATCTGCATTCAAACAAAATTTGACAGGTGCATAAGTATGGGCACCCCACCAGAAAAGTGACATTAATATTTAGTAGATCCTCCTTTTGCCTCTAGTCGCTTCCTGTAGCTTTTAATGAGTTCCTGGATCCTGGATGAAGGTATTTTTGACCATTCCTCTTTACAAAACAATTCCAGTTCAGTTAAGTTTGATGGTCGCCCCCGAGCATGGACAGCCCTCTTCACATGATCCCACAGATGTTCAATGATATTCAGGTCTGGGGACTGGGATGGCCATTCCAGAACATTGTAATTGTTCCTCTGCATGAATGACTGAGTAGATTTGGAGCGGTGTTTTGGATCATTGTCTTACTGAAAGATCCATCCCATGCGTAACTTCAACTTTATCACTGATTCTTGAACATTATTGTCAAGAATCTGCTGATACTGAGTGGAATCCATGCGTCCCTCAACTTTAACAAGATTCCCGGTGCCGGCATTGGCCACACAGCCCCAAAGCATGATGGAACCTCCACCAAATTTTACTGTGGGTAGCAAGTGTTTTTCTTGGAATGCTGTGTTTTTTTGCCACCATGCATAACGCCTTTTTGTATGACCAAACAACTCAATCTTGGTTTCATCAGTCCACAGGACCTTCTTCCAAAAAGAAATTGGCTTCTCCAAATGTGCTTTTGCATACCTCAGCCAACTCTGTTTGTGGCGTGCTTGCAGAAACGGCTTCTTTCGCATCACTCTCCCATACAGCTTCTCCTTGTGCAAAGTGCGTTGTATAGTTGACCGATGCACAGTGACACCATCTGCAGCAAGTTGATGCTGCAGCTCTCTGGAGGTGGTCTGAGGATTGTCCTTGACTGATCTCACCATTCTTCTTCTCTGCCTTTCTGATGTTTTTCTTGGCCTGCCACTTCTGGCCTTAACAAGAACTGTCCCTGTGTTCTTCCATTTCCTTACTATGTTCCTTACAGTGGAAACTGACAGGTTAAATCTCTGAGACAGCTTTTTTGTATCCTTCCCCTGAACAACTATGTTGAATAATCTTTGTTTTCAGATCATTTGACAGTTGTTTTGAGGAGCCCATGATGCCACTCTTCAGAGGAGATTCAAACAGGAGAACAACTTGCAAGTGGCCACTTTAAGTAGCTTTTCTCATGATTGCATACACCTGGCTATGAAGTTCAAAGCTCAATGAGGTTACAAAACCAAAAAAGGGCTTTAGTAAGTCAGTAAAAAGTAGGTAGGAGTATTTAAAACAAGAAAATGATAAGGGTGCCCATACTTATGCACCTGTTAAATTTTGTTTGAATGCAGATTGCACATTTTCTGTTAGTACAATAAACCTCATTTCAAGGCAGAAACATTACTGTGTCCAACAGTTATTACATAGATCAAACTGAAAGAGCTGCTGCAAACACACCAATTTTTATAAAACATTAAGCTTAAGATTAATAGGGGTGCCCAAACTTTTTCATATAACTGTATATACTGTATTATGGGATGTATAGTCATTATACTCCATATTTGCCTGTTATATACTGTATTATGGGATGTATAGCCATTATACTCCATATCTGCCTGTTATATACTGTATTATGGGATGTATAGTCATTATACTCCATATCTGCTCTGTTATATACTGTATTATGGGATGTATAGTCATTATACTCCATATCTGCCTGTTATATACTGTATTATGGGATGTATAGTCATTATACTCCATATCTGCCCTGTTATATACTGTATTATGTGCTGTATAGTCATTATACTCCATATTTGCCTGTTATATACTGTATTATGGGATGTATAGCCATTATACTCCATATCTGCCTGTTATATACTGTATTATGGGATGTATAGCCATTATACTCCATATCTGCCTGTTATATACTGTATTATGGGATGTATAGTCATTATACTCCATATCTGCCCTGTTATATACTGTATTATGGGATGTATAGTCGTTATACTCCATATCTGCCCTGTTATATACTGTATTATGGGATGTATAGTCATTAATACTCCATATTTGCCTGTTATATACTGTATTATGGGATGTATAGCCATTATACTCCATATCTGCCTGTTATATACTGTATTATGGGATGTATAGTCATTATACTCCATATCTGCCCTGTTATATACTGTATTATGGGATGTATAGCCATTATACTCCATATCTCCCCTGTTATATACTGTATTATGGGATGTATAGTCATTATACTCCATATCTGCCCTGTTATATACTGTATTATGGGATGTATAGTCATTATACTCCATATCTGCCTGTTATATACTGTATTATGGGATGTATAGTCATTATACTCCATATCTGCCCTGTTATATACTGTATTATGTGCTGTATAGTCATTATACTCCATATTTGCCTGTTATATACTGTATTATGGGATGTATAGCCATTATACTCCATATCTGCCTGTTATATACTGTATTATGGGATGTATAGCCATTATACTCCATATCTGCCTGTTATATACTGTATTATGGGATGTATAGTCATTATACTCCATATCTGCCCTGTTATATACTGTATTATGGGATGTATAGTCGTTATACTCCATATCTGCCCTGTTATATACTGTATTATGGGATGTATAGTCAATATACTCCATATTTGCCTGTTATATACTGTATTATGGGATGTATAGCCATTATACTCCATATCTGCCTGTTATATACTGTATTATGGGATGTATAGTCATTATACTCCATATCTGCCCTGTTATATACTGTATTATGGGATGTATAGCCATTATACTCCATATCTGCCCTGTTATATACTGTATTATGGGATGTATAGTCATTATACTCCATATCTGCCTGTTATATACTGTATTATGGGATGTATAGTCATTATACTCCATATCTGCCCTGTTATATACTGTATTATGGGATGTGTAGCCATTATACTCCATATCTGCCTGTTATATACTGTATTATGGGATGTGTAGCCATTATACTCCATATCTGCCTGTTATATACTGTATTATGGGATGTATAGTCATTATACTCCATATCTGCCCTGTTATATACTGTATTATGGGATGTATAGTCATTATACTCCATATCTGCCTGTTATATACTGTATTATGGGATGTATAGTCATTATACTCCATATCTGCCCTGTTATATACTGTATTATGGGATGTGTAGCCATTATACTCCATATCTGCCTGTTATATACTGTATTATGGGATGTATAGTCATTATACTCCATATCTGCCCTGTTATATACTGTATTATGGGATGTATAGCCATTATACTCCATATCTGCCCTGTTATATACTGTATTATGGGATGTATAGCCATTATACTCCATATCTGCCCTGTTATATACTGTATTATGGGATGTATAGCCATTATACTCCATATCTGCCTGTTATATACTGTATTATGGGATGTATAGCCATTATACTCCATATCTGCCCTGTTATATACTGTATTATGGGATGTGTAGCCATTATACCTGCTCTCGTTTCGATGTAACCCTTTCTGCATTCTTCTCCTCTCTCAGTGGCTCTTCGATATGACACCATGACGATTGTCTGGATTTCTCTGACATTAATTACCGGATTGGTGATTCTCCTCGCTGTGCTGATGTGTAAGAAACGGTGAGATTGTGGGTGACGGCGCGGGGAGCGGGGATTGCATGTCTGTCTATATTACCTGCTGTCACGTGAGCCCCTCTGAGTGTCGTCTGTCTCTTTCCTTTCCTTGGGTGTCTCCTTCCATAGCCACTGTGGATACAGCAAGGCTTTCCAGGACTCTGACGAAGAGAAAATGCATTACCAGAATGGACAAAGTACGTTGGAGTCAGCGGGAGGAGAAGATAAAGCATTAATATCATTAGTCGCTTCCGTCGCTGCGAGTTATTATTACGCTCAGGAATTAAAATTACAGAAGCAAAAGTTGAAATAATGGATCTCAGCTTCCTCTTTAACCTCCAGAACAAGCTAGAAATATCCTTAGAAATTCTATTGATGCCAACCTAGACTGTAGCAAAGATGGGGCTGAGAAACTGGAGGAGGAAGGGGGATATTTGCACCGTTATTGGAGGGGGATTGCTGGATCACCTCGCGTCATCTCTCTGGTGTCAGATATAATGGCTGCTATCACAAGTGATGGACTCTCCATTTCTCTGTCTTGCAGTCACTTTGGCAGAGTCTAAGCTCTATGTTGATCCTCACACATACGAGGATCCTTGCCACGCTGTCCTTGAGTTTGCTCGTGAGATCGAGGCTTCCAGAATCAAGATTGAAAAGATTATTGGATCTGGTTTGTACAATTTCTACTACATTCAAATTATTGCTTGCATGCTGAAGTTAACTTGGAAGCCTAAATGCCCAAACTAATGCTGAGCTCGAGTCCATGGTGAGACGCAGCTCATGCCTCAACGCTCGAAAGCCTAGGTAGACCTCTTCTCCTATCACCAGTAATCCTTCTTACGCCTCTTCTCCCATCATTAGTAATCCTCGGTACTTCATCTGTACTCCTCCTTTCTCCAGCAGTCCTCTGTGCACCTCTTCTCCAATGTCCAATAGTCCTCTGTGCACCTCTTCTCCAATGTCCAATAGTCCTCTGTGCACCTCTTCTCCTATCACTACACGTTCTTAATACTCCTCTTCACCTATCACCAGTAGTCCTTGATAAAACTCCTCTTCACCTATCACCAGTAGTCCTTGATAAAACTCCTCTTCACCTATCTCCAGTAGTCCTTGATAAAACTCCTCTTCACCTATCACCAGTAGTCCTTGATAAAACTCCTCTTCACCTATCACCAGTAGTCCTTGATAAAACTCCTCTTCACCTATCACCAGTAGTACTTGATCAAACTCCTCTTCACCAATCACCAGTAGTCCTTGATACTCCTCTTCTCCTATCACTAGACGTCCTTGATACTCCTCTTCACCTATCACCGGTAGTCCTTGATACTCCTCTTCTCCTATCACTAGACTTCCTTGATACTCCTCTTCTCCAATGACCAGTAGTCCTTTGTGTGCCTCTTCTCCAATGACCAGTAGCCCCTTGTGTGCCTCTTCTCCAATGACCAGTAGTCCTTGGGTACTCCTCTTCTCCTATCACTAGAAGTCCTTGGTACTCCTCTTCTTCTATCACCAGTAGTCCTTGATACTCCTCTTCTCCTATCACTAGAAGTCCTTGGTACTCATTTTCTTCTTTCACCAGTAGTCCTTGATACTCATCTTCTCCTATCACCAGTAGTCCTTGATACTCATCTTCTCCTATCACCAGTAGTCCTTGGGTACTCCTCTTCTATCACTAGAAGTCCTTGATACTCCTCTTCTCCTATCACCAGTAGTCATTGATACTCATCTTCTCCCATGACCAGTAGTCCTCGGGTACTCCTCTTCTATCACTAGAAGTCCTTGGTACTCCTCTTCTCCTATCACCAGTAGTCCTCTGTGCACCTCTTCGGTCACTCCCAACCCTCTGTACTCTTCTTCTGGTACCACCAGTGTTAGGCTCAACTGCTTAGCTGGATTCATGAAGCTGCAGGTCTCGGTGGACACACAGTCCCAGTTGCAGACGGCTGGGCACATGGAGGAGTGAGGACTTAGACACAATGTAACCCACGGGACTAGGAGGGCAGACAACTCTGGGGCCGCAAGTCTAGGGCAGCACACAGAGGAAGGAGGAGGATCCACAGGGATATTTTCAAGGATTTGCAAGTCCTTTAACAGATCACAGCTTACTGCAACCAATGAGTTACTCCAGGAGATGGCTAGCAGAGTATGAGTAGATGGTGGAGCTCGCCAAATGGCGACTGGACTCTGGAGGCTCAATACCAAGACACAGGTATTTCTTTAACCGAACCTTAAGAGGCCTAGGGAGATGATGTCCCAGAGACTCACTGGACAATCTGAAGCCTGACATGGAGAACAGAATTCAACATTCAGGGAGCGCACAGAGCTGGTCCCACCAAGGCTCCCCTAGAAGAGTTAGTAATAGAAGACAGAGAAAGCTTAGCGTGCAATCTCTAGAGCAAGTCTGAAGAACTAATGTCCTTCTTAGAGACCCAGACTCTCTTCTCATAGCCAGGTCTCTTCTAGTCTCCTATATAGAAGAGATTCCCATGAAACTTCTTACAGTCCAGAGGTTGGTTGATCTCCTACTCCATGTCAGGGTCAAAGACAGAAGCAGGAACTTGTCGGAGAGAATTTGTTGAGGACCAGGGGACGTAGTAATGAGACATGAAGAGCATTAGGCATTTTAGAAGTAGGCTGGTGTTAGACAGGAACTGACCAGATACATTTACTGAATAATTTGGAACGGCCCAATAAACTTAGTAGCCAACTTTTTTACAGCAAATCATAAATCTGACGTTTTTGGTGGAAAGCCAAATCTGGTCTGTGGGAACTGGTTGAGGGGGTCTATCAGCACTCTGAATTGGATTGCAGCTCAGTCCGGATGTGATCCATGTCCAGATAAATGCTATTCATAGCCAGAAGTAGACTTTTAGGTGTAATGGGCCAGGAAAGATGAGGTTATCGACCATACACTCTAACTAACGACGATCTCCCAGAAGACTCTGAAACTGAATCGTGGGTGAATTCGCTCCACGGAAGCAAATTCATACAATTATCTTGAGAGTTGGAGAGAATATTGGTCCATGAACTTACCGATTCTCTCAGTCTGTCCATTACTTTGGGAGTGATTAAACTTCGAGGAGGAGATCTTTAAGTTCTTGCAGAGTGCCCTCCAGAGACTATGCCAGCTGGGAGTTCGTGGTACCAGGAAAGTTCTTTAGATAACTACAGAGACTATGGAAGTCATTATAATTTAACAAGATTTTGGCAGTTTAGAAATGCAGTCCACAATGACTTGGATAGCAGTCAACCCTTCCACTTCTTGAAGATCGGTAACCAAGGTTGAAGAAAACCAAAAAGTGCTTGACATGAGGATGTGAACTGCATACAGCGAGGGCCCGGTACTGTGAATTGACATCTTGGCTCCATTTGGGTCAACATTAGAAATAAGAAATTAGTTCAGCCCTTCATTTAACTCCTGGGTGACCAGAGAGAAGAGAAGACTTTACAGCAAAGTGCTTTTAAGACCGCAGAATGACCTTCAGGTGAAGGATTGAAAGATGAAGACATGGTAGCAAGGATACGGACAGGTTCAGTTACATATGAGCGAGCGTCTTCAAGACATCACATTGGTCAAAGGATCTAGAGAGGGCATCATCCTTGCAGTATTTTTTCAGCAGGACAGAAGGTGAGGATGAAGTTAAACCATGAGAAGAAGACCGACCATCGAACTTGGTGGGAAATTCAGCTTATGGGGCCGTTATACTATATAGAGGACTATGTGGGGCCATTATACTGTACGGAGGACTATGTGGGGCCATTATACTGTATAGAGGACTATGTGGGGCCATTATACTGTATGGAGAACTATGTGGGGCCATTATACTGTATGGAGGACTATGTGGGGCCATTATACTGTATGGAGAACTATGTGGGGCCGTTATACTGTATAGAGGACTATGTGGGGCCATTATACTGTACGGAGGACTATGTGGGGCCATTATACTGTATAGAGGACTATGTGGGGCCATTATACTGTATGGAGAACTATGTGGGGCCATTATACTGTATGGAGGACTATGTGGGGCCATTATACTGTATGGAGAACTATGTGGGGCCGTTATACTGTATAGAGGACTATGTGGGGCCGTTATACTGTATAGAGGACTATGTGGGGCCATTATACTGTACGGAGGACTATGTGGGGCCATTATACTGTATAGAGGACTATGTGGGGCCATTATACTGTATGGAGAACTATGTGGGTGCATTATACTGTATGGAGGGCTATGTGGGGCCATTATACTGTATGGAGGACTAAGTGGGGCCATTATACTGTATGGAGGACTATGTGGGGCCCATTATTCTGTATGGAGGACTATGTGGGGCCATTATACTGTATGGAGGACTATGTGGGGCCATTATACTGTATGAAGGACTATGTGGGGCCCATTATTCTGTATGGAGGACTATGTGGGGCCATTATACTGTATGAAGGACTATGTGGGGCCCATTATTCTGTATGGAGGACTATGTGGGGCCATTATACTGTATGGAGGACTATGCGGGGCCCATTATACTGTATGGAGGACTATGTGGGCACATTATACTGTATAGAGGATTATGTGGGCCCATTATACTGTATGGAGGACTATGTGGAGCCATTATACTGTATGGAGGACTATGCGGGGCCCATTATACTATATGGAGGACTATGCGGGGCCCATTATGCTGTATGGAGGACTATGTGGGCACATTATACTGTATAGATGATTATGTGGGCCCATTATAATGTATGGAGGACTATGTGGGGCCCATTGTACTGTATGGAGGACTATGTGGGGTCATTATACTGTATGGAGGACTATGTGGGGCCATTATACTGTATGGAGGACTATGCGGGGCCCATTATGCTGTATGAAGGACTATGTGGGACCATTATACTGTATAGATGATTATGTGGGCCCATTATAATGTATGGAGGACTATGTGGGGCCCATTATACTGTATGGAGGACCATGTGGGGCCCATTATACTGTATGGAGGACTATGTGGGGCCATTATACTGTATGGAGGACTATGTGTGGCCCATTATACTGTATGGAGGACTATGTGGGGCCATTATACTGTATGGAGGACTATGTGTGGCCCATTATACTGTATGGAGGACTATGTGGAGCCATTATACTGTATGGAGGACTATGTGGGGTCATTATACTGTATGGAGGACTATGTGGGGCCATTATACTGTATGGAGGACTATGTGGGGTCATTATACTGTATGGAGGACTATGTGGGGCCATTATACTGTATGGAGGACTATGTGGGGTCATTATACTGTATGGAGGACTATGTGGGACCATTATACTGTATGGAGGACTATGTGGGGCACATTATACTGTATGGAGGACTATGTGGAGCCCATTATACTGTATGGAGGACTATGTGGGGCCATTATACTGTATGGAGGACTATGTGGTCCCATTATACTGTATGGAGGACTATGTGGGGCCATTATACTGTATGGAGGACTATGTGGGCACATTATACTGTATGGAGGACTATGTGGGGCCATTATACTGTATGGAGGACTATGTGGGGCCCATTATACTGTATGGAGGACTATGTGTACACATTATACTGTATAGAGGATTATGTGGGCCCATTATTCTGTAAGAAATAATAAGGAAAAACTTCCTCAATTGTTGACATTTTTTTTTAATAAATATCAAGGTTGGCCCGCGACTATGTCCAAGTTTTTAATTTTGGCCCTCTGTGTATTGAGTTTGACATCCCTGGTATAGATGGTAACTGGGAATTTAGCTCCTTGAAGTAGATGTCACCTTTCCGCCACTGAAGGGGGTGATTTCTATCTCCAGAGGAATGTTGTGAGAGAACCCCTCCTACACCAATAGCGGAAGCTGCCACCACATCAGGTTGGTGTAGGACAGAAGCCGTAGACAAACAAGATTTAAGTTCTTGGAAGGCTTAAATAGCAGAATCCGACAAGTTCTGGAAGTTGGCACCCTTCCAAGTTAGGGGTGAAAGTGGGGCAACCACTTGTGAGTAGTTTTTAATGAGCTGGCGGTAATAATTTGCAAAGCCGAGGAATCTTTGGAGGGACTGGAGAGACCAAAGGGTTGTGGAAAATCCAAAATAGTTGAAACTTTCTCCAGATCCAGGCATAGACCCCAAGATGAAATGATATATCAAAGGAATGGCCGTTCATGACGCTCAAAGAGACATTTCTCCAACCTGACATAAAGGTTGTTTTGTTCCAGTGTCTTCATAACGGAGAAGACATGGGGATGGAGATTCCAGATGAATCCCCCTCCCATGGTTTCTTTAATGTAGGCGGGCATCACCTCCGTCCCTGAGAGAGAGGATAAACTCTCGCGTAGCCTTCTGCTTAGAAGAGACATTGTGATAGGAGGCAGAGAAGGTGGTTCAGGTAGAGCTTTGAGGCCGTTCCGAAAACAGGATGGTTAGGTGATCTGATCACATGAACAGTCAATAACCAGAGTATCTGGCCATAGCCACAAAAGTCCAAAAAGAAACAGTACATCTGAAAGTAGACAAATTGAAAAAGCAATGGTCTCAATGTCTAGTGCACCAATCTGAAGA
The DNA here is from genome assembly GCF_046119375.1 of Phyllobates terribilis. NCBI lineage: Eukaryota > Metazoa > Chordata > Amphibia > Anura > Dendrobatidae > Phyllobates > Phyllobates terribilis. The sequence goes on from NW_027362772.1 coordinate 84,714,494, forward strand.
GTCACATCCTCTGTCCAGAATGGTAGAGGAACACTAAACATCGTGGAGCCACTTGTGGAGATCAGCTTCAGTGGCGTCTGCAGTCCAAAGAAATAACCATTAGATAAAAGTCCATAAAATTCTCTGCTGCTCCAGAATCAATGAACGCTTGCACCGTGAACATAGAGGAACCAAAGGAAATAGACATAGACACAATTAATTAATTTGTTTTGAGCGGAAGATAGAGTTAATCCCAAGACTCCTTCTTCGCCAGGATCTGAAGATTTCGCTGTTTGGCCTTCAGAGGGCCAACAGCCCGAAACACCGTGTCTGCAAATGGAGATTCTGATTTGGTTCTCATCCTAAGTCATTTTGCACGACTCGTTAAAGGGTCGATTGTGACTTGTAGGATTGCTGCTTCCAAGAGGTGGAAGTCCTCTTTCTCTCCGAAGAGGCAATTTGCACAGTATAAACAAAATCCTTCAGTAAGGAGACAGGATCTTTTAGTTCAAGATAATCTCTTACGAAGAAATATACTGTGGCAGGTGCCGAGGAGTGTTAAGTAGCCAGTGTTGAAACCACAGGAGTTTGAGGTAGTGTAGTCCTTAGTACTATCGGTGATAGGACAAGAGGCACACCAAGGAGTACATTTGATAGGAGAAGAGGCGCACTAAGGAGTACATTTGATAGGACAAGAGGCGTACTAAGGGGTACATTTGATAGGAGAAGAGGCGCACCAAGGAGTACATTTGATAGGACAAGAGGCGCACCAAGGAGTACATTTGATAGGAGAAGAGGCGCACCAAGGAGTACATTTGATAGGACAAGAGGCGCACCAAGGAGTACATTTGATAGGAGAAGAGGCGCACTTAGTTTGCCTCTTCTTTTATCACCAGTAGTCCTCAGTACGCCTCTTCTTGTTCTTTATCCAGAAGTCCTCAGTACGCCTCTTCTTCTTCTTTCTCCAGTAGTTCTCAGTACGCCTCTTCTTCTTCTTTCTCCAGTAGTCCTCAGTACGCCTCTTCTTCTCCTTTCTCCAGTAGTCCTCAGTACACCTCTTCTTCTTTCTCCAGTAGTCCTCAGTACGCCTCTTCTTCTTTCTCCAGAAGTCCTCAGTACGCCTCTTCTTCTTCTTTCTCCAGAAGTCCTCAGTATGCCTCTTTTTCTTCTTTCTCCTGTAGTCCTCAGTACGCCTCTTCTTCTTCGTTCTCCAGTAGTCCTCAGTACGCCTCTTCTTCTTCTTTCTCCAGTAGTCCTCAGTACGCCTCTTCTTCTTTCTCCAGAAGTCCTCAGTACGCCTCTTCTTCTACTTTCTCCAGTAGTCCTCAGTACGCCTCTTCTTCTTTCTCCAGTAGTCCTCAGAATGCCTCTTCTCCTTCTTTCTCCAGTAATCCTCAGTACGCCTTTTCTTCTTTCTCCAGTAGTCCTCAGTATGCCTCTTTTTCTTCTTTCTCCAGTAGTCCTCAGTACGCCTCTTCTTGTTCTTTCTCCAGTAGTCCTCAGTACGCCTCTTCTTCTTCGTTCTCCAGTAGTCCTCAGTACGCCTCTTCTTCTTCGTTCTCCAGTAGTCCTCAGTACGCCTCTTCTTCTTCTTTCTCCAGTAGTCCTCAGTACGCCTCTTCTTCTTCTTTCTCCAGTAGTCCTCAGTACGCCTCTTCTTCTTCTTTCTCCAGTAGTCCTCAGTACGCCTCTTCTTCTTCTTTCTCCAGTAGTCCTCAGTACGCCTCTTCTTCTTCTTTCTCCAGTAGTCCTCAGTATGCTTCTTTTTCTTCTTTCTCCTGTAGTCCTCAGTACGTCTCTTCTTCTTCGTTCTCCAGTAGTCCTCAGTACGCCTCTTCTTCTTCTTTCTCCAGTAGTCCTCAGTACGCCTCTTCTTCTTCTTTCTCCAGTAGTCCTCAGTACGCCTCTTCTTCTTCTTTCTCCAGTAGTCCTCAGTACGCCTCTTCTTCTTCTTTCTCCAGTAGTCCTCAGTTCGCCTCTTCTTCTTCTTTCTCCAGTAGTCCTCAGTACGCCTCTTCTTCTTCTTTCTCCAGAAGTCCTCAGTACACCTCTTCTTCTTCTTTCTTGAGTAGTCCTCAGTACGCCTCTTCTTCTTTCTCCAGTAGTCCTCAGTATGCCTCTTCTTCTTTCTCCAGTAGTCCTCAGTACGCCTCTTCTTCTTCTTTCTCCAGTAGTCCTCAGTACGCCTCTTCTTCTTCTTTCTCCAGTAGTCCTCAGTACGCCTCTTCTTTTTTCTCATGTAGTCCTCAGTACGCCTCTTCTTCTTCTTTCTCCAGTAGTCCTCAGTACGCCTCTTCTTCTTCTTTCTCCAGTAGTCCTCAGTACGCCTCTTCTTCTTCTTTCTCCAGTAGTCCTCAGTACGCCTCTTCTTCTTCTTTCTCCAGAAGTCCTCAGTACGCCTCTTCTTCTTCTTTCTCCAGTAGTCCTCAGTACACCTCTTCTTCTTCTTTCTCCAGTAGTCCTCAGTACACCTCTTCTTCTTCTTTCTCCAGTAGTCCTCAGTATGCCTCTTCTTCTTTCTCCAGTAGTCCTCAGTACGCCTCTTCTTCTTCTTTCTCCAGTAGTCCTCAGTACGCCTCTTCTTCTTTCTCCAGAAGTCCTCAGTACGCCTCTTCTTCTTCTTTCTCCAGTAGTCCTCAGTATGCCTTTTATCTTATCAATACTACTGGTGATAAGAGAAGAGGCACAATGAGGAATTCTCTTCTCCTATCATGTGTAATCCTCAGTACAATTGTTCTCCTATTCCCTCTAGGCCTCAGTATACCTCATATCTTGTCACCATTTGTCCTCAGTGCACCTTCTTTTATCACCAAAAGTTCTCAGTAGGCCTCCGTGCTTCATTTATCACCAATTGGCCATAGCTTCTATTCACTGTGCTCCTCAATATACCTTTTCTCCTATCCCCTGTAGGCCACCTTTTCTTCTTCCCAGTAGTTGGCACATTTTCAATAATTTTGTCCTTTATACCATTTGAGGTTCTGGTGAGATCTCTAATATTTTCTTCCTCCTGTCCACCCAGTCCTGTATCCCATCTGTATGTTGTGTCTCATAGCTCTTCTCTCCATTTTTAGGGGAATTTGGAGAAGTTTGCTATGGGCGGTTGAAGCTTCCAGGGAAACGTGAGATTCCAGTTGCCATCAAGACTTTAAAAGTTGGCTATAACGAGAAGCAGAGACGAGACTTTCTCAGTGAGGCCAGTATCATGGCCCAGTTTGACCACCCAAATGTCATTCACTTGGAGGGTGTGGTGACCAGGGGTATGTAATGTAATGCTTTCTCATAGAATACAGCATGGGATAGGGTCCATATACTGGAAAAGGATGACATGAGGCATATTGTAACATACAATAATCCAGTAGTCTCATTGACAACAATACACATACTTGATAGAGAAGACAGACTTCCAGATGTCTCCACGAACTCCACCTATTAGTCATGAGCCTCCCTGCTGTATGGAAGAGTCTGAAAGCAGGTCTTTCTTGAGGATGTCCTCTAATCTCAGCAATGGATCCATAAGAAGCAGAGAGATAATAGTGCAACACAGCCACTTAAAGTACAAGGGTTTTTATTTCTTTGTCGTACTTAGAAAAATTGTGTTTTTTTTAAAACCATTAAAAATCAAATATATAAAGTAGTGTTCATCCATCAACCCAACCTAGGTTCTGCCATTCTATTACTAACTTTTTCTGGGGCTTCATTTGAACATTCATTCATTCATTCATTCATTCAGACTGCTCTAACAGCATTCAAATTCTGCCCTTTAGAGATAGTTTGAATGTCAGGAACCATACCGGGGGGATCACACAATATCCCACCACTGCCACCAATTTGTCAGCAATCCCGATTACTCACAGAGACCACCCACTGTGACCTCTTGAGCGAACAGCTCTTGCTGCCCCCCATTGTCCGGACAATTGCAAGATTGGCTGACGATCAATAGTGGAGGCTGCAGGCTGTTCTCACTAAGTAGTTATCGACAAGCTGGAAGTGAGCATACGGCATACACACCACCTTCCAACACATGGAATATGTGTATATACCCTCGTACTATCACTGATAGCCTCACGATAACCCAATTAATATTATTAGCTGCCACCACCGATCAGATTTGAAATACAAGACGTGCCTGATCGGACGCCTGCGTTCTGGTAGCGTATATGGCTTCGAGGGAGGGAACGATTACAAAGCAAAAGAAACAGAACTATTAAATTGTATATTTAATCCAAAAGGGAGGCAGTGTTTAGGAAAAATATACAAAAGGTTTTACAAAGGGAGACAATACCGTACAGAATATACAGTTACACCAAAATAAAAGGGATTAATAGAAAAACGTACTATAGAGATCGCAGAGACGATTCAGTTTAGCTGGAGGGGAGGCGCTCCAATTAATTTGACCGTTATCGAACGGGACCCCTTTCTTATAGAATATATACCTCCCGGCAATGAGTACTGATCAATCTTCAGCTAGAGCTTTTATGCCGAAAGGGAGGGACCTGCCCACACACTCCCCTGTAATGACCTCATGTGGGTGGTCTCCGCCCTTCATGGTTTTATTGAAATATCTAACTTCTGTGATAACTCCTCGCTGGTTGATCGCAGAGGTTTGAAAGTGATGCCATGTTTTTTATTACAAATTTACCTTTCCTTAGAGACTACACATGGCATAGGTGCGGTCCGTTATTTTGATACTTTCAAGCCACAGCTCACCGAGAGGGCTCACAGATCTGGAAAAATATACATAGTATTCCTTAGCTGACCCTGCCGCTAAAAATATGTGTCCCATTATTATTGGAAGTATAGAACTTCTGATATTCCATATTTTGTGTCAGTGCCGGCGAGACTACAGATTTCTGTTGACCAAATGGGGATGCCCTGAGGGTGAGAGAGAATTCTTTTGAAGCTAGAAGCCGAATCCTCCTCACCCAGGTGTATATTTATCACAGGCCTGTGCTTTTAGGACTATATTGATATGGTAATAAGTTTGCCACCTCTGCTCTGTACTGCTATTTGCATAGAAGCTACTGGTTAAGGCGTCAGCTCTTTGACAAATGGTAGATAGGGGAGGAGGGAAGAGCGATTTCAGAGGGAGAGAGAAATTCTTAATATTTTCTATGACACTGAATATGAAGATGCACTAAGATGTGCTGAGAATATGAAGATGATAGCAATCCTACGTCAAACAGGCAGAATACTTATTCATTGGCTGATTGGATTGTTTATTCCAGAATAAAAATAATCATTATTGCCAGCCCATTGCCCACAACATGATACCAAACAGGGGCAGAACCACTGCAATTAATCTTTGATTTGTTCCCATGAGGCCAGAAAATGAGCGCAGAATGACTTGTTGATCGGCACTCATTACCTGGCCAAAAGTAGCCCCATTAAATACACAACAATAGTCAGATGCTATAACTGAAATGTATCATCCCCACTCTTCCATATAGTGACAATTCTCCTCTGCTTTACAGGCAAATTAACAATGATTATAACAGAATATATGGAGAACGGTTCTCTGGACTCATTCCTCAGGGTACGTAGATAGTAAGAACCTCTCAGTCTAATATTCATGTTTTATACCTTATTTAGCAAAAGTTAGTGAGGGGTCGGGTCCTGGTGTGCCTCTGGAGCCTGGGTGCTCGTGTGTGGAGTCCGGGTGCTCGTCGTGTCTGGAGTCCGGGTGCTCGTCGTGTCTGGAGTCCGGGTGCTCGTCGTGTCTGGAGTCCGGGTGCTTGTCATATCTGGTGTCCGGGTGCTCGTCGTGTCTGGAGTCCGGGTGCTCGTCGTGTCCGGAGTCCGGGTGCTCGTCGTGTCCGGAGTCCGGCTGTTCGTCGTGTCTGGAGTCCGGCTGCTCATCGTGTCTGGAGTCCGGCTGCTCGTCGTGTCTGGAGTCCGGCTGCTCGTCGTGTCTGGAGTCCGGCTGCTCGTCGTGTCTGGAGTCCGGCTGCTCGTCGTTTCTGGAGTCCGGGTGCTCGTCGTGTCTGGAGTCCGGGTGCTCGTCGTGTCTGGAGTCCGGGTGCTCGTCGTGTCTGGCGTCCGGGTGCTCGTCGTGTCTGGCGTCCGGGTGCTCGTCGTGTCTGGCGTCCGGGTCCTCGTCGTGTCTTGAGTCCGGGTGCTCGTCGTGTTTGCAGTCCGGGTGCTCGTCGTGTCTGGCGTCCGGGTCCTCGTCGTGTCAGGAGTCCGGGTGCTCGTCGTGTCTGGAGTCCGGGTGCTCGTCGTGTCTGGCTTCCAGGTGCTCGTGTCTGGCGTTCGGGTGCTCGTGTCTGGAGTCCGGACGCTCATTTGTGCTAGTGTCTGGAGTCCTGGTGCTCGTGTCTGGCGTCCGGGTGCTTGTGTGTGTTCATGTCTGGAGTCCGGGTGCTCGTGTCTGGAGTCCAGGTGCTTGTGTGTGTTCATGTCTGGAGTCCGGTTGCGTGTTTGGAGACTTGGCATGTCTGGCGTCCGGGTGCTCGTGTCTGGCGTCCGAGTGCTCGTGTCTGGCGTCCGGGTGCTTTTGTCTGGAGTCCGGGTGCTCGTGTCTGGAGTTCGAGTGCTTGTGTGTGTTCATGTCTGGAGTCCGGTTGCGTGTTTGGAGACTTGGCACGTCTGGAGTCCGGGTGCTCATCGTGTCTGGCGTCCGGGTGCTCTTCGTGTCTGGAGTCCGAGTGCTTGTCGTGTCTGGAGTCCGGGTGCTCGTCATGTCTGGAGTCCGGGTGCTCGTCGTGTCTGGAGTCCGGGTGCTCGTCGTGTCTGGCGTCTGGGTGCTCGTCGTGTCTGGCGTCCGGGTGCTCGTCGTGTCTGGTGTCCGGGTGCGCGTCGTGTCTGGAGTCCGGGTGCTCGTCGTGTCTGGAGTCCGGGTGCTCGTCGTGTCTGGAGTCCGGGTGCTCGTCGTGTCTGGCGTCTGGGTGCTCGTCGTGTCTGGCGTCCGGGTGCTCGTCGTGTCTGGTGTCCGGGTGCGCGTCGTGTCTGGAGTCCGGGTGCTCGTCGTGTCTGGAGTCCGGGTGCTCGTCGTGTCTGGAGTCCGAGTGCTCGTCGTGTCTGGAGTCCGGGTGCTCGTCGTGTCTGGAGTCCGGGTGCTCGTCGTGTCTGGCGTCCAGGTGCTCGTGTCTGGCGTTCGGGTGCTCGTGTCTGGAGTCCGGACGCTCATTTGTGCTAGTGTCTGGAGTCCTGGTGCTTGTGTGTGTTCATGTCTGGAGTCTGGGTGCTCGTGTCTGGAGTCCGGGTGCTTGTGTGTGTTCATGTCTGGAGTCCGGTTGCGTGTTTGGAGACTTGGCATGTCTGGCGTCCGGTTGCTCGTGTCTGGAGTCCGGGTGCTTGTGTCTGGAGTCCGGGTGCTTGTGTCTGGAGTCCGGGTGCTTGTGTCTGGAGTCCGGGTGCTTGTGTCTGGAGTCCGGGTGCTCGTGTCTGGAGTCCGGATGCTTGTGTGTGTTCATGTCTGGAGTCCGGTTGCGTGTTTGGAGACTTGGCACGTCTGGAGTCCGGGTGCTCGTCGTGTCTGGAGTCCGGGTGCTCGTCGTGTCTGGAGTCCGAGTGCTCGTCGTGTCTGGCGTCCAGGTGCTCGTGTCTGGCGTTCGGGTGCTCGTGTCTGGAGTCCGGACGCTCATTTGTGCTAGTGTCTGGAGTCCTGGTGCTTGTGTGTGTTCATGTCTGGAGTCCAGTTGCGTGTTTGGAGACTTGGCATGTCTGGCGTCCGGGTGCTCGTGTCTGGAGTCCGGGTGCTTGTGTCTGGAGTCCGGGTGCTTGTGTCTGGAGTCCGGGTGCTCGTGTCTGGAGTCCGGATGCTTGTGTGTGTTCATGTCTGGAGTCCGGTTGCGTGTTTGGAGACTTGGCACGTCTGGAGTCCGGGTGCTCGTCGTGTCTGGAGTCCGGGTGCTCGTCGTGTCTGGAGTCCGAGTGCTCGTGTCTGGCGTCCGGGTGCTTGTGTGTGTTCATATCTGGAGTCCGATTGCGTGTTTGGAGACTTGGCACGTCTGGAGTCCGGGTGCTTGTGTGTGTTCATGTCTGGAGTCGGGGTGCTCGTCGCGTCTGGAGTCCGGGTGCTTGTGTGTGTTCATGTCTGGAGTCCGGTTGCGTGTTTGGAGACTTGGCACGTCTGGAGTCCGGGTGCTCATCGTGTCTGGAGTCTTGGTGCTCGTGTCTGGAGTCCTGGTGCTCGTGTCTGGCGTCCGGGTGCTTGTGTGTGTTCATATCTGGAGTCCGATTGCGTGTTTGGAGACTTGGCACGTCTGGAGTCCGGGTGCTTGTGTGTGTTCATGTCTGGAGTCCGGGTCCGTGTTTGGATTCCATATTTTGTGTCGGTGCCGGTGAGACTACAGATTTCTGTTGACCTCTGGAGACCCTGTGTCTGTGCATTTGTTCATATTTGAAGTCCATGTGTGTCCTTGTTTGGAGCCCATATCTGTGTGTGTGGAGGCATGCAGGGAGATTACGGCGTGTGTGAAGCCTTTGACACATATGTTTATTCCAGAGCCGGGATGGCCACTTCACTATAATCCAGCTTGTTGGCTTGTTAAGGGGAATTGCTTCTGGAATGAAATACCTTTCTGACCTGGGCTACGTTCACCGAGATTTAGCAGCTCGTAACATTTTGGTAAACAGCAACCTGGTGTGTAAAGTGTCAGACTTTGGTTTGTCCAGGATACTTGAGGATGACCCAGATGCCGCATACACAACAACGGTGAGATGACCTGCAGGCTGTACATATATTCTGAATTTTCTCTGGTCACATTGATCACTTTATCATTATATTGTTATTTATTCACATTATCATCTACTCACGTCATTTGGTCATGTTATTGTATGCTCACGCTTTCGTCTGGTCACACTGTTCTGTGGTCACGCCGTAGTCTGGTCACACTGTTCTGTGGTCACGCCGTAGTCTGGTCACACTGTTCTTTGGTCACGCCGTAGTCTGGTCACACTGTTCTCTGGTCACGCTGTAGTCTGGTCACACTGTTCTCTGGTCACACTATCGTCTAGTCACACTGTTCTCTGGTCACGCCGTAGTCTGCTCACACTGTTCTGTGGTCACGCCGTAGTCTGGTCACACTGTTCTCTGGTCACACTGTCGTCTGGTCACACTGTTCTCTGGTCACACTGTCGTCTGGTCACACTGTTCTCTGGTCACACTATCGTCTAGTCACACTGTTCTCTGGTCACGCCGTAGTCTGCTCACACTGTTCTGTGGTCACGCCGTAGTCTGGTCACACTGTTCTCTGGTCACGCTGTAGTCTGGTCACACTGTTCTCTGGTCACGCTGTAGTCTGGTCGCACTGTTCTCTGGTCACACTATCGTCTAGTCACACTGTTCTCTGGTCACGCTGTAGTCTGGTCACACTGTTCTCTGGTCACACTATCGTCTAGTCACACTGTTCTCTGGTCACGCCGTAGTCTGCTCACACTGTTCTGTGGTCACGCCGTAGTCTGGTCACACTGTTCTCTGGTCACACTGTCGTCTGGTCACACTGTTCTCTGGTCACGCCGTAGTCTGGTCACACTGTTCTTTGGTCACACTATCGTCTGGTCACACTGTTCTTTGGTCACACTGTCGTCTGGTCACACTGTTCTTTTGTCGCACTGTCGTCTGGTCACACTGTTCTTTGGTCACACTATCATCTGGTCACACTGTTCTTTGGTCACACTATCGTCTGGTCACACTGTTCTTTGGTCACATTATCGTCTGGTCACACTGTTCTTTGGTCACACTGTTCTTTTTTCGCACTGTTGTCTGGTCACACTGTTCTTTGGTCACACTGTCGTCTGGTCGCATTGTTCTTTTGTCGCACTGTTGTCTGGTCACACTGTTCTTTGGTCACACAGTTCTTTGGTCACACTGTTGTCTGGTCACACTGTTCTTTGGTCACACTATGGTCTGGTCACACTGTTCTTTTGTCGCACTGTTGTCTGGTCACACTGTTCTTTTGTTGCACTGTTGTCTGGTCACACTGTTCTTTGGTCACACAGTTCTTTGGTCACACTGTTGTCTGGTCACACTGTTCTTTGGTCACACTATGGTCTGGTCACACTGTTCTTTTGTCGCACTGTTGTCTGGTCACACTGTTCTTTGGTCACACTGTTCTTTTTTCGCACTGTTGTTTGGTCACATTGTTCTTTTGTCGCACTGTTGTCTGGTCACATTGTTCTTTTGTCGCACTGTTGTCTGGTCACACTGTTCTTTTGTCGCACTGTTGTCTGGTCATACTGTTCTTTTGTCGCACTGTTGTCTGGTCACACTGTTCTTTTGTCTCACTGTTGTCTGGTCACACTGTTCTTTGGTCACACTGTTCTTTGGTCACACTGTTGTCTGGTCACACTGTTCTTTGGTCACACTATGGTCTGGTCACACTGTTCTTTTGTCGCACTGTTCTTTGGTCACACTGTTCTTTTTTCGCACTGTTGTCTGGTCACACTGTTCTTTTTTCGCACTGTTGTCTGGTCACACTGTTCTTTGGTCACACTGTCGTCTGGTCACACTGTTCTTTTGTCGCACTGTTGTCTGGTCACACTATTCTTTGGTCACACTACCGTCTGGTCACACTGTTCTTTGGTCACACTATCGTCTGGTCACACTGTTATTTGGTCACATTATCGTCTGGTCACACTGTTCTTTGGTCACACTATCATCTGGTCACACTGTTCTTTGGTCACACTATCGTCTGGTCACACTGTTCTTTTGTCGCACTGTTGTGTGGTCACACTGTTCTTTGGTCACACTATCGTCTGGCCACACTGTTCTTTTGTCGCACTGTTGTCTGGTTACACTGTTCTTTGGTCACACTGTTCTTTGTTCGCACTGTTGTCTGGTCACTCTGTTCTTTTGTCGCACTGTTGTCTGGTCACTCTGTTCTTTTGTTGCACTGTTGTCTGGTCACACTGTTCTTTGGTCTCACTGTTGTCTGGTCACTCTGTTCTTTTGTCGCACTGTTGTCTGGTCACACTGTTATTTTGTCGCACTGTTGTCTGGTCACTCTGTTCTTTTGTCGCACTGTTGTCTGGTCACTCTGTTCTTTTGTCGCACTGTTGTCTGGTCACACTGTTCTTTGGTCACACTGTTGTCTGGTCACACTGTTCTTTTGTCGCACTGTTGTCTGGTCACACTGTTCTTTTGTCGCACTGTTGTCTGGTCACACTGTTCTTTGGTCACACTGTTCCTTGGTCACACTGTTCTTTTGTCGCTCTGTTGTCTGGTCACACTGTTCTTTGGTCACACTATCGTCTGGTCACACTCTTCTTTTGTCGCACTGTTGTCTGGTCACACTGTTCTTTGGTCACACTGTTGTCTGGTCACACTGTTCTTTTGTCGCACCGTTGTCTGGTCACACTGTTCTTTGGTCACACTATCGTCTAGTCACACTGTCCTTTTGTCGCACTGTTGTCTGGTCACAGTGTTCTTTGGTCACACTATCGTCTGGTCACACTGTTCTTGGGTCACACTATTGTCTGGCCACACTGTTCTTTTGTCGCACTGTTGTCTGGTCACACTGTTCTTTGGTCACACTATCGTCTGGTCACACTGTTCTTTTGTTGCACTGTTGTCTGGTCATACTGTTCTGTGGTCACACTATCGTCTGGTTACACTGTTCTTTTGTCGCACTGTTGTTTGGTCACACTGTTCTTTGGTCACACTATTGTATGGTTACACTGTTCTTTGGTCGCACTGTTGTCTGGTCACACTGTTCTTTGGCCACACTATCGTCTGGTCACACCGTTCTTTTGTCTCACTGTTGTCTGGTCACACTGTTCTTTGGTCACACTATCGTCTGGTTACACTGTTCTTTGATCGCACTGTTGTCTGGTCACACTGTTCTTTGGTCAAACTGTTGTCTGGTCACACTGTTCTTTGGTCACACTGTTCTGTGGTCACACTATCATCTGGTCACACTGTTCTTTGGTCGCACTGTTGTCTGGTCACACTGTTCTTTGGCCACACTATCGTCTGGTCACACCGTTCTTTTGTCTCACTGTTGTCTGGTCACACTGTTCTTTGGTCACACTATCGTCTGGTTACACTGTTCTTTGATCGCACTGTTGTCTGGTCACACTGTTCTTTGGTCACACTATCGTCTGGTCACACCGTTCTTTTGTCTCACTGTTGTCTGGTCACACTGTTCTTTGGTCATACTGTTCTGTGGTCACACTATCGTCTGGTCACACTGTTTTTTGGTCGCACTGTTCTTTGGTCACACTGTTCTGTGGTCACACTATCGTCTGGTCACACTGTTTTTTGGTCGCACTGTTGTCTGGTCACACTGTTCTGTGGTCACACTGTTCTGTGGTCACACTATCGTCTGGTCACACTGTTTTTTGGTCACACTGTTCTGTGGTCACACTATCGTCTGGTCACACTGTTTTTTGGTCGCACTGTTGTGTGGTCACACTGTTCTTTGGTCACACTATCGTCTGGTCACACCGTTCTTTTGTCTCACTGTTGTCTGGTCACACTGTTCTTTGGTCATACTGTTCTGTGGTCACACTATCGTCTGGTCACACTGTTTTTTGGTCGCACTGTTCTTTGGTCACACTGTTCTGTGGTCACACTATCGTCTGGTCACACTGTTCTGTGGTCACACTGTTCTGTGGTCACACTATCGTCTGGTCACACTGTTCTTTGGTCACACTATCGTCTGGTCACACTGTTCTTTGGTCACACTATCGTCTGGTCACACTGTTTTTTGGTCGCACTGTTGTGTGGTCACACTGTTCTGTGGTCACATTATCGTCTGGTCACACTGTTCTTTTGTCGCACTGTTGTGTGGTCACACTGTTCTGTGGTCACACTATCGTCTGGTCACACTGTTCTTTGGTCGCACTGTTGTCTGGTCACACTGTTGTCTGGTCACACTGTTCTGTGATCACACTATCGTCTGGTCACACTGTTCTGTGATCACATTATCGTCTGGTCACACTGTTCTTTTGTCGCACTGTTCTTTGGTCGCACTGTTGTCTGGTCACACTGTTCTGTGATCACACTATCGTCTGGTCATACTGTTCTTTTGTCGCACTGTTGTCTGGTCACACTGTTCTTTTGTCGCACTGTTGTCTTGTCACACTGTTCTTTTGTCGCACTGTTGTCTGTTCTTTGGTCATGCCATCATCTGCTCACAGGGTCATTTGGTGACAATATTTCCTACCAAGTAGTAATTTCCAGGTGATATCTAAACACTATAAAAGTAAGAACTGTACAATATGATTTTATAAAGCTAACAAAATAAGATATGATGCAACAACTATTCTGTATTTTTAGGGAGGGAAGATCCCCATCCGCTGGACAGCACCAGAAGCCATCACCTACCGTAAATTCTCCTCTGCCAGCGATGTGTGGAGTTTCGGCATTGTAATGTGGGAGGTTTTGGCTTATGGAGAGAGGCCCTATTGGAACATGACTAATCGAGATGTATGTATCCAATTATTGTCCTGTGATCCCCATAGGGAGGTGGAAGGACAAGCATGGCCTTCAGATTCCTTTGTAAATCCCAGATTTTCTATAAGTGAGCTGCCTGGGAGCGCTCTTCAGGGCTGCAATCTCTCCACCATGTTCTCTCCAGATACAGATCTATGGTCTAGCTTTGTATGTATCTATGTAAGCTGCACTATGTAGAAGCTGACCTTCCATAGATCTCAAAAGGGTTGGAAGAAGAGGATAAGATGTTAGGAGAAATAGCTAGTTCTTTTCCTTGGTTTCAGGTTATAAATTCGGTTGAAGAAGGGTATCGCTTGCCTGCTCCAATGGGCTGCCCGACCGCGTTACACCAACTTATGCTGGACTGCTGGCAGCGGGAGCGCAACGAGAGGCCACGATTCTCCCTGATCGTCAGTATTCTGGACAAGCTCATTCGTAATCCAGAGCACCTGAAGCTGAGCGCCACAGTCAGCAGGTACAACAGACATGTCCGTAGGTCCAGTGACCATATACAAAGCTACAGCGGGCAGCAGTCCCACCGCAGACACCTACATGATGCATGTCCCCTTCCTATCACCGAGTCTACCACATGTGGTCACTACCCGGTCTGGAGTCAGCAGTAATGTCATTATTACACCTCGATTACAGAGCAGGAGAGATAACATAGGACCCACCATGTACATGGGGAGCAGGAATAGCTTTTCCTCTCCTCCTGCAAATGTCAAACAACATGCAGAAAACTCTCCCATAGCAGTTAAGAAGTGATGGTCAAAGCTCACCTTCTCCCCCCCCCCCGCCTGGAGTGGCCTTTGCCATTGTCCCAGACCATGAGCTCTACTCTGCCTGCACAGGTCACAGAGCGCACTAATAGCTGGTGAGAGAGCTCTGTCCCCCTCCTCCCTGCACAGTGAACTCCCAATCAGTGATGGTCACCGCAACGTCCCCTGCAAAGTGACCCCTGATAAAGGTACCCACAGCACTGCCTCAAGAGGAAGAAGCTCGGCTTCTCTCCAGGGCTGCACGTCGTACCATAGAGGATTCCACTAAATGTCTCCGATACGGTTGTAATCAGATCCCCCTCCACCCCGCATTGTGAATTCAGTGTAAAAATAGAATGTAGAATCCTTTCTTCTGCGAGCAAGAAACCAATGAAACGAGAACAATGTCATTATCTGAAAACAAGTAATATAACAAGTGGTTTTTTTATAAACCGCCACCTTGACATGCGTCTTCAGTTCAGATGAGCAAACCCCAAGTGTAAAGTTTGGGGTTCGTACTGGACACCTATTGTCCGGGGCTGAACTCCGAACACGGACTTCTCCTGGAAGTCCGGAGAGGAGAGAGAAATCAAAATCACAGAGCCCTTGCTGTGTTACACTGTACACTTCACTAATCCCCCACAATGCTTCACTGTAGGCATCATCGAGCCCCCACCATGCTTCACTTTAGACATCTTTGCAGAGCCAACATTGAACTTCACTGTAGATTTTACTGAGCTTCCGCCATGCTTGACTGGGCCCTGCCATGCTTCACTTTAGACATCTCTGCCGAGCCAACATTGAGCTTTACTGTAGACATTACTGAGCCCCCTCCATGCTTCACTGGACCCCCGCTATGCTTCACTGTAGTCATCTCCGAGCACCCGCCATGCTTCACTGTAGACATCTCCAAGCCCCTGCAATGCTTTACTTTACTCTACACATCTCCAAGCCCCCCGTCAAGCTTCACTGTAGACATCTCTGAGCCCCATCAAGTTTCACTATAGACATCTCCAAGTCCCCATCGAGCTTCACTGTAGACATTACTGAGCCCCCATCGAGCATCACTATAGACATTACTGAGCTCCCTCCATGCTTCACTGTACAGTTCAGTGAGCCCGTGCCATACTTCACTGTAGACATCTCCGAGGCTCCGCTTTGTTTCACTTTAGACATCTCCGAGCTCCCACCATGCTTCACTGCAGACATCTCCGAGCTCCCGCCATGCTTCACTGTAGACATCACTGATCCCTCAACATGCTTCACTGTAGACATCACTGAGCCCCCAGCCATGCTTCAATAGACATCACTGAGCCCCCTTTGAGCTTCACTGTAGACATTACTGAGCCCCCACCATGTTTCACTGCAGACATCACTGAGCCCCTGTCATGCTTCACTATAATCAAAGCCCCCGCCATGCTTCTCTGCACAGCTCAATGAGTCCCAGTCATACTTCACTGTAGACATCTCCAAGGTCCTGCTATGCTTCACTGTAGACATCTGAACCCTCAACATGCTTCAATGTAGACATCACTGATCCCTCAACATTCTTCACTGTAATCATCACTGAGACCTCCACCTTGTTTCACTTTAAACATTTCCGAGCCTCTGTCGAGCTTAACTGTTGACATTACTGAGCTCCTACCATGCTTCACTGTACACTTCACTGAGCCCCCCCATGCTTCGCTGTAGACATCTCCGAGCCCCCCCATGCTTCACTGTAGACATCTCTGAGCCCACGCCATGCTTCACTGTAGACATAGCTGAGCCTCCGCCATGCTTCACTGTGGACATCAGAGCCTCCACCATGCTTCACTGTAGTCATTAACGAGCCCCTGTCATGCTTCACTGTACACTTCACTGAGCCCCTGTCATGCTTCACTGTAGACATCTCAGAACCCCTGCAATGCTTCACTTTAGTCATCACCATGCCCCTGCCATACTTCACTGTAGTCATCACTGAGCCCCTGCCATGCTTCACTGTAGGCATCATCGAGCCCCCACCATGCTTCACTATAGAAATCTCTGAGCCCACACCATGCTTTGCTGTAGACATCTCCGAGCCCCCCCATGCTTCACTGTAGACATCTCTGAGCCCACGCCATGCTTCACTGTAGACATAGCTGAGCCTCCGCCATGCTTCACTGAAGACATCAGAGCCTCCACCATGCTTCAGTGTAGTCATTAACGAGCCCCTGTCATGCTTCACTGTACACTTCCCTGAGCCCCTGTTATGCTTTACTGGAGACATCTCAGAACCCCTGCCATGCTTCACTTTAGTCATCAACAAGCCCCTGCCATACTTCACTGTAATCATCACTGAGCCCCTGCCATGCTTCACTGTAGGCATCATCGAGCCCCCACCATGCTTCACTTTAAATATCTCTGCCGAGCCAACAATAAACTTCACTGTAGACCTTACTGAGCCCCCGCCATGCTTCTTTGGGTCCCCACCATGATTCACTGTAGACCTCTCCGAACCCCTGCCATGTTTTACTGTACTTTATTCAGTCCGGCTTGTTGTCGCCCACTCAATTTGAATTGTCCCCGGTCACATGAATAGTTTTGCGCTTGCTTACCGACAGTCTAATTGTAGCATCGGCGTCTCTGCCTCCTGCCGGGCAGAGACGCTGTTCCCCTCACTGCCGCGGTCCCCGTCCGGCGGCTTCCTGCTCCCCTGCTGCTGCTGTGGCGCGATCTGCGCACAGCTTCCCGGGCACTGTGCTTGGGGCGCGCTCTCTCCCTCTTGGGGGTCCGCGCGCACCGTCCTAGAAAGTCCCCGGCCAATGGCCGGAGGACTTCCCCTTTATAAGGCACCTCCTCCAAAATGGAGGTGCCTGTGCAAGGTTGTTGTTTCGTGTGCTAACACTTTCCTCAGCCCTCAGGTCCCGCTGCCTGTCAGTCCAGCCCACCAGTCTGTCTACAGTCCAGCCCACCAGTCTGCTAGTTACATGTCGTGCCCGCCAGCCTGCCTACCTGGAGCACCTGCCAGTAACCTGTCATGCCCGCCAGCCTGCCTACCTGGAGCACCTGCCAGTTACCTGCCGTGCCCGCCAGTCTGCCTACCCGGAGCACCTGCCAGTTACCTGCCGTGCCCGCCAGCCTGCCTACCTGGAGCACCTGCCAGTTACCTGCCGTGCCCGCCAGCCTGCCTACCCGGAGCACCTGCCAAGTAACCTGCCGTGTCAGCCAGCTTGCCTACCAGGAGCACCTGTCTGGCTATCAGCCGTACCTGTCTGCGGACAGTAAACTCCCGCCTCGACTATTTCCGTCTCTAACCGAGCGGCACCCGCTCTGGCGGCACCTCAACCCAGTGGCGCTGTGGCACCCAGCTTTGGACCCCGGCTCTCTGCACCTCCACGTTTTGGTGGTGATCCCGTCTTATGTCGGGGCTTCATAAATCAGTGCACACTGCACTTTGAACTCCTGGCACACCAGTTCACCTCCGACTGGGCCAAGGTGGCGTTCATCATGTCTCAACTCACCGGAGAGGCATTGGCATGATGAAACCCTCTGTGGGAAAGAGGGGACCCCCTGGTGTCCGATCTTCTGGCTTTCCTCGCTGCCTTCCAGAAGGTCTTCAATGAGCCCGGACGAAAATCTTCTACTGCCTCCTCACTTCTTCGTCTCTGCCAAGGGAGTCTCACTGTGGGCCAGTATGCCATACATTTCCGGACCCTCACATCTGGAACAATGAGGCCCTTGTGTCCACCTTTTCGGAGGGTTTTTCCGGATGGATCAAGGATGAACTAGCCGGTCGTGACATCCCTTCCACCCTGGACGACCTTGTGTCATTAGCTACCCGGATTGACATCCGTTTTCTGAAACGTGCTAAGGAGATGACCCGAGAGGGAAGATTTCCGCGTCTTGCTCCAACATTCCAAAGGCCAATCCCGCAACCAGCAATGCCTCGGGCATGTTCGCCTGAGCCAATGCAAATTGACCAAACCAAGATGGTCAAGTCTCGCCTGGAGACGCGCCGAGCTGAGGGGAGTTGCTTCTACTGTGGCAGTATAGAGCATCTGATCCTTTCCTGCCCGGTGAGGCTGGGAAACTCCAGTGTCTAGGACCGCTCGGAGAGGTCGTCCTAAGCAAGAGTAAATCCTCTCCGTCCTTGACTCTGTCTGTTTCTATTTCCAGTGGTGAGACCCACTTCTTCAAGACTGCCCATCTGGATTCTAACCCTAACCTCATTCAACAGGCTGTTGTGGAGCGGTATCAGATTCCTACCGTACGTTTGGCTGAACCGTTGGCGGTTGCCTCCGTGGATGGGAGGCTTCTTCCGGAAACCATCTTGCTTGTCACAGAGCCTGTAACCCTTCAGGTGGGAATGCTGCACTCGGAGAAGATCTCCTTTCATGTGCTGTCCCATCTCTCTCACTCCCTCTTGCTTGGTCTACCCTGGTTACAAAGACATGAGCCCATCCTGAATTGGAGATCTGGTGAAGTGCTCCGTTGGGGTCATGAATGCCATAAGTCCTGTCTGGTTCCAGTTCGTCCTGCTCGACCCCCGTCTACTCCGGCTAATCTACCTGGTCTGCCAGCACCCCACTGGTCCTATGCGGACGTCTTTGACAAAAAGGAAGCGGAGACACTATCACCTCATAGGCCGTATGATTGCCCTATCGACCTGGTACCCGGTGCTTCTCCTCTCCGCGGGCGTATCTACCCCTTGTCGCTGGCTGAGACCCGGGCAATGTCTGAGTACATAGCGGAGAATCTTGCTTGGGGATTTATCCAGAAATCCACCTCTCCGGCTGGAGCAGGATTCTTCTTCGTCAAGAAGAAAGATGGCTCACTGTGTCCCTACATCAATTACAGGGGCCTAAACCAGATTACCATCAAAAATAAGTACCCCCTGCCTCTCATCTCGGAGCTGTTTGGCCGCCTTAAAGGCGCGAAGATCTTCACCAAGCTCGATCTTCGTGGGGCGTACAATTTGGTCCGGATCCGCCAGGGAGACGAGTGGAAGACGGCATTCAACACCCAGGACGGTCACTATGAATACCGCGTGATGCCCTTTGGTCTCGGTAATGCTCCAGCCGTCTTCCAAGAATTAGTTAACGACATCTTCCGTGATCTCCTGTATTCTTGCGTGGTGGTGTACCTGGACGATATCTTGGTCTTCTCTCCGGATCTGCCCACACACCGGAGGGATGTTTGTCAGGTTCTGCTGAGGCTCCGGAAGAATCGCCTATACGCTAAATACGAGAAATGCCTCTTTGAGCAGACCTCTCTGTCGTTCCTGGGCTATATTATCTCCGAGACTGGCCTGTGGATGGATCCCGAGAAGGTGTCTCTCATCTTAAAGTGGCCGACCGGAGGGGTTGAAGGCGATTCAGAGATTCCTGGGCTTCGCAAACTATTACCGCCTCTTTATTCCTCATTTCTCCTCCCAGACTGCTCCAATCTCCACGCTCACCCGTAAAGGAGCAAATCCCAGGGAATGGACTTCCGAAGCGGAGAAGGCCTTAGTCTCCCTTAAATAAGCCTTCTCCTCCGCTCCAGTGCTGCACCGTCCGGATTGCAACAAGCAGTTCTTCCTGGAGGTTGATGCATCCTCCGGAGCCGGAGCTGTGGTCACCCAGAAATCCCCGTCCGGGAGAATGGTAACCTGCGGCTTCTTCTCCAAGCTCTTCTCCTCGTCCAAGCGCAACTACTCCATAGGAGATCGTGAGCTGCTGGCCATCAAATTAGTGCTGGAGGAGTGACGCTATTTGATGGAGGGGGCTCTCTGCACCCGGTGGTCATCTACACTGACCACAAAAACCTTGCCTATCTGCAGAACGCCCAAAGACTCAATCCGCGTCAGGCTAGGTGGTCTCTATTCTTTGCCCGATTCTGCTTCACTCTGCACTACCGCCCGGCGGACAAGAACATTAAAGCTGATGCTCTATCCCGCTCATTCCTGTCTTCCGACCAAGAGGAGGAGCCTCTAAATATCATTGATCCCTCCAAAGTAATGACTGTTGCTCCGTTTGACTTATCTCATCTTCCACAAAGTAAGACCTTTGTAGCGGTTCAGGATCGGAAGAAGGTTCTACTCTGGGGCCATTCATCTAAACTAGCCGATCATGCTGGCCAGAGGAAGACCTTTCTGCTCATCATCCAACATTACTGGTGGCCTTCCCTACGCAAGGATGTTGCAGACTTTGTTGTGGCTTGTTCCTCCTGCGCTCGTAACAAGGTCCCCAGGCATCTTCCTGCCGGCCGTCTTCTTCCTCTTCCTGTACCTGCTGCCCAGTGGCAACACATTGCAATAGACTTCATCATGTATCTCCCTGTTTCTGCCGGTTGTACGGTCATTTGGGTGGTCGCTGACCGCTTTTCTAAAATGGCCCACTTCTTCCCTCTGCCTGGTCTTCCATCTGCATCCGTTCTGGCTAAGGACTTCATCCTTCACATCTTCCATCTTCACGGCCTACCCCTCCACATTTTGTCTGATCCAGTTCACTTTGCGCTTCTGTAGAGCTACGTGCAAGCTGCTGGATGTCTCTTTGGATTTCTCCTCTGCTTACCATCCACAGTCCAATGGTCAAGTGGAACATATAAACCAGGCCCTTACCAGCTTTCTCCGGCTCTTCGTCAACGCTCACCATAACGATTGGGTTGAGCTCCTGCCCTGGGCCGAGTTTTCCTATAACAACCATGAGAGCGAGTCTTCTACTAAATCCCCGTTTTTTGTGGTCTACGGTCAACAACCCCGGATTCTGTTTCCAGTCTCCTCTTCGGTGGACAATCCTGCCGCGGAGTCTCTCGTCAGTGAATTTTCGGCTAGAGCTGCGCGTCTTCAGTCCTCCAAGCGGATGAAGAAGCATGCTGATAAAAGACGTCTGGATCTGCCTCAATTCCGTCCGGGAGACAAGGTCTGGCTTTCCTCCAAATATGTTCGTCTCAAGATACCTTCCTATAAGTTGGGTCCGCGGTTCATCGGTCCGTTCGAGGTTCTGAACCAAATCAATCCCGTGGCTTACAAGCTGAAACTCCCGGCTACCTTACGGATTCCCAACTCCTTTCATGTATCTCTCCTCAAACCAGTTGTCCTTAATTCTTTCTCTGACGATCCAAGTACCACCCCAGCTCCAGTCTCCACTGAGGACGTCTTTGAGGTAGAGAACATTTTGGCCACCAAGAGAGTAAGAGGAAGACCTTCTTTCTTGTGGATGGGAAGGGGTTTGACCCGGAGGAGAGGTCTTGGGAACCCAGGGAGAACATTCATGCCCCTCATCTTCTTAAAAATTTTTTTGCGGGCCTAAAGAAGAGGGGGCGTAAAAGGGGGGGGGGGTACTGTAGCTTCGGCGTCCCTGCCTCCTGCCGGGCAGAGATGCCATTCCCCTCACCGCCGCGGTTCCGGTCTGGCGTCTTCCTACTCCCCTGCTGTTGCTGTGGCGCGCACTGCTCGCAGTTTCCCGGGCACTGTGCTTAGGGCGCGCGTGTGTGCTCCCTCCCTCTTGGGGGGCCGCGCGCGTTGTCCTAAAGAATCCCCGGCCAATGGCTGGAGGACGTCCCCTTTATAAGGCACCTCCTCCAAAATGGAGGTGCCTGTGCAAGGTTGTTGTTTCGTGTGCTAACACTTTCCTCAGCCCTCAGGTCCCGCTGCCTGTCAGTCCTATCCACCAGTCTGTCTACAGTCCAGCCCGCCAGGCTGTCTTATAGTTCTTCCTGCCAGTCTGTCTAACTGTCCTGCCCGCCAGTGTGCCAGTTACCTTCCGTGCCCGCCAGCCTGCCAACCTGGAGAACCTGCCAGTAACCTGTCGTGCCCACCAGCCTGCCTTCCTGGAGCACCTGCCAGTTACCTGCCATGCCCGTCAGCCTGCCTACCTCGAGCACCTGCCAGTCACCTGTCGTGCCCGCCAGCCTGCCTACCTGGAGAACCTGCCAGTAACCTGTCGTGCCCGCCAGCCTGCCTACCTGTAGAACCTGCCAGTTACCTGCCGTGCCCGCCAGCCTACCTACCTGGTGCACCTGCCAGTTACCTGCCGTGCCCACCAGCCTGCCTACCTGGAGCACCTGCCAAGTAACCTGCCATGTCCGCCAGCTTGCCTACCCGGAGCACCTGTCTATTAGCCGTACCTGCCTGCTTATCTACTCGGACCACCCGCCAGCCTTCCTGCCGTGCTCATCCGCTGTACTGGTTAACTCCTGTCATCTGACCCTTGGGGGTCACCTGCTCTCACACAAGGTCGGTCCCAGAGTGGCACCTGGTTCACCTGCCCGGTCCCTCCCTGGTTCACGGAGTCGATTAAGCCGCCGGGTGACCTGGGTCGGTCCGAGTATGCACTTAGTCACGCCTCTCTGGTCCCTCCTTGCACCGCAGCACAGAGTGTTCCATCACCCAGACCCCTAACACTAATGATGTATCCCGAGGGATTTGTGCTTGCAGCAGCACCTAGTCTTATGTCTTTTCCATGGGTTGTGCATATCACAACCCCTAAAGGTGGGCATTTTCATCTCTTACCTCTAATATTGTTATCAGATAATCGTGCTATTTTGCGCCCCTTTTCTTTGCTCTTTTTATGCTTTACTGTAGACATCATAGTCCCCATCATGCTTCACTGTAGACATCTCCAAGCCCCTGTCGAGCTTCACTGTAGATATTACTGAGCCCCCCACCATGCTTCACTGTAGACAACTCCAAGCCCCACCATGTTTCACTGTACTCATCACTGAGCACCTGACACATCATGCTTCATTGTAGACATCACCAATCCCCCGTCAAGCTTCACTGTAGACATCACCAAGCCCCCGTCAAGCTTCACTGTAGATATTACTGAGCCCCCCACCATGCTTCACTGTAGACCTCTCCAAGCCCCGCCATGTTTCACTGTACTCATCACTGAGCACTTGACACATCATGCTTCACTGTAGACATCACCAAGCCCCCGTCAAGCTTCACTGTAGACATCACCAAGCCCCCGTCAAGCTTCACTGTAGACATCTCCAAGCCCCCGTCAAGCTTCACTGTAGACATCACCAAGCCCCCGTCAAGCTTCACTGTAGATATTACTGAGCCCCCCACCATGCTTCACTGTAGACATCTCCAAGCCCCCATCAAGCTTCACTGTAGATATTACTGAGCCCCTGCCATGCTTCACTGTAGACATCACCAAGCCCCGCCATGTTTCACTGTACTCATCACTGAGCACCTGACACATCATGCTTCATTGTAGACATCACCAAGCCCCCGTCATGCTTCACTGTAGACATCTCCGAGCCCCCGTCAAGCTTCACTGTAGACAGCACAGAGTCCCCGCAATGCTTCTCTGTAGACATCACCAATACCCCTCCATGATTGACTTTACGAATCACTGAGCGCCCGCCATGTTAGGTGTTCTTTTCAGCATCTGCTTCATTCTTCCTTCTCCAGACACATCAAGGATTCATAAGCCCAAAAAGTTACAGTTTTGCTTCCTCATTCCACAGATCAGAACGCCCAAACGTCTATAGTTGTTTCCATACTGTGAGCGCATTAGAGTTGACTTTTCATATACTTTCGGGTCAGTAGAGGTGATGTCTTGTGATGAGTTCCTCTGGAGGAACTGGAGGAACTAGAGGTGATGAGTTCAGTGATGAAACCTCAGCACCTGCTGCCATCACACCTCGCTGCAGATCTTCTGCCGTCACCAGAGGGCTTTAACCGCCTGCCTCCCCAGGAATCTAGTGGCAGCCGGTGACGGCTTCCTCTCCCTGCCTCATCCAGGTAGTGGAAAACCAGTTGTTGTACTAGTTGTGCTCAGCTATTCGCATTGTTCTTGTTTCATTGGAGACAGTGGAAAGTTTTACCAATAAACCAAATTTCGAATGGATTTACAATGGAAGGGTGGAAGTAATTCTGAATGCTTACCTCAATGTCCATGTGATTGATGTAAAGTAAATCCCAGAAACTGCTGTGCACGACTTAGAGCCCCTCCACCTATGGGACCACCCTTCATAACCAGGTACAATGAGATGATATAAGTGAGCGGGAGTCCGTAAAGGCCATGTAGCCCCTTCATATCGGATGACGTGATTGCTCTCACATGCCATCTATTGGGAGTGTGACCTCTCTTCTTCTAGAATCGCCCAGCCACAACTGGACCGGGGGCTCTTTGATTTTACCAGCTGCGGCACAGTGGATGACTGGCTGGACTCCATCAAACTGGGGCAATACAAGGAGAACTTTTTGATGGGTGGATACCGCTCACTGGGCATGGTGATGAGGATGAATATAGAGTGAGTACACTGGAACACATGGGTGATGGTGGGCATGTATTCTGGGGGAAATGGTGCAGACATGCTGAAGGAGGGGGGTGTACATGGTGCAGATGTCCCCTGGGGGAAATGGTGCCGATGTACCCTGGGAGGGAAAGCACATGCTGTACATATATAGGGGATGATCAGTCCATACCCTGGGAAGATGGCGCAAATTTCTAATAATTGTCTTTCTATAGCGCCAACATATTCTGCAGCGCTGTACAATAAGCGGGGACATGTGCAGACAATAAAGACAACACAATGTAGCACACGGTTCACCAGTAACGGAAGTGAGGGTCCTGCTGCTCACAAGTTACCACCTATAAAGACATAGGGGAGACCCAATAGGTAGAACATGCAGGGGCGGACATATCATTGGTGCTACCTGTGCAGCCCAAGGGGTAAGGGGGCTACTACCACCTCCAAAGCAGGTGCCCTTTCGCATTTATAGGAGCTCTAGGGCGGCAAAAGGCCCATATATTGTTCTTGCATAGGGGACCTTTTCTCGCTGTGTCCACCAGTGCGGTCATGTATGGTCCGGCCATCGTTCTAATAAATAGGGCGTTTGATATAAAGCCGCAGGATCCGTCACCAGCCAGGATCTGTATCTGTACCAAGTGCTACTGGGTACTGGAGGATGCGGAGACTGATAAAGAGGAGGGACACGGTTCGGAGTAAAATTTAGAAAAGAGGGAACAGGGCAGAGTTAGGTTAGTGAGGTGATAGGTCTGTCTAAGGAGATGTGTTTATAAAGAATGTATTAAAAGTTGGAGCTAGGTATCAGTCGGATTGTTCAGGGTAGAGCATTCCCGAGAACTGGCGCAGCACGAGAGAAGTCTTGGAGACGGAGGTGCGAGGTTCGGATTATGGAAGATGTTAGTCTTAGAACAGTTTCAGAATGGAGAGGATGGGTAGGATGGTAGACAGATGAGAGGAGATATAAGGCGGTGCAGAACTGTGGGTGAGAGCGATGAGTTTATATTGGACCCTGTAGCGGATGGGTAACCAGTGTAATGACTGGCACAAGGTGGAGACATCGGTGAAGCAGCTGGACAGGAATACAACCCTGGCTGCTGCATTCAGGACGGATTGGAGAGGAGAGAGGTTGGTAAGAGGGAGACCGATCAGTAGAGAGTTGCAGTAGTCCAGACGAGAGTGAATAAGAGCAACAGGAAGAGTTTTAGCAGTTTCAAAGGTGAGAAAAGGTCGGATTCTGGAGGATGTTAGTCTTAGAACAGTTGCAGAATGGAGAGGATGGGTAGGATGGTAGACAGATGAGAGAGGAGATATAAGGCGGTGCAGAACTGTGGGTGAGAGCGATGAGTTTATATTGGACCCTGTAGCGGATGGGTAACCAGTGTAATGACTGGCACAAGGTGGAGGCATCGGTGAAGCAGCTGGACAGGAATACAACCCTGGCTGCCGCATTCAGGACGG
The DNA here is from genome assembly GCF_046119375.1 of Phyllobates terribilis. Taxonomy (NCBI): domain Eukaryota; kingdom Metazoa; phylum Chordata; class Amphibia; order Anura; family Dendrobatidae; genus Phyllobates; species Phyllobates terribilis. The sequence continues at coordinate 84,740,279 of NW_027362772.1, forward strand.
ATTGGAGAGGAGAGAGGTTGGTGAGAGGGAGACCGATCAGTAGAGAGTTGCAGTAGTCCAGACGAGAGTGAATGAGAGCGACAGGAAGAGTTTTAGCAGTTTAAAGGTGAGAAAAGGTCGGATTCTGGTTTTTGAGATGCAGGTGACAGGAGCGAGTGACCAGATATAGGGAGTAAAGGGAAGTTCTGTGACAGATACGACCCCGAGGCTGCGGCGTGCTGCTGGGAGTTATGGCTGAACCCTCCAAGGGACTTGAAATATCAGGTATAACTCCCATCATCTTTACTGTGTTGTGTAGAGGCTATTGTCTTAAGAAATGCAGAAATCTCATGTAAGAGATGGAGGTCGATCATAACTTCTGCACTCTCTCCACAGGGACATCAGGAGGTTGGGCATCTCATTAATAGGACATCAAAAGAAGATCCTAACAAGCATCCAAATCATGAGGGCTCATCTCATCAACACGCTAGGACCCAGAATGCACTTGTGATGACGCCCACCAGAGCGAACTGACTGTGCTGAAGCCCAAGACTGTGGGGACCTTCTGCTTGAGATTGGGTCCCTCGGCAGAGGTCCAGACATGGGGCAGCTCGGGCAGGACTTGGCGTCTCTATGGACTCATTCCAGACATCTTGTCTTCGGGTTCCCGTGTGCTGTGTTTACATCCCTATCTCTTAGTGCTGCAGTCTTATAGCAATAGTCCAGTGTAATAATTACAGGGTGCTTTCTGTATACAGGGTGGAGCGAGCCCCGGACCACAGCTGGGTGGGGGGGCCTGAGAGCTCCGATGGACAATCCTGAAGACGTGTCTCGTTCTTCAAACACATCATCATTCTGGGTATTACTCAACACCGCCATAGAGAAATCAACGGATCAAAGTGTTCCTGTGGAGAAAAGGAAAAAGATGTTTCATGGCAGGATCTCTTCAAATATTAACATTTACCGAGGTCAACCAGCAATGTAGAAGCCGAGCGGTGGTTCAAGATGGGGCCGCCTGTACTTCCCATGTGCATAGAGCGATCGGTAATGGATCACACGTCAGTTCTCGATGTTCTTGCTGGCGCATGTTCTGTTTTGGTCGCTCGTCTGGCCGGCCGGTGTAAATGCCCCTTTATTGAGGATAGCCACAGGTAACACTTCTCTTTGTAGGCTTTTATGCAAGCTGCTGGCTTTGGTCCTATCGGGGGTCAGGCTGTAGCCAGCGTCAGCAAAGTCACTTCATTAGGACGGCGTTTTTAGTATTCTCCATTGTTTGAGCAAAATGTGCATTTGGTATTTGGACCGAATCCTCCTGTCACAACCACAACGACACAAGTCCAGCACAAAAGATCCATCGCTGGGTCATCACAATCTGCGGGGTCCATACCAGAAATAGTGAAGTCTGTGACCAAAGTCACAATCAAATGGTCTGCAAGACGCACTCTGAGGTCTCTGCATGCACCGAGGTCCCTATACGGAGGTTGGAGGTCTCTTAATGCATGGAGGCCTCTGTGTACAAAGATTGGAGGTCTCTGTATGTATGGAGGACTCTGTGTACTAAGATTGGAGGTCTCTGTATAGACAGAGGTCTCGCTATGTACGGAGTACTCTGTAGTGTTGACATACTGACCTATAGAGAATCCTATCATTTTAGGAACGCCGCCTCTCGCTTCTACCTATAGAGAATCCTATCATTTTAGGAACGCCGGCTCTCGCTTCTACCTATAGAGAGGTCTCTAGGTGTAGGAACGTCGGCTCTCGCTTCTACCTATACAGAGGTCTCTACGTGTAGGAACGTCGGCTCTCGCTTCTACTTATAGAGAGGTCTCTACGTGTAGGAACGCCGGCTCTCGCTTCTACCTATAGAGAGGTCTCTACGTGTAGGAAAGTCGGCTCTCGCTGCTACCTATAGAGAGGTCTCTACGTGTAGGAACGTCGGCTCTCACTTCTACCTATAGAGAGGTCTCCATGTGTAGGAACGTCGGCTCTCGCTTCTACCTATCGAGAGGTCTCTACGTGTAGGAACGCCGGCTCTCGCTTATACCTATAGAGAGGTCTCTATGTGTAGGACCGTCGGCTCTTGCTTCTACCTACAGAGAGGTCTCTACGTGTAGGAACGTCGGCTCTCGCTTCTACCTATAGAGAGGTCTCTACGTGTAGGAATGTCGGCTCTCGCTTCTACCTATAGAGAGGTCTCTACGTGTAGGAACGCCGGCTCTTGCTTCTACCTATAGAGAGGTCTTTACGTGTAGGAACGCCGCCTCTCGCTTCTACCTATAGAGAGGTCTCTACGTGTAGGAACGCCGCCTCTCGCTTCTACCTATAGAGAGGTCTCTACGTGTAGGAACGCCGCCTCTCGCTTCTACCTATAGAGAGGTCTCTACATGTAGGAACGCCGCCTCTCACTTCTACCTATAGAGAGGTCTCTACGTGTAGGAACGCCGCCTCTCACTTCTACCTATAGAGAGGTCTCTACTTGTAGAAACACCGGCTCTCCCTTCTACCTATAGAGAGGTCTCTACGTGTAGGAACGCCGGCCCTCGCTTCTACCTGTAGAGAGGTCTCTACGTGTAGGAACGCCGGCTCTCGCTTCTACCTATAGAGAGGTCTCTACGTGTAGGAACGTCGCTTCTACTTATAAAGAGGTCTCTACGTGTAGGAACTCCGGCTCTCGCTTCTACCTATAGAGAGGTCTCTACGTGTAGGAACGCCGGCCCTCGCTTCTACCTGTAGAGAGGTCTCTACGTGTAGGAACGCCGGCTCTCGCTTCTACCTATAGAGAGGTCTCTACGTGTAGGAACGTCGCTTCTACTTATAAAGAGGTCTCTACGTGTAGGAACTCCGGCTCTCGCTTCTACCTATAGAGAGGTCTCTACGTATAGGAACGCCGGCTCTCACTTCTACCTATAGAGAGGTCTCTGCGTGTAGAAACGCCGGCTCTCACTTCTACCTATAGAGAGGTCTCTAAGTGTAGGAACGTCACTTCTACTTATAGAGAGGTCTCTACGTGTAGGAACGCTGGCTCTCACTTCTACCTATAGAGAGGTCTCTACGTGTAGGAACGCCGCCTCTTGCTTCTACTTATAGAGAGGTCTCTATGTGTAGGAACGCCGGCTCTCGCTTCTACCTATAGAGAGGTCTCTACGTGTAGGAACGTCGCTTTTACTTATAGAGATGTCTCTACGTGTAGGAACGGCGCCTTTCGCTTCTACCTATAGAGAGGTCTCTACGTGTAGGAACTCCGCGTCTCGCTTCTACCTATAGAGAGGTCTCTACATGTAGGAACGCCGGCTCTCGCTTCTACCTATAGAGAGGTCTCTACGTGTAGGAACGCCGCCTCTCACTTCTACCTATAGAGAGGTCTCTACTTGTAGAAACACCGGCTCTCCCTTCTGCCTATAGAGAGGTCTCTACGTGTAGGAACGCCGGCCCTCGCTTCTACCTGTAGAGAGGTATCTACGTGTAGGAACGCCGGCTCTCGCTTCTACCTATAGAGAGGTCTCTACGTGTAGGAACGTCGCTTCTACTTATAAAGAGGTCTCTACGTGTAGGAACTCCGGCTCTCGCTTCTACCTATAGAGAGGTCTCTACGTGTAGGAACGCCGGCTCTCGCTTCTACCTATAGAGAGGTCTCTGCGTGTAGAAACGCCGGCTCTCACTTCTACCTATAGAGAGGTCTCTAAGTGTAGGAACGTCGCTTCTACTTATAGAGAGGTCTCTACGTGTAGGAATGCTGGCTCTCACTTCTACCTATAGAGAGGTCTCTACGTGTAGGAACGTCGCCTCTTGCTTCTACTTATAGAGAGGTCTCTACGTGTAGGAACGCCGGCTCTCGCTTCTACCTATAGAGAGGTCTCTACGTGTAGGAACGTCGCTTTTACTTATAGAGAAGTCTCTACGTGTAGGAACGGCGCCTTTCGCTTCTACCTATAGAGAGGTCTCTACGTGTAGGAACGTCGTTTTTACTCATAGAGAGGTCTCTACGTGTAGGAACTCCGCGTCTCGCTTCTACCTATAGAGAGGTCTCTACGTGTAGGAACGCCGGCACTCGCTTCTACCTATAGAGAGGTCTCTACATGTAGGATCGCCGGCTCTCGCTTCTACCTATAGAGAGGTCTCTATGTGTAGGAACGCCGCATCTCCCTTCTACCTATAGAGACGTCTCTACGTGTAGGAACGCCGGCTCTCGCTTCTATCTATAGAGAGGTCTCTACGTGTAGGAACGCCGCCTCTTGCTTCTACTTATAGAGAGGTCTCTATGTGTAGGAACGCCGGCTCTCGCTTCTACCTATAGAGAGGTCTCTACGTGTAGGAACGTCGCTTTTACTTATAGAGAAGTCTCTACGTGTAGGAACGGCGCCTTTCGCTTCTACCTATAGAGAGGTCTCTACGTGTAGGAACGTTGTTTTTACTCATAGAGAGGTCTCTACGTGTAGGAACTCCGCGTCTCGCTTCTACCTATAGAGAGGTCTCTACATGTAGGAACGCCGGCTCTCGCTTCTACCTATAGAGAGGTCTCTACGTGTAGGAACGCCGCCTCTTGCTTCTACCTATAGAGAGGTCTCCACATGTAGAAACGCCGCCTCTCACTTCTACCTATAGAGAGGTCTCTACGTGTAGGAACGCCGCCTCTCACTTCTACCTATAGAGAGGTCTCTACTTGTAGAAACACCGGCTCTCCCTTCTACCTATAGAGAGGTCTCTACGTGTAGGAACGCCGGCCCTCGCTTCTACCTGTAGAGAGGTCTCTACTTGTAGAAACACCGGCTCTCCCTTCTGCCTATAGAGAGGTCTCTACGTGTAGGAACGCCGGCCCTCGCTTCTACCTGTAGAGAGGTATCTACGTGTAGGAACGCCGGCTCTCGCTTCTACCTATAGAGAGGTCTCTACGTGTAGGAACGTCGCTTCTACTTATAAAGAGGTCTCTACATGTAGGAACGCCGGCTCTCGCTTCTACCTATAGAGAGGTCTCTACGTGTAGGAACGCCGCCTCTTGCTTCTACCTATAGAGAGGTCTCCACATGTAGAAACGCCGCCTCTCACTTCTACCTATAGAGAGGTCTCTACGTGTAGGAACGCCGCCTCTCACTTCTACCTATAGAGAGGTCTCTACTTGTAGAAACACCGGCTCTCCCTTCTACCTATAGAGAGGTCTCTACGTGTAGGAACGCCGGCCCTCGCTTCTACCTGTAGAGAGGTCTCTACGTGTAGGAACGTCGCCTCTTGCTTCTACTTATAGAGAGGTCTCTACGTGTAGGAACGCCGCCTCTTGCTTCTACCTATAGAGAGGTCTCCACATGTAGAAACGCCGCCTCTCACTTCTACCTATAGAGAGGTCTCTACGTGTAGGAACGCCGCCTCTCACTTCTACCTATAGAGAGGTCTCTACTTGTAGAAACACCGGCTCTCCCTTCTACCTATAGAGAGGTCTCTACGTGTAGGAACGCCGGCCCTCGCTTCTACCTGTAGAGAGGTCTCTACGTGTAGGAACGTCGCCTCTTGCTTCTACTTATAGAGAGGTCTCTACGTGTAGGAACGCCGGCTCTCGCTTCTACCTATAGAGAGGTCTCTACGTGTAGGAACGTCGCTTTTACTTATAGAGAAGTCTCTACGTGTAGGAACGGCGCCTTTCGCTTCTACCTATAGAGAGGTCTCTACGTGTAGGAACGTCGTTTTTACTCATAGAGAGGTCTCTACGTGTAGGAACTCCGCGTCTCGCTTCTACCTATAGAGAGGTCTCTACGTGTAGGAACGCCGGCACTCGCTTCTACCTATAGAGAGGTCTCTACATGTAGGATCGCCGGCTCTCGCTTCTACGTATAGAGAGGTCTCTATGTGTAGGAACGCCGCATCTCCCTTCTACCTATAGAGACGTCTCTACGTGTAGGAACGCCGGCTCTCGCTTCTATCTATAGAGAGGTCTCTACGTGTAGGAACGCCGCCTCTTGCTTCTACTTATAGAGAGGTCTCTATGTGTAGGAACGCCAGCTCTCGCTTCTACCTATAGAGAGGTCTCTACGTGTAGGAACGTCGCTTTTACTTATAGAGAAGTCTCTACGTGTAGGAACGGCGCCTTTCGCTTCTACCTATAGAGAGGTCTCTACGTGTAGGAACGTCGTTTTTACTCATAGAGAGGTCTCTACGTGTAGGAACTCCGCGTCTCGCTTCTACCTATAGAGAGGTCTCTACATGTAGGAACGCCGGCTCTCGCTTCTACCTATAGAGAGGTCTCTACGTGTAGGAACGCCGCCTCTTGCTTCTACCTATAGAGAGGTCTCCACATGTAGAAACGCCGCCTCTCACTTCTACCTATAGAGAGGTCTCTACGTGTAGGAACGCCGCCTCTCACTTCTACCTATAGAGAGGTCTCTACTTGTAGAAACACCGGCTCTCCCTTCTACCTATAGAGAGGTCTCTACGTGTAGGAACGCCGGCCCTCGCTTCTACCTGTAGAGAGGTCTCTACGTGTAGGAACGCCGGCTCTCGCTTCTACCTATAGAGATGTCTCTACGTGTAGGAACGTCGCTTCTACTTATAAAGAGGTCTCTACGTGTAGGAACTCCGGCTCTCGCTTCTACCTATAGAGAGGTCTCTACGTGTAGGAACGCCGGCTCTCGCTTCTACCTATAGAGAGGTCTCTGCGTGTAGAAACGCCGGCTCTCACTTCTACCTATAGAGAGGTCTCTAAGTGTAGGAACGTCGCTTCTACTTATAGAGAGGTCTCTACGTGTAGGAACGCTGGCTCTCACTTCTACCTATAGAGAGGTCTCTACGTGTAGGAACGCCGGCTCTCGCTTCTACCTATAGAGAGGTCTCTACGTGTAGGAACGTCGCTTTTACTTATAGAGAAGTCTCTACGTGTAGGAACGGCGCCTTTCGCTTCTACCTATAGAGAGGTCTCTACGTGTAGGAACGTCGTTTTTACTCATAGAGAGGTCTCTACGTGTAGGAACTCCGCGTCTCGCTTCTACCTATAGAGAGGTCTCTACGTGTAGGAACGCCGGCACTCGCTTCTACCTATAGAGAGGTCTCTACATGTAGGATCGCCGGCTCTCGCTTCTACCTATAGAGAGGTCTCTATGTGTAGGAATGCCGCATCTCCCTTCTACCTATAGAGACGTCTCTACGTGTAGGAACGCCGGCTCTCGCTTCTATCTATAGAGAGGTCTCTACGTGTAGGAACGCCGGCTCTTGCTTCTACCTATAGAGAGGTCTCTACGTGTAGGAACTTCGCTTCTACTTATAGAGAGGTCTCTACGTGTAGGAACGTTGCTTCTACTTATAGAGAGGTCTCTACGTGTAGGAACTCCGGCTCTCGCTTCTACCTATAGAGAGGTCTCTATGTATAGGAACTCTAGCTCTCGCTTCTACCTATAGAGAGGTCTCTACGTGTAGGAACGCCGGCTCTCGCTTCTATCTATAGAGAGGTCTCTACGTGTAGGAACGCCGGCTCTTGCTTCTACCTATAGAGAGGTCTCTACGTGTAGGAACTTCGCTTCTACTTATAGAGAGGTCTCTACGTGTAGGAACGTTGCTTCTACTTATAGAGAGGTCTCTACGTGTAGGAACTCCGGCTCTCGCTTCTACCTATAGAGAGGTCTCTATGTGTAGGAACTCTAGCTCTCGCTTCTACCTATAGAGAGGTCTCTACGTGTAGGAACGCCGGCTCTCGCTTCTACCTATAGAGAGGTCTCTACGTGTAGGAACGCCGGCTCTCGCTTCAACCTATAGAGAGGTCTCTACGTGTAGGAACGTCGCTTCTACTTATAGAGAGGTCTCTACGTGTAGGAACGTCGCTTCTACTTATAGAGAGGTCTCTACGTGTAGGAACGCCGGCTCTCGCTTCTACCTATAGAGCGGTTTCTACGTGTATTAACGCTGCCTCTTGCTTCTATCTATAGAGAGGTCTCTATGTGTAGGAACGCCGCCTCTGGCTTCTACCTATAGAAACGTCTCTACGTGTAGGAACTCCGGCTCTCGCTTCTACCTATAGAGAGGTCTCTACGTGTAGGAACGCCGGCTCTCGCTTCTACCTATAGAGAGGTCTCTGCGTGTAGGAACGCCGGCTCTGACTTCTACCTATAGCGAGGTCTCTACGTGTAGGAACGTCGCTTCTACCTATAGAGTGGTCTCTACGTGTAGGAACGCCGGCTCTCGCTTCTATCTATAGAGAGGTCTCTACGTTTAGGAACGTCGCTTCTTCTTATAGAGAGGTCTCTACGTGTAGGAACGCCGGCTCTCACTTCTACCTATAGAGAGGTCTCTACGTGTAGGAAAGCCGGCTCTCGCTTCTACCTATAGAGAGGTCTCTACTTGTAGGAACGTCGCTTTTACTTATAGAGAGGTCTCTACGTGTAGGAACGGCGCCTTTCGCTTCTACCTATAGAGAGGTCTCTACGTGTAGGAACGTCGTTTTTACTTACAGAGAGGTCTCTACGTGTAGGAACTCCGCCTCTCGCTTCTACCTAGAGAGAGTCTCTACGTGTAGGAACGCCGGCTCTCGCTTCTACCTATAGAGAGGTCTCTACATGTAGGAACGCCGGCTCTCGCTTCTACCTATAGAGAGGTCTCTATGTGTAGGAACGCCGGATCTCCCTTCTACCTATAGAGAGGTCTCTACGTGTAGGAACGCCGGCTCTCGCTTCTATCTATAGAGAGGTCTCTACGTGTAGGAACGCCGGCTCTTGCTTCTACCTATAGAGAGGTCTCTACGTGTAGTAACGTCGCTTCTACTTATAGAGAGGTCTCTACGTGTAGGAATGTCGCTTCTACTTATTGAGAGGTCTCTACGTGTAGGAACTCCGGCTCTCGCTTCTACCTATAGAGAGGTCTCTATGTGTAGGAACTCTAGCTCTCGCTTCTACCTATAGAGAGGTCTCTACGTGTAGGAACGCCGGCTCTCGCTTCTACCTATAGAGAGGTCTCTACGTGTAGGAACGCCGGCTCTCGCTTCTACCGATAGAGAGGTCTCTATGTGTGGGAACGTCGCTTCTACTTATAGAGAGGTCTCTACGTGTAGGAACGTTGCTTCTACTTATAGAGAGGTCTCTACATGTAGGAACTCCGGCTCTTGCTTCTACCTATAGAGAGGTCTCTATGTGTAGGAACGCCGACTCTGGCTTCTACCTATAGAGAGGTCTCTATGTGTAGGAAATCTAGCTCTCGCTTCTACCTATAGAGAGGTCTCTACATGTAGGAACGCCGGCTCTCGCTTCTACCTATAGAGAGGTCTCTACGTGTAGGAATGCTGCCTCTCACTTCTACCTATAGAGAGGTCTCTACGTGTAGGAACGCCGGCTCTCGCTTCTATCTATAGAGAGGTCTCTACGTGTAGGAACGCCGGCTCTCGCTTCTACCTATAGAGAGGTCTCTACGTGTAGGAACGTCGCTTCTACTTATAGAGAGGTCTCTATGTGTAGGAACGTCGCTTCTACTTATCGAGAGGTCTCTACGTGTAGGAACTCCGGCTCTGGCTTCTACCTATAGAGAGGTCTGTACGTGTAGGAACGCAGGCTCTTGCTTCTACCTATAGAGAGGTCTCTACGTGTAGGAATGACGACTCTCGCTTCTACCTATTGAGAAATCTCTACGTGTAGGAACGCCGGCTCTCGCTTCCACCTATAGAGAGGTCTCTACGTGTAGGAACGCCGGCTCTCGCTTCCACCTATAGAGAGGTCTCTACGTGTAGGAACGCCGGCTCTCGCTTCCACCTATAGAGAGGTCTCTACGTGTAGGAACGCCGGCTCTCGCTTCTACCTATAGAAGGTCTCTACGTGTAGGAAGGTCGGCTCTCGCTTCTACCTATAGAGAGGTCTCTACGTGTAGGAACGCCGGCTCTCGCTTCTACCTATAGAGAGGTCTCTACGTGTAGGAACTCCGGCTCTCTCTTCTAGCTATAGAGAGGTCTCTACGTGTAGGAACGCCGCCTCTCGCTTCTACCTATAGAGAGGTCTCTACGTGTAGGAACGCCGGCTCTCGCTTCTACCTATAGAGAGGTCTCTACGTGTAGGAACGTCGGCTCTCGCTTCTACCTATAGAGAGGTCTCTATGTGTAGGAACGCCGGCTCTCTCCTCTACCTATAGAGAGGTCTGTAAGTGTAGGAACGTTGGCTCTCGCTTCTACCTATAGAGAGGTCTCTACGTGTAGGAACGTCGGCTCTCGCTTCTACCTATAGAGAGGTCTCTACGTGTAGGAACGCCGGCCCTCGCTTCTACCTGTAGAGAGGTCTCTACGTGTAGGAACGCCGGCTCTCGCTTCTACCTATAGAGAGGTCTCTACGTGTAGGAACGTCGGCTCTCGCTTCTACCTATTGTTAGAACCTTGCTGTTAGGTTTTTTTTCCTTTGCTGGTCACATGACCTTGTTGGCCTATTTAATCCTGCTCCGCCCTTCTGGCTTTGCTGGACTTCATTGTATATCTACTTTCTAGCTAGCCTGTGCTCTGTATCTATCTCTGTTAGTTTGCTTGGTCTACGGACCTCTATGTTCTATCTATTTTGTTTGTTCGTCTGTCTGCTACTATTTCTGTTAGGAGGTGTCCCATATTCCTTCCAGTCCTTAGTACTTGTAGGGATTCCCTCCCCACATCTATAGGTCTTCGTACAGACTAGATTAGGACTTTAGCAGGTCTGATCGCAGGATCAGGTTCCCTGTTACATCGTAGGGATTCAGCTGAGTCCTATAGTAGGGACAGATCTCCTCTCTTTCCTTAGCTTTGGTAGCAGAACATAACAGTAAGTCCAGCCTGCAAATTCTCTAAGGAAAGATTTTTTTTTTTCCATCATGGTGTCGGTTCAGGATTTGGCTAAACACCTGCAGGGACTCTCTCTGGAAGTGGCCGAGCTCCGTCAGCACGTGAGTAACTGTCCTGGAGCATATTTCTTGGAGCCTAAGGTATGTTTGCCGGATTTATTTTTTGGTGAACATCGAGAATTTTTTTCATTTAAAAATGCTTGCTTATTGTATTTTCGTTTGAGACCCAAGTCCTCTGGGGATGAATCCCAGCGCGTAGGGTTCATAATGTCACTTTTGCGCAAAGAGCCTCAGGAGTGGGCCTTTTCTTTGCAACCTAGTGATACATGCTTCAGATCAGTGGATAGTTTTTTTTCTGCTTTAGGACTATTATATGATGATCCTGACCGTGTGGCATCAGCTGAGACTGAGTTGAGACGTTTAAAGCAAGGATCAGGTAATGTGGAAAAATATTGTACTCATTTTCGTCGTTGGTCCACTCAAACAGGGTGGAACGATTCTGCTCTGAAAAGTCTATTTCTTGCTGGGCTCAGTGAAAGGGTTAAAGACCTGCTAATTGCTTATCCTACACCTGAGGATTTGCAACAGGCTATGCAATTAGCTATACGGGTGGATAGAAGACTGCGTGCTAGGGTTAATGAGAGCAAATCCTCTGCTATGTCAGTTTCTGGTTATGAGAATGTGTGTACTAACAGTGGTGAACCGATGGAGATTGGATCGGTGGCACCTCGCTCTCAAGAAAAAGACCGTAGATTTTCTGAAGGTTTGTGTTTCTATTGCGGAAAATCTGGTCATTTGATTAAAGGCTGTGAGCTTCGTATGAAGAAAGAAAAAAAAATGGTCAGTCATGCCCGTATTGCCTGTTTAAATTCCAAGGGTATATTTTTAGCTGCTTCCACGATTGCTCAGGAAAAATTAATGGAATTTCGGGTGTTTGTTGATTGCGGGTCTACACTAAATGTAATTGATGGGGGATTCGTGGAAAAACTCAATTTAAAACCTGAACCTTTATCATCCCCCATTGCTGTGGTTTCTGTGGATGGCTCCCCTTTGAAGAATATTACTCTCAAGGTCTGTGAATTTCCTCTCACTATTAATGGTGTTCACCATGAGAAATTGGATTTGGTAGTGTTGAATAACTTGCCTTCTCCAGTAATATTGGGTTTGCCCTGGTTAAAATTTCACAATCCTGTACTGGATTGGTCTACCAGTGAAATTAAATCCTGGAGCCATAAATGTTATGACAAGTGTTGTAACGGGCGTATTGCAGCTTTGGATAGGGGAGAATTGCCTGTTCCTATTCAGGATTTTTGGAGAGTTTTTTCTGAGAAGGAATCGCAGGTTTTGCCTCCCCATAGAGACTATGATTGTTCTATTGAATTTGTCCCTGGAGCGACTCTTCCTAAAAGTCGTTTATTTAACCTTACTATTCCTGAGAGGAAGGCTTTGGAGGAATACATACAGACAAGCTTGGCCGCCGGTCACATTAGGCCCTCTAAGTCTCCTGTGGCGGTTGGATTTTTTTTTGTAAAAAAAAAGGACGGCGGTTTACGTCCTTGTCTAGATTTTCGTGAGATTAACAAAATTACGGTACGCAATCCTTACCCACTGCCATTGATTCCTGATCTGTTTAACCAGTTATTGGGGGCCAAGTGGTTCTCTAAAATTGACCTTAAGGGGGCATACAATCTGTTGCGCATGAAGGAGGGTGATGAATGGAAGACTGCTTTTAACACTCCTGTGGGTCATTTTGAGAATCTGGTTATGCCTTTTGGTCTTACCAATGCTCCAGCATTTTTTCAAAATCTTATTAATGACATCCTTAGACCTTTGATCGGTAAAAATGTGGTTGTGTATTTGGATGACATTTTGATTTATTCGCCAGATCTGGAGTCTCATTGGCGGAGCGTGCGTGAGGTATTACAGTTATTAATGGACAATTCGCTTTTTGCTAAGCTGGAGAAATGTGAGTTCGCTGTACAGAGAATTAGTTTTTTGGGCTACATTATCTCCAGCAAAGGTTTTGAGATGGATCCGGTTAAGGTTCAGGCTGTGCAGGAATGGCCTAGGCCTATTGGTTTGAAATCGATACAGAGGTTTTTGGGTTTCGCCAATTACTATAGAAAGTTCATAAAAAATTTTTCTAGTATTGTCAAACCTCTGACTGATCTCACCAGGAAAGGTGCTGATGCGGTTCAGTGGTCTTCTGAGGCCATTGAAGCTTTTGTGTATCTCAAGGAGAGGTTCACCTCTGCTCCCATCCTTATGCAGCCTGATGTTACTAGGCCGTTTTTGGTTGAGGTTGATGCTTCCTCTGTGGGGGTTGGCGCAGTATTGTCTCAGGATAACGGGGATGGATTACATCCCTGTGCATTTTTTTCAAAAAAATTTTCGGAGACTGAATTGAATTACGATGTTGGTAATCGGGAATTATTGGCTATTAAACTCGCATTTGAACACTGGCGCCACTTCTTGGAAGGTGCGGAATTTCCCGTTCAGGTTCTTACGGATCATAAAAATCTGATATATCTTGATGCTGCCAAGCGCCTGAATGCCCGTCAGGCTAGGTGGGCACTGTTTTTCTCGCGGTTTAATTTCTCCGTTACTTACATCCCTGGTACTAAGAATGTTAAGGGGATGCCTTGTCTCGCAGTTTTTCTCCCATAGTCGGTGCTGAGAAAGAGGAGAACATTTTACAAGAAGGTGTTGTGATATCTGCTTTGGACTCCGTTTTGGAAGATGAGATTCTTAAAGCTCAGGAGAATGCCCCATCTAACACTCCTCATGGGAGGTTGTTTGTGCCTGGGACCTTTAGGAGAGATTTGTTTGTTGAGTGTCACGAATCTCGGTTGGCAGGTCATCCCGGAATCTCTGAGACCAAGAGACTGGTGGGTCGCAGTTTTTGGTGGCCTGGATGGCAGAAGGAAGTCATTAAGTGGGTGCGCCAATGTACTATATGTGCTAGATCTAAGTCCTCACATACTCCTGCTGCGGGGTTACTTTGTCCTTTGGAGGTCCCCAGTGCTCCTTGGACACATTTGGCTATGGACTTTATAACTGACCTTCCCCCCTCTGAGGGTTTTACTGTCATCTGGGTGGTCGTGGACCGTTTTAGCAAGATGTGTCACTTGGTTCCCTTCGTCAAACTGCCCTGCGCTAAAACTCTCGCTAAGGCCTTTGTCAAGGAAATTGTCAGACTTCATGGCGTTCCTACTGACATTGTTTCTGATAGGGGTCCTCAGTTCGTGGCTCGTTTTTGGCGTGCCTTTTGTGACAGGTTGGGAATTCATTTGTCGTTTTCGTCCGGATATCATCCTGAATCTAATGGCCAGACAGAAAGGAAAAACCAGGATGTTGAGCAGTTCTTGCGTTGTTTTGTGGCAGACAATCAAGAGGGGTGGTCTGAGTTTCTGCCACTTGCCGAATTTGCTCTGAACAATCATACATCTTCTTCTGCTGGTTGTTCGCCTTTTTTTTGTTGTTCTGGGAGACATCCGTCGTTTGGGTCGTTCTCCAAGTTGGGATCTGCCGTGCCTGAGGAGGAGAATTTTTCCGGTGATTTGGAAAGAGTTTGGACGGATGTGCGTGGTAATCTTCAGGAGGCCAACAGAAAATCTAAAGACTACTTTGATAGGAAACGACAGGAGGTTTTGTTCGCTGTTGGTGACATGGTTTGGTTGTCCTCTAGGAATCTGCGGTTGAGGATTCCTTCTAAGAAATTGGGTCCCAAGTTTGTAGGGCCCTTTAAGGTGCTTCAGGTTGTCAACCAATCTGCTGTTAGGTTGGAGGTTCCTACCTCCTGGAGAATTAATCCGGTCTTTCATGTCTCTCTGTTAAAAAAAGCTGTTGTGTCGGATGGTGACGCCTCTGCCTCTGTTCCTCCGGTGGTGGAGGACGGGGAATATGAAATTTCTCGCATCCTTGACTCTAGACGGTATAGAGGTAGTTTGCAGTATCTTGTGGCCTGGAAAGGTTTCGGACCCGAGGATAACTCTTGGGTGAGGTCAGATGATGTTTCCGCGTCCAGACTTATCAGAGCGTTTCACAGGAGATTTCCTGATAAGCCTGGTCCTAGGGGATCCGGAGGATCCTCTTAGAAGGGGGGGTACTGTTAGAACCTTGCTGTTAGGTTTTTTTTCCTTTGCTGGTCACATGACCTTGTTGGCCTATTTAATCCTGCTCCGCCCTTCTGGCTTTGCTGGACTTCATTGTATATCTACTTTCTAGCTAGCCTGTGCTCTGTATCTATCTCTGTTAGTTTGCTTGGTCTACGGACCTCTATGTTCTATCTATTTTGTTTGTTCGTCTGTCTGCTACTATTTCTGTTAGGAGGTGTCCCATATTCCTTCCAGTCCTTAGTACTTGTAGGGATTCCCTCCCCACATCTATAGGTCTTCGTACAGACTAGATTAGGACTTTAGCAGGTCTGATCGCAGGATCAGGTTCCCTGTTACATCGTAGGGATTCAGCTGAGTCCTATAGTAGGGACAGATCTCCTCTCTTTCCTTAGCTTTGGTAGCAGAACATAACACCTATAGAGAGGTCTTTACGTGTAGGAACTCCAGCTCTCGCTTCCACCTATAGAGAGGTCTCTACGTGTAAGAACGCCGGCTCTCGCTTCTACCTATAGAGAGGTCTCTACGTGTAGGAACGCTGGCTCTCGCTTCTACCTATAGAGAGGTCTCTACGTTTAGGAACGCTGGCTCTCGCTTCTACCTATAGAGAGGTCTCTATGTATAGGAACGCCGGCTCTCGCTTCTACCTATAGAGAGGTCTCTACGTTTAGGAACGCCGGCTCTCGCTTTTACCTATAGAGAGGTCTCTATGTGTAGGAACTCCGGCTCTCGCTTCTACTTATAGAGAGGTCTCTACGTGTAGGAACGCCGGCTCTCGCTTCTACCTATAGAGAGGTCTCTACGTGTAGGAACGCCGGCTCTCGCTTCTACCTATAGAGAGGTCTCTACGTGTAGGAACGCCGGCTCTCGCTTCTACCTATAGAGAGGTCTCTACGTTTAGGAACGCCGGCTCTCGCTTCTACCTATAGAGAGGTCTCTACGTGTAGGAATGCCGGCTCTCGCTTCTACCTATAGAGAGGTCTCTACGTGTAGGAACGCCGGCTCTCGCTTCTACCTATAGAGAGGTCTCTACGTGTAGGAACGCCGGCTCTCGCTTCTACCTATAGAGAGGTCTCTACGTGTAGGAACGCCGGCTGTCTCTCTATCACATTCTTCTGCCTTCTGGGGGATCGAGGATTTTGTGATTTTATACGTGTCGTTGATTTTCTCCATTGCACTGATTGAACTGCACATTTTCTCCTGAGGTTTTGGCTCCGACTGTGGAGATTTCATTGATGTTTATTTTATGCTGTGTTTGGAGGGCGGAGAGGTCCTTCAATGGTGACTATAGAGAGATCCCCAAATCTTGGTTAGAATGAGGGAGGTTGTGTATTTTGGCCATAAAGTTGCACTAAGTTCAGGATAGTCTTCACATGGTTATGATTATATGGGGAGGCTGATCTTCTTACTGGGGTTATAATAGGAGGAGGGGGAGTTTTGGGGGTTAATCTTCTATGGATTCTGTTCCTGGAGCGATCCAGGCATTGCACTTTAGTCCACACTTATTTGGACTTCACTTTGTGTATAGTGATGTCCCTAAATCATGGAGCATTATGCACAAGAAAGCAACGTGTGTAAGACTAATATATGTAGAGCAGAATCATCCACTCTACGTACATACGTAACACAACAGAGGGGTCTTCGGATGCTTGTAGACCTCAGCCAGGAGCAGCTGAGGTTCAGAGATACCTCACCCGTTACAGACAAGTCATTTTTCAGGTAAAGGATGAAGCAGACAATCGATTTTCTTTAAAATTCACAGGTCAATCATAATCAGACGACTGAGAGATGGGGGCATGGTGGTGTGTAGCCATTTCCTCTATACATCTCTGTTAAAGGCAAAATGACCTTAATGAGGTGGATGCTGTTCAAACGCACAAAACAGACCAGAGTCTCCATTTATTTCTCTATACCAAAACTGCTGATGGACTGATGGTGGACAAACAATGGTCTGGAGCTGGGTCCAACACTACTGGAAAACTCGGGTCACACGCACCTCAACCACAGTCTCCAGTGAGCACCAATCACGACTGGAGGTGACACCATGTAAACCACTGGATACAATACTTCTCGAAGGTAAACCACTGGATATAATACTTCTCGAAGGTAAACCACTGGATACAATACTTTTCGAAGGTAAACCACTGGATACAATACTTCTCCAAGGTAAACCACTGGATACAATACTTCTCCAAGGTAAACCACTGGATACAATACTTCTCGAAGGTAAACCACTGGATACAATACTTCTCGAAGGTAAACCACTGGATACAATACTTCTCCAAGGTAAACCACTGGATACAATACTTCTCCAAGGTAAACCACTGGATACAATACTTCTCCAAGGTAAACCACTGGATACAATACTTCTCCAAGGTTGTGGACATTCAGTGACGCCTCCGAGAAAATGGGCAATAAATGGTTCCTTCAAGGTCACATACACTTAACGACTCTTCCATGTTTCCCTGAAGCAACAGAGACTTGAAGAGAAAGAAAACATTTTTCACATTTTTTTTTATCCCTTCAATGGCCTGCAGATTAGTGTGGTGCAGGGTGAGACCCCACTGATCACTGAAAAGACCCCTGAAAAGTGCACAGATAACGAGAGAGGGGATCACGGCTCCTTCCTGACTATGCGCACTGAGTGAAGTACAGAGGTAATAGAAAGTCTAAATTGGCTTCTGAGCTTTGTACTTCTTGGGGGTCTTTCGGTGATTAATGGGGGTCTCAAGACTTGGACCTAACTGATCTGCAGGCAAGAGAAGGTACAGAAAGAAATACACATTTTTTTGGCAAATGTTTAGGTTACTCTGATGCCTCCTTCGATGTCCTGGCCACACAGTGACTCCTTACTATGGCTGTGCTTCACTATACAGTCATGCTGCTAACAATCGGGGCTATTAAAGGGTAAGATGAGCTCTTTCTGCTCCAAGAGGATTATGGGTCCCTGATTTATACTAGCGGTGTCTCAGTCCTGTAGGGAAGGTCTCGAGCGTTTTTCTTAGTCTTATCTGTTAGGGGAGCAGACTGTGTAGACTTCTGGGCACTTTGGTGGATTTCTGGTACTAATGATGGTGCCCACTCTTGGGGCTACCACCAGCTCAGTGTCTCCGCCATGTGGCTGCTGGTTTCAGCCTTCTCATCTTTATCTTTGATTTTAAAATATGTTCATTGCAAACATAACATGTCTAGAGACCCAAATGTGGATCCTTTTGGCCGAAATCCGAAATTTCTGAACGTCTGCCAGCAAAAGGGAGGTTCAGACAAAGGGATTTAGTGACTTCACTCTAACACCCTAAATTCTGTCTCCACCCCAAATCATGAGCCTCCGTGCCGGAGATAATAGCGCTATCATCCTGCGGATTTCTAATATAGCATAATCTCCAAACTCATGATCTGCTTTTAGGATGACTGATGAGGAAGGCCAGAGGGGTTTCACATGTGCTCGTAGAGGCAATGTAAGGCTCAGCCATATTCCCAAGGCTTCTGGATACTGGTGGGTGGGAGAGGTAGTGGGACTGGATGGAGAACCTTCATATTTAGCTGCTGTAAACCCCCTCCAGGGCAAGAACATTTTCTTAGGTGACGCCGGTCACATAGGGGCCTGCGGATTTCTAATATAGTATCATCTCCAGACTCATGATCTGCTTTTAGGATGACTGATGAGGAAGGCCAGAGGGGTTTCACATGTGCTCGTAAGGCTCAGCCATATTCACACAGTATGACCCAAGGCTTCTGGATACTGGTGGTGGGAGAGGTAGTGGGACTGGATGGAGAACCTTCATATTTAGCTGCTGTAAACCCCCTCCAGGGCAAGAACATTTTCTTACGTCACATAGGGGCCTGCAATACTCCACGTCCTGCTAGACCTCCGCTTAACGAAGGATTCACTGTCTACACATGGAGAACTCTCAATATATTCTATATTGGTCATTTCTTCCTATGGAAGTGGTTTTTGTATGAACCTTGACGCCATGTTTACTGTGCACCTCTCTGTGCTTCCTGGTGACCCGTGTACTTGTCGCCCTTCGTAACCTTATTACAGATTTAACATTCTCATGGGAATAAAATATTGTCCTAACAAATATCTGTCTCTGTGTTGTTTCCACGGATGAGAGGTCTCTGGCTCCATCTGTGCCATCAGCAATCTCAATGGAAGTTTCCGCTTACCTTCTGTTTCATTACTTGGGCCGTCCATATTAGCACTATGTGAGAGTTTGTGCTACTGAAAGTCAGGCTGGAGGTCACATGTCCCCACAGTACATTCCCCCCACACACAGTATGCTGTCCCCACAGTATATTCCCCCCACACACAGTATGCTGTCCCCACAGTACATTCCCTCCACACACAGTATGATGTCCCCACAGTACATTCCCTCACACACAGTATGATGTCCCCACAGTACATTCCCCCACACACAGTATGATGTCTCCACAGTACATTCCACCACACACAGTATGATGTCCCCACAGTACATTCCCCACACACACAGTATGATGTCCCCAGAGTACATTCCCCACACACAGTATGATGTCTCCACAGTACATTCCCCCACACACAGTATGATGTCCTCACAGTACATTCCCCACACACACAGTATGATGTCCTCACAGTACATTCCCCACACACAGTATGATGTCCCCACAGTACATTCCCCACACACACAGTATGATGTCCCCACAGTACATTCCCCCCCACACACAGTATGATGTCCCCACAGTACATTCCCCACACACAGTATGATGTCTCCACAGTACATTCCCCCCACACACAGTATGCTGTCCCCACAGTATATCCCCCCCCCCACACAGTATGATGTCCTCACAGCACATTCCCCACACACAGTATGATGTCTCCACAGTACATTCCCCACACACAGTATGATGTCCTCACAGTATATTCCCCTACACACAGTATGATGTCCCCACAGTACATTCCCCCCACACACAGTATGCTGTCCCCACAGTATATTCCCCCCACACACAGTATGCTGTCCCCACAGTACATTCCCCCCACACACAGTATGATGTCCCCACAGTACATTCCCCCCACACACAGTATGATGTCCCCACAGTACATTCCCCTACACACAGTATGATGCCCCCACAGTACATTCCCACCACACACAGTATGATGTCCCCACAGCACATTCCCCCACACACAGTATGATGTCCCCACAGTACATTCCCCCCACACAGTATGATGTCCCCATAGTACATTCCCCACACACAGTATGATGTCCCCACAGTACATTCCCCACACACAGTATGATGTCTCCACAGTACATTCCCCACACACAGTATGATGTCTCCACAGTACATTCCCCCACACACAGTATGATGTCTCCACAGTACATTCCCTCCACACACAGTATGATGTCCCCACAGTACATTCCCTCCACACACAGTATGATGTCCCCACAGTACATTCCCCCCACACAGTATGATGTCCCCACAGTACATTCCCCTCACACAGTATGATGTCCCCACAGTACATTCCTCACACACAGTATGATGTCCCACAGTACATTCCCCCACACACAATATGATGTCCCCACAATACATTCCCCACACACAGTATGATGTCCCCACAGTACATTCCCTCCACACAAAGTATGATGTCCCCACAATACATTCCTCAACACACAGTATGATGTCCCCACAATACATTCCCCCCACACACAGTATGATGTCCCCACAGTACATTCCCCCCACACAGTATGATTTACCCACAGTACATTATCTCACACACACAGTATGATGTCCCCACAGTACATTACCCTCACACATAGTATGATGTCCCCACAGTACATTCCCCCCACACACAGTATGATGTTCCCACAGTACATTCCCCCACACAGCATGATGTCCCCACAGTACATTCCCCACACAGAGTATGATATCCCCACAGTACATTCCCCCCACACAGTATGATGCCCCACAGTACATTTCCCAACACACAGTATGATGTCCCCACAGTACATTCCCCCCACACACAGTATGATGTCCCCACAGTACATTCCCCCCACACACAGTATGATGTCCCCACAGTACATTCCCCCCACACACAGTATGATGTCCCCACAGTACATTCTCCACACACAGTATGATGTCCCACAGTACATTCCCCCACACACAGTATGATGTCCCCACAATACATTCCCCACACACAGTATGATGTCCCCACAGTACATTCCCTCCACACAAAGTATGATGTCCCCACAATACATTCCTCAACACACAGTATGATGTCCCCACAATACATTCCCCACACACAGTATGATGTCCCCACAGTACATTCCCCCCACACACAGTATGATGTCCCCACAGTACATTCCCCCCACACACAGTATGATGTCCCCACAGTACATTCCCCCACACAGCATGATGTCCCCACAGTACATTCCCCACACACAGTATGATATCCCCACAGTACATTCCCCTACACAGTATGATGTCCCCACAGTACATTTCCCAACACACAGTATGATGTCCCCACAGTACATTCCCCCCACACACAGTATGATGTCCCCACAGTACATTCCCCCCACACACAGTATGATGTCCCCACAGTACATTCCCCCCACACACAGTATGATGTCCCCACAGTACATTCCCCCCACACACAGTATGATGTTTCCACAGTACATTCCCTCCACACACAATATGATGTCCCCACAGTACATTCCCCCCACACTCAGTATGATGTCCCGACAGTACATTCCCGAACACACAGTATGATGTCTCCACAGTACATTCCCTCCACACACAGTATGATGTCCCCACAGTACATTCCCCCCACACAGTATGATGTCCCCACAGTACATTCCCCTCACACAGTATGATGTCCCCACAGTACATTCCCCACACACAGTATGATGTCCCACAGTACATTCCCTCACACACAGTATGATGTCCCCATAATACATTCCCCACACACAGTATGATGTCCCCACAGTACATTCCCTCCACACAAAGTATGATGTCCCCACAATACATTCCCCAACACACAGTATGATGTCCCCACAATACATTCCAAACACACAGTATGATGTCCCCACAGTACATTCCCCCCACACACAGTATGATGTCCCCACAGTACATTCCCCCCACACACAGTATGATGTCCCCACAGTACATTCCCCCGCACACAGTATGATGTCCCCACAGTACATTCCCCCACACAGCATGACGTCCCCACAGTACATTCCCCACACACAGTATGATATCCCCACAGTACATTCCCCCACACAGTATGATGTCCCCACAGTACATTTCCCAACACACAGTATGATGTCCCCACAGTACATTCCCCCCACACACAGTATGATGTCCCCACAGTACATTCCCCCCACACACAGTATGATGTCCCCACAGTACATTCCCCCCACACACAGTATGATGTCCCCACAGTACATTCCCCCCACACTCAGTATGATGTCCCCACAGTACATTCCCTCCACACACAATATGATGTCCCCACAGTACATTCCCCCCACACTCAGTATGATGTCCCGACAGTACATTCCCGCACACACAGTATGATGTCTCCACAGTACATTCCCTCCACACACAGTATGATGTCCCCACAGTACATTCCCCCCACAGAGTATGATGTCCCCACAGTACATTCCCCTCACA
This sequence comes from Phyllobates terribilis, assembly GCF_046119375.1. Classification (NCBI taxonomy): domain Eukaryota; kingdom Metazoa; phylum Chordata; class Amphibia; order Anura; family Dendrobatidae; genus Phyllobates; species Phyllobates terribilis. The sequence continues at coordinate 84,762,766 of NW_027362772.1, forward strand.
CAGTATGATGTCCCCACAGTACATTCCCCACACACAGTATGATGTCCCACAGTACATTCCCCCACACACAGTATGATGTCCCCATAATACATTCCCCACACACAGTATGATGTCCCCACAGTACATTCCCTCCACACAAAGTATGATGTCCCCACAATACATTCCCCAACACACAGTATGATGTCCCCACAATGCATTCCAAACACACAGTATGATGTCCCCACAGTACATTCCCCCCACACACAGTATGATGTCCCCACAGTACATTCCCCCCACACACAGTATGATGTCCCCACAGTACATTCCCCCGCACACAGTATGATGTCCCCACAGTACATTCCCCCACACAGCATGACGTCCCCACAGTACATTCCCCACACACAGTATGATATCCCCACAGTACATTCCCCCCACACAGTATGATGTCCCCACAGTACATTTCCCAACACACAGTATGATGTCCCCACAGTACATTCCCCCCACACACAGTATGATGTCCCCACAGTACATTCCCCCCACACACAGTATGATGTCCCCACAGTACATTCCCCCCACACACAGTATGATGTCCCCACAGTACATTCCCCCCACACTCAGTATGATGTCCCCACAGTACATTCCCTCCACACACAGTATGATGTCCCCACAGTACATTCCCCCTACACTCAGTATGATGTCCCCACAGTACGTTCCCTCCACACACAGTATGATGTCCCCACAGTACATTCCCCACACACAGTATGATGTCCCCACAGTACATTCCCGCACACACAGTATGATGTCTCCACAGTACATTCCCTCCACACACAGTATGATGTCCCCACAGTACATTCCCCCCACACAGTATGATGTCCCCACAGTACATTCCCCTCACACAGTATGATGTCCCCACAGTACATTCCCCACACACAGTATGATGTCCCCACAGTACATTCCCCCACACACAGTATGATGTCCCCACAATACATTCCCCACACACAGTATGATGTCCCCACAATACATTCCCCACACACAGTATGATGTCCCCACAGTACATTCCCCACACACAGTATGATGTCTCCACAGTACATTCCCCACACACAGTATGATGTCTCCAGAGTACATTCCCCCACACACAGTATGATGTCCCCACAGTACATTCCCTACACACACAGTATGATGTCCCCACAGTACATTCCCCCCACACACAGTATGATGTCCCCACAGTATATTCCCCACACACACAGTATGATGTCTCCACAGTACATTCAACCCACACACAGTATGATGTCTCCACAGTACATTCCCCCACACACAGTATGATGTCTCCACAGTATATTCCACCCACACACAGTATGATGTCTCCACAGTACATTCCCCCCACACACAGTATGATGTCTCCACAGTACATTCCACCCACACACAGTATGATGTCTCTACAGTACATTCCCCCCACACACAGTATGATGTCCCCACAGTACATTCCCCCCACACACAGTATGATGTCCCCACAGTACATTCCCCCCACACTCAGTATGATGTCCCCACAGTACATTCCCTCCACACACAGTATGATGTCCCCACAGTACATTCCCCCCACACACAGTATGATGTCCCCACAGTACATTCCCCCCACACTCAGTATGATGTCCCCACAGTACATTCCCTCCACACACAGTATGTTGTCCCCACAGTACATTCCCCCCACACTCAGTATGATGTCCCCACAGTACGTTCCCTCCACACACAGTATGATGTCCCCACAGTACATTCCCCACACACAGTATGATGTCCCCACAGTACATTCCCGCACACACAGTATGATGTCTCAAAAGTACATTCCCTCCACACACAGTATGATGTCCCCACAGTACATTCCCCCCACACAGTATGATGTCCCCACAGTACATTCCCCTCACACAGCTTGATGTCCCCACAGTACATTCCCCACACACAGTATGATATCCCCACAGTACATTCCCCCCACACACAGTATGATGTCCCCACGGTACATTCCCTCCACTCACAGTATGATGTCCTCACAGTACATTCCCCCACACACAGTATGATGTCCCCACAGTACAGTCCCTCCACACACAGTATGATGTCCTCACAGTACGTTCCCCTCACACACAGTATGATGTCCCCACAGTACATTCCCCACACACAGTATGATGTCCCACAGTACATTCCCCCACACACAGTATGATGTCCCCACAATACATTCCCCACACACAGTATGATGTCCCCACAGTACATTCCCTCCACACAAAGTATGATGTCCCCACAATACATTCCCCAACACACAGTATGATGTCCCCACAATACATTCCCCACACACAGTATGATGTCCCCACAGTACATTCCCCCACACACAGTATGATGTCCCCACAGTACATTCCCCACACACAGTATGATGTCTCCACAGTACATTCCCCCACACACAGTATGATGTCCCCACAGTACATTCCCTACACACACAGTATGATGTCCCCACAGTACATTCCCCCCACACACAGTATGATGTCCCCACAGTATATTCCCCACACACACAGTATGATGTCTCCACAGTACATTCCACCCACACACAGTATGATGTCTCCACAGTACATTCCCCCACACACAGTATGATGTCTCCACAGTACATTCCACCCACACACAGTATGATGTCTCCACAGTACATTCCCCCCACACACAGTATGATGTCTCCACAGTACATTCCCCCCACACACAGTATGATGTCTCCACAGTACATTCCACCCACACACAGTATGATGTTCTCACAGTACATTCCCCCCCACACACACAGTATGATGTCCCCACAATACATTCCCCACACAAAGTATGATGTCCCCACAGTACATTCCCCCCACACACAGTATGATGTCCCCACAGTACATTCCCCACACACAGTATGATGTCCTCACCGCACATTCCCCCACACAGTATGATGTCCCACAGTACATTCCCCCACACACAGTATGATGTCTCCACAGTACATTCCACCCACACACAGTATGATGTCCCCACAGTACATTCCCCCACACACACACAGTATGATGTCCCCACAGTACATTCCCCCCACACAGTATGATGTACCCACAGTACATTATCTCACACACACAGTATGATGTGCCCACAGTACATTCCCCCACACAGCATGATGTCCCCACAGTACATTCCCCACACACAGTATGATATCCCCACAGTACATTCCCCCCACACACAGTATGATGTCCCCACGGTACATTCCCTCCACACACAGTATGATGTCCTCACAGTACATTCCCCCACACACAGTATGATGTCCCCACAGTACAGTCCCTCCACACACAGTATGATGTCCTCACAGTACGTTCCCCTCACACACAGTATGATGTCCCCACAGTACATTCCCCCCACACACAGTATGATGTCCTCACAGTACATTCCCCCCACACACAGTATGATGACCCCACAGTACATTCCCCCACACACAGTATGATGTCCCCACAGTACATTCCCCCCACACACAGTATGATGTCCCCACAGTACATTCCTCCACACACAGTAAGATGTTCCCACAGTACATTCCCCACACACAGTATGATGTCCCCACAGTACATTCCCCCACACACCATATGATGTCCTCACAGTACATTCCCCCCACACACAGTATGATGTCCCCACAGTACATTACCCCACACACAGTATGATGTCCCCACAGTACATTCACCCACACACAGTATGATTTCCCAAAAGTACATTCCCCCACACACAGTATGATGTCCCCACAGTACATTCCCCTACACACAGTATGATGTCCCCACAGCACATTCCCCCACACACAGTATGATGTCCCCACAGTACATTCCCCCCACACACAGTATGATGTCCCCACAGTACATTCCCCCCCACACAGTATGATTTACCAACAGTACATTATCTCACACACACAGTATGATGTCCCCACAGTACATTCCCCACGCACACAGTATGATGTCCCCACAGTACATTCCCCCCCACACAGTATGATTTACCAACAGTACATTATCTCACACACACAGTATGATGTCCCCACAGTACATTCCCCACACACACAGTATGATTTACCCACAGTACATTATCTTACATACACAGTATGATGTCCCCACAGTACATTCCCCCCACACAGTATGATTTACCCACAGTACATTATCTCACACACACAGTATGATGTCCCCACAGTACATTCCCCCCACACAGTATGATTTACCAACAGTACATTATCTCACACACACAGTATGATGTCCCCACAGTACATTCCCCACACACACAGTATGATGTCCCCACAGTACATTCCCCCACAAACAGTATGATGTCCTCACAGTACATTCCCCCCACACACAGTATGATGTCCCCACAGTACATTCCCCCCACACACAGTATGATGTCCCCACAGTACATTCCCCCCACACACAGTATGATGTCCTCACAGTACATTCCCTCACACACAGTATGATGTCCCCACAGTACATTCCCCCCACACACAGTATGATGTCCTCACAGTACATTCCCTCACACACAGTATGATGTCCCCACAGTACATTCCCCCCACACACAGTATGATGTACCCACAGCACATTCCCCCACACACAGTATAATGTCTCCACAGTACATTATCTCACACACACAGTATGATGTCCCCACAGTACATTCCCCACACACAGTATGATGTCCCCACAGTACATTCCCCCCACACAGTATGATTTACCCACAGTACATTATCTCACACACACAGTATGATGTCCGCACAGTACATTCCCCCGCACACAGTATGATGTCCCCACAGTACATTCCCCCACACACAGTATGATGTCCCCACAGTACATTCCCCCCACACACACAGTATGATGTCCCCACAGTACATTCCCCACACACAGTATGATGTCCCCACAGTACATTCCCCCCACACACAGTATGATGTCCCCACAGTACATTCCCCCCACACACAGTATGATGTCCCCACAGTACATTCCCCCCACACACAGTATGATGTCCCCACAGTACATTCCCCCCACACACAGTATGATGTCCCCACAGTACATTCCCCCCACACAGTATGATGTCCTCACAGTACATTCCACAACACACACAGTATGATGTCCTCACAGTGCATTCCCCCACACACAGTATGATGTCACCACAGTACATTCCCCCCACACACAGTATGATGTCCCCACAGTACATTCCCCCACACACAGTATGATTTCCCCACAGTACATTCCCCACACACAGTATGATGTCCCCACAGTACATTCCCCCCACACACAGTATGATGTCCCCACAGTACATTCCCTCCACACACAGTATGATGTCCCCACAGTACATTCCCCCCACACACAGTATGATGTCTCCACAGTACATTCCTCCACACACAGTATGATGTCCCCACAGTACATTCCCCCTACACACAGTATGATGTCCCCACAGTACATTCCCCACACACACAGTATGATGTCCCCACAGTACATTCCCCACACACACAGTATGATGTCCTCACAGTACATTCCCCCCACACACAGTATGATGTCCCCACAGTACATTCCCCACACACAGTATGATGTATTCACAGTACATTCCCCCACACACGGTATGATGTCCCCACAGTACATTCCCCCACACACAGTATGATGTCCCCACAGTACATTCCCCCCACACACAGTATGATGTCCTCACAGTACATTCCCCCACACACAGTATGATGTCCCCACAGTACATTCCCCCACACACAGTATGATGTCCCCACAGTACATTCCCTCACACACAGTATGATATCCCCACAGTACATTCCCCACACACAGTATGATGTTCCACAGTACATTCCCCACACACACAGTATGATGTCCCCACAGTACATTCCCCTACACACAGTATGATGTCCCCACAGTACATTCCCCCACACACCGTATGATGTCCTCACAGTACATTCCCCCCACACACAGTATGATGTCCTCACAGTACATTCCCCACACACAGTATGATTTCCCAAAAGTACATTCCCCCCACACAGTATGATGTCCCCACAGTACATTCCCCCACACACAGTATGATGTCCCCACAGTACATTCACCCACACACAGTATGATTTCCCAAAAGTACATTCCCCCACACACAGTATGATGTCCCCGCAGTACATTCCCCACACACAGTATGATGTCCCCACAGCACATTCCCCCACACACAGTATGATGTCCAAACAGTACATTCCCCCCACACACAGTATGATGTCCCCACAGTACATTCCCCCCCTACACAGTATGATTTACCAACAGTACATTATCTCACACACACAGTATGATGTCCCCACAGTACATTCCCCCCACACAGTATGATTTACCCACAGTACATTATCTCACACACACAGTATGATGTCCCCACAGTACATTCCCCCCACACAGTATGATTTACCCACAGTACATTATCTCACACACACAGTATGATGTCCCCACAGTACATTCCCCACACACACAGTAAGATGTCCCCACAGTACATTCCCCCCACACACAGTATGATGTCCTCACAGTACATTCCCTCACACACAGTATGATGTCCCCACAGTACATTCCCCCACACACAGTATGATGTCCTCACAGTACATTCCCTCACACACAGTATGATGTCCCCACAGTACATTCCCCCCACACACAGTATGATGTCCCCACAGCACATTCCCCCACACACAGTATAATGTCTCCACAGTACATTATCTCACACACACAGTATGATGTCCCCACAGTACATTCCTCCACACACAGTATGATGTCCTCACAGTACATTCCCTCACACACAGTATGATGTCTCCACAGTACATTCCCCCCACACACAGTATGATGTCCCCACAGCACATTCCCCCACACACAGTATAATGTCTCCACAGTACATTATCTCACACACACAGTATGATGTCCCCACAGTACATTCCCCCACACACAGTATGAGGTCTCCACAGTACATTCCCCCGCACACAGTATGATGTCCCCACAGTACATTCCCCCACACAGCATGAAGTCCCCACAGTACATTCCCCACACAGTATGATATCCCCACAGTACATTCCCCACACACAGCATGATGACCCCACAGTACATTCCCCCCACACAGTATGATGTCCCCACAGTACATTCCCCCACACACAGTATGATGTCCCCACAGTACATTCACCCACACACAGTATGATTTCCCAAAAGTACATTCCCCCACACACAGTATGATGTCCCCGCAGTACATTCCCCACACACAGTATGATGTCCCCACAGCACATTCCCCCACACACAGTATGATGTCCAAACAGTACATTCCCCCCACACACAGTATGATGTCCCCACAGTACATTCCCCCCCACACAGTATGATTTACCAACAGTACATTATCTCACACACACAGTATGATGTCCCCACAGTACATTCCCCCCACACAGTATGATTTACCCACAGTACATTATCTCACACACACAGTATGATGTCCCCACAGTACATTCCCCCCACACAGTATGATTTACCCACAGTACATTATCTCACACACACAGTATGATGTCCCCACAGTACATTCCCCACACACACAGTAAGATGTCCCCACAGTACACTCCCCCCACACACAGTATGATGTCCTCACAGTACATTCCCTCACACACAGTATGATGTCCCCACAGTACATTCCCCCACACACAGTATGATGTCCTCACAGTACATTCCCTCACACACAGTATGATGTCCCCACAGTACATTCCCCCCACACACAGTATGATGTCCCCACAGCACATTCCCCCACACACAGTATAATGTCTCCACAGTACATTATCTCACACACACAGTATGATGTCCCCACAGTACATTCCTCCACACACAGTATGATGTCCTCACAGTACATTCCCTCACACACAGTATGATGTCTCCACAGTACATTCCCCCCACACACAGTATGATGTCCCCACAGCACATTCCCCCACACACAGTATAATGTCTCCACAGTACATTATCTCACACACACAGTATGATGTCCCCACAGTACATTCCCCCACACACAGTATGAGGTCTCCACAGTACATTCCCCCGCACACAGTATGATGTCCCCACAGTACATTCCCCCACACAGCATGAAGTCCCCACAGTACATTCCCCACACAGTATGATATCCCCACAGTACATTCCCCACACACAGTATGATGACCCCACAGTACATTCCCCACACACAGTATGATGTCCCCACAGTACATTCCCCCCACACACAGTATGATGTCCCCACAGTACATTCCCCCCACACACAGTATGATGTCCCCACAGTACATTCCCCCCACACAGTATGATGTCCTCACAGTACATTCCCCCACACACAGTATGATGTGCTCACAGTACATTTCTCCACACACAGTATGATGTCCCCACAGTACATTCCTCCACACACAGTATGATGTCCCCACAGTACATTCCCCCCACACAGTATGATGTCCCCACAGTACATTCCCCCACACAGTATGATGTCCCCACAGTACATTCCCCACACACAGTATGATGTCCTCACAGTACATTCCCTCACACACAGTATGATGTCCCCACAGTACATTCCCCCCACACAGTATGATTTACCCACAGTACATTATCTCACACACACAGTATGATGTCCCCACAGTACATTCCCCCACACACAGTATGAGGTCTCCACAGTACATTCCCCCGCACACAGTATGATGTCCCCACAGTACATTCCCCCACACAGCATGAAGTCCCCACAGTACATTCCCCACACAGTATGATATCCCCACAGTACATTCCCCACACACAGTATGATGACCCCACAGTACATTCCCCACACACAGTATGATGTCCCCACAGTACATTCCCCCCACACACAGTATGATGTCCCCACAGTACATTCCCCCCACACACAGTATGATGTCCCCACAGTACATTCCCCCCACACAGTGTGATGTCCTCACAGTACATTCCCCCTCACACACAGTATGATGTCCTCACAGTACATTCCTCCACACACAGTATGATGTCCTCACAGTACATTCCCCCACACACAGTATGATGTCCCCACAGTACATTCCTCCACACACAGTATGATGTCCCCACAGTACATTCCCCCCACACACAGTATGATGTCCCCACAGTACATTCCCCCCACACAGTATGATGTCCTCACAGTACATTCCCCACACACAGTATGATGTCCTCACAGTACATTCCCCCACACACAGTATGATGTCTCCACAGTACATTCCCCACACACAGTATGATGTCCTCACAGTACATTCCCCCACACACGGTATGATGTCCCCACAGTACATTCCCCCACACACAGTATGATGTCCCCACAGTACATTCCCCCCACACACAGTATGATGTCCTCACAGTACATTCCCCCACACACAGTATGATGTCCCCACAGTACATTCCCCCACACACAGTATGATGTCCCCACAGTACATTCCCTCACACACAGTATGATATCCCCACAGTACATTCCCCACACACAGTATGATGTTCCACAGTACATTCCCCACACACACAGTATGATGTCCCCACAGTACATTCCCCTACACACAGTATGATGTCCCCACAGTACATTCCCCCACACACCGTATGATGTCCTCACAGTACATTCCCCCCACACACAGTATGATGTCCTCACAGTACATTCCCCACACACAGTATGATTTCCCAAAAGTACATTCCCCCCACACAGTATGATGTCCCCACAGTACATTCCCCCACACACAGTATGATGTCCCCACAGTACATTCACCCACACACAGTATGATTTCCCAAAAGTACATTCCCCCACACACAGTATGATGTCCCCGCAGTACATTCCCCACACACAGTATGATGTCCCCACAGCACATTCCCCCACACACAGTATGATGTCCAAACAGTACATTCCCCCCACACACAGTATGATGTCCCCACAGTACATTCCCCCCCACACAGTATGATTTACCAACAGTACATTATCTCACACACACAGTATGATGTCCCCACAGTACATTCCCCCCACACAGTATGATTTACCCACAGTACATTATCTCACACACACAGTATGATGTCCCCACAGTACATTCCCCCCACACAGTATGATTTACCCACAGTACATTATCTCACACACACAGTATGATGTCCCTACAGTACATTCCCCACACACACAGTAAGATGTCCCCACAGTACATTCCCCCCACACACAGTATGATGTCCTCACAGTACATTCCCTCACACACAGTATGATGTCCCCACAGTACATTCCCCCACACACAGTATGATGTCCTCACAGTACATTCCCTCACACACAGTATGATGTCCCCACAGTACATTCCCCCCACACACAGTATGATGTCCCCACAGCACATTCCCCCACACACAGTATAATGTCTCCACAGTACATTATCTCACACACACAGTATGATGTCCCCACAGTACATTCCTCCACACACAGTATGATGTCCTCACAGTACATTCCCTCACACACAGTATGATGTCTCCACAGTACATTCCCCCCACACACAGTATGATGTCCCCACAGCACATTCCCCCACACACAGTATAATGTCTCCACAGTACATTATCTCACACACACAGTATGATGTCCCCACAGTACATTCCCCCACACACAGTATGAGGTCTCCACAGTACATTCCCCCCACACAGTATGATGTCCCCACAGTACATTCCCCCACACAGCATGAAGTCCCCACAGTACATTCCCCACACAGTATGATATCCCCACAGTACATTCCCCACACACAGTATGATGACCCCACAGTACATTCCCCCCACACAGTATGATGTCCCCACAGTACATTCCCCCACACACAGTATGATGTCCCCACAGTACATTCACCCACACACAGTATGATTTCCCAAAAGTACATTCCCCCACACACAGTATGATGTCCCCGCAGTACATTCCCCACACACAGTATGATGTCCCCACAGCACATTCCCCCACACACAGTATGATGTCCAAACAGTACATTCCCCCCACACACAGTATGATGTCCCCACAGTACATTCCCCCCCACACAGTATGATTTACCAACAGTACATTATCTCACACACACAGTATGATGTCCCCACAGTACATTCCCCCCACACAGTATGATTTACCCACAGTACATTATCTCACACACACAGTATGATGTCCCCACAGTACATTCCCCCCACACAGTATGATTTACCCACAGTACATTATCTCACACACACAGTATGATGTCCCCACAGTACATTCCCCACACACACAGTAAGATGTCCCCACAGTACATTCCCCCCACACACAGTATGATGTCCTCACAGTACATTCCCTCACACACAGTATGATGTCCCCACAGTACATTCCCCCACACACAGTATGATGTCCTCACAGTACATTCCCTCACACACAGTATGATGTCCCCACAGTACATTCCCCCCACACACAGTATGATGTCCCCACAGCACATTCCCCCACACACAGTATAATGTCTCCACAGTACATTATCTCACACACACAGTATGATGTCCCCACAGTACATTCCTCCACACACAGTATGATGTCCTCACAGTACATTCCCTCACACACAGTATGATGTCTCCACAGTACATTCCCCCCACACACAGTATGATGTCCCCACAGCACATTCCCCCACACACAGTATAATGTCTCCACAGTACATTATCTCACACACACAGTATGATGTCCCCACAGTACATTCCCCCACACACAGTATGAGGTCTCCACAGTACATTCCCCCGCACACAGTATGATGTCCCCACAGTACATTCCCCCACACAGCATGAAGTCCCCACAGTACATTCCCCACACAGTATGATATCCCCACAGTACATTCCCCACACACAGGATGATGACCCCACAGTACATTCCCCACACACAGTATGATGTCCCCACAGTACATTCCCCCCACACACAGTATGATGTCCCCACAGTACATTCCCCCCGCACACAGTATGATGTCCCCACAGTACATTCCCCCCACACAGTATGATGTCCTCACAGTACATTCCCCCACACACAGTATGATGTGCTCACAGTACATTTCTCCACACACAGTATGATGTCCCCACAGTACATTCCTCCACACACAGTATGATGTCCCCACAGTACATTCCCCCCACACAGTATGATGTCCCCACAGTACATTCCCCCACACAGTATGATGTCCCCACAGTACATTCCCCACACACAGTATGATGTCCTCACAGTACATTCCCTCACACACAGTATGATGTCCCCACAGTACATTCCCCCCACACAGTATGATTTACCCACAGTACATTATCTCACACACACAGTATGATGTCCCCACAGTACATTCCCCCACACACAGTATGAGGTCTCCACAGTACATTCCCCCGCACACAGTATGATGTCCCCACAGTACATTCCCCCACACAGCATGAAGTCCCCACAGTACATTCCCCACACAGTATGATATCCCCACAGTACATTCCCCACACACAGTATGATGACCCCACAGTACATTCCCCACACACAGTATGATGTCCCCACAGTACATTCCCCCCACACACAGTATGATGTCCCCACAGTACATTCCCCCCACACACAGTATGATGTCCCCACAGTACATTCCCCCCACACAGTATGATGTCCTCACAGTACATTCCCCCTCACACACAGTATGATGTCCTCACAGTACATTCCTCCACACACAGTATGATGTCCTCACAGTACATTCCCCCACACACAGTATGATGTCCCCACAGTACATTCCTCCACACACAGTATGATGTCCCCACAGTACATTCCCCCCACACACAGTATGATGTCCCCACAGTACATTCCCCCCACACAGTATGATGTCCTCACAGTACATTCCCCACACACAGTATGATGTCCTCACAGTACATTCCCCCACACACAGTATGATGTCTCCACAGTACATTCCCCCACACACAGTATGATGTCCCCACAGTACATTCCCTCCACACACAGTATGATGTCCTCACAGTACATTCCACCACACACACAGTATGATGTCCTCACAGTACATTCCACCACACACAGTATGATGTCCTCACAGTACATTCCACCACACACACAGTATGATGTCACCACAGTACATTCCCCCCACACACAGTATGATGTCCCCACAGTACATTCCCCCACACACAGTATGATGTCCCCACAGTACATTCCCCACACACAGTATGATGTCCCCACAGTACATTCCCCCACACACAGTATTATGTCCCCACAGTACATTCCCTCCACACACAGTATGATGTCCCCACAGTACATTCCCCCCACACACAGTATGATGTCCCCACAGTACATTCCCTCCACACACAGTATGATGTCTCCACAGTACATTCCTCCACACACAGTATGATGTCCCCACAATACATTCCCCCACACACAGTATGATGTCCTCACAGTACATTCCCCCACACACAGTATGATGTCCTCACAGTACATTCCCCACACACAGTATGATGTCCTCACAGTACATTCCCCCCACACAGTATGATGTCCCCACAGTACATTCGCCCCACACACAGTATGATGTCTCCACAGTACATTCCCCCCACACACAGTATGATGTCTCCACAGTACATTCCCCCCACACACAGTATGATGTCCTCACAGTACATTCCTCCACACACACAGTATGATGTCTCCACAGTACACTCCCCCACACACAGTATGATGTCCCCACAGTACATTCCTCCACACACACAGTATGATGCCCCCACAGTACATCCCCCACACACACAGTATGATGTCCCTACAGTACATTCCCTCCACACACAGTATGATGTCCCCACAGTACATTCCCCCCACACACAGTATGATGTCCCCACAGTACATTCCCCACACACAGTATGATGTCCCCACAGTACATTCCTCCACACACAGTATGATGTATCCACAGTACATTTCTCCCACACACAGTATGATGTCCTCACAGTACATTCCCCACACACAGTATGATGTCTCCACAGTACATTCCTCCACACACAGCATGATGTCTCCACAGTACATTCCCCACACACAGTATGATGTCCTCACAGTACATTCCCCCCACACACAGTATGATGTCCCCAAAGTACATTCCCCCCACACACAGTATGATGTTCTCACAGTACATTCCCCACACACAGTATGATGTCCCCACAGTACATTCCCCCACACACACAGTATGATGTCCCCACAGTACATTCCCCCCCACACAGTATGATGTCCCCACAGGACATTCCCTCCACACACACAGTATGATGTCTTCACAGTACATTCCCCCCACACACAGTATGATGTCCTCACAGTACATTCCCCCACACAGACAGTATGATGTCTCCACAGTACATTCCCCACACACAGTATGATGTCCTCACAGTACATTCCCCCCACACACACAGTATGATGTCCCCACAGTACATTCCCCACACACACAGTATGATGTCCACACAGTACATTCCCCCACACACAGTATGATGTCCCCACAGTACATTCCCCTCACACACAGTATGATGTCCCCACAGTACATTCCCCTCACACACAGTATGATGTCCCCACAGTACATTCCCTCCACACACAGTATGATGTCTCCACAGTACATTCCCCACACACAGTATGATGTCCTCACAGTACATTCCCTCCACACACAGTATGATGTCCCCACAGTACATTCCCTCACACACAGTATGATGTCCCCACAGTACATTCCCCTCACACACAGTATGATGTCCCCACAGTACATTCCCCTCACACACAGTATGATGTCCCCACAGTACATTCCCTCCACACACAGTATGATGTCTCCACAGTACATTCCCCACACACAGTATGATGTCCTCACAGTACATTCCCTCCACACACAGTATGATGTCTCCACAGTACATTCCCTCACACACAGTATGATGTCCCCACAGTACATTCCCCTCACACACAGTATGATGTCCCCACAGTACATTCCCCACACACACAGTATGATGTCCCTACAGTACATTCCCCCCACACAGTATGATGTCCCCACAGTACATTCCCTCCACACACAGTATGATGTCCCCACAGTACATTCCTCCACACACAGTATGATGTCCCCACAGTACATTCCCTCCACACACAGTATGATGTCCTCACAGTACATTCCCTCCACACACAGTATGATGTCTCCACAGTACATTCCCTCACACACAGTATGATGTCCCCACAGTACATTCCCCTCACACACAGTATGATGTCCCCACAGTACATTCCCCACACACACAGTATGATGTCCCTACAGTACATTCCCCCCACACAGTATGATGTCCTCACAGTACATTCCCTCCACACACAGTATGATGTCCTCACAGTACATTCCCTCCACACACAGTATGATGTCCCCACAGTACATTCCCCACACACAGTATGATGTCCCCACAGTACATTCCTCCACACACAGTATGATGTATCCACAGTACATTTCTCCCACACACAGTATGATGTCTCCACAGTACATTCCCCCACACACAGTATGATGTACTCACAGTACATTCCCCACACACAGTATGATGTCTCAACAGTACATTCCTCCACACACAGTATGATGTCTCCACAGTACATTCCTCCACACACAGCATGATGTCTCCACAGTACATTCCTCCACACACAGTATGATGTCTCCACAGTACATTCCTCCACACACAGCATGATGTCTCCACAGTACATTCCCCACACACAGTATGATGTCCTCACAGTACATTCCCCCCACACACAGTATGATGTCCCCAAAGTACATTCCCCCCACACACAGTATGATGTTCTCACAGTACATTCCCCACACACAGTATGATGTCCCCACAGTACATTCCCCCACACACACAGTATGATGTCCCCACAGTACATTCCCCCACACACAGTATGATGTCCCCACAGTACATTCCCTCCACACACACAGTATGATGTCCTCACAGTACATTCCCCCCACACACAGTATGATGTCCTCACAGTACATTCCCTCCACACACACAGTATGATGTCTCCACAGTACATTCCCCACACACAGTATGATGTCCTCACAGTACATTCCCCCCACACACACAGTATGATGTCCCCACAGTACATTCCCCACACACACAGTATGATGTCCACACAGTACATTCCCCCACACACAGTATGATGTCCCCACAGTACATTCCCCTCACACACAGTATGATGTCCCCACAGTACATTCCCCTCACACACAGTATGATGTCCCCACAGTACATTCCCTCCACACACAGTATGATGTCTCCACAGTACATTCCCCACACACACAGTATGATGTCCCTACAGTACATTCCCTCCACACACAGTATGATGTCCTCACAGTACATTCCCTCCGCACACAGTATGATGTCCCCACAGTACATTCCCCACACACAGTATGATGTCCCCACAGTACATTCCTCCACACACAGTATGATGTATCCACAGTACATTTCTCCCACACACAGTATGATGTCTCCACAGTACATTCCCCACACACAGTATGATGTCTCCACAGTACATTCCTCCACACACAGTATGATGTCTCCACAGTACATTCCCCACACACAGTATGATGTCCTCACAGTACATTCCCCCCACACACAGTATGATGTCCCCAAAGTACATTCCCCCCACACACAGTATGATGTCCCCACAGTACATTCCCCCCACACACACAGTATGATGTCCTCACAGTACATTCCCCCACACACACAGTATGATGTCCCCACAGTACATTCCCCCCACACGCAGTATGATGTCCCCACAGTACATTCCCCCCACACACAGTATGATGTCCTCACAGTACATTCCCCCCACACACAGTATGATGTCCACACAGTACATTCCCTACACACAGTATGATGTCCCCACAGTACATTCCCCCCACACACAGTATGATGTCCTCACAGTACATTCCCTCCACACACACAGTATGATGTCTCCACAGTACATTCCCCATACACAGTATGATGTCCTCACAGTACATTCCCCCCACACACACAGTATGATGTCCCCACAGTACATTCCCCCCACACACAGTATGATGTCCTCACAGTACATTCCCTACACACACAGTATGATGTCCCCACAGTACATTCCTCCACACCCAGTATGATGTCCCCACAGCACATTCCCCCACACACAGTATGATGTCCAAACAGTACATTCCCCCCACACACAGTATGATGTCCCCACAGTACATTCCCCCCCACACAGTATGATTTACCAACAGTACATTATCTCACACACACAGTATGATGTCCCCACAGTACATTCCCCCCACACAGTATGATTTACCCACAGTACATTATCTCACACACACAGTATGATGTCCCCACAGTACATTCCCCCCACACAGTATGATTTACCCACAGTACATTATCTCACACACACAGTATGATGTCCCCACAGTACATTCCCCACACACACAGTAAGATGTCCCCACAGTACATTCCCCCCACACACAGTATGATGTCCTCACAGTACATTCCCTCACACACAGTATGATGTCCCCACAGTACATTCCCCCACACACAGTATGATGTCCTCACAGTACATTCCCTCACACACAGTATGATGTCTCCACAGTACATTCCCCCCACACACAGTATGATGTCCCCACAGCACATTCCCCCACACACAGTGTAATGTCTCCACAGTACATTATCTCACACACACAGTATGATGTCCCCACAGTACATTCCCCCACACACAGTATGAGGTCTCCACAGTACATTCCCCCGCACACAGTATGATGTCCCCACAGTACATTCCCCCACACAGCATGAAGTCCCCACAGTACATTCCCCACACAGTATGATATCCCCACAGTACATTCCCCACACACAGTATGATGACCCCACAGTACATTCCCCACACACAGTATGATGTCCCCACAGTACATTCCCCCCACACACAGTATGATGTCCCCACAGTACATTCCCCCCACACACAGTATGATGTCCCCACAGTACATTCCCCCCACACAGTATGATGTCCTCACAGTACATTCCCCCACACACAGTATGATGTCCTCACAGTACATTCCTCCACACACAGTATGATGTCCCCACAGTACATTCCTCCACACACAGTATGATGTCTCCACAGTACATTCCCTCCACACAGTATGATGTCCCCACAGTACATTCCCCCACATAGTATGATGTCCCCACAGTACATTCCCCACACACAGTATGATGTCCTCACAGTACATTCCCTCACACACAGTATGATGTCCCCACAGTACATTCCCCCCACACAGTATGATTTACCCACAGTACATTATCTCACACACACAGTATGATGTCCCCACAGTACATTCCCCCACACACAGTATGAGGTCTCCACAGTACATTCCCCCGCACACAGTATGATGTCCCCACAGTACATTCCCCCACACAGCATGAAGTCCCCACAGTACATTCCCCACACAGTATGATATCCCCACAGTACATTCCCCACACACAGTATGATGACCCCACAGTACATTTCCCACACACAGTATGATGTCCCCACAGTACATTCCCCCCACACACAGTATGATGTCCCCACAGTACATTCCCCCCACACACAGTATGATGTCCCCACAGTACATTCCCCCCACACAGTATGATGTCCTCACAGTACATTCCCCCTCACACACAGTATGATGTCCTCACAGTACATTCCTCCACACACAGTATGATGTCCTCACAGTACATTCCCCCACACACAGTATGATGTCCCCACAGTACATTCCTCCACACACAGTATGATGTCCCCACAGTACATTCCCCCCACACACAGTATGATGTCCCCACAGTACATTCCCCCCACACAGTATGATGTCCTCACAGTACATTCCCCACACACAGTATGATGTCCTCACAGTACATTCCCCCACACACAGTATGATGTCTCCACAGTACATTCCCCCACACACAGTATGATGTCCCCACAGTACATTC
Source organism: Phyllobates terribilis (assembly GCF_046119375.1). NCBI lineage: Eukaryota > Metazoa > Chordata > Amphibia > Anura > Dendrobatidae > Phyllobates > Phyllobates terribilis. The sequence goes on from NW_027362772.1 coordinate 84,781,680, forward strand.
CCTCCACACACAGTATGATGTCCTCACAGTACATTCCACCACACACACAGTATGATGTCCTCACAGTACATTCCCCCACACACAGTATGATGTCCTCACAGTACATTCCCCCACACACAGTATGATGTCCTCACAGTACATTCCACCACACACACAGTATGATGTCACCACAGTACATTCCCCCCACACACAGTATGATGTCCCCACAGTACATTCCCCCACACACAGTATGATGTCCCCACAGTACATTCCCCACACACAGTATGATGTCCCCACAGTACATTCCCCCCACACACAGTATTATGTACCCACAGTACATTCCCTCCACACACAGTATGATGTCCCCACAGTACATTCCCCCCACACACAGTATGATGTCCCCACAGTACATTCCCTCCACACACAGTATGATGTCTCCACAGTACATTCCTCCACACACAGTATGATGTCCCCACAATACATTCCCCCACACACAGTGTGATGTCCTCACAGTACATTCCCCCACACACAGTATGATGTCCTCACAGTACATTCCCCACACACAGTATGATGTCCTCACAGTACATTCCCCCCACACAGTATGATGTCCCCACAGTACATTCCCCCCACACACAGTATGATGTCTCCACAGTACATTCCCCCCACACACAGTATGATGTCTCCACAGTACATTCCCCCCACACACAGTATGATGTCCTCACAGTACATTCCCCCACACACACAGTATGATGTCCTCACAGTACATTCCCCCACACACAGTATGATGTCCTCACAGTACATTCCCTCCACACACAGTATGATGTCCCCACAGTATATTCCCCACACAAAGTATGATGTCCCCACAGTACATTCCTCCACACACACAGTATGATGCCCCCACAGTACATTCCCTCCACACACAGTATGATGTCCCCACAGTACATTCCCCCACACAGCATGAAGTCCCCACAGTACATTCCCCACACAGTATGATATCCCCACAGTACATTCCCCACACACAGTATGATGACCCCACAGTACATTCCCCACACACAGTATGATGTCCCCACAGTACATTCCCCCCACACACAGTATGATGTCCCCACAGTACATTCCCCCCACACACAGTATGATGTCCCCACAGTACATTCCCCCCACACAGTATGATGTCCTCACAGTACATTCCCCCACACACAGTATGATGTCCTCACAGTACATTCCTCCACACACAGTATGATGTCCCCACAGTACATTCCTCCACACACAGTATGATGTCCCCACAGTACATTCCCTCCACACAGTATGATGTCCCCACAGTACATTCCCCCACATAGTATGATGTCCCCACAGTACATTCCCCACACACAGTATGATGTCCTCACAGTACATTCCCTCACACACAGTATGATGTCCCCACAGTACATTCCCCCCACACAGTATGATTTACCCACAGTACATTATCTCACACACACAGTATGATGTCCCCACAGTACATTCCCCCACACACAGTATGAGGTCTCCACAGTACATTCCCCCGCACACAGTATGATGTCCCCACAGTACATTCCCCCACACAGCATGAAGTCCCCACAGTACATTCCCCACACAGTATGATATCCCCACAGTACATTCCCCACACACAGTATGATGACCCCACAGTACATTCCCCACACACAGTATGATGTCCCCACAGTACATTCCCCCCACACACAGTATGATGTCCCCACAGTACATTCCACCCACACACAGTATGATGTCCCCACAGTACATTCCCCCCACACAGTATGATGTCCTCACAGTACATTCCCCCTCACACACAGTATGATGTCCTCACAGTACATTCCTCCACACACAGTATGATGTCCTCACAGTACATTCCCCCACACACAGTATGATGTCCCCACAGTACATTCCTCCACACACAGTATGATGTCCCCACAGTACATTCCCCCCACACACAGTATGATGTCCCTACAGTACATTCCCCCCACACAGTATGATGTCCTCACAGTACATTCCCCACACACAGTATGATGTCCTCACAGTACATTCCCCCACACACAGTATGATGTCTCCACAGTACATTCCCCCACACACAGTATGATGTCCCCACAGTACATTCCCTCCACACACAGTATGATGTCCTCACAGTACATTCCACCACACACACAGTATGATGTCCTCACAGTACATTCCCCCACACACAGTATGATGTCCTCACAGTACATTCCCCCACACACAGTATGATGTCCTCACAGTACATTCCACCACACACACAGTATGATGTCACCACAGTACATTCCCCCCACACACAGTATGATGTCCCCACAGTACATTCCCCCACACACAGTATGATGTCCCCACAGTACATTCCCCACACACAGTATGATGTCCCCACAGTACATTCCCCCCACACACAGTATTATGTCCCCACAGTACATTCCCTCCACACACAGTATGATGTCCCCACAGTACATTCCCCCCACACACAGTATGATGTCCCCACAGTACATTCCCTCCACACACAGTATGATGTCTCCACAGTACATTCCTCCACACACAGTATGATGTCCCCACAATACATTCCCCCACACACAGTATGATGTCCTCACAGTACATTCCCCCACACACAGTATGATGTCCTCACAGTACATTCCCCACACACAGTATGATGTCCTCACAGTACATTCCCCCCACACAGTATGATGTCCCCACAGTACATTCCCCCCACACACAGTATGATGTCTCCACAGTACATTCCCCCCACACACAGTATGATGTCTCCACAGTACATTCCCCCCACACACAGTATGATGTCCTCACAGTACATTCCCCCACACACACAGTATGATGTCCTCACAGTACATTCCCCCACACACAGTATGATGTCCTCACAGTACATTCCCTCCACACACAGTATGATGTCCCCACAGTACATTCCCCACACACAGTATGATGTCCCACAGTACATTCCCTCCACACACACAGTATGATGTCTCCACAGTACATTCCCCCACACACAGTATGATGTCCCCACAGTACATTCCTCCACACACACAGTATGATGCCCCCACAGTACATTCCCTCCACACACAGTATGATGTCCCCACAGTACATTCCTCCACACACACAGTATGATGTCTCCACAGTACACTCCCCCACACACAGTATGATGTCCCCACAGTACATTCCTCCACACACACAGTATGATGCCCCCACAGTACATCCCCCACACACACAGTATGATGTCCCTACAGTACATTCCCTCCACACACAGTATGATGTCCCCACAGTACATTCCCCCCACACACAGTATGATGTCCCCACAGTACATTCCCCACACACAGTATGATGTCCCCACAGTACATTCCTCCACACACAGTATGATGTATCCACAGTACATTTCTCCCACACACAGTATGATGTCCTCACAGTACATTCCCCACACACAGTATGATGTCTCCACAGTACATTCCCCACACACAGTATGATGTCCCCACAGTACATTCCCCCACACACACAGTATGATGTCCCCACAGTACATTCCCCCACACACAGTATGATGTCCCCACAGTACATTCCCTCCACACACACAGTATGATGTCCTCACAGTACATTCCCCCCACACACAGTATGATGTCCTCACAGTACATTCCCTCCACACACACAGTATGATGTCTCCACAGTACATTCCCCACACACAGTATGATGTCCTCACAGTACATTCCACCACACACAGTATGATGTCCTCACAGTACATCCCCCACACACACAGTATGATGTCCCCACAGTACATTCCCCACACACACAGTATGATGTCCACACAGTACATTCCCCCACACACAGTATGATGTCCCCACAGTACATTCCCCTCACACACAGTATGATGTCCCCACAGTACATTCCCCTCACACACAGTATGATGTCCCCACAGTACATTCCCTCCACACACAGTATGATGTCTCCACAGTACATTCCTCCACACACAGTATGATGTCCTCACAGTACATTCCCCCACACACAGTATGATGTCCTCACAGTACATTCCTCCACACACAGTATGATGTCCTCACAGTACATTCCCCACACACACAGTATGATGTCCCTACAGTACATTCCCTCCACACACAGTATGATGTCCTCACAGTACATTCCCTCCACACACAGTATGATGTCCCCACAGTACATTCCCCACACACAGTATGATGTCCCCACAGTACATTCCTCCACACACAGTATGATGTATCCACAGTACATTTCTCCCACACACAGTATGATGTCTCCACAGTACATTCCCCACACACAGTATGATGTCTCCACAGTACATTCCTCCACACACAGTATGATGTCTCCACAGTACATTTCCCACACACAGTATGATGTCCTCACAGTACATTCCCCCCACACACAGTATGATGTCCCCAAAGTACATTCCCCCCACACACAGTATGATGTCCCCACAGTACATTCCCCCCACACACACAGTATGATGTCCTCACAGTACATTCCCCCACACACACAGTATGATGTCCCCACAGTACATTCCCCCCACACACAGTATGATGTCCGCACAGTACATTCCCCCCACACACAGTATGATGTCCTCACAGTACATTCCCCCCACACACAGTATGATGTCCACACAGTACATTCCCTACACACAGTATGATGTCCCCACAGTACATTCCCCCCACACACAGTATGATGTCCTCACAGTACATTCCCTCCACACACAGTATGATGTCCCCACAGTACATTCCTACACACACAGTATGATGTCCTCACAGTACATTCCCCCACACACAGTATGATGTCCTCACAGTACATTCCCCCCACACACACAGTATGATGTCCCCACAGTACATTCCCCCCACACACAGTATGATGTCCTCACAGTACATTCCCTACACACACAGTATGATGTCCCCACAGTACATTCCTCCACACACAGTATGATGTCCACACAGTACATTCCCTCCACACACAGTATGATGTCCACACAGTACATTCCCTACACACAGTATGATGTCCACACAGTACATTCCCCACACACACAGTATGATGTCCTCACAGTACATTCCCCCCACACACACAGTATGATGTCCTCACAGTACTTTCCCCCCACACACAGTATGATGTCCACACAGTACATTCCCTACACACAGTATGATGTCCCCACAGTACATTCCCCACACACACAGTATGATATCTCCACAGTACATTCCCCTCACACACACAGTATGATGTCCTCACAGTACATTCCCCCCACACACAGTATGATGTCCACACAGTACATTCCCTACACACAGTATGATGTCCACACAGTACATTCCCCACACACACAGTATGAGGTCCTCACAGTACATTCCCCCCACACACACAGTATGATGTCCTCACAGTACTTTCCCCCCACACACAGTATGATGTCCACACAGTACATTCCCTACACACAGTATGATGACCCCACAGTACATTCCCCACACACACAGTATGATGTCCCCACAGTATATTCCCCCCACACAGTATGATGTCCACACAGTACATTCCCCCCACACACAGTATGATGTCCTCACAGTACATTCACCCACACAGTATGTTGTCCACACAGTACATTCCGCCACACAGTATGATGTCCCCACAGTACATTCCCCCCACACACAGTATGATGTCCTCACAGTACATTCACCCACACAGTATGATGTCCCCTCAGTACATTCCCCCCACACACAGTATGATGTCCTCACAGTACATTCCCCCACACACATTATGATGGCCCCACAGTACATTCCCCCTCACACTGTATAATGTCCCCACAGTACATTCCCACACACACAGTATGATGTCCTCACAGTACATTCCCCCACACACAGTATGATGTCCCCACAGTACATTCCCCCTCACACAGTATAATGTCCCCACAGTACATTCCCACACACACAGTATGATGTCCACACAGTACATTCCCCCACACAGTATGATGTCCCCACAGTACATTCCCCCCACACACAGTATGATGTCCTCACAGTACATTCCCCCACACAAAGTATAATGTCCCCACAGTACATTCCCCCTCACACAGTATAATGTCCTCACAGTAGATTCCCACACACACAGTATAATGTCCCCACAGTACATTCCCACACACACAGTATGATGTCCTCACAGTACATTCCCCCCACACACAGTATGATGTCCTCACAGTACATTCCCCCACACACAGTATGATGTCCCCACAGTACATTCCCCCTCACACAGTATAATGTCCCCACAGTACATTCCCTACACACAGTATGATGACCCCACAGTACATTCCCCCACACACAGTATGATGTCCCCACAGTATATTCCCCCCACACAGTATGATGTCCACACAGTACATTCCCCCCACACACAGTATGATGTCCCCACAGTACATTCACCCACACAGTATGATGTCCACACAGTACATTCCCCCACACAGTATGATGTCCACACAGTACATTCCCCCCACACACAGTATGATGTCCTCACAGTACATTCCCCCACACACAGTATGATGTCCCCACAGTACATTCCCCCTCACGCAGTATAATGTCCCCACAGTACATTCCCCCACACACAGTATGATGTCCTCACAGTACATTCCCCCACACACAGTATGATGTCCCAACAGTATATTCCCCCCACACAGTATGATGTCCACACAGTACATTCACCCCACACACAGTATGATGTCCCCACAGTACATTCACCCACACAGTATGATGTCCACACAGTACATTCACCCACACAGTATGATGTCCACACAGTACATTCCCCCACACAGTATGATGTCCCCACAGTACATTCCCCCTCACACAGTATAATGTCCTCACAGTAGATTCCCACACACATAGTATAATGTCCCCACAGTACATTCCCCCTCACACAGTATAATGTCCTCACAGTAGATTCCCACACACACAGTATAATGTCCCCACAGTACATTCCCACACACACAGTATGATGTCCTCACAGTACATTCCCCCACACACAGTATGATGTCCCCACAGTATATTCCCCCTCACACAGTATAATGTCCCCACAGTACATTCCCTACACACAGTATGATGACCCCACAGTACATTCCCACACACACAGTATAATGTCCCCACAGTACATTCCCACACACACAGTATGATGTCCTCACAGTACATTCCCCCACACACAGTATGATGTCCCCACAGTACATTCCCCCTCACACAGTATAATGTCCCCACAGTACATTCCCTACACACAGTATGATGACCCCACAGTACATTCCCCCACACACAGTATGATGTCCCCACAGTATATTCCCCCCACACAGTATGATGTCCACACAGTACATTCCCCCCACACACAGTATGATGTCCCCACAGTACATTCACCCACACAGTATGATGTCCACACAGTACATTCCCCCCACACACAGTATGATGTCCTCACAGTACATTCCCCCACACACAGTATGATGTCCCCACAGTACATTCCCCCTCACACAGTATAATGTCCCCACAGTACATTCCCCCACACACAGTATGATGTCCTCACAGTACATTCCCCCACACACAGTATGATGTCCCCACAGTATATTCCCCCCACACAGTATGATGTCCACACAGTACATTCCCCCCACACACAGTATGATGTCCCCACAGTACATTCACCCACACAGTATGATGTCCACACAATACATTCACCCACACAGTATGATGTCCACACAGTACATTCCCCCACACAGTATGATGTCCCCACAGTACATTCCCCCTCACACAGTATAATGTCCTCAGAGTAGATTCCCACACACATAGTATAATGTCCCCACAGTACATTCCCCCTCACACAGTATAATGTCCTCACAGTAGATTCCCACACACACAGTATAATGTCCCCACAGTACATTCCCACACACACAGTATGATGTCCTCACAGCACATTCCCCCCACACACAGTATGATGTCCTCACAGTACATTCCCCCACACACAGTATGATGTCCCCACAGTACATTCCCCCTCACACAGTATAATGTCCCCACAGTACATTCCCCCACACACAGTATGATGTCCTCACAGTACATTCCCCCACACACAGTATGATGTCCCCAAAGTATATTCCCCCCACACAGTATGATGTCCACACAGTACATTCCCCCCACACACAGTATGATGTCCCCACAGTACATTCACCCACACAGTATGATGTCCACACAGTACATTCCCCCACACAGTATGATGTCCCCACAGTACATTCCCCCCACACACAGTATGATGTCCTCAGAGTACATTCAACCACACAGTATGATGTCCACACAGTACATTCCCCCACACAGTATGATGTCCCCACAGTACTTTCCCCCCACACACAGTATGATGTCCTCACAGTACATTCCCCCACACACAGTATGATGTCCCCACAGTACATTCCCCCTCACACAGTATGATGTCCTCACAGTACATTCCCCCCACACACAGTATGATGTCCCCACAGTACATTCCCCACACACAGTATGATGTCCCCACAGTACATTCCCCACACACACAGTATGATGTACTCACAGTACATTCCCCCACACATAGTATGATGTCCTCACAGTACATTCCCACACACACAGTATGATGTCCTCACAGTACATTCCCCCCCCACACACAGTATGATGTCCTCACAGTACATTCCCCCACACACAGTATGATGTCCCCACAGTACATTCCCACCACACACAGTATGATGTCCCCACAGTACATTCCCCCTCACACAGTATAATGTCCCCACAGTACATTCCCACACACACAGTATGATGTCCCCACAGTACATTCCCCCCACACACACAGTATGATGTCCTCACAGTACATTCCCCCACACACAGTATGATGTCCCCACAGTACATTCCCTCCACACACACAGTATGATGTCCCCACAGTACATTCCCCACACAAAGTATGATGTCTCCACAGTACATTCCCCCCACACACACAGTATGATGTCCTCACAGTACATTCCCCCACACACAGTATGATGTCCCCACAGTACATTCCCACCACACACAGTATGATGTCCCCACAGTACATTCCCCCTCACACAGTATAATGTCCCCACAGTACATTCCCACACACACAGTATGATGTCCCCACAGTACATTCCACCCACACACACAGTATGATGTCCTCACAGTACATTCCCCCACACACAGTATGATGTCCCCACAGTACATTCCCCCACACACAGTTTGATGTCCCCACAGTACATTCACCCCACACACAGTATGATGTCTCCACAGCACATTCCCCACACACACAGTATGATGTCACCACAGTACATTCCCTCCACACACACAGTATGATGTCCTCACAGTACATTCCCCCCACACACAGTATGATGTCCCCACAGTACATTCCCCCACACACAGTATGATGTCCCCACAGTACATTCCCTCTACACACACAGTATGATGTCCTCACAGTACATTCCTCCACACACAGTATGATGTCCCCACAGTACATTCCCCCACACACAGTATGATGTCCTCACAGTACATTCCCTCCACACACAGTATGATGTCCTCACAGTACATTCCCCCACACACAGTATGATGTCCTCACAGTACATTCCCCCATACACAGTATGATGTCCTCACAGCACATTCCTCCACACACAGTATAATGTCCCCACAGTATATTCCCCCACACAGTATGATGTCCCCACAGTACATTCCCACCACACAGTATGATGTCCCCACAGTACATTCCCCCCACACAGTATGATGTCCCCACAATACATTCCCCCCACACAGTATGATGTCTCCACAGTACATTCCTCACACACAGTATGATGTCCTCACAATACATTCCCCCCACACAGTATGATGTCTCCACAGTACATTCCCCCCACACAGTATGATGTCCCCACAATACATTCCCCCCACACAGTATGATGTCCCCACAATACATTCCCCCCACACAGTATGATGTCCCCACAATACATTCCCCCCACACAGTATGATGTCTCCACAGTACATTCCCCACACACACAGTATGATGTCCTCACAATACATTCCCCCCACACAGTATGATGTCTCCACAGTACATTCCTCACACACAGTATGATGTCTCCACAGTACATTCCCCACACACAGAATGATTTCCCCACAGTACATTCCCCACACACAGTATGATGTCCTCACAGTACATTCCCCCACACACAGTATGATGTCCTCACAGTACATTAACCCAACACAGTATGATGTCCTCACAGTACATTCCCCCACACACAGTATGATGTCCTCACAGTACATTCCCCCACACACAGTATGATGTCCTCACAGCACATTCCTCCACACACAGTATAATGTCCCCACAGTACATTCCCCCACACAGTATGATGTCCCCACAGTACATTCCCCCCACACAGTATGATGTCCCCACAGTACATTCCCCCCACACAGTATGATGTCCCCACAGTACATTCCCCCCACACAGTATGATGTCCCCACAGTACATTCCCCCCACACAGTATGATGTCCCCACAGTACATTCCCCCCACACAGTATGATGTCCCCACAATACATTCCCCCCACACAGTATGATGTCCTCACAGTACATTCCCCCCACACACAGTATGATGTCTCCACAGTACATTCCTCACACACACAGTATGATGTCCTCACAGTACATTCCCCCCACACACAGTATGATGTCTCCACAGTACATTCCCCACACACACAGTATGATGTCCCCACAGTACATTCCCCACACACACAGAATGATGTCCCCACAGTACATTCCCCACACACAGTATGATGTCCTCACAGTACATTCCCTCCACACACAGTATGATGTCTCCACAGTACATTCCCTCACACACACACTGTATGATGTCCCCACAGTACATTCCCCACACACAGTATGATGTCTCCACAGTACATTCCCCCCACACACAGTATGATGACTCCACAGTACATTCCCCCACACACAGTATAATGTCCTCACAGTACATTCCCCACACACAGTATGATGTCCCCACAGTACATTCCCCACACACACAGTATGATGTCCCCACAGTACATTCCCCCCACACACAGTATGATGTCCCCACAGTACATTCCCCCCACACACAGTATGATGTCCCCACAGTACATTCCCCACACACAGTATGATGTCCTCACAGTACATTCCCCACACACAGTATGATGTCCTCACAGTACATTCCCCCACACACAGTATGATGTCCTCACAGTACATTCCCCACACACAGTATGATGTCCCCACAGTACATTCCCCACACACACAGTATGATGTCCCCACAGTACATTCCCCCCACACACAGTATGATGTCCCCACAGTACATTCCCCCCACACACAGTATGATGTCCCCACAGTACATTCCCCACACACAGTATGATGTCCTCACAGTACATTCCCCCACACACAGTATGATGTCCCCACAGTACATTCCCCCCACACACAGTATGATGTCCCCACAGTACATTCCCCTACACAGTATGATGTCCTCACAGTACATTCCCCCACACACAGTATGATGTCCTCACAGTACATTCCCCCACACAGTATGATGTCTCCAGAGTACATTCCCCACACACAGTATGATGTCTCCACAGTACATTCCTCCACACACAGTATGATGTCTCCACAGTACATTCCCCCCACACACAGTATGATGTCTCCACAGTACATTCCTCCACACACAGTATGATGTCCCCACAGTACATTCCCCCCACACACAGTATGATGTCTCCACAGTACATTCCCCCACACACAGTATGATGTCTCCACAGTACATTCCTCAACACACAGTATAATGTCCCCACAGTACATTCCCCCACACAGTAAGATGTCCCCACAGTACATTCCCCCCACACACAGTATGATGTCCCCACAGTACATTCCCCCCACACACAGTATGATGTCCCCACAGTACATTCCACCACACACCGTATGATGTCTCCACAGTACATTCCTCAACACACAGTATAATGTCCCCACAGTACATTCCCCCACACAGTAAGATGTCCCCACAGTACATTCCCCCCACACACAGTATGATGTCCTCACAGTACATTCCCCCACACACAGTATGATGTCCCCACAGTACATTCCCCACACACAGTATGATGTCTCCACAGTACATTCCCCCCACACACAGTATGATGTCCTCACAGTACATTCCCCCCACACAGTATGATGTCCTCACAGTACATTCCCCCACACACAGTATGATGTCCCCACAGTACATTCCCCACACACAGTATGATGTCCCCACAGTACATTCCCCACACACAGTAGGAGGTCCCCACAGTACATTCCCCACACACAGTATGATGTCTCCACAGTACATTCCCCCCCCACACAGTATGATGTCCCCACAGTACATTCCCCACACACAGTATGATGTCCCCACAGTACATTCCCCCACACACAGTATGATGTCCTCACAGTACATTCCTCCACACACAGTATGATGTCCCCACAGTACATTCCTCCACACACAGTATGATGTCCCCACAGTACATTCCCCCCACACACAGTATGATTTCCCCACAGTACATTCACCCACACAGTATGATGTCCACACAGTACATTCCCCCACACAGTATGATGTCCCCACAGTTCATTCCCCCCACACACAGTATGATGTCCTCAGAGTACATTCACCCACACAGTATGATGTCCACACAGTACATTCCCCCACACAGTATGATGTCCCCACAGTACATTCCCCCCACACACAGTATGATGTCCTCACAGTACATTCCCCCACGCACAGTATGATGTCCCCACAGTACATTCCCCCTCACACAGTATGATGTCCTCACAGTACATTCCCCCCACACACAGTATGATGTCCCCACAGTACATTCCCCACACACAGTATGATGTCCCCACAGTACATTCCCCACACACACAGTATGATGTACTCACAGTACATTCCCCCACACATAGTATGATGTCCTCACAGTACATTCCCACACACACAGTATGATGTCCTCACAGTACATTCCCCCCACACACACAGTATGATGTCCTCACAGTACATTCCCCCACACACAGTATGATGTCCCCACAGTACATTCCCACCACACACAGTATGATGTCCCCACAGTACATTCCCCCTCACACAGTATAATGTCCCCACAGTACATTCCCACACACACAGTATGATGTCCCCACAGTACATTCCCCCCACACACACAGTATGATGTCCTCACAGTACATTCCCCCACACACAGTATGATGTCCCCACAGTACATTCCCTCCACACACACAGTATGATGTCCCCACAGTACATTCCCCACACAAAGTATGATGTCTCCACAGTACATTCCCCCCACACACACAGTATGATGTCCTCACAGTACATTCCCCCACACACAGTATGATGTCCCCACAGTACATTCCCACCACACACAGTATGATGTCCCCACAGTACATTCCCCCTCACACAGTATAATGTCCCCACAGTACATTCCCACACACACAGTATGATGTCCCCACAGTACATTCCACCCACACACACAGTATGATGTCCTCACAGTACATTACCCCACACACAGTATGATGTCCCCACAGTACATTCCCCCACACACAGTTTGATGTCCCCACAGTATATTCCCCCCACACACAGTATGATGTCTCCACAGCACATTCCCCACACACACAGTATGATGTCACCACAGTACATTCCCTCCACACACACAGTATGATGTCCTCACAGTACATTCCCCCCACACACAGTATGATGTCCCCACAGTACATTCCCCCACACACAGTATGATGTCCCCACAGTACATTCCCTCTACACACACAGTATGATGTCCTCACAGTACATTCCTCCACACACAGTATGATGTCCCCACAGTATATTCCCCCACACACAGTATGATGTCCTCACAGCACATTCCCTCCACACACAGTATGATGTCCTCACAGTACATTCCCTCCACACACAGTATGATGTCCTCACAGTACATTCCCCCACACACAGTATGATGTCCTCACAGTACATTCCCCCATACACAGTATGATGTCCTCACAGCACATTCCTCCACACACACTATCATGTCCCCACAGTATATTCCCCCACACAGTATGATGTCCCCACAGTACATTCCCACCACACAGTATGATGTCCCCACAGTACATTCCCCCCACACAGTATGATGTCCCCACAATACATTCCCCCCACACAGTATGATGTCTCCACAGTACATTCCTCACACACAGTATGATGTCCTCACAATACATTCCCCCCACACAGTATGATGTCTCCACAGTACATTCCCCCCACACAGTATGATGTCCCCACAATACATTCCCCCCACACAGTATGATGTCCCCACAATACATTCCCCCCACACAGTATGATGTCCCCACAATACATTCCCCCCACACAGTATGATGTCTCCACAGTACATTCCCCACACACACAGTATGATGTCCTCACAATACATTCCCCCCACACAGTATGATGTCTCCACAGTACATTCCTCACTCACAGTATGATGTCTCCACAGTACATTCCCCACACACAGAATGATTTCCCCACAGTACATTCCCCACACACAGTATGATGTCCTCACAGTACATTCCCCCACACACAGTATGATGTCCTCACAGTACATTAACCCAACACAGTATGATGTCCTCACAGTACATTCCCCCACACACAGTATGATGTCCTCACAGTACATTCCCCCACACACAGTATGATGTCCTCACAGCACATTCCTCCACACACAGTATAATGTCCCCACAGTACATTCCCCCACACAGTATGATGTCCCCACAGTACATTCCCCCCACACAGTACGATGTCCCCACAGTACATTCCCCCCACACAGTATGATGTCCCCACAGTACATTCCCCCCACACAGTATGATGTCCCCACAGTACATTCCCCCCACACAGTATGATGTCCCCACAGTACATTCCCCCCACACAGTATGATGTCCCCACAATACATTCCCCCCACACAGTATGATGTCCCCACAGTACATTCCCCCCACACAGTATGATGTCCCCACAGTACATTCCCCCCACACAGAATGATGTCCCCACAGTACATTCCCCACACACAGTATGATGTCCTCACAGTACATTCCCTCCACACACAGTATGATGTCTCCACAGTACATTCCCTCACACACACACTGTATGATGTCCCCACAGTACATTCCCCACACACAGTATGATGTCTCCACAGTACATTCCCCCCACACACAGTATGATGACTCCACAGTACATTCCCCCACACACAGTATAATGTCCTCACAGTACATTCCCCACACACAGTATGATGTCCCCACAGTACATTCCCCACACACACAGTATGATGTCCCCACAGTACATTCCCCCCACACACAGTATGATGTCCCCACAGTACATTCCCCCCACACACAGTATGATGTCCTCACAGTACATTCCCCACACACAGTATGATGTCCTCACAGTACATTCCCCCACACACAGTATGATGTCCTCACAGTACATTCCCCACACACAGTATGATGTCCCCACAGTACATTCCCCACACACACAGTATGATGTCCCCACAGTACATTCCCCCCACACACAGTATGATGTCCCCACAGTACATTCCCCCCACACACAGTATGATGTCCCCACAGTACATTCCCCCCACACACAGTATGATGTCCCCACAGTACATTCCCCCCACACACAGTATGATGTCCTCACAGTACATTCCCCACACACAGTATGATGTCCTCACAGTACATTCCCCCACACACAGTATGATGTCCTCACAGTACATTCCCCACACACAGTATGATGTCCCCACAGTACATTCCCCACACACACAGTATGATGTCCCCACAGTACATTCCCCCCACACACAGTATGATGTCCCCACAGTACATTCCCCCCACACACAGTATGATGTCCCCACAGTACATTCCCCACACACAGTATGATGTCCTCACAGTACATTCCCCCACACACAGTATGATGTCCCCACAGTACATTCCCCCCACACACAGTATGATGTCCCCACAGTACATTCCCCCACACAGTATGATGTCCTCACAGTACATTCCCCCACACACAGTATGATGTCCTCACAGTACATTCCCCCACACAGTATGATGTCTCCAGAGTACATTCCCCACACACAGTATGATGTCTCCACAGTACATTCCTCCACACACAGTATGATGTCTCCACAGTACATTCCCCCCACACACAGTATGATGTCTCCACAGTACATTCCTCCACACACAGTATGATGTCCCCACAGTACATTCCCCCCACACACAGTATGATGTCTCCACAGTACATTCCCCCACACACAGTATGATGTCTCCACAGTACATTCCTCAACACACAGTATAATGTCCCCACAGTACATTCCCCCACACAGTAAGATGTCCCCACAGTACATTCCCCCCACACACAGTATGATGTCCCCACAGTACATTCCCCCCACACACAGTATGATGTCCCCACAGTACATTCCACCACACACCGTATGATGTCTCCACAGTACATTCCTCAACACACAGTATAATGTCCTCACAGTACATTCCCCCCACACACAGTATGATGTCCTCACAGTACATTCCTCCACACACAGTATGATGTTCTCACAGTACATTCCCCCCACACACACAGTATGATGTCCCCACAGTACATTCCCCCCACACACAGTATGATGTCCACACAGTACATTCCCCACACACAGTATGATGTCCTCACAGTACATTCCCTCCACATACAGTATGATGTCTCCACAGTACATTCCCCCACACACAGTATGATGTCCTCACAGTACATTCCCCCACACACAGTATGATGTCCCCACAGTACATTCCCCCCACACAGTATGATGTCCCCACAGTACATTCCTCCACACACAGTATGATGTCCTCACAGTACATTCCCCCACACACAGTATGATGTCTCCACAGTACATTCTCTCCACACACAGTATGATGTCCTCACAGTACATTCCTCCACACACAGTATGATGTCCTCACAGTACATTCCTCCACACACAGTATGATGTCCTCACAGTACATTCCCCCACACACAGTATGATGTCTCCACAGTACATTCCCCACACACAGTATGATGTCCCCACAATACATTCCCCCACACACAGTATGATGTCCCCACAATACATTCCCCCACACACAGTATGATGTCCTCACAGTACATTCCCCACACACAGTATGATGTCCTCACAGTACATTCCTCCACACACAGTATGATGTCCTCACAGTACATTCCCCCACACACAGTATGATGTCCCCACAATACATTCCCCCACACACAGTATGATGTCCTCACAGTACATTCCTCCACACACAGTATGATATCTCCACAGTACATTCCCTCCACACACAGTATGATGTCCCCACAGTACATTCCCCCACACACAGTATGATGTCCCCACAGTACATTCCCCCACACACAGTATGATGTCTCCACAGTACATTCCCTTCACACACAGTATGATGTCCTCACAGTACATTCCCCACACACAGTATGATGTCCTCACAGTACATTCCCCCACACACAGTATGATGTCTCCACAGTACATTCCCTCCACACACAGTATGATGTCTCCACAGTACATTCCCTCCACACACAGTATGATGTCCTCACAGTACATTCCCTCCACACACAGTATGATGTCCTCACAGTACATTCCCCACACACAGTATGATGTCCTCACAGTACATTCCTCCACACACAGTATGATGTCCCCACAGTACATTCCCCCACACACAGTATGATGTCTCCACAGTACATTCCCCCACACACAGTATGATGTCCTCACAGTACATTCCTCCACACACAGTATGATGTCCCCACAGTACATTCCTCCACACACAGTATGATGTCCTCACAGTACATTCCCCCCACACACAGTATGATATCCCCACAGTACATTCCCCCCCACACAGTATGATGTCCCCACAGTACATTCCCCCCACACACAGTATGATGTCCTCACAGTACATTTCCCCCACACACAGTATGATGTCCTCACAGTACATTCCCCCACACACAGTATGATGTCCCCACAGTACATTCCCCCACACACAGTATGATGTCCTCACAGTACATTCCCCCCACACACAGTATGATGTCTCCACAGTACATTCCCTCCACACACACTATGATGTCCTCACAGTACATTCCCCCCACACACAGTATGGTGTCCCCACAGTACATTCCCCCCACACACAGTATGATGTCTCCACAGTACATTCCCTCCACATACAGTATGATGTCCTCACAGTACATTCCTCCACACACAGTATGATGTCCTCACAGTACATTCCCCCCACACACAGTATGATTTCTCCACAGTACATCCCTCCCACACACAGTATGATGTCTCCACAGTACATTCCCCCCACACACAGTGTGATGTTCTCACAGTACATTCCCCCACACACAGTATGATGTCCCCACAGTACATTCCCCCCACACACAGTATGATGTCCCCACAGTCCATTCCCCCACACACAGTATGATGTTACCACAGTACATTCCCTCCACACACAGTATGATGTCCCCACAGTACATTCCACCACACACACAGTATGATGTCCTCACAGTACATTCCCCCACACACAGTATGATGTCCTCACAGTACATCCCCCCCCACACACAGTATGATGTCCTCACAGTACATTCCCCCACACACAGTATGATGTCCTCACAGTACATTCCCCCACACACAGTATGATGTCCTCACAGTACATTCCCCCACACACAGTATGATGTCTCCACAGTACATTACTCCCACACACAGTATGATGTCCTCACAGTACATTCCCCACACACAGTATGATGTCCCCACAGTACATTCCCTCCACACACAGTATGATGTCCTCACAGTACATTCCCCACACACAGTATGATGTCCCCACAGTACATTCCACCACACACAGTATGATATCCCCACAGTACATTCCCTCACACGCAGTATGATGTCCCCACAGTACATTCCCCCCACACACAGTATGATGTCCCCACAGTACATTCCCCACACACACAGTAGGATGTCTCCACAGTACATTCCCTCCACACACAGTATGATGTCCTCACAGTACATTCCCCCCACACACAGTATGATGTCCCCACAGTACATTCCCCACACACACAGTAGGATGTCTCCACAGTACATTCCCTCCACACACAGTATGATGTCCTCACAGTACATTCCTCCACACACAGTATGATGTCTCCACAGTACATTCCTCCCACACACAGTATGATGTCCTCACAGTACATTCCACCACACACAGTATGATGTCCCCACAGTACATTCCCCCACACACAGTATGATGTCCCCACAGTACATTCCACCACACACAGTATGATGTCCCCACAGTACATTCCCCCACACACAGTATGATGTCCTCACAGTACATTCCCCCCCACACAGTATGATGTCCTCACAGTACATTCCCCCCACACAGTATGATGTCTCCACAGTACATTCCCCCACACACAGTATGATGTCCTCACAGTACATTCCTCCACACACAGTATGATGTCCTCACAGTACATTCCCCACACACAGTATGATGTCCCCACAGTACATTCCCCCACACACTGTATGATGTCCTCACAGTACATTCCCCCACACACAGTATGATGTCCTCACAGTACATTCCCCACACACAGTATGATGTCCCCACAGTACATTCCTCCACACACAGTATGATGTCTCCACAGTACATTCCCCCACACACAGTATGATGTCCCCACAGTACATTCCTCCACACACAGTATGATGTCCCCACAGTACATTCCCTCCACACACAGTATGATGTCTCCACAGTACATTCCCTCCACACACAGTATGATGTCCTCACAGTACATTCCTCCACACACAGTATGATGTCCTCACAGTACATTCCTCCACACACAGTATGATATCCCCACAGTACATTCCCCCTCACACAGTATGATGTCTCCACAGTACATTCCCTCCACACACAGTATGATGTCCTCACAGTACATTCCCTCCACACACAGTATGATGTCCCCACAGTACATTCCCCCCACACACAGTATGATGTCTCCACAGTACATTACTCCACACACAGTATGATGTCCCCACAGTACATTCCCCCTCACACAGTATGATGTCTCCACAGTACATTCCCTCCACACACAGTATGATGTCTCCACAGTACATTCCCTCCACACACAGTATGATGTCTCCACAGTACATTCCCCCCACACACAGTATGATGTCCCCACAGTACATTCCCCACACACACAGTATGATGTCTCCACAGTACATTCCCTCCACACACAGTATGATGTCCCCACAGTACATTCCCTCCACACACAGTATGATGTCCCCACAGTACATTCCCCCCACACACAGTATGATGTCCCCACAGTACATTCCCTCCACACACAGTATGATGTCCTCACATTACATTCACCCACACACAGTATGATGTCCTCACAGTACATTCCCTCCACACACAGTATGATGTCCTCACAGTACATTCCCCACACACAGTATGATGTCCTCACAGTACATTCCTCCACACACAGTATGATGTCCCCACAGTACATTCCTCCACACACAGTATGATGTCCCCACAGTACATTCCTCCACACACAGTATGATGTCTCCACAGTACATTCCCCCCACACACAGTATGATGTCCCCACAGTACATTCTCCCCACACACAGTATGATGTCCCCACAGTACATTCACTCCACACACAGTATGATCTCCCCACAGTACATTCCTCCACACACAGTATGATGTCTCCACAGTACATTCCCCCCACACACAGTATGATGTCCCCACAGTACATTCTCCCTACACACAGTATGATGTCCCCACAGTACATTCCTCCACACACAGTATGATATCTCCACAGTACATTCCCTCCACACACAGTATGATGTCCTCACATTACATTCCTCCACACACAGTATGATGTCCTCACATTACATTCCCCCCACACACAGTATGATGTCCCCACAGTACATTCCCCCCACACACAGTATGATGTCTCCACAGTACATTCCCCCACACACACAGTATGATGTCTCCACAGTACATTCCCCCCCACACACAGTATGATGTCTCCACAGTACATCCCCCCCCACACACAGTATGATGTCTCCACAGTACATTCCCCCCCACACACAGTATGATGTCTCCACAGTACATTCCCCCCACACACAGTATGATGTCTCCACAGTACATTCCCTCCACACAGTATGATGTCTCCACAGTACATTCCCCCCCACACAGTATGATGTCTCCACAGTACATTCCCCCCGACACACAGTATGATGTCTCCACAGTACATTCCCCCCCACACACAGTATGATGTCCTCACAGTACATTCCCCCCACACACACAGTATGATGTCCCCACAGTACATTCCCTCCACACAGTATGATGTCTCCACAGTACATTCCCCCCCACACAGTATGATGTCTCCACAGTACATTCCCCCCCACACAGTATGATGTCTCCACAGTACATTCCCCCCCACACACAGTATGATGTCTCCACAGTACATTCCCCCCCACACACAGTATGATGTCTCCACAGTACATTCCCTCCACACAGTATGATGTCTCCACAGTACATTCCCCCCCACACAGTATGATGTCTCCACAGTACATTCCCCCCACACAGTATGATGTCTCCACAGTACATTCCCCCCCACACACAGTATGATGTCTCCACAGTACATTCCCCCCCACACACAGTATGATGTCTCCACAGTACATTCCCCCCCACACACAGTATGATGTCCTCACAGTACATTCCCCCCACACACACATTATGATGTCTCCACAGTACATTCCCTCCACACAGTATGATGTCTCCACAGTACATTCCCCCCCACACAGTATGATGTCTCCACAGTACATTCCCCCCCACACAGTATGATGTCTCCACAGTACATTCCCCCCCACACACAGTATGATGTCTCCACAGTACATTCCCCCCACACACAGTATGATGTCTCCACAGTACATTCACTCCACACAGTATGATGTCTCCACAGTACATTCCCCCCCACACAGTATGATGTCTCCACAGTACATTCCCCCCCACACACAGTATGATGTCTCCACAGTACATTCCACCCACACACAGTATGATGTCCTCACAGTACATTCCCCCCACACACAGTATGATGTCTCCACAGTACATTCCCCCCCACACACAGTATGATGTCCCCACAGTACATTCCTCCACACACAGTATGATGTCCTCACAGTACATTCCCTCCACACACAGTATGATAACCCCACAGTACATTCCCCCCCACACAGTATGATGTCCCCACAGTACATTCCCCCCACACACAGTATGATGTCCTCACAGTACATTCCCCCCACACACAGTATGATGTCCTCACAGTACATTCCCCCACACACAGTATGATGTCCCCACAGTACATTCCCCCACACACAGTATGATGTCCTCACAGTACATTACCCCCACACACAGTATGATGTCTCCACAGTACATTCCCTCCACACACACTATGATGTCCTCACAGTACATTCCCCCCACACACAGTATGATGTCCCCACAGTACATTCCCCCCACACACAGTATGATGTCTCCACAGTACATTCCCTCCACACACAGTATGATGTCTCCACAGTACATTCCCCCACACACAGTATGATGTCTCCACAGTATATTCCTCCACACACAGTATGATGTCCCCACAGTACATTCCTCCACACAGTATGATGTCCCCACAGTACATTCCCTCCACACACAGTATGATGTCCTCACAGTACATTCCCCCCACACACAGTATGATTTCTCCACAGTACATCCCTCCCACATACAGTATGATGTCTCCACAGTACATTCCCCCCACACACAGTATGATGTCCCCACAGTACATTTCCCCCACACACAGTATGATGTTACCAGAGTACATTCCCTCCACACACAGTATGATGTCCTCACAGTACATCCCCCCCACACACAGTATGATGTCCCCACAGTACATTCCCCACACACAGTATGATGTCCCCACAGTACATTCCCCACACACAGTATGATGTCCCCACTGTACATTCCCCACACACAGTATGATGTCCTCACAGTACATTCCCCACACACAGTATGATGTCCTCACAGTACATTCCTCCACACACAGTATGATGTTCTCACAGTACATTCCCCACACACAGTATGATGTCTCCACAGTACATTCCTCCACACACAGTATGATGTCCTCACAGTACATTCCCCCACACACAGTATGATGTCCCCACAATACATTCCCCAACACACAGTATGATGTCCTCACAGTACATTCCTCCACACACAGTATGATATCTCCACAGTACATTCCCTCCACACACAGTATGATGTCCCCACAGTACATTCCCCCACACACAGTATGATGTCTCCACAGTACATTCCCTCCACACACAGTATGATGTCCTCACAGTACATTCCCCACACACAGTATGATGTCCTCACAGTACATTCCTCCACACACAGTATGATGTCCTCACAGTACATTCCCCCCACACACAGTATGATATCCCCACAGTACATTCCCCCCCACACAGTATGATGTCCCCACAGTACATTCCCCCCACACACAGTATGATGTCCTCACAGTACATTCCCCCCACACACAGTATGATGTCCTCACAGTACATTCCCCCACACACAGTATGATGTCCCCACAGTACATTCCCCCACACACAGTATGATGTCCTCACAGTACATTCCCCCCACACACAGTATGATGTCTCCAAAGTACATTCCCTCCACAAACACTATGATGTCCTCACAGTACATTCCCCCCACACACAGTATGATGTCCCCACAGTACATTCCCCCCACACACAGTATGATGTCTCCACAGTACATTCCCTCCACACACAGTATGATGTCCTCACAGTACATTCCTCCACACACAGTATGATGTCCTCACAGTACATTCCCCCCACACACAGTATGATTTCTCCACAGTACATCCCTCCCACACACAGTATGATGTCTCCACAGTACATTCCCCCCACACACAGTATGATGTCCCCACAGTACATTCCCCCCACACACAGTATGATGTCCCCACAGTCCATTCCCCCACACACAGTATGATGTTACCACAGTACATTCCCTCCACACACAGTATGATGTCCTCACAGTACATTCCCCCCACACACAGTATGATGTCCTCACAGTACATTCCTCCACACACAGTATGATGTTCTCACAGTACATTCCCCCCACACACACAGTATGATGTCCCCACAGTACATTCCCCCCACACACAGTAAGATGTCCACCCAGTACATTCCCCACACACAGTATGATGTCCTTACAGTACATTCCCTCCACACACAGTATGATGTCTCCACAGTACATTCCCCCACACACAGTATGATGTCCTCACAGTACATTCCCCCACACACAGTATGATGTCCCCACAGTACATTTCCCCCACACAGTATGATGTCCCCACAGTACATTCCTCCACACACAGTATGATGTCCTCACAGTACATTCCCCCACACACAGTATGATGTCCCCACAATACATTCCCCCACACACAGTATGATGTCCTCACAGTACATTCCTCCACACACAGTATGATATCTCCACTGTACATTCCCTCCACACACAGTATGATGTCCCCACAGTACATTCCCCCACACACAGTATGATGTCCCCACAGTACATTCCCTCCACACACAGTATGATGTCCTCACAGTACATTCCCCCACACACAGTATGATGTCCCCACAGTACATTCCCCCACACACAGTATGATGTCCTCACAGTACATTACCCCCACACACAGTATGATGTCTCCACAGTACATTCCCTCCACACACACTATGATGTCCTCACAGTACATTCCCCCCACACACAGTATGATGTCCCCACAGTACATTCCCCCCACACACAGTATGATGTCTCCACAGTACATTCCCTCCACACACAGTATGATGTCTCCACAGTACATTCCCCCACACACAGTATGATGTCTCCACAGTATATTCCTCCACACACAGTATGATGTCCCCACAGTACATTCCTCCACACAGTATGATGTCCCCACAGTACATTCCCTCCACACACAGTATGATGTCCTCACAGTACATTCCCCCCACACACAGTATGATTTCTCCACAGTACATCCCTCCCACATACAGTATGATGTCTCCACAGTACATTCCCCCCACACACAGTATGATGTCCCCACAGTACATTTCCCCCACACACAGTATGATGTTACCAGAGTACATTCCCTCCACACACAGTATGATGTCCTCACAGTACATCCCCCCCACACACAGTATGATGTCCCCACAGTACATTCCCCACACACAGTATGATGTCCCCACAGTACATTCCCCACACACAGTATGATGTCCCCACTGTACATTCCCCACACACAGTATGATGTCCTCACAGTACATTCCCCACACACAGTATGATGTCCTCACAGTACATTCCTCCACACACAGTATGATGTTCTCACAGTACATTCCCCACACACAGTATGATGTCTCCACAGTACATTCCTCCACACACAGTATGATGTCCTCACAGTACATTCCCCCACACACAGTATGATGTCCCCACAATACATTCCCCAAAACACAGTATGATGTCCTCACAGTACATTCCTCCACACACAGTATGATATCTCCACAGTACATTCCCTCCACACACAGTATGATGTCCCCACAGTACATTCCCCCACACACAGTATGATGTCTCCACAGTACATTCCCTCCACACACAGTATGATGTCCTCACAGTACATTCCCCACACACAGTATGATGTCCTCACAGTACATTCCTCCACACACAGTATGATGTCCTCACAGTACATTCCCCCCACACACAGTATGATATCCCCACAGTACATTCCCCCCCACACAGTATGATGTCCCCACAGTACATTCCCCCCACACACAGTATGATGTCCTCACAGTACATTCCCCCCACACACAGTATGATGTCCTCACAGTACATTCCCCCACACACAGTATGATGTCCCCACAGTACATTCCCCCACACACAGTATGATGTCCTCACAGTACATTCCCCCCACACACAGTATGATGTCTCCAAAGTACATTCCCTCCACAAACACTATGATGTCCTCACAGTACATTCCCCCCACACACAGTATGATGTCCCCACAGTACATTCCCCCCACACACAGTATGATGTCTCCACAGTACATTCCCTCCACACACAGTATGATGTCCCCACAGTACATTCCCTCCACACACAGTATGATGTCCTCACAGTACATTCCTCCACACACAGTATGATGTCCTCACAGTACATTCCCCCCACACACAGTATGATTTCTCCACAGTACATCCCTCCCACACACAGTATGATGTCCCCACAGTACATTCCCCCCACACACAGTATGATGTCCCCACAGTCCATTCCCCCACACACAGTATGATGTTACCACAGTACATTCCCTCCACACACAGTATGATGTCCTCACAGTACATTCCCCCCACACACAGTATGATGTCCTCACAGTACATTCCTCCACACACAGTATGATGTTCTCACAGTACATTCCCCCCACACACACAGTATGATGTCCCCACAGTACATTCCCCCCACACACAGTAAGATGTCCACCCAGTACATTCCCCACACACAGTATGATGTCCTTACAGTACATTCCCTCCACACACAGTATGATGTCTCCACAGTACATTCCCCCACACACAGTATGATGTCCTCACAGTACATTCCCCCACACACAGTATGATGTCCCCACAGTACATTTCCCCCACACAGTATGATGTCCCCACAGTACATTCCTCCACACACAGTATGATGTCCTCACAGTACATTCCCCCACACACAGTATGATATCCCCACAATACATTCCCCCACACACAGTATGATGTCCTCACAGTACATTCCTCCACACACAGTATGATATCTCCACTGTACATTCCCTCCACACACAGTATGATGTCCCCACAGTACATTCCCCCACACACAGTATGATGTCCCCACAGTACATTCCCCCACAAACAGTATGATGTCTCCACAGTACATTCCCTCCACACACAGTATGATGTCTCCACAGTACATTCCCTCCACACACAGTATGATGTCCTCACAGTACATTCCCCACACACAGTATGATGTCCTCACAGTACATTCCTCCACACACAGTATGATGTCCTCACAGTACATTCCCCCACACACAGTATGATGTCCCCACAATACATTCCCCCACACACAGTATGATGTCCTCACAGTACATTCCTCCACACACAGTATGATATCTCCACAGTACATTCCCTCCACACACAGTATGATGTCCCCACAGTACATTCCCCCACACACAGTATGATGTCCCCACAGTACATTCCCCCACACACAGTATGATGTCTCCACAGTACATTCCCCCCACACACAGTATGATGTCCTCACAGTACATTCCCCACACACAGTATGATGTCCTCACAGTACATTCCCTCCACACACAGTATGATGTCTCCACAGTACATTCCCCCACACACAGTATGATGTTTCCACAGTACATTCCCTTCACACACAGTATGATATCCTCACAGTACATTCCCCACACACAGTATGATGTCCTCACAGTACATTCCTCCACACACTGTATGATGTCCTCACAGTACATTCCCCCCACACACAGTATGATATCCCCACAGTACATTCCCCCCCACACAGTATGATGTCCCCACAGTACATTCCCCCCACACACAGTATGATGTCCTCACAGTACATTTCCCCCAAACACAGTATGATGTCCTCACAGTACATTCCCCCACACACAGTATGATGTCCCCACAGTACATTCCCCCACACACAGTATGATGTCTCCACAGTACATTCCCTCCACACACACTATGATGTCCTCACAGTACATTCCCCCCACACACAGTATGATGTCCCAACAGTACATTCCCCCCACATACAGTATGATGTCTCCACAGTACATTCCCTCCACACACAGTATGATGTCCTCACAGTACATTCCTCCACACACAGTATGATGTCCTCACAGTACATTTCCCCCACACACAGTATGATGTCCTCACAGTACATTCCCCCACACACAGTATGATGTCCCCACAGTACATTCCCCCACACACAGTATGATGTCTCCACAGTACATTCCCTCCACACACACTATGATGTCCTCACAGTACATTCCCCCCACACACAGTATGATGTCCCAACAGTACATTCGCCCCACACACAGTATGATGTCTCCACAGTACATTCCCTCCACACACAGTATGATGTCCTCATAGTACATTCCCCCCACACACAGTATGATTTCTCCACAGTACATCCCTCCCACACACAGTATGATGTCTCCACAGTACATTCCCCCCACACACAGTGTGATGTTCTCACAGTACATTCCCCCACACACAGTATGATGTCCCCACAGTACATTCCCCCCACACACAGTATGATGTCCCCACAGTCCATTCCCCCACACACAGTATGATGTTACCACAGTACATTCCCTCCACACACAGTATGATGTCCCCACAGTACATTCCACCACACACACAGTATGATGTCCTCACAGTACATTCCCCCACACACAGTATGATGTCCTCACAGTACATTCCCCCCCACACACAGTATGATGTCCTCACAGTACATTCCCCCCCACACACAGTATGATGTCCCCACAGTACATTCCCCCACACACACAGTATGATATCCTCACAGTACATTCCCTCCACACACAGTATGAAGTCCCCACAGTACATTCCTCCACACACAGTATGATGTCCCCACAGTACATTCCCCACACACAGTATGATGTCCTCACAGTACATTCCCCCACACACAGTATGATGTCCCCACAGTACATTCCCCCACACACAGTATGATGTCCTCACAGTACATTCCTCCACACACAGTATGATGTCCTCACAGTACATTCCCCCCACACACAGTATGATGTCCTCACAGTACATTCCTCCACACACAGTATGATGTCCTCACAGTACATTCCCCACACACAGTATGATGTCCTCACAGTACATTCCCCACACACAGTAAGATGTCCTCACAGTACATTCCCCACACACAGTATGATGTCCTCACAGTACATTCCCCACACACAGTATGATGTCCTCACAGTACATTCCCCCACACACAGTATGATGTCCCCACAGTACATTCCACCACACACAGTATGATGTCCCCACAGTACATTCCCCCACACACAGTATGATGTCCTCACAGTACATTCCCCACACACACAGTATGATGTCCCCACAGTACATTCCCTCCACACACAGTATGATGTCCTCACAGTACATTCCCTCCACACACAGTATGATGTCCCCACAGTACATTCCTCCACACACAGTATGATGTCCCCACAGTACATTCCCCTCACACACAGTATGATGTCCCCACAGTACATTCCCCCACACACAGTATGATGTCCTCACAGTACATACCCCTCACACACTGTATGATGTCCCCACAGTACATTCCCCCCACACACAGTATGATGTCCTCACAGTACATTCCTCCACACACAGTATGATCTCCTCACAGTACATTCCTCCACACACAGTATGATGTCCCCACAGTACATTCCTCCACACACAGTATGATATCCCCACAGTACATTCCCTCACACACAGTATGATGTCCCCACAGTACATTCCCCCCACACACAGTATGATGTCTTCACAGTACATTCCCCACACACACAGTATGATGTCCCCACAGTACATTCCCCACACACAGTATGATGTCCCCACAGTACATTCCTCCACACACAGTATGATGTCCTCACAGTACATTCCCCCACACACAGTATGATGTCCCCACAGTACATTCCCCCACACACAGTATGATGTCCTCACAGTACATTCCTCCACACACAGTATGATATCTCCACAGTACATTCCCTCCACACACAGTATGATGTCCCCACAGTACATTCCCCACACACAGTATGATGTCTCCACAGTACATTCCCCCACACACAGTATGATGTCCTCATAGTACATTCCTCCACACACAGTATGATGTCCCCACAGTACATTCCACCACACACAGTATGATATCCCCACAGTACATTCCCTCACACACAGTATGATGTCCCCACAGTACATTCCCCCCACACACAGTATGATGTCCCCACAGTACATTCCCCACACACACAGTATGATGTCTCCACAGTTCATTCCCTCCACACACAGTATGATGTCCTCACAGTACATTCCCCCCACACAGTATGATGTCCTCACAGTACATTCCCCCCACACAGTATGATGTCCTCACAGTACATTCCTCCACACACAGTATGATGTCTCCACAGTACATTCCTCCCACACACAGTATGATGTCCTCACAGTACATTCCACCACACACAGTATGATGTCCCCACAGTATATTCCCCCACACACAGTATGATGTCCTCACAGTACATTCCACCACACACAGTATGATGTCCCCACAGTACATTCCCCCACACACAGTATGATGTCCTCACAGTACATTCCCCCACACACAGTATGATGTCCTCACAGTACGTTCCCCCACACACAGTATGATGTCTCCACAGTACATTCCTCCCACACACAGTATGATGTCCTCACAGTACATTCCACCACACACAGTATGATATCCCCACAGTACATTCCCTCACACACAGTATGATGTCCCCACAGTACATTCCCCCCACACACAGTATGATGTCTCCACAGTACATTCCACCACACACAGTATGATGTCCCCACAGTACATTCCCCCACACACAGTATGATGTCCTCACAGTACATTCCACCACACACAGTATGATGTCCCCACAGTACATTCCACCACACACAGTGTGATGTCCTCACAGTACATTCCCCCCCACACAGTATGATGTCCTCACAGTACATTCCTCCACACACAGTATGATGTCTCCACACTACATTCCTCCCACACACAGTATGATGCCCTCACAGTACATTCCCCCCACACAGTATGATGTCTCCACAGTACATTCCCCCACACACAGTATGATGTCCTCACAGTACATTCCCCCTCACACAGTATGATGTCCCCACAGTACATTCCCCACACACAGTATGATGTCCTCACAGTACATTCCCCACACACACAGTATGATGTCTCCACAGTACATTCCTCCACACACAGTATGATGTCTCCACAGTACATTCCCCCACACACAGTATGATGTCCTCACAGTACATTCCTCCTCACACAGTATGATGTCTCCACAGTACATTCCCTCACACACAGTATGATGTCCCCACAGTACATTCCCCCCACACACAGTATGATGTCCCCACAGTACATTCCCCACACACACAGTATGATGTCTCCACAGTACATTCCCTCCACACACAGTATGATGTCCTCACAGTACATTCCTCCACACACAGTATGATGTCCTCACAGTACATTCCACCACACACAGTATGATGTCCCCACAGTACATTCCCCCACACACAGTATGATGTCCTCACAGTACATTCCACCACACACAGTATGATGTCCCCACAGTACATTCCCCCACACACAGTATGATGTCCTCACAGTACATTCCCCCCCACACAGTATGATGTCCTCACAGTACATTCCTCCACACACAGTATGATGTCTCCACACTACATTCCTCCCACACACAGTATGATGCCCTCACAGTACATTCCCCCCACACAGTATGATGTCTCCACAGTACATTCCCCCACACACAGTATGATGTCCTCACAGTACATTCCCCCTCACACAGTATGATGTCCCCACAGTACATTCCCCACACACAGTATGATGTCCTCACAGTACATTCCCCACACACACAGTATGATGTCTCCACAGTACATTCCTCCACACACAGTATGATGTCTCCACAGTACATTCCCCCACACACAGTATGATGTCCTCACAGTACATTCCCCCCACACACAGTATGATGTCCCCACAGTACATTCCTCCACACACAGTATGATGTCCTCACAGTACATTCCCCAAACACAGTATGATGTCCCCACAGTACATTCCCCCACACACAGTATGATGTCCTCACAGTACATTCCCCCACACACAGTATGATGTCCTCACAGTACATTCCCCCACACACAGTATGATGTCTCCACAGTACATTCCCCCACACACAGTATGATGTCTCCACAGTACATTCCTCCACACACAGTATGATATCCCCACAGTACATTCCCCCTCACACAGTATGATGTCTCCACAGTACATTCCCTCCACACACAGTATGATGTCTCCACAGTACATTCCCTCCACACACAGTATGATGTCTCCACAGTACATTCCCCCCACACACAGTATGATGTCCCCACAGTACATTCCCCACACACACAGTATGATGTCTCCACAGTACATTCCCTCCACACACAGTATGATGTCCCCACAGTACATTCCCCCCACACACAGTATGATGTCCCCAGAGTACATTCCCTCCACACACAGTATGATGTCCTCACAGTACATTCCTCCACACACAGTATGATGTCCTCACAGTACATTCCCTCCACATACAGTATGATGTCCTCACAGTACATTCCCTCCACACACAGTATGATGTCTCCACAGTACATTCCCCACACACAGTATGATGTCCTCACAGTACATTCCTCCACACACAGTATGATGTCCTCACAGTACATTCCCCACACACAGTATGATGTCCTCACAGTACATTCCCTCCACACACAGTATGATGTCCTCACAGTACATTCCCTCCACACACAGTATGATGTCCTCACAGTACATTCACCCACACACAGTATGATGTCCTCACAGTACATTCCCTCCACACACAGTATGATGTCCTCACAGTACATTCCCCACACACAGTATGATGTCCTCACAGTACATTCCCTCCACACACAGTATGATGTCTCCACAGTACATTCCCCACACACAGTATGATGTCCTCACAGTACATTCCCTCCACACACAGTATGATGTCCTCACAGTACATTCCCCACACACAGTATGATGTCCTCACAGTACATTCCCTCCACACACAGTATGATGTCTCCACAGTACATTCCCCACACACAGTATGATGTCCTCACAGTACATTCCTCCACACACAGTATGATGTCCCCACAGTACATTCCTCCACACACAGTATGATGTCCCCACAGTACATTCCCCCCACACACAGTATGATGTCCCCACAGTACATTCCCTCCACACACAGTATGATGTCCTCACAGTACATTCACCCACACACAGTATGATGTCCTCACAGTACATCCCCACACACACAGTATGATGTCCTCACAGTACATTCCCCCACACACAGTATGATGTCCCCACAGTACATTCCCCCCACACAGTATGATGTCCCCACAATACATTCCCCCCACACAGTATGATGTCTCCACAGTACATTCCCCCCACACAGTATGATGTCCTCACAGTACATTCCTCACACACAGTATGATGTCTCCACAGTACATTCCTAAGACACAGTATGATGTCTCCACAGTACATTCCCTCACACACAGTATGATGTCCTCACAGTACATTCCCCACACACACAGTATGATGTCCCCACAGTACATTCCCCACACACACAGTATCATGTCCCCACAGTACATTCCTCCACACACAGTATGATGTCCCCACAGTACATTCCCCCACACACAGTATGATGTCCCCTCAGTACATTCCTCCACACACAGTATGATGTCCCCACAGTACATTCCTCCACACACAGTATGATGTCTCCACAGTACATTCCCCCACACACAGTATGATGTCTCCACAGTACATTCTCCCCACACACAGTATGATGTCCCCACAGTACATTCACTCCACACAGAGTATGATCTCCCCACAGTACATTCCTCCACACACAGTATGATGTCTCCACAGTACATTCCCCCCACACACAGTATGATGTCCCCACAGTACATTCTCCCTACACACAGTATGATGTCCCCACAGTACATTCCTCCACACACAGTATGATATCTCCACAGTACATTCCCTCCACACACAGTATGATGTCCTCACAGTACATTCCTCCACACACAGTATGATGTCCTCACAGTACATTCCCCCCACACACAGTATGATGTCCCCACAGTACATTCCCCCCACACACAGTATGATGTCTCCACAGTACATTCCCCCACACACACAGTATGATGTCTCCACAGTACATTCCCCCCCCCACACAGTATGATGTCTCCACAGTACATTCCCCCCCGCACACAGTATGATGTCTCCACAGTACATCCCCCCCCACACACAGTATGATGTCTCCACAGTACATTCCCCCCCACACACAGTATGATGTTTCCACAGTACATTCCCCCCCACACACAGTATGATGTCTCCACAGTACATTCCCCCCCACACACAGTATGATGTCCTCACAGTACATTCCCTCCACACACAGTATGATGTCCTCACAGTACATTCCCCCCACACAGTATGATGTCCCCACAGTACATTCCTCCACACACAGTATGATGTCCTCACGGTACATTCCCTCCACACACAGTATGATAACCCCACAGTACATTCCCCCCCACACAGTATGATGTCCCCACAGTACATTCCCCCCACACACAGTATGATGTCCTCACAGTACATTCCCCCCACACACAGTATGATGTCCTCACAGTACATTCCCCCACACACAGTATGATGTCCCCACAGTACATTCCCCCATACACAGTATGATGTCTCCACAGTACATTCCCCACACACAGTATGATGTCTCCACAGTACATTCCCTCCACACACAGTATGATGTCCCCACAGTACATTCCCCCACACACAGTATGATGTCTCCACAGTACATTCCCTCCACACACACTATGATGTCCTCACAGTACATTCCCCCCACACACAGTATGATGTCCCCACAGTACATTCCCCCCACACACAGTATGATGTCTCCACAGTACATTCCCTCCACACACACAGTATGATGTCCCCACAGTACATTCCTCCACACACAGTATGATGTCCTCAGAGTACATTCCCCCCACACACACAGTATGATGTCCCCACAGTACATTCCCCCCACACACACAGTATGATGTCCCCACAGTACATTCCCTCCACACACACTATGATGTCCTCACAGTACATTCCCCCACACACAGTATGATGTCCCCACAGTACATTCCCCCCACACACAGTATGATGTCCCCACAGTACATTCCCCCCACACACACAGTATGATGTCCCCACAGTACATTCCCTCCACACACACTATGATGTCCTCACAGTACATTCCCCCACACACAGTATGATGTCCTCACAGTACATTCCTCCACACACAGTATGATGTCCTCACAGTACATTCCCCCCACACACACAGTATGATGTCCCCACAGTACATTCCCCCCACACACACAGTATGATGTCCCCACAGTACATTCCCTCCACACACACTATGATGTCCTCACAGTACATTCCCCCACACACAGTATGATGTCCCCACAGTACATTCCCCCCACACACAGTATGATGTCCCCACAGTACATTCCCCCCACACACACAGTATGATGTCCCCACAGTACATTCCCTCCACACACACTATGATGTCCTCACAGTACATTCCCCCACACACAGTATGATGTCCTCACAGTACATTCCCCCCACACACAGTATGATGTCCGCACAGTACATTCCCCCCACACACAGTATGATGTCCTCACAGTACATTCCTCCACACACAGTATGATGTCCTCACAGTACATTCCCCCCACACACAGTATGATTTCTCCACAGTACATCCCTCCCACACACAGTATGATGTCTCCACAGTACATTCCCCCCACACACAGTATGATGTCCCCACAGTACATTCCCCCCACACACAGTATGATGTCTCCACAGTACATTCCCCCACACACAGTATGATGTCCTCACAGTACATTCCCCCACACACAGTATGATGTCCCCACAGTACATTTCTCCCACACAGTATGATGTCCCCACAGTACATTCCTCCACACACAGTATGATGTCCTCACAGTACATTCCCCACACACACAGTATGATGTCCTCACAGTACATTCCCCCACACACAGTATGATGTCTCCACAGTACATTCCTCCACACACAGTATGATGTCCCCACAGTACATTCCCTCCACACACAGTATGATGTCCTCACAGTACATTCCCCCACACACAGTATGATGTCCTCACAGTACATTCCTCCACACACAGTATGATGTCCTCACAGTACATTCCCCCACACACTGTATGATGTCCCCACAATACATTCCCCCACACACAGTATGATGTCCTCACAGTACATTCCTCCACACACAGTATGATATCTCCACAGTACATTCCCTCCACACACAGTATGATGTCCCCACAGTACATTCCCCCACACACAGTATGATGTCCCCACAGTACATTCCCCCACACACAGTATGATGTCTCCACAGTACATTCCCTCCACACACAGTATGATGTCTCCACAGTACATTCCCTCCACACACAGTATGATGTCCTCACAGTACATTCCCCACACACAGTATGATGTCCTCACAGTACATTCCTCCACACACAGTATGATGTCCCCACAGTACATTCCCCCGCACACAGTATGATGTCCCCACAGTACATTCCCCCACACACACAGTATGATGTCCTCACAGTACATTCCCCCACACACAGTGTGATGTCCTCACAGTGCATCCCCCCCAACACACAGTATGATGTCCTCACAGTACATTCCCCCACACACACAGTATGATGTCCCCACAGTACATTCCCCCACACACAGTATGATGTCCCCACAGTACATTCCACCACACACAGTATGATGTCCTCACAGTACATTCCCCCTCACACAGTATGATGTCCTCACAGTACATTCCCCCCCACACACAGTATGATGTCCTCACAGTACATTCCCCCCCACACACAGTGTGATGTCCCCACAGTACATTCCCCCACACACACAGTATGATGTCCTCACAGTACATTCCCTCCACACACAGTATGATGTCCCCACAGTACATTCCTCCACACACAGTATGATGTCCCCACAGTACATTCCCCACACAGTATGATGTCCTCACAGTACATTCCCCCACACACAGTATGATGTCCCCACAGTACATTCCCCCACACACAGTATGATGTCCTCACAGTACATTCCTCCACACACAGTATGATGTCCTCACAGTACATTCCCCCCACACACAGTATGATGTCCTCACAGTACATTCCACCACACACAGTATGATGTCCCCACAGTACATTCCCCCACACACAGTATGATGTCCTCACAGTACATTCCTCCACACACAGTATGATGTCCTCACAGTACATTCCCCCCACACACAGTATGATGTCCCCACAGTACATTCCCCACACACAGTATGATGTCTCCACAGTACATTCCCCCACACACAGTATGATATCCTCATAGTACATTCCTCCACACACAGTATGATGTCCCCACAGTACATTCCACCACACACAGTATGATATCCCCACAGTACATTCCACCACACACAGTATGATGTCCCCACAGTACATTCCCCCACACACAGTATGATGTCCTCACAGTACATTCCTCCACACACAGTATGATGTCCTCACAGTACATTCCCCACACACAGTATGATGTCCTCACAGTACATTCCCCCCACACACAGTATGATGTCCCCACAGTACATTCCCCACACACACAGTATGATGTCTCCACAGTACATTCCCCCACACACAGTATGATATCCTCATAGTACATTCCTCCACACACAGTATGATGTCCCCACAGTACATTCCACCACACACAGTATGATATCCCCACAGTACATTCCCTCACACACAGTATGATGTCCCCACAGTACATTCCCCCCACACACAGTATGATGTCCTCACAGTACATTCCCCCCACACACAGTATGATGTCCTCACAGTACATTCCCCCACACACAGTATGATGTCCCCACAGTACATTCCCCCACACACAGTATGATGTCCTCACAGTACATTCCCCCCACACACAGTATGATGTCTCCACAGTACATTCCCTCCACACACACTATGATGTCCTCACAGTACATTCCCCCCACACACAGTATGATGTCCCCACAGTACATTCCCCCCACACACAGTATGATGTCTCCACAGTACATTCCCTCCACACACAGTATGATGTCCTCACAGTACATTCCTCCACACACACAGTATGATGTCTCCACAGTACATTCCCCCACACACAGTATGATGTCCCCACAGTACATTCCCTCCACACACACAGTATGATGTCCCCACAGTACATTCCCCCCCACACACAGTATGATTTCTCCACAGTACATCCCTTCCACACACAGTATGATGTCTCCACAGTACATTCCCCCCACACACAGTATGATGTCCCCACAGTACATTCCCCCCACACACAGTATGATGTCCCCACAGTCCATTCCCCCACACACAGTATGATGTTACCACAGTACATTCCCTCCACACACAGTATGATGTCCTCACAGTACATTCCCCCCACACACAGTATGATGTCCTCACAGTACATTCCTCCACACACAGTATGATGTTCTCACAGTACATTCCCCCCACACACACAGTATGATGTCCCCACAGTACATTCCCCCCACACACAGTATGATGTCCACACAGTACATTCCCCACACACAGTATGATGTCCTCACAGTACATTCCCCCACACACAGTATGATGTCCCCACAGTACATTCCCTCCACACACAGTATGATGTCTCCACAGTACATTCCCCCACACACAGTATGATGTCCTCACAGTACATTCCCCCACACACAGTATGATGTCCCCACAGTACATTCCCCCCACACAGTATGATGTCCCCACAGTACATTCCTCCACACACAGTATGATGTCCTCACAGTACATTCCCCCACACACAGTATGATGTCCTCACAGTACATTCCTCCACACACAGTATGATGTCCTCACAGTACATTCCTCCACACACAGTATGATGTTCTCACAGTACATTCCCCCCACACACACAGTATGATGTCCCCACAGTACATTCCCCCCACACACAGTATGATGTCCACACAGTACATTTCCCACACACAGTATGATGTCCTCACAGTACATTCCCCCACACACAGTATGATGTCCCCACAGTACATTCCTCCACACACAGTATGATGTCTCCACAGTACATTCCCCCACACACAGTATGATGTCCTCACAGTACATTCCCCCACACACAGTATGATGTCCTCACAGTACATTCCCCCACACACAGTATGATGTCCTCACAGTACATTCCTCCACACACAGTATGATGTCTCCACAGTACATTCCCCCACACACAGTATGATGTCCCCACAGTACATTCCCTCCACACACAGTATGATGTCTCCACAGTACATTCCCCCACACACAGTATGATGTCCCCACAGTACATTCCCCCCACACAGTATGATGTCCCCACAGTACATTCCTCCACACACAGTATGATGTCCTCACAGTACATTCCCCCACACACAGTATGATGTCCTCACAGTACATTCCTCCACACACAGTATGATGTCCTCACAGTACATTCCCCCACACACAGTATGATGTCCCCACAATACATTCCCCCACACAGTATGATGTCCCCAGAGTACATTCCCCCACACACAGTATGATGTCCTCACAGTACATTCCTCCACACACAGTATGATATCTCCACAGTACATTCCCTCCACACACAGTATGATGTCCCCACAGTACATTCCCCCACACACAGTATGATGTCCCCACAGTACATTCCCCCACACACAGTATGATGTCTCCACAGTACATTCCCTCCTCACACAGTATGATGTCTCCACAGTACATTCCCTCCACACACAGTATGATGTCCTCACAGTACATTCCCCACACACAGTATGATGTCCTCACAGTACATTCCCTCCACACACAGTATGATGTCCCCTCAGTACATTCCTCCACACAGAGAATGATGTCCTCACAGTACATTCCCCCCACACACAGTATGATATCACCACAGTACATTCCCCCCCACAGAGTATGATGTCCCCACAGTACATTCCCCCCACACACAGTATGATGTCCTCACAGTACATTCCCCCCACACACAGTATGATGTCTTCACAGTACATTCCCCCACACACAGTATGATGTCCCCACAGTACATTCCCCCACACACAGTATGATGTCCTCACAGTACATTCCCCCCACACACAGTATGATGTCTCCACAGTACATTCCCTCCACACACACTATGATGTCCTCACAGTACATTCCCCCCACACACAGTATGATGTCCCCACAGTACATTCCCCCCACACACAGTATGATGTCTCCACAGTACATTCCCTCCACACACAGTATGATGTCCTCACAGTACATTCCTTCACACACAGTATGATGTCCCCACAGTACATTCCCCCCACACACAGTATGATGTCTCCACAGTACATCCCTCCACACACAGTATGATGTCCCCACAGTACATTCCTCCACCCACAGTATGATGTCCTCACAGTACATTCCTCCACACACAGTATGATGTCCCCACAGTACATTCCTCCACACACAGTATGATGTCCTCACAGTACATTCCCCCCACACACAGTATGATATCCCCACAGTACATTCCCCCCCCCACAGTATGATGTCCCCACAGTTCATTCCCCCCACACACAGTATGATGTCCTCACAGTACATTCCCCCCACACACAGTATGATGTCCTCACAGTACATTCCCCCACACACAGTATGATGTCCCCACAGTACATTCCCCCACACACAGTATGATGTCCCCACAGTACATTCCCCCACACACAGTATGATGTCCTCACAGTACATTCCCCACACACACAGTATGATGTCCCCACAGTACATTCCCCCACACACAGTATGATGTCCTCACAGTACATTCCTCCACACACAGTATGATGTCCTCACAGTACATTCCCCACACACACAGTATGATGTCCCCACAGTACATTCCCCACACACAGTATGATGTCTCCACAGTACATTCCCCCACACACAGTATGATGTCCTCATAGTACATTCCTCCACACACAGTATGATGTCCCCACAGTACATTCCACCACACACAGTATGATATCCCCACAGTACATTCCCTCACACACAGTATGATGTCCCCACAGTACATTCCCCCCACACACAGTATGATGTCCTCACAGTACATTCCCCACACACACAGTATGATGTCCCCACAGTACATTCCCCACACACAGTATGATGTCCCCACAGTACATTCCTCCACACACAGTATGATGTCCCCACAGTACATTCCCCCACACACAGTATGATGTCCTCACAGTACATTCCCTCCACACACAGTATGATGTCCTCACAGTACATTCCTCCACACACAGTATGATAACTCCACAGTACATTCCCTCCACACACAGTATGATGTCCCCACAGTACATTCCCCCACACAGTATGATGTCTCCACAGTACATTCCCCCCACACACAGTATGATGTCTCCACAGTACATTCCACCACACACAGTATGATATCCCCACAGTACATTCCCTCACACACAGTATGATGTCCCCACAGTACATTCCTCCACACACAGTATGATGTCCCCACAGTACATTCCCCCACACACAGTATGATGTCCCCACAGTACATTCCTCCACACACAGTATGATGTCCCCACAGTACATTCCTCCACACACAGTATGATGTCCCCACAGTACATTCCCCCCACACACAGTATGATGTCCCCACAGTACATTCTACCACACACAGTTTGATATCCCCACAGTACATTCCCTCACACACAGTATGATGTCCCCACAGTACATTCCCCCCACACACAGTATGATGTCCTCACAGTACATTCCTCCACACACAGTATGATGTCCTCACAGTACATTCCCCACACACAGTATGATGTCCTCACAGTACATTCCCTCCACACACAGTATGATGTCCTCACAGTACATTCACCCACACACAGTATGATGTCCTCACAGTACATTCCCTCCACACACAGTATGATGTCCTCACAGTACATTCCCCACACACAGTATGATGTCCTCACAGTACATTCCCTCCACACACAGTATGATGTCTCCACAGTACATTCCCCACACACAGTATGATGTCCTCACAGTACATTCCCTCCACACACAGTATGATTTCCTCACAGTACATTCCCCACACACAGTATGATGTCCTCACAGTACATTCCCTCCACACACAGTATGATGTCTCCACAGTACATTCCCCACACACAGTATGATGTCCTCACAGTACATTCCTCCACACACAGTATGATGTCCCCACAGTACATTCCTCCACACACAGTATGATGTCCCCACAGTACATTCCCCCCACACACAGTATGATGTCCCCACAGTACAT
The DNA here is from genome assembly GCF_046119375.1 of Phyllobates terribilis. NCBI lineage: Eukaryota > Metazoa > Chordata > Amphibia > Anura > Dendrobatidae > Phyllobates > Phyllobates terribilis. Next base: position 84,824,061 of record NW_027362772.1, read on the forward strand.
TCCCTCCACACACAGTATGATGTCCTCACAGTACATTCACCCACACACAGTATGATGTCCTCACAGTACATCCCCACACACACAGTATGATGTCCTCACAGTACATTCCCCCACACACAGTATGATGTCCCCACAGTACATTCCCCCCACACAGTATGATGTCCCCACAATACATTCCCCCCACACGGTATGATGTCTCCACAGTACATTCCCCCCACACAGTATGATGTCCTCACAGTACATTCCTCACACACAGTATGATGTCTCCACAGTACATTCCTCACACACAGTATGATGTCTCCACAGTACATTCCCTCACACACAGTATGATGTCCTCACAGTACATTCCCCACACACACAGTATGATGTCCCCACAGTACATTCCCCACACACACAGTATCATGTCCCCACAGTACATTCCTCCACACACAGTATGATGTCCCCACAGTACATTCCCCCACACACAGTATGATGTCCCCTCAGTACATTCCTCCTCACACAGTATGATGTCCCCACAGTACATTCCTCCACACACAGTATGATGTCTCCACAGTACATTCCCCCACACACAGTATGATGTCTCCACAGTACATTCTCCCCACACACAGTATGATGTCCCCACAGTACATTCACTCCACACAGAGTATGATCTCCCCACAGTACATTCCTCCACACACAGTATGATGTCTCCACAGTACATTCCCCCCACACACAGTATGATGTCCCCACAGTACATTCTCCCTACACACAGTATGATGTCCCCACAGTACATTCCTCCACACACAGTATGATATCTCCACAGTACATTCCCTCCACACACAGTATGATGTCCTCACAGTACATTCCTCCACACACAGTATGATGTCCTCACAGTACATTCCCCCCACACACAGTATGATGTCCCCACAGTACATTCCCCCCACACACAGTATGATGTCTCCACAGTACATTCCCCCACACACACAGTATGATGTCTCCACAGTACATTCCCCCCCACACACAGTATGATGTCTCCACAGTACATTCCCCCCCGCACACAGTATGATGTCTCCACAGTACATTCCCCCCCACACACAGTATGATGTCTCCACAGTACATTCCCCCCCACACACAGTATGATGTCTCCACAGTACATTCCCCCCCACACACAGTATGATGTCTCCACTGTACATTCCCCCCCACACACAGTATGATGTCTCCACAGTACATTCCCCCCCACACACAGTATGATATCCTCACAGTACATTCCCTCCACACACAGTATGATGTCCTCACAGTACATTCCCCCCACACAGTATGATGTCCCCACAGTACATTCCTCCACACACAGTATGATGTCCTCACGGTACATTCCCTCCACACACAGTATGATAACCCCACAGTACATTCCCCCCCACACAGTATGATGTCCCCACAGTACATTCCCCCCACACACAGTATGATGTCCTCACAGTACATTCCCCCCACACACAGTATGATGTCCTCACAGTACATTCCCCCACACACAGTATGATGTCCCCACAGTACATTCCCCCATACACAGTATGATGTCTCCACAGTACATTCCCCACACACAGTATGATGTCTCCACAGTACATTCCCTCCACACACAGTATGATGTCCCCACAGTACATTCCCCCACACACAGTATGATGTCTCCACAGTACATTCCCTCCACACACACTATGATGTCCTCACAGTACATTCCCCCCACACACAGTATGATGTCCCCACAGTACATTCCCCCCACACACAGTATGATGTCTCCACAGTACATTCCCTCCACACACACAGTATGATGTCCCCACAGTACATTCCCCCACACACAGTATGATGTCCCCACAGTACATTCCCCCCACACACAGTATGATGTCCCCACAGTACATTCCCCCCACACACACAGTATGATGTCCCCACAGTACATTCCCTCCACACACACTATGATGTCCTCACAGTACATTCCCCAACACACAGTATGATGTCCTCACAGTACATTCCCCCCACACACAGTATGATGTCCGCACAGTACATTCCCCCCACACACAGTATGATGTCCTCACAGTACATTCCTCCACACACAGTATGATGTCCTCACAGTACATTCCCCCCACACACAGTATGATTTCTCCACAGTACATCCCTCCCACACACAGTATGATGTCTCCACAGTACATTCCCCCCACACACAGTATGATGTCCCCACAGTACATTCCCCCCACACACAGTATGATGTCCCCACAGTCCATTCCCCCACACACAGTATGATGTTACCACAGTACATTCCCTCCACACACAGTATGATGTCCTCACAGTACATCCCCCCCACACACAGTATGATGTTCTCACAGTACATTCCCCCCTCACACACAGTATGATGTCTCCACAGTACATTCCCCCACACACAGTATGATGTCCTCACAGTACATTCCCCCACACACAGTATGATGTCCCCACAGTACATTCCCCCACACACAGTATGATGTCCTCACAGTACATTCCTCCACACACAGTATGATATCTCCACAGTACATTCCCTCCACACACAGTATGATGTCCCCACAGTACATTCCCCCACACACAGTATGATGTCCCCACAGTACATTCCCCCACACACAGTATGATGTCTCCACAGTACATTCCCTCCACACACAGTATGATGTCTCCACAGTACATTCCCTCCACACACAGTATGATGTCCTCACAGTACATTCCCCACACACAGTATGATGTCCTCACAGTACATTCCTCCACACACAGTATGATGTCCTCACAGTACATTCCTCCACACACAGTATGATGTCCTCACAGTACATTCCTCCACACACAGTATGATGTCCCCACAGTACATTCCTCCACACACAGTATGATGTCCTCACAGTACATTCCCCCCACACACAGTATGATATCCCCACAGTACATTCCCCCCCACACAGTATGATGTCCCCACAGTACATTCCCCCCACACACAGTATGATGTCCTCACAGTACATTCCCCCCACACACAGTATGATGTCCTCACAGTACATTCCCCCACACACAGTATGATGTCCCCACAGTACATTCCCCCACACACAGTATGATGTCCTCACAGTACATTCCCCCCACACACAGTATGATGTCTCCAAAGTACATTCCCTCCACAAACACTATGATGTCCTCACAGTACATTCCCCCCACACACAGTATGATGTCCCCACAGTACATTCCCCCCACACACAGTATGATGTCTCCACAGTACATTCCCTCCACACACAGTATGATGTCCTCACAGTACATTCCTCCACACAAAGTATGATGTCCTCACAGTACATTCCCCCCACACACAGTATGATTTCTCCACAGTACATCCCTCCCACACACAGTATGATGTCTCCACAGTACATTCCCCCCACACACAGTATGATGTCCCCACAGTACATTCCCCCACACACAGTATGATGTCCCCACAGTCCATTCCCCCACACACAGTATGATGTTACCACAGTACATTCCCTCCACACACAGTATGATGTCCTCACAGTACATTCCCCCCACACACAGTATGATGTTCTCACAGTACATTCCCCCCACACACACAGTATGATGTCCCCACAGTACATTCCCCCCACACACAGTATGATGTCTCCACAGTACATTCCCCCACACACAGTATGATGTCCTCACAGTACAGTCCCCCACACACAGTATGATGTCCCCACAGTACATTTCTCCCACACAGTATGATGTCCCCACAGTACATTCCTCCACACACAGTATGATGTCCTCACAGTACATTCCTCACACACACAGTATGATGTCCTCACAGTACATTCCCCCACACACAGTATGATGTCTCCACAGTACATTCCTCCACACACAGTATGATGTCCTCACAGTACATTCCCTCCACACACAGTATGATGTCCTCACAGTACATTCCTCCACACACAGTATGATGTCCTCACAGTACATTCCCCCACACACTGTATGATGTCCCCACAATACATTCCCCCACACACAGTATGATGTCCTCACAGTACATTCCTCCACACACAGTATTATATCTCCACAGTACATTCCCTCCACACACAGTATGATGTCCCCACAGTACATTCCCCCACACACAGTATGATGTCCCCACAGTACATTCCCCCACACACAGTATGATGTCTCCACAGTACATTCCCTCCACACACAGTATGATGTCTCCACAGTACATTCCCTCCACACACAGTATGATGTCCTCACAGTACATTCCCCACACACAGTATGATGTCCTCACAGTACATTCCTCCACACACAGTATGATGTCCCCACAGTACATTCCCCCGCACACAGTATGATGTCCCCACAGTACATTCCCCCACACACACAGTATGATGTCCTCACAGTACATTCCCCCACACACAGTGTGATGTCCTCACAGTACATCCCCCCCCAACACACAGTATGATGTCCTCACAGTACATTCCCCCACACACACAGTATGATGTCCCCACAGTACATTCCCCCACACACAGTATGATGTCCCCACAGTACATTCCACCACACACACAGTATGATGTCCTCACAGTACATTCCCCCTCACACAGTATGATGTCCTCACAGTACATTCCCCCCCACACACAGTATGATGTCCTCACAGTACATTCCCCCCCACACACAGTGTGATGTCCCCACAGTACATTCCCCCACACACACAGTATGATGTCCTCACAGTACATTCCCTCCACACACAGTATGATGTCCCCACAGTACATTCCTCCACACACAGTATGATGTCCCCACAGTACATTCCCCACACAGTATGATGTCCTCACAGTACATTCCCCCACACACAGTATGATGTCCCCACAGTACATTCCCCCACACACAGTATGATGTCCTCACAGTACATTCCTCCACACACAGTATGATGTCCTCACAGTACATTCCCCCCACACACAGTATGATGTCCTCACAGTACATTCCACCACACACAGTATGATGTCCCCACAGTACATTCCCCCACACACAGTATGATGTCCTCACAGTACATTCCTCCACACACAGTATGATGTCCTCACAGTACATTCCCCCCACACACAGTATGATGTCCCCACAGTACATTCCCCACACACAGTATGATGTCTCCACAGTACATTCCCCCACACACAGTATGATATCCTCATAGTACATTCCTCCACACACAGTATGATGTCCCCACAGTACATTCCACCACACACAGTATGATATCCCCACAGTACATTCCACCACACACAGTATGATGTCCCCACAGTACATTCCCCCACACACAGTATGATGTCCTCACAGTACATTCCTCCACACACAGTATGATGTCCTCACAGTACATTCCCCACACACACAGTATGATGTCCCCACAGTACATTCCCCACACACACAGTATGATGTCTCCACAGTACATTCCCCCACACACAGTATGATATCCTCATAGTACATTCCTCCACACACAGTATGATGTCCCCACAGTACATTCCACCACACACAGTATGATATCCCCACAGTACATTCCCTCACACACAGTATGATGTCCCCACAGTACATTCCCCCCACACACAGTATGATGTCCTCACAGTACATTCCCCCCACACACAGTATGATGTCCTCACAGTACATTCCCCCACACACAGTATGATGTCCCCACAGTACATTCCCCCACACACAGTATGATGTCCTCACAGTACATTCCCCCCACACACAGTATGATGTCTCCACAGTACATTCCCTCCACACACACTATGATGTCCTCACAGTACATTCCCCCCACACACAGTATGATGTCCCCACAGTACATTCCCCCCACACACAGTATGATGTCTCCACAGTACATTCCCTCCACACACAGTATGATGTCCTCACAGTACATTCCTCCACACACACAGTATGATGTCTCCACAGTACATTCCCCCACACACAGTATGATGTCCCCACAGTACATTCCCTCCACACACACAGTATGATGTCCCCACAGTACATTCCCCCCCACACACAGTATGATTTCTCCACAGTACATCCCTCCCACACACAGTATGATGTCTCCACAGTACATTCCCCCCACACACAGTATGATGTCCCCACAGTACATTCCCCCCACACACAGTATGATGTCCCCACAGTCCATTCCCCCACACACAGTATGATGTTACCACAGTACATTCCCTCCACACACAGTATGATGTCCTCACAGTACATTCCCCCCACACACAGTATGATGTCCTCACAGTACATTCCTCCACACACAGTATGATGTTCTCACAGTACATTCCCCCCACACACACAGTATGATGTCCCCACAGTACATTCCCCCCACACACAGTATGATGTCCACATAGTACATTCCCCACACACAGTATGATGTCCTCACAGTACATTCCCCCACACACAGTATGATGTCCCCACAGTACATTCCCTCCACACACAGTATGATGTCTCCACAGTACATTCCCCCACACACAGTATGATGTCCTCACAGTACATTCCCCCACACAGAGTATGATGTCCCCACAGTACATTCCCCCCACACAGTATGATGTCCCCACAGTACATTCCTCCACACACAGTATGATGTCCTCACAGTACATTCCCCCACACACAGTATGATGTCCTCACAGTACATTCCTCCACACACAGTATGATGTCCTCACAGTACATTCCTCCACACACAGTATGATGTTCTCACAGTACATTCCCCCCACACACACAGTATGATGTCCCCACAGTACATTCCCCCCACACACAGTATGATGTCCACACTGTACATTCCCCACACACAGTATGATGTCCTCACAGTACATTCCCCCACACACAGTATGATGTCCCCACAGTACATTCCCTCCACACACAGTATGATGTCTCCACAGTACATTCCCCCACACACAGTATGATGTCCTCACAGTACATTCCCCCACACACAGTATGATGTCCCCACAGTACATTCCCCCCACACAGTATGATGTCCCCACAGTACATTCCTCCACACACAGTATGATGTCCTCACAGTACATTCCCCCACACACAGTATGATGTCCTCACAGTACATTCCTCCACACACAGTATGATGTCCTCACAGTACATTCCCCCACACACAGTATGATGTCCCCACAATACATTCCCCCACACAGTATGATGTCCCCACAGTACATTCCCCCACACACAGTATGATGTCCTCACAGTACATTCCTCCACACACAGTATGATATCTCCACAGTACATTCCCTCCACACACAGTATGATGTCCCCACAGTACATTCCCCCACACACAGTATGATGTCCCCACAGTACATTCCCCCACACACAGTATGATGTCTCCACAGTACATTCCCTCCTCACACAGTATGATGTCTCCACAGTACATTCCCTCCACACACAGTATGATGTCCTCACAGTACATTCCCCACACACAGTATGATGTCCTCACAGTACATTCCTCCACACACAGTATGATGTCCCCTCAGTACATTCCCCACACACAGTATGATGTCTCCACAGTACATTCCCTCCACACACAGTATGATGTCCTCACAGTACATTCCCCACACACAGTATGATGTCCTCACAGTACATTCCTCCACACACAGTATGATGTCCCCTCAGTACATTCCTCCACACAGAGAATGATGTCCTCACAGTACATTCCCCCCACACACAGTATGATATCCCCACAGTACATTCCCCCCCACAGAGTATGATGTCCCCACAGTACATTCCCCCCACACACAGTATGATGTCCTCACAGTACATTCCCCCCACACACAGTATGATGTCTTCACAGTACATTCCCCCACACACAGTATGATGTCCCCACAGTACATTCCCCCACACACAGTATGATGTCCTCACAGTACATTCCCCCCACACACAGTATGATGTCTCCACAGTACATTCCCTCCACACACACTATGATGTCCTCACAGTACATTCCCCCCACACACAGTATGATGTCCCCACAGTACATTCCCCCCACACACAGTATGATGTCTCCACAGTACATTCCCTCCACACACAGTATGATGTCCTCACAGTACATTCCTCCACACACAGTATGATGTCCCCACAGTACATTCCCCCCACACACAGTATGATGTCTCCACAGTACATCCCTCCACACACAGTATGATGTCCCCACAGTACATTCCTCCACCCACAGTATGATGTCCTCACAGTACATTCCTCCACACACAGTATGATGTCCCCACAGTACATTCCTCCACACACAGTATGATGTCCTCACAGTACATTCCCCCCACACACAGTATGATATCCCCACAGTACATTCCCCCCCACACAGTATGATGTCCCCACAGTTCATTCCCCCCACACACAGTATGATGTCCTCACAGTACATTCCCCCCACACACAGTATGATGTCCTCACAGTACATTCCCCCACACACAGTATGATGTCCCCACAGTACATTCCCCCACACACAGTATGATGTCCCCACAGTACATTCCCCCACACACAGTATGATGTCCTCACAGTACATTCCCCACACACACAGTATGATGTCCCCACAGTACATTCCCCCACACACAGTATGATGTCCTCACAGTACATTCCTCCACACACAGTATGATGTCCTCACAGTACATTCCCCACACACACAGTATGATGTCCCCACAGTACATTCCCCACACACAGTATGATGTCTCCACAGTACATTCCCCCACACACAGTATGATGTCCTCATAGTACATTCCTCCACACACAGTATGATGTCCCCACAGTACATTCCACCACACACAGTATGATATCCCCACAGTACATTCCCTCACACACAGTATGATGTCCCCACAGTACATTCCCCCCACACACAGTATGATGTCCTCACAGTACATTCCCCACACACACAGTATGATGTCCCCACAGTACATTCCCCACACACAGTATGATGTCCCCACAGTACATTCCTCCACACACAGTATGATGTCCCCACAGTACATTCCCCCACACACAGTATGATGTCCTCACAGTACATTCCTCCACACACAGTATGATAACTCCACAGTACATTCCCTCCACACACAGTATGATGTCCTCACAGTACATTCCCCACACACACAGTATGATGTCCCCACAGTACATTCCCCCACACAGTATGATGTCTCCACAGTACATTCCCCCCACACACAGTATGATGTCTCCACAGTACATTCCACCACACACAGTATGATATCCCCACAGTACATTCCCTCACACACAGTATGATGTCCCCACAGTACATTCCTCCACACACAGTATGATGTCCCCACAGTACATTCCCCCACACACAGTATGATGTCCCCACAGTACATTCCTCCACACACAGTATGATGTCCCCACAGTACATTCCTCCACACACAGTATGATGTCCCCACAGTACATTCCCCCCACACACAGTATGATGTCCCCACAGTACATTCTGCCACACACAGTTTGATATCCCCACAGTACATTCCCTCACACACAGTATGATGTCCCCACAGTACATTCCCCCCACACACAGTATGATGTCCCCACAGTACATTCCCCACACACACAGTATGATGTCTCCACAGTACATTCCCTCCACACACAGTATGATGTCCTCACAGTACATTCCCCCCACACAGTATGATGTCCTCACAGTACATTCCTCCACACACAGTATGATGTCCCCACAGTACATTCCCCACACACAGTATGATGTCCTCACAGTACATTCCCTCCACACACAGTATGATGTCCCCACAGTACATTCCTCCACACACAGTATGATGTCCTCACAGTACATTCCCTCCACACACAGTATGATGTCCCCACAGTACATTCCTCCACACACAGTATGATGTCCTCACAGTACATTCCACCACACACAGTATGATGTCCTCACAGTACATTCCCCCACACACAGTATGATGTCTCCACAGTACATTCCCCACACACACAGTATGATGTCCCCACAGTACATTCCCCCCACACACAGTATGATGTCTCCACAGTACATTCCTCCCACACACAGAATGATGTCCTCACAGTACATTCCACCACACACAGTATGATGTCCCCACAGTATATTCCCCCACACACAGTATGATGTCCTCACAGTACATTCCACCACACACAGTATGATGTCCCCACAGTACATTCCCCCACACACAGTATGATGTCTCCACAGTACATTCCCCCACACACAGTATGATGTCCTCACAGTACATTCCCCCACACACAGTATGATGTCCTCACAGTACATTCCCCCACACACAGTATGATGTCATCACAGTACATTCCTCCACACACAGTATGATGTCCCCACAGTACATTCCCCACACACAGTATGATGTCCTCACAGTACATTCCCCCACACACAGTATGATGTCCTCACAGTACATTACTCCACACACAGTATGATGTCACCACAGTACATTCCCCCACACACAGTATGATGTCCCCACAGTACATTCCTCCACACACAGTATGATGTCCTCACAGTACATTCCTCCACACACAGTATGATGTCCTCACAGTACATTCCCCCACACACAGTATGATGTCCTCACAGTACATTCCCCCACACACAGTATGATGTCCTCACAGTACATTCCTCCACACACAGTATGATGTCCTCACAGTACATTCCCCCACACACAGTATGATGTCCCCACAGTACATTCCTCCACACACAGTATGATGTCCTCACAGTACATTCCACCACACACAGTATGATGTCCCCACAGTATATTCCCCCACACACAGTATGATGTCCTCACAGTACATTCCACCACACACAGTATGATGTCCCCACAGTACATTCCCCCACACACAGTATGATGTCTCCACAGTACATTCCCCCACACACAGTATGATGTCCTCACAGTACATTCCCCCACACACAGTATGATATCCCCACAGTACATTCCCTCACACACAGTATGATGTCCCCACAGTACATTCCCCCCACACACAGTATGATGTCCTCACAGTACATTCCCCCTCGCACAGTATGATGTCTCCACAGTACATTCCCTCCACACACAGTATTATGTCCCCACAGTACATTCCCTCCACACACAGTATGATGTCCCCACAGTACATTCGCCCCACACACAGTATGATGTCCCCACAGTACATTCCCCCTCACACAGTGTGATGTCTCCACAGTACATTCCCTCCACACACAGTATGATGTCCTCACAGTACATTCCCCACACACAGTATGATGTGGTCACAGTACATTCCCTCCACACAGTATGATATCTCCACAGTACATTCCCTCCACACACAGTATGATGTCTCCACAGTACATTCCCCCACACACAGTATGATGTCCTCACAGTACATTCCCTCCACAAACAGTATGATGTCCTCACAGTACATTCCCCCACACACAGTATGATGTCTCCACAGTACATTCCCTGCACACACAGTATGATGTCCTCACAGTACATTTCCTGCACACACAGTATGATGTCTCCACAGTACATTCCCTCCACACACAGTATGATGTCCCCACAGTACATTCCCCCACACACAGTATGATGTCTCCACAGTACATTCCCTGCACACACAGTATGATGTCCTCACAGTACATTCCCTGCACACACAGTATGATGTCCTCACAGTACATTCCCTCCACACACAGTATGATGTCTCCACAGTACATTCCCTCCACACACAGTATGATGTCCCCACAGTACATTCCCCCCACACACAGTATGATGTCTCCACAGTACATTCCTCCACACACACAGTATAATGTCCTCACAGTACATTCCCCACACACAGTATGATGTCCCCACAGTACATTCCCTCCACACACAGTATGATGTCCCCACAGTACATTCCCCCCACACACAGTATGATGTCCCCACAGTACATTCCCTCCACACACAGTATGATGTCCCCACAGTACATTCCCCACACACACAGTATGATGTCTCCACAGTACATTCCCTCCACTCACAGTATGATGTCCGCACAGTACATTCCCCACACACAGTATGATGTCCCCACAGTACATTCCCCCCACACACAGTATGATGTCCCCACAGTACATTCCCCACACACACAGTATGATGTCTCCACAGTACATTCCCTCCACACACAGTATGATGTCCCCACAGTACATTCCCCCACACACAGTATGATGTCTCCACAGTACATTCCCCCACACACAGTATGATGTCCCCACAGTACATTCCCCACACACAGTATGATGTCCTCACAGTACATTCCCTCCACACACAGTATGATGTCCCCACAGTACATTCCCCACACACACAGTATGATGTCTCCACAGTACATTCCCTCCACACACAGTATGACGTCCCCACAGTACATTCCCCCCACACACAGTATGATGTCCCCACAGTACATTCCCTCCACACACAGTATGATGTCTCCACAGTACATTCCCCCACACACAGTATGATGTCCTCACAGTACATTCCTCCACACACAGTATGATGTCCTCACAGTACATTCCCCACACACAGTATGATGTCCTCACAGTACATTCCCCACACACTATGATGTCCTCACAGTACATTCCTCCACACACAGTATGATGTCCTCACAGTACATTCCCCACACACAGTATGATGTCCCCACAGTACATTCCTCCACACACAGTATGATGTCCTCACAGTACATTCCCCACACACAGTATGATGTCCTCACAGCTCATTCCCTCCACACACAGTATGATGTCCTCACAGTACATTCCTCCACACACAGTATGATGTCCTCACAGTACATCCCCCACACACAGTATGATGTCCCCACAGTACATTCCTCCACACACAGTATGATGTCCCCACAGTACATTCCCTCCACACACAGTATGATATCCCCACAGTACATTCCCCACACACAGTATGATGCCTCCACAGTACATTCCCCCCACACACAGTATGATGTCTCCACAGTACATTCCCCCCACACAGTATGATGTCCTCACAGTACATTCCCCCCACACACAGTATGATATCCTCACAGTACATTCCCCCCACACACAGTATGATGTCCCCACAGTACATTCCCCCTCACACAGTATGATGTCTCCACAGTACATTCCCTCCACACACAGTATGATGTCTCCACAGTACATTCTCTCCACACACAGTATGATGTCCCCACAGTACATTCCCCCTCACACATTATGATGTCTCCACAGTACATTCCCTCCACACACAGTATGATGTCCCCACAGTACATTCTCCCTCACACAGTATGATGTCTCCACAGTACATTCCCTCCACACACAGTATGATGTCTCCACAGTACTTTCCCTCCACACACAGTATGATGTCCCCACAGTACATTCCCCCTCACACAGTATGATGTCTCCACAGTACATTCCCCACACACAGTATGATGTCTCCACAGTACATTCCCTCCACACACAGTATGATGTCTCCACAGTACATTCCCTCCACACACAGTATGATGTCCTCACAGTACATTCCCTCCACACACAGTATGATGTCTCCACAGTACATTCCCTCCACACACAGTATGATGTCCCCACAGTACATTCCTCCACACACAGTATGATGTCCCCACAGTTCATTCCTCCACACAGTATGATGTCCCCACAGTACATTCCTCCACACACAGTATGATGTCTCCACAGTACATTCCCTCCACACACAGTATGATGTCCCCACAGTACATTCCTCCACACAGTATGATGTCCCCACAGTACATTCCTCCACACACAGTATGATGTCTCCACAGTACATTCCCTCCACACACAGTATGATGTCCCCACAGTACATTCCTCCACACAGTATGATGTCCCCACAGTACATTCCCCACACACAGTATGATGTCCCCACAGTACATTCCCTCCACACACAGTATGATGTCCCCACAGTACATTCCTCCACACAGTATGATGTCCCCACAGTACATTCCTCCACACACAGTATGATGTCTCCACAGTACATTCCCTCCACACACAGTATGATGTCCCCACAGTACATTCCCCCCACACACAGTATGATGTCCCCACAGTACATTCCCCACACACAGTATGATGTCTCCACAGTACATTCCCCCACACACAGTATGATGTCTCCACAGTACATTCCCCCACACAGTATGATGTCTCCACAGTACATTCCTCCCACACACAGTATGATGTCTCCACAGTACATTCCCCCACACACACAATATGATGTCCTCACAGTACATTCCCCACACACAGTATGATGTCCCCACAGTACATTCCCCCTCACACAGTATGATGTCTCCACAGTACATTCCCTCCACACACAGTATGATGTCTCCACAGTACATTCCCTCCACACACAGTATGATGTCTCCACAGTACATTCCCTCCACACACAGTATGATGTCCCCACAGTACATTCCCCCCACACACAGTATGATGTCCCCACAGTACATTCCCTCCACACACAGTATGATGTCTCCACAGTACATTCCCTCCACACACAGTATGATGTCCCCACTGTACATTCCCCCCACACACAGTTTGATGTCCCCACAGTACATTCCCCACACACAGTATGATGTCTCCACAGTACATTCCCCCACACACAGTATGATGTCTCCACAGTACATTCCCTCCACACACACAATATGATGTCCTCACAGTACATTCCCCACACACAGTATGATGTCCCCACAGTACATTCCCCCACACACAGTATGATGTCCTCACAGTACATTCCCCCACACACAGTATGATGTCTCCACAGTACATTCCCCCACACACAGTATGATGTCCACACAGTACATTCCCCCACACACAGTATGATGTCTCCACAGTACATTCCCCCCACACAGTATGATGTCCTCACAGTACATTCCCCCCACACACAGTATGATGTCCTCACAGTACATTCCCCCTCACACAGTATGATGTCTCCACAGTACATTCCCTCCACACACAGTATGATGTCCCCACAGTACATTCCCCACACACAGTATGATGTCTCCACAGTACATTCCCCCACACACAGTATGATGTCTCCACAGTACATTCCCTCCACACACACAATATGATGTCCTCACAGTACATTCCCCACACACAGTATGATGTCCCCACAGTACATTCCCCCACACACAGTATGATGTCCTCACAGTACATTCCCCCACACACAGTATGATGTCTCCACAGTACATTCCCCCACACACAGTATGATGTCTCCACAGTACATTCCCCCACACACAGTATGATGTCCCCACAGTACATTCCCTCCACACAGTATGATGTCTCCACAGTACATTCCCCCCACACACAGTATGATGTCCCCACAGTACATTCCCCCACACACAGTATGATGTCCTCCAGTACATTCCTCCACACACACTATGATGTCTCCACAGTACATTCCCCCACACACAGTATGATGTCCCCACAGTACATTCCCTCCACACACAGTATGATGTCCTCACAGTACATTCCCCCCACACACAGTATGATGTCCCCACAGTACATTCCCCACACACAGTATGATGTCCCCACAGTACATTCCCTCCACACACAGTATGATGTCTCCACAGTACATTCCCCCCACACACAGTATGATGTCCCCACAGTACATTCCCCCACACACAGTATGATGTCCCCACAGTACATTCCCTCCACACACAGTATGATGTCCTCACAGTACATTCCCCCCACACACAGTATGATGTCCCCACAGTACATTCCCCCCCACACACAGTATGATGTCCTCACAGTACATTCCCCACACACAGTATGATGTCCCCACAGTACATTCCTCCACACACAGTTTGATGTCCTCACAGTACATTCCTCCACACACAGTATGATGTCTCCACAGTACACTCCCCACACACAGTATGATGTCTCCACAGTACATTCCCCACACACAGTATGATGTCTCCACAGTACATTCCCCACACACAGTATGATGTCTCCACAGTACATTCCCCCCACACACAGTATGATGTCTCCACAGTACATTCCTCCACACACAGTATGATGTCCCCACAGTACATTCCCCCACACACAGTATGATGTCCCCACAGTACATTCCCCACACACAGTATGATGTCCCCACAGTACATTCCCTCCACACACAGTATGATGTCTCCACAGTACATTCCCCCCACACACAGTATGATGTCCCCACAGTACATTCCCCCACACACAGTATGATGTCCCCACAGTACATTCCCTCCACACACAGTATGATGTCCTCACAGTACATTCCCCCCACACACAGTATGATGTCCCCACAGTACATTCCCTCCACACACAGTATGATGTCTCCACAGTACATTCCCCCACACACAGTATGATGTCTCCACAGTACATTCCTCCACACACAGTATGATGTCTCCACAGTACATTCCTCCACACACAGTATGATGTCCTCACAGTACATTCCCCCCACACAGTATGATGTCCTCACAGTACATTCACCCACACAGTATGATGTCCTCACAGTACATTCCTCCACACACAGTATGATGTCTCCACAGTACATTCCCTCCACACACAGTATGATGTCCCCACAGTACATTCCCCCACACACAGTATGATGTCCCCACAGTACATTCCCCCACACACAGTATGATGTCTCCACAGTACATTCCCTCCACACACAGTATGATGTCCCCACAGTACATTCCCCCACACACAGTATGATGTCCCCACAGTACATTCCCCCACACACAGTATGATGTCTCCACAGTACATTCCTCCACACACAGTATAATGTCCTCACAGTACATTCCCTCCACACACAGTATGATGTCTCCACAGTACATTCCCCCACACACAGTATGATGTCTCCACAGTACATTCCCCCCACACACAGTATGATGTCCCCACAGTACATTCCCCCACACACAGTATGATGTCCCCACAGTACATTCCCCCACACACAGTATGATGTCCCCACAGTACATTCCCCCCACACACAGTATGATGTCTCCACAGTACATTCCCCCCACACACAGTATGATGTCCCCACAGTACATTCCCCCACACACAGTATGATGTCTCCACAGTACATTCCCCCACACACAGTATGATGTCTCCACAGTACATTCCCCCACACATAGTATGATGTCTCCACAGTACATTCCACCACACACAGTATGATGTCCCCACAGTACATTCCCCCACACACAGTATGATGTCTCCACAGTACATTCCTCTACACACAGTATGATGTCTCCAAAGTACATTCCTCCACACACAGTATGATGTCCCCACAGTACATTCCCCCACACACAGTATGATGTCCTCACAGTACATTCCCCCACACACAGTATAATGTCCTCACAGTACATTCCCCACACACAGTATGATGTCCTCACAGTACATTCCTCCACACACAGTATGATGTCCTCACAGTACATTCCCCCACACACAGTATAATGTCCTCACAGTACATTCCCCCACACACAGTATAATGTCCTCACAGTACATTCCCCACACACAGTATGATGTCCTCACAGTACATTCCTCCACACACAGTATGATGTCCCCACAGTACATTCCTCCACACACAGTATGATGTCCTCACAGTACATCCCCACACACACAGTATGATGTCCCCACAGTACATTCCTCCACACACAGTATGATGTCCTCACAGTACATCCTCACACACAGTATGATGTCCCCACAGTACATTCCTCCACACACAGTATGATGTCTCCACAGTACATTCCCCCCACACACAGTATGATGTCCTCACAGTACATTCCCCCCACACACAGTATGATGTCCTCACAGTACATTCCCCACACACACAGTATGATGTCCCCACAGTACATTCCCCCTCACACAGTATGATGTCTCCACAGTACATTCCCTCCACACACAGTATGATGTCCTCACAGTACATTCACCCTCACACAGTATGATGTCTCCACAGTACATTCCCTCCACACACAGTATGATGTCTCCACAGTACATTCTCTCCACACACAGTATGATGTCCCCACAGTACATTCCCCCTCACACAGTATGATGTCTCCACAGTACATTCCCTCCACACACAGTATGATGTCCCCACAGTACATTCCCTCCACACACAGTATGATGTCCCCACAGTACATTCCCTCCACACACAGTATGATGTCTCCACAGTACATTCCTCCACACACAGTATGATGTCCTCACAGTACATTCCCCCTCACACAGTATGATGTCCCCACAGTACATTCCTCCACACACAGTATGATGTCCTCACAGTACATTCCCCCTCACACAGTATGATGTCTCCACAGTACATTCCCTCCACACACAGTATGATGTCTCCACAGTACATTCCCTCCACACACAGTATGATGTCCCCACAGTACATTCCCCCTCACACAGTATGATGTCTCCACAGTACATTCCCTCCACACACAGTATGATGTCCTCACAGTACATTCCCTCCACACACAGTATGATGTCTCCACAGTACATTCCCTCCACACAGTATGATGTCCCCACAGTACATTCCCCCACACACAGTATGATGTCCCCACAGTACATTCCCCACACACAGTATGATGTCTCCACAGTACATTCCCCCACACACAGTATGATGTCTCCACAGTACATTCCCTCCACACACACAATATGATGTCCTCACAGTACATTCCCCACACACAGTATGATGTCCTCACAGTACATTCCCCACACACAGTATGATGTCTCCACAGTACATTTCCCACACACAGTATGATGTCCCCACAGTACATTCCCCCACACACAGTATGATGTCCTCACAGTACATTCCCCCACACACAGTATGATGTCTCCACAGTACATTCCCCCACACACAGTATGATGTCCTCACAGTACATTCCCCCACACACAGTATGATGTCTCCACAGTACATTCCCCCCACACAGTATGATGTCCTCACAGTACATTCCCCCCACACACAGTATGATGTCCTCACAGTACATTCCCCACACACACAGTATGATGTCCTCACAGTACATTCCTCCCACACACAGTATGATGTCCCCACAGTACATTCCCCCTCACACAGTATGATGTCTCCACAGTACATTCCCCCACACACAGTATGATGTCTCCACAGTACATTCCCTCCACACACAGTATGATGTCTCCACAGTACATTCTCTCCACACACAGTATGATGTCCCCACAGTACATTCCCCACACACAGTATGATGTCTCCACAGTACATTCTCTCCACACACAGTATGATGTCCTCACAGTACATTCCCTCCACACACAGTATGATGTCCCCACAGTACATTCCCTCCACACACAGTATGATGTCTCCACAGTACATTCCCTCCACACACAGTATGATGTCTCCACAGTACATTCCCTCCACACACAGTATGATGTCTCCACAGTACATTCCCTCCACACACAGTATGATGTCCTCACAGTACATTCCCCCACACACAGTATGATGTCCCCACAGTACATTCCCCCTCACACAGTATGATGTCTCCACAGTACATTCCCTCCACACACAGTATGATGTCCTCACAGTACATTCCCCCTCACACAGTATGATGTCTCCACAGTACATTCTCTCCACACACAGTATGATGTCTCCACAGTACATTCCCTCCACACACAGTATGATGTCTCCACAGTACATTCCCTCCACACACAGTATGATGTCTCCACAGTACATTCCCTCCACACACAGTATGATGTCCTCACAGTACATTCCCCCCACACACAGTATGATGTCCCCACAGTACATTCCCCCTCACACAGTATGATGTCTCCACAGTACATTCCCCCACACACAGTATGATGTCCCCACAGTACATTCCCTCCACACACAGTATGATGTCCCCACAGTACATTCCCTCCACACACAGTATGATGTCCTCACAGTACATTCCCCCACACACAGTATGATGTCCCCACAGTACATTCCCCCTCACACAGTATGATGTCTCCACAGTACATTCCCTCCACACACAGTATGATGTCTCCACAGTACATTCCCCCCACACACAGTATGATGTCCCCACAGTACATTCCCCCTCACACAGTATGATGTCTCCACAGTACATTCCCTCCACACACAGTATGATGTCTCCACAGTACATTCCCCCACACACAGTATGATGTCCTCACAGTACATTCCCTCCACACACAGTATGATGTCCTCACAGTACATTCCCCCCACACACAGTATGATGTCCCCACAGTACATTCCCCCTCACACAGTATGATGTCTCCACAGTACATTCCCTCCACACACAGTATGATGTCTCCACAGTACATTCCCCCACACACAGTATGATGTCCTCACAGTACATTCCTCCACACACAGTATGATGTCCCCACAGTACATTCCCCACACACAGTATGATGTCTCCACAGTACATTCCCTCCACACACAGTATGATGTCTCCACAGTACATTCCCTCCACACACAGTATGATGTCCTCACAGTACATTCCCTCCACACACAGTATGATGTCCTCACAGTACATTCCTCCACACACAGTATGATGTCTCCACAGTACATTCCCCCACACATAGTATGATGTCTCCACAGTACATTCCACCACACACAGTATGATGTCCCCACAGTACATTCCCCCACACACAGTATGATGTCTCCACAGTACATTCCTCCACACACAGTATGATGTCTCCACAGTACATTCCTCCACACACAGTATGATGTCCCCACAGTACATTCCCCCACACACAGTATGATGTCCTCACAGTACATTCCCCCACACACAGTATAATGTCCTCACAGTACATTCCCCACACACAGTATGATGTCCTCACAGTACATTCCTCCACACACAGTATGATGTCCTCACAGTACATTCCCCCACACACAGTATAATGTCCTCACAGTACATTCCCCACACACAGTATGATGTCCTCACAGTACATTCCTCCACACACAGTATGATGTCCTCACAGTACATTCCCCCACACACAGTATGATGTCCCCACAGTACATTCCTCCACACACAGTATGATGTCCTCACAGTACATCCCCACACACACAGTATGATGTCCTCACAGTACATTCCTCCACACACAGTATGATGTCCTCACAGTACATTCCTCCACACACAGTATGATGTCCCCACAGTACATTCCCCCACACACAGTATGATGTCTCCACAGTACATTCCTCCACACACAGTATGATGTCCTCACAGTACATTCCCCCACACACAGTATGATGTCTCCACAGTACATTCCTCCACACACAGTATGATGTCCTCACAGTACATTCCTCCACACACAGTATGATGTCCCCACAGTACATTCCCCCACACACAGTATGATGTCTCCACAGTACATTCCTCCACACACAGTATGATGTCCCCACAGTACATTCCCCCACACACAGTATGATGTCCCCACAGTACATTCCTCCACACACAGTATGATGTCCTCACAGTACATCCCCACACACACAGTATGATGTCCTCACAGTACATTCCCCCACACACAGTATGATGTCCTCACAGTACATTCCTCCACACACAGTATGATGTCCTCACAGTACATTCCCCCACACACAGTATAATGTCCTCACAGTACATTCCCCCACACACAGTATAATGTCCTCACAGTACATTCCCCACACACAGTATGATGTCCTCACAGTACATTCCTCCACACACAGTATGATGTCCCCACAGTACATTCCTCCACACACAGTATGATGTCCTCACAGTACATTCCCCCACACACAGTATGATATCTCCACAGTACATTCCCCCACACACAGTATGATGTCCCCAAAGTACATTCCCCCACACACAGTATGATGTCTCCACAGTACATTCCCTCCACACACAGTATGATGTCCCCACAGTACATTCCCCACACACAGTATGATATCCCCACAGTACATTCCTCCACACACAGTATGATGTCCTCACAGTACATTCCCCACACACACAGTATGATGTCCCCACAGTACATTCCTCCACACACAGTATGATGTCCCCACAGTACATTCCTCCTCACACAGTATGATGTCCTCACAGTACATCCCCACACACACAGTATGATGTCCCCACAGTACATTCCTCCACACACAGTATGATGTCCCCACAGTACATTCCCCCCACACACAGTATGATGTCCTCACAGTACATTCCTCCACACACAGTATGATGTCCCCACAGTACATTCCCCCACACACAGTATGATGTCCTCACAGTACATCCCCACACACACAGTATGATGTCCTCACAGTACATTCCTCCACACACAGTATGATGTCTCCACAGTACATTCCCCCCACACACAGTATGATGTCCTCACAGTACATTCCCCCCACACACAGTATGATGTCCTCACAGTACATTCCCCACACACAGTATGATGTCCTCACAGTACATTCACCCTCACACAGTATGATGTCTCCACAGTACATTCCCTCCACACACAGTATGATGTCCTCACAGTACATTCCCCCTCACACAGTATGATGTCTCCACAGTACATTCCCCACACACAGTATGATGTCCTCACAGTACATTCCCCCTCACACAGTATGATGTCCTCACAGTACATTCCCCACACACAGTATGATGTCCTCACAGTACATTCACCCTCACACAGTATGATGTCTCCACAGTACATTCCCTCCACACACAGTATGATGTCCCCACAGTACATTCCCCCTCACACAGTATGATGTCTCCACAGTACATTCCCTCCACACACAGTATGATGTCCTCACAGTACATTCACCCTCACACAGTATGATGTCTCCACAGTACATTCCCTCCACACACAGTATGATGTCCCCACAGTACATTCCCCCTCACACAGTATGATGTCTCCACAGTACATTCCTCCACACACAGTATGATGTCCTCACAGTACATTCACCCTCACACAGTATGATGTCTCCACAGTACATTCTCTCCACACACAGTATGATGTCCCCACAGTACATTCCCCCTCACACAGTATGATGTCTCCACAGTACATTCCCTCCACACACAGTATGATGTCCTCACAGTACATTCCTCCACACACAGTATGATGTCCCCACAGTACATTCCCTCCACACACAGTATGATGTCCTCACAGTACATTCCCCCTCACACAGTATGATGTCTCCACAGTACATTCCCTCCACACACAGTATGATGTCCTCACAGTACATTCCTCCACACACAGTATGATGTCCTCACAGTACATTCCCCCTCACACAGTATGATGTCCCCACAGTACATTCCTCCACACACAGTATGATGTCCTCACAGTACATTCCCCCTCACACAGTATGATGTCTCCACAGTACATTCCCTCCACACACAGTATGATGTCTCCACAGTACATTCCCCCACACACAGTATGATGTCTCCACAGTACATTCCCCCACACACAGTATGATGTCCTCACAGTACATTCCTCCAGACACAGTATGATGTCCCCACAGTACATTCCCCCACACACAGTATGATGTCCCCACAGTACATTCCCTCCACACACAGTATGATGTCCCCACAGTACATTCCTCCACACACAGTATGATGTCCTCACAGTACATTCCCCACACACAGTATGATGTCCTCACAGTACATTCCCCCTCACACAGTATGATGTCCCCACAGTACATTCCTCCACACACAGTATGATGTCCTCACAGTACATTCCCCCTCACACAGTATGATGTCTCCACAGTACATTCCCTCCACACACAGTATGATGTCTCCACAGTACATTCCCCCCCACACAGTATGATGTCCCCACAGTACATTCCCCCTCACACAGTATGATGTCTCCACAGTACATTCCCTCCACACACAGTATGATGTCCTCACAGTACATTCCCTCCACACACAGTATGATGTCTCCACAGTACATTCCCTCCACACAGTATGATGTCCCCACAGTACATTCCCCCCACACACAGTATGATGTCCCCACAGTACATTCCCCACACACAGTATGATGTCTCCACAGTATATTCCCCCACACACAGTATGATGTCTCCACAGTACATTCCCTCCACACACACAATATGATGTCCTCACAGTACATTCCCCACACACAGTATGATGTCCTCACAGTACATTCCCCACACACAGTATGATGTCTCCACAGTACATTTCCCACACACAGTATGATGTCCCCACAGTACATTCCCCCACACACAGTATGATGTCCTCACAGTACATTCCTCCACACACAGTATGATGTCCCCACAGTACATTCCCCCACACACAGTATGATGTCTCCACAGTACATTCCTCCACACACAGTATGATGTCCTCACAGTACATTCCTCCACACACAGTATGATGTCCCCACAGTACATTCCCCCACACACAGTATGATGTCTCCACAGTACATTCCTCCACACACAGTATGATGTCCCCACAGTACATTCCCCCACACACAGTATGATGTC